>NC_088249.1:52112575-53394075 GCF_036013445.1 Caloenas nicobarica | reverse complement strand
ATGACTGCTTGCACTTTTTGTCTTTGGTTTTTATGATCATGGTTCCTTCCCTGTTCTTGAACCCTGTCACCCTTTCTTCTTCAAGAGTATCTGGGATTCAGTTCATTGTTCCTGCCAGGCTTTTTCACCTCCCCCATGCTGTGCCATATTTTCATTGCCACTGTAAGACAGGGAAAAGTTTGCAGTATCCACCACGCAGTGTTTAGCACTGTGCTATGAAGAGAACAAGGTGCTGGTCCCAGAAGCAGTACTGCCACACTGTTGGAGCAGTACAGATACACTGCTTCTAATCCTGGATTAAGTTTGGTGTCCATCCTTTGCCTGGTATAGATCTCCCTATGTAATATACAAGCTTCCAAGTATATAGCCATAAATAGTGGCTGACCTCATCTAATACTGCTGATGGTCATAATTAGTTGTTAGGCACCTCAGTGTTCCCTCCCAGCCAGCCTTTCCATGATTCCAGTAAAAATGCATATTGCTGAACTCCTTCATGAACCCTACAGTCTCATTTTTCATATGATAGTTTTGAGTGATGTGACAATCATTTTCCTGTTGCAGAGATGGTGCCAAATGACGTTCAGTCTGAACTAAAACACTTGTATGTGGCAGTCGGGGAACTGCTACGACACTTCTGGTCCTGCTTTCCTGTTAACACGCCATTCCTAGAAGAAAAGGTAAGGCAGAGCATCCTAGTGTGGCCCTGGTTATGGTGTGCCCAAATCATGGTTTAGAATGACTGACATCAACTCGAAGTATAGAACTAATACACATGCAGCACTTACTCATCCTTAGAACTGAAGGTCACAAAGCAGTGTAAAACATTAGTCTTTTCAATAATTCTGCTGTTGGTGAAAATCCTCCTTGTCGCTGCGTGTCTCTCACCCTCCCTCCCAAGCAGTTGCTGTGAGCTAGCGTCAGACAGACTGCTCAACTCTATTCCAGCTGCAGACTTCTCATTGCCAGTTTAAAACCCACAAATGAAAGCACCCCCCCTCATCCCCAACTCTTAGATGTAATCTCCACAGTGACAGTTACAATAAAGTTTTCCTTATTCTTCTATCCATTGCAAAAATGGCTCAGTCATAGCTTCAAAATATACACTGCTTTGTAGAACAAAGTTGCCTTCAAGAAGAGATGTCTGTCTACAGCCAGGTGTGTGATTGTAACTATATTTTGTTGCTGTTCTTTCTTTTGACCTCACATGGATCACAAAGATAAAAGTTTACATTCAGATATTTTGGATATCCTGCTCCAAAATGTGGCCTGAAGGTCCATAATACAGTCTTTGCTTTGAACAAAAGAACCATGGGTTTGTGGATATCTATAGTATTTACTGACGAAGTAATAACAATCACAGCATCACACTGCACTTTCAGCCATATTGCACTTGCCTCAAAAATAAATATGCACTCAAGCGTTGTTAGAGACAGAAAACTTATTAAAATATCATTCTCAAACTATACATACTTAAAGTAGCCCCCAGAATTAGATAGAAGGTGTTTTGTAGGAGATCTATTTGTTAAAGGAAATTAAACTTTTGTGCAAATGATTGCAATGTTGGTTTCTGTCTCTTTCTCAGGTTGTGAAAATGAGGAGCAACTTGGAAAGATTTCAGGTTACAAAGCTCTGCCCATTCCAAGAAAAGATTCGGAGACAGTATTTAAGCACAAATGTAAGGGGAAAATATTCTTTAATTATGTGGGTGCATATTAATAATTTGAATTGTAATTATCAGATGATGGTAGCTTTGTTACTTCTTATCCTAGGGTGTTTTAAGTTTTTTTAACTAGGAAATGGGCAGAGGGAAATTGGGCAGACAGTTAAGTATGTCTTCTCTCCCTATCTCTCCTTGTGTAACTTGCTGAGTAGTACCAGAAACTGTCAAGACCTGTAATTTGAAATTACCCAAGTGAGATAACAGAGAGGGGAAGTCTTTTTTCGTTTTTCACTTCCACCATAAAGTAGGACTTCAGCAACTTCAAAACTGTCTCCCACCATGTCAGACTTGAAGTGGGCACAGACTAAATACTGGAGCAGACAGCACAACCAAGTGTCATTTCCCTGTGACCCTCTCAGGTTAGTAGCTCTCTGAGCTGCTCCCTCTACAGACACTTTGCAATAGAGCCTCAAGGTCCTTTCTCTCTTTATCTGGCACGCTTCTGATTTTAGTGAGATTACTTAGAGTGAATAAAAGGAAGAATACAACTGAGTATCTGATCAAAGGGAGGGGAAGGAATCTGTTTTCCAGTAGCTGGGACATTTTTTTTTCCCTCTTAATGTTTCAGTTGGTAAGTCATATAGAAGAGATGCTGCAGACGGCCTACAATAAGTTCCATACGTGGCAGTCCCGGCGTATGCTGAAGAAGACGTGAAAATGCATGCTGTACAGGTTTGAGAGCAAAATCTGCAATAGGTATAGGAGTTCAACCTAGCATATGTGCAGATCTTATAGTTGTTGCAGGAAGACCTGTGAGCTGTGGACTTCTGGAAACGATGCTAACTGAACTTGCACATTTTTGAAAAACAACTGAGACAAAACTTGAAAACTAGGGAGAAAAACAAGGAAGAACCAAAACAGAAGAGCTGAGGTGCAAAAATATTTAAAGGACACTGTTTACTGCAGTTACTCAGGAACTGCTTTTGAGTTGCATAAAGAGCTGCTTTCAGAAATAAAAAATTTAAAGAGGGTGTATTAATTAAATCTGGTTTTCTGTCTAATTTTTTTTAAGAAGTGTATGGCACAGGGTAGAACTCAAAAGTTTTTCTTCACTGGATTCTGACATTTCGTTGAATTCTGTTTGTGCTTTCTGCAACAGTTTAACAATGATATTTTAAAATACAGCTGAGACTGGTTTTGCTTCAAACATCTGGGAGAGTGCAGCTGTCAGAAGACAAGCTTCTGCCATATGTTTCCCCACCAATTGGAAGCAAGAGACATTGCACTGAAAGCTGTTTATGGTCTGGGATCCCTAAAGGCACATGGGGGCAAACCTTTGCCTGAAGTCTTGGATTTTTACGCAGAATTTTTTCAGCCATCAGTTTTGCATGTTTTCCTTTGAGTGCAAGTGTGTGCTACTGCAATTTTTTTTTTTTTTTTTTTTTTACGGCATTTGTTCTGAGGAGAGAATGCATTTTTTTTTAAATGAAGTTAAATAAAGTTTCTTACAAAATAAGTCATTTATTTTCAATTCTTAGACATTTTTTATTTCTTCTCCTAAATCTGTTTTCCTTCACTCTTCCCTTTTGACTGTTACACTATTTTTGGCGAATTGATAATCATTACAAAGAGAAAAATGTGTTATTTACCCAATGTCCATAGGTATTGGGAATCTGTGCCATACTTTATTCCAAATAGAATCAGTTCACAGTTTCAGACCAACTTGTCCTGTATTAAATGTGACTTAAATGCAAAGTAAACCTGTTTTCTATAATATATGCAGTTAATGACATCCTTGTATTTTGTTGTCATCTGGACTGTACCACAGCCCAGTATGGGCTACTGAATTTTTTTACTTCTGACTAGATGTGACTGTTAGAGTATAAGATACATTTACTACAAAGACAAATCAGTGACAATACGTATTCAAAGCAAGCACAGCAGTGTTCAGTACGACAGAAGAAATTCCCGTCAGCCTGCATGATGGCTTAAGACTAGGTTTTGCCACCACTGGTATGATGCTAGAACATGCTAGTATGATGTTGGGTGGAGAATTCTTGCAAACTCCTACAGAAGAAAAGATGTATTTGTATAGCCAAGTCTCTGCTTTTTCTGTGCTGCTGCTCCATTTATGCAAGAGGGGGTTTATCTTTAACTGATGCGTGGAAGTCAGCAGCTTCTTTTTACCCAGTGTTTTGCAATTTTTGTATTATGCTAATATTTTGGTAAAAGCTGAGTTTCAGTTACATGTCACTGTCTGCACCAAAATTCTGTGTGGAAATGTATGCGTATCGTTAAGCCTAGTTTCCCTGTCTGCTTTTGCAGAGAGATGCATGATACCTGCTCTGTGATGTTAATGTGGTTCTGCTACAAGAAGTGACTGGGCTCAACAAGAGAGACGCCCATTATTTTTGACAGGGTGAAAATATTACTAGGAATAAATAGATGGTTGGCAGGATGAGGTGCACATCTTGTCAAGAGTTAACCTCTTGTGATAAACAAGCTGTTTCTCTAAAATTTAGGCTTAGGCTATGGCTTTATCAAGCCTAATCTTGTAGGTGCAGGCAGCTCCCAGAAAGAAAGGGTAGTTTCCCCACTCCAAAGCATTTGATCCAGCAGTTCTGCAGCCAAATTTCAACTGTTCAGTGAAAGCTGTAACACCTTTCATCATATCAGAGGGCTAGGTTCAAGAAAATACGTCTGATTTATATTCTAACTGTGCCTGAAGCTATGAACAACACATTTGAGTATTAGACTGCACTGAGACTTCATTTTAAAAAAATCATAGGAAAGTTTTGAATATGGAACTAATTCACCCTCAATTTGAATCAGTGTTTGGTGTTCCTGGAAAGACTGGGCAAAATGGTTAGCATGATGGAGAGGTTTCAGTGCATCACAAGAGCATTTACAGTTCCAAGGACTGTTGTTTATAGTCATTATGGGGGATGGTGTTGCAATAGCTTTAAGTTATTATAGCGATATCAGGCTATCAAAATGTACCTTAATTAACAGAACTGTGGGGGAAGAGGACTATGATACTAAATCCAACAGTTTTGCCTAGAGACTGTACAGGCAAGGCTGCTATGCACTTCATATTGCTTTTTCAGGTATCGTGGCAATAAGGCACAGGCCCCTCCTCAAGTAAGGGAGGTAAACTAAATATTCTTTCTTCTACATTGTGTTCCCTTTTTCTGTAGCATGGTCCAAAACCCAGATTCATTCCTTAAGTTTTGAAACTGAATCATCATGCATTATATTACTATTGGAATCTTTATACTGACTTGTATTTTTAATGAGAATTCATAAAACTTGTATCATTGGCATTGATCTAAGATTTGTAGAATAAACCCTACTGAATTCTGAAGTCAAGTCTTCTCTAATGCTTAGGCTGTGTTTTCTGATGCTCAATTAAATCCCAAACAGGCTCCATTCAGGTCTGAATTGAGAGAGCTGTGTATAGCGCTAGCTCAGCTGTCTCTTCTTGCTGGTAGAACAGAGCAGGAGCAAAAGGGTTACAATACAGTTACTATCAAATTATTTCATTTTGGGGGGTTGAGAACTTTTTCTGCCACGCAGGGAATCTACACCATTAACTAGTGCTACTGTTCCTGATCATACAAAAGCCAGTTTAGGTCTCCAGAGATCAGTACTCTGCTGGTTCCATGCATTGATCCAGCAGCTATTGGTTCAAGAGAGCTGCACAGGTTCTCTGTTCAGATCCAAGCTTTGCTAGCAATGCAGAAAGGCTGACTTAAAGAAGGTATTAACACAAGTCTGGCTAAACTTATTCATAGCCTGTGAATTTCAGCAGATGAAAATACTTCAATGCACCACGAAAAAGGCTGGGCTATTTCTCTCTCAAGATCTCTACCCCAGTCAGTGTCAGGAAGTGACACCTTTCCACCTTTCCTACGAGTAGTTTCTTGCACCCTCAACAGCGTAGCTCTCTGGACTGTGATCTTCAGATCCCGTGTGACAGAGCACAGACCAGGCCCTGTGCTTTCCCAGCTGGGTGAATTTCCCCACCACCCCTTTAAGATGCTTTTTTACAGCTACAACTATTTTCCCTTACACTGTAACTACATCCTTGCAACTTCCATCATGAGGTATCGTTATTAGCCAGAAATCCTTTGCCAGCACTGCTATTGCACAGCCACTTTTATCAAGAAAGTCACTTGTGTAAGCAGGGGAGGTGACAAGAAAGCTTAAGATCCAGTTTTTCATTATCCATCCCATTTCCCTTTCTTATGAACCTACCCAAGCACTCCCGCTATCTGCAGGCAGTGTATTAAGTGGCTTTGGAGCCTTTGTATTGCAACACAGTTTCAGTGTGTGAGCCATCGTGTTCTGAACCTGTTTCCAAGCTCTCCCTTACCTTGCAGCAAGAGCTGGAGCTTGATCCAAAAGGAACGCAGCAACTTCAGTTTGAATAGTGATCGGACATCACTGGTGGTCTAACATTGATCCTCCATAAACCCTGATAACTAATGGCAGATGTGCTCCTGCAGCAGAGTTTAAAGCTTAGGGAAGCGTTAAATTACGTAACCCAACCTGCTGGACCTTTTTCAGGACGCTGCATTTCCCCTCAGCTACCTGAGGAATACATCATCTCCCCAAAAGGTATCCAAGTCCTTGTCTGCAACGCTGATCAAGGGAATTCATATCAAATAACGTATCAGGACTCTTGTGCTGTCTGCAGTGGAAGAGACAGGACACCAAGGTACAAGATGCAGCCAGAGCAGTTGATCAGACCGGAGCAGCAGTTTGGCCAGAGAACATGGACCAGAGAACATGGACCAGAGCTCAAACGCCTCCATGTGTCTGGCCCCATGGCAGCAGATCTGTGGGCAGCGTGCACCCCGTGGGCAGCCCCAGCTCCCTCACCAAGGGAGGCAGCACCTGCACCCCTCCTTCCCGCCAGGCTACACAGTGCCGCTCACCTTTATTCTGTCCCCAGGCAGCTTTAGGCTCCACAGCTGGGTGGCAGAGTGCCACCACAGTGACATGACGCACAACCTGAGGAATGCAGCCAAGGCTGGGGCTCTTTGCTGGCGTTTCCCCAGCTCAGTGCCCTCAGCTGCTGCATTTTCCACACAATGAACATCCCTGTCCCCTCCAAAACCCTGACAGCCCTTCGGTCTTCCTCCTTCCACAGAAGTCCACACACCCTTCATCGTGGTAAAGGCAAACCTACTCCAGTAGTTCATGTATCAGCATATCTCCAGGGAAAATAATGTCCCGGACTTACACAGACCCTGTCTTCTCTGCCTGCTAACATCCCCTTTAATGAGATTGCTTTGTTATTATCTCGCCCACCGCCCTCACAAGCCACAAATTAAATCTGAAGCTTTGAAAGCCAGTCCCTTCTCTAAACACCAGCTAAGCCTGGACACAGTTTTGTTCTCTAGAGCGTCACCATCTGCACAGTCCCACTCCATCCCCTTCCAATTCGAGTTCATTCATGGGCGCAGCATGACAAAAACATCACTTTATTACAATTACCATGCCCCGCAGAACCATCCTCGAGTGTTGGTGACATCCCCCACTTCTATGCTCTGCCCTCCTTGAGCCAGCTCCTGCCCTTTGGGCTCACCCACATGACTGCCCGTCATCAGTTTGGCACAGTGCTGTTTTCACCACACTCAAGCACCTCATAGCCCAAGAATCCCAGATCTCTTCTGTATAACTTCCCTGGGACTCCGCTGCCAACACAATCCACGTGCACCCACAGCTGTGCATTTCATCCCCCAAACCACAAGGGAAACTGTTGTCCTGCTCTTGGCCACACTTACCTCCTGCCTTCTCTACCCTACAACTCCCAGTCTGCATCAGCTCAACAGGACGCCAATTGCAAGTTGCAGAGGCAAGAGGGAAGGATTTGAGCATACTCAAGCTTAAGCTTCTGTTAAGACAAGATCCAAACACTTTGGGAATTGCCCAGAGATGACCAGACTTTGTGGGGCAGGAGCTGCCTCTTTCCAGGTATTGCACAAAGAGCATTGGCCTCGGGTGGCACTTCCAGCCTGTCACATGAGTCACAGCAGCACATTCACTTTCTCCCTGACCTCACCTGCACCCTCTCTACCTACAGCTCGCCGGCTGATCCAGATAAAAGAGTGTTAATAACTTTGACGGATGGCTTGTCCCATGATCAGAATTAGACAACTCGGATGCAATGGCCCTGCAGTAGCTACTTCCCTGTAGGCACTCCCCTGTTTCTACCTTTGCCCTACTTCTGCAGGTGGTATGTTAAGGAGGTAAGTGACGAGCTGTAAAGCCATGTGCTTCCTGACTGACAACCCCCGAGCCCAGGCACGGTTTCCCTGCCTGCTGCCTGCGTAGGCACCGTGCTGCCCTCCCCATCCAGCCACGAGCTGATCATCGAGGGAAACAGCAGCAGCGAGGGACAAGGAGGGGCTCTGGCATCAGGCTGGTTGCTTTTGCTGGGTGTGCACTCAGCAGGGGCAAAGATTGCAGAACCAGACGGCAAATAATCACAGCTGGTAAGCACCAAGCATCCTGTTGTGCAAGGACAGGCCACACAAAGCACGTCGGTATGAAAAAAATGCTTTGCAGCAGCAGCGCAGAATGGACATCTGGGTGCCCTCAACATACTCTGTATGGAGATGTTATGTCACCACGAGCAGAATGCTTGCTTTTGCCCTGCTGAGCTGAGGAAATCCCACCCTCAAAGGCTTTCTGCCTTCCTAACCCTTCAGGTGAACAAATCACTCTGTAAAACCTGGCTTGTGCACAACCCTGCTATGATTCCAAACAACAAGAATTTCAGAAACGTGCTTGTCGGTGCTGTTAAGATGAGCATGGCACCAAACACACCACATATTTTAGCTGGAACACAAGGAGACAGCTGACTGGTTGAAAATGATAGGATTAAGATGTCAGGGATGTCAGTAGTAGTTTAAGGAGTGGCAGCAAAGGTCAACTACCAAACTAAAAGAGTACCTGATAAAAACCATCCATAAGAACTGAGCTCACTCAGACTCTCAAGGCTTGTTTGTCTCATTAGCATGTCTTCTGTTAATAAGAAAAGGGGGATCTCTATATTTTACACGCTGAGTGGCTGAGTATGGCACTGTTCACCATGAGACAGATGTGGAGAGCAAGGGGGCAGTTATGGGGAAAGAGAGCAGTCCCTTCAAAAAGGGACAGGAAAGAAAGCTCAGTTGGACTCCAAATGCACTTCAGTTAGGCATCCTGACATAATTTAAAATTTACATGGATCAAAGGCACATTGGGAGCCATTGAAAACTTAGGAGAGTTCAGATATTCTCCTCTCCAGCCCTCTGGCTAACTCCACTAAAACGCCACTTTCCCTGTGCCAGATTCTATCGCTAACTCCCAAACTGGCTTGTGCTGTTTCAGAGCAGACAGTGGAGGGGTCCTTAGGGACCTCAGCCTTGGACGGGGATCATGGGTGCTGCAGAAATGGAACAGTCTTTCCTCATGGCTTGCCACTCCCTTGGGCACAGCTCCTCAACTTATCTCAACAACAGCAAACATATAAAATAGTCCAAAGATGAACAGAGGAGTTACTACTAGATTTTGTTATAACCATTTTCAGGTGATAACCAGTACTTTAGACTGAGTAAACACCAACACGCTAGCATGATAAACCAAAACAAGAACCAGCTGTCAGAGCCGTGATCCAGTCTTTAAGTGGGACCATGTTCAGCTAAAGTAATGGGGATCTCTACCCAGAGATTTAAGATCCATTTTGCCCCAGGGGGGGGCACTTTTCCCCAGGGGTGGCTTTTTTTTTGGGGGGGGGTGGATAGAGGGAAAAACCCTCCTGTTCATCATGGTCCCCACCACCAAGCATTTCATGTCATTCAAACTTAGTCACAATTTCTAGATGTGATATCACTGAAGACAGACAATCCCTATTCAGCTGTAGAAAGGAGGATGATCCCAGGTCACAGCCAGCCCAAGGCACTTCCCAGCAGGAAAGCCAGCAGAGATTGCCAGCAGTTTCCCTGGTGCTGATCTCTCTCACGAGGAGGGTCTCCATTGACGGCAGGTTCAAACCTCACTCCCCAGACACACCACTGACAGGCTGACTCGCTGCCAAGCACCCTTTGCACCGAAGCATGTGGGGGGTACAAAATGAACGAACAATCCCCTCAAAAAGCAGTTCATTCATTTACGAGCTCCAAATTCACTGGTGCTGGAGATTCCCAGCCCCTGCTTGGGCAGGTGCTGTGACAGTCATCTAGGTAGCAACATCTTCTTACTCTGCTCTACCGGCAGACAAAGGGAAATAGCTGCTCTGTCTCTCTGCCCCTCCAGCCTTTCTGCAGAAGCCATTGCCTCTTGTGGGACTGGGATGGGAACACGGCCCAGGGGCTACGAGCCCTGGGGGAACTGTGGGGCCAGGCCAGTGCCCCGGCAGCATGGCTGGCAGAACCCAACCTCTGTCCCTGACCCCCAGCCCCATTAAGCGCAGGCTGCCTCGTTCTCGAGGCCACTTTCCTGCACAGCTTTGTAGAAGACCCTTCCCTGAGAGCTCCCCGTTGTGCCCAAACTGGATGAGAGCTGGGACAAAGCACCGTCAGCCCCAGACTCCACATCTTTGTCTCCATGTCTCAATGTGCAAAGCCTGGAAGGAGACACAAAAGAGGCAACTAGTTTCTCTGCTGCCTGGGATGGAAACAGAAGTGACTTAAAGGCACGGTCCAGTCTCCATGGGGGTCAGTAAGGGTTTGACTGCACTTTGAGACCAGACGGAAAAAACCCCTCCCACTGCACAGAACCGCTCCTCAAGAAATTCAGCACATCACGCCATTCGAGCGCAAAACCAGGCCCCTCCGCCCCACAGCTGTTTGCTGTACCCGAGCGAAGAATGACACAGGCTTATGAAGCACTGGCCTACATTCAGAAACAGCGTGTTCCTCGGGCGCAGGCACGCAAGCGGGAAGGGAGAGCGATGCTGACCTGACGGGCGCGGGCGCAGCCGCAGCTCTGTGACACAAGCACGCACATGAGCAGCCCTGGGGGGGCTGCCTGGGCACGGAGCAACGCTGCACCTAACAGTGCCTTTTCCAGCCTGTTATCCATTTGGATTTGGCTCCGCAAGGGCGGCTTCGGAGGCTTGGTGCTCTCCTCAAGACACAGACTGCAGCTGGCCCCAGGCAGCCAGAACCAGGTCCCTGCCAGCAGGTGTGAGGGCTCCAGATTGTCCTGCTGCTCATGGAAACCTTTGCCACCAGAAGTGTCGGCTGTGGCAGCCTCAACAGCACTAAACCTGACCACCACCGGGAAATCTTCCACTGGAAGTATCAGACAGAGAAGCCACATGTTACAATTCAGGGGCCGATTTCCTGCCAAGTTGTTTCAATCCATGATAAAACTGTGGCTTGCGGGATGAACGGAGGATCACGCTTCATGTCGCTAAGTAGGACTACTCAGTACTTTTTCTACTACAGAAAAGCTCACAGAAATGGGGGGGAAAAAGCTCGCATAAAAAAAGCACAGAAGCAGCAAGCAGTTTTGCTTCTGTCCTAGTCAGACTCCTATTTAATCCTAAGGGACACAGCAGAGCCATGCCCAGAAACTCTACACTCAAACGCTGACATTTAGTGCTGTGCCCTGCGAGAACGCCTGTCCCCGCCAGCCCTGACTGCCAGCTGTCTCTCCCCGCGGCGCAGCCCCGTTCCCCCTCCCGCACAGCGGCGGTCGCTCAGCGCCGCACAGAACCTGCCAGGGCAGTGCACGGGCTGCAGGGACAGTCAGCTGGCAGGCGGCTGTGCTGCTTCTGCACTCGTGCCACTGCCCAGGCTGAAGTCAGATTATTTCATTACTACTCTCCCCCAAACATACCTCCCTTTTAAATAATAAATATTGAGCTATCCGAAATCAGAATCTGATGCTATAATTAGATACCCCTAAAGCACACATCACTGTGTTACACAACACAGCTCAGAGCTCCTGGGTTCTGGGTGAAGCTATCTTAACATTCTATTCACATCTGCTCTTAAAGCAAGTCTCAAAGCAAATGTCTCAAGTGTTCTTGGTTACTGAGCTCTGGTTCAGATGACAAGGCAGTCTCAGAGTATGCAAACGGATTTCCCTGGACTGAAACTAAACCGGAGATGAACTTCAGTCACTAGTGGGTGACATCCCACAGGACTAGACTAGAGTTAGCCCAAAGTAAAACCTCCAGCACACATACAAAGCAGATATTAGGTCCTTAGCATCAACTGTGTGCTCAATATCTGACCCTATCTATTGCACACAGCTTATTAACACAGACTCAGATGGTTACAATCCTGTGCAAATCTCAATGCCAAGCACTACTACCAGACCAAGAAATGTCTAATTCATTTCAAGGACAAGCTCAAAACAAAACCCGGGCCCCAAACTCCAAGGCTTCACCACTCAGCCTCATTTCTGCTTTCTCTTTGCAGCAACAGGGCAAGCTCCTGCCTGAATTTTTTCCTACAGCAGCACCAGGAAGCACTGGACTAGCTGCAGTAACTCACATTAATAACCTGGACAAATATTTCACATTACTCAGTTTCAGCTCACTAACACAACAATAGCTGCACCCTTTTTAAAGCACTAGGGCAAGGAAGTGCCATGCTGCAGCGGCAGCATATGCTCTGCAGCAGAACTATACATACTGGTGGCAGCAAGAGCCATATGGCATGTACAGACAGCAGCGCTGTGAGCCAGAGCCACAAGCTCTGTAGGCAGCTCCCCCACCTATTTGCTACGGTTTATAGTCAAGTATTTGCGCATTTACCTCCCACTGGATGCAGTAGGATTAAAATACTCACCAATTCTTTAAAAATCCAACCCTGGGGCCGCGACTCTTATTGATTTCCCTTGGCAAGAGCCTAACTGGGTAGCACAGAGCCCAAACCTTGCCAGCTGCACACTCAACCTGTTCAGCTGTTTTGGAGTCTGCATCTGCCAAACAACAGCATAAAGGAAACAAACAAACCAACCAAGCAACAACAACAACGAAAACCAACCAAACAAAAACCCAGAACCCCACACATTTTAGATGTGTCATTTCCCAAGATTACTATTAAGTGTTAAGAACAATTATGTAATCAAAAGGGCAGTACCAGAGGTCAAAGACAGACCTTCAGCTGTCCCTTGACAGCATCAAACTTTCTAAAGAAAACAGAAGATTACTTAATCCAACTTAAAATTGAGAGCATTCTCCCAAACACAAGTTTTCCGCAATATCTGCAAGATGTGATCTAAATAATTCAAAACTTCACTGGACCTAGGGCACTCACAGTGGTTTGTTTTTCAGCAAGATGGCCCAGAGGGATTCACTACTTTTTAAAAAATTTTTTTTTTACATTGTTGCTGTCTTCCAACATCATACTTCAGTATAGCAAACAGCAGATGGAGAGGATGAGATGAGGAGGAGGAAGGATACTGACAAAGGCCAACTTCAGCTTGTTGAAGCCGAGCTCCTTCTCTCCCTCATGAAGATGGCTCCTCTGCAGCTGTGCTTTTATATTTGTGACCCCTGAAGGTCCAGAGATGTGTGAGAAGGCTTAGGAAAGGCAGGGTTATCTTCCACTTGCAGTGCAAGGATCCACACACACATCTCCAAGGATTTCCAAAACCAAAATGGTTGGAGAGACCAACTTCAGCCCTTCCATAGGATGAACCCATGGAACGACTTATTTTAGCTGACTATGGAAGAAGCCCAAGTGGAAGTGCCACTGAGAAATGGATGGTAAACTTTCTAAGCATCTCCTAAAATATCCCTCAGACTCATTAGGTTTATACAGTTTATAGAACTGCAAAGGTGAATCTTTTTTAACCCTGAAATATATTTCACTGATTTGCAGCCACTACATCAAGCAGTCCAGAGTCCAATGGCTGACCTTACTTTGGGGTATGTTGTTTTTTCCTCCCCTTTATTTCTTTGCATGTAATAATAGCGAATTACAGAGAATCAGGAAGTGGTGACAGCACAAAGTTCAAACTCATTTCCCTATTAAAGGCCTTGCGCAACCATTTTTACAGCAGGCCTTTAATGACCTTTCTAGTCCAGTTGCAAGGCTGAGATTACAGGCATTTTCAGGCAACCTGGGCAGGCCATCAACACTTTCAGTAGAACAAGTTTTCTTTTCCATATTTCTTTATCAAAGGAGAGACCAGTGGTTATGCTTATTTCAGAGAAACTAGAAGGAAGGATACAAATCATTTGAAAAGCAATTTAGCTCCAGTTGGCACATAAATTATTTCTCAAAGCTGCTTTATCACAAGTAAGCCACTTGTGATAGTACCAGAAATGCAAAAACCTATTTAACGGATCAGCCAATATTAAGTATCTACCAACTTTATCACACACCTGCATTCAAGATTCCATATGAAATAAACAACTCGTTTCTCTGCTCAAGGTTTCCAAACAGCTTAAGTCAATCCAGGGACAATAAACTTCAAAGAAACACTGTGCAACGGCTTAAAAAGGCTGTATTTAGGGAAAGTACTGACTGTCCAAACATGAAGTATCCAGCCTCCAAGAACCTGGTCTCTGTAGGATACCTCAAACTGCACAAAAGAACTGAGATTTTAATATATGTTACATTTTAAAATCCTAACATTTTATTCCTCATTCTCCAATTTCTATTCATGTTTTCAGCAGAACAGCATGGGAAAAGTTGAGAGATTTTAGACTAGAATTATCCTGTTTCTGTTAGTGAAGGACTTCCAGCCCTATGGATCTTTGCCAAATTCATCCCATGCTGTCATACCAGTGTTTCTAAAGATTTTTGTTTTTTAGTGCCTTATGAGTGTTTTGTACCAGTACTTTCTGCAGAATCAGATATTCAATACATTAGATGCCTAACATCCTAAATGGTTAAAAAAATTAACTGTTTGGAAGCAGAAGTCAGTATAGCCGCCGCCCCTGTGAAAATCACGATCAGGAATTAAAACTGAGGCAGAAATTCTCAAGATTCTTCATGTCCAAACTTCCTATGTCTTTCCCACCTAAAACCAGTTTTTTTTTTTTTTTTTTTAATTAACAGCCCGTTCTGCTTGCACACCTCTCCCACTGGTCCGGTAATTACCTCGTGATTTGATTGCTGTGCACACCATGAGCCATGTATTTGTAATACGCAGCTCCCTGGGACACGCAGCCACATCCAGCAGCTACAGAAGCCCAACAATGGAGCCGCTGTTCCAGCCTTGCCTCCTGGCCCACCGTCGTGGCTACGGTTTGTGCCTCTCGGTGTCCGTTCGGTGCTGCTAGATCTGAACAACCGCTGCGACTTTTCTTAGAGCTCCACTTTCGGGAGTGCTGGGACTTCATTAACAAACAAACAACATAGTTCCTGGCTTATTAGAAAAATGCTTGAAAACAGGAATTAGGGGTTTGGAAGACACAAAGACAATTAGAAGTGCACCAGATGGTAAATTCAGAATTTTTAAGCCTGTCACATAACTCCAGGAGCCTAAGCCTCGTTGGGGGAGGCTGGAGAGGAGATTTATGTATATATTCGTGCAATTTTTTACCTGGCAGTATCAGGTATAGAAAAAAAAAAAAAAAGCTTCCTCTTAATCTGCAAACAGTTTATGAGATCTGCTCTTTGGATCGTGCTGTTGCTCGCCCTCCAAGCGAGACAGACCCCTCTGTGTTCAGGTGGGCCCGTGGGCTGTCACATCACACACCGCTCGCCCCCTGCACAGGCAGGCAGGGTGACCCCCGCCCGCACGGCACTGGCAGCTGCCCACAAAACGACCAACCCCGCCACAACCGCGCTGCCAAGCGTCTGCTCTGACAGCCCTCCCGCGCCGTGGAAAGCTCCTACACCCCATGCAGAGCTGAGCCAAAGCCGCCCGTCACACAGCTCGTCAGGCGCTCAGCCTTCCTGCTCTTTGCCGCTGCAAAGAGGGCTTGCGCAGGAGGCCCACGCACGGCAAAGCCGCCGTAACGCACACCACCGGCTGGCGTCTTACAGCAACGAGGCCACGGCAGCACACTGTGCTGGGGCACCGGCAAGCTCTGGACATGCATCACAACACGTGCTTGCCAGCAGGCACGCTGCAGGGGGAACACGGCATCCAGGACACCCCCGTGGCTTGTAGGCACCTGCAAGGCCTGACTCTGCAGCAGCCCGCAGCTCGCTACACCTTGCTTCCACCGCAGCGCTCTCCTGCCAGGGAACGGCTTCTGCTGGTTCATTTCCTGCTTGTCTTCATTCTTGTGGGAACACGGATCTGCGGCCACCCAGTTAGCTCTGCTCTGTGCTCGGGAACGTGTGAAATCATGTCACGGCTCCAGGATTTCCCGGCTTAGGTCTGCGTTTGCTGATGCTTACGCTTTTGAAACAATGTCTTAGCATTCACCTAGCCTTGAGCTACAAAAATGTTTCTGAACCATGCTGGTAACAAAGAGGGGTGCTAAAAATCTCTCCTAATACATGCGTCTCAAAGGAACAATGCTCCTTGATCCGAGCAAAGAAGCTGGCACACAAGACAGAATTAGGCAATGCCTGTGTGGCTTGGCACTTCCTGGCAAAACTGAAATGCAAGCGTAGGCTGACATTCAATTGATCCTGAGCCAGGATCTCAGAGTTAGAGAAGCAGGGCTACGTATAAACTCCCTGAAGCTTCATGATCTGGTCTAGAAAGGTTTGGTTTTGAGCTTTTGGATAAATTCAGCCCCAAAACATAGAATGCAGACCTGCAGCTCTACATCCTTCTGAATTACTTGTCAAAAATCATCCAAGTCACTGCACTTAATTCTCCCATCAATACTGACCCTATTCTCCTAAGCCTGCCCAGAGCCAGACTTCAGAACAAGCAATTTCTCACACATCAGGAATGGTTTTAGCTGCAAGCTTCGGGTTTAGACGCCGACCACAAAGAGCTTTGGACCTCAGTCTCCCAGTCTGGTATTGCCCATTGTAATTGGAGAGAAGATCATTTCCAAGGCATGCACCCGCATGAAGAACCCCCAGATCTCAGCACATGCAGAGCTAAATTTCAGGATCACCAGGCTTAAAGGAAACCCAGATTCACCAGCACACAGGTCAGCAGTGCTGTCTGTGCGTGTGCTGGCTCCCTGCTTCCCAAAGCTGCGTTTTACTTTGGTGGGTTTGTCTGTGCTATTTTTCTGTGGCTTGCAGCCAGGTGGCCAAGAGGATGAGTGCAGCAAGAATTAAAGGCTGTACGACTGCACAAAAGCCTGCAGCACGCACAGCTCTCTACGCGTGTGGGTGTATGTGCGTGCGCAGGCGCACTGCCTCCCCCAGAATTAACCACTGCACTTCAGGCAAATGATGGGCAGCGTGTGTTCCCATAAGGACGTCAGTGACTCCCTCCTGGGGGCTCTTAGCTGAAAAAAAAGCTGTGGAGAGGGTGTTTGGGGAGGAAGGTTTTGGCTGCAGGGACCACCAATCCCTCCAGCTTGAGCGCAGACAGGCAAGCTCCCTTCACCGTCCTTTGGCACATGGCCCGGGGTGGGAGATCGTGCATGTCAGCGAGTGTGACAGGTCACAGAGACATCCCGCAGCCCCAAGACATCCTGCTGTGATCTTGGGAACCCTGCCAGATTCAAGCTTTCATTTCTGGAGCATCCGCAACCCGCTCTTGCTTTCACCGTGCCCTTCTCCTCCTTCCCTTCCTCCGTTTCTAGCAACGCTGCATCCTGCTCGCTCCCTGAGATAAATAGGGCAAACATAACCTGATTAACCAAGGAGATTTGGGCAGGAAGAGGCGGGGGCAAGATTAATACGTGGAGAAACACAGAACCTTTCCCTCTCACATTAGCTCTTGCCTATTCAATAATTTAAGTGTTTTGTGGTCACTCTTAGAGATTTGCTATAAAAGCTTCTCGTAAACTCTGTCTCAGCATGCAGATATCAGAAGAAAGAGAACATTCGGTCTGACAAGCTGAAATTTATTTCAGACTCCTGCATCAGTCAGAAGCTTAAAATCACTTGGATGTGAGCCCAGTGCTCCATTTCAAAACATAAGGGTCCCTCTTGCTATTCATCTATTGACAATTTGAATCCAACCTTTTTTGGCTGGGCTGCCTTCAAAGCAGGGTTTAGAAGTCAATGCAGGCTTCCTCCGTTTCACGTATGCAAAAATCTCTGAGGCTGGCAGCAGTTTGTACAGGCTCCTGTGAACAAGGAACGTGTTACACAGGCTCTGGCTGCTCTCCGAGTCCATTTTGTTATTCTATTTTCTTTCCGTCCATTCTTGCTTGATTACCATAGGTAGACCTATAGATGTTTCAGGTCAGAAAGGCAAAACTATCCACATGAAGAAAAGACGCCTTCCCTGACCTTCCAAGGAGCTATTTTCGGCTGCTCTTATACGCCTAAGAACTCTCACAGAGGTCATGCACTGAACTTACAGGCCTCAGTAACCATCGCCTAAAGAGATATGAAGTGTTACAGAGATTCATTTATTATTTTTATTTTAATTCTCTCCATAACCTAACACACTACTGACTCCAAATCTCCAGATGTCATTGCAAGGAAGCATATTTTAAAAGGGGATGCAAGGCTGATATTATTACCCAAGGAACACATGTTCAACATTACAGCTAAACATATACAAATAGGAAAAATAATAATGACATATCCTGAATCCAGAACTTTCCAAAATTTGAGTACCCTCAGCCTTCAACTGCCTTCACTTCTCAAGACCAAAAGTGGAGATTGAAACTTCTGGAGCTAAGTAGTATTTCTAAGTGAAACATTATTTCTTTTCCTCATTGTGCCGCTCTGGGAACACAAACAGCTGATGAGATTGAAAATGAAGGAACCCTGAGTTAGCAGCCAAACACACACGCAGAATGATACTCCATACAGAAAGCACCAGACCCAGCTCCTACTGTCTGAACACGTAAATACACCACATCGCATGCTGGCAGTCACAGACCCGGGCTCTGCTCTGTCGTGTGTCTCACAAACTCTAACGCTGACATTCTTCCACCAAACTGGCACCGCCCTGTCTGCAAACGCTCGACTCCAAAGGCTGGGAGTGAAGCAATGTGCAAGCCCCACCGCCCCAAAGGCTTCTCATGTGGCAAGAAGTTAACGCAGACCAAGGGGACTGTACATCCCTGTTGCCCCTCCAAAAACTGTTCATCCTCACACAGTGAGCAAAAGACGAAGCATGACAGTATCTTCTCCCTTCTGACATAACAGCATTAAATATCAAACATCTTCCACAAACATACAGTGACTCCTGCATAGACTATAAAATACATAAAGCAGAAATGAGGTACAACTAGCAAAAATGGTATGGAGAATATATTAGGGGTGCAGCGCTCAGGGAACCCAGCCTCCAGAAATCCAGCTCTTGTGCACACATGTGCATGTGCACACACACACGCACAGAATCCGTGACACTATCTCCTAGCACCTCACACTTTCTTCCTACCAGTATCTTTTAAAAGGGTACCTGCCCTGAGATATTGCCTCAAAGCCAGAACTTCATAGGGTCTAGGGATGCAACTGAATCTGCATAAAATTATGAGAAAAACAACACAAGGCTGGAGATAGTGAAAAAAGGCACACCTTGCATTTACCACCCAGGACACAGCATGCTGTTCCTCTTAGTACAAGGCCCAAGCTAGACAATCAACGGATTCTGCAAATATCAGGATTCCTCCCATAGGAGCTAAAAGTCAGGTGCTTGTTCCCTTTGGTAACATCCACCTCCTTAAACAAGACTCACCATAGTTTGCAAAACAGCAAGGCCATGCCCTGCAGATGTTTGCTAAACATTTGTGCAATTCCATTTGAATACAGGAACAGAGGGTCCACAGGGCAGAAACTCCACACTTTGCACAGCATTGTGAAAATGATTCATTAGTAGTTTGTAGACAAGCAGCAACCTTTCATTTTTCCGTTTAAGATTTGAGTGTAAATATGAAAACTGAATTAATTGATAGAGATAAGGTCAGTATTTGTGTAATGTTGAAGAACACAGCATACTAAGACAAGCACCATATTTGGCAATAAATTCTGCCTTACGCTGCTTCCACTTTCACTTCCCTGTTTTGTTCTGCCCCGGTAGTTGATGAGCTCTCTGCTGAGGAAAACTGCTGTGTGTCCATACGATGCCCGTGCCATGAAGCTGTGCTCCCGACAGAGATGTTCAGTTTGATACCTGCTTGAAGTATGTTAATGATTTCACTTTGGCTGTGTAATGAACCTGAGTCAAAAGAGTATTCCATGCTAGCAATGCAGGCTGCACCTCTCTCTACTGATTTTTCTTTTCCTCTGGAATAACTGCCACAGTTCAGACCTTTGGTACTGAGTCATGGTGCAATGTATCATGTTTCAATTAAGAAACACGGGCACTTAAAATGAAAGGAAAGGAAGAAAATTAAGACCACAAAAAATTATTTCTTGAAAAGGATAAGAAATCACCCCCATCTTCCTGCCAAGCCACACTTTGGACCTACATGTGGCCTCAGGGCTCACATCCAGCTTTGCTGTGAGTAGAATGAGACCTCCAGCACCAACCCGCAAGCTGGTGAGAGCGCAGGCCACTGAATTTCCACAGTGGCCAGATAACATACAGATACAGCACATCTAGATGTGTACAAGCCAGGAGAACTTGGTAATTAAGGAAATGGTGTATATCTTTCTTTCCCTTGGCTACTTTCTGCTTATAAAATAAAATTAAACCAAACAAAATTTAAAAATGCTCAGGGAGCAGAATTTTCAGAGATAAGGCAACAGCTTTCCCCTGGGGGACAGCTCCACACCCACTCCAGCAGTAGGTTCTGCTGGCAATACATATGATAAAAATGGTATATAAAGCTCTGCCTCGTAGTGTCTCAGAACAGTACATGCATCTCAGTCATTTGTCTCTCAAGGGCTCTGCATTCACCCCCAGAGCTGCCAACAATCACCACCACAGAAACAGAGGCCTAAAAGAGTACCTTGTGCAGAAACAGTCAAGTTTTCCCATCTGAGAATAGCAGAAGAGTTCAACTGTGTAACGCAGGCTGAAGTCACCCCTCAGGACCGGTGTCTTAGGGCCGAGCCAGCCCAGCTGCAGCTCTTTTAAAGAGCCTCAGGTGTGGCCGAGTGTGGGGACTAAAATGAAAGCAGGTGGTTGTCCACTGACATTCTATTGCTATAATAAGTCTGTTGAACTGCAAGTTAAGCTTCATCTTTCTCTCCAAGCAACAGATAATCGTTTATTACACAGTTATCTGTAAGCACACGCATTTTCCATATTCACTGGGTATTATCTGAGAACACCAATATATGGGATAGATCATGAGGCTGTTTTGGCATCCAGGCTCTAAAAGGAGACTGCAAAACCAGAACGTGATTACCTCTTGACCTCTGGCTTTCGCACTCCACTCGATGCACAGAAGTGGGTTTTATTCACCAGGACCGTAGAGCTACAGAAACTAACCCATACGTTAGAAAATCCAGAAAATGTCAGGAGCTGTAAAAGTTGTGCCTTATAGCACTGATGTCTTTGGTGGAAGCTTTGCAGAGATGTATCCTGCATGCTGAAAGGTGTCCTCCATGAAAACACAGACCAAACTATTTTCAATGTCTGGGACTTGACCCTGTAACCTTATGCTGCTAAAGCGAGTGCTTCCTTTTGCAGAGTCTCAGCTGTAACGCTCCTGTCTCCTAAAGTGATCAAAGAGAGGAAAGGATGAATCCGTATCTTTCTTGTGCACTGTTTCTGTAAAGCAGGCGGGGCAGGAGGCTCCTCTGTGTGTCTGTAATGGTGAGAGGTACTCGCAGCTTTCGACAGTGACTGTAGGGCCCAGTTACTTGTCAACCATGGGATGTCAAGTTTCTAGCAATGTAACCTGGAATTTTGATTCATAGGAATTAAAGTTTGGCCACAGTAATTTTTAGATGGGAGAGAATACATAACCTGCCAGATACACTGGAAGTCAACTGGATATGAAAGGTCTGAAATGCTAAAGTGCCTCCCTCTGTAGGGGAGGCAATATCGTGTCAGTAAATGTACTGTGTGCCAAACCACCCGAATCAGTAAAAAATCTGTCTTTGCAGGACTCTGTAGCTCTTTACTGAGCTAACTAGCTTTGTTGGCATGTGATATGCTGAGAAGGGATCTTGGGGAAATCAAAACTGACAGCTGCAGAATGAACATGGATATTAAAATAAGGGCAAGGGGGTCTCTGCTGCAGACGAAGTACAGGGACGTGTCTCTGACCTTTTGCTGCTGAACCTGCCTGCCCTCTGGAACTGGCAAGCAGCAGTGGCAGCAGCCCGCAGCACTCCTCTCATATCCCTCCAGCTCCTTACTGTAATTTATAGAAAGTGTCCACTTACTGCAACCTGCCAGGCACTCGAGAACAAGTTAGGTAACAGTAATAGTTCTGTTGCTGCCAGTTCAGAAGGCAGCAGCAGAGATGCAGATGATTACGCTCCTCTTGACGCTGAACAGGAGGCAGGTACTGAACTGGCTGAGATCTCTTTGCAGGTTTGTTAGGCCAGGACTGACTGGTGGCCCCTGCCCATGGCATGCCTTGGAAAGGCTCTCTCTGAACCGTGTGGTTCAGCTGGGCATCCCATTCCTGCGGTTCCTAAGTAAATGAGTTACATCAAGGGAGTGGGTTTGGCTTGGAGAATCCTGCACGGTGACTCATGCTTCCATGAGTATATTAAGTTCCTTACAGAAGCAAGAGAAAATCAGGCATTCTGCTTAGTCCAGCTACTTGGAGTGACGATTTAGGAAAATGTTGCAAGAAACACAGTTTTCTTTAGCTTTGTGTTGAGAAAATCATTGCAATAAATACAGTTTTATCTACCTTTATAGTGAATGCATAATCCATTGCTGTTGTACTTGCAAACATAACAAGCCTTTTAAGGGGAAAAGAAAAACTGGTGTAACTTGGAAGTTCTTTGTAGTGAAACATGCCAGCTAGAAAACAGTTTGCAATCGAAAACATAGATCTGACAAAAGGGCAGTATGGAAGTCTGGGATCTTCAGAAATTGACAATTATTTACACAGGTCTCCATATACATTACCCTGGTGCACATTTAAAAATACGTTGTAGAAACAAAGATGTATAAATACCCGGAAATGAGGATTGCATCAGCTGCCCCTCCCCCTCCATGACAGTGCAAAGGAAAAACGGGGCTGAAGCAGCAAAACCACTGGATCTTCATAATACCAGCATCCTTACGGTAACGGGCACGCATGGAAGCAGACAAGGAGAGGGACCAGAGGTCTATGGACCGTGGCTAATCAGTTAAGTGCAGAGATACTCGTTAGTGCAAGCCGAGGTGAAATTCCTCTTTTAGCTTTCAGTTTTCTTGGGAGATCTGTTCAAACGGTTTGATGTAGCTATACTGTTCAAATTTGAAGAACAAAAAATATGGATTTTTAAGGAATATGAACCAACTTCCTGTATCTTACTCTGATAAGTATTTTGAAATCGCAAGAATTCTCGCTCTGGGAGATTTTTTCTGATGTTGACAATTTAGCAGAATGTACCAAACTTTTCATGCCAAACTACTCCATTTTGCGGTCCAGGCCTCTCTGGTTTAGGTAAAGAAGCTCCATCGTTTTCATTTTGCTTTACAAAGCTGAAGTGTTTCATAATGAACTAATCCCTACAGTATCACCAACATCAGGTTGGTAGATAAAGACCCTTCCCATTTTACAAAGGGAACAGCTGGAGGGAGTTGCTCAGGCCTCAAAGTAAAGCAAAGCGAATGACAGGACTGGAACACAACGTAGCTATGTCCAGTGCCAGGTCTTTCCCTCACACACTGACATCATATGAAAGCAAAGCCCTTGATGATGTCAGAACAAATACAGAGCTGATCATGCTGGGAGCAACCCTTATGATTTTTCGGGGCAAATGAGACCTCACATCTCAGGTGGAGAGATTCCACTGACCTTTCCAGGGCCAGACAGTATCTATGGTGGCTTTGGGTCACTGCTGACCTTCCAGCTGAGCTGTAGCTCACACAGCAAATACATGCAGGTCAGGGTTTGGTGTCATTATTCACTCCAGCAACGCTATCAGATTTGATTTAGTCTGTCATGAGCCAGGACCTGAGCAAATGGCAAGTGTAGAAATTAAATATCACCATGTAAAACCTCTTGCATATTAGCAAAATGGAGAAAAATTTACTAAAACTTTGTGTTTTATTGAAAATAGCAAGACACACACGTTAAACTCACCTTGTTTAACTGTTTCTGGACTTTATGATAAATTTTAATCAGTATCTCATAGTTTAAAGACAAACACATTGTTTAATAAGAATGTGGCATTGTTTCCTTCTGTTACCACTCTATCAACACCACCTCCCACTGCTGCGATGGAGGGCAGCAGCAGAAAAAGAACAGGAAGAACAAAACTCCGTATGTATACGAGGGAGGAAAGTTGGCCCCATCCCTACCATCCAAGTCAATCACTTAAAAGAAATCAAAACTGATCTGGCCTCCATCTTCCAAGTGCAAGAAAAATGCCCTTAATTTGCTCACGCCATTCTGTTTGTGTTGTTGTGAGCCTTGTCTGATGGAAGCTCTCTGAGGAAGAAAATCAATGTCAATCATGCCAGATGACTGCTTTCCTCCTCAGCATCTACTGCTGCCACTAAGATCACAAAGGACACATAAAAGGAAAAATTTGGCAGTCACAGGCACCTTCTCAGTTTTGTCACCCAGGTGAATTAATACTGGCATATCAAAAGCTGACAGTATTTTTTAACGAAACAAGTTTCTGATCTGCTTGTCATCGCTGAGGACATATTGGGACCAGGGTGGTTTTGAAACATCCTGGCTAGCTTGCTTTGGCCTACTCTGCTAAAGGTAGGACCTCTGGTATCTGAATAGGCATCAACAGCTAAGGACAACCTGATGCCCTATGTTACAAATAACAGAGATTTCATCTTGGTTCTGTTCTCAGTAATGAGCAACACAAACACAAGCAAGTGAAGACTTTATTGGAACTGATACTCTGAAAACCATGTCCAATTTTATTTTATCTAAGCCACAGGGTATGAACAATCTTCAAATACTTCAAATTCTTCTCTTAGGAGCCTTGGTCTCACCATGACAGTAGTGAAATACCACTTGCTCTATACTGGTTACATATTTTAAAATGCCCATTAATCTATCCAGCCAGTCTTGTGTTAGAAGCCTCTTATCTTACATTTAAACTCTTCAGAAGTAAAAATCCTCCCTATGGAGAAAATATTTCTTCTTGATCTTCATTCCTGTCAAATGTTCATTTTCCGTCCTGCCGGATGTCTGGAACCCAAACTCTGGATGAGATGTTTAGTCCCATTCATACAAAGCCGCTGTAAATACAGATTCCTGGGATGCAGAACTAAACTTCCTAATCCGTCCTTGAGACTTCTGCTAGAAAAAGATGCTCAGTGAACCCAGCATAACGCAGAGTGACATAACTACACTGTACAGTCTCCTTTGTTCTGCATTCATGCGGCATTAGGCCTACTCAGCACCTACCAGCGCTTTCCCTCCTCAACTACCAGTCTCCTCTGACATGACACATCTCACAAGCATCACTCACTGCTCAAGCAGCAGCAAAGAACAAAGCACATCTAGTTTTGCAACTGATAGATTGCTATATTTAACCTCCTTTGGCAGAAGTGCTGATCTTTATAATAAGAACCAAAACTTGGTATTTTTCTGGCTCGTTTCAGGCAGTTCTCTATATTCTTAATGTTTTGAGCATTTTTAGATATTTTGTCGCCTGTATTTTTTGTTTATTTTGTTTTGCCAACGGACAGTCAAAGAAATGATGAGGCTTTGGGCTACTATTCCCATCAGATCACCACAGCAGAAGGGAATTGTCACTGGGATGGTCTGTGAGAGGATGTTAGCGTGCCTCGAACAGCAGTAGAAAATTCCTTCAGTTGTAAAGCAGAGTTTGGCAGGCAAGTACAAGCCTTACATGTGATCTTCATACCACCTGCCCTGGTCCAGCATGACCGAGGGCCACGTTTTAAGCTTGTGCGCACCGGAGTGGGATGAGGTCATGAAGTGATCAGGACCTCCATGACAACGGTACAGTCTCCTCATCTGCAAAGTGGCTAACTGTGGTGACTAAGAGGTAAACTACATAAAGGGTTTTTAGAAGAGAGAAAAACCATCCCAGATAAAAGAGAGATGGAAAGGCCAGCACGGGTAGAGGAAGACAAATGGGTTAACTAGTAAGGAAGGCCTTCCGCTGCAGCAAGGTAATCACCTCAAAAATGAAGTCAAGTACATCCTAGAAGCTGCAAATAGATATTGCCAAAAATCAGATAGTTAGAATCCCAAAGAGAAACTAAAACAAACATCACAAAGGTACCACACCTACAAGAAATAAAAAACAAATTTTTAAAAAATGGAGAAAAAAGGATCACAGAGAGGATGTATAAGTGGAGGGGCGGAAGAGAAAAATGGATACAAGGTAATAAATGAACATAGCCAGCTGAGCAAAGGGATAAAAGGTATCATGAGTGTACTGAAAGCCAGTTTTGTGGGGCAACTCTGTAGCACAGTAAAAAATTGAAATTTCACCCATCCAGGATTTTTTTTTTCCTCTTTGTTAGTATCTTAGCAAGAAGTGGAGGACCTGGCTTTACTAACCAACTACAATGGGATAGGGAGCTGACAGGGTGGCATGACTGTGAAAAAAACCAAGCCTGAGTCCAGTCATGGCATTTCCAGTAACGGCAGGAAAACATTAGTGTTCCGTCTGAAACGCCACTGAGAAGACTTGTCTAAAATGCTCCATACGGCAGCCGCTCTCAAGAGAAGAGCACTCAGACCGAAAGAGACCCGCAGCAAGGACGTCCCAATGCCCAGTGCACAGCTTGCATCATGCAACACAGGAAAGATTTAGCTTCTGTAACTTTAAAAACAAAACCAAACCACACACAAATGAGTGGGAATTGGATAAGTAAATACACGGGAAGAGGTAAACGCCAGAGAAGGATGTCTGTAACAAGAAAGCAAACATCTATAGACTTAGATGGGAATTAGAAGCAGGTTTCTAGCCACCAGACAAGAGGCTCCATCCGGAACTACGGCCATAAACCCCGTCGGGTTGTGTGGGCGCTGAGGAGCACAGGGCTGGCTGCTGGCGGTGCGGCCGGCAAAGGAGGGCCCGGACACCCCGAACTCCCCGTAACTTTCCGAGCCGGCACCGTTTGCTGCTCCGTGTACTGGCTGTGCACGCACTGGGCATCCTCCGTGCCCTCCGGAGCTAACGTTTCACATCACCTTCACCCATCCCGGTTAATAACGGACAGAGGGAAATCTCCCCCGACGACGGGACTCCCCGTTCCAGGACTCCGGCTGGCCACCGGCGGGACGCGGAGCCGCAGCGAGGCCGGCCCGGCAGCTCCTCCATCCCGGGCCGGGGGCGGGCCCGTCTGACCGCCCTGGGCCGGGACGGAGATCCCGCTCGCCCGCCTCAGCTCCGCTCGCGGTGCCGACCGTCCGGGCCGAAGGCTCCAGAGCGACCTTTACGCCCTCGACGTTCCACCAACGGGCCAAACGCTACCGTCCACCTTACCTCTTCCCCACCCCCGCTCCCCATGCCGGCCCGGCACAACTTCCCCCTCCCCTCCTCTCCCCTCCGCCCCGACGTGTCGGCGGGCACGTCTCCACCGCCGCAGCCCGCCCGCCGCACGTCACCCGCCCGGCCCCTACTTAAGGCGGCGGCCGCTTCCCCGCCCCGCTGCCACCGCCACCGCCGCGCTTGGGTGAGGACGTTCGGTAGGTGCGACCGTCTTCGCGAGCTAGGGGGTGCTTGCTGCGGGGAGAGGGAGGAAGGGGGATGCGGACGCCGCTGGCCGCCAGCCCACCGCGGGGGACTCGGTGGAGCAGGCGGCGCGCAGCGGACCCCAGGTCTGGCCGAGGAGGGAGCGGGCACAGCCCTGGATTTCAGCCCGGTGCCGCATTGGGTGCGGTGAGGCACCCCGCCCTGCTCCGCGGCTTGCGCGACCGGCGTGATTTCCACCCCGCCTTGAGATTGCGTCCCCCCGCCATCCCCCCTCCCCCGCTTCAGCCTGCGGGAATTAAGTCGCTTCCCCTAATCGGCGGTGGAAGTGCGTGTGGCCCCAGGGAGCTGCCTGTTGGGAAGGGCGCTGGGAGTGACCCTGCGTTTAAAACAGAGCATAAATATACCACCTTGGCCACTGGCTCTCCCCTAATCTGCTTCTTTCAGGGGAATAGCACTCTAAACCCCCAAATTTTGAAGTATTAAACGTAACTGAGAAATACTTGAGCGGGTGCCCTGCACGTTAAAGTTCTTACAGTGCAAAGGGAGAACTTGGCACGTGGCGTGTGCACGATGCTGGGCCACGCTTCAGGAGACTGATGCAAATGAAGACCGAAGTACCTTGGTTAACTTTTCCTAAATATGGGCACTGGTTTCCTGTCCTTCCCCCACCCCCCCCCAGCCTCGCAGTCCCTACCTGCTCTGCCAGTGCTCTCCAGCCTTTCTTGCTCTGAACAAGTTGCTGCCTGTTCAGCACTAACTTCAGAATCATGTTACATCTGTACTTGCATGCATCTGCAAGGCTGCCCCTGCCTCAGGCTCGCCCGGTGAGGCCGGTAAAGCATGGTGTCGGCTTCTGCGGAGACCCTGGGGTGAAAGCGCAGGATTCCATCATTATCATGGCATTTCAGTATAGCTGTGACTGTCAGATTGGAACCGTGCAGCCGTAGCTAAAAAAATTGAGGGTAGGAGAGATGGTAACACCAGACTCTATACATCTTAATTCAAAGCTATGCAGTTTCACTTTAAAACAAATCCAGAAATTTGACTTTGAGGATCACGCGGTGCTTAAGAAGGGCTTGCCCAAGTGTTGTACAGCTTCAGCTCTGGAAAGGCTTCAGGGCATAGAATACCAGTTTTTCAGGGTGGTAGAACGGAGGTTGCCAGACCATGCTGTGCTCAGAAGTACTAAAATGGCTTCCTTTGCCTAAGTGTAACATGGATGATCATTTAGAACATTCTACTAATGCTGCTGGAGTGCCACCCAGCTATATAATCAACAGTGCTCAGGCTGTGTTTGAGGGAAAGCTATTGCGAGCTTGTCATCAATAATTTAGTTTTTTATCATTTTGCTGCATGCAGGCAGCACTGCCAGATGCTTTAGGCATGTGACTTATATCTGTTTTCTTATCATCTTGGAATAAAGTCCATCTTGCTTGATACAAGTATTCTGGTGTCAGTAAAAGCTCCAATGCCTGGAGAAATAATCTGTTGCTCTCCTTGCAGCAGTGCACCATGTCTCTCAAGGATCAGCTCATCCACAATGTCCACAAAGAGGAGCACGGTCATGCCCACAATAAGATCAGTGTGGTTGGTGTGGGTGCAGTTGGAATGGCCTGTGCTATCAGCATCCTGATGAAGGTAAGTTTTAACTTGGGATGAAGCAGCACAGTTTTGACTACCTGAGGCCTCAAAGAGGGGCAAAAAGTAATCTCCCTTATTAGACTAATTGGGGCAGCACACAAGACGAACTTTTGGTTGGTCATTCTTTTCTTTGGGCCTGAAACTGCAGCAATCTTCAAGCTATTGGCAGAGAGAAAATAGCTATAAGTTCTTGTAAACCAAGTTTATTCCAGTATCAGACAGAACATGCTCTATGTATAATTTTGACTTAAAAGAGCTGCATTTACCTTTGAACGACTTCCAGAATCCCTTCTAAGAACTGAGGCATCATTCTGTCTGAAGCAGAGAGTGTGATGGAATATTTATTTGCAGTGTGGACTGGAAAAAGTGGGCCCAGACACTCTGAAAGGCTTGTCCTCTGCATTGCATTATTATATTGAAAATGCTGTGTTCAACATCAGGCTTGCTTTTCTTAACTGTAAAATAGGTGGTTTATGAACAGCTATTAAATTACTCACCATTTTCATGCTAAATTGTACAACTATTCCACACAGAATGTGCATATGGAAAGTACAAAACTAATTCAATAAAGTGGATATCCTAGGAGACTAATTTGAATGCTCTGCTTGGGAACAAGTAAGGTGATGAAGATGGGCAAAATTGCTTAAATAGAACCCTGCTTTTAAAATAATTGTAACTTCACAGTTTACAAATTGAGACAATAAATGTACTGTTTAATCTTGGTCTGTGTAGGACTTAGCTGATGAACTTGCCCTTGTTGATGTTGTGGAGGACAAGCTCAGAGGAGAGATGCTTGATCTCCAGCATGGCAGCCTCTTCCTTAGAACACCAAAGATTGTCTCTGGCAAAGGCAAGTAGTTGGCTCTAATGTGCTTGTTATTTTGAAATGGAGACAGCCACTTCAGATCTCAAACTGGCCATCCGTGTCTAGCACTTAGCCTGTCATTCTAATTGTCAGGAGGAAAGCTCACTTCATTTCTGCTCAGCTGACATTAAGTTTCATGTACCTCATTAAGGTGCTCCAACTAGGAATCCTCTGGTCCAAAGTTCATCAGTCAGTATAGAAAGATCAATTTCTTAAGTACTCATGCACCTTTGAGAATTTTATTTCACAGGCAGTTGGCCCCTGAATGTGTTACTGCTTACTTCTTGGCTACAAATATCTGACAGCTGTAAGTTTAGTAGCAACCTGACTAGGGCAATGTTAGCCATCCCACACCTCCAGTGGCCACAGGTTACACGGGCAGAGCCTTCTTCCTTTCCTACACAGTACTTGAACTGGATGCACAGCTACCCCACACCCATCTGTGCCTGAGAAGTGTGTAATACCAACCACTGCCCAACTCTACATTAAGATTTTGATATGCCCTTAAGGTTGCCACTTGTGGCAATGAACCAGAATCTTAAAAGAAAATTTAACTTTATCTAGAAGCAAAGCCTAGGGTAACAATAACCAGAACTTCAGCACCTTCAAACTCAAGAATTTTAGATATTAATACTAAAAGGAACCAAGAACTGTTCTAAACCATGTGTAGAAAGAGGTCATGTCTGACACAGCCTTTTGTCTGCAGATTACAGTGTGACTGCACACTCCAAGCTGGTCATTGTCACTGCTGGTGCCCGTCAGCAGGAAGGAGAGAGCCGCCTTAACTTGGTCCAGCGCAACGTGAATATCTTCAAGTTCATCATTCCCAATGTTGTTAAATACAGTCCTGACTGCAAGCTGCTTATTGTCTCAAACCCAGGTTTGTCTTGTGTTGGTTTAACAAGAGGATTTGGCTGAGAGAATAGTGTTTGTTTCAGGAAGGTGGCATTAGTATACTGATATGACCAAGCACAGATTTTAGAAAATACTTATGACACATAACCACATAGCAAGAAGTGTCTTCTCCCCTCTCCACACTCAGCAAGCTGGTACTCTGAGAAATAAACCAGCTTGCCTCCAACTTGGGTCTTCAATTGCCTTTTAAGTGATCTTTAGCAGAGGACACATAAGGAGCACTGATAATTGCATGCATAGTATGAACAGCCTCTCAATTCTGCCTTTAAAGCAGTAATTATATGAGCCCACCGCAGGGCCTGGCTTTGGGGATTATGTTATGCTCTATTCCCCGTAACTAGTGTGCAGATAAAATCCATGCAGATGACCAGAAGATACTATCCTAGTTTTCAAACTGCCAATGAGTGGCACCTCTTATCCTCCTTGTTCTACTTACAGTGGATATTTTGACTTATGTGGCCTGGAAGATCAGTGGCTTTCCTAAGCACCGTGTTATCGGCAGCGGCTGCAATCTGGACTCTGCCCGTTTCCGCCACCTCATGGGAGAAAGGCTGGGCATCCATCCTCTGAGCTGCCACGGATGGATTGTTGGAGAGCATGGAGATTCCAGTGGTAAGGGTGAAACCTGGCTGGCTGTTACATAGAACCTTTTTCTTATAGTTTGTTTGCAAGAAACATCTCCGAAAGCTACAGCAAAACATTGCTCAAAAACCTTTCCACTGCAGCACCTTAAGAGTGCAAGTCCTGCTTTAGGTCTTCTGCTGCACAGAGTAACCCTAGATGATCTATATTTGACCTGAGTTACTCTGCTTGGAAAAGGTCATTACTGTAACCTGAGGAGGCTAAAAATTTCGAGGCTAAGTTGTTCCCATAACTCTCCAAAAAAAAACCAAACTGAAGAAGCAAGAGGGTAAAGTTCTCTGCAAGGGACTACCAAAGTCTGCACTAAACTTACTGGTAGTCACTCAGTTGTCTTTACTGGCATTTCTTGATTACTTCAAGAACTATATATAGAAATTGAAGTGCAGAGACAAGTGTAGAGGACAGGAGAAAGACCAACTTTTTCCTTACATAACCTGTACTTTCTCTAGCAGCACCAGAGCAATCTCATTTGCTTCCCGACACTCGGGAGGACTCACTTGGAATAAATTCCTATTCTTGAGAAACCTTCGCAAAATACAGAGTTACTGTCACTTTAGTTCATGTTGCGGGGGTGTTTTGCTTTAATAAAGGTATATTCAGTTGTTGTGACATGATGTATAAAGATGTTTATATGCTCCTAGGTTCTCAGCCCACAATTTAGATCTTCCTCATAGGTCATTCGATATTTAAAGTCATATCTGAATCATAGCAACATGTGTGTTGCAGATTAATTGAGCTTGATTTTGTGTTAACTGTTAATTTGAGGAGGACAGAACTAAGTTTTCTTGTGAGATAATTAATCTATGTGCAACTCTCAGTACCTGTCTGGAGCGGAGTGAATGTTGCTGGCGTCTCCCTGAAGGCTCTTCATCCAGACATGGGAACTGATGCAGACAAGGAACACTGGAAGGAGGTCCATAAGCAGGTGGTAGACAGGTAAATACAGATATTTTATTTTATTTTTTTTCAACACAACAACAAATGATGAAGAGCTATAGTACCTCTGAACTGCAGGATCCATATCTGGTTTCATAAATACCATAGTAGCCCAAAACAAATCTCAAGATGCAGACACAATAGAACTTTAATATTTTAAGGAGTAATGTATATTTGGTACAGTTAATTTTTTCATGCTTAGTGAACTTTTAGCTTAGGGAAGTGCTTTTAACTTCCAAGCTTCCACTGTGACTGCAGGGAGTCGTGTAAAATGCAAGTAGAATTCTTCACTACTGAGTTCATTTCAGTCCTGTCAGCAAATCAGTTTCTGATATCTCCAAATTGATTAAGGCACCTCAAAAAGCCCTTCTTCTAAACTTTAAATATTTCAGTTGATGGTACTTGTTTTTTAATGAATACCTTTGTCTCTACAGTGCCTATGAGGTCATCAAACTGAAGGGGTACACATCATGGGCTATTGGCCTTTCTGTGGCAGATCTAGCTGAAACTATTATGAAGAATTTGAGAAGAGTGCACCCGATCTCTACAGTTGTTAAGGTGAGCGGCCTGTTTTTGCTAACTTTTGTCTTACTGAGACCTAAAAACCTTGGGAATTCTGAAGAACAGTCATAACTTTCTAGTTTAATTTCAACTAAATTCTGAGTTTTCTTGATAGGACATTCTACAGAATGAATTCTAGCCTAACTATCCTTACCTGCTTTTCAGGGCATGCATGGAATAAAAGAAGATGTCTTCCTAAGTGTTCCTTGTGTACTGGGCAGTAGTGGCATCACTGATGTAGTGAAGATGATCCTAAAACCTGAGGAAGAGGACAAATTAAGGAAGAGTGCAGATACACTCTGGGGAATCCAGAAGGAACTACAGTTTTAAATCTGCCCAAGCAGTTCACTCTTTACATTTTAATGGGTTTAGTGGTTTGTCTTACGTTGCACTTTCCGGGTAGGTCAAATCTTTCAATGTACGTGTCTCAACTAGAAACACACAAAAAGCTCAAATCCGAACAAATGAGTTTCCTGAAGATAGCATTAGGAAACTAGTCCAGGGTTTTCCCTGTTCAGACACCCATGTCCTTAGCCAGAGCTAGAAAACCTAGTCAGTCTTGTACAGTGAAGTGGTGTGACAAAAATCCAGCATTCAAAGCAGCACTGCCTAGAAAACCCTTTGCCTTTTCCTCATCTTGTTTAATGTTGGTTCAGAACAATAAGTAACTAATTATTATACAATGTGAAACCAAAGACTATCTTCTTGCAGTTAAAGGATTGTCAAAGAAATTGACCAACCTTCTCTGCCAGCTGAATAGCTTAAATATTTCACTGTTGGTAGGTCCAAATGTATTTTCCTAACACTGCTTTGGAATTTGTGTACAATTTTTTTTTAGAGAACCTTATTTTTGTGTACTATATGAGCCTAGTTGTAAGTTTGTATCCTGAGCATGTTTAAAAAATGTTGAGGTTTCTGTATGCAACAAGACAGTGCCTGTCCAACTGTAGTACCGGCTCCAACACCAAATAAACCACAAACTTATTTCTGTCTCCTTGCTTTTTCTTCATAGGGCTTTGTCTCCAAAATGCAGCTGCACTTGCACTCATCTAAATCAAGCAATTCTCTTTCTTCAGTCATGCTAACTGAAACCTCAGCTGTGTAATAACAGCTCCACCCCCGTGTAATGTGCAGCTACTCTGTTGTAGGCTCCAGATATTTATAATAGTGAACTAACAGTCTCAAAGCAGGAATGAAAAAATATTAATGGAAGTATTTCAGTACTCAGAAGTTAAACTTGATTCCCCTCTTCATGCAATGAAAGAGGCTCTATTGAAATAATGTAAGAGGAGTAGAGAAACAATGCAACAAATGAAGTGTCTTCCTTACCTGTACACACAAAAATATATGTTGGAAGAAATCTCTCCACATTCAAGTACTTAACATTCATAAAAAGTCAACTTGCTGCCAAGCACAGAAAAGCATGTCCTCTGGAACAGCAGCCAAGAATAGAAACAATGACCAAAGTTACTCCTCAAAGCCCCTAGTAAGTTAGAATTAACTATCTTCTCTGTCATTAATATTTTAAAACAATATACCTCATTACAATAAAGAGAGAAAGGCTTTATTCTTAGCTTTTTCTAAGGTTAGGACACAGCATGGAGCTTAAAAAGGGAAATAGATCACCTGATTAAGTCTAGTGTGGATTTTTTAATATGGAGTACAGCTGGTGACACTTGCAGAACAAAGTGTTTTAGAATAAGCTGAAGTGCTCATGAAGCAACTTCAGCAACAAAGGGAAAGCTGTAGCCACATTCTCTCATATCCCCGTGACCAAAACAGCACCTGGAAAGTGCACACAGCAATAGTGCTTTCTGCAGATGACAGGAAGATGGTATGAAGCCCTTTCAAAAGGCTTCAGAAGATCCACAGGACTTCCACTTTTTACTACATGAATTCCCACCCAGCTTTGAAATATGAACTTGAATCTCTCCAGATCCAATGGTAACATTAAAAGCCCTAAGCCAAACACTCAGTTCTGTGCCACACTGATTACTGCATTGAGACCAACAAACTGGTTTTGAAGCTGGCTCTGCTGAGGCAGCCTACAGAAGCAAGTGGAGGAGGACAGCACGATGCTGCTGAGAGGCGAAAAGAGCAACACCCTGCATCCCTACGGCACTCCCCGCTGGGAGATGCCCTGTACCCTGTAGCCTCTTTTGCAGACAGCGCAGTGTTTAACCACCAGGCTGGTCAATATGAGCTCCATCCCAGCTCCTGTGCCGTTCTGGCGTGTAGCGTTTTCTGCCTGCCAGGGAGCACAACCAAAAATGCAGCAGCTTTTCCTCAAGTATTTTCTAATGGAAAAATGCAACATTTGTCAAGGCTTCTTACGGCACCATGAGGTATACTCTGCTGTGACCATGATCTGATGGTAGAATACACAATAATTTGGATTTCAAACAGCAGGGACTTGAAATTCTGAGTTTCCAGCTTTCATTGGTCATAACAAAGGTTAGTTTTGTTGAAATGCTAATTTTTCCAGCTCAGGAAACTGAAATTCTTCCAAATCTCAGAAGTAAAGTGAAAGTATGGTTAAGCTGACATTGCATAAGCCAGGTCTGTTTGTAAAGAAAGCGCATTGTACACAGTTCTGTAGAGGAAGAAAATATGCAACAAGTTTTATTCAGCATAAGTCCACCAGCACAAAGGTTACAGGAGATAGAAAGTGCATTAATAAAAGCTAGTCTTTACCAAAAAGAAAATATATTATTGATTCAAAATATCTTACACTTGAATGATGTAATAACTTATTCTGGGCACCTACTGATTAAGAGAAACACCAAGAGAATGGCTGCTTCATAAGGAAATCTAACTTCCAAGTTCAAGTCTTAGAATTTAGTAGAGATCACTGAGTCCAGCAGTCTTCCTTGCTTTCTGCATTAATGCTCTCAGCTGGAACTGCTTGCGAGACAAAAGACGTACATGCTGCAGAAAGAAAAAATTAGAACAGCTGGCTATTGGGAAAATTTTGATATAATCATTATATTGCAATACACATCTTCAAAGCAAGACACAGGTCATGATTCAAACAAGATGTTAGGTTTTTGGAAACACTAAATGCATTAGTCTACTAAATAACATCTTGGCTTAAAATGACTTGCAGATGGCTACCAAATGTAATCACTCTAATATTTTTTTGTGATTTTAATTATTAACTGCACATACTCTTATCAAAGAGGAAAGTAGTAATATATACTTCAAGATGAAGTCAGACTAATGCAGTTCCCATGAGGCAGAGAACAGCTCTTCTAGCAGTAGATAAACACAACTAGCCAGCTACATAAGGAGGAAATAATACATCTCTATGTAGTGCATTGTACACTGGATGTTAAAAGCAAAGCTTAAGTGGTAATTTGGGGAGAACCTCAACTGTTAGAAAAAAGAAGGACTGGTAACTCCTGTTACCCAGTGGCCCAAGTACAGACTATTAACACATCTGCACACTAACCCTTCCAGACCCAGTGGCAACAGTACTTACTCTGACATACATATTTTGTGTAGTTTTATTCCATATTTTCAAAATAACAACAGATCTGTTTTTAATTGGTGTGCCATCACCATGCACATAAGGTTCAAAATAAAGGAAGGTTATTAGATCGGACATTATGAAAACTTTTAGCACTAAGGACAGCAAAGAAAGGGAACAAATTGTCTAAGAAGGTCTCTGCTAGAGATGCAAAACTAGATAGTTTTTTTTTTCTAGGCATCCACAGACTGCAAATCCAATGGAAAGCCTATGTTGACACTGTTGCACCTGTCTAACAATAAATGACTTCGTATCTATGATGCTTATAAAATTGGTCTTTTATCTTAATTCTGAAATTTGTCTTTTAAAACTTCCAAGATGCTCTTCAGCAAAGAAATCACATTAAAAATCTGAACAAAAGAGTTTGAAGTATTTAAACACATTTGAAACGCACATCTTAAAAACATCCCAAGAAACTTACCTTTAAAAAGACATCTAGATCTATCACTCCACGTCTTAATGCTTCCCCAAGGTAGAAGATGGTGTCTTCAATTGCATTTTCCTCTGCATATAAGTTCAGGATCTGCTTGTAAAGTGGTGCTGTAGGAATAATAACTTCATCTATGTCATTATTTTCTGACTGATTTTCCATTTTCTCTAGGGCAGAACTGAGCTCTTCATCCTTCTTTTTGAGAAGTTCAATGTTCTTGTCAACTTCAGCCTAAAAACAATTAAGATGTTTATTTATTTCTTAGGTCTCAAGAACTGAATGTCTTCTTGTGATACAATTGTCAAGATAAAAGGTTTTTAGACATGCCAGTTGATTCTTCTCTACTCATGTCTAGTATGATTTTTACAAAGGAAAGAGCTACCAATCTATAGATTTTGGTTTCTTTCATTTTAAAAAAGAAAAGGCTGTTTTAGACAACGTCAACCCATTACCAATTTTAACTGTGGAGAAGGCATGCTAACAGTCTTCAAGTATTTTGAAGGTGCCACATAAGGAAAAAGAACCACTTAAACTATCTAAAGATAATAAAAGCAAAGCCAAAATAATTATTTTCTTTGGAAACGTGTCTTTTGGAGTAAGTTCCTATACAAGTTTGCTGAGCATGGATCAGACAAACACTAAACTGTATGGGCAGGAAAGAAAATATGCTGACTTTACCCATTAACATTATACACAACTTAACCGCATCTTTATGAGAAGTACCTCCTTTTGCTACTTTTGAATTTGCCTCGTGATATTTTCGATGTCCCACAGCTAACACACTGGAAGAGGCTGCACATCACCATATTTTTCCTCATATCACTCAAATCCATATAGACAATTATCACATTCCACTCTCTCTGTCCCCACTGTCTTTTTTCCAGACTGAAGTCCTAGCTCACTTCGTCATGTTGTTTATGGAAACTGTCTGATATGCATGATCATCCTTCTTGTCTTTGCATCAAACATCTGCAGTTCTATTAAAGTCCTTTTTTTTCCCAAGACAGGAAAGACTAGAATTACACACTACATTTAAAGTGAGCACATCATAGACTCATAGGGTGACATAATGGTATCTCCCCTCTTCTCTAGTCCTTATTAATAATTCCTAATTATTTATTTGAAACCATATCTGAGCATTGAGCTCATTTCAGAAACTGCTCATCAATCCCAAAATATTATTCCCGAGCAGTTATGCAAGGAGCAGATGGACTAAGCAAAAGATGCCAGGACTTAACGGAAAATTGTAGGAATTTGACCATACCGAGTAGGAGAGACTCTTGTCTGGGAAAGAAAAAGTCTGGAGGCTATGTAAGGAGGCTGTGACTAAAATCAGTGTCCCTGCACTTAGACACTGAAATGTTCTCCAGTGCTGCTGTTACACATTATTAGCCAGAAACTGAGACAAAATTACGAAATAATCTCATACCACTGGTATCTTTCACAGGGGGGCTGAGGAAAAAATAACACTGTTCCTCTACCACTGAATAATGACGTTTGTAAGATACATACGGGACTGGGCATCTTATGGTCATTGCTATTTCTGATTTGCTTCAGCCTGAACACATGTGCCTCAATTTGGAAAGAGAATATATATTTTAAAATAATAATGAATTAACTGCATGCTTCTGTTCACTGCTAGGAATACTCGGATACAGAGCAGTGTTTCATCTCAGCTTACCACTTCTTGATCCAGGCGAGTTACCATCTCTTCCAGTTTCTGGTGTCCTTTCTTCAGGTCCTCCTCTGTCCGTTTCAAGGCATTGAGTTCAGCTTGTGCACGATCCATTTCTTCCTTCATCCGCCATCTCAGTTTATCACTGACTGCCGAAATAAGTGAAGCTCGAATGGTATCCTCACTGATAGTTCCATCTCTACTGGGTCCTGCACAAGAGAATTCACAACCACAACATTAAGGCTGCTCTGCACTGGCTTCAGGATAAGGCCAGTTTGAAAACAAAGTGGCTAATTTGCTGTGTGTACTTTAGCAAAAAAGACAGTAAAATAAACTGTTTTGTGCAATAATTTTCAGAAGCAGTGAAGAGACCACAGTGAGATAAAACACATTAAGATGTACATAAGTAAACTGGGGTACACATCTATTAATTCACTTTACTATTCCCATATCTGCAATCTTTCTTTAGTTAAAAAATGGGCTGGCCATTTCCCCCGAAGTCTACAAATGTTGTCTGTCTGAGTCTTTAAAACGAGAATGAATTTCTGGTAAACTCTATAGGAATTAATGGATACACATATTGAACTGCAATTAATGCAACAGCTGGCTTGAGATAGTGAATTTGCCTATAGGTACTCTCTATCTTGAGGCTTGCCAACTACTGTTTTCTTTTGTTGTGTGTTTGGGTTTTTTTCTTTGTTTGTTTTGGGTTTTTTTGGGGGGGGGTGTTTGTTTGTTTCAGATTAATAAAAATAAACGAACACTAAGCTAACAAAAATAATTTCAATGAAAAATGGCTTAACTGTTGCCTTTTATATTTATGAAGACCTAAAAGCAGGGTCTGGTTAAGTGACAAATTACTGGAGCATATAAAGTGATTAAAAAGCTAAAATATGACCTAGACTTTCCAATTGGTTCCACAACTATGATCATTCAGCCATCCTAGGGCAGGTATGGGAGGGCAGTCAAACAATCAACATTACTTCAATACGAATGTTCTGTATTATTCTCACTTTAACAAGCAACATTCATTAAAAGATTGTAAGGCAGACAGAGAAATGTTAATCAATTGTATTAGCGTACAGTTTATAGATATGTACTAGCAGATTAAAATCAGATGGCAGACTTAGGTACATGTTCAGTGTTACACTGGGCCTACCATTTCTTTTTTTAAACTTCTGCGGGATGGTATTGTAATTGGAGCGGGGCGGGGGGGAGAGTGTGGTTTATAAAATTAGTTAATGGCACCCATGAAGAACCTGTAAAAATTCTCTCTGGATAAAATACTTCTTTAATGTTAGTTGAATAAAGAGTATTAGTGAAGCATACAGAGATTCTGTGGAATTATTTATACAATTTGATTCTAAAAAAGCAAACATAGCTATTTTAGGTAAGCGTAAGACGAAGATGATGACATACAATTTGATTGCAGGTATACTAATCTGCCAGCACCACTTGGTCCATTGTGCCCACAAACTCAGGGTAGGGATTTAGCAGTAGCAAAGCAAACTACTAACCAATACTGTTCTAGTATGATATCACTAGTCTCTATAAATGATTGACATTACAATTAAACAGCAATCAAGGCTGCTATGTGACTGAGTTAAAACAACTGAGGTTACTACCTCTTTTTTATTGTTTTGATTGCTAGATACAACTTGTAATTTCAGTTTATTAAATCATATTTTGATGCAGCAATACTAGAAAACATAACAATAAATTATCTAATATATTTCATTAGTCCCTCTCCCTCTGAAGTACCAGAGGCTTTCACATTTAAGCATGAATATCATTATTGCTTTCACAAATCAGCCTTTCAATGAGATCACCTAATTTCAAGAATCTGTCACTAACAGCTTTTAAATAGAAAGGTAAATCCTTTATGTCTGCTACAGAAGTGGTGTGTACCTGCAGCCCAGGACACTTGGATTGCTCTGGAGAATGTCAAGAGGCTACTGGTCGCAGAATTGTATCTGTATTTATCACAGACCACTTCAACCACTCTTCTATGAGAAAAACTGGAGTGTCCCGGTCTCCCCACGCTTGTGCCTCACACCTTCTAGATCAGTGAAATTTCAATTGGATTGTAACAACTACTAATAAAGCAAGCATTATATCAGGTTTTGTGCCTAAACATTCTAACTTCTGTGGATGAAAAGTAGAGATTTGAAGTTCTGTAACTGGAAAGAAAATTTCCAAAAAGCATTTTTACCATAGTAATCTTTTTATCCAGAGACACAATTATCGAAACCCTGAAGTTGTTACAACGTTACGTACATCAGATTTGCCAGGACCCCAGATCTCAAAAAATTACAAAGTGAAAAAATATCCATCCAGGCTCCTGTGAATCTCACAGAGCTCAAGAAAAACCCATTAGCATACTTCTGTTATTCCTTCCCAAAGGTTCAGAAAAGTGTCTCAAGCCAGCTGAAATCCAATCAATGTCTTCACCTTCCTTAATAACCACAGGACTCAGAAAAAGCAAACAAGCAACTCAAACCATACATTAATTTTCCCATTTAAACACAGTAGTTCAAAGATTGGTATTTTCAGAGTAAATTACACTAAGACAAACAGTAATAAATGTATTTTTTGAATATGTTATTGATAGTACTCAATAACTAAACTACTATTAGCCAGAAATAAGATCACAATAATTTTACTACGGTTATTCAGAAAAAGGGTGGACTGAAATTTCAGCATTACTGCATTCTTGGGGTAGGCTGCATATCTCCCTGATAATCGGCAACAATCCAGAATATAGTTCAAAAATCTAAACTCTGCCTTTAGAAAAGAAGAAACTTTAAAAAATTAACAATTTTCTGTTAGAGTCTTTTTTTTTTTAACAACAACAACAAAATCTATTTGGAGTGTCTGTTGGTATTCTTATACTAACAAATGCAAACTGTTGGTGACAAGACTGCATGCTTCAGAATCCTTAAAAAATCCAGAGGATTTTTTTTGACTTTTGCTGCTAACAGAATAAGACTGCATAAACTCATATGACTTTTCCTGTCCTATTCCTGTCCAGAAAACCTACACCAAGCCAGATATCTGGAAAAGTAAAGCTATGCAAATGACATGAGATGAACTACCGGAAGGTGCACATCATGTTTACTAACCCACCAAATTCTTCTAAAATTAAGAAAACATCAGACTTTGATAATTACTAATGTGAGCGCTTTACGGACATACAAATTGCACCAGAATATGTGTAAATTTTAAAAAATAAACCAATTACTACTGGAAAAAAGATATTAAATTATTAATCAACTGGTACAAAGAAAATATAAATGTCCCAACACTTGATCTGATTTACAGTTCTGGCTTAAGCAATGCACCCTGTTACCAGTTAACAAGATAATTTTCAGTATTTGGTTAACTACCTATTAGAATTAGCAACAGAAACTGTCAAATGGCACCATACACACAAACCCAGGAATTCACCATTGCTGCTTGTTATGAAGAGGAGAAAAGAACAGTACTTTCTACAATGAGAAGTAAAACTTAAACCAAGTCACTCAAACTATCTGGGACAAAGAGTTTATTCACTGTTTAGGACTTCCTGTGTGAGGCAGACAATTATAAGTATACAAGTTTCAAATCAGAACAGTCCAATTTCACTTCAAGAACAGCATTAGCATGATTTCAGTTACTGTTTACATAACAGATCATTCTCTAATGCAAAGTCAGAACCAGTTATCAGCTCTAAATTTTTTTTTCCCTGATATCCCTCACTCTGGAATATTTTACACAAGGTTCACTTCAACAGTGAAGTAGAATAGAGAAAAAAAAATCATAATACATCTAACACAATGAAAGTTCACATAGAAGTGCCAACAGATAGGTAAGAGGTCTTTGAACATATAAAAGATCATTTCAATACAGGTCAATTAGATTTTATGTATCTTCTTAAAGAGCATGAACCCTTAGCATTTTCTGTCACTTCCATAATTAGCCCAGCTTGGGGAAGATTTTATGGCACACAGCCATTAAATCCACAGAGCACTGAAACCCTTAACCTTTAGCAGGCAGAGTCTGGTTTCAGAAGTGACCTTACAGAATCAGCAAACTAGTAACTGCATCAGAAAGGTAATAAATGGCAGGTGATTGAACAGAAAAACCCTCAAGGAGTATTTGAAAAAGAACAGCTATTATTAAAAACTTAAGCTACTCTGAATATTTTCATTTGATCCAAACTAAGCTCACCATAGGAAACACCCCACCACCATCCACACAAAACTCTATAGTTGTAGCACCTGCTACGCTCCCAAATAAACTATCACAATAAACCACAGCCAAACAATCTGTACAGGAAATAAACATTTGCAGTTGCAAGAAAGAAACACAATACTGTACAAAACCAAACAGTACTGTAAATACAGTGGATGATTAATGAGACATGTTTTCATTTCATTTGGCACAAGAGATAAACCGTGTGTAACAGGTGTATGACTTTTACCTAGCTGCATCAAATGAATCCATCTAATGCTAAATCGACAGTGAAAAATTTGGCCTTACAACATGGTATCAGATGATCTAACTCAGGACTTGAAGAGCCTTCTATGACATTTGGCAGATATTCCACCTTTGTTCACCCTCACTGGGGATGAAAGTGAAGGAAAGAAATAAAATAGGATACATCTATATTTTAAACTAACTCTCTCTCTACTACATAAAAGCAAAATGGATCTGTTTGAGAAAGATGCTGCAGAAAGCCGATGTTCCCTAGAAAGGTTCTAGTCAGCTCCCTGCATGAGAGCCGGTGGAGACTATCAGTTCTCAAGGACCCACCTACAGCCCCCAACACTGAGCACTGGTAGAGCTACTCAAGCAGGACAGTGGCTTTCTTGCAGTATGTGTGGTAGACACATGTCACCTCAGGGTGGAGATGACCACTGAAACAGCCAACAACTTCCAGAAAAGACTCTTCTAATTCAAAAGACTGAAAGAACACGTATGCAAAGGATGGGATCAGGCACAAGGAGAATACAATTTATTGTTGTTTTGGAATACTGTAACAAAAGAACTCTTCAAGTATTTTAAGAGTAAAGTAGAAACACCTATCTTCTTCTGCCAAGCTGTAAACTTGCCTTGTCTCCACTTGTGTGAATGAGAATTTCCAAATACACTCAGTTCTGGAGGGAAGAATATGTATAAATAACTGGGAGTTTACACATTACATGAAGAACCTCTGAATGAACTTTTAAAGTTCTGTGCAAGAGACTACAAATGATTGATACTCTTAATGAGGTCACAAAAGCGTCTACATCCTTATCATCTAACTGCTCCAAAAGGACTATCGTCCCACTGGAAAGTTACTGCACCAACTTCCTACAGCACTAGGTGACCTTCATCACTGGTTCCCAACCTGTTACACATATCCTAAACAGGACGTGCAGGGCGAAAACTGAGCTCATGTATTTTGCCAGCACAGGGCCACGGAGCAGCAGACTGGGAAAAATACACATTAATATCCTAGATCTTGCTGCTGAAGGGAAGAAAGAAGCATCAGGTGGGGACCACTAAGAAGAAACAGTGATGGGGCTAGAGAAGAAACTCAGTAAAAACGAACCTCATTCCAAATGCATTGGAAACCTCTGCTTTAGATAGCTATGATTTTGGAGTAAAGAAACTATAAATAAAGAGTAAGTAAAGTGAATCTAATAGATGATTAAATAAGAAGAAAACCATTTTTATAAACCACAAACAGAGCAATGCAGACAATCAAAAGTCACATACAGTTAAAGGGTGAGAAAAAAAAAAAACAAACAACTTGCGATAGTTACACATGGTGCTCTTAAAAATATTCACAGAGTGCACACAATGCATTGCACAAACCCAGGAATTTATCAAGTTTCTGACTACACAAAATACACAGCGAAGGACATAAAATGTATTTTATTATTTCCTTTTAAAATTGAAGATCAATACTTTGTAGAGGTCAGCTTAAGAACAATACATTTTTGCTTTTTCAATCTTCTTTCCTTACATATCAGCTCTAGAGGGAAGCTTCACTTTTCAGAGAAATCCTTTCAAATCTACTCACCAACAGTAGTCACAGGAGGCTGAGAAGGGTAGAACTGAACACTAGTGGTTGCTGGAAATGGAACACCACCCGGGTAAGGATAGTTTGGGAAGCTGCTTAGACAAAGAAAGATACACTAATGTTATGTAAATATTAGTAAAATATCATTTATATAGATTATCTTTATGTCACCATGTTAAACATTTGTTTACATAATGAAATGTTTAAATTGCAGGCCAAGTTATACTTTTTCTTTTTTCTAGTTCACATTAACATCTTTCACAATTTGTATTTCTGGTATGATTTAAGAAGATACCATTTCATCTGAAACCCTACCTAGTTATTGCCTGGTCAAGCATTTGGATCATTCCAAATGCTCTTCAATCTCTTCATCTTGCTGTGCAATTTCCAACGTGCCATACAAAAACCTCAAAGTATCCAAAAGAAATTATTCTAGCTACAAACACACAAACAGCAATTTCAATTTAATAATTTTTAATGAGAATAGTTAACAATGTGATGGCTGAACCGCTTTATGTAAGCCTAAAAATGTTGTGCAAAATATGGTTGCAAGATGAAACTCATCCAGAAATTCTCAGCCCTGCTCTGAATAATGAAGGAAAGCAAAAATATTCATGTGTTCACGGAAAAAATGGCAAGATGACATGTAACATAATGGTCTACAATATCTTTCTAAAATACATTTACTCTCAATTAAAACAAGGACTCAAATTAGTCAGTACTAGACTGACAAATACCTGCATATAGCAGAGTATTAACTATGGCTGTAAGTAAACAAAATGGCCCAAGAAAAACACGTAAAATATGAAATAAGCATATTCTGTGCCTCTTAGATAACGGCAAATTAATTAATTCTTAAAATCTTTCTGTTCACTCATAAATGGTATTATTTTAAAAATAGTTCTATCATTCATTTTTGTACAAACATTAAGAATACTTTATTTAAGCTATTTAGGAGCAAAAAACTTGCCATAAGAACTTACCTAAATCCCCATTTTTCACTTCTTAAAACATAACCCTCCACCTTCCTAATGCTTACAGGGTTTACACTTTTTTTCTTTTTAAAAATAAAAATGTTATATACTACAGGAAATCCTCAGATGCTCCTAACATAAAATCATGACAAAAGGATATTAATAATAAAAATAATTAATTGTGATGTGAAAAAAATGTAGGTACACACTAGGAGGCAGCAATCAGCATCTTACTACTTGCTAAGACAGAACTGCAAGTCTTCTGGAAAAGCTTTATTCCAAGCTATTATACAACACACTTTAAAAAACAGTCTTTAGATTAATAAAAAGCTTTAAAAATAATTTTGTGCCCTTCAAATTCTCTTATGAGTTCTCTGAATTAAATCCACATTTATGTTGGAGTCAAGGTTTGCATTAATCCAGCAATTGTTTTGTTCGATGTTTTGAGTTGCTAATTACCCCAAACCATACTAACAACACTAACAAAAACCCCCAAGTTGTAGGGTATAAATCTTATAAAAACTAATTTGATACATGAGTGAGGCAAGATAACATCTGGAAGTTAGGTAATAATTTTCAAAATATATTTATCACTCAAGTATATTGTATTTGAACAAGTGACACTAAGAGAGCTAAAGCTTTCTCAAACTTTCTTTTGGCTATCGACAAGAATTCAGTCCTCACTTAAAAAAAATGCTAACGCAAAAATTATACAACAAGTATACCTTAGGAAAATACACCTAAAACTAGACACTGTTCAGTGAAACCGTCTATTACGCAAACAATGACGGTTTAAAGGGGTTCTTACCTCGGGTTAGAGGTGCTGCCTGCTGGGTAGGGAGATATTCCACCTGGAATGCCCGGCACATAGGAAGCTAAATAAAATAATGATTTTGTACATTTTTACTTTTCAGAAGTTCAATATATATTAATATCACACTAGTGAGCTGTACTTATGCTGCAGTTAGATGCTTTTCAAAATATTATTGAATAACGACTACAGTGTAGCACAATGAAACAACAAGACTAAGATAAGTCATTGTATGGCCGAAGCCCCCAACACTGCGTACCCTGCACCCTCCACCACCACCTCTCACAGCACCCCCCAGGGTGTTTCCCAAGCCGCTCCCGTGCAGCTTGGCAAGTGGGACACCTGCAGGACACCTGTTTGCCAGGAGTGATCTCTGTGCCAACCGACCAAGGCAGCTGCTTCCCATTGAAACATGTGAAGGACTAAACCGCAGCAGACCTTCCATCCATGCACTGACCAGTTAGAATTGCCTTTCTGTATCCCAACACATTTTCACAAAATGCAGGCAAATTTTGCATTTCTGAAGACTCTACCTCTACCTATCAACTTCGGTTAAAATATTTTCAAGAGTGTTTTGTTTGGAGGGAGAGTACGAGAATTGTAATTGAGGCCAATTACACACTCCTTAGAACAACAGGACAGAACACCTTTCATTGCATATTTATTTGTTTTCTTAATCATTAAACTGACTGCTGCATGGATAAAAATGGATACAGATTTAAAAATCCACAACAAGTAGTTGTAGTAAGTAAAGTGTGAATAAGAAAAACTATGGGCGGCTAGGGAAATTAAAAAAACCAGTAGTGTTATTAAAAATTACACACCTGAAGATCTGTTTCTGTTTTTATATAATTGCTTAAAAAAAAAAATACCCCTTCCAATGAACCCATTGTTCTATACTCACTAAATAATGAGTGTATAATTTAAGTACCTTCAGAGTAGCCAGATTTCACAACAGTTGATTAGCTGTTTAACAACCCAATCATGTTCTTATCCAGTAATTCCTGCCACTTAGAAGTTATACTTTGAGAATTTTTACCAGCACATATAAACGTCTAAGGCTTTAACAATCCTAAGAATTTTAAGTTTCTTCTTGGAAATCTCACAATTCTATTATAAAAATTATGGTTTGGATATATTTATTCCACATTTCTTGTAACTTGAGGAATATTACATCAAATAGCTTTTCTTTTCTTAAAGAGCAGAGCTATTTTCATCCCTGAATGCTTTCAAATGATTCAATTTTTTAAAAAGGGCTTAATTTCTTCTTAAACACTGTATCTAGAACTTAAAAAACCCAAACCTAGATGTCTGTAAAATAAGGAAAACCTGGCTACACTATTAAAACTAAGTAGTTATTAACAATGTGAGAATCCTGAAACGTTTCCACTAAAATTACTTCAGCTATGCTAGCATTGAGTAATCAAGTGCGTTTCAATTGATGATCCTTTCTTAAAGCACAATATAGGTCATAGTCTCTACTAAAACTACACTTGTACTGACACCCGCTGTTCTTGGAAAATCAGAACAGTACAATCACCTCGTGCTCTCATAGGTAGGCTGGTGCTGGATAAGTCCCGAACACTCACCTTTAGCCAGCTATCTCTAACGGTATCATTTATGTTTGCTACCCCTCGTCTCACACATTAGGAAGCTAAGACTTTGTTAAAAACGGTTTCAGTTGGAAATCATAATGAATAGTACTTTAGCTTTTCAGGCGTAACACTACGTGCATTGCAATAGGAAATATATAACTCCAAATACAGCTACTCTACCAATAAATTAATGTAGTATTGTCATAATACCATTAAACAACCTTCAGCTAATCTGCTCTCCATCCCCTCCTGCTTCAGTCTTGCCTTGAGTAGGTCTCCTCTACTGTTTTGTTTTGTTTTTTTCCACCCAATGCAGAGTCTCCTTTTGGAAGAATCTCTGGGATTTTCTGTTTCCCACTTCCCCTTTTTCCCCCACTCACCTGTCCCCAGTCTTTAAAATAAGATACCTCCAGAAGTTTAAATAAAAAGTCTTGAGAATTTTTGCAAGAAAATGAGAATGAATACTATGTCAGAGTACTAAATCAACAAGGAAGAAAGAAAGACCACAAGGCAGTTGTTATTTTTTTTAATATTCATCCAGCAATCATTGAAAAATAAAAAACAAAACAGGAGTGTAGGCATAGAAAGCACAAGCAGTATGCTTTTGCTTATGAAATCAATGGTTGCAGGAAACTTAACAGATGGACTTGTATTATCAGAATGAAAAAAAAGACAAGATACAAAGACAGTTATCTGAATAATAGTCTGAATGTTGACAATGGTGACAGGTTACTTGTTGTTTTGAGGGGCTTGGGTGGTGTTTTGTTTGTTTGTTTGGTGGTGGTGGTTTGAGGGACATGGAGAGGGGTTTGCCCCCTCCCTCACCTTTTCTTTTTCTAAATACAAACTTGATTTTTGCCTTCCTTCCAAAATTCAAAGAAACACACACATTCTTCCAACATAGTTCAAAAGGTCAGGTACAGCACAGGTGAATTCATTAGCCAACCATATAGAAAACCATTCTAGAGTAGAACACATCATTTGTTCACAAACTATGCAGAGCAACAATACGCTTTGGAATATTACTATGATTATTTATAGACATTAGTAGCCATGACCACTTACTAGTTGGTGGGCCTGTTGCCTGGTATGGTGGGTAACTTGATGAAGCTGTAGGCCGAGAAAAGACTGGAGGTTCCTCACCGAACACAACAATCATGACCTGGATCAGTTCTAGCAAGTCTGACTGGGGCTGTGAGGGTAAGCAAATCGCAAGTTGTTGGTATCGTTATCAGACAGTTAACTGACTATAGTAACAAAATGGTACCGATGGTACCATTGGCCCTCAAAAGCCATCCTTTTACCTGTATTTTTTTTTAATATACATATATATATTTACATACATGTACATATTTAACTCCCTTTATCGATTTCTTTACAGATTCCAAAACCAGCCAGCTGGTATTCAAACTGGTACAGCAAAATATAGCTACAGTAGTGTTTACAACCAGAATAAACTGGGTAATACAAGGATCCATATCAACTGCATGGCAATAAATGACTGAAGATGACTGTGCAGTGATGGATTATAACACTTTTTTAAAAACCTAAATCCACTCTCCAACATAAAAGTACAGATCACTAAGTTTTCAGACATTTCAATTTCATACAGCATACAGCTTTTGCTCAGGTTCAGAACGGCTCGAAAGAAAAAATTTTCTAACCCACTAAGGAATGACACAAACCTCCTTCAAATATAGCTACACTAGGCTTCTCAGATTATAAGTACATTTAATATAGGCATGATTTCATTTCACCAAAATAAGGACAAGCATCATAAATACAGCACCAGATTAAATATCCCATTTCCAAATTTTCTTAGCTCTATAATCCACTTACTTATTTTTACCAGCCTCTCAAATGGAATGAATTCTGTATCACCTGTATCTTAGATGAACCTCTTGCCTGTGGAAAACCTGCATCCTGATCTGGGCAGTCATCTCCCACTGTCACCATGCAAGCGCTGAACTACCACCTATGCTTAATAAATGTATTCCTGTTAATCACTTTTTAGAGAACTATGTATCTTGTACCATTCTTCTGACCTTGTCAGCACAGTTTATCATCTTTACAAGTCCATGCTTTGGTCAAAACTTCTATGAGGCCTGCACTGCTAAATGCTTTCATTTATTGGTAAAGCAAATATATCCATGTACTCGAAGCTCCAGTAATGCCTACATAAAGAAGTCCAAGTGCTCATACAAGTCCATTTTAATCACAGAAAATAATTTCAGCCCAGAGGTGTTTAACAACATTTATAATTTCCTTTCCATAAATATTCTTGTCTCACAGATCTTCACATTAGTGTCCTGCCAGGGAAGGACGCCTATGCTGCACTGTTTAATCACACAAACTGTACATTAAAGATGCATTTAACCACGCAACAGAATACAACATCGTGAACTTGAAGACATTACAAATAATAAGCAGTTGTTTTCATTAAAAAATGGTTTAAGGTCTCAAATAAAGAGGATTATGTTTTTTGTAAAAAACCGATACAACTTTCTAAAGGAATTCATAACAGAGCAATACTTACATATTTCCACTCATGCAGATAGGGAAGGTATATCTTTCCATTCGCATCAACATGCTTCCCAGTTTTTATTGTCATAGAGCTAGTGGGTTTAACAAAACAAATCGGGGGGTTGAAAGGGTAGGTGTCCAGCAGCCACAGACAAATTGGGATATTGTATGTGTTACCTAGAAAAGATATGTTGAAAGATTTTAAAAGTTACTCCAACCCTCTGTCCTCTTGTACCCAGATTTATAAAAAACTCCTGAACCCAGTAAACTCAACTGCAGAGTCAGCAACTGAAGCTGAAATCGACTAATAACATTCAACAAAGAGCTCACAACATGGCTATGAACTCAACATTTTTCATAACAATTTAACTTTGATTTACAATTACCATTTACCACTAATACATTATCTCATTTGTTCTACAATGTTCTACTAGACCCTAATCTGAATTATCATTAGCTGCAGCAATAAACAGTTTGCAACCCTCGTTCAATTGAGAAGCTTGAAAAATGTGCAGTACTGAAGGAAAAAGAGATGTTACAGAGATGTACAAGACTGAAGAAGCCACACTCAACATTAAAATTTTATTCTACAGCAGAAATATGGAACAATTTCTTTAAAACATTACACTTTGGACAAGTAAAGGATTTCAAGAAAATAGTGGTCATCCAAGTAGTGAAACTGAACTAGGACAAAGCTTAATAATTTTTCATGTAATTTGGGAAAATACTGGTGGTGGTGGTGGTGGTGGTGATGATGATGATGATGATAATAATAATAATAAACATATACCTCTGTAAGGCACAGGAATGGTTCCACTGAGGCTCATCAGCTCCCTAGCTGTGCCATCGTTAAAAACTGAAAGGGAACAAACAGTACTTTTAAAACAAACATATTTGCTATGTTCATCTCTGTTCAGGTTATACCCCATCTATTTATTAGCATAAGTTTTCAGATATTACACATATATAAACTCAGCTTGAAAGATTCTGCTGTTGCACACTTAAGGACTAGCAAATGACTAGAAGCAGGTAACTTCTTATGACTACAATCGGCTTCTATGACGACTACTACTACTTCTTAGGAATATCATATTTTGTCAAACTATCTTCACTGCAAATAAAACTGTTTTCTCATTCAGAGACCAAGTAAAACATGCTGGAACCAAACAAACTGCAAATTGTACAAATCGCTGCAAAGATAATCTGAACTCAAACTTAATTTAAAAAACAACTGTTGCTTTAGGATTACAAAGAATACTTTACGCTTTCTCCAAACAAAAAGGTCAGCAGGGACACTGAAAATCACTGGGCCATTTGTATTTATTACCTAATCAGTAAAAGGTAATTTAACCACAAAATAATATACTGAAGAGGAAGAAATGCGTAGCACTTGACTCCCTGTAATGTCTTAGTTCACAAACTGCACAGGAACCCTGACCTCAATTTACTGACTTGCTGTATTTAGTTTTCCCATCCTTTCAATCCAATAGATTATTTGTGGCTGAATAAATCAACTTCTGGTAATAAAGCTTTTATTTTCTTAATTTCACCTGAAAGTTCCTGGTCATACTTCAAATGTACTTTATTGTGTACAATTCTTTTGGTGTAAATGTTCTGCAAAGGCAAGTGGAACATATTGGGACTTCAGTGGGTGTATATATTTCATTACTAATAAAACTTGAACATTATCTCAACAGCAATGTAACCATTTTCTTCTTGCTTATTTCACTGCTCCAAATAGTATCAATTATCTGCAAGTGGTTCTGTGCTCAGCCTTTCCGAGGTAGTAACACAAATGGGCTTCTTGCTACAGCTCAGAGCTATCTGGAATTCTGATCACTATCGTTATGCAAACTTGCTATTCCAACCACAGTCCTTTCACTATTGTTTTTGGTTCTCTAGTCACTGCATGAATATTTATTTCTGTTACAGCTGCTGCCTTGCAGCTATTCAAGCTAAAACTAATTTATCTTTTACTTCTCTATGTCCCTTCTTAATACTTCTCAGTCCAGATGTAGAATTTAGAAAGCAGAAGACTATAGAGTCTCTGAAGATGTATTAGCAATATGAATTAGCTCATAGAGGAATCCCACAGGTGACAGTTAAAGAAAGGTGATCAGAAAGAGGATGACTTCAGCAGCTATGCTGGCTCACTGTGTCTTATGAAACCATGCCCTCAGCCTCTGGAGCTGACACTCAATAGCATCTTCATTTAACGCACTCCAGAGCCTTCAAAATAGCTAACAAACAGTTATTGTCAAAATTAACTTACATTACAAAACCCCTCATACCAATTTTCTCTACACTTGACTAGTCTCTTCGTACTCTTAAAGACTGTCAAAATTACTTTTAATGAAGTATTTGTTCATTGATTTACAGTTCTTTCTAAATAGAACTCTAAAAATATCTTTATGTGACAGCAAAGCTGAATTTGTAAGATATCAGCAATCTCAGGACACCAACTGAAATGACATCACTGAGTGATTAACTAAAAGTTAAGCTGTGAAAAATGCAACACTTCTTGGCAGGTTAGATAGATTCAGTAATATAGAAAGGTTATTTTAGAAAATAACTGTCTGTTTTTCTAAGGAAGTATTGATGTCAAAGATCAACAAGAGAAACTCAAATTATGTTTCCAAGCTTTAATTTCCTTTTTCCCAACAAAAACTACCAAATATATCGAACCCATCAACAATTCAGTAAAAAAACCCATTTCTCATGCACAGACTAACCATATGAATCCATGACAGGTTTGAGGTCCTTGTACTGAGTAATAACACTGGTCGTCTCCTGTACAGTTAGGTCTCTATACTTATACTGGAAAACAAAAAAGAAAGAATGATTTTAGAGACAAAATTTTTAGTGTTAGTTAATTTGGCTTTAATTTACCCAATGGACTGCATTTATGAGAGTTTACATTGATATACAGACATTCTTCTCCACTCTTATTTTGGAATAAGAACTTAGCTCTCCATATTACTTGACTGAACACTGCCTATATAACTTACCAAATTTTAACAAGGTGTTAAAATGCTTTTAGTCTTAAACAAGGGTCCATACATCAAGTGATTTGGGGAAAACTATTGTGTTTTAATTCACATTCCACTATAACCAACAGTATCTGAGTGATATATGTGGATCTTAAAAATGCATCTCCGAACAAATATAATGACATTTTGAACATTCCTGACACACAGCTATCTAGGATCTGAGCCTCACAGATATCTTTCATGGCACTTTTCAAAGCATCACAGTATTTATCAATCATTGATCAGCATTTTCATGTATTTTACCAACTAGAAAGCAGACATTTCAAGGCATGACATTATTAGTAAGAAAAGGAAGGGGATGAAACCAGTATTATCAGGAGGAGCAGGGAGTAACTTGCAGCACAAATCTGTAAAACACAGATACACTACTATTGAATTGAACAGCCTCAGAACTATATTCCACAGACAACAAAGGAGATGCTCCTGGGCAACAGAGAGCCAGCTCACCGTGTGGCACAGTTCTTTAACCTTATAGCCATTCCTCCTGATAACTACTATTAAAAATACAGCTAACTATGTCTCTTGACCGTATTTTCATTGTAACAAAATCTTAAAAAAATTACACTCTTCAGATGTCTTAAGTAACATAAAGAAACAGCATCCTTTCATTCAACCATGGTAGGAGGAAAAAAAGGCCCAACACAATGATGTGGCCGATACCCAAAGCACACAGATGTTAGAAACATCTGAACAAATTAATTCAGACATTATCTGAGAGCAAAGCATGGTGCCAGAGGTAAACATCACCTTTGCTCCAAACAACACTCATGAGTTGTGAAGCTTAGAAACTAATTCTTCTTCTTACTGTCTACAGAGATTTACAAGGGTGCTACTCCTGCACATGGTAACTCTTATTTAATGAGTAGCGATGAACACATCATGCCACTTCCCATAATGCCACCTTGGTCTACAAAAAGCACCTGCACTTTGGGGGATGCTGTGACTTCCTGAAATGACCATGGGCAAAACAGCCATGCAGTCAGGTGTCAAAACACAGGTCTGTGGGAAAGCAAAGCAGCCCCTCCAGTAGGGATGGCTGCTTGTACTGGGAGGCACCAGCAGAGAAGCTGGTCAGCTTGAGGGTCAGGGCAGCCCCTGGATGCTGTTTGGATGGGGGGGCTGCAGCAAAGCATCTCGGCCTCCTCTGGGAAGTGGGTGCAGGATTTGGAGCATGTAGGAGGGACACAGGAGAGACAACTTTGCTACCATTTGAGTACATTACTCCCTCCTTCCTCAACACCTAATGGAAGCGAGAAACAGGTCATGGGCACTGGTACAACACGGAGACAGAGGTCTGTGGAATTTGGGCTAGGCCAGCCAGGGACTGGCAGTACATACCCACATTGCTGAATGTGTTACCACAGCACGAATGACAGCATGTTCCCAGCTACCTTAAAAAGCATGAGGGGGTGTTTTCATAGGAGGCTACCTTATGGTACAGGATATAGACTCAAGAAGAGTGGCCTCATCACTATTAACAAAAAGAATTGGCTTCCACTAACAGAAGCTCCTAACAAGCATAAGGATTCAGGGTCGGGATTTAACTTTGCTTTTGGCACAAGAGTCTCAGGTCAGTTTAGTCAAAGAATAGATAAACCAAAGCCCGACTGCTCAGCAGACCTTCTGGGAGTCTGGTACACAATGGCTGACAGGGCTGATAAAACCTAGATTTGGTATCAGGTTATTTTCAGGTCCAACACCTGAAAATTAAAAAAATATTTTCATGTCTTGTAAAACTAAGAGCAAGAGTATGGCTGCAAATAGTTTTTACACTGAGTGATGAATACTTACGCAGTGGAGGTAAGCTTGTAAGATTCCAGCTACTGCCACAAGAAAAATTAAGTGCTACATGAGCTATTAATTTCAGTACTTAGATCCAGACAGCTACTGAAGACTGAACTTCTGTATATTAAAATTACATATTAAATTTTTTTCCTTATGAGAATGATGGCTTTTCTATATTGTTTATTACTTAAATCACAAAGTATACTCTTCTGTGCTTATTTCTCTTTTCCATTCTGAGTCATATTAGAATATTACAAGACAATCTTTTCCTGTGTTCATAGAGTAAGTAGTTGAGCATTTCCAAGAAATGTCAAAATCTTACTGGAAAACATAAGATCCTAGTGGTTTTTACAAAGGTAACTAAAATGTCTTAATTTGAATTTTTAATTTCCAAACTTTTTTTTTTTCCTCCTCCATTGTCAGATGGCAAATGTATCCTCCTCATTATACATATCAGGAAACAGACCACAAAGAGATCAAGCTTTTCAAGATCAGACAGCAGGTAAATACCCGAAGTTAAATTAAGTGCTTATGTTCACCCAAACTATGGCTTAAATCTTTTGTCATCTCACACACTTAACTATCCAATATGGGAAATATCACTAAGCTTCCCTCTATAGGACAGAAAGTGTAACTATTTTTGAAAAATAAATACGGAGTCATGAAACAGCAACCTCACTTTTCATCAGTTATTAAGTACTTACCTACAGAAAGTCAGATGGCATTTTGGGTACAAAATAGGCAAGCATGGGGGAAAGAGGATACAGGACTATCTTAAACTCTGTTTCTTCTGTGGCATGGCAATAACTCATTTAAAGAAGAAAGGAGTATACAAATATATATGATCTCATTTGCTGATACAGAGTTAGCATTCAGCCCTCATTTTCAAGCTAATAAAGAAATTTGGTTATGATTCCATGCAGGTGAAAGACCCTTTAATAAGATTTCTTCAGTTCTGATCAGATCATCGCCTATTTTATTTCATTTTAAAATTGCGCAAATATGATGATTAAATGTTGTTAAAACAATTAACCCAAACAGAACCATAACTGCCCCAAAGTATTCGGCCCTAGGGGTTTCATTTCAAGCTGCTGGACAAAGCCCAGTTTTCACCTGAAGAGTGGCACAACCGCACATGACTCTGGTGATTAATGATTTACCTTCCAAGAGATTTTCTCATTTCCTTAAACAACGATGATAAAAATCCCACCCTTATCCTGCTCAATGAAGTGGAACTTGCCTTCCACCTTCAGTTAACCAGTGACTGGAAACGACGCCGTACAGCCCAAGAGCCCACACTGCAGCTCTGATCCACTTCCATGCACGGCAGCCTCAGCTGGGCAACCGGTTTCTATTCAGTTTTTACCGGCAATATCCGAACCCGGACCGAAAGTTTGGCAGGACTACAAATAAGGAAATATTTCAGGTTTGGTGCGCCATTCTTCCCGTCACAAACTAACTCAACCTACAGCCTCCGGCCGCACACAGCCGTTCTGTCACTGCTTCGCCCAGCCGCCGACACGACCACCCCGGAGCCCCGCAGGCTACGGCCCAGGACAAAGCCGCGGGCTGGTGACTACCCGTGCCCGCCCCTCAGGAGGGAGATGGGAAGGGGGAACCGACCGCTCCCGGGGCAGCTCCCAGGCTGCAGGACACACAGGCCCCGCTCCGCCCCTGGCCCGCCAGGCCGCGGGCAGGACCCCGCTCCCCGCCGCCCAGCCTCTCGCTGAGGCCGCACCGCCTCGGCCCGGGGGCCGCCGGCAGGTAGGGGAAGGGCCTTTCAGTGGCCCCGGCCACACCATTACCTTGGCGAGCATTTTCTTGAGCTGGCTCTCGGTGACCGCCATGGCGGCCCCTCCTCCGCCAACCGCCGCTCCCGCTGCACACCGGCCCGGCCCCCTCCCGCCCCTGGATAAACACAGGAACCAGCCCCCCGCGACCGCTTCCGGCGGCAACTCCCGCTTCCGCCCGGCCGTGACGACACTTCCCTCACGTGGCGCCGGGGCGAGAGCGGCAAGCGGGGCCCAGCGCGCAGGGCCGGAGCTGCGGGGAGCCCGGGGCTGAGCCCTGCGGGGAGCCCGGGGCTGAGCCCCGCCGGGAGCTCCACAGACAGCGGCTGGCAGCCGCTTCCCTGCCTCCAGACACCCCGCACAGACGCTGCGCCCCAGCAGGACTGTGTGTATCAAAACCACAAAGTGTCTGAAAATGCTTTGTAGTGCAGTTTATTGTTAACACGTATGTTCGGGAATTAATTTCCCATAAGAATGTAAAGTGCCATTTCCCACCACACTGATCAAGCTGGTGTCCTTTGGTTATTTTTCAAGGAATACAGCACAAACAGCGACATTTTTTCTAAATAGCCAAGATGAGTTATTTTAAAACATAAGCATCAATCTAAAAGGCATCCCTGGAAGACTTTGCAGCTTTTTAAAGCTATTAATAAAAAACCCTAAATAAACAAAACACGTAGACTATTCCCATGAGAATAAATGCTCAACAGATTAAATACATCACCTTGCAAAACAACAGAAAACCATTAATTTCTTACTTTGGAAAAAAACAGCATAAAAGAAAAAGCCACCCCAAAATCCAGCCACAGTGTTTGGTGTATTTTTTTAATACAGTAACGAAAGTTAGTCACCTGCAGCCATCACCAATTTTGTCCTATCACTGACAACCACAAAGAAGGAAATTTGAGTAGTCCATGAAAAAAAAAAAAAAACAAACCCAAAACCAACCAACACTGAATTACCGAAGGCTTTCTTTCTTTCTTTCTGTTTTTATCTTAATTCTGAGATCAATATAAAGTCAGAATTCCTTTTAAGCCTGGCTCTTCGTGAGATATAACCAGAAGGCACAAAGGAACAGATCTTTCACTCTGATGCATATCCTAATTTCCTCAGAAAGCGTCATTGATATTTAACCAGTCACACCTCAGAACGTAAACGTGGAATGCCGTTCTTAGGCTGCACACAGCAGGAGTGGAGCCCATGTCTCCTCCGCCTGCATCGTGATGCTGAGGTATAATTGAGATGAATGGAGTCTTATACCATTGCTGTGCACCAAGAGTTTAGAAGCCCCCAAAACATGTTTGCCTTAAAAAATCTGCTTTTTGATTTATCTAAAAATTCACATCCTGCTTTTTCACCACATCCCTGGCCTCCCCTGAGAAAGGTTACAGGTTCTGTTGCCTTCCACGTAGCTGCGTTCTCCTCAGGCTGATGTAAAGCTTACTGACATCAGCCAGCTTTGCATCAAGGCCTGAACTCACAGATATTTCTGCATTACTTAACTGTCAGATTTTATTCTCTATTTGAAGCTCACTTTGTGCTCTTCCCTTTCAGAAAGGGCACCTGTTCTGATGCCGCACAGGGTGGGAAAGTTGCATGTACGTACTGAGAAATGCAGATACTTCAGCGCTCTGTCTTTACAAAATAAGAGTGAACAAGTCATGACCAGAAAGTCTCAAACATCAGTAAACATGAAACAGCAATTCATATCCAATACTTGAGTTTTGAAGGATGCTAAAAGTGTGACATTAGCAGGTTTTTTTTCCCCTTCGTAATAAGCAGGAGTCCATTGACATAAGAACATCTGTAATAGGTATGAAATATCGAGCTGTCTCCCCTGGTGCCCTGAAGAGCTGGAGCGTGACCGTATTCTAGACAAGCCCCTGATGCGGCACTTGAAAACCAGGAGTTCTTGTTGACTCTGCACACTGGAGTTTCCGCAGAGCTGAGTAAGCTGGTCTCCTAGACTCTGTCCTAATGAGGTACAAAGTGCTAAGAATAACCCAAGAATCAGGCTATAATTAGCAACCAAAAACCCACAGGCACAAGTCCCCTGGATCTAGGTAAAATGTTCTTGCATGTTACCCTCCTCATTTTGGCTACCAAAAGTGCACTTTTCAAATAAGAAATTACTGTGCAGTGCAGTATTAAAGGATCTAAAGCAAAACTGAGAAAGCACTTTTTGAGAATAAAAGTAAAAAAGCTTCTTGTTCTATACAGAAATCCATATATACCAAGCAACCCTTTCCACCTCGCAAATCTCCGACACTGTGAGCAGTCTGTGGCTTCCCTTGTGCTCGCTTACAGTTTCAGTTGCTGCTGAAGGTCATGGATTGATCCTGCACTGCTTTGCAGTTTCTCTCGCACTAGTGGATCTTCTTCTAGTTTGACCATTTCAATCACTCCACTGGTTCCAAGAATACACGGTAGACTTAAGAATACTTCACTGTTTATATTGCAACATCCCTGAAACAACACACAAAGAACATGGTCACACAGTTACTTATTTCTGCTATGAAGCATGGAACTATACAAAATAACTTCTTGTAATTAAGGATATTCCATTATATGGCATGTCTTGTATAGTTCAAATTCCAGTTATTTTAGATCCTGTGCAAATGGGTTACCATACAGAAACTTCAAAATATTAAAGATAAAAAAAAATCTTGAACCATTTCACACTTGGAAGTTTCCCAAGATCGATATATCAGAGCTCTGTAATGCAGCCAAAGCTTGTACTACAAAGCTACCATTTAAACAGTTTCTCAGGTAGAACAAGAAGAGACACTTAACAGTACAGTATCATTAATTCTTTTAGGACTGAACAAAAGAAATTTAAAAATGCAGCCAAAGAGAGCTAGACAGGGAATATTTTTCAAGTATTGATCCCATATTCATTCTGTGAGAGACTTTATTAAACTTATATACCTATAATTCAGGTTTACACTGTAGATTTTGTTTAAGATCTGTATGAGAAATTTCACATTCTGTAGTTACCCTGCAGTTTAAGAGATCTGAATTTAGTTCATAAATGATTAAAAAAAAATTTACTTGAAAACATAATGATGAAATTAGGTGTCTGTACTTGATACAATAAGCAGTCTGCTCAGCTTCACTGCACTGGGACATGCAAATCATCCTTCTGAAACTTGTAAATACAAGTGACCAGTAAATGTTTCTACATGTTTTCTTTTTCCTTACATGAGATGACTTAATGCTTTTATGAAGTCTCTTAGGATGAGCTTTAAGTAAAGTTCAGTCTACAATTTTAAATTAAATATAGCTTCACAATCTTCTCAATGTAAAGTATGAAGGAGTAAAAAAACAACATTTCAAAGTTCCTCAAATAAAATATTGGCAGAACACGTATTTTATACTTTCATAAAATATACTGAACTCTTTTGGCCCCTGGAAAAATTTACATTCAACACTGAGCACTTGGAAACTGCGACACACACATTCATCTTCATTGGCCAAATCCAGCTATTCCAGGGGAGCCAGTCAGCCACCTTGAATGTATTTTCCCTCTGGACTCTTGTATTTTTGGGAAAATAATCCACTTTTAATACTGGTTTCAGATTAACACAACAGTTTATTTTTGCTCATTTTTGGAGTAGAATTGAAAGCTGGTTTTGGAAGAAAGTAAAAGAAGTAGTGTTACTTCAGAACAGCTACTTTAATTTTAAGTGAGATGTCTGTGCTGTTAAAATTAATGGTCATATCCAGTATAAATAATATAATTACAGTGCCAACCAAAATACATGAATAACACATTTACCTTTGCCAGAGTGGATACAGAATGAACCTTTCTTTTATCTTTCAGTATACTGTCCGTCAAATCAGCAACTGAGAGCCCAACAGACCAAGATCTATGACCTTTTCCCTTTAGAACTTCCATAGCTCTATATATACCAGCAAGAGGAGAGAAACACAATTTTTAGATTTTTCCTGTTTTGGTTTATATGTAAAGCCCAAGAGACAGGTTAAAGGTACTGTATCAGGTGAAGTGTACAATAAAAACATGGTTCTCTTTTGGAAAACAACAGAAGGAAATTAAGAATTGCTTTAAATAACTTCCTTATGTATATTTTACCCACACTAGCAACAATCCTCTTTTCTGTCAAGAGGTGTGACTGATACCTGGCTAATTAAATCAGGTATATTGATCCAAACATGTACTGCGCTTTGAAGTAAATTACTTCCACGCAAGCTCTGAGAAAAGTGTGCCAGAAGGCTTGTCTACTATTTTTTTAAAACAAACAATTAAACTGGCAGCTCTAATATTCTAGTGTATATTCCACAAAGCTTGTATTGCCTTTAGGTCATCACAGGCAGAACATTACTGAGAACTTCAGAAAAACAGCAAGCACATACCCATACATATATGAAACTGAATGACACCCAGACCTACAATTTCCTATAAACTCTATGTATGAAGATTTTAAAGCAAACTTCCTCCTCTTCATAAAGAGTTAAAGGAAAAACTCTGCAAACATCAAGTGCCTAAACATGAAGAAAAAAAAAATTAAGATTATAATTACATTACCTGTTAGCCACCTTGTCTCTTGAGTTACGAGCAGCCATTGCTTCTGTTTGATTTGCAACTAAATTGCAACTGGTCCATGATGGTACTAAATAGAAACAACCAGCATTTAAATACACATCTAACCAGTGACTAAAATAGGTACCAGATAAGGTACAACAACTACCCCACAACAACCCAAATGTAGCTGATGACGTAAGGTTCCCCAGACTGCTGCCATAAATTCTATAGTAGCACCTGGCCAGAGACACTTAAGAATGAAGTAATATGTAATAATTCTTACATTAGCAGTATCCTACCATATATTATACCACAATTCCTTCATCTTTCTGTAGTTCTAACCTATATTGTTATATCAACGAAAAAGCATTTGAGGTTGGAGTTTCTACTCTTTTTTTTTTTACTATGACAAATGTCAAATACTTTGCTACCACTTCGGGTCTACAGTCCTGGGCACATACCAAAATTGTATTATTTAGAACCACTAATATGAAAATCTACCACCCTGCTTATGACTACCTTTATTACTTCTCTCAATTATTCTTTTGTTACTCAATTACTTAAGCACTGCCAGGATATTATATACTCGTAGTCTAATAATAAAGTATCACTTTACCTTTGTCTTCCCCTTGTTCACCAATAATCCAAGCATCTTTTGCCAGCACCTCTTCTTTCAAAAGGTTTGTCAGTATAAACTGAAATCTCTCAGTATCTGTGTTGGCACCTACTCCAATAACTCTGCTTTTGGGAAATGCACTCAGCTTCCATGACACATATGTCATTACTTCAACTACATGTGAAAGAAAAATATGTTGACAATGAAGGACCACTCAAAATTCAACGCAAGTGCAAACTACGAATCACTATTATGAAAAACTCAAGACAAAATTGTTTACTTTAGAAAACGTATAAGCATGTAAGAACATATCCGTAGTTTATTTCAATCTAAACCAGCAAGTCAGGTGGGGAGGAGATGAAGAAAATTCAAAGCTCAAGAGAAGTCAAGTGAAACTTCAGAATGAGTCACTGTGCTTCCTCCTATCAAAACCCTCACATGCTTCTAAATTTAAGTCAGCCAGTGTTTAATTTCTTTTCATTTGGCAAGCACTCTTCTCTCCAATTCCACAGCTCTACATGATACAAAAGCTAAGAAGCACTTGAGTGGCCTGTCTTCAGCGTGTTTACAGGACAGAGAGGTCCACACCTCTTTCTTTCCCTTTTCAGTAGAGTTTTTGTTTTGTCTTAGTTCACAGTACGACTGACCAAAGAGATTTAAACTTCCCATGAAAACATAGCTGGAATATTTACTATCAACTCTATATTACATACACTGAGCCTGATAGTATAGATGTAACACACAAACACACATCTATGCTTACTGCACAGGAGAAACACATCCATAAAACTCACAACTGACAAGACAACAGCCAACGGATGCTAATCTTGTAGATACAGTCAGGTCGAAACTACGTACAGAAACATACAGGAATACCTACCTTTTGTACAAAACAAAGTATACTATTTTCTTTTATCTTGGTAACAGTAAAGAAAAAAAGCCCAAAGACAGTGTCCTGCTCAAAGCTGAAAAGGAAAACATTTTTCAGAGTAGCAAGAATTTTTGACTAAGTGGGTGTATTTGGCAGTAACATATTTTTAAAACAGGCCAAAGAGAAAGCCAGCTGAGGGACAGAATATTAGGCAAAGTACCAGCATACCTGGATGAGAAGCAACAAGGAGAACAGTGTTTTGACTGTAGTGTGATATTGCTGGGATAACTCCTCTGAACAAATCCACATTGCTTTGTACGACATCGAGATAAGTCTGAGCATTACCCAGAGAATTAACTGTAAGTACCACAACTTTTGAATCAGCTGAAGCAGAAAAATCTGAAAATATAAAAAAAAGCATTTTTAAAATTTATATAATTCCATCAAGTTTTGGATGCAAAACAAAGAGCTGTCCTAAAGGCTAACTGCAGCATCCATCTTAGCTAGGGATTCTTCCCCTCCTGTCACCCTTCGTATCCCCCAGTATGGAACCTGGGGCACTTTCACAACACCTGTAGAACACAGCTCTCCCACAAAACTACTTTTCCCATTTCATACTTGGCAAACACAGAAGGCAGACTGCAATTTGTCTGAGGTTACAGAGCAGAGATCACAAAACATCTAGAATGTGTTGACAGATAAGCTTTTTCAAGTTTTCTTGGCAACAGAGAAAAAAGAATACATCCATGAAATGGCTCCTTCATTTTTATTCTGATTTTTAAAGAAGGGGAAGGACTTTTCCTCCATTATCTGAGGCTTCTATAATTTTTGATCTAATAGCTTAATCAAGGACATGTAGACAACCATGAAAAGTATTCCAAAAGACTATTTATTAACTGAAGTAAAAGACAAGTATTTATTAGCCCAAGAACATTTGCTGCAGAAATTCCAAAGTCAGAACAGCCTTAAGTGGGTAACTCTGAATATTTGAGTACGGTACCATATCACATCTGTGACCAGCTTGGACACAGAAACAAGGTAATTTGACTGTCACATCACTTCTGGAACCAGCTGAAGCCAAAGCAGGGACCTAGTGCACTGGCAAATCAGAAGCATACTAAGGAGGATACAATCAATATCAGCTTGCCCAAAACTTAGATATAAAGATGCTAAAATAAGAGGTGACAGTGTATAAGCATTTTGTAATATTGTAACACTACTAATAGCACAGCCAGCAACAACATACAGGCTTTTTGTACCACAGCTAAATGTAAATACGTAATAGGTAACCACAAAGGCAACAGAGATTTGTGGTACAGTTGCACAACCAGGGTTCAGGAAAAAATGTGCTAGCAGTAAAACCTGCAAGATAAGATCAAAGGATGTAGATGCAGGCAATGTCAGGTGCAGAATAAGGAAATAAGATGCCTGGTGGAACCAGAACGAGCCCCTTTCCCCAAAATAAGATAAATTACATGAGAAGCACAAGAAAGTCTCCTATTTAATCTTGCAGAGGGCACAAGGAACAGAAAACCACCACAGACAAGCAAGGAAGAATGGGGAAGCTGCTCACTTCAGTTCCATCTTCCCCTGTGGAGGAGCTTTTAAGCTGCATCACCTCGATCTCTGCAGCTAAGACCAAAGACTGTAGCCATTACCACTACTTATGGAGACATGGCATCGACTCTGTTGAGTTGTACACTCACAGCTAATTGAGGACAAGATTGTTAAGAACTAATTGTTTGAATATGCAGTGACAATGATTAAGAACTATTGGCCATGTGCATTTTAATGAACATCAATCTTGGAACGTAGTACTTCAAAACTTACTTTTATTTATCAGCCTTTTTAACATTGCTCTCACAACCATCTTTAATTCTCTAACATAAATATATTTTTTCTTGCCTTACTTCTCTCCCCCATGACACTGAAGTACTAGCTTGGCTCCTCTCTATTTCTGTGCAAGTCCAATTTCAGCATTAGACTCTTATCCTGGAAGTACAGGCTCACATACCTCTACCTTTATAAACAGAATGAAAAAAGCCTGAAATAAAAGCAACACAAGCTTTGCTGAGCCTTCCTTTCCCAATTTTGCCCTGAGAAAATGAAGAAAAGCAAGAAGCTATGAGAAGATAACATATTTTTTAAAAGATGGCCCATATGCCAGAGCCTCTGTACTTCCCCAGCTGTGCTGCTCTCATTAAAACAAGCACAAGCACACACAGTACAGTACTCACTCCTATTCCAGCAACAACATCCAATACCTTTGCTGATCTCCACATTTGGCAGAGTAAAGATCTCCAAGTCCATGGTCCCTCCTTTTGCTGCCCCTTCAGAAAGATCCAAAAGAACCACCTTGTCTGCAGCACCCTGTATGTGTAAAAAGAATGCAGATCAATGATAAAACACACCAAAACTTGCTCTTCAGGGGATGAAGAATAAAAACCAGTATTCCTCTAGTTCCATTTTTTGTTGTACTGAGTATAAAACAAACTAAATTACTGACCAAAATTACTACCAAATCACAAGAAAAATATTTCATTGAATTTAATTGGAAAATGACTCATTACAAAACAAACAAACAAACTCACAAAACCATCTCTGGGAAGTTATAAATGCTGATGTTACTGTTGTCTCTGAGAATACAGCTGCAGTGAAGCACAGACCATCTACAGACCATCCTCTTCCAGGGGACTAGGAGATCCCAACTGTAAGAAGCCACCGCTTAGGCAAGAATACTTTAACTAAGGATTTTCAAAATAAGTGAATTCAATATTCAACCCTTTGTATTTAAAAAGCTGACTGAGAAAACAAGGCAGAAACTAACACTTGTGTGTATCCATAAGTCAGCTGAAGGGGCTAATGACATAAGCAGTGACATGGGTATTACAAGTGCTGAGTTATTTCTGTGCCAGACACTAAGAACTAGGTTGGAAGTTTCTCTATTAATCAGGTCTGTTGCTATCTATAATAATTACCTACCTTTGCTGCAATTGCTAGTACACATGCAATGCCAAGATCTCCAGCTCCAACAACAGTAATTTTGTTAAAACATCCTTCATTTTTGTCTCCACCAATTTTACTCTTTGATTTCATGTCAGCTTCTCCTACAATTAAAAGAAAACCACAAAATTAAGTGCTGGTCCACACTGTATCAATACTGTAATCAAGTATTGTTGCTTCATAAAGGATCACAGTTATACCAGAGTTAAACCAAATTATATCAGCTTCTTCAAAAGAGCTATCAAGCCTGACCACAGAAAATTCATCACAACTTGCAAGGTGTAGAACACAAATACTCCTCTCTGGATAGGAATGTTTTTTCACTAGGTAGAAAATATGAGCATAGAATCATGGAATAGTTTGGGTTGGAAGGGACCTTCAAAGGTCATCTAGCCCAATCTCCCTGCAATGAGCAGGGACATTTTCAACTAGATCAGGTTGCTCAGAGCCCCGTCCAGCCTGGCCTTGAATGTCTCCAGGGATGGGGCATCTACCACGTCTCTGGGCAACCTCTTCCAGTGTTTTACCACCCTAATATTAAAATAATTCTTCCTCATGTCTACTCTAAATACCCCCTTCATTTAGTTTAAAACCATTACTCCTTGTCCTATCACAACAGGCCCTGCTAAAAAGTCTGTCCCCATCTTTCTTATAGGCCCCTTTTAAGTACTGAAAGGCCGCAATAAGGTCTTCCTGGACTCTTCTCTTCTCCAGGCTGAACAACCCCAACTCTCGCAGCCTGTTCTCACAGGAGAGGCGTTCCATCCCTCTGATCATTTTCATGTCCCTCCTCTGGCCCCTCTGCAACAGGTCCATGTCTTTCCTGTATTGAGGGCTCCAGAGCTAGACACAGGACTCCAGGTGGGGTCTCACCAGAGCAGAACAGAGGGGCAGAATCACCTCCCTCAACCTGCTGGTCACACTGCTTTTGATGCAGCCGAAGATACAATTGGCCTTCTGGGCATAACAGTATCAAGAAGCTAAACACTAAGACCATACAAACAATACTCCCTTTGCTACTGTTACAAATGTGAATATATACCATGGTCATAAAATTGGTGCTTTGAAAAGACATGCAAAACAGAATTTGATTAAAATAAAATGATGTGAGGTTGTTTAGCCAGTGCTACTGGTAATAAAACAGATTGCATTCTGACTATAATGCAGAGAGATTCCTAACAGAAACATTGATTTACTAGAAATGTGTATTGTATGCACATATACACGTGTGTTCACAAGCATGTATGTGTACACAATTATCAGAAGAAACGGCAGAAAAGGGGAAGGTTTGTCCAGTTGCCACAGATCATGACCTGTGATTTCACTAAAAGAAATAAGTAGTAAAGACTGAACTGACAAAAATGTGTCAGGATGAAGAACAACAGAATCGAAGCCACGAAATACCGAGATAAGGAGAACACGAGAATTGTGAAATTCAGGAATTTTGCCCAAAACTTAGAATGGCTGAGATAAAGTAATGAGACAAAAATGTCAAATAGCATCCACTCCTGAAGGGTGTGAAAGACAAGACCAAAATCAGCTTGTCGCCACTGAACAAGAAGCACCCAAGAGACACAATATGGGCTCAACAGCCAGTGCTCCTTGTCCTCAGTGTTGCACACAAGAGATTGTGCTCATACAGGTCTCAGGGCTTGTGACTGTGGATGTGAGAGTGTGAGTGAATGAGACCTGAGAGAACAAATGACTGTGATTGAGTAAAATCAACTTGTTTATAATAAAACCACATTTCCCTTCCAAACGATCTCAAAGTTTTGCTGCAGTAATTTCCAATAAGCGGGTATTACAAAGTCTACAGCATTTTTCAGTAGGCTTAAATGCAAACATCTAAAATGAACTGCTTATTCAAATAAAGAGAATCTGAGCTCTCAGTTCAAAAAGATGCACTTTTGATTACACAAATACCAAATACTGTACACATGCAAACACAAAAAATTCAGATATTAAAATTGTGTAGGCGTCTTTGTGATATCAAGTAATAAAAATAAATAAGCAGATATTGTGTAGGAACATCACAAACAAATATATGAAAACATCCATACCTTCAGTAATCTTTGCAATGTAGGAGAGAAGTTCTGATTGCCTGGCTGCATCAGAAGATGACAATGAATACAGAGGGAGCTCTTCCTCAAATTTTGCAATCATTTCCTTGATTAATCCAACGACAGTTGATTTAGGCTGAAATATAGCAATACAGAAGACAAAAGAGTTGAATAGCTATTTCATGTAGCAGTATTAGCTGTAAACTGCAGTATTTCATAAAGAACCATAGCTATAAAAATTTTAATTGAATTATAAATATTGATACGCTAAACACTTACACAAACACCTAAGGTAAAGAAAAGCCTGGGAATTTCTATATCAATAATGAAAAATACATTCCAAGCATTTCCAAAAGCTAGCATTCAATAAATCACTTTTACTCGCCTGGCAGACATATTTAAGTAAGTTATTTAACACAGTGCAGAGAACCATTTAGCAAAAGCATTGGCTTTTGAATCTCTGTGCTACTTTTTCAGAGTTCTGCTGAGACACACCCAAAAGGTAGGAATTTCCATTAAACTTTCTTAAGGGATACTCAATTGGTCTAGTATTATTATTCATTATTCAGAGCAACAAAGGAAAAGCATCAAAGTGCCCACATGAGGCTTATACTACTTTATAATGAAGTCAGTCCCTTTTTTCTTCAGCTTAAAATAATTTTCCTTACCATTACTCATAACTTCCTTTACAATCGCTTCAGTCTGAAAGCTGTACTTTCAAGAGACATAACATTCTGCTTCTTTTTACAAAATCATTACATATTTAACAAAAAATGCAGAAAATAAAAAGCCCCAAACCCTTTCACTCTTATCCAAACATGCTTTCTTTTCAAATACATTCCTCCCATCAGTCACTCCACCGCTTACATGGCTCCAGTTTTGCAGGTAGGGCAAATAAATCCTGCCATGAGCATCAACATGCTTTCCCACTGAAATGCCCATGTTCGCTGTTGGCTTCAAGAAACAAATGGGGGGAGCAAAGGGATGAGAATCCAGAATCCACAGACGAATAGGTATGTTATAGGAATTACCTGTTCAACACAAAACAAAAGCCATTGCTAACTTCTGCATGGAGAAGAGGTACTGAAACCCAGGCGTGTGTGCATATGATTCACGCTTCTTAATAACAAAGGAAAAAAGCCTGACAGACCACTTTCCAGATTCACACCTGAAAGTATTTATGTTACTTAGGCTTGCTAATAAAAGCAGACTTGCCTGGATCAGCTTGAAGTGCTACCCATTGCGTCTGTCTTAATATAGTTTTGTTGGTTTTTTTATTTCCCAGGATATTCTATCAGCCAAGGTATCCCCTTTTCCAGGCAAAGAATCTCTTACAGCCACACATTTCATATGTATTTTAGGACTCAACAACTGATGCAAAGAGGCATCTAATAAGAGCTTTACCTCAGACTTCAAAGGCTTTAAGTTAAAAATAAAAAATTACCTACTAGTTATTTTTAGACACTGCCTATACAAGCATAGACCTTGCAGAGTTCATTCAAACCTCTATTAGAACCAAAGAGTTTGCCTACACAGTCTCAAAGTATATGATTTTTTAAATAGTTAATTGACTTATCTAATACCACTTTATTCCAGTATCTATGAGTGCATGAAGGCACTTGTTTATGCAGCAGTAGCAGCTCCTGCCAATTAATATAAAATCCTTTATAGCCACCTTTAAAGAAGCTGCACAGTATATTGTTAAGAGGAAGTACCCAATACATTTTGCAATTAGATTCATACCTGGTAAGGAAATTATACTTGACTTATCTTACCATATTTCACTGGAACAGTACCACTAAAATTCAGGAGTTCCTTCTGGGATCCATCCTTGAAGGCTGAAATTAAAAATGTTATTTAAAAAAAAAAAATCCTTTCAAAAGCATTAGCCTGAAAATCCCCAGTCCTGGGTCTAATTCTGGTCTTATAGAAACTTTCAGTCAGGCTGAGGGATCCAGAAGTTACACTTGATATGATAAAGACATCAAAATGTTTTCAGTACAGGCATGGGATACATGAAAAATGCCGTTACATGTCAAGAATTTGAAGGAACATCAATCTCTATTATTACTGACCAGTTAAAATGAAATGAAATTTAGTGAATAAGTCACTTAGGTTTTCATATGTATGCATTCTTGGAAGAGCTTTCAAAATTAGTCACATGGCATGAGAAATTTTACCGTAAGTCAAAATAAAGATAGGAACACAACTGAAAGACACACTATTTAGATTCTACTATACACAGTCTGAATCTACAGCAAGTAAGTATCACAATTAGTTCAAAGTAACTGTATCACTTCTTACTGTATGTGTTCATGGAGAATGTGAAGTTTGGGTACGTCTTGTTAACATTCTTTAGTTCTTCTATAGTCAGATCTCTGAACTTATACTGGGAAGGGGAAAGAAAAAAAAAAAGGAAAAAAATGTTTCATTTCAAAAGCTCCTTCTTTCATTACCAGAGACAGGGAAAAGGAACCAAGAGAAAGCAGAAACACAAGAAGGGTAAGGTAATAATTACTTGTAGTATTATAAACAGTTTTGGTGTGAAATATATTATAAAAAAATTTCATACCACAAAAAAAAAAGCTTGAAGGGTATTGCAGGTCTGCTGTTGTTACATTAGAACTCAAATTCTGAGCATCACTCCTTATATACTATTACCTCTCCTTTACAGCTGTGTGAGCAGCAGCTTAATTAAATTTAGTCTCATCTGCACACCATAATTAAAAACAATATAAAAATATAAACCTCTCAGAAATAAGTCATCTTATTACTGACACAGTTACTACTAAAAACTCAGATCCACCTGCGCACATTTTAGAAGAGTCTCATAAATGTCAATTTCCACAAACATATTAAATGTATAAGTAATTAGCCTTTGAGATTTTTTTTCCATGTTTAAGCTGTCCTTGGGAGCTGAGAAAATTCAAGCAAAATAACGCATCCCTCTTTCTTACCTGCAGAAAATCTGCCCACAGATTAACAGAAGTACTGATGCTTGAAATGTGATTTGAAAATAATTATCGGCAAGAATGAATCACTGCTATTTCATTTAGACTGTCCCCAGCCAGTCCAATATCTGAACTTGCAAGAGACTTGCACTCTCGCACATATTAAAATTACGAAGAATATTTTCCATTTCCTAGATTAGAGCATCTGCTTCTCATTTTAGGAAGTCTGGAGTTGTCCTGGAAGCCTCACTTAAGCAAATGCAACTATAGCCTGACAACGGCTTAAAGAGCTGCTCACTGCACTGGAATACTTGTCACAAAGTAGTAGCTAAAATCTACACTCTCTTCAGTAAGGCACTCATTAGAAACAGCAGCAGCTACGTGGATGGTACGACTATATTCCACTTTGTACAAGAAAACACAAAGCTGCCGAAAAGAAACACAGTTTAGTCAGCTTCTTCACATTCAATCTTAGAGGATACTGCAAAGACAAGCAGTAAGGAAAAAAAAAAAAAAAAAAATCAAAGGTACTTAAATTAGGAATGTTGACACAAATTTAATGCATTTCAGAAGTGTTGATACATCTGGTTGTGGAAGTCAAAGCCATCTTTCTCCAGCTGACCTCCTTCTTATTCACAATAAAAAATGAAGCATTCCTATTAAATATTTTGTTATTTTCTAAAGATCAGAAGGCTTTTGAGGTGAGTCAGATACAGACCTTCTCATTTTGCACCTAAAGTTATTTGGCAAGCCCAAAATTTAAATACACATGCCTCAGTTTCTCATACGGACATTAAAATGCCTTTACCTCAGAGGGATGCTATTAAAGTAAATGAGTGTTTCTAAAGCACGGGACTGTCACACAAAATCCCCAAGGAAACGAGTAACTCTTCAGGCAGAGCAAGGTTTTAATTGCACGCAGCACATCACCCAAGTTACTGTGTCCTGGACCACAGGAATAAAATTCTACTTGGTGCAACTCTAAACGCAGCTGCAGTGAGGAAAGGTACGTCCTGCGCCCCGAGTGGGACTCAAGTCTGCCACAAGCGATGACCCGGACACCAGAGGCGGCTCCGCGCTGCCTGCGGGCACCGGGAGGGCGGCTGGGCCGCTCGGCCCCTCAGCGCCGCCCTTCCCACGCCGCACCTTCCCACCCGCGGGAGCTTCCGCCGGCCGGGGCCGCCGGACACGGCATCTCCCTCGCCGCACGCCCCGTCCCCTCCACGCCTCCCAAAAACTCAGCATTTTCCACAACGTTTCTTCTTCTTCCTCGTCCTCCGCCCGCCGGCCCTCAGCCCCCTCCCCTCCCGCGCCGGCGGTTGAACGGCCGCCGGGCCCGCGCGCACCTTGCCCAGCTGCTTCCTCAGCGCCTCCTCCGCGAGCGCCATGGCGGCGGGCGGGGCCGGGCGGCGCCTCCCAGCAGCCCCTGCGCGGGGCGCCCCGCCGTCCCTCAGGGGAGCCGTGGGGGAAAATATGTCCTTTTAAATTTTCCCTTCTAACGGTGCGAGCAGGAGCTCAAATAAACGCTTCAATACATTACTGTGACAGGTGGATGCTGTCGGCTGGGTGCCGTTTCCACACGTCGTGGTGTGCACCATCCCGCCAGCCGGGCCGCAGCCTCTAAGAAAGGCTGAAATCTGTGGAAAAAAACAAACCAACAAGCCCTCGCAGCTACCCGGGAGCTACTAGGTTGTGTTCTTCAAGACGACAGGCAAGGATATGCCACGTGTGGCACTCGTAGGTACAGAACAGCGGTGCTGCAGGGGCACCCCGTTGGCAGGAGCACGGCCTGGAGCTCGGCTGCCCTGAGCTGCGCTGGAAATACAGAATCTGCAGAAAAACATTAGAGCCCTTGTGGAAGGTGAACAAATGCTCCTCCGGCACATCACTTCTAATGCATGGCAGTGCCAGATAGCTCTCACCTGCTGTCCTCCTTTCTATTTTTTCTCTCACTAAGCTACCAGGAATTTTGAATGGAATCTGCGTGCAATAACAGGTATAAGACCATACATAGGTATTATAGGGATTTGGAGGTTTCTTCCCACTGTGTTGCCAGTATCACAACTGATTTGCAACTTTACGGAGCTAGGAGTATGTAAATAAAAACCCGTAATGAAATTTTTCTCCCTACATTTATCTACCTCTTAATTTTTAAGCCTCCCTACCACACAGTAGAGGTATCAGAAAACTGCCTTTTGAAAAGTGGGCTGTGCAAGTCTGAGGGTAAATTTGGTGAAAATCAGAGTGGGTTCAGCTAGGTAAATGGAGACAAATACCAGTGCTATCCCCATAACCTACCAGGAAACTGCCAGATCAGAACAGACCAAACATGATAGTAGCACGTTACTACGAGGAGTAAGATCTCCTTAAGAAAGCTTTTACAATTTTTTCTTCCCTTGCTGATGTGAGGCCTGAGGCAGACAGTAACCAAGAGCACAGTTTTTTGTTGGTAAAGCCGTAGCAAAAAATAATTAGGTTTACAGCAACCCTTACCAAGTTTTTCCGTCATTGCTTACTGATGCCATTCTGTTTCTGTGCTGAAACTGTGATGTAATGAGTGACCTTACAATTTCAGTGTTCAGTTTGGAGAGAACCACAGCCTCAAAGGAAAGCCACAAAACCAGACCACTCAAGATCAGTTCATCAAGAACTGGCACTGCAGATTCCAGCACATGCTACAAATCATCTGCCCAGCAAGTACAGCACTTCTTCAGTGATGAAGTTCTGCAAACAATTGTGCAATCGTCACTAACTTTTGGATGTTGTTTGTTTTGCGAATAATACTGAAGGAGTAGTACTGTGAGGCAATTTAAAATAAATCTGCATCCCTGCAAAGGTCTTAGCTGTTTTATGCAGAAGAAGGTCATAATACCACTAGCAGAACTCCTAAACCAAAATTTTTAGATTTTAACCTGGTTTTGCATGCTCCACTAACAAGGCAGAACCTGAGATAGGCTTTTTTTTAAAGCAGCAGCACAGGCCCTCTGCCAGAATAAGTTGCTGTAGTTCAGCAGACTTAAAATAACTTGCTGTCCTGCTTTTGGCTAAAACAGGACCAGTTCTCTTTCAGTAATTTTTCCTTTCAGTTAAGTTTCTTTTAAGTCACTGCACTTGTCTGAAGTTGGCTGCATGTTTTTCATACAGTGCCTGCTTCCAGAACTGATAGCACTTGATGTTTACAGGTTTGCCAAGCTAGCAGTAGCAATGGTGTGCAGAAAAGCTCCACGTTTATACTTATTTCTGTAGCAGCCAAGGTCAACAGCAGATCTGTGATGTTCCACCAGTGAGGGGTGATAAAAGGGTCGTGCCTGCAGGGAGGGGCAGACAGAGCAGGTGATGCAAATTGACCAACGAGTTATTCCGTGCCATACACGTGATACACAGTTTAAAGCTGGAGGCATCGGGGGGATTCACACTTTCTTCCTTGATGGCCGGCATCTGAAGAGGACCCAGCCTGTTGTTCTCCTGTCTCTGATTTTATCTGCGCCCTCCAGAATCCCGTTCCCGTCTGCTGTGGATCCAGTCCAGGACTTGCCAGGCTCTGCCCCATAGAGCGCAATTCCTCATCAGCCGGAGATTCAATATTGGTTTCGTATACTTCGCATTGTTTCTCGTGTTATATGTAAAGCTGTTTTAATTTTTGAGCTCTGTAAGTCTCCCTCCTTTTTCCTTTTTTTTTTTGGTTTGGGTTTTTTTGTTTGTTTTTGGGTTTTTTTTGGTGTGTGTGGTGTTTGTTTTTTTTTTTTGGTGGAGAGGGCAGGGTTTAATAGAGAACAACTGCCACAGTTTATTGTTGTCCAGGTCTCAACGGTGACAGATTTAGTGGCACCTGATCTGGGTCTGGAGAGCGGGTAACAGAGGGGCTCTGAGACATTGGTTGGACAGTGTCCTGCATGTTGCAACCACGAGACCACTGAACTCTCGGCTCTAAGGGAAGCGAGTTCGAATCCTGTCTCTCGTGGGAGGGCTTAGTCGAGAGAATATTGGACTTTTTCTTTAACAGGCTCTAGAGGTTTGGTAATTAAAATAGACAGCTTTCATCATGCCAATTTTCTTGGTTTTATGCTCAGTATTATGTCTTTTTAGAGATTTGTTCAGAGCCGAGTGCCTTAATACTCCTGTACTTGCTGCATGTGCTGTTTGCCAGTGTTTGTGTCTGGTTGATGAGTTTTGGGCGCTGGGTGAAAGGCATGGCTGTGCTGTGTGGCGCTGGCCCGCGCCCTGGCACAATGGGCCGTTACCGCTCCTGTCACTGCTTGTCACCCGGCAGTGGCGGCCGCGGGACGCGAACCCGCGGGTGAGACTCCAGCTGTGAGCCTCGGGCGCCACCTGGCGGACTTCTTTAGTGATTACACCTTTAATTGGGGCAATAGTCCTTATGCTGACCCGACTGGGCCAGATTTGGGGAATTTCGGATGTTCTTGGGCCTATCAAATTATCATGCTTCTATTAGCGATTGCCGTGATGGTTTTTTATGTGTGGTGTGAGATTAAGCATTGGCGCAGGTGTTGGGTCTGTGAAGCCAGCACAACTTTCTTAACATGTACTCATGTGACCCCAGCTCCTGCTGCACCTACTGCAACCCAGACAACAGACACTGCAGCCACTGCAGCTACTTGCTCAGTGACGATAGACACTGTAGCCACTACAACCCCAACAATAGGCACTGCAGCTATGACAACCCCAGCAACAGCCACTGTGGCTACTCAGACCTCCATGGTATGCACTGTGGGTACTCAGACTCCAGCAATGTCAGTTTCCCTTGAAAGCAGAAGGGAGTACAGAAGAAAATCAGTTTGCACAGTGAAAGAAAGTGATGATGAAGATGCACTACTTCTGACATCAGTAGACGAACAGCGAGCAGGGAAAAAAGGGTTCATCTGATCTAGGCCCATCATCAGGAGCAGAACAGTCAGAATCAGAGGTCCACCCCTTTACCCTGAAGAAGTTGAGAGACATGAATAAAGACTTTAGCCATCATGAAAGTGAGCCACATCACCCGGTTACTTCAATGCTGGGATGGTGGGGCCAATAGCTTGGACTTAGATGGTAGAGAAGCCAAGCAGTTGGGATCCCTGGCCAGATTAGGTGGCATTGATAAGGCACTTGGGAAAAACAGAGACCCTCAAAGCCTCTGGAGGCAAATCTTGGTGGTGGTAAAGAACAGGTATGCCTTTAGAGATGATATCATCTGCAGCCCAAGAAAATGGACCCCCATGGAAAAGGTATTATGTACCTGAGAGAATTGGCTGTGCAGGAGATGATTCACAGTGACCCACAGACAATTGTAGATCCTGATGAAGTGCCATGCACCCAACCTATGCTGCAGAAGTTTGTGTGGAGTGCACCAGCATATGCCAACTTGTTGGAAACGTTGGACTTGAGAGCAAGTGAAAAGGCACCTACTGTGGGTGAAGTGGCTGACAAAATGCAGCAGTATTAAGACAGTCTCTTTCCTCCCTACAGGCCTGTGTCTTGGCTATGGAAAAACTGACTGTGAAATCAGATTGTCAAACAGTTTTTCAAATAAACTAATTGTCCAAGGTAAAGCGTACATCCTACTCTGCACCTACACAGGCCTATGTCACAGCCATTAGAAGACGCCCTTCTGCAGGATTGTCTTGGATTGTCTCAAGAGAAATGGCACAGACTTATGAGATGAGGTGACCTGTGTTTTTTCCTGTGTGACCAGGGAGAATATATGGGAGATGGAACCTTAAAAAATTGGGATGAACATTGGGCATAAGCCACCTGGTTAGTTAACACTAGGGGAATCTATCGATTTAGCTAGCCCTACTCAGCCCTTTTACATACGGTCAAAGGGGATAAAGTCCCCACGGTCCTTGACAGGAATATGTTGGGGAAAACTGTCTGGGTTATTCCTGCTTTGGGCAAAGGCAAACCCATTTGTGGAACTGTTTTTGCTCAAGGACCTGGTTGTACTTGGTAGGTTATACTGAAGGATGCTGAAGTTCAAGGAGCTCTAATTCTTGGTGAGAATACTCAGCTTTGAACTGTATGATGTTAATTGCTACACTATGCTAACAGTGTTCGATAAGTGCCTTTCAGGTTAATGCAGTGGTGAACGTGAGCTAGCTTCATCAAGTAGCATCCTCAAGATTGATGAAGGAACTGCACCAAATGTCATACCATCTCTCCTGCCCAGAGAGACTGCTGTGACAGATGGAGACACACAGCCCAGCCATGAACTAAATGAACTCAACTAACTTTTTGTGTAGAAAGATGAATCATTAACTAGTAATACATATGTATATATATATGAAGATGGGAAAAGGTAGTAATGATTTGAGCATGATGTAAACGGTATGGGAAAATAGGTGGAATATCCTGGTTTTGGCTAAAACAGGATCAGTTCTCTTTCAGTAATTTTTCCTTTCAGTTAAGTTTCTTTTAAGTCACTGCACTTGTCTGAAGTTGGCTGCATGTTTTTCATACAGTGCCTGCTTCCAGAACTGATAGCACTTGATGTTTACAGGTTTGCCAAGCTAGCAGTAGCAATGGTGGTAAAAGGATCATGCCTGCAGGGAGGGGCAGACAGAGCAGGTGATGCAAATTGACCAACAAGTTATTCTGTGCCATACACATGATACACAGTTTAAAGCTGGGGGCATTGGGGGTGTCACTTTCTTCCTTGATGGCCGGCATCTGAAGAGGACCCAGCCTGTTGTCCTCCTGTCTCTGATCTGCACACTCCTGAATCCAGTTCCCGCCTGCTATGGATCCAGTCCAGGACTTGCCAGGCTCTGCCTCACAGAGTGCAATTCTTCTTCAGCAGGAGATTCAACATTGGGTTTGTGTGTTTTGTGTTATTTCTCTTACTGCTAGTAAAGCTGTTTTAATTTTCCAACCCTGTAAGTTGTCTTTCTCCTTTCCCCTTTTTTTTGGTGGGGAGAGCAGGGGTTAATAGAGAGCATCTGCCACAGTTTATTGTTGTCCTGCTCTAGGTTGTGACACACACTGAGGATCTGCTTTCTGGTCCTTTGAGCTTTCGCAATGAATCAGCATCTTTTAAAATATTGCTTATTAAAACATGATCTTCTCCACATCAGAGGCTGATTTATAACGTAGAGTGGATACTTTAGTTTCCAGCTGCCCGCATTCAATACACCTAAGTTTCAGGAAGAAGACATTAATAGACAACTCAGCTTAAAGAGAGACTGACCTTTTCCTACTATATGATGCTAAGACCATCACATATTGGTCTTTCTTGCAGTTGAGAATCCCAGCTAGGTGGATTCACAACAGTGTCTTGTATCCAGGGTTGTTAAAGCTCACCCAGAAGCAGAAACCATAGCTTGGCCTTCAGGAGGTCAGTGGTCCATGGCAGTAGGCATAGGCAGTGGTCCAGCAGTAGGAGGGGTGTTAACAGCCAGGGTGGCACTCAGCCCCTAGCAAGTGACAGCTGGGGCTTCATGAATCCCTGGGCAAGGGGGAAAGGGTAAAGGGACCTCTTGAAGGGGTGAGAGCTAGAGTAGGGTACCAAACTCACCACAGACTGGCTCTGTCAATAGGAGATGCAGTGAGGACTCCTGGTGGTCTCACTGTGCTTGGTCCTACCCTTCCTTGAGGCCCACATTTATGAAGAAGCTGCTGACCTCCAGGGGAGTATCTGCAGGGCAGGATGCATGAGACAGCAGCAGCCACCCAGCTCCGAGACCCCAGCCCTACTCTGCACTGCACAAGCAAGGCCAGCAGCCTCCCAGGTGCTGTGTCCCTAACCCCACTGGCCCAGAGAAGGTTCTGCCATGAAGAATGGATGGAATGAGTTTGTCTTGGAGACTGTCACCAGTTATAACCTTGCACACTGTGTTCCCTGGGATGGTGGGTGCTGTGGTAGAGACCTGTAAACAGGGGGAAGTATTCTGGGCAACCTGGGGTTTGTGGTAGGAGGAACAGGAAATTGAAGTTTTACTGGCCACCCAAAGGCTCTGGTCTGGGACACATACAATGGCATCTGCCTTCACCCCAGGCTACTACAGACTCTGTGGATATGTGCTTTTTTAGGGGGTGGAAACATAGAGAACCCTATGACAAGCCATTACAGAATGAACGTAAGACCATGACCACAGAACACCAGGTTGGAAGGGACCTCAAGGAGCATCTGGTCCAAGCTTTCTTGGCAAAGGCAGGGTCTAGACAAGATGGACCAGCACCTTGTCCAGCTAAATCTTAGAAGTGTCCCATGTTGGGGAATCCACCACTTCTCTGGGGAGATTATTCCAAGGGCTGATCTCATTGTGAAAAATTTCTCTTGTGTCTAGTCAGAATCTCCCCAGGAATAACTTGTGCCCATTACCCTTCATCTGTTCCATATGACTCACTGTAAACAGGGAGTCTCTGTCTTCTTCATAGCCACCCTTTAGATACTTGAACATGATGATGAGGTCTCCCCTAAGCCTTCTTCTCAAGGCTGAACAAGCCCAGGTCTCTCATCCTTCCCTCCTATGGCAGCTTCCCAGTCCTTTGATCACCTTCATGGCTCATTTCTGAACCTCCTCTAGCCTGTCCAGTTATTTTTTTGTATAGCAGGGACCAAAACTGAACACAGTATTCTAGGTGTGGCCTGACAAGCACTGCATAGAACATGATGACTTTGTCTCTGTTGGCAGTGCCTTCATTGATGCAGCCCAGCATCCTCTGTGCCACAGTAGCACACTCTTCACTCATATTGCACTTCTTGTCCACCAGCACCCCCAGGTTCCTTTCCACAGTGCTGCTCCCCAGCCAGATAAGATCCCAGCCTGTGCTGCACTTCTGGAATGTTTACCCAGGTGCAAGACCTTACACTTGTGCTTGTTGAAACTTCATAAGGTTCTTCTTAGGCCTCTTCCAGCCTGTCCAGGTCATCCTGCAGGGTGGTTCTCCATTCCAAAGTGTTCGCTTCCCCACTTGATTTGGTATCAAAGTTCCTAAGGGCACACTTGATCCCAGATCACTTATGGAGATATGTCCTGGGTCATTGAGGGGAGCAACGAGAGGAGGTGGTCTGAGTCAGGTGACCACAAATTGACCAACTGGAGTATTCCATTCCATTCACGACTTCCTGGATAAAAAAGGTGGAGACCAGAAGGACTCTCTCTCTCTTCTGCTGGGTGTTCTGCTGCTTGGTTTTGCTGCTTCTTTTCTGCTGTCCCTACAAGCTGAGGCCTCGTGACAGACTGAATCTAGTTCCGGTTGGCTGCAGGACCCTGCCAGACTAGCTGCTGGCAATTGCAAGACTGGTTCTGTAATATTTGTTCCGCTTTATTTTTCTCTGCGTTAATTTAGTAGCATTAGTAAAATGTTTTCAAATTTTCCAGCGCTCTTCTCTCCGTCCTTCTTTTCCTTTCCTCTCAAAATCGCCTGTCTTTAGTGAAAAAGGGGGAGGAGAGGGAGAGTGGAAAACAGGAGAGGGGAAGAGGGTTAAGGAAAATACATCTGCCATGGTTTTTGATTGTCTCCCCACAATCAAACCACAACAAGATATTAAAGAGTGCTGGGCCCAATATTGATCCCCTGCATGAACATTTATCTAAACCCTTTAAAGAGACAATTTGAAAATAATTGTTTCACTAAGGTCCTAGCACAGACTAATGTTTGAGAGTATAGCATTCCTTTTAAGTTTTTAATGTCAAGCACTTACTGTGAAATAGGGAAAAATTAAAAATGTAAAACACAACTAGGAACATCTGATAGGTATTTATGGTTATTAGCAGGTTACGTGTTTGGAAACACTTTAAAAAAATCTCTACATTCATACATAACCACAATAATCATAGAAACCAGAACAGTAACAACATACCCTGGGTAGTGACACACCACTATTGTCTCAAGAATAAGAGTGGTAAGACTGTTTTGGTACAAGGCTTACAGGTCACACTTGACTAAGCCAGCACCCAAACTCCGGATCCAAATTTCTTAGTACTCACTGTTCAAACTCTCCTTTAAATTCAGAGCTGTGTCTGTGCCCTCAAAATCTGTTCTAAGTGTCATTTGCAATGACTAACTCCATATTAAATTAACAGATACTAATGCCAACTAATCTCATGGTAATTAAATATCTTACTAGCAGGCTAACATTCTGCCCATGCAGAACACAGCCTTTATACCCCACGTACCACCCTGTACTGGTCCTCTAGTAGTTCCTCTCCTCCCCCTTCACTTGATCTCTACCTTTCATTACTAATGTTCCCCTCTATATTTCGGTTTCTGAAGCTGGCTCTCAGCTTCCCTTGCCCAGCACTTCCCAAGCATTAGGCAAGAAGGAAGCCAGCAGTACAATTATAGTTTCTGAAGATATTTTCTGCCAGTTATTTATTCACCTGTGTGTGTTTACACACCCACTTCAATCAAGCAAAGCAGTATGAGGCAGGCCAGAAGCACTCAGGGTGGAGCTGAAGTTCAAAATGGCCAGATGGAGAGATACCAATAGCTCCATGAGCAACAAGGGTTTCTGTTAAATGCAGTCTTGAAGATAAACACATCTCGCCTTACACCATCCATGGGTGGCTGCGAGGCAGTAATGAGCTGTCCTTTACTGGACATACTAAATTTTAATGTGCTACAAAAAGCGTTGTTCTTTTATTCTATTTGATTGTGTGTTGGTCAGAGTTTTGACTAACATCTCTCTGATTTGGTGTGAATTCTAAATTTACATGATTTCTAGAGGCAAAAATATGAAATTTAGTTTTCAGCATCAAGTAATGTATTATAAAACACCATCTCTGCTCTAGGAAAGCTTTCAAATGCATATCAGCTTTCAACACAAATAATGTGGTAAAGCCAGTATGACTGGTGATGCTGCGCTCTTTCAAATGAGGCCACAGAATTTGCATATATACTTACCAAACAAGCTACAGAAAATTCCCCAAACTGGCATTTATTGAGCAATACTCTTATTTTATTACAACTCCTTGCTCCATAAAACCTCATCCTCTGTATTCAAAAAGATGGCATTTTGCCAGAAGTATGGGTCCTCTTACCGAGATGTTTTCTTTGAGACTTGGTAGAAAAGTTAAGATGGTTAATTACACAGAAAATAGGCTGCAGGTGCTAAGAGAAGGCAAAATAAAAATCACAGCCCTGTAGAATACAGAGCTAGTTCTACAGCATGTGGCTTTTGATTTTATTCAGCTTCACGTGAGGAAAACAGCATCATTTTTACTGTCTTAAACCTTCATACTCTAAACACTAGTCTCATTCTGTAAGAGTTGGTCCGAAGAACAGTATTTGCCTGAACATTGCCATCAGGGACTTGGAGAACAGATGGCCTGATAGAAAGAATTGGACAATGACTTGGAGAGAGGCCTGAGGAAAATAATTGTGTTGTGCATGTCTCTCCGACCCGGGGGCTACAGGTAACAATGGCTGCTGTATGGATTTCATCTGCTGCCTCAGCCAAACTCACCCCCACCTCCTAAAAGGAATTGTGTTGTACGGGTCTCTCCGACCTGGGGACAATAGCTGCTGTCCAGAAGACGGATTTTCACCTGTTGCCTCAGCCAAACTTGCCCCCACCTCCTCCCAGCTACTAAGGCCAACTAAGAAGAGCATGCGCAGAGGCTTGCCGAAGGTCTTGAGGTCACCCAACAGACCAGTAAGAGACCCCTGAACCAAAGCGATGCAGGCGCAGACAGGTTCTGGCAAGCGAAGTGGGGACTCTTCGGGCCTGCGCAGGTAAGCCTGTATTGCAAAACAAAGGCAGAAATTGGCCTCAATCCTTGGGGGTGGGGGGAGGGTGAAGAAGCATCAAAGACAATTCCCAACAGGACATCATTGATATCTCCCCACCAAAGGATCACAGATCGCGACAGAGGACTGGCAGGATTCTGCTTTCGGTACCTGAGACCATAGGGACGCCTTTGGAACTTGTGGTGGAAGCCAACCTTTTTTTCCCCCCTTTTCTTTCCTTTTTCTCTACTCTCTATATCACATGCCACTTTACGGGCAAAATAATAAAGTAATGCTGTTTGATTGAATTATAACCCCTTGGCATTTTGGTTGCCTTAATTTTGCGCTTCGAGATCAAGGTAAACGAACCATCACGAGTCCATCACCGAATGGACTGTGACACATTCTTCTGCTTACCTGTGGACATCTTGTATCTCTAGGTATGCCAGCTTAGAGCAAAGCCAAGGGAAAGGGTTCTCAATGACGTGAAACTTCAATTTAGAAAGTGTTTCCAAGAATTTTCTCCAGTGGAGAAAATCATGCAGTGCTATGAGTTGTCCACATTAAGAGTAATGGAATGGAAATTACAAGTTGAACTTATAAATATTAAATGCTATGGGTAAAATTTCCACTTCTGAAATATGCTCAAGTGATCATCCCTCATACTGAAGTTTGGGGAATAAATGAAAACCAACTGCAACACAAGAGGCAGGAGTAGATTTCCTCACAAAACCCAAACTGGCTTAAGCTCTAGAAATATCACAAGCAAGAGCATTATTTATCTCAGTGTTCACCTTTGTTCTGAACAACCAGCAAGTCACCTGTGTGTGTGAGCTACACTGTGACTGTTTTATACGTAACAGCTATCAGTTTAAAAGTACCATCCAACCAAGGCTGGATTTAAGCCAGCAGTTTCGAGGTACATCAGAACTCATTGCCAACTGCATACGGCAGCAAATAGTCTTCCACAAACTAGTTACATTTTCCTGCAAGTTTCAGCCTCTCTCACACCGCCCATAAATACGGCTTCCCATAGCCCCAGGCCACATCACACCCTGTATGCTGCATTGCCACATTCCCTTTGTACATGCAGCTGGCAAACAGAAGCCACGGTAATAAAGGGATTGCTGGCTCACTCATTTTGGCTGGGGGAAGAGGGTTGTTAACGACAGCACATCACTCTGTGTGAACTCTGAAAATTCACCTTACATGACCGGGCTGCCTGGCTAGACGTTTACAGTCAGTTGACACTGCTGTAGAGGTCTAAAAAACAGACCCTGCGCATTCGATAGAGATCAGGAACCAGAAAAAGTGGATGGACTCATGTTACAGTCTCTCCTGTGCAAAAATAATGATAAGCAGAGTCCTTCATCAATTGCAGAGCAACAGGTCAATCGACAAGTGTAGCACTCTAACATACACACTACTTCTTTGTCTGGACAGATCTCATGACATGCTGGATGTGTCAAGGGACCACAAAGTACCCAGGTAAGGCCAGAACACAAAGAAATTGGCAGAGAGGAGAATTATTGTGATAGGGAGTTGAGGACAGACCCATAACAAACATCACAAATCTTTAGTTGTATCATTTGTGGAAGCTAGTTACCTTTCATGAAGTAGTCCATAAAAGAGGTTAAATAATATTGAGAAATACATGTAAAGCACTCAAAAACATCCTTTTACACTCAGTGTGTGCATAAGCATGCTCTCATAGTTATCCTGAGTGCATTACAAAACCTGGAACACTACACTCAGGTGCTTTTTAAGTCAGAATGAAGCCTGTTCCTTTAAAAAGATGACAGAACACCAAAACACCAAAAGCTCTTGATTCTCTTTAAATTGTCAAGTGCTAACAGCTTTCACACACAGTATGACAGGAGATGGCATCAGATACTTGCCTTTCCTCAATGGAGGAATGATGAGAAACTGAGCACAAGTTGCATCCAGCATCCAAAAAAACCCCAAAAGAGCCACTGCAGGGAAAGGGACATAGGTGAAAACCAAAACTCTCATGAACAACTGAACAGAGAAAATCCCCAAAGTAAATTAAGCATCAGGTGGTTTGGGAAAACAAAACCATTCATCAGTTGTAGACAGCGAAGTTAGGACCCGGTGACATATTTCATTACTTCAGGAACCTCTTCTACCTTTAATTCACCCCACAATGTCAAGCATGATATGTCAAAGGATTTTCGATCCCAAGGCTCATGGAAAACTAAATGTATGTTTCCGTATGCATTTCAAGTGGTAAAAAAAGGTTATCTATGGGATGACTAAACTGAAGTTGTGTCTTGTGGAACTGTTATTTAAAATAAGTTACAACTAAAACCCACCCTCAAACATGTCTTTTTTTCCCCCAAACCTGAGTAAAAATTTATTGCTTCCAGAGAAGTATAGCTTTACTGGCTGGATTAAGATAATATAGAATCACCCTCCACCTGAACATAACATATTTACTTTGAAATAGTGACTGATAGTGACTGACTACAGTTATTAAGATGGATTAAAAAAAAAAAAGGGAATTCCATAGAAATTAGTTCCAAACAAGGTAGCATTTCATGCCTTCAAAACAAGGCACTTTTAGGACACTGATTAAATGCTAATTTGCAATATGCTTTTTTGTTTGAAGCACAAGAGCATGCAAGTGTTGCTGTTTCAAAGGAAAGGCAGGTGGGCTCATTTTGATGTATATTCATTTATCTGTTTGGAAGCAGGTCACAGCACTAGCTGATCAGAACAGTCACTGGTATTTACCTCCCCCCGTCAAAGCAGTAAACTGTTCCATAGGAGGCAGCAACTGAGGAGATTCAGATTCTTTACACAGGAATAAGAGAATCCAAGAAAGATGCTGCTTCTGAAACTGCAGGATGAAACCAGTCTCCAAACGGAAGTGATTAAAAGCAACGGCACACTTGTGTATATTATAATTCTAAAATACACATACCTCCGAATATGTATTATGCCATAAGCCTAAACTACAGGAGACACCAAGGATTTTCAGATCTCTTTTGAATGCTTAAGTGACTCCATTAATTGTTTCATAATTCTTGCTGGCTGCTTGACAAGAGAACAATTGTCGCAGAACATTCGGCCCAACACTGTTATATGTGACAGCTCAGACGAAACCAGCAGAAAGGAATTCTGAAAAAAATCTCCCATAAAGTAAACCAGTGAAGAAATAGCAGTAAAATGTTCAATGCCTGGAATTTATTGTATACATACTCTGCAAAACTTATACGCATTTGGTGTGTGCAAAAGTATACACACTCTTGACAGCACCAGAAGACAATTAAGCTATGTATGAGTTTAACCTGATTTGCCACATTGTGTGAAAAGACACTGTGCACAAATGATATCCCCAAAGAAAAAAATCATTAGCTAAAACTAGAAGCACTCTTCTTTACACACTAAAACTTTAATATTGCATCACACCCACTCACCAAAATAAATAGAAGTACATTCATCACAATTTAAACACCAGGCTCTCCATATATTTATTTTCTTTGACATGTTTTGGTCTCCAGAAATATGCTATATCTAGAAATATGCAGCTACTAGATTATGTTACAAAATGCAAAAAAATTAGAAAATTAGTTTTCCTGGACAATATTTTGGGCTTTACACAAAAATAAATCCAGATTTCCATAGAGATCTCATATACTTCTTGAAAGACTTTTATTTTAAAGCACAGCACAGAGTTGCACACTAAGGCTTCCTGTGATATGCAAAACCCTGGCCTCCAAAAGACATTGCTGTAACATGAAATACAGCTCAAGTGTAAATACAAGATGTTTTCAAAAAGTAGTCATCAATAGAAAGTGCCCTTCATCTGATTTAGCATTAGCAGTAAAGAAGTAGCTACTGTAATTGTGCAATCAAAGCCAGACCTGGAAAGGTTTCAGGAAAAGTACGTAACTTCACACTATCAAGTTTAAGGATATAGAATGTGAGAAAGCAGAAACCAACCAACCTTTTTATACTTCTACATTCATTATTTTTTGACACAATTTAGTGAAAAAGGCACATTGTCAAACAGTGAATTAAAAATCTAAAAACCAAACCAGAATTTCATTAAATACAGTTAAATCATTATCTTAACATCAGGTCCTCATAAACCAATATAAGCATTCTTCCAGTTTGTCTTAACCTCAAATTCAGATGCACTTTGGACAAGTTCTGAAGTACTCTCATTAGATTAATACTATTAATCTGGCAAGCAGTAAATATGTTTTTGGATACAGGGTCAGGATTTTTTTTAAAAAAATCAGTTCCTTCCTTTACAAATATGCAGCAAACAGATTCAAATTTTGTACGTATGTTTGGGTTTTAAAGCTATCAGCATCCCATGCCAATTATGAGAAAGTACTTCTTGACTGTAAATTTACAAGTGTGTTCTTGAATAATTTTTCATATGAAAGACAAAATTTAAGTCACAATCACTGTGTGAAGAAACAGTTCCACAGCATCTTAGGGAGGCTAGCAGAGTACATTCCAGTCACCATCTGAAATACAAATGACCATGTGCTTTACAGATTAAGAACTTTAACTGATCTTTCACGGTTAAATAATTAGGTTTTATCTAACCTATATTTATCTGAAATGCAGATTTAATTAGAAACTGAGCCAATTTTAAATGAATATATTGAATATATTTATCTTGCTTCATAAAAGATACTTTTCACCACCAGGTGGGAAGTTGCTCACAGCTGATATAGCTGTCAAGGTTGACAGACCTAGAGCCTTTTTCCAGCTAAAAAGAATTCAAAAGTTAAAAAAAAAGAAACAACCCCCCCACCCAAACCAGTAACTTGATCATGGTCCCACTGTTCATTGTCTTGAACAGATAGTTCTAGGAACTACAACAAAAAATTGTAGATGGTCCCAATGAGGCAGAGTGAATACAACACATTTCTAGACAAGCAGTGAGGTTACACTATCTTGCACAGTCCCAAGTGCACACACTGAGAAACAGTTTTTGTTAGTTAATATAGAAGGTTAAAAACACAGAGGAGCAACAATGGCATCTTCATCTGGGCTCCCTGTCAGCTAATACTGAATTAGTTTATATCCTGATAGCTTACTAATGTCAGTGTTTTACTGAGGCAGTGAAATGCTACATCACAGACAGAAAACACCTTAAAAAGGCAAATCTGTTTTTTCTTACATTAAGAGTCAGATGTTTAAAGTTGAGCAGCTTCCAAGATTGTTCCCTACAGGTTGCTATCTGAATTGCTTTCTAGAAGCAGCACAGTTACGAACAGCCCCCTGATAGGAAAGGTTCCTTGGTCATTTTTCTGCAAGGTAATTTTTCCTTTTTATTCCTTTACATTTTTCCCCCATCTAAACACCCGAAGCCCTTTTAGTACTTTTCCAAGTACTTGTAGCACTAAAATATAACAGTCTCAGCAGCTGAAGCCAGAGGTACTATCAATGGAGTGCTGGAGCTTGAGGCAGAGCTGAGGAGGGAGACTGGTAAGCTTTGAAGGGCAACCTGGGGAAATCAAAGTAGATGCAACACCAGATTTGAGCTTCAGACTCCTGTAGGCTTACATTAACCCTGTGCTGGTTGCAAACAAATTCAGTTACTGAAAGAAACAGTCTTTAAGTGCATAGTTAGAAATAATGTGCAAATATGGGCATTAAGGTAAGTAACTGAACTAGCTGTCCTGCTATATGTAACATTTTAGATTTTTGGTTTGATGAAATTAGTCACAGCTATTAACTAGTTAACATGAAGTTAATATTGAAAAGCTGCAAATACATTCAAATAAAACTTAATTCCGATCTGATTTCTAAATAGTAAACCTAATTAGATAAATGACTTCACATTTTAAATCATTTAACCCATCAGATGTTTAATGCAAGAAAAAACATGTGCACCATACACGATTTGTAGAAGCAGCAGAAGCTGTTAAACAAATGTGAAGATTTACAGGGCAGGAGAAGAATCCCCAAGCATATGCTTGAGCCCAAAAGCACAAGTTACATACAAACACTAGAAACTCCTGTTTTCAAGGTGTGTATTTATCATACTGAATTAGACTGGCATTGGAATTCCAGACACAGCAAAAGCTAAACAATCTTTTGGCCATGCCCATAACTGTACAATTAGCACACAATATGCACTTTTATGTTTAGAAATAAAGAGGTCCAAATTATTTTTGTGTCCTCAAATCAGAAAATATGCAGTACTATACTGCTTTGAACATCTGTAGCAATGGCTGAATTTATACCCAAGCTGCTTCTGTAGAGGAGATGACATTTCAATACTTTGAGGCTCAAGTTGGGAGACAGAGTAGGATATAAAGTAATTTCTGTAAGTCTCAAGAAACATCAGGGAACAAGAATGCTCTTTCTTTCAAGTGGATGCAAAATTGTTTTACTGGTATATGGGCCCACACAGTTCCAAGTCAGTGCATAGCTAGTCAATATTTCTGCTGGCATCTTGAACTGGTTCAATCAACAGAAACTTCTATTAATTTTATTCCACTTAATAATATGCATTAGTGCATTAATTTCTTCATAAAAAACCAACCCTGGTGAGTATTAAAAATAAATATCTTATTTAGGTCAAACTAAAGCCTTGCTTTTCAGTACTTTAATCCCTTTAAATATTCTTTTGCCTTCTAACAAGCAAATGGAACTGAAGTAGAATAAGAGATGTATGGAGACAGAGGGTAGCAGAAACATGAACAAAGTCAACACCATAAGTCAGTTAACGTGTCCTCAGTTTCTTAGACTGTCTCTTGCGTTTTAATTCTTCTTCTTCCCGTCTCATTTCTTCTAAGTCCTCCTGAACACCGAGTCTCAAGCTGTCAAATAAGATGAAATCCTTTACACACTGCTACTCAAACATGAAATTTTATTTCTATCCCTTCCCCAAGAAAAGCAATCCTAAAGTTACAGCTGATTTGAGCAAAAATGTTAAACCAGTTCAATTGTGAATTTTCTTTAATTATAGCAAGAATACAGCCTTAAGAAAATAAATCAAGCTTTTATTCTATTAGAATAAAATGTTTTGAGGGAAAAATAATTAAAAGTTTTGTTTAAAAAAAATCAAGACTGAAAACCACCCCAATTTTAATATCAAGTTCATTTTTTTCTGAAAAGAAGCTGCTAAAACACATCCATCAATTCTTGCCAATGTAAATCTTACAAATCACAACAGGACTGACTCAATTTCTGAGAACTACCTAAACCTTTTACAATGGCAAGGGAATGTATGTGTCAAACAGTAGTGAAGCAGAAGATCTTATTGCAACTTCCAGGCTTGAGGCACCATTCAGGCAGCTACAAGCACAACACTGCTCCACCCTCAGTCCATCCACCTGCCCTGGCTCTGGTGAACAGGCTCTTGGAAGAGACTCTGCTCAAACAGCATGTTCCAGCCATGTCCCTGCATGATTTCTGCAGCTTTGTAGAAATCAGGATACTGAAAGTGATACTTAAAACAGTATCTGCAATCACTGATCTTCTCTTCAATAAGTAAGGGCCGGATACTCTTGCTGGTTTGATATTAGGAATGGGTGTAGCAAAGTGACCATTTTCTGATCAGCTACTGCCTCATTTGCAGGCCTGCCAAGTGGATTGGTACACCCATAGCTCACAAGGCAGCGCAGAATGCACTTTGATGCAAAAGGTTCAGCCATGTGACAATGAAGATTCAACTGTTCTGGGCCAAACTGCTCTAGTACAGGTTCTAAAAATGGACTTTATAACTAAACAAGCATAGCAAAGTCATCTTGAATGCAGGAAACTGCAGCCATTCACATTAAGAATAGAAACAAACACATCAAGGATCTATGTAGTAGAACTCTGGCTGGAAGCACAATTTTTCACTTCAACTTAGTACTTAACACTATAATTTTAGTAGACTTGCCTGGTTAGAAAAAGTTCCTCATTTCAAGGGTCACAATGCTTTTAACTGAAATCTCAGTGAAAAGTAGCTGAGCATTGAAAATAGTTAAACTCTGTTTTATTCAAGCTTCTTATCTCCCCTTCCTTTATGCTAGCATGCATAGTTAAAAGTTAGTCAGGTATTCAACTCTGCAAAACCTCACTCTAGGTCTTCAGAGAATTCAGTCAATAACAATATAATTGTAAAATTCCAGTAGTTTCTTCTAACTCCATTTAACAGACTATAGCTTTGCATGAGCTGCAGCTATTCCCCAGGAGAAAGGAAGAATAAGGACACTGACTACAACTTCAAAAAGATGCAAGTTTCCAATGCTCAAGGCACCTTCTGAATAACAATATAAAAATTTCAACAGAACAAAAAAAAAATCTGGTAACTCCGTACACTCCAATGTTTTCCATTATCTATAAAAACCTCTTAAGTTTCACAAAGCTTGTTCCACCAGCCATTAAAAAAACAAGAAAATCAGTTTGTGAACACCTGGTTTTATAATAGCAACATAAGAACTGTGCAGGTCTAGAGGTCAAAACCAATGGTCAAACCAATATGAAAATATAATCTTCATATTTGAAATCACTGATTATAAGAGTTTGTTAGAATACTTTATATACATACATAGAAATAGATACAAACACATGTATATAGATAAAAAGAATAATAAAAATCTCCTTCCAGTCCTCTAACTAGCAGAATAATGTAATGTTTGGGTCAAATTGGAAGTTGGTTCCCCCTACCCCCAGCAAAGTTTGTGATGTGTAAGAATGAACATACAAGATTTATCTACTGTACCCACAACTTCCTGGCTGAGTTTTATCATTACCTAAGCTTTCTTACAAAAAAAATGGTAACGCTTATTTACCTCTGCTATAAAAAGCAGCAAATACCCACTCTAACTTGGCCCCATGATTTGGGCAATAAACAAACTTCCAACTTTGAGTTTCATACCTCCTAGCTTCTTCTTTCTGTTGCTCTCTCCAGCTGCTCTCCATATAACGTAAGGCATAATCACTTTCATCTTTGTATCTGGAAATGAAATATTAGCTTTTAGTACACTAAAAAACATTATCATGTACAGTTATGAATTCACATCCCTTCTTTGAAATTATTCCTTGTCATACACAGATTTTAATGTTTTGAAAGAATTTAAGTTACAAGCCATTAAAATGCTTGCTTTCTTATATACATTATTGTCAAAGGGAAGTATTTAAATAAGTATCTTCATTGTCCAGCATTTTCTAGGCATACCAAGTTAGATCCTGTTACAGAACAGCTAATACTATTGCGTTTAGCAGTTCATAATCAGGCAGCCTCGTTTCATGAATTCCAAAATACTGCAGACTGCTATAGAAAGCATTTTAACATCCAATAATAAGAAATAGTTGCTGTGAATTATACGAGTGATACATTTAAGAAGCCGTGTTGTTTTCCAACTATGTCCTTTGCATCAAATTTTATAGCTCCCCAGAAGAGCACAGCAGGCAGTGTGAAAATTCAAGGTCTCTTCTGTACAGAAGCAGCTCTAATGCCTGCTAAATTTCTGCAATGCAAAACCTTTTCTGGCTTCCTCTATTTCTAAACCATTCTTATTTGTTGAACTATATTAATTTTTGTTGCTTGTTCTGCAATATTTTAAAATTGACATTTTTCTTACCTTTTCCGGTCATAGCCAAATATTTCCCGAATGTGTTTTGATATTTCTTCTTGGGATTCCCCTTCATCTTCAATGAAGTCATCCATTTCAGAGTCATATTCATCATCATCATCTTCTATTTGTCTCTTGTAACTAATAGGTGGTCTTCCAAGACCTAAAGGATGGGCGAGTGAAAAAAATAATAACTTTAATATAACATTGATTTAACAGTACTTCTCCCTGCTAAATCTTGGGCATAGACATTTTACAGTTCTGGGCTTCAGGGTGGAAAACTTCTGCCTCAAGTTAACTAGCAGTTCTCAGAAACTCAAAGGAAATACATACTCTAACTTGTGCTTTAGAATATTACACATCATTATCACCAACCGCATCCTGAGGAAACTACCAGAGAGAAGTCGATGTTCATGTTTTTCTAGGCACTTATTTGCTAGAGTCCATGCTGTCTGTTTCTGATCAGAAATAATTTTTTAGAACTGCTTGCTTACCGATAAGGTGAATTTGCCAGAACACTAAAATATCAGTCACAGATTTGCTGTGTGGTTTTAATTGTCGTATACCACTTTAAGCATCTGTTATTTAAGACACTACGAAACTTTAAAAGACTAAGCATAACTAAACAATGCAGGAAGTGAATCCTTCAGTTATTTTCCCTCTAACAGCATTCATATATCAACATCCATTACAGGCTGCTTAGTTTTCTTTCATGTAATACTTTACGCCCCAGGCCTGTATTTCAAGGAATACGAGCATATATGAAAATAGAGTTGCAAAACAGAAGAAAAATTCTGCTGTTAAACGCACTCTTTAAAAGGCCACCACAGTGTTTTTTTCAAGACTTCCTAATTGCATCTATAATGGTCAAAGACCCTCAGTGACTACAGCTCAGACATATATTAAAAGTACAAACCAAATAAGTGAAAAAAATATTTTCTCTAGAACTTCATACCTTGTGGATGAAGCACAGGTCTATGCCCTTGAAGAGACCGCATCCCATTTATCTGTCCATTGCTAGGTCTCGTGACTAGGTTTTTAGAAGAAATAGTTTCCGATACAACAGTACACTTGGGTTTTACAGCTATACCCAAGCCATTGCCTGGTTGCCCAGGTCCTGTGCTTGGGCGAACACCTGGCCTTCCTGGTCCTGTTCCCAAGCTGCCGCCTGGTCGCTTGGCTCCTGTGCTTGGACTGACTCCTGGCTTTCCTGGTCCTGTTCCCAAGCTGCTGCTGGATCGCCCAGGTCCACTGCTTGGACTGACTCCCGGCCTTCCTGGTCCTGTACCCGTGCTGCTCCCTGGTCGTCCAGGTCCCGTGTTTGTGCTGATGCCTGGCCTTCCTGGTCCTGTGCCCAAGCTGCTGCCTGGTCGCCCAAGTCCCATGCTTGAACTGCTACCTGGTCGCCCAGGTCCTGTGCTTGAGCCACCAGCTGGCCTTCCAGGTCCCATGCCTGAGCCACCACCACCCAGTCGCCCAGGTCGTGGGCTTGAGCTGCTGCCTGGTCTTCCAGGTCTTGCAGCTGAACCGCTGCCCAGTCGTCCAGGTCCTGGGCTTAAACAGCTTCCTGGCCTTCCAGGTCCCACTCCAGAATTGCTGCTTGATTGCCCAGGTCCTGCACTTGAACCGCCACCTGGATGCCCTGGTCCTCCTTTTCCTAAGCTGCTTCCTGATCGTTTTGCATTGGAGCTGATGCCATGCTGAAGGGCTGCAGCATTTCCTGATTTTGTATGGGCAGACTTCTTCAGGCTGGACTCTTTAGCAGATGGCAACCTCTGAGCACCATTGGCTGCTGGTTTTGAGGGTGGCACATGAGAGCTTGAGCCAGACTTTCCAATACCATTGACAGGCAATTTATTATGACTGCTACCAGTAGAACTTTTTAAGGAGCTAGTTTTTGAGTTTTTTTCCATTTGATCAAATCTGGAGGAAGATAATGACCGTGAGTGTTTTTCAGTCAATGCTGGTGCTTTGGATTTCTTATCAGTACCACTCACAGAAGACAGACTGCCTTTTAGTGTGGAATATTTATCTACTGAGCTTTTGTTAAGTTTGGCATTTACAGATTCTTTCTGAGAATTCGCTTTTTTTGAAGAACCAGATATCCCTGTATTCTTAATCTCCTTCTCACTTCTCTTATGCATGTCTCCTCTTTTGTTTTTGCGCACCAAATACTCCCTTTCTCTCAATTCTTCCGCTGTCCTGGGTCTCTCTTCTACCTTTTTCACTACTTTTATTTCCACTGGTTCATACTGTTTTTTTGCAGCAAGCTTTAAGAGCTCTGCAAAGTTCAGAGGTGGTGGTGCACTTTTGGGAGGCGCCTTTGGTTTCACTGCAACTTTGGATGGTTTCTCTTCGTATTCTTCTTGCTCATGCTCAGATTCAGTCTGACTGTATTCAAGTTGCTCAGTTTCATCTTCTGTTGCATATTCAGTCTCTGGGGCCTGAACAACATTCTCACAAGTCCTCCTCTTTTTAGGCTTCTCTTCAACAGGAATTCCATTATAGCCATAAAAATTATCTTTTGTTCGTGAGGCCATAGCTCTTGCCTTTCTGTCATGTTTCAATTCGATACGTCTAGCCAAGAGTTCTTCTTTCTTTCTTCTTTCTTCCAGTGCTGCAAAAGAAAACCAGGAGACAGTTATGCAGAAGCTATACTTTTTATTTCAGTTTCTTCCAAACTGATAAACCATTCAGGACAGTAGTTTAAGGATCTGTCTAAGAGCTATTCAAATTAGAGCAGCAAGTGATCAGAGGTCTGCCAACAGGGCAAGCTAACCCACCTGAACCAGCTACTCCAACAAATGTGAACAACTAAGTAAGATGCTGCTATTGCAAAACCCACTAAGGTGATTCAACCAAAGCAGCTGTCCAGAAAGATAAGCAAACTGAGAATTACTGTGTGAGGAGGTACAGGATTTATGGGATCTCTGGGTAAAGGAAAGAGTTTCGAGGCTGAGCAAGAAAATTTTGTGACTGTACAGAATTTGCTATCAAATATTTAAGAGAAGATGAGGAAAGGGAGGGAATCAAAGAGTACTGCAGGGATAAGAATTGGAAAACAGGCTGAGTGTGTACATAGAGGGGTGTACGGAAGAGACAGAAGCACCAGCCACAGATAAGCAAGTTGCTGGTCACCACATTTGCCTGGTAGAACCCTGTGCCTTATCTCCACACTCTGTTCTATATTCTTACTGAACTGGTTTTAGCTATTTTCTGCATAAGTATGCTCTCCATCTTGGGTCTGTGTGTGATCTGTTGACAAAGTTCAGGCTGAACGAGCTGGCAAATTGGATGAGAGGTCTGAATACCAGAAACTGGAGATACCACAGGAGTAGGAGCCAAATACCAGAAAGACTCAGGAAATGCATGAATTCCTAGAAAATAGGTTGTGCTACTTGTGCTGTGGGTGTCTGTAAAGGTACCATCCCCTGCTTGTGTTATTCTATTGTCAAGAGCTGTGACTGTCGAGAGGGTGAATGCATGCATGCTTATGTGGAATTCATGTTCAGTCTTGCTTCAGGCTGGACCTGGCAGGAAGGATATGGAACAGGCTCATGACTGGCACAGGAGAGGAGGAATACCCTGGGCCATGCAGACCTTCAGACTTCGCTATCTTTAACAAAACACTGACATCAGAAGCAACACAGTATTAATTTATTCTATAGATTATTTAGAGGAAATATTAATACAGTGGAAAAACTGTGACTCAAACAAAGCCTGCCATGAAAAGTTAAAATTCAGACTCGATACACTAGATTAAGACACAACAACAGAAACTCTTACAATTTTTCCACACAGATGAAGCTTTTCAAAGTCAAGCTACCACAAGTCCAGATGTTTTCATGCAATCTCTCTTCACCTTAACTACTTCTCGATCTCCAACAGTAAACACTACTGCAGCTGATAAATGTTTAACTCCTTGGGAAAGCATGCAAACATCCCTAGTCCTTACTTGGTCCTGGCTTTGCCTCAGCATAAGTTATGTGCAAAAATTCCTGAAACACGTGCGTAGCTGTATTTGCAAGAGCTTTGAATAAGATGACAAAGTCGCAAAAAGTCAGTGAAAGCCTCCTACAGGAAATAATTAGAACGGTTACCTTTTTTTCTTTTTTCTTCTTCTTGCCGTCTGAGAAATGCTTGCACTGCTGCAGACTCTACACCCTTGACTTTTGGAACCTTTTTGGGAGGACCAACAGCCAAACTGTACCTTTTCTGCAAAGAACAAAAAAATGTCAGAAAAGTCAAGAAATGAAAAATCTTAGAGTTTCTAAAACTGAGAAGTTATGTAACAGCTATGTGATTGACTTTAAGCATAGAGACAGCTGAAAATAAACAAAAAATGAATTCCTACTGACACCAAGAGTTTTGACAGATACACTTGACTCCTAGCCATACTTTGGTTCAGGCTGACTACAAAGCCACAGGCCTCACATCCTTGCAGTGAACTTGTGAGCTAGAAAGCCCCTGCCTTACATACAAAGGACTGAAGGTGCCTTGAAAAATACTTTGAAAGGTAGTTTTGGAACCCAAAAGTGTAAGATAATCAAAGTACAGAACAAGACACCAGAGCTAAAAGGAAAACGTCTATCTTGTCTATACTATTGACTAGCAGCCAACTACTTCACCCTATAAATATTACCAATGGTATAGGCCCAGTTTGAGCTGTCCCTGAATTGCAGCTGGACTGCACGCCAGGTGACTCTCCCCTTGAGCAGCGACACCTCTCAAGGTTAGAGATTCATGACCGGAGACTAAAAGATCCTTCCCTACCCAACGTGGAGAGATCTTTTACCTGTGACAGATCCTCAGTAAGTGACTGATAGCATGCTGAATTAATATTATGAAAAGTTACTAATCCATGTAGCTACTCAATATTATTACAAACATCATATGGATAATTCCATTAGACACAAACCACTGAAAGAGTCCAAGACTAAGTTTGGATCCAGCCACACCTAGGCTCCAAAAAGAGTTTAGAAAGCAAGGGGGGGTCCACTCTGAATCTTGTGACTCAATAGGAGGGTCCTCCTTACTCTTTGCATCTCTAGCCTCTGTGTGAATCATTCTAGCTCAATTCTAACTCAATTTTCCTTTTAACATTTCTTCCATGCAGTTATTAACAAGGTGACCCCTGCCATCAGGTTTATTGAACCTTGTCAAACTACTGTTAAAACTTCATAAAATTTCAAACTCCTTGAACTCTGTCAAATTATTATTTTCTCAATAAAATATATTGCTGCTTCACTGTTTTGAGTGAGGTACATTCCAGTCATCCACAAGAACACACTCAGCTTTCCAAAGGAAGAAAACCAGAAGACAGGTAGGGAAATCTAGAGAAATTAGTAAAATGCACTAGACTGAAAAGGAATTTAACAGCTGCATCGCAATGAAATAAAAATATTTCAGTTCAGTCATAATCTTTGACTAAGCAGGAAACAAAAGCAGACTGCAGCTCAAGCTGACAGAGTCCATGTAATTCCAGACTGCAGGTTTACATGTCCATCAGGGCTTTCACCTTTTTTGTGGACACTCATTTCAGTTTCAGGTTATCTTATTCAGTGAACATAAATCAACTCAAAAAAAATGGAATTACTCCAAAGGTTGGAACTGACTTCACCAGCATAATTAGTAGGCTGATCTAAAACCAGTGATACTGATTTTAGTTCCTGCTGCAGTGATCTGAAACAGAAGAGTATTGTACATCAAGGAGTTAGTGATCCACATAGCAGTTGACCTCAACAGGTGCAGGCCTGCACTCTACTGTACTTATTGCTCAAGACAACTGGATGAACTCAGTAATTGGGACAGAGTATCCAGCCCCTACTTGGCATCTGGCAATTATACCACTTGCATGTGCTGTAATTTGCCTGGAGAAGGCTCCAGGGAGACTTTGTGACCTTTCAGTACTCAAAGGGGGCTTATAAGACGAAGACAGACTCTTTAGTAGGGCCTGTTACAATAGGACAAGTGGTAATGGATTTAAACTAAAAGACAGGAGATTCAGACTAGATATAAGGAAGGAAAGTTTTACAATAAGGGTGGTGAAACACTGGAAGAGGTTGCCAAGAGAGGTGGTAGATTCCCCATCCCTGGAGATATTCAAGGCCAGGCTGGATGGGGCTCTGAGCAACCTGATCAGTTGAAGATGTCCCTGCTCATGGCAAGGCAGTTAGACTAGATGACCTTTGAAGGTCCCTCCCAACCCAAACTATTCTATCATTCTGTCTCACTATGTTTAAGTGAAGCAGCATGTTTTCATACAATAGCCTTTTGCTTGGCAGTAGAAATGACAAATAGATCTGTTTACTTCAAATAACATCTTAAAGCTCTACTAGAGAGCTCTAAACATAAAAGACCACAATGCCAGAGATCCTCATCACAGGCAGGATTTGCAGCTTGCCATGCCTACATGTCTGTCCAGTGCTGTACAACTCAGGGTTCCAGCAGGTGAACAGATGTAAAGTTATCTGCGTGATTACCTTTTTCCCTTCTCCTGTTATCTTCAATAAATATTATTTTAATCAATATGTCAAGAGTCCAAGTGCCTTTCATACTGGGATCTATAACAAACACTTGCACTAGTATGCTATAACTGTTCAGACGTTACCTTTCACAAACATACCAGTTATCAGATTGGGCTTTTGAATGATAAAATGGAAAGAAACAGACTTTTTTGATCTTCCTCACACAGACTAGAGAAGATAAAGCAATGAGAAGGACAGAAACATTTGCAAAGATAAATACAATAGAAGTCAGTTAAACCCAGAAGCAGATGGAAAGCAGAATACATTTAGGAAAAACAAAATGAAAACAAACACCCCAAAAACCCACAACCAACTCTATTTGAGGTTTGAGACATTTGGTTTTTTTTGTTTGTTTGTTGTTTTTTGGTGGTGGGGGTTTTTTTCCATATCAGTAGTAAGCCAATAGATTATAACCTAAACCAAGATCTTCCACATTGAAAGTTCAAATCCTCACCAAATGAAAGAGCTGTGAAATACAGTCCCACATAAAAACAACATCACTAACTTAAAAAGCCACACGAGTCACTATTCCCATAAATATCTTCCTATCCTCATATAGCCTTATGAAACTTAACAAAAAAAAAATCTGGTAGAGATATCTACATCCCAATGTTTTAGAAGAAATAATCAGGCAAGCTAGTAGCATAACTCCCTATAGATTTCAATATCACCCAATGGAAGCCTCTGTTCTAATTTATAATTCATTGAAAAAGCAGCACATGCACAGACCCTTGGATTACTTAAATTACTAACCTGCAAACCCATAAATTATCTTGTATATACATGCACTAAGCAGCAAAGTTCAGAGACCAATTTCTAAAATGCAGCCAAAATGGGCTCCAAGAAGAGCAGCTACAAAACCAGCTATTTGTAGTTGCCTTTAGTATTTTCTGAAATCACCAACGCAAAATTATAAGGATACACCATCCACATACATCGCAGTAGTAAAACCTGACATGTTGCCTCATTACATTAAAGACCTACTACAGTCAAGCTGATTTACCAAGATTCACCTCTGCCCGAGAGTTTACCACAACCTGAGAACTGATTTTCTAAATCCTTATTAATTAAAGCAGCTCCAACTCCGAACAATTTTTGGTAATTACAATGGAAATTATTAGAATTGACCATCATAGATCAGACAGTTTAAAGGATAAGATGATAGCTGGAGCTGGGCCCCTTTGTTCTGGGAAGCTGAGTCCTTCTCTCTCCAGCTTTTGTGTTGTTTACACCAAAAGTATTTCAGGAAACCTGAACCATGATGCAGTACTGACTCTCAATTTTTGCTCAAAGGTAGGCCATGAACTTCAGTGGCCCGAAGTGATCCAGCATGCTCCATCTAAATCAGAACAGATGGAGAAGCAAAGCAATCCACACATTCAGTAAAAATCCTTTCAGAAAAAGGTTGAAGCACATTAGTACCTTAGGAACAATTTGAGGTTAGTATAATGTCTACATAAATTATCTTGCTCCCGAAGTTAAATATGTCATGTTTTGTGATTGGTAACCTCATTTGGCAAAACTTGGTTTAATTATTCAACTTCTACACAGTTTTTAAAAACAGACAACACACAGCATTTTCAAAACAGGATATGGTTGGACTTGATCTTAAGGTCTTTTCCAACCTAAATGATTCTGAGAGAGTTTTAGGCCTAAGGAGCACCTCTCAAAACTGCTAGAGTAGGAACAAATATAGATTATAAGGCTTCCTAGCAGGATAGATCAAAGAATTAAAGTGATGGGGAAGCAGTTTTCTGGCTTTGTTTTGCTGTTGTACAACCAACAGTCCTATCCGGCAGCAGGTTTGTAAAACGGCTTGACAAACATGCTGTTTTCTCACTGCCAGTAACATGGCAAATCGTGCAGAATTCAAGACATAAAAGTTTTCCTAACAGTAGCATTTCTTGATATTGACTAACAACTGAAAACACAGCTAAATTATTCATAAATGAATACTCGTTTTCTATACTGTGAATCACTTCTATTGTTGATAAAAGTTTTGTTCACCTTCATTTAGAAACAGCATAAAATATCCAGCTTAAGTTTAGTCTTTTTAAAAGCACTGAACCATGCACATGTTCCACAAACATTGATAAAGTGTTTTACTTACACTGCAAATGAACATGCATCAGATTCCAGGTAAACCAGGCAAAATCTGGGCCATGTCACTACTTAAATCATCCAAGCAGTAGCTGCACTATTTTTTTTTTTTTTTTTTTTAATAGCTATTGCCAAGTTGGTTAAATCAGAGAAACAGAAATGTTTAGCCTTCAGGAGACAGCAGGTCAAGCTGTTCCCAGAACACTGAGCTACTCAAGTTGTAAACACCAATTATCTCTCTGGGCAGAACCTAGTGACAGTTTTAAGTGAATACTGCTGAGATCCAAAGTGGGCATTGCTTCACCCAGAGGAAAAAGTAAAGGCTGTGGAAGTACACTGCTTCAACTGTGCACCATTAAGAAATAACAAGTCTTTTCCTACCAGTGAGTGGTATTTCTCCTGAGGTGTCCCATTTTTTACCTTCATCTCTGCAAACCTTGCCAATAAGTGGCTCTCCCTGAATCTGAGCAATGGTACTTTAAGAGTATGGTAGAAAGTCCGCTACAGGGCAAAACACTTATTTGTTTTCCACTTACAGCCTGAATAAACTGTTTCAGTGGGCTATCTAGCATACAAAGTTACATGACTGACAAAGCAGCAGGTTTTTTTCTGAAAAGTATGCCTCAAAACAAAAAGACGAATTAAAAAAGATTGGTATTAATATGGTAAATAAAAAGCCCATCAGGCTGTATATGCCTATACATTCACACACATGCATACTGACGTGCGAGATATATATCACATATAGTTTATATAAATATAAATAAGACATCCATCCCTTAAATGCAGAGTGCCAGTGTTTTATAAGCAGCCTTGGCCAGCATGCAAGCTCCAGGTCACAAGTTTAACTGTGTAATCTGCAACCATGATTTTACTCTTAAATCATTGACTTTAAAACATGGCACATGATCCTGATATAGTCGCAGCTGTCTTGATGTCAGCATTCAAGTGCCAAATCTCAGCCTGTAAAACAGATTTTATAAAATTGTTGTAAGCTTTGTGGCACCCAAATGAAGCACCAAAAGGTTTAGACCAAATACTAGAATGAGACACAAGCAACAGAAGTAGTATTGCCTTCAACAATGATCAATATTTACACAGGTAGCAATGCAAGATGTGAGTGATCAATTCTGCCAAACCTGATTCTCAAGTAGAGCACCCACGCAATTAATAATTTTTGCTATGGACTTGAACATGCAGTGTAAAGACAATTCCTCTGGTACTATTTGGTATGGGCAACTTGCAGAGGTTCTCACAGGTTGAGAGGTTTTTTTGTTTGTTTGCTTGTTTTTCACTAGCAAGTTGTGACCACTGTACAACGTTATAACACTTTTCCTGTTCTCCAGGAACATGTCTCCATGGAGACATGTAGCCTTCTCCAATGACAAATCCCTCTTTCCCACCTTCTTCAGGGTATTCTTCAGGGTATAACTTTCTGATACTATCACAAACACTGCATTCACTCAGTTAAGCCACACATACATCCTTGTTTGTGCCACCCCTCTCACAATACCCTAATAGTTCCACAAAAGGCAGCTTTCTAATTGTTAAGTGGTCATTTGTGTAAAATGCCCATGGCCTCTGCTATCATCCCGTGTTTGTACTGCCAAGGCCTATGTTACATTCTTATCACTATCCCCTCTATGCGGACACCACGCTGGCGTTACCAGCAGCTCACTCTGCAAATAGCATGATGTGTATGTATTCTAAGAAAGTCTTTCTCAACTGCTGTTACCCATATCAAGTCAGGAGAAGGTAAATTGTAGTCACCAAGCATGCTTAAATTTGATTCTCTTCAGGTTCTAACAACCCCTACCAAGAGAAAGGCTTTAGTGATAAGAGCATTTTAACTATCAGCTCATACTGTTCTCATCTCCCCCAACCAATTTAACCGGGTCATACATTTTACTCCTAAAAATGCAAAAATAATTTTCTTAAGATTTTGCAACTGCTGTCACAACATCCAAGCTGAACCGTTAGCTGGAAAAATGAAGAAATTTCTTCTGTTAAATGTTGCTTCATACAGTACAAAAAAAAAAATTAAAGCATACTTCGTGCTTTCCTTTATGTAGTGGTATTGTGGTCCCCATTCTCATTTGCTTATGCCAAAAGAGGCCAGGGATAGGAAAAGCTCTAAGTTTTACACATTGTAGTCAGTGTTTGCAAGCATCTGGAACTTAACTATCAAGTTCAGTCAAGTTGAGAGTACAAGCCCTCCTCACCCCTTGCCAGCTTTTTACACCGAGTATCTTGCAGTTCTTCCCGGTGTGGACACTGATGTAATATAAAGCATTTCTAGGTCCTGTTTTGAGACTAGTTTTAACCTCATAATACACACACTGATGAAGCAGGAGTCCAATTCTGCACTGGCTATCTGCCCTTCACAGCAATTCTCCGTGTTTTTCTTGCACAGCTTCTCTTGCCTACGGGTAAACACTAAACAGTTTGCAGACTGCAATATCACATCACACACAGGGTCCTCTGAACAAACTCTGGGATTTTGCTACTGTTTCACTTCTCAAATAATAACTAGTAACTACCTGTAGATGTCAACTTTACAGGCGGCTATTTTGTAATGATTCATACTCGCTTTGTATCAGTCTAACTTAAAATGAGACTTGCAAGTGCTGACGTGGATGACAAGTTGTTTCAGTTTTGGGCCACCTCTCTGTGGTTAAATGCTACTCTGTATCAGATTTTCTGTGCACCAAAGATTACACCTCAGTTAAAAGGAGTAGGAAGCTATATGAGATCATTTCTAATAATTTATGAATGACAATAGAAACAAGGTGAAATAAAATAATGACTTGGTTCCAACTATGCTCAGTGGTTTTGTTTGTTTGGTTTTTTAAACAACTGCAATTCAGTTTTATACTTTTAAGAATATCTTCCATACAAACATCTCAAAGTGTTTCACCACATCCATTATGTCACATATAACTTGTGGTATAACAGAGTGCACAAATTTCACCAAAAAGAAGAGTGACATAAGAAGTATTTAAATCTTAATGAAAACATTAAATCTCATAACTGGCATCATGTCTAATCAAAGCGAGATCACGCTGGAAATCTAATTAATTGTTAATATGAATGCATGTAACAAGATATATACACACAATAGTGAAGCCCCTGTGGAACATTACGAGATAAAAACTGGGGCTCTTTTCAGCAAGTGCTATAAAGATTATTAGCAACACACCATTAATAGCTTCTACACTTGCTCATATATGTACTGTTTCATTTTGAAACAAAACCTGATGCAACTAACAGGGCACTGAAAGGCTGATTTTTGTGGTGTTCCTTTTGAATCTGGATTTCCATAGGGAGATGAACAAGCATGTCTGTTTTCACAGGGACATGATGCAATACCCGCTTTACACAGGTCCCTCCTTTTACAGTACAAGACCATATTATTTCTTAAGTAGAGTTTTTCTATAGTTTCTACTTTTGAGATATATATACTATTGTGCACATTACTCTATTTTTCATTACAATAGGTGTGGAATACTTAGTTTAGTGTACTGCAAAGTTTAAAATAAACTTCTCAAAGGGAAATTCAGGGGATATGCTGATTAATGTAGGATCTAACTTTTCTGGAAACTTGTTAACTTTACATACCAGTAAAGTTAATAATTAGTCTGCATGGTATTTTTAATAAAAACGTTTAAGATTAATTATACTCTATGTGAACACATATTCCATGTACTAGCTTTAATCTAGTGGAGTTCCATTGGTCAGAAAACCCCCACAAGCTCTCTTTTGAAGCCTAACAGCTGCAGACAACCTCAAGCAGTGCCAAGTGCAGCTCCACTTTTGCTCAGAGACGAAGGCCAACTCTACAGCTAAAAGCTGCACTACTAATATGCTAGAACAGCAGGAAACCAAACTGCTTCAGCTGTGGATTGAATCGTACGCTCACTGCATGAGTTAATCAGGTAAGCAAATCCTAATCCTGCCTTTTCTAAAAAGAGTAACAAACCCCTCATGCACTGCACAACGAGTTGGATTGCCTCCCTCCACCATCACTCCTGCAACAGAGAACACAGCAGATATTTCATCAAATCATCATCACGGTTTATAACTATTTGTGACAAAAAATAGTGGGATATGACATTAAAGCTGCTTGACAAAACTAACAAGGTAAAAAGTAGTAAGAACTACAACAACTCAATGACAATTTACATGCATTTAAATATCTTTAAGTATTTATATATTTGATATTTTCATATTTCCAAACCATATTTCTCTGTAGAGTCATAGACAAACTAAACAGGCTACATATTAAAGAGTATATTTTATAAGATTTTTTAAAAACGCAATAGAATGTGATGAATTACACGTATCTACCATATGGTTGGTCCATATTATCATCTGGTCACAAAATCAGTGAACATTACCAAAGTTTTACTAGTAATATAGAGAGACTGAGATACTCTCAATCCTTGAATGTCTCCATTTTAGCAGTGTCAGAACTAAAGAGTACGCTTTTTCTGTTTTTCCAATAGTTTATGCTAAAAACAACTACCCCTCTCATTTACACTGGTTTAAGCAAGCTAAACATAGAACTCTGGCACTCAGTTAAAGGACAGGAAAAGTGTTCCCCTAGCTGATGGTTACCAAAGAGAAAATATTTTTTATCCAAATAAGCACACATCTTATAATTTGGGTCCTGCCAAAGGAATGAAACACAGTATTCTAATGTACCAAAAGACCACACAGACCCTTCCTACTGCCAGACTTCATTCAGCCAACTAAGTAGGTTACTTCACAGTGAAACAACATAAAACTGATAACAGCTCGAGTTAAAATACAAACTGCTGAAATAATCATAATAATCAGAATAATCATAATAAACCAAATGTATTTCACCAACGATCTCCATATAGTCGGGTAACATATATATTCCTTGGCGATGGATACAAAGGTTTGGACAACACAGTACATTCGTCCAAAAGTTGTCATTCTTTGTCTCCGACCCGCATTTGAGACGTGGCAGACTTCTGTTTTCAGAGCAAACAAAAGGACTTTTCCGACTTTTAACCACAACCACTGCCTTCTCCTGCACCACCGTTTTTGCTCTCGGGATCTCGGCATTTCCAGCGACCCGAAGGCACAAACCGCGTCCCAGCTCCACGCCGAGACCTGTTGACAGGAGCAGCCCCGCTGGGCCCCCCTGCACACAGACGCCTCTCCGGCCCCCAAACGCGAGCACCTCCAGCCGGCGAGGCGACAGGCCCGGCCGGTTCCGGCAGTGCCGGCCAGACCCGCAAACCGGCGCCCTCGGGCGGGTTCCCGGGCGGGGGCCGAGGCCCAAACTAGACCCTCGATGGCCCAACAAGAGGAACGCGGGACCCCCGCACGACCCGGCCCAGCCCCGAGCCGCCGGGAACCGACCCCCGCGGGTCCCCAGGGTGCGGGCAGGCGGGGGCGCCGCCCCAACGGCTGTAACCGCCACCGTGCCAACGGCTGTAACCGCCACCGTGCCCCGGCCTCGCGCTCCCCGTCCCCAGCCCCAGCCACCCCCGAGCTCACCGGCACCGAGTTCAGCCCCTGCTGCTCCGAGGCCATCATGAGAATATTGTGGAAATCCATGGCTGGTTCGGGGACGGCGGTGAGGCAGCCGCCCCGCTCCCCCCCCCGCGCCCGGCAGAGCGACCCCGGCCGCCCGTCCCCGCCCGCCCCGCCGCTCGGCTCCGCTCGCTTCCGGCCGCCGCCGCCTACCCTTTATATCACCTCGCCTCGCGCCGGCGTCACACCGCCCGCGCGTCACTTCTGCTGTGACGTGCGCCCCGCCGCAGGAAACGCGTCTGCCGGGGGAGGAGGGCCGGGCCGGGGCAGCGGCGCCGCTCCGGAGCCCCGGGGGTGCTGGGGCCCGGGGCTGCGGCCGGGGCGGCCTCATAAGGACCTCCGGGGCCGCCCCGCCCCGCCCGCAGCTGGCGCCGCTGCGGGGCTAATGCCTGATGCCTGGTCTGGCCCTCGGGCTCCCCCGGCCGCACGGTTGCGCACCTCGGTTTGACCCAGCGGAACTCCCTGGCCCCGGCCTTGGCAGGGACGTGTCAATAAATCAACTTAGACTGCCTTTTTTTTTTTTTTTTTTTTAATAGCAACTCTTGCCGTTCGGGTGGCGGTGAGGCGTGTGGGGGTTTGAAGGGGACAAGCTCTTCGGGGCGCCCCCGTCCCCTGCCCCCGTCCCTCCCGCGGGTCCCGCCGGCCAAACGGAAATCATGTAACAACGGAGGAGTCTGGATTCAGTTTCTGCAATAATCTTTCGTCTTACCAGGCTGGAAAAACTCTGCTTGGCTTCCAGGGAGTTCACAGTTCCAGCAGCAGTGTGTAGTAAGTGTTAGAGCGACCTAGTGATTCCTGTTGCTAGTTAAATGGGATGGCAGATGGCTCATGTTATTGATAAGGATGTTCTGAGTCTATTTTGAGGAAACCAGATGTAGAGAAACACAGGAACAGGAACAGATAAATCGTGGACTGAAGGACAAGAAGATGACCGAATGGGGGAGATAATAGAAACGTCAGCCAAAGCCAGAAGAACAGTGATTTTTTTCTACAAGGACCCACGAGTTCAGATAAAGGACAAACTGAGGAAGATGAGAGCCTTCATCCTGACGACCACCAGATGGGGAGAGAAGACCCTAACACCAAGACAGAGCATGCGTATCTGTTAGTATGAATATGTATTAGTAGGTGGGATACTTCCCAAAAATAGAGAATTGTAATAACAAAGGGGGAGTATATAATGACCACTAAAAACTTTGTCAGGTGTGCGTGTAGGTGGAATGCAGATTCCCCACGCACCCAGAGCTGCTTTGCTTATCTCTACTACAATAAACTTCTCTTGAGCATAGAGTCTGTCTGTGTCGAGTAAGTTTATCTATCACAAGTGTACCCCTGGCTGCCTGAAACCGCCTGATACACGGGGCTCGCAGGAGCCGTGCTGACCTTCAGAGTGGCCATACGAAACGCTCTGTGTGTGTGGTCAAATATTTTTCCAACCCGGAAAATTGTGCAAGGACATCAGCAGACTGAAGACTCTTCCCCTGCATCAGTTGTCAGGTCTTTTCCTGTTACTCTTATCCAAGATACATCCAACAAAAATCCCTCTGCTCCACACTGCTTCTCGTAGAAACCTGGGCACTGAAAATAAGCTTCTTTTCCTTCATTTTATCCTTTAACAGAAATTCTTTAACATTGATATCCCTTGACGGCTCTTCACTTTCGGTTCCTCCAGATTCCTTCCTTTTTGAGTCTCCCTTTTAGCTGCCCTCACTATTTTTTCAGTAGCTGAAATTCCTTTCTGTGTGTATGCCACATTGCAGCCTGGTATAAAGGTGCCCAGTGTGGCCCTAACTGAGGGTATGAACAGGACAATTTATTGGAGTGAGGCACAGCACCAGTTAACTCGCAGGGCTTTTGTAATTCTGAGGTTGTTTCTGTAACGCTTGCTGTGGTATCTTTTCGTGGCATTGCTCTGTGCAGAGTAAATGCTTGTCTGGATTTCCCTGCTTTCTCTTGGGCTACAGTCTGATTTAACCCCTTGTCCTGCAAGAACTTCATCTTTCTCTCTTCCTCTTTTAATTCTTATCTCCATAAGACACTGCACTGACTTTTTACTTCTGACTCAGACCTAAATCACCTCTTCTGGTTTCCACCCTCTTTATCTTATTAATTTAAATTTTCAGTTTAAGTATTTTATTAATTTTAAAACTTTCTAGTCAGTCCCTCCTCAAAAGCAGAGTGGTTCGTGAATCTCTCACTTTTGGCATTTTTTTACCCCCTGTGGTATTGTCAAAAAGGATATGATACCATTTTCTGGTAGTCTTATCTGCCGCCCCATCGCCTCTGTGGTGCTTCTTTAATTTCCCTGCTCCGTCTTGAATTTCTTGTATCTCCAGTGCGCTCTTCCTTGAGAGGCTTTTTAGTATGACTCAGAGTCCTGTGTAACAGCAACAGTATTGACAAAGCGATGATTGTTGCTCGTTGGCTTTTATGTTTGCTTACTTTGGTCCATGTTAGAGTTGGCAGGAATACTTGACTAAATGCAGTCTTTGTTCTGCTGACTGCACTCCTGAAGATGAATAGAGAAAATCTCTCCCTGCATCTAAAAGAGGAGTTTCCACCAGGCCAGCTGGTGGCATTGTAGTGGTTTGTCACCTGCCACTTTTTGGAAACCTTTAAACACAGTCATTATCTTTTCCTGTATAGATGTGGTGGTTGCAGTCCCCCCTGGGCAGCCTGGATGCCAGGGTAAGTCAGGTACTTTGGAGAGAACAGTTCCCATTGTGCAGGTGCAGTGAACCAAGGTGCTCTCGGAGCTCCTGCCATGTGGGAAAAGACCCTTTTCTGCCTGGGAAAGGGAGTGATGATCAGTCACTCCTGACAGTCTGGCGCACCTGCTACCTAGATCGTAGCCTGAGCACGATGGTATGGAACTACACCACCTGAAAAGTTCTAGATGTTGGGAAATGGTGGAAAACACCAGACTATTACTTCATCCTGAGTATGGCCAGATTAGATAAACACTAACTAAAGTAAATTATCTCACAGCCCTATAAATAGTGATCCTAAGTGAGGCCTGTTGAGCTCTCTTGGATTGTGGCAGGCTCTGACCAGCACCTCCCTCTGACAGGGATGCCTGACAGAGCCGATTTTGTGAAGATTCAGTGATTGTCTACTGATGATTTCATGAAGGTCCAAAAACCTAATTTTGCACAGCTTGTTGATCATCCACCAATAGGTCAAACATAGATTTCTCGAGACTCAACTATCACCTGTTGAGAATGTCAATGCACTAAAAGTGAGGAATTTGCTAACCTCGAGAGGGGAATTTTAGACATAGGCATATGTCCACATATATTCAAAAATCCATGGATTAGTGCATGTACACACGTGTGAATTATAAATTTGTATGTGTGTGTTTTTATATATGTGTGGAGGTCTACGTGTATGTGACCTGGTTTATCCCTTTTGTAAGTATAGTCTGACTCTTGCCATTTTAGAATCTGTAATTGAGCCGCTGTTTTAACTGTAACAAATCCCATTGAATTGCTTTAAATCACTTTATTAATCAGCTGTTGATTAAGTGCTATTGGAAATAATAAAAAAAAGCTTGCGATCTACCTCAACAAATATCAAATTGCTGCTAAATCAAAACCATGTTAAAAAATCCATCCATGACAGTATGACGATGCTGTGATATCATGTCTTTCAGCAGCAGGGATTTATGTTCGTGTTGGGACCAATGGGAGAACTAACAGCACTGCGTAAATGTCTGCTGCAGGTGTTTTATAGGGCAGTAGCAAGCGGCGCTGAGCTGTGTCAGGATTCCCAGACTGCACCCACGGCACTTAAACCCAAATCTAGCATATGTTACGCATCAGCACCATGTCTTGTCGCAGCCCAGTATCTTTTTCTGGCAGATGTGCAGCAACAAATGGGAACTCTGTGATGTGTATGCCTACGGCTCTGTGCTCACTGGATCTTGAATCACTTCCCAAATTGCGTTCACTCTTCATAATCTTTTCATGTGTTTACAATGTGATGAACTGATCCAGACTAGGCTCGCCAGGATTCCCAAATACAGCTAGTCTGACAGTAACAAGAGAATAAAAAAAATGCCTGCTTTTAAACCAAACTGATATTTCTGCTAAATTAAAATCAAGATAGAAAATGTTTCTTCCTCTTTTTGCAACTTGCTGGTCTGTGTGATTCTGTGCATTTTTAATCTCAAACTTGCTTTGAAAGAATTGTAAAATTCAGTGAATTCAAACCTACATCTTCCAGAAAACCAAAATAACTCCTCCGAAATCTCCCAAGAACCTGCAATATCTGCCTCTGAAAGAGTTCAGATAGATTTATTCTTTTTTTGTACACCTCTTTTGGCAAGAACTTGGTTAAATATCCTCACTTTAGGAAATTACTTGAGACTAGAACTGTTTAGAAAATACTTTGGAAATATAAGACAATATTCCACCAAAAAATGTCTTCATTGCAAGTTTTTAATCAGCTGTACTCAGCAACAGTTTCTCGCCCCAGCCATGCACACTTCAGGCATGGGACTAATCCTATTAACTTTTAAGTTAAGTGTGTTTGAGTGTTTGAAGGATTAGAGTCTTAATTACAGGCCATTTGCAGAGGTCAAATATCAAAGGCTGTTCAGAGCCTGAGTTTTAGCATTTTCTGAATGAGTAATATTTGTGTGAGTTTTCCATTCCCCTTTTCATCCCGCATCTCTACTGCAGTAAGTTCAATGGGTGTTCCAATACGGCCTTTATTAAATGAGCTGCAGCCTCCCAGTGCCTGACAGGTCTCTAGATCATAAGCTGTTCAGACATCAGCAGAGCTGGCAGCATGTGCTCAAAAGAAGACTAGGACTTGGAAAACACAGGTTTGAACAAATCAAGTTTGCATAGCACGGTGCCAGCCTACTTTATGGCTGCTTCTGAGTTGAAGTATTTACCACTAAGATTTTTTTTTCCCTAATGACATATTAACCAGAAATTGAAAGGAAGAGTCTCAGAATTATAATTAGCTGGTATTGACAATGTATAATTTAGACATCTAACTTAGGTATCTATGACCTTTGGTTCCAAACAGGAATATCAGAAAAACAAGGGTGGGAGTTGTCTCCTTCCTCCCACACAAAAAGCAGGATCAATTATGTTTAGATATTTCTCAGAGATACCTGTCCAATCTGTGCCTGAAAACTTAAAACCCAAGGCTGTTGTACCCCATAGCAATCTCTCTTGCTGTTTTTTTTACCTGCACCATGAGAAAGCTGTTTCTAACATTTAGCCCAGATCTCTGTTGCCCACTGAGCCTTTTCAGCAGATGAGTTTATTGCCCTCACCTTTAGAAATGCAGTGCACATGTTGAGGACCCCTCTACTGAGTCTCCCCTTCCTCTAGGACAGGTGCCTTCAAAGGGCCAAACGTAACTTCAGGACTGTATACATGTAACTACTCCTGCAGTTATACAGTCCTAAAACTACATTCAGGAGTAGTTACATTTATACAGTCCTGAAATTACGTTCGGCCCTTTGAAGGCAACCGTGAGGCTGATGTGGCCCCCGGTGAAAATGCGTTTGTCACCCCTACTCTAGGACAAACCACTAAAATTCTGCCAATGGTTCCGCATAAAACCTCTAATTCTCTGTTCTAGCCAAAGCAGAAGACAATACTCCAGCTGAAGGTTTACTAGCCCCAAGCATGAGAACAGTTTCATTTGCCTGGCAAACAATATTCCTTTTTATATATCCCCCAGTGCTACTTGCCTTTTTTGTAGTGGCGTGGCTGACTCTGTTTGGTTTGTGATCCACACTAACCACAGAGTTTGTTTATACAGTGATGCTATCAGACCAGTAACTCCACAACCTGCATTTGTGATGTTGGTAATTGTGCAGAGAGTGAAAGCATGTCCTTTCAATCCCTTTCTGTTCCTAAATTGTAATTTGCCAAGTTCATTGAGACCCTAGCTCTATCCTTCAATGCTTCTTGTCACTCCCAGCCAGTGGGTTTGGTAAGAAAGTTTTCTGTTCTGCCATCCAAATTATTTAATGAAAATATCAAACTGGTGCTACAGAGATACTTCCTCAGAATTCTTCTTGATACATCCAGCAAGGTTGACGATGTACTTTTGCTAAATATTCTCTGGGTTCAGTTTACACCCAGTTGTGTACTCATCCATTTATGTTTTTCTGTGACTTGCTTGTGAGACAGATGGTTGCGTGAGACAGCATTAGAAATCTTTCTAAAACCAAGATATCTGGCATCTGAGGCTTTTCTGCTATACACAAGAGCAGTTACCTAATCAGAGCTGGAAATGAGCTTGTTTGGCATGATTTATCCTAGGCAAAGTAATCTCACTGATACTAATTTCTTTTCTAGGTACTTAAATGTGTCAACAGAGGGAGAGGTTTAACTGGAGCAGCTGATTGTTCAATGGCTCAGCTGGTCATGGAAGAGGTACAGTTTCCTAACACATGAACACAAGCTAGACAAATTGAATTCAGAGAATGTGAATTCTTCTCTACCTGATCTAAAATTATTATCTATCTAAAATGCATATATTTCAAAACCAGAGCAATCACAAGATACCACTTTTACACTGCTGTACATTTGGGACAAATTTAAGATACCAAGGTGACGCGAGGGCACTAACGGACTTCACGACATGACCAATATGATCACCATGAGCCAAATTCATTATTAGTTACACAGAAGTATTTATACCTTCTTAACACAATTACATGCTATATCTATGTTACAACTTACAGGATTACATACTACATCTATGTTTCAACTTGAACAATGATTGTCTATTACACAGACAATGACTTTCTATTACATAGAGAAAGAAGAGCATTGATCAGTTATTATTATCTATCACGAGAAAGCAGAAAAGCAAATCCTTTTGGCAAAAGCAAGCGGTAATGGTCTTATCCATTTGGCAGGAGCAAATGGTTAAGGATGCGACTTACAGTTACACAGTTGCGGTTATACAGAACTGGGTGCTTTCCTCCCTGCACCTGCATATGGGAGTTTCTCTCCTCCTGCTGTTTCTACATGCCTGGCTTACAATACACAATGACTATCTTTGAAACACTGAGTTGTTCACATTCAGATGACCAAAGTCCTGTAAAAACTCATCAACACCAAGGAATAAACTTTCTTAGTCTTTAAAAGTGATTTCAAGTAACTGCCTTGGCCAATTTTCCACTAGGTGCTTTAAACGAAGGCTATGAAACTTTGTGGCCCAGAGATCAGTGGAAACAAATACGCTGTGCCCCACTAAGCAGTCAGTGGTGTAGCACTGTGACTGCCTGTGAGCATTCGGTGTGCCCTAAAGTCAATGGATGAACGCATTACAAGGGTGAAGAACTGGGCCCTGTGGATCACCTATAAAATCAGGACAAAATGGATGATGAAAATAGTAACAACTTCATGAAAAAACAACACAATACCATCAAAAAATACATCTGCCAGAAAGTGAGGATAATGATACTGAATAACATCAGCCGGTGGAATAGCTGTATTTTCAAAGTGTTCTCTTAACTAGAGAAGAAAGAAGATTAAGAAAAAAATAAAATATTTAATTTCGCTGTTTAGCTTATTCAATAGTTTAGTTAGCTAAAGTATCTTGAAAGTGCCTGTTGCTTAAACGTGTCAAAAATCCAAAAAAGTAAGTATACAGGAAATAGAAAAAACAAAAGAACCCTCTATAATACATGGTGTAAGTATATAGACAGCAGGTCAAACTATTTAAGACAGCAATATATCCATAGGAATTATGAAAATAAGATGTAAATAAAGGATTGTTTTATAAGAATAACCTCCTTTCCAAAGCTGCTAAAAAGAAGGCAATAAAAAAAATCAGCATTACAGTAAACATAGGAAAACCAGTATTTAAACAGTGAATAGCTGCCATAGTGCCCAGATAATATAGAGTTAACAGGAAATCAAACACCACATGTAAGACAGACTGCAAAGCAATCAGGGCTTTCCTCCATGACGGGACTAGGCTGATTTACAGTGCTGGAGAAACAGTGGGAGAGCAGCCCTGAGAAGAAAACGTGGCCTGAGAGACCCCAGCTCAGCCAGCAGCTTCCAGCAGCGCCTCCGCTCGGCGCTGGGAGCTCTGCCCACACACCGCCCTGCACCGGCCCCGCCCGCGCTTCGGCCCGGCTCCCAACCGGGACACCCAGCGTGTGCACGGAGTAGAAACCGAGAAAACGGTGTTTCAGGTGCCTAGAACGCAGCAGTTGGCGCTGCTGGGCAGCTGTGAGCGCACACACGGACATACATGCGGCGGTGCACACGGACACACAGCGGCACACACGGACACACAGCCGCACGCACGGACACACAGCGGTACACACGGACACACACACACGGACACACAGCGGCACACACGGACACACACACACGGACACACAGCGGCACACACGGACACACACACACGGACACACAGCGGCACACACGGACACACAGCCGCACACACGGACACACACACACGGACACACAGCGGCACACACGGACACACACACACGGACACACAGCGGCACACACGGACACACAGCGGCACACACGGACACACACACACGGACACACAGCGGTACACACGGACACACACACACGGACACACAGCGGCACGCACGGACACACAGCGGCACACACGGACACACAGCCGCACACACGGACACACAGCGGCACGCACGGACACACACACACGGACACACAGCCGCACACATGGACACACAGCCGCACGCACGGACACACACACACGGAAACACAGCCGCACGCACGGACAAACACACACGGACATACAGCGGTACACACGGACACACAGCGGCACGCACGGACACACACACACGGACACACAGCCGCACACACGGACACACACACACACGGACACACAGCCGCACACACGGACACACAGCCCCACACACGGACACGCACACACGGACACACAGCCGCACACACGGACACGCACACACGGACACACAGCCGCACACACGGACACACAGCCCCACACGCGGACACGCACACACGGACACACAGCCGCACACATGGACACACAGCCCCACACGCGGACACGCACACACGGACACACAGCCGCACACACGGACACACAGCGGCACACACACACACAGACACACAGCCCCACACGCGGACACACACACACGGACACACAGCCGCACACACGGACACACACACACGGACACACAGCCGCACACACGGACACACAGCCGCACACGCAGAGACACCCCGGCAGTGCCGGCTGGGCCGTTCCTCCCACCCGCCGTCCGTCTCCGGCAGCCGCAGGAGAGGGTAGCGCCGCGTCATCTATGGCTGGTGACAGAAGCTTGTTCTTTCTACCTAGGAGCAAGGAAATAAATAAGCTATAAGAACTGAGAGCACCACTAGAAGTGCCAAGCTGAGGGTGAGGAACGCGGCCCTTGGCTCGCGGGAGCGGCTGGTGGGCAGGGGGGTGAGGCTCCCACAGCGCTCTCACTAAAATGGGGCTCCCTGGCTCAGGCTGGGTTTGCGACAGCAGGTGGCGATCGTGGCTTTAGTACAGCAGCAGCTGGAGCCCACACAGTGGGGAGACACTGCACAATAGCATGTTCAGACAAGCATCTGTGACCCGCTCCTGGCGCCAGCCGCTGCTGTTGGTGCTGGCTGCTCCCCAGGCACTGCTGAACAGTCTTCTGCGCTCAAAGACCCACAGACACACAGCCGACCCCACCCCGAGCCTTCGAGGAGGAGATCTTTACACAGAATGCTGCTGAGAGAGAAGTAAACAACAAAAAGAGCATACCAAAGGTTTATCTATTTTACTGAAAGTATTTAAAGCTTTTCGTAATCATATGTGCCTGAGAAAGCTGAGAAATGTGTGTTTGCCACACGCAGTTGCAGATGGTTTTGGCATCTGAAGCAGATCAAATGGATTGTACATTTTCCCATATCACTCTGGAGCCAAAGCATCTTGTTTTCAGTCACTTAGAGAAATATTTGAATTCATTTACCAATCAACAATGAGAGCCTGATTTGAAGATCTACTTTGTTTTTTAGGGCTAGGGCATTTCTGGAAGTCAGGCTCCCAGCTGTTTTTACAGATCTCTACTATATTACGCACAAAAATAAAAAAAATATAACAAGGTGCCAAATGAAAGCAACCTAAAATAAACTGTTTCTTGAGACTCCGCTCCTCTACCTATTGCATCTCTTCATCTCATCCTCTCCTTGCATTGAAGAAACTTATGCCCAGATTATCAAGTACCCCCACCGTCCAAGATTGAGAAACCCAATCTCTTTTGCATGTTATCAGGGAACAACCTCCAGAATGAAGGACACGAAGAAACCTGCACCTCTTTATCAGATCAGATCAGACCAGACCAGAGGTATCTTGAGTGTTTCCTTTGCTTACGTTCATCTTCAATGCAAAACCACATAGAAAGGGAAGTTTATTTTATTTTAAACTGATTTCGTGCATATTTTCTCTCACAGGCTATCACTCCTTCTTTCATGTGTATGAGGATGGAGATGTGTGCAGCCACGTAGCCTCGACAGGACTCTTTGTGGTGCAAGGCAGGAGCTGAGGGTGATCCAGCACAGGCAGCGCCTTCACTGACTGGGCGCTGTCCCTAAACGTGGCACGCAGACCTGGATACCTGTAACCATCAACAGTCCCAAACAAGGCAAAGTTAATGAATCATGTCCAGGGGCCATCCAGGAGTAGCAGGAGATGGGACCAGAGACATAGCTTGAAACAAGGCTGCAATATGGGTTCAGAGTCCATCCAGGAGATGAGGCTGAATACAAAGCTACAGCATAGGTCCAAGGTCCACTGAGGAGACATGGCTGGGGACAAGCTACCTCCAGTACAGATCTGGGGTTCATCTAGGAGTCAGAGCAGGAGAAAAACTGCCTCCAACATAAGTCTGAGATCCACCCAGGAGGCAGCCCTTGGTTTTCCAGACCTGGGTGCCTTCAGAAGGTGCACATACCATTCCTTTGCCCATTCTTGTTGTTTCTTGGTGATTTCACACTTGCACATTGCCATTCGTACCTTATCCATACCAACCTTAATGTATCTGTGTCAAATCCCCATGGGTGTACTGTCGTGTTAAACAACAAGTCATGGTGGCCGGGTTGTAAACAATTCAATGCAAACTAACACTTCAGTCATCATCAGAAGGCTGATAAAAAGCTAGTGCAGACTGAAAGCAGCAGCGTAAGACGATGTGAAACAGAATTTAGCAAACAGGCTTCTGCCTCCTACATGAGCTCCGTCTTCTGAGTGTAGCCCCCATATTGAGCATTTCACAGTAGTGTAGTCTCACACGCAGTTTTCTCAGCATGGTTCTCTGCAGTGATAAACTGTATTTACCATGCAGTTAGTACAGTCAAGAATTGAGAGGGCTATATTTAAAACTAATAAAATAATTTCTTGATTATCATTTTCTGGTAAGTCTGGCTTTGTGCAGTGTGCTGAGCCTCAGTGCAGAGACTATGGACTTAGAAGTAAAAAACATAAGGTCATTTGGAGCAACATAATTTCAGTTAAGCCAACGTAAGGGTATATTCATTCCAATACATTCTCAGCAAATCATATATCTTCATATATTTAAGCTTTCATGTGATTGTTTGTTAGCTAAACTTACTTCAACCTCCATCCCTCAGATTTATCTCAGATTTCCTAGAAGGAGGTTGTAATTCGTGGAGCACATTTTACTAATTTAGTTTGAGAAATAAAAAATGTGCAGCATTGTAGTGAATGACACTATCATTTCTGACTTTTCTTTGACAAAACTATCTTATTAACAGTTCTACATTGAAATAGACCACCATTTTATCCCTGACACAAACATTTAAGGGAAAAGCAATCCTTTTTGTCAGAACATACCTTGGTAAATCTAATTCCATTCCAATAAACAAGCAGTGCAAAGAGGATTGGAGCTTAACGTGAAATACCAAAATAAAGGTCAGATTTGTAGAAGGCATAAATCAACATTCTTGCATGGCTTAAGTGGATTTATGCCCACTTATACTAGGCAAGAATCTGGCTCATTACCACTGGATGAACAGCAAATAGAGCATCGAGCAGGAGGTTGAGTTTCAACACTTATTTGCTTGACTTGTTAGCTTAAATCAGATTCTAAATATTTTGAAGACTTTTTTTTTCACCATAACTGAGAACTAAGTTGCTCTGGAAGTTGGTTAAATTCCCTTCCTTGAAAGTAAGCCTTTCAAATGAGGTCTGTGTAGCATTATTAAACAGCTTGAGCAGAATGAATTGTTGTCAGCTTTTCCAGTGCATACATTCAAGGCTTCGAAATGTAGCCTTTTGAGCAACGTAAATAACACAAAATCAGTTGATCGATTGTCCAAGGTTGCGATGATTTGGTGGTGCTCATCAGGAGATGATTTGGTGTTCTAGACTCATTCCCCTTTGAAGAACTCTCCTCCAGATAGTGCTGTGTGAGCATTTAAAAAGCATGCAGCACACAGAAGTTGAGCAAAGTGCAGCACAGGGAGGAGCAGGGTCCGTGCAGAATTGCAGGAGAGTCTGACTAATCATCTCACAGGGTTTTACATTTGACATGTTTGCATCAAGCTTTTCTCGGAACAGGTGTTCCACAAGCACTTGTGGATTGCCTAAGCCAGCGCAGCTGCTGAGAGAAGATCTCTCTGCTCTCCCTGCATCGCTGGCTTTTGCTTCGCCCCTTATTTGTGCTGGCATCAGAATTTGTACAATTGCACAATGAAGCTGATGGGGAAGCATTCGGCTGGAAGCAAACCTAACAACAACAACAAGTTAGTCTCCCTAAGGCCACAGCTTTCAGCAGAGCAGCCAGACTGTTGTTCATTGACCTCTGCTCTCCCAGGGCCTGGAGAAGGAGGTTAAGGTCACTGCACTGCAGAAGGACAGCTCCTTGCCATTTTCACTGTTAAATGGGCTCAAGTGCAGCTGGGACAATGGATTCCAGTCCGAAACGCTGACTCCTTGGCTATCTGCAGGGCTGGAGAGAGGAGGGGGAGGGACACGCAGCAGAGAACCCAGGGCAATGGAGTACGTCCCTGTTGGGCAAAAATGGAGGAGATCTTAGATCAAGCACTTCACCTACAGGATGTCTGCATTGAGACCAGCCAGGCTCTGGCAAAGTCAGATTTGGTTTGTGAAACCCAAAAACTGCTCACAGATTTTTTTCCCCTGGGTATCAATTGATGAATAACCAATGCATTTATGCTGTGCTGTTCTCTCCATTTCCTTTGCTGTTACTAAAGTTGTCTGACTTAGAGAGGTTTTTTTTCCTCTCAGCTTGGTGTTTGTAACCAGATCCTCTAGCAAAGTCAAACTCCTGGGAATCATTCACTACCACAGAAAGTGAAAAATCCCAGCGTTTGCTGCATATTGCTAAGAAGAGTGAAGAAAATGTCTGAAAAAAAGACCATTATTTGAAGAGAAAGGTCCTTTTCAACTATCAAATGTGTTCGAAAGAATTTTTACTGAAGCATTTGAAAAAAACCCATGCATATTTAGGAGCAGAATAGCTCAGTTGCAGAATTGTGCCATTATATCTCAGAAACTGTGGCTGGAAGGGAAACTGCAGAGAAGCAGCAGACACTGCAAGAAACCTTATTGACGAGCGAGCAGGAGCTCCCTCCGGGGGATCTGTTGCCCACCTGATCTATCTTTGAGATGAATCACAAAGCAGAGGCCACTTGCTCTTACGGATGTCAAATATCTCTTCTGATTTCCCACGATCGTAGGAGTTTTAGCCTTCATGTCTGTCTTGGCTAAATGCTGCTCCCTTGTATAAATTCTGTGGCAGTTTTCAGTTCAGTTAGTTAAATAAACCATCATTTCCTGCCTCAAATGTCAACTATTGTGGCCCAGAGTTCCCTAAGGGGCTAGCTGCCTTTAGATCAGCTGCTTCACAATCTGAGCACATTCTCCTCCTTCTTTAAAGTATTTTCTCTGCTTTTTTACACGAGGACTTCCCCCGTACAGGAAATTCAGGCTTTAACAGTAAAGATAATAGGCAAGTTATTTTCTTCAGCATCAGAGGGATTGCAGGAAGCAGTGCAGCTATGGCACTGAATCGTAGATTCAGCAAGATTCAGTTCATGTCACTCAAAGGAGACATCCTTTGGCTGGGGTTTCAAATGGTTGAGAGGCATTGCAAAGTTATGAGTTGAGAGCTCTACTCTCTTATTAGTAATCAGAGGCCTCCACCATGCTACATCTTTTTTGTCCTGTATTCCCAGGCTGCCTCCCTATGTAGGTTTCTGCACTTCTGCCTTTTGGTAAACAACCCCAAGACCTTCAGAAGATATCTTTGGACTTTCCTCTACAGGTGAGGAGGTCAGGGCCCCTTTAATCAGGCAAACTGTTGACCCAACAACAAGGTGCAAATAGCTGCAATTTTTGAGGTTGAAGTTGCAATTTTAACTCTTTCCTGAGAATTAGCATACTAGAGGTGCACAATCGATATCCACCTTTATGGTAAATAATATCTGAGATAGCAGTCTTGGATACATTGCAAATGCTACTCAGCATTTGCTTAATAAATGCCACTTGCTCCTGAAGGTGCTGCCACGTTTGAGCAGTGGAACAAGGAACACTGATCCCTGTTGGGTCCAGTGCTAGAGAAATGCAGTGTCTGACATAGACTTTTCACTCTTAAGAAGCTTCCTGATCTACTTGTTCAGTAGAGCATGGTTTAGCTGGTCCGCAGGTCCCCTCCTGCCAGGCAGTCTGTGTCTCCATTCAAACCCACACAACATTTCTGCTAGGAGCAAAGGCCAGAGATTTGTTTGCATGTTTTGAAATACGATACAAGCACACAGCATTAGTCAGAACGCTGATGGCGACGCTTACCTAATGCAACAGTAATACTGCACTCCAGAGGCAATAGTATCTCTTAAACAGGGGAACACTTGAACATTTTTCTGAATGTCCAGATAATGAAGATTCCAGGTCACGGGGGGATCTGCAGAGGCTTAGGGCTCTGGCTGTAAAGCTGGGCAGCTCTCCACCTTTGTGGTAAGGTAAGGAGGTCTCTTGCCCTCAGAGAAATCACCAGGCTTGGATATTACAAGAATGGCTTCTGCCTGCTACTTACCTCCAGTTCCTTTCTGTGTGAACGGTTTTTGTGACGAGCGCAGTGCAGACAAATAGTGATGGCTTGTTTATACAGTCACACGTTCAAAACTAAAGGTCAAATCCCAAAGTTCCTGGTGAGGCAGAACTCTTAGCCAAGTGTGTGTTTCACAACCTAGGCCATATTGGTTAACCAGTTTGTCAGTGGGAGACCTCACTGATTTCTGTAGAATTATCTGAGTAACACATGGCTTAAATCCTATCATTGTTGAGGCTCTTGTCAGGTGCAAAAAAGATGAGGTTTTCTCTATCTCTCTCTAGTTGTCTTCAATTTTATGCTATGTCTATGTAAATGCTTGCATTGCTGTATAAAGGAACATTATTAAATCAAAACTTGGTATCAGTTTTACTGGCATTTCAGTTCAGATAGGTATGGTTTGGTAGCCTCTGCTTGAGAAGTACCTGTAAATACTTAGGGAAAAGATTTATCTTTATCTGGAATAAAAGGAAAAGTTTACAACCTGGCTTTGTGGCACAGAAATCTGGTTCTGGAGCTAAAACTGGGGTATGGAATTGCGACTGACATCTCATTCATCTATTTACCCGAAATTTGGGGGAGAAAATCTCTTGCAACCAAGCTGTGTCACGTTCAAGCCTTTGCTGATAATAACCAGGGCAAATTCACAACTCTGACATTTAATGAGCACAACTGATGGCTCAGAGGTGTTTGACTAGCTGCCAAATTGATATGTCTGTGTATCCCATCAGTGACTGTTATATCTCATTTGGGTTTTTCTTCCTGATCTCTGTTAAGTAGATTTTTGTCCAGTTTGTTTGGCAATCTTGCTGAAGCACTGCAAAGTGGACATGAGATAGGAACAATGCTAAGCAACCAGATATAAAAAGACTGGGGCAGTAAGAAAGTCTATTTGGTTTTTGCTGTTTAAACATGTTTTACTAGCTGGGAAACTGTCTTGCAGGTTATATTGCAGTTCCATTAAACTAATCCAGAACACAAACACATCACACAATGTGGTCTTACAAATACACCTCGTGCAAATACCCCTGCATGCAGGAAGTGATGTGGCAGGAACGGCTTAGGCGACAGTCGCTGCAGACACAGATGGGAACTAAAGGCTGTCAAGGATGAATGTGATATTATGTCAGATACGTCACATGTAGGTAAGGCTACATTTTCCCTATGTGTAAGGGATCTCCATCCACCTGTCAGAAGCTGCTCTGAGATCCTACAGGATCACTGGAGCACTGGCAGAGCCAGTGCTGGAGCCGGGATGAACAGAGAGATGATAAAAGTGCCGGGGAAGAGAGGCTGGCGAGAGGACTTCACCTGGTCACCTGGAGTATTGCATAAATGCCAAATTTGTGCCATAAGCACAAAAATAAAGGCCCTAAATACAAAATTAAGACTGTAAATACAGGCAGCTAAAACTTAAATCCTGGCTGTGGCTGATCATGACAGATACTGTATTTCTCACTTCTTGAGTTGCAGAACCTGGCTCTTCTCACAATATTTGTCCTGTTGAGCTGCCAGACAGTGTCACCCCATTGGCCTCCCCTCCATCAGCCAAGAACTGTCTGCCTCTCCTCTAGTGATGAGGAAGATGGGGACTGTCAGAGAGCAAGGAAACACAGGCTACCTTCTGCACTGCTGTTGATTTTTACCAATGAAGTTACTTGGACAAGTAACTTTAGGTAGGCACCACTTGAAAAAACTAAGAGAAGACCATTAATGGCAGAGATCTCACCTGCATTCTCACTTTACTATGTTTCCTTTCCTGGCACAAACCCAAACTATTTATGCTTTTTGTATGAAAGCCTCTCTTTTTCCTGGTCTGAGAAACAGAACACGCCAAGCAGAATGGTATAAATGGCATCACTGAGTGGGATAATGCCACCCAGACCTTTGCTTGCCAGTCATGAAACTGGTCCTAGTTGCAGTATCAGAAAGCATCTTCTAAGGCAGTAGGTCCTGTCAACTGGCCCCGCTTTGGCCTCTCCTGTGTCTGCTTCGACACATGCAGGATTGAACATCTTCACTATTCTAGCCCTTCCCTGACTTACTCCAGCATTATTGCCACTTCTTGTAGCTGTCCTGTCCCTCTTGGCTCAACACCCAGGCTCAGTGGCTGCTCTCCTGCCCAGCCAGGCCACCTCTTCAGCTTGGTTACCAGCAGGGAGTGGGTGAAACATTGGCTCTGCCTCTGGCAGCTGGGCTGGAAAGGTCCCAGGCTGCTCGCTGAGCAGCTCCCAGGGCACTGAGGCGCTGCCCTCTGCTCGGGGCGCCCATTGCAGACCTCGCTGGGAGCTCCGCTTGCCCAGCAAGGTGGACCCAACCCTGTGTAACAGAGTCTGGGGTTCAAGATCTTAGGTGAGGTTACTTCCACCATCTTTGAGTTAATAGCTCTTCTTCAGAGCTGTGTTATACCTGATGGTCTGAAAATTTAGAGGATAAAAAGGCCACTGCCCACTATTGGGAAGGGGAGAATTTTTACTTTGCTTTGTAAAATTTATTTCTAGGCTTGCAGCTTCACAAGAAAAAAATCCATAAAAATCTCATTGTTCTGATTCTTGTCACACCCTTTTTTCTTTTCTGTCTTGAATTTAGAGGCTGCTATTTTAATAACTGTTTGCAGTTGAAATCAATGCCATTCAACAAGGAAAAGGCTGAAATCCTAGCTTTCCCAAGGGAAAACATTCCCCCACCCATCCCTTTGGGACAGGGCAGCGTTCAGCCATGTGTCTGTTCAGTCGCTCAGGATGCCTCCTGGAAGTGCTGTTTTCATCTTGTTTCCTTCCCTGTGTTACTCTGGGCATGGTAATTCACAACCCCAGCGGGCTTACATGCCTCCAAATAGATGAATCTGCCTAAGTACAGGGACTTCAAAGAGCTGAGGTATAAGGAATGCAGTGGTTAAACACTGTTGTATGTATTACGTTATTGTGATCTATTTTTAGCAGCTGTGGTCACTGTGTATTGCAACCCTAAGTCACCTCTGAACTTACAGTCACAAAAATGAAACCGAAAAACAAATCAGTTGGATCTGCAGATTGGCCAAAAAGGAATCCTGTCTCAACATTTATAGAACAAATAAACATAAACAACTGTAAAAATGTTTTTTTGTTCTGTTTGGTTAAACATAGACCTCCTCCACTGCTGATCTTTTGGCTGTACAATAAACTGTCCCAGTGTCCGTACTGGGAATAATTGTCGCTGGGATTGGTGGCTTTTTTAGGTGAGTGCCACAAAAATGTTACAGCTATTAGGAATTACAAGGGCTGACTGCCAGGTCTTGCACCTATTCTTTTGGGCCTGTACCTTTTTTTCACTCAAATCAATTTTACTTCAGTGTACCTGTGCTGAAATGAGTTGTTTGAGCATAGTTGCTCCTGATTTACATCAGTGAAAGTCAGAAGAGCACCAGTCCACTCACACTCTGTTTTCTTGGCCAGTATGAAAAAGAGTCAACCCAAATCTACATATTTCTCTAGTTGGTGAAGCAATGTGGTTTCTCATATTACACAGCTTGCTTTCTTCTCTTTGTTCTCTGCTGTCTCTGCGTGCAGAGGGACTTTTCCACATGTCCACTATTTGATTTTATGTTTTCTCAGGTCCAGTCTGTATGACAGCCTCTGCTTTTCAGTTACTGTTTCTCAAAATGACTCCAACAACCCTCTTTTGCCATCTCAGAGGAAAGGCACAATTGCATTATTGTACTGAGTGAAAGCATTTTCTCATACATGTAGCTGAACGGGAGATTATTTAAATATTTTAAACACTCTCCTAATTGGAATAATGACATACTAGGAATGGGAGTGAGAGGAGAATTTATATTCAGACTCCTGAATTTCAGTGAATGAGTAATCAACACGCCATCACTTCCTACAAGGTTAAACAATTTTTTAAAGCAAATGGTTGCTGTAAAAACTTCATTTGACTGCATTAAAACAAACAGAAACCCAAGAATGGGTATTTCCGGTGATCTTTAGATGACGTGAAAGCTTTGTGGACCCTTAGCAAAGGAGAAACTGGCTTGACCTGCTGGTGGCCAGCTGGCGCCTCTGGGCTGCCCCACCAGCCCCTGCCCCGTGCCCGTCCCAGCCGTCCCGTCTCTCCTCACCTTGTGCTGTCCCAGCCCTGCTGTCAACACCAGTGCTCAAAAGCCCGTGCTCTGAGCCAGATCGGGGGGGGCATCTGGGTTAAAAAATAACCCAGGAAAATATGTTTGCTTGTCTCCGTGTGTGCATGTTTGATGACGGGCTCAGTTTCCCCGTGTGATTCATGGAAAGGCTGTACCAAGGTCTGTGCTGGCACGAGGGCAGGCAGGAGCTGGGGGGAAACAGAGCAACGTCAGGAGCTGGGAAGGAAAATATAGCTAACTGGTACTGCTGCCAAATATTGTATCTTCTGACACCATTGCCTTAGACCAAGGCAGTCGAAGCCTGTACCTTAACAAGGTTGTCCCATCTTTACATCTTTGCTTACGGTCTTATTTGTGTCAACAGATTAGTCATTGTCTTGGTCAGTTTATTGCTATAAAGTCAATTATACGCAGGTATTCAAAAGTTAATGTGTAGTGCTCTAATCTAATCTAGTCTAAGCTAATCATTTTTATATAGAAAATCTCATTTTTCTGTCATCATATTCACCATAATTATATCAACACTTTAGATCATTTAACTAAAAAAGCCTTTAAGTGGTTCTGAGTGATTAAGCTTTGTTGCACTTTTCTCTTTTGCATCATCTAGCCCTATGCTTTTCTTTTTATTGTTTCTTTCCTGCAAATCGTTTCTGTAATTACTTTCATTGGGCTTGATCTGAAGCCCATGGAGGTGAATACACAGACTTTCATTAATTTGAATAGGCTGCAGATCATATCTCCTGTAAGGAGATAGGCATGGGTCAAGGACTTGAAATGCAGAACACCTGTTTAACTGTGTGTTTTTCTACTGTTATTTCAGCTAGCTTCATCAAACTAATGATATTGATGCAGAAATGTGAACTCCTGTAGCACAACACTGGAAAATAAGCCTATACTACATTTATTACAACAGTACTTAGAAATGAGAACCACAGCACAGGCTGCACTGTGCCTCACTCATGCACCCAGCAAGAGACGGACAGTGAGAGACAAACAGCTGGTTTGTGGCAGAACTGAGACTTAAAGCCACATAACGTAAGTGCAAGTTGAGTGTCCGTCCCCCTCACCACTCCCAGCTACGCTTCTCTTTCTGCTGAGGGGCAACAGCACATGTACCTGTATGAATGTAATATTATCTAATGATTTCTTTGTCTGATAATGTTACACAAGGCAGAACATTAATCCAAAAAGAAGGGCTGACTCTCAGTTGTTTCAATCAACCTCACCGCTCTTTGTCTGCACAGCAGTGATTACGGACTCTGCCACTGACAGCAACAAATAAGGCTTTCCAGTGTTTCCCTGATTAAGAAGACTCTTCACAAGACATCATATGTACATCTCTCACAAGGCTTAAAGTTTCCTGATCCTTTTGCCATTCCACTTTTCAGCATTATCAGATGCACTGCAATGTCCAGCCTTGCAGGAGAGGCTTGACCTGAAGGGACTTTTGCTGCCCAGTTTATATGGTCCTGCTAGAAAGCAGCCATTCGTGACTGAGTGTAGTAAAAATATAAAAATTCCAGCTCAAGTTGAAGAAAATCCTTGTTGCTATTAATTATTCCAAACGAAACATTAGTGTTGGTGCAGTGTCCCCGCTGGAAAGTGTACCATGCTCTCACATAACTACAAAGTTAGCCTTAACTGCTGAAAGAGCTATATTTTTTCACAGCAGCAGCATGAACACAGATGAGTTATCATGAGATGAAAAGCAGGCACTTAGGAGTGCACCCTGAAGTCAGCAGTTCTGGACAGACATATGAGCTGATCTCAGCATGTTTACTTCGCAGCTAAACCACATTGTTGTCTTCTGGTTATTTCCACCTCAGGAAAATAAATGAACATTAACTATCCAGAAGTTTTAAAAAGCAAAAAAGCTTTACAATTTTTTAAAAATTATTTTTAGCAATTAAGATCAGCTCAAATATCTTCTTTAAGCTTCTCAAACATCTGCGTCTTGATCTAAACCCAAATTCAGTTATTTATGCTGGATTTATTGTCCATTATGCTTTGGTCACTTGGTGACCCTGTCTCAGAGGCTACATGAACTCTGGCAGCAAACAGAGCTTTCTCTGTGCCAAACAGGAAAAATTCAAAACTGTTTATCCGATATGACAATACTGATAGTGCAGAGAAGCACTTTGGACTTCTCCTAAAGGGTATACTGATCTTCCTTATCTTCTGTTTGCATTTCTTTTTGCCCTGTGGATGGAAGATTAGGAGAAAGCCAGTTTAGCTCTGTGTTTAGCAGAAATACAGGAGATGAAAACTGCAAGGACACATTATTTACTTGATCAATAAGAGTGACTTTGGAGTGCAGTCTAACATGCTTTCTGAATAATCGTCTTAGGCTCCAGTTCCTAAATGCTGCCTAACTCTCAACTGCCAAAATAGGGATTTTTAAAAGACTTGCCTCCTACAGCTGATTAGTAATAGGGACAGGAATTTGTAGGCAACATCCAGATCTTCCTCTGTAGAATAACTTTTCTTCTTTAGCTGAAAGTCTTCAATAGTCTAAATAAAAATTCTAGTTTAACCATCTCGGTCTTGCAGAAGGTGAGGCATGGGACAAGCAAAAGGGCAACCGATGCCCTGGGACCATGGAGAGGGTTGAGAGGCAGCCTAGCAGCCTCGTTGTACCAGCCCGGTGCTACTGCACTGCTGCTTAACCTAAAATCTTCTCTTGCCTTCACTTTCCCCTCTTGGCAGCTGTGGTAAAGCCTTGGCGCACCCAGTGGAAAGAACTGGTACCAGCACCAGCATCTCCACTCCCCATCAGGAGACTCATGCCCTCTGTTTGCAGCAATTGTCCTCCCTGTGCAGATGTGGGAATGACAAATGCTGAAGTATTTTGAAGTCTGATGGCTTGGTAGCATACTGAATTGTGAAAAAAAAAATACCACTGAGGGTGGCAGGGGAAAATTATTGTCTTTGAGGCTGCTACCACAGATATTTATGGTAAAGAAACACTGGCCCAAGTTCAAGGCTATGCCTTCCAGCTTAGCAATTTAAAACAAGTGAAGCGCAGGGGCAGTGTCACTGAAAAACGAGCTCCTCTGAGTTTGTGTACTACAGCACCTAGAACATTCATAGACAAAAAAGTGTGATTCCAGGTAAGAGGGCAATGCTGGTAGTTATTCTAAGCTACTCTCCAGTCACTCCTTTCTTGGTATGTCGGCACACTGGTAATTTCTGGGAGGAGCCAGAAAAGAATCCTGCCTCACTTCTCTGTTCTAAACATGCTTTTGATGAGAACGAGCAATGAGCATCACCACGGACGGCTGCATGGATGCCTTTTCTTGTTGAAAACTGCCACCATGCAGTTCTGGCTGGAGGACATTGGAGCAACAACACTGGGAGCAGAAATTCTCAGGCCAGGGCAGGGCATGACCAGCAATGTTGAACTGCACTGCTGGCAAAGTGCCTGCGCCTGACAGCATGCCCAGGCAAAGAGAAAACCCTAAGGGAGAGAAAGCAAAACAGACCAAAAATAACTGTGAGCGGAAGGGGCCTGCAGAGGCTCCCTCACACGGGCTGGAGGTTGCTGGCTCATGCCTTTGGTCCAAGGGTATTTGGGTGCACCTGAGGCTCAGAAAGTCCTTTCCACCAGTGACTTTGTCCTTTCCAGCAGTCCCTGACCACATCATACTGGTTCCTGCTCAACCTGGAGATGGTACACTGGCCTTGGACAAGTGGCAGCCTCTGACATTTGGGCTGGGAATAGCCTCTGTGCTCCGGCGCAGGGTCTGCACCGTAATTCTGCACATGAGCAGGCGCTCCTTGTTCTCCTTGGGCTTCCTGCAGGTTTTTCGCGGATCCGTGGACTCCTTGGAAAGATGCTGACATGGCAACTGGGAAGGGAAGGTGAAAAGGCTTGAGACATCCAAGCAATCCAGCACGGCCACATGATAACAGAGCAGCATTAAATTTGTTGGAAAAAGCAAGCCCAGCTGCTTACTTCTATTATTTTTACTGCATGAGACTGTAACATTTCTGTTCCTCCATTTCTTTGTCCTAAACGGGAATTTATTGTTTCAGGACCTTACCATGGAGTGGGGTTTGGGTGCTGAATTTTAGAGAGAGATGGAAACGTTGTGCCTTTGTCTTTCAAGCTCTTTATTATTTGGCTTTCTGGGTGTTCCTTGGGGGAGTCTTCACTTCCTTCTGCCAAATTCATATGGAAATTAATTACTCTAAATCATGTCCTGGACCCTGGCACCTGCTAATTAGGTGTCTGTAAGGGCTGCGAGTGGGGTATGCCCTACGTAGGGCTTCCTGAACTCATCCCAGAAAGGTAGGTAAGTGAGGATTTCTTTAGTGTCAAAGTTCACTCAAAAACCTCCCTCCCTCCTTCCTCCCCCTCAGGCTGCTCAGTGCCCCCCCTCCTGGACTTCTCCAGCCCTCAGTTTTTTCTTTGCAATTCAGCACAGCCCCACAAAGAGTTACATGGGCACAATGACGAAATCAGGAAAGGAGCAGGAATGGCAGGGTGAGAAGTGTCCTGGCTCACTGAGCAAAGGGCTTTTCGGTTCCAGTGATGCCTCCAGGGCTGAAAATACAGGTCGCAAGTGCTTTGTGATTCCCAGGTGACAGTGGTAGTGTCAAGATCCAGGTATGATTCTCCAATGCTGGACAGTGATGCATAAATACTATCAAAATTATGGCTGTGCCACCAGGTCTAGTCTGGGAGCGGCACTCACATGTAAGTCTTTTGTGTGATTTTTGCTGTGAGAGGCCCAAAATGCCATTTTTTTTTCTCATGGCTGGCTCACTGGAGTGAAGCATGACATATCCAAAGCATTATAAATACAGCTAAGTCTGAACTGTAGACTCCAAGGCAAAGCCACTTTCAATAAGGACCTTTTTATAGCCCACACATAGAAAGAAAACCTCTTTTGGTTATGCTCATCTCTGCTGGGTTTGAAGCAGACTGTGAAAGGCCCAGCAGTCAGGGATGCCAAGCACACGCACATGGGTAAGCCCCCAATACTGCTGTCCTTTTCCTTCACTAACCACACAGTAGTGTTTGCTCGCATATCTAAGCTTTGGCGAGACTGTACAGAGCAAAGCAATTTTAAGAAACATCTCCTGAAGTTGTTTAGCACTCTCAGATGAACTGTCTGAGCTGTACGCAATTTTATTGCATACCCCTCTGGCTGTCCCTGGCTGCCTGCATGATGGCAGGAGGGACAGACCACACTGTGTTACTTTGGCACTGGTTTTGGTTCCTCTCAAGCTATTCTGGGGGTCTTTCCTGCTGACTTAACAGCTCTTGTGGTTTCTGCCCGTATATGTGGAAAAATCAGCTGCTGATGCAGCCATTGCTCTGTCATGAAGAGGAACCTGAGTCTGGGTTTTGAGGAGGCCAGACCTGCCTCCAGGAGCCTTCGCCTGTTCCCTGGGGAACCCCAGAGAGCCAGGGACTAAGACAAAGCACAACTTTTGGTTTCAATTCACTTTTTTAAACTAGTGCCTTTTCAAAAACCAGTTTCCATAGTGACAGGGAACTGTGGCAGTATTATGAAGATCCAAAAAGCCCCGGCCAGCTATTAGCCAGAAATTCAGGAGCGTGGCCGCTCCAGAGCAGCCTGCCCCCAGCCCCCGCTGCATTCACAGCGGGGTTCTGCTTCAAACGCCTTCCATGCCCACCAGCCACGCTTCTAGCTGCCTGTCGGCTGTATTACCCCTGAGCGCTACTGCTTCGCTTAATCGCAGGTAAAATGATGTATTTCCAAAAAAGGAATATGCTTTGGTTGGGCGTAGCTGTATTCAAGCTTACTTTGCTATAAAGGGAAAAGCCAGGTTTGAAGACAGCTTTCAACCATTGTTTTCTGATGCAGACTGGTGTGGAAAATATGAAATGTGCTCATGGTAATCCATCAATTCAGCAGAGAAGCCCAGCTGAAAACCCAGGTCCCTTTTAATTCTTATTTACCAGAATGCGCTGCCTCCCTCCTTCCCTCTCGCTGTCATACGGGGCACTTCCAGCCGCGCATATAATCCAGACCTCCCAAAAGGACCTAGGAAACCTCACACAATCATATTGTTCTTCTAGTCCTTGGTATAACACATAAGAAGCGTGTCAGAGGGGCTCAGAACATCCACCAGGTTCGGCTCAATGCCAGGCAGCAGAGGTTTGCAAGTGACAGACGCCTCCATTAATTCAAAGTGTTTGTTTGCCCTCATCCTTCGTTATCTGCCGTATTATGTTGCAGTCTGTAGTATGCAAAGAAATACAGCCAGAACACTCTTACAGGTCAAATCTCGGCTAAAATTACAGGTCTGTGTCAAGTGCTTACGTTACTTGTAGCTTTTAGGTAATGTGCATTATGCATATGTAAGAGGTAGAGAAAAGTGTCATTGTGCTTTTTGTACAAATCTCAGGAACCCTTTCAGTAGGTCTGGCACTTATGTCTTTCCTCAGGAAATCTGAGTCCACAGACATCAGCAAGGGTCTCTGTGGCCTGTGGAGCCTTTCGGTGTGCACACTGGTTTTTTCAGCAGACCCAGCCCACCAGATGCGGACAAGGGCACCTGCCCAAGTGGCACAAGGACATAATGGCCCCAACAGGTACCACTGTGCACGCAGCTATTTCAAAACTGAAAGGAGCCATGGCACAGAGCCAGCCAAGGCTCTTCCAGCACCGAAGGCAGGGCACCAGCCCGACTCAAGGCGTACACTGGACACCTCCTCCAGTCCCAAACAAAGGATTATCCCTTCCAGTTTAAGGATAAATAATATTTTTCTTAAATATTTCACAGTCATTATTCCCTTCCTACTCCTCCTATTTTTGCCTGTGTATCTGTGCAACACTTTCAGAGCTGAGATCACGTGCAAGAAAACAGAGTGACATCGGTAACAAACGTATTTTTTGCGAGAGAATAATGTTTTGCATGTTGTTTCCTGTTAAACCATCAGAAATGGTGTACCCAAACAAAAAATTGTCCTTCTGGTGCAAGATTTCAACTCAAATGAAAAAGGTCATGTTCTACAGGAAAGAAACAGAAACAGAGGCATATTTAGACTAATTCTTATATCGGTATTTCTAATATAAGAGTATACGTACTGCACCAAATTAAGGGTTCGTCTATCCTAAGGCTGAGAGCAGCTAACTGCTGCAGAGCCCCAGAAGAGGCCAAGAAGCTAGACATATTTGCTTTATACATTCCCAGCCTCCAGTAACCAGCAGCTCAGGGATTTAATAACACAGAGGTGAAACTGTATATATAATGCCAGGACAAGCTGAATAAAATAAGAGCTATGTATGTCTTGAAAATGAATCATTAAGATTCACCAAAACACGAGAAGTGCACCACTCTGAGTGTCTTATGATTGTGAGTGTAGGCGCTGTCTTTGGGAGGTAATTCCTGCCATAGACAAAATTTTCCCTTGCTTCCTCGAGACCTTCGAGCGACCCTACTGAATTGTTTAAATTCCATTAGAAAGTGGCTGCTGGGAATATGTGCAATAAATAGCTGCTAAGATCAATGGCATTCTTGCTGATTTAAAATCAATGTATTGCTTGCTGATGGTGCTGGCAGCATTTTCATCTGGGAAATGTAGCAGTGATCTGCTTTAAATAAACATAGTGGTAAAAAACTTTACCTGAACTCATTAGTGACTCAGACTGATTTTAGGGTAATTCAGAAAATGCCTGTTGCCCACAGATAGGACTTTGATGTGATCAGTGATTTGTGGTTAGCAACTGGAAAATATCATAGAACAGAGAAGAAAACTGAAAATGCTCCCTGAAAAATAAGTGCTTATGGTACCTAGACCATCCATTGAAAGCCACTGATCACTTTTGAAAACGTGAGACGAACACCATCAGGTTACTACAGCTCTAATGACCACCATGCACCTTTTCCGGGCCAATTCCTTGCTCCTCTCCCTGCTTCTGCCTTGCCCTCATCCCTTGTGATACCATGCATTCATGATGGGTATAAGCCCATCAAGACCTAAAATGCCACCAAAAGTTGGCCTCATCCACTAGCACTTAGCTTTGGGTTGGGCTGGGGTCCTCTCCCACTTCTTCCTTAAAGCTTCTCCCTCAGCATGAATACATTTTTTCTGTCACATGCTCAGCTAAATTACTTTGGTGAAAAGAAACATTAGATCATCTGCCCTACCTATATTTTGTTTTGTAATCTACCCATTTAATTGCGTCATGTCCTTTCCCTACAGATCATCTGATGATGATTCCCAGGACAAGCCTTCACCTCTTTTTATGCATGTTGTAACACTCCAGCTATTACCACCTCCTGGTTGTAAAGAAGTATATCACTAAATCACTAGTGATATACTTCACTAGATCACTAGATAAATCAGAGCTCTTTCTGGCATGTTTCTAACTTGGGAAATGAGGCATCTGAGCGAGGAACAGAAATTGTAACTGCATCAGAATTTTATTTGATGTAAGCTGTTCTGGATTTTTTAGTTTATTTAAGAGCTTCTATTGAATCCTTCTCAATTTCTTTTAACTTGTTTCACATTACATGCGATAGCTTTAAAAGATAGTACAGGGATATAAAACTGTTGGGTAACAAAAGCTGGAAGCCACTGTGCAGCTAGAAATCTACAATCTAATCACTATCACTGAAAGGCAGTGGGACCAATCACACAACTGGAGCTCTGCAGTTGATGGCTATAAACTGTTCAGAACAGATAGGCAAGGACAGAGGGGCAGAGAGGTTGCCCTCTGTGTAAAAAAAAAATGGATTGACTACACAGAACTGTCTTTGAAAAATAGTGATGAACAGGTTGAGAGCTTATGAGTAAAAGGTAGGGGCCAAGCCAACAAAGGAAACCTCATGGCTGGTGTTATACTGCAGGCCACCCAAGCAAGAGGAGCCTGTCAACGAAGCGTTCTTACTTCGACTACAGGAGCCATTGTTCGCACGTGCTTTGATCCTGCTGGGACACTCCAATCACCCTGAGGTCTCCCGGAAAAGTGGCACAGTAAACTGTAAGCAATCCAGGAGACTCTTGGAGTGTGTTGAGGATAATTTCCTAATCCAGGTGATACACAGCCCAACCAGAGGACAAGCGTTACTAGATCTGTTGCTTACCAACACAGATAAACTAATTAGAAATGACAAGATTGGTGGCATTATCATGCCCTGGTGGAATTCACAGTCTTGAGGGATATGGGATGAATGAAGAGTAGAGTTGTGACCCTGAACTGCAGGAAAGCAAATTCTCATTTGTTTAAAGAATTAGTGGATGGGACCCCTAGGAAGCAGCCCTTGGGGATACGGGAGCTGAACAGAGCTGGATGCTCTTTAAGGACAAGAGCTCTCAATTCCTACATTCCAAGAAATCAGGAAAGGAAGGCAGGAAACCAGCATGGCCAAGTAAGGACCTCCTGGTCAAACTAAAGTGTAAGAAAACAATGCACGGGCAGTGGAACCAGGGACATGTATCCTGGGAAGAATACAAGGATGCTGCCTGGGTGCATAGGAATGGAATCAGGGAAGCTAATGCTCAACTGGAGATGAATTTGCAAAGAATAATAAGAAGGGTTTCTACAGGCACATTGAGGGGAAAAGGCAGATTAAAGAAAACGTACCACCATCACCCAGTAAAAAGGAACATTAAAGAAAATGTATTACTCCCACCCAGTAAATAAGACAGGAAAAGCAATGACAACTGACATGGCTGAGGTACTCAACAATTTTTTGTCCCAGTTTTCAGTGGTGTTGTCTTTTCCCACATCTCTCACGTCCCTGAACCTCAAGGAAGCGGCTGGGCGAATGAAGTCACTCCCATCATAGTGAAGATCGGGTTTGAGACAGCCTGAGAAACCTGACCATACATAAGTCTGTGGGACCCAATGAGATGCATCGTGAAGTTCTGAGGGAACTGGCTGATGTAGTTGCTAAGCCACACTCCATCATATTTGAAAAGTCATGGCAGTCAGGCAAAGTCCGTTGCAACTGGAAGAAGGGGACTTTTTATCCATTTTAAAAAGCGTGAAAAGGAGGACCCTGGGAACTAAGGACCAGTCAGCCTCACCTCTGTGCCCAGGTAAGATCATGGAACAGGTCCTCCTGGAAGATACGTCAAAACGGAAGACAGCGAGGTGATTAGAGACAGCAAACATGGTTTCACCAAGGGTAAATTGTGCCTGACCAACCTAGAGGCCTTCTACGTTGGAGTATCTACATCAGTGGACAAAGGAAGGGCTACAGATGTAATCTGTCTGGACTTCTGTAAAGCCTTTGACATGGTCCCCCCACAACATCATTCTCTCTAAATTGGAGAGGTATGGATTTGATGGATGGACTATTCAGTGGATAAGGAACTGGCTGGATGGTCACATCCAGAGAGTAGTGGTCAACGTCTCAGTGTCTGGATGGAGATCACTGATGAGTGGTGTCCCTCAGGGGTCCATATTGGGACCAGTACTGTTTAATATCTTCATCAGTGACATAGTGGGATCTAGTGCATTCTCAGCAAGTTTGCAGATGACTCCAAGCTGTGTGGGGTGGTTGACATGCCTGAGGGATCGGATGCCATTCACAGGGACCCGGGACTAACTCGAGAAGTGGGCCTGTGAACATTGTGAGGTTCAAAGAGGCCAAGTGCAAGGTCCTGTACCTGGGTCAAGGCAACCCCTCATATCAAGACATGCTGGGAGATGAAGGGACTGAGAAAAGCTGGACATGAGCCAGCAATGTGCGCTTGCAACCCAGAAAGCCAACTGTTTGCTGGGCTGCATCAAAAGGAGTGTGGCCAGCAGGTCGAGGGAGGTGATTCTGCCCCTCTACTCTGCTCTGGTGAGACCTCACCTGGAGTACCGAGTCCAGCTCTGGGGCCCTCTGCATAGGAAAGACTTGGACCTGTTGGAGAGGGACCAGAGGAGGGACACAAAAATGATGAGAGGGCTGGAACACCGCTCCTGTGAAGAAAAGCTGAGAGAGTTGGGGTTATACAGCCTGAAGAGAAGGCTCTGGGGAGACTTGATTGTGGCCCTTTACTATACAAGAAAGATGGAGGGAGGCTTTTTACTGGGACCTGTAGTGATAGGATAAGAAGCAATGGGTTTACACTGAAAGAGGGTAGATTTACATTGGATATAAGGAAGGAATATTTTTATGATGAAGGTGGTTATGAACAGGTTGTCCAGAGAAGTTTTGGATGCACCATGATCAGAAGTGTTCCAGGTCAGGTTGGACAGGGCTTTGAGCAACCTGGTCTAGTGGAAGGTGTCCCTGCCCATGGCAGGGGGTTTGGACTAGATGATATTTAAAGGTCCCTCCCAACCCAAACCATTCTATGATTCTACAAACTGTAAACATTTTAGATTTTATGATTTACTTCCATGCTGCAGAATAGAGAATTTTTTAAAATGGAGAATAGTTTTCCTTCTCTATTAACTTTTTAAATAAGAATTTAATGGGTGTCCTTTGATGTCTATTAGGTTATAAACCAATCACACACAAGCAAATTCCCATAATGGACCTGCACTCTGGGTCCTGCTTAGCTATACACATGCTTGTCTCTAGAAATACTAACTTTTCTATGTACATGTACATGCACACGTACAGACGGCATTTATGAAGTGCAAACAGCAAAGTGATTTTATGCCTGGGAAGAAAACTTTCAAATACAAAGCCTATAAATAGATGATGTATTGTCTTTCTGGCTCAGTAAGTAGCCTGAAAAAGTGCTCTCAGGAGGCGTGTCCCTCTTTTATTTCACTCAGACAATAATTCTGCAGTCTAAATGTAATACTTTATGTTTATTATCATTATGGGAATGGACATCATGTGGGAAGCAAAGGCACTTTCTGAATTTCTCTAGGCATCGGGAAATAAATCTGTACAGAAAGGAAACAGCCCAGTATGTCCTCATGGACAGAGGGAAACACCAGATTACTTGACATGAAAAGCATCAGGAACTAGTGCAATGACCTGTATGCAAACCACAAATGGGTCTAGAGTTGGATATGACAAAATAGAAAGCCGCATGGGATGCATCCCGCAGCGTTGTGTCCCAGGATCTGGGTGTACTGTGTTCAAAGAAGCCAGCAAGGACACAACTCGAGAGCACCTCACACAGATGGGTCTCAGATCCTCAGTAGTTTAGTTCCCAGGCAATTTTGTATTAAGAGTAAATCTGAAAATGCAAAACGAAGCATGTGCCTCCATGGCCTATTGGCAGAGCCTGTTCCAGCGGAGTGACAGATGGGTCCCCCCTCATTCCAGGCATACCTGAACATGAGAAGTGTTTCAGCCTTTGCTGGGCGTAGGACAACCTCCCTGAATAACAAACAGTTAAAAAACACAGAGCTTTGTGGTTGCTCCAACATTTTCCTAGAAACACCCATACATGCTATTTCATGTAAGTGTCCACAGACCCTTGCACTGTGAAGGCAAGCACTGTTGGAAGAGCGTGACTTTTCTGGATGTCTTTTGAACTGTGTTTAACAACGTGAAGTTCTGAGTCTTCCTGACACACCAGGCATTGGTGTGGGATCCAGATAGGAGGGACTGGTGGAGTCCATGGACTTAGATTTCTCCAGCAGGAGAACAAACCAGTGGAAAAAAATACAGAGGGGAAGAAAAAGGGTCAAGCTATTATTGAAATTTATGGCAGTTAATTTTAAAAATAAAAAATAGGCCTGCATGAGCCATGGTGCTACTGCACACACACGGAGCCACAGGGCTATGTGCAGCAGATAGAACAACATGGGATCCTTCAGAAAATATTGGCTTGTGTAGGAACCTTGCTGAAGATAAGACTTCTCTTGCTTGCTTTTTTTTTTTTCCCAGCACATTGTCCTGGGTTTGGCTGGGATAATTAATTTTCACATGAAGCTGCTAGGGGTCACAGACAGGACAGCTGACCCAAAGGGATATTCAATACCATGTAGTGTCATGCTCAGTATATAAAGTGGGGGAGCTGTCCGGGGGAGGGAATTGCTGCTTGGGAGCAGGCTGGACATTGGTTCCTGGGTGAGGAATTGCATTGTGTATCCTTCGCATTGTATATTATTTTATTGCTATTATTGTCATTGTTTGTCTCTGTGTCTTCCCTTTGCTGTCGTGTTAAACTGTTTTTATCCCAAACCATGAGTTTTACCTTTTTTTTTTTTTCTTTTTCTCTTCCCCATCCTACCGGGCAGGGGAGGAGTGAGTGAGCAACCGTGTGATACTTGCTTGTTGGCTGGGGCTAAACCATGACACACACCACAAACGTGGCCCAGTAGAAGCATTCTCAAGCACAGAATGTACTCTCATGCACAGAAGTACTTAATGCTCCGTTTTGCTATTCCCAACCTCCATAAATTTATGCTCCTGTAATTACTGCTCTCTGCCTACTGACAGCAAGTTAAAAATATCACATACTCTCCAAATTAGAACTATTTTCTGTTTTTTGTTAAATCTTTGTAGTTGATATAGAACAAAATGTTGTGATGAGCCATATGAGATCTCTCTTGCCTTCACTGGTCAGGACTGGAGACTCTAACAGCACCAGCAGAAATCAAAAAAGTAGTGTGGCATAAACAGACCAAGACAAATTTGACTGTGTTATGAAGCCATCGATCCTGTATTGCCTTTGCTTGCTTCATCTCTTGCTTGATGTTTCCACAGTGAATGGAGTGGATTTATGCCAGGACCTGTTCTATCAGAGCTTGCATTTAGATAAAAAGTGAAATATTTCTGCTTTATCGAAATTCCTAATTTATACTCTAAAGTGCCCCTAACTTAGATTAAACATAAAATATATCTATCTAAATAAAATGTAGATAAATTGTAATTTAGATAAAATATAAAATGATATGTAAAACATTTATGTCCTATCCAAATTCCTAATTTATACTCTAAGGTGTCCCTCACTTAAAAGGAATGACTTATTGTTGATGTAGCACTTATTTTGATAGTGGAACAATGGACATAATCACATGAATAAACTTGTGAGTCACAAAAAATTAATCTGGTATTAAGTAAACAAAACAAAAAAATTCACCTTGTATTCAGGTTCTAAAATCTTTGCCATAGGAGCCATCTCTTTATTATGTACAAATACCATATTTGCCATTAGGACTTCTGAATCTCTATTTCAAAAGGTTTGTGGAAGGAACTGTCTGGAAATCACAAAAGGTCAATCCCCTCCCAAGCAAAACTAATGAGATTGAGTTTCCCAGTGACTGTTTGAGACACGCACACAATTTTTTCTTCACTTCTGATAGGTTTCTTTGAGCTAATAACATAGCATGAAAACCCACCCCCAAGTGTTAACATATTTTGAATCAACAACATGGAGAAATTCCTCATTTGCAAGACTCAGCAAAGCTTCATCTGGTAACCAGCGAAGACAGATATTGCATTAGAGAAAAGGAACTAATGCAAAGCCGCATTCATTCTAATACCTTCTCTCACTTCTGAAGCAGCAGAGGCAATACCCAAAAGCAAACATGGCCCTACCCATTGCACTGCCTGGTTTGTCACTTAAATAAAGGCCAGGATAAGGACATGAAGAGCTTGGCTAAGGACCAAAGAGATTTTTTTTTTTCCGAGGTATTTAAATACCACTACATAATCAAGCTCTCAGAAGGATTTTCAAAAGCAGTTAGGAACCCAAGTTCTGAGAGTTCATTGGTCCTTCTGAAAATCCTGTATGGTACCAAATTAACTGCATCTTTGGACATCTAAATACCTCTGTTTCTTTGTGCTACTTCTGCCAGGGACTGTCCTCCTTGATTTCAGCAAGGCAAAGCCTTAATTGTGAAAAGCTGTGAAATTTCTTCCCATTCTCTAGTTCGTTTTGCTCCCTGAAAAAAGGAAAAGCTTATCGTTCTTGCCTAATGAAAATGTTACTCCCCTCATTTTAACTGAAACTATAAGAACAGCACTCAATCCCCTGGCTGTAGCCACACGGGTCTTTGCCGTACAGAGAGCAGTTTGCTTGGATCTGATTGAGGTTTATTTGCCACAAATTTCACTGCAATGCTTCTCTGATTTAATAATGCAGGTATGCAGTTCCTTTTTTTCGGATAGAAATCCCTCTCAGATTGATAAATGACACAGGCTGCAGCATCCATCCCAGTCCCATCAGGTGGTGGTGGGCCAGACACTGCCCTCTGTTTACATGTCTCTCAATACAAATTGTGTTGCCTATGTGGGATCTTGGAACTGCTGTTTGTATACATTATGTCCTCAGAAACACGATACCAATCTATTGCACGATGACTGCGAAAGTATTGTACAGATTCTTTTACTTTGTAGAAGAAAATGTTCCCTTGATGTGATAAATACTGAACATGACTTTAGCTTAGGCTGCAAATAGCGGATTACTCAATCATCTACTATTTAAGTACCTGTTTGTTTTGTTATGAAGTGAAACTTTTGAGCAAGATCATATCACACGTGAAGTGGCTTCCTCCATCCTGAAATATTAATCCTCAAGTCAAAACAAATTGAAGGTAGTCCCAGAATGACTTTAATAAGCCTGAGCTGCTGCGTCCCACTCTCTAGTATCCCACATTACATGTTCCTTGCCCCGTCTTTGTGCTAACACTAACATTTTTGCAGCCTCTGGATGACCTTGTCAGGAGGATGGGGATGGGGAGGTGAGCTGGGAGGGACCTGCTCCCGGCGAGGGGCACAAGGGCAATCACCAGCGGCTCGGAGCCGGGACAGGGCTGGAAAACATGGCTCGGCCCTTCAGAAAGAGGGTCTGCTGAGCACCTGCGGGTCTTAAGATGAAGGTGATGGAAAGTATTAAGGGGGCAGCTGTGAAAGGAGAGAAACCCCTGGAAAGGGAAAAAGGGGGACATGGGGAGGGGTGAGGAGTCAAGGGGGAAGCAGAAAAGGTGGAAGGCCACAGGAGTCTGTGCAAGAAATCGGGATGCGAAGGGAAAGGGCAGGAGCAGCAGAGTGCGGGCAGGAAGGCGCGGGAGGGCACGGGGAGGGGCTGGGGCTACGCGGTACAGACAGGAGACCAGGCGTGCCGGGGGGGGGAAGCTGAGCCGGCAGGGACCCGAGGCAGAGCAGGAGATACGGGGCGCGCTGCTCCTCGCTCCGTGCCTGGCACCGGCGGCACCGGCAGCCCCGGGCGGTGCCGGAGCAAAGGCCGGGCCGGCCCTGCCCGGGGTGTCCTCGCACCGCCGAGGCGCGGCGGGACGGGCACCGAGGGGCGGGCGGGCGGCACACCCGGCCGTTTGCAGCCCCGGCAGGCAGCGGAGCCGTTGTGCGCAGCGGGCCGACGCTTTTCTCGGCCGAGGGCGAGCGGCGGGAGAAGCGAGCCCCGGCTAGTGCTGCAGCGGGGAGGACAACGCGCCCCGCTCCGGTGCGGGGCAGCCCGTTTTCGGGAAGGAGCCCCTGCGCCTCCCTCGGCCCAGCAACGGGAAGCGAGCGGGACTCGCAACAACCGGCGCAACCCGCCGCCTCCCCCGGGTACTCTGCAGGCCGTGTCCTCCCTGCGGCCGTCCCGGGGGAGGGGACGCGGCGCAGGACCCGGCCGCTGCCGGCTGCCTCGCCGAGACGGGGCCGGCGCCGCTGACACCGCCCCCGGGGCCGTACAGAACAGCGCAGCGCCCGGCAGCGGGCCCGGGGTGCGCCTGCCCGCCCTGGCTGCGCTGCCCGCCCCGGGGGCGGGGCCGGGGCCGCCCCCCTCCCTCTCCCCGCAGCGCATTCGCCGTGGGGGCCCCCTCTCCGGTGACGTCACTGCTGTCTAAAAACGCGCCCCGGCGGGCGGGCGAGCAGCGGGCCGGGTGGGCAGCAGCGCCGGCAGGACGTGCCCCGCCGCCGACATGGTGTCCCCCGTCACCGTGGTGAGTGCGGGCCGCGCGGCGGGCGGGGAGAGCGGGACCCCCCTCCCACGGCCGGCCGGTGGGGCCGCCCCCCCCGCCCCGGGCGGTATCCGCCTCCTCCCCCTCCTCCCGGCGGTGCCCCCCACCCGGTTCCCGGGGCGCTGCCCCGAGGGGTGGGTGCTCCGCTCCGCTCCCGCCGCCGCTCCCCGTGCGCGCCCGGGGCGCGAGGCAGCGACCGTTGCCGCCGAGCGAGCGTTGGCGGAGACCCCCCCCCGCCGCGTGCCCGGTGCTCACCCCGGCCTCGGCGTGCGGCGGTGCCTCCCCCGGCAGCTGTTGCTCCAGCGGTGCCCCCCGCTGGCTCCCTTCCTCTTCCTCCTCGTGTCAGTTATGTTTTTAAAAGCCTCCGTAACACATCTGTTCCACGCAGAGCACACCTGCTCCGAGCGGCTCTGCTCCAGCTGCCCTCGGCTTGCACCGTGGCAGCACCCGGGAGCATCCTCCTGCCCCCGCGGCCTCCCTGCCCTCGCTGGCACCTCCGCGTTACCATCTGGAAATGGCTTTGCTGTCCAGGTGACAGCTCGGGCTAAGGCTTGTGTCGGCCGCCGCGTCGGGCAGACCTTTCCGTCCACCGAGACCTCGTGTCCTCTGACAAGCCAGTCTGGCACTTCCACCGTCTTAACGATGTGAGACGAGGATGGTGTCACCTGCCTGTCTCATGGGGGAGTCATGACTCTTAATTAATGTAACCAGCAATAAGGTAACGACTCGCCGCTGTCCTGTCAATAGGTGACGTGTGTAGCAGCACAGCTGGATTGATGGAGCAAAGCTGGTAACTGGGGTAGCTGTAGCTCACACCAGGCTGGACCAGCAATACCAGGTCCTGGCCCTGCAGGCGAAGTGTGTTGGTTCAATGCTGAAAGAAGACAAAATGATTTCAGCCAGAACAGCAGAGAGACTGTACTGTTCAATATGCTGCTTTGCATGTTCCTGTTTCTAGAAAGCGAGGGATGTGTCTGGATGCACCAGCAGACTGATCTGTACTGTAAGAATCGCGAACTGTTGGTGGGAGAGTTGGCTGGTGCTTCGCTGAAGCACTGAACACCTATTGCAGGTATCCTGGTTCCTTGTGGAGCCATTGTCATCCTGTTTTGAAATATTGTGGTTAATGGCCAGTCCATTGTGTTCTCTCTCACAGGTAGAAATCCCGTCCCTTTCCCGTTCTTAACTCACAAAGCCAGGGTTCAAAACTTTTAAATTGCTTTGCCAGTTCTGCACAGCAGCTTTTGTTGTCCAATACTTCAGATGAGTTTTCCCCCAGTTATTAACATGTACCTGGTAAGTTCATCAACAGCCTGGGGGTGACTTTTATCTGTAGAGACAGAGGGAAGTAGCTTGCTAATTATACCATTGTAGTGCCAAACTTTTTTTTTTTTGTTATGCTTTCTAAAAATTACTGAAGAGATTTGGTATCTTTGTGCTTCTGTGCCGTAAGCTGAATTCATCCGTATGTAATACTTTTGGTTACAGTGAATTGTGTATATGTACCTTGGAAATAAAATCTTGTGCTGGGACAATACTGGAATGGCTCAAAAATTGGCAGAATTTGTTTCATAATCCACAGGAGGCAGTACTTTGTTTTTAAGTCTTGTGGATCAGGGTGGTGTTGCAGAGTGTATTTCAACTGAGCTTTGAGAGAAGGCAAATGACTAAAGCATGAGTATGTGTTGGGAAGAGTGTATGTAGTTCAGACTGGTAGGCTTTACCTGCACCAGAAATTATGCTTTAGGAAGGTAACTTGAGAGGGAAAATTAAAAAAAAAAATCTGCTTTTCTCATTTGCCTTTTTGACACATAGCAAAGCACATTTCTCCTCTGGCTTCGTCCCTGATGTGCTGACTGCTTCACCAAAGGCAACTAACGCAGGTGGGTGTGAAGCTGTGGAGAGCTGGAGGGACGACGAGCCTGGGAGCTGTGACTGGAGCTGCAGCTGTTTACCGCGGCTGTAGAGATGGGAGTGGATGGTGTCTGGTCCTCCGAAGAGCTCATAAAAAAAAAAAAAAGGCTACCAGCCTTCAGTCTGTTTAGGAGCAGTCTTTTGCACATCACCTTCAGTGGGTTTTCACATCGCTCTTCATCCGCAGGAGCACGCTGTGCTGTGGTCCGCGAAGGGCAGGCTGAAACGATGTCATGCAGCAGTGTGCACTGCCCAGGAGCGCCGTGCGGCCCTTGCACAGCTGCCAGCTGGAGCTGCGCTGGGGCTGAGAAGCAGAGAGGCTGCACAGCTGGTGGGCTCCCTCCCGCTAGTCGCTTGCTGAAGGGAGCAGCAGTGGGCAATCGGTCTGGCCACAGCTAGGTGCTACCCCATGGGCCCTGGCCTTATCTCTGTGCTGCACTGCCTTTTGCTGCATAGATAGACCAGGTGTCTGGAGCTGGCATGGCTATCGCTGCTATGATATATGATAAGGATGCTCTCTGTGGGGGCAGCACCTGAGGCATAATCATGTTAGCCAGAGGAATTGATTTGTCTACAGTGTATGTCCTCTCCCAGTACACTGCAGCATCAGCGTCAATGGAGAGGACATTAGAAGTGCACAGCCAAGAGTGACATGATTTTGCTTCCCATTTTCAAAGCTATGGCCTTTGTGCATAACTGCAGCAGATGGCCCGAACTACTTACATGCAACCTGGTCTTCTGCATCTCCCCCTCTTTCCTTCTTTAGGACACTCCTGTAACACGAGTCAGAAACTCTGAGCTCCAGGTCTGCTGTACAACTGATAGCTGGAAGAGATCAGGCAAGGAGGTGTGGGCCATGGAGAGGAAGCTAGGGAGCGATCGTGGCTAGGTCTGCTTGTTCACGCTGGCTGTCAGGTGTGCATCATGGCCTGGGGGTTTGGCATGTCCACCCCATGTGCAAGGAGAGACCACGGCATTGTGCAGAGCTGACCAAGGTGTTGTCTCTGGTGCTGCACAATTCAGATGTGCTGAGGGGGGAGCATGCCCACAAATAAACAAGTCTAGGGCCAAAATGCCTTTTAATGTATTGTGCCAGGTGTTCAGCTGGGATAAAGCTCTGGGATCCTGCTGATGCCAGAGTCTAGACTTGCCTGGCACTGAGCTGTGGCAGAGAAGATGCATTAGTCTGCCAGTCCTGCTCCAGCTGTTGAGCAATGCTCACTCTGCTTGGAAGTCACCTTGGAGGGAAGCTTTCACTGCTTGCTCTGCGAGGCAGGCAGGAGCATCCTGCTTAAAAATTATTATTCTTGATACTGCTCTGATTAAGAGCTGTTTTTTCTGTATAAAGCCGTGTGGGCTGAGAGCCTGCATTTGGAGAGCAGTATTAATAAACAGCACATTTGCTTCATGGATATGTGAGGTTTAATTCCCTTCCTGTTCAGTCATCACTGGTCCCATCTTAATAAAAGTCCTTTCTGAGACCACCTCGTTAGTGATTTTTGTCCTGGTTTTTCACTATTGGTTAAGCAGTTTTTAGCGTGAGCTTGTGAGAGATAGCCCTTGCCCTAAGGGCCTCTCTGCCAGCAGGCACCATGATTGCAGAGGCTGCAAGCATGCAGGAGATGAGCCTGGAGACATGCAGTCATTCTGGCATTTACATAATGCTCCTTGCTCAAAGGGACCTTATTTTTCCCCTAAAGTTAGGGCTAAACTTAGTATAGGGCTTCATACCACCTTGAGGAAAACAGGGCATGGGAAACATAAAGACGTCAATTGGCTAGTATAGGTCTTTTGGGGGAGGCAGTTAGAGATGATGCTGGTGTGTCTTTTTCAGCAAGATGAACTATGGGCTCTCATCCCTACAGCCCCTGTGTATCTGACTTTTACTTGGCCTAGTGCAGTCCTATGTGTTGGAGGGAGGTAAAACTCCCTGTTTGGGACAGATTTTTTCCTAGAAGCCATATATTAACAATCTCCATCCCTTCCCTTTTGTCATGTGATGTATCTGCATCTTTAAATTGAGATAGCTGAGTTGGGCAAGAATATGTTGTTTTGGCTGGATCAAGCAAGTCGAGCCCTCGACCCCTTCCCCCCGAGGTGGGAAGCAGCCATTGACCCTCCTGGGAACAACCCTTTTCCACCCTCTGGGAAGATGCAGGATGTCACTGGGGGGGAGTATGAAGGTCACTTACAAAAACTGGGCAAAAAACCTAAAAGATACGATCTGGAAAGATAATAGTAACAAATATTGAATAGGGTTTGAGAACTGGGTGGGTATCAGAGTTTCTGAGAGGGGCCAAACCACACTGACCCAGGTGAATAAAGAGACCTGATGTAAATCATGTTGCTTAGAGACTCTGCTATGGGCAATTGTAGCTGTAGTAGGTCTAAGCATAGTTTTAAAGGTTTATTATTAGAAAGTGTGCTCTATAATCCTCAAACTGCTGTTGAAAACAAGAAAGCTAGATCACACGTGGAATTATTTCAGCCTTTGCTTCTTAAATAGAGGATGTATTATTTCTGCATTAATGAATAAAATGTTAGCAGCTATCCAAATCAGAAGTAACTCCTACAGTAGAGAGGTTAATTTTACTCGTTCTCTTTGTTTATACCCAACGTTGTTGCTTGCATTGCATCCTGATTACTTTAATACATAATAAATTGAGATTTTATTACACAGAAGTCTTGTAAACATGTGCATTTATATACCACAAAGACAATTATGGAAATATGGCACTTGTGTAAAAACCAAGCCAATTTAAATGAATTATAAAAAAGATTTCTAAACATCTGAACTCAATGAAGGGAGGGAATCAGCACCTTACGTAAGCTTAGCAGGATCTTAGTAATGCTTATGTCAGTCACACCTTTTGGGAGAAGCCTAAAAGCTTTGGTTCTTCTGAGCAAAAAGCTGTGCTGATTTATGTCAGCTAGAGCCCAGGCACAGCGTTACGTGCCGTGATTTATTTTTTCAGACTGAACTTGCGCATTCTTCCTATGACATTGACATTCTTTGCCGGAGCTGTTGCTATGAGAGGGTGGGCTTAGATATGGGTAACTGAGATTGGAGGCTTGAAAGTGTGGGCTTCTCTCATGCTCTTCCCAGTCTCAGTGTGGCTGCATTAAGCAGTTAGTACCGATCACTGCTGCAGGCAGTGCTGTAGATTAAAGGCTTCATTAACTCAAGTATATCACTCAAATCACACGCGTCTGTTGTTCAAAGTGTGCTTTGTGCATTAATGTTATGGGTCCAGTTTAAAAGCCTGTACTTACACATAATTCCTATGAATGGACAGAGATGCATTTCTTCTGTTCTCTTTTCCTGTTCAAGTATCTATAGCCAAAATACACTGAGTGCGACAGAAGAGCCAAAGTTATCTTTCTCTGTGGGTAACTGCATAATACTGAGGAAATAATAACTCCAGTGAAATTGGACTCTTAGAAAAAGATGGCATCTGGAACCCGTCTTCTGCTGGCATGTGGAAACTCTTGAACAGCAAAAATATTATTAGTTATATAACTTCCTTCCCTCCCAGAGGCCTAAGTGGCTATTATACTAGCATTTAATTTTCCTACTGCCCTTCATGTCACACAATTTGTAATTACAGTAGAGATGTAGGCTTTGCTGTACAGCAGCATGGCCAAAATGAAGGTGATGGCTGTTGCTTCTTGCTTGCTTGTGCCCTTCCTATATCGGTTCCTTATACTGCCTTAATTTAAATAGCATTTAAGATAATGGCAGGTTTCTGAATGACAAGTGTGTCAGTCTGGAGCATCCCTCCATGTAATGCTGAACATGAACTTGTATCCAGGTGACACGGAACAGAAAACTGTGTCTGGGAGAGAATTACATGCCACCAGAACTGACGGGTGGTAGGTGAGCTGGGCGGCAGTTTTCCTGGAAGATTGCAAGCGTGCTGGGGTGGGAAGGGTTTCGGGTACCTGCAGGGAGCCTAGGGGCTCACATTGCAGCCTCTGACCCAGCGTTGCACAGGGAGCAGTTTCTCTGGGTAAGCACAATTTGTGTCTCTTGTTGCATTGATGTTGCAGGCTGACTCTTGAGTTGCCAGTCTGCCTGTTGATGAGGATGGTGGCTGTTTTGATTCATCTTGCTGCAAGCTTATGGAAATGCCTTGTTTCTACCAGCAGACTACACTTTCTCCCAAAAAACAATTCCTGTAGGTTACTGCAAAACCATGTACTTTCCAAGACTGAGTGGAGATAAGACAAGCCATGTTACTGAATTGGCCTTGGGACTTTTTTCAAGTTTGAATGGTGAGGTTTCATTTTTTTTGCCCCTCACCAGAGACCAGTTTTGGAGACAGATATGGTTGGCATCAGGAACTACATTTCTGATTATCTATCAAAATGAGTGCATTTTTGCTAGTTGCAAGTAGCCCCTGATTGAATTGTTGCTTGAGATTGAGGGGAAGTTTGAGACAGCTGCACATTTTTCAGCACATACTAGAGACATCAGGCAGATCCTCAGCCTTAAGTGAGTCACTTTGTCTCCCATGGCTTCAGAAGAACTGGGCTTGTGGTGGCTGAGACCGTAGCTTGGCTGCCATATCCCTATTTGTTTGTGTCTTTTCATTTCATTACGGCATAAATTGGAGCCATGCAGGGTGCTTGGACAGCAGTGCTGATTTGTGCTCCATTGCAAAAGAAACTAGGCAAGTTACATGGCTTTTCCCCACACCCTGATATAAAAGGATGATGCCAAGTTTATCACTTAATTGATGTTTGTGAAGTTTCCACTTGGCTAATGTCCCATGCATCTGTGGACTTGCACCCCCAATATAAAGGGCATAACACTGGTAAGCAGCTGCATGCTCCTTTGCGAGTGTGGTGCTCATTTGTATATGCAGCCCAATCACAGCAGGGGTTTTGCAAATGAAACCCTTGATATATTAGTGTGAATCCTGGGAGTGTGTGGGTAAGTGTTTGCACAGGTTAGTGTTTGCACCAGCCCACCCCACATCTGTTGAGATTGGCTGGGAATGTCCAATTTATCTTCCTGTAATCTGTGTCTGATACTGACTTACCCAGGTCACAACATCTTGGCAGACAAATCGATATTGGAAATAAAATCTGTGGCTCCATTGTCATTCTTTGACCTTACCTCCTCCTGTCTCTTAAAGCATATTGGTCCCATGATAACATGAGGAGGGCTGCTGCTTTTTTATAAGGAACCGGAATGGCACCTCTCTAAATACACATCTTTATTGGGGTACATTGCTATTTTCCCTTCTAATTTTCTTTAACATCAGTGTTTCACAAGCTTTCAGCCTTCAGGACATGATACACAGGTAGAGCATTATCATTCAGCTTTCCATTAGGCACAAGACAATCTGAGCTGTCCCTCCTGGATTTCCCAGCACAGCCCTGCTTGCTTTTGCCAGATTTGCTGATCTTATTGCAGCCCCTTCGGAGGATTCATACAGCAAAAGTCTCTTGTGTACTGCTGCCAGCTTTCTCAGCCGCTGGCAGCTGCCTTCCCCTTCTTGCTCAGTTCTGCCTTCCTGTTGCTTTTGCAAAAACCTCACCTGCCAGCTGTACATGAATCCGGTGTGTGAGCCAGAAAGGTGAGCCATAGAAGTGCCTTTTGGGTGCCAGAGGTGGTTTCACCCTTGGTACGTCTTTGGGACTGGCTGGTAGGACTGGTACAACCTGGCACTTGCCACCTGCCTTCTCTGCTACACTAATGGCTCTTTAGCTGTTGTCGTAAGGGGCTGTTATAGCACCAATGGCTGCAACACTCTTCATTTAGACCTGCATTATTCCCCATAGATCGCAGGTAAAATGAGGTCTTGTCTGCTAAAGAAGATGCTTCTGGATGGAAGGGCCTCTCTTCCCTTCCAAATACCAGTCCCTACAGGCAAAGCAGCATGTGGCAGGGTAGAGCTTTGCCAAGTGCCCATTACCCCTGAGCACCCATTCTTCCATGCATCCCCTTGCTGCAGCCAAACGACAGGGTGGCTGGGGCCCTCCGACAAGTACATAAATGTTGCAGTGGGTTGTGGGGTGCAAATAAGGCTGAAGATGGGAAGGCAAAAGGTGGATTTCAGTCCCAGGGACAAAACACTCTGTGTGCAGACCCCTCACTGATATTACCTAGAGGCTTAGCCTGCCCTTGGTGCTGACAAGGAAGGAACTGACAGTTCTCCCTGGGGCATTTTATTTTGGGTCTGCACCCATCTGGAGAGAGGCCCCAGTCTTGCCACACAGCTTATGGAGCAGATGTCAGTGTGTGGCACTTGTCTGCAACAATGGACCTTGCAAGGGGGTCCTGCTTTCTGCTGCAGCCCTGCACCCCACAGCCAGCACATTGGGCTTACCCAGCCCCTCCAAGAGAATGCTTAGAGCAACATAAAACCTAACACTGCTCTTTCCTGGGTAACAGAAATCTGCATTCTCTTTCACAGAAGAGTGTGATATAAATAATGACAAGTCTCCAGAGAACGTGTGCTCATAGCCTGGAAACCATCCTCAGGATGAGTCGTGGAGACTTCCATAAGCAGTCAAAATTTTTTATCTGGATTTTAGTGTGACAAGCCAAATAACTGCCCCTTTCCTTCCTGAGAGGAATTGCCTGGGACAGCCACCAACTGCGCACTTCAGGGTGCTGGCTGGCTGGCTTCTGAAGTACCCTGTGGCTTCACAGCATCCTCCTGAGGTCCCGGGCAGCTCTGGGGGATGCAGCCCCACCTGACCTCGCTCGCTGAAGAAGGGTGCATGCCCTTGCAGTGCAGCTCTGATGAGCAACGTGAAAAGACAGACCCGGGTTCTTTTGTGAGTGTTACAGTAAAGGAAATGCTTGGAAAGTCTTGCATCTGGTACACAAAAAGGAAGATCTGGAATCCCAGAAGGGAAAAAACAATCTTTGCTCTGCAACAAGATGCTGTCAGGCAAATGCTACTTTTTTGCTTTCATTTGTGAGAGCCAGTGGGCCACCCTGAAAGCATCAGTCTGTGACAGCTCCTACAGCCCTGCAGAGACATTTGAATTCTTGACTGGTTCAACATCGTTGGTCATTGGCAATGGTACATTGCCGACAGTACTCAGAGGGCAGTCTCCAAAACTGCCGACAGCTATGGGATTGCTACAGATGTGGAGTCAATTACTACCACAGGTTAAAAAAGGTTTCTAAAATAGCCTTGCTTGTGCTCTTCTGCCAGTCTATTAGACAGGACAGATGTTGGTTGGTAATGGAAAAAAGCAAAACCAAACAAAACAAGCCCTAGCAGAAACATCTACATCAAAGCTGAGTCTTCAGGTGAAATGTGTTTCTGTGATTTGATTTTTATGAGTTAATGTCTCCTAAAGAAAAGCTTTGCCATCCTGAAGGCTCCCCTGCAGTCCCAGAAAGCTAAGGGCAGATACCCCAGTAGCTCTGTGAGGTACTGGCTGGTGCAGTGGTATCTCACTTTGCCTGGCCTGATGGCAGTAGGTTCTGCGTAGTGGAGGAAGGTGCCAGAGACACTGTTGCGTAGCTTGTTGACCACAGTTAGCCAAGTTAACAGAATTTCTTCTTCTGTTCAGTACAAGAGATACCTTTATGAATGCTGTGACTTCCTTAATTGCTGGAGGGAATACCGTGGTCCAGTGTCTCAAGACAGCTTTGGGCAATGTCATAGTTTAAAAGGCAAGAAGCAGGGGTGGGCTGCTGATGCAACACATGGCACAGGCAGTGCCCTGAGGTGGTTGGGTTTATTTCCTTGGCTCCAGAACCACCCGCCTCAACCGTAGGCTGTTATAAGACTGTTAGTTCACATTTCTAAAGCCTCCTGAAAGGAGTCTTTTGAAGGTGAGATGCCTGTTTCCTATTCGTGACTTTTTCCTACACTATTTTACATCCCAGCTGTTTGCAGATGCATTTTTGTTTGGTTGGTTGTTTTTGTTGTAGTTTTTGTTTGTTTGTTTTATTTGTTTTTATGTTTTGTTTTGTTTTGTTTTGTTTTTTTAATTTGTTGGTATAGCAGCAGAGAGCTGCAATGTCCAAGAGCTCCCAGGTCATATTGCCTGCTGGGCCAAACTGGCCTCGTCAGCAGCCTCTTGAGGACGGTCAGCGTGGCTGCTCAGCACCCAGTGTTTTATAATTTCTTCATTAAGCACCCAAAGACTGGATGGGACTGCTGTTGTATTTGTATTGCAGCTTTGCTAACATGGGCTTTGCTGTTTCTACGCAGCGGCAGTTTGGCTCCTTCTGCCTTAACTTGGGAAGGGGCAGAAGTGAAGGCTGCCTGCCCCCTTTGCTTGTCACTGCTCATCTCCCTCCCTGACCAATGCACAAGGATTCATGGTTGTAGCTGTTTGTTGTCCTCTGGTGAAGGCCACAAAACTTGCCTAATGCTTTTCTCTCACTTTCCTGAGCCATTTATTTTAATATCCTTCACACATGGTGTGTTCAGTGCAGTTTTCTCCTAAAACCTATCCTAAACAATCCCCTTCAGAAATCTACTCACAGACAACAGCTGATAGGGGGTTTGCTGCTAGATCACAGCATGGTTAAGGAAAAGCACTGGGTTGCACAGACTTCTCTTGAGCAGTGTTTATGGCTAGGGACAGACAGCAGTCTGTGGTGAAGTCACTCTTGGAGAGCAAATATCAGGAAAGAGATGGTTGCAACAGCCATGTCTGCAATCTCGCATCGCTGGCACTTCCACGACGTGACGAGCCTTGCTCATGTGCTCCCCAGCTGGCTCGGTACAAAACGTCCCGTTCTCGACGCTCACCTGCTGCTGCTCGGCCGGGTGGCTGTGCCGTGCCCCGCGGCGCCCAGGCATGCTGCCGCACTGCGGGGACTTGAGCTGCGGCTTCCCCTGGGGAGGCTGGTGCAGGCAAACCCTGCCCTGCAGACAGGCGGCTGCGAGGAAACTGCCGCTCCAGATTTCTTCCCTTCTTTCTGCATGTAGGGGGAAGACGCTCGTCTGGAAGTTCTAACCTCAGTGCTGATAGGTTTTTATCCCCACCGTGGTTAATCTGGAGATTAGGTTGAATGTTGATGTGACTGCAAATTGGGTGGGATTTTGGCTTGGAGATGAAAATTTTTGTTGTGGTTCTCATTTCTGCATGCAGCTGTGCGTGGAGCAGCCCAGCCTTGCACAGGGGCCCTTGTTAGATGCCAGTGTGATTAATCCTCACCCGCTGCCAGCTCCCCTGTGCCTCCACCAACAGGCAACTTTTCTGATGCCAAGAACTTCTGTAGTGATATAGCTGAGTTCACCACCCAAGAACTGCGAGAGCCCATGCCAAATTTTTAATTGCATTTTTCTGGCAAATAGCCATGACTTGGTCTTAAGAAAAAGAAGTAGAATATTTCTAGTTCTCAACCTTGTGTCGGTCTGTTGTGGAACAAAGCTGGGAAGTGCAGCTGGAGCTTATTTTGCTTAACTGGGGGGAGGAAGAGAGCTGCTGGAGTAGGGGTTGGGATGAGAGAAGCCAACAAACCAGCCGTACTTTGCAGGAGGAGTTGAAGAGACCCTGGGGGTAGAAGAGCTGCCTTGGACCCACTGCTCCTGCCACAGGTGGCTGAGCTGTGAGGACGGTCGTTTTGCAGGTGGGAAAAGTTCAGGCTGAGCCCTGTTACTTCTGGCTGGTGCTGTCAGACAAACCCATGATTTTTTGACCTCTTGTGAACAGGTCCGGCTGGATGGCCGAGCACGAGCCGACTTTCCCTGCATTACCCTTGTCGGGGAAATGAAAGCCCTGAGTTGTGCTGGGGAGCACCAGTAGCTGCAATAGAGCACCGCAAGGCCCGACAGAACTCATTGCATAGCATGAGGAGACAGACGATTATTAGCGCACACATTCTCCTAAAGGCAAATCATGTACCATCTTCTCGGTGATTTGTTCGCTATTTTATGAGTCCATTTTAGATGGAGCCTCTATGATCTTGTCTCCACTTGAGAGGAGGAGGGTTTATCTATCACCCTGAATTTCCTTCAGCATGTGGAGCCTGTTCAGGAACTATCTGCCTTGGATGCCTAGCCTGTGGCACCTTCAACACAAACATAAACCCTCCTATTCATTGCACAGATATATTCCACCAACACAGTATTGCAGGCAGGTTGAATGGCTGGTTCAGTAATTCTTCACCACCCTCTGCAAACAAGCACTTTTTCTCAGAATTTTATTCAGGAACAACTTGGGTCATGTGCAAGCCAGTGTGTTCCTTGACAAAAGGCAATCGGTTCTGCCCCCGGAGCGTGTTTGCTCCTGCAGGAGAGCGGAGTTGACGGTGAAGCGCTTTGCACTCACCAACACTCACCAGACTGTACCAGTTAGAGCTGTCCCAGCCAGCCCTAATATTTCAGCAACCCTGTGAAGAGCAGCAGCTGGCTGGTCCCTTTACCTCTCATCCCTCTCTCCTCTCACCACTGCAAACCACCTAGGAAGGATGCAGAGCTGAGTGGCCAGAGTGGCCACTAGGACCTTTGCTCTGTGGCCAGGCCAGGGCTCATGCCAGGGCTGGTCCTTATGACAGCCTCTGCGTCCATCCAGGATAGGGAAGACGTAAATGGTGAATTTGGGTACTGAACAGCTGAATCCTCCCTATTACACACAGATCTGGCACCCCTGTCTAAAAATTCCCTGATTTTTATCAGTTGCAATGTCTACACATTCAGAAGGCCTGATGTTATACCATGTAAGCGAAGGTGGGAACATGTAAGCAAGCCCACAGGATGGTGGCTTTGCAGTCAAATCACGCAGGTTCGTGGCCAGGGATTGCCAAGCACTGCTGAGATCCTCCTTCCTTCAGCAAAAGCTGATGGGTCATTGAATTTAGGGGAATATTGCCTGCCTCTGGCTAGGATCTGTGCACATATGGGCTTCTCCTTATGGTCTGCTCATTTTGGTTAGGCACAAAGATGGGTTTTCTGTAGGCTCAGCCTGATGGGGAATTGTGTTTGTTCCTCGTCGCTCCATAGATGAGAGCCTGTTGCATGTACATATACTTTGTCCTAACTGTGGTCCATCTGCAGGCTGAAGCAGCTCACCCTCAGGGACTCATATTGCATGGAGGATCATCAGTGCCTTGCAAAGAGCCTCATATTCTGGGGAATGAGAAACATGAGCCATGGGCTTGCAGTGGCAGTGTAATACATGGCAACAAAGCCACATAAATATTTATTGGTGCACATCTGGGGGTAAGAGCTATTGTCACAGTAGGTCAGAACAAAGGCAGGATCCATGATGCAGGATGCTGAAAGCCAGGAGAAGCAGCTCAGCCTTGGATACACAAGATGGTACTTGGCCAGCCAAGGCTGCTGGAAGGGATGGGTGGAGGACAACAGCCCAGCTTTTTTTGGCCAGTGCACACAATCATGCTCAAGTGTTGCTCAGTAGAATAGCTGGGGTATTATTTTTAAAACACTTATCCTGGAAAGCATTATTTTACAACCCAATGGGTGTGAGCCATATCCCCACAGCAGGTTGGCACACAGCTGGTGTCTGGAAGAGGCTGTATACTCATTTTCTGTGCAGGCTGATTTAGGGGACTTGGGGAGAGAAGGGCATTATTTGATGCCCCACATTGTTTCCTGAGACCAGAATGAGGCTTAGGAACAGTGAACTTTGTCCAGCTTCAGGATTTCAGAGCAACAAGCTTCTGATGTTCTTCTCTACCTCAGGAGCATGATGTCGCCCTCCCTGTGGCAGCTGGATTTTCTTTATCCCACTTGTGATGTAGATACAGACAACTGGCTCCAAAACGTTAAAGAAAATCAGGGCACTGTCTTACAAATGTAGCTGTTATCTGTGGTTGCAGCTTATTCTGGGGTAGAGGAGCTAGCTGTGAATTTTTTGGCGTGGTTTTGTGCCTGCAGCAGTCAGAACAGGCTGTCTGTGCTGCAGAGGAGCATCACAGATGTTCCCCGAATCATTCCCTGTAGTGAATATTGTTTTATACAGACATGAATCATGAGCATCTCCTAGCACTGCATAGCAAGGAGGTGCAAGAAGAGATCATCCATCAGGGACCCCTGGGCTCTTGGCGAGTCACCAGTAACTAATTTGCAGATATAGCATAGGAGCTGTTGTATGAAGCTTTTGGTCATCTTTGTGTGCTACATCTTGTATTTTGCACACTGGGAATTTTTTGTCAGTCCTTATTACCCAGAGTTACTTTTCCAAGTCTGCCACTTCTTCATTGGCTAGCCTAACCTCTCAAGACATCTTACACCAATACCAAATCACAGGATGGTTGGAATACTTGTGTGACAGTGTCATCTGTCATTGTTGAACAACAGCAAGAAGGAAATGTGCAGTATTTCAAACTGGAGCAGAATGAGGACAGACAAAACAAGAAGGGATACTGTAAACCTATGAATCCCTAGAAGGGAGGTGGATATCCAAGCCCTGAGCCTCCAGAGACCTGCATGTCACAATACCATGTTCTGTTTTGAAGATCACAGAATGATTGAGATTGAAAGGGACTTCTGGAGATCATCTGGTCCCAAATCTCTTGGTGAGAGCGAGGACACAATTTCCTCCTAGTCTGCTTAAGTCTTGGACGGTTTTATTGGATTTGGTTTGATACAGATAATTTAATAAATGATACTTCCACTGTAATTCCACAAATACAGAGATAGTGGCTTTACAGAAATTTAAACTATTTTTAAAAGACTCTAAGTAACTTAACAGTGATAGTTGAGAAAATGCCCTAAATTATACTCAGTTTAGAAATTCAAAGCTTGGAAATACTGCCTTGTCATTGTATTCAAGATGTTTTCTGTACTGCATTTCAGCACAGAGTAAATTAGTAGTGGAAGATGGAAAGAAGTGGGAAGAAAAATGCAACAGAACTTGTAACAAAATGGAAAAACCCAGCTTAAAGCTATGACAATCACATACATTAGCAAAAAGCGTCTTGTCACCTGTATCGAGTGCTTCTTTTTCCAACACCACAGCACAGCCTCATCTCACATTCCATCTCCGAGACACAGGTGCAAAGGAGATGGGTGGTTTGATGCAATTTATCCATGCAGCCAAGAAATAATGTTCCCTTCCCTGAGATACAGGCAAGTTCAGTCATAGACGATGTGCTTGGCTTTCCTCAAGCCACAGCCTCCACTCGCGTTGGTACATGGTTTCTCAATACCCACTTTGACTTGTCTTCCAGGTGGCAAGTTGCCCCATCACCTCTTCCCAAGCCTCAGCCACATGTCCAAACAGAGGGCAATCCCCCAGCCTCACCCTCTGGTTGCCTCAGTTTTTCTTGGGAGACTTCTTCCAAGTATTTCCAGTGCCACACCATCCCAGCAGGATGGGCTGCCCAGCCCTCAGCTGCACAGGTGCCTCTGTCTCAGCAGGGGTTCCCATTTTGGTCAGAACCATAACAGAGGCTCCACTGAGCTGCAGCATTCAGTAATGGGCAAAGGCATGTTTGGAAATCACTCATTTGAAGTATACTTGTAGAAAAAATGTAAAGGAGTAAAGCATTAATAACGAGAAGCCTGTAGCCCTTCTAGATATACAAGGTTATTCTTATATGAGGACCCCGTAACACTGTAAATTCCATTGTTATGGGTGAGTAACTGAGACTGGAATCTGACCCCTTATGCCTGAAAAATTCCTTAATTATTATTAGGATGGAAATAATACAAACCATTATTTTACGATAATGCTGGCTGGACTTGGAAAATTCACATTCAAATATAAAGAAATGGTCATTTTAAGTTTACCAAGCAGACGTAATCTTTCCGCACAAGTGCGTATCATACATTCAGTAAGGCAAGGTTCCTGGGGAAGATGACAAGTGTAATTAAAACCTGTCTCATCATGCATGCACACAGGGGAGGGCAAGCTGTGATTGTAATGGTAACTGCTCCTAGCAGGTGTTTTTCTTTTAATATGAGGTATTAAATAAAACTTCCTGTGTTTATTAACCCAAATACTCTGTTGTATGCTTGTAACCGTGCCTTCGTGATGTGTTGCAAACAAAGCTGAACTTGAACTATATCTTTCAGCATAAATGTTTGTCTTCAGAGGTACAAAACTACCTACCTTAGCTGAGACTGTTACAGGGACATGGAGCACTGTTGATGTTGGAATTCTTTCACACATCGTAGCTCTGGAGGTTGTTAGTTTTCTGTGCTGAAGATGTCAGGCTCCTTATGGTATGGTGGGGATCCTCCACAACTGGTGGGGGAGAGGAGGAAACCCTGCCAGAAGCGCTGTCATCTTTTGCCTGCAACTGTGAGAGGATGAATGTCATCAACTACATTTTTAATAGAAAAGAGTCAGAAGGGGAGGGGACAGAGCTGGAGCCGGGAGTTGGCTTTGGATAGTCTGAGCCTGATGTGCCATTCAGAAGGGCAAGGTGCTGCATCTGAAGGAGGGGGAGGCTTGGCTCCACTCTTCCCCCTACGATGCTTCATAGTTCCCAGACACCCCCAGTGCTGTGAGACTGCGTGGGCTTTTATGACTTTTAATTCCAGTTCATTTATTATTTGCTGCCAGAATTCTCCCAAGGAATGTAGACAAGTGGTAAATGGTGATTAATTTAGACGACCTAAGTAGAGGGCTCATGTCGGGCTCCCCATGTAATACAATAAAGTTAACAGCTTGCTGATGTCCTTTTGTGAGTGAATTGTGTAGCCTGGTTGTTTAATGGTGTGTTTAAAGATTGTGTTGGCAATAGCCTATGAATAATGTATAGAGGAATAATGAAATACCTTACTGCTAAGAAACTGCTGATATGCTGGGGAAATTTCCATCAGAGAAGAGAAAAATTTTGAAAGCACTGTCTTGGGATGCCCTTTATGTATGGTCTTTCTGCTTCAGAGATTGCATTCCCTTTGTAGATCCTGCATATGAATATGTCCTCCACTGCCTCTGCCCCTGTCTTCCAGCTTCACCTTGCCCCCTTTGCTTGTGTCTGTAAAAGCTCCTGAGTTTTGATGAGTTTAAGCTTTATTAACTGAGCACCGTAAGCATGGAGGTATTTGCTGTGTAGTCTTCAGCCATTTTAGGTATCTGCACCAATTTGCATTGTGTTAAAGGGAAACGGATGCTGGTTTTGTGTCATGGCAATGTCCCATGATGCAGGAAGCAGAAATACAGCCAAGTGATCTGGAAAGAAAGACCAATGTTTCTGTTAGAGGTTTTTGGAGCATGGGCTCCTTGCGCGAGATAAACAACCTCAGAGTGTCACATAAGGATGTTCAGATTTTGATGGATTTTGCAGTGTGCACCCAGCTCCAGTGCCTCTTAATTTTCTCCCATGTCCTCTTCCCGTGCATGAGGCCTCTGTGTGATTTGGCCATGAGCAGTGGGAAGTCGTTGTGATACTAAGCAACTGCATCTTGCTTGACCAAAGAAATGAGAAGGTTGAGAGTGAACCCCTGCCTTAGCTGCAGGAGGAGACAGGCCTCCTAAAAGACTCCAGGGACATAGCTCAGGCAGGCAACTGAGGCAATCACAGTCTCTTCCTTTGCTCCTTGTTTTGGCCCTCAGCCGCTCTCCTGGAGAAAATGAAATCATAGCTTTGTTTTCTCCACCTGCACTAAAATGCAGAAGTATCACAGGAGAGCAGGTGAACACAATATGTATCATCACTGTCCAGAGTGGTCTCAGCTAAGTGTACATTAAGACCAGACCCAGCTTGTGGAATCTGTAGCTCTGCACCCTGCCTCTGCTGTAGCTTTGCTATGAGTAACCTAGTGCTCATGCTGCATTTTTGTGTCTGGATTCACACAATAGAGCCCTGAGTCAAAATGTTTCCTGCAATATGGGCAGTATATAATTAGTGTAATGCTAGAACAAAGCAACACGTGGTTGATATTGGTCAGCTGAGGAAGTGACATCCTCACCTGTGAGGTGGATGTGGTGGGTTTTGAAGTCATGTGGTGATGCCAACAGCAAGCTTCAGGCATGAGGCTACAGAGCAGGAGGAAAAATGTGTTAGAAGACAGGCAGTGTCCTCAGGGTGATCTGCAACCAGCTAAGCAGGAGGATTCATCAAAATTGGAGGGAAGATTTGCACTTTTATTGGCTTGTTTGCTGCTAGGATATTCCTGGGGAGTGCAGTACTTCTGCAGCTACAGGAAAGGACGTGAAAAAAAGGGGTTAGTCTAAATACAAGATAGGTGGCAAGGACCACCAGAGGAGTTTGACAAATGGCCTAAATGTTTTTAGTAGAACAAATAAAAAGATATTTAAAACTTCCTTCATCTCCACCATGCAAAATACATCCTGCCAGCCAAGAAGTGTTTTCAGCAGAGAGGGTCACAAAGGTCTAGGCTGAAGATCATGGTCAAGTTCAACGAGCCTTTCTCAGGGTAGAAATGCTGCTAGCTGACAGTATACATGAAAGAGAAGCTTTCAAAAGGAAGGAGACAGTTCTGCTATGCAGTTTATTCCACTGCTGTTTCTGATAATCCCACTAAATTATCTTTTTTTAATGTTTGTTTCTTTTAGGTGAAGAGTGAAGGCCCCAAACTGGTGCCCTTCTTTAAAGCCACTTGTGTCTATTTTGTGCTCTGGCTGCCAACTTCCAGCCCCTCCTGGTTCAGTGCCCTCATCAAATGTCTGCCCATCTTCTGCCTGTGGGTTTTCCTTCTGGCTCATGGAATTAACTTCTTAGTGTCACACCGGAGCGCCAGCCGCATCCTAGCGGGACTCATATTTTCGGCAGTGGGAGATGCCTTTCTCATCTGGCAGGAGCAGGGCTACTTCATTCATGGTGAGTGCGGTGTCAGTCTTAAAGGGATGCCACAGTGTCTGGCTGTTACTCTCTTTATTTAGTAATGAGTTGCTGGGCCACATGTTTTGTTTATTCATGTACAGCTTGAGCCCCAGGCAGTGGGAAGCACACATCCCTTGACTAAAATCCATCATGGTTAGAGGAGTCACACCATGGATGAGTCCTTCTCTTGAGCTTTGAGAGGTAATTGGGGCAGGTTTGGTTCCCTGGCACGTGCTCACAGCATCGCAGCTGGCTGCGGCTTGGGAATGTGGCTTGGGCAGGATCCCTGGGGGAAGGGAATGCTCACAGCACTCAGCAGCTCCCATGGAGCCACAGGAAGTATCTACCTCCTGACTCTCTGCAGGGAGATCTGTCAGCCCTTTGCTGCAAGGATCAGAAATAGGACACGTGGTGCAAAGGTCCTCCGTGTAGAACAGCTGGAGAGGATCCTTATGTTTTTATAGACAAGCCCATAGCCTGGGGCAGGTGTTTAAGTGGATGCTAGAAACAAAGCATCAGAAATCTTGTCCTACTTGCAGATTCATCGGTATGAATCATGTAGCCTGTTGTACAAGATGTGTGTTTTGCAAGACATGTAAATGATGGGGAATCAAGGACAAACCTTACCACAATGGCCTGTCTTCTCTACAGAAAGATCTACATCTCTCAGAGCAAAACAAGCTTGTTTTATTTTGCTAGCTTGCAGACTAGAACATAATGATGTAATCATTTAAAGCTACATTGAGCCTGCCTGCAGCAACACTCTCCCGGGCCTTGGACTGTCACAAGAAATCAGCAGCAGCTGAGTCCTTTACTAAAGTGACTGGTGGCCTTTCTGAAGTTAATTTAACCAGCACAGGGATTTCACATAACACCCACCATTAACTGGCTGCTTTGACTGTCCCACTAGAAAATGCGATGAGGGAACTTTTCTGACTTCTGCTGTTGTCAGCTCTGAAAGTCAAAGGCTTATTTTTTCCCCCTCTCTTGAGGTCAGTATTTAGTTTTATTCTGGGATTCCCACAAGCTGTTTCTTCATGAGAGGGAAGTGTGTGCAATGCCAGATATGAAAGGCCAAATGCTCTGAATGTGGTTTTAATCCTGCTTCCCAGGGGTTTATCCCAATCTCATTAAAAGTTCATGTAAAAATTTTTACTGATTTTGGTGGGGTTTAGGTTAGGGCCTGACGACTGGATCTGTCTGGCTGAATCTTGGGCACATTGCTGAGGAGCTCCAGCCTTCTTTTGGGGTGCCATCCCCTCTGTGCTGAGTGTTGGCATTCCCACCGATGGGCCTCCCCCTAACAGGGGTACCCAGCTCAGTACAGGTCACCTCAGCCCAACTGCTTGTGCTTCTGTTTTGCCTCCTGGAGCCGGTCCTTGAGCTGAGGCCTGGCAAAGGTCCAGTTCTCACCATGACCGTTTTTGTACATGGACCATTCTGAGCTTCTCCATTTCCATGTAGCTGGGATATCTCCGAGTTCCCTCTCCAATTTAGCGTTACAGGAAGGTCAGCCAGTCACTGCAATTCAGTATCTGGTTAATATGTTTTAATCTGCAAATAAGTTGGGTTTTCGACCCTAGTCTCACAACTGAGAAGAATTGCTTTGTGGGCTTAGACACATTTTTCTTCTTAAGGAGAAGAAAGGCTCTTTTGAAACATTTTGAAAATCTCAGCCTTCATGCTGGCTGTCTCATGCCTGCCTCAGTCCATGCTAATCTGAGTTACCACCTTCCATAGCTGCGTTCCAGCTGTTAGCAGATAAAGCACATCACCCCACTCATCCCTCACCTCTCCTACAAAGCGTATTTTCTCCTATTTAAAACTCAGCAGGCTGCTGCTGTTGACGGCTGGCAATATTCGACCTTTTGACATCATTGTTGGTGGGAATTTGAAATTTCATGAGAATAAGAGGAATACTAGATAAAAATGCACTTTCAGTTAAATTTCTACAGCTGTCAGGCTGAAAAAAAAAGGGTTGGGAACTGGGCTGATTTGAATAGCTTTTGAGACACTGAGTTTATATTAATACAAGGACATTTGCTCATTAATTTATAGGGAAGTGAGAGCCTGGGAACCTGCTTCTGGCACACTTGACTTTTTTTCATTTTTGCTGTTTCAGTCCACTGATAACACTCTATTTTCTGACTAGTGTTGAAGATACTTTACAGTGTTAACATCCACCTCCCATTATAGCAGACACTTAGAAACAATAATGCATTTGGTGAACAGGACAGAGACTAACAAAAACGCCTTATTGCCAGCCCGAGAGGAAACTCCGGGGGCAGGGAAGGGGAAGGAAACCCAGGGGAAGGAAGTGGACAGAGAGGAGAAGGGTTGATCTGCCTGATGTGGTTGGGTGGACCAAGTCAAAGACTGAGAAGTGCGCTGCCCCTCCCTGTGCAGCCGTCACAGGTTTCCCCAGTTCCTGGCTTGGTTTGTGGGTGTTGAATGAGCACACCTGGGAGCTGACTCGTTTATGACCAGCTTCACCACAAATCACAAAACTCCTCCTGCCTTTTTGGGCTTCTGCTTGGCTGCCACGTCCTGTCCTTTCCTCCTCCTTGTTTCCAGGTGTCTGCATGAAGGACAACATGTTCTTCAGTTCCCCATCCTAGAACTCTCCATATAATGCCACTCCTCACTGCTAGGGCGAAGTAACCTTCTTCTCCTTACCACCCCCAGGGCTCTAACCTTTCCTGTACTATAATACTACAAACAGCTCTTGTCCTAAATCCCCTCTCGGTTTCCTTCAGTGCTGTGCCCATGATGTGTAATAGCTCTGTGAAACATCGACTTCTTGTTGTCCTCCTTTGCACTTCTCGTCCTTCCCCTTCACACCATCAATTTTCTCATGCCTTACCTTGCAGACCAGATCCTTATCAGCCCCATCCCTCCTGTGGGTTCCCCTCTCACCCCATCATGGCTGAGCTTTCAGTGGATGTCCGATCCGGTCCTCCTCAAAGGCAGGGAGGCACTCCCCCTTCTTTGAGCTGCCTCAACACAAGAGTATGAGGATGAAGAAATCCAGATCCTTTTCTCCATTTCATGCTTTAGAGCTGCATGAAAACTTCCAGCTACTCTAATAACTTGGCCAGGATAAAGTAGGACAGCCTGTAGCTGCACTATGTGTGGGGCTGGGAACCAGAGGACCAGAGAAGCTGGACTCAGTTTGGGGCCCATTACCTATGATTGGCATGACAGTTAGTAGTCAGCAGCTGCACCAATATATTGGGACATTTTTTGACAAATGGATGAGTGGCAAGTGGATAACCTTCCAACACTCACATCTGGCATTTCTCAGGGGTGGTGCACTTCAAAGGGAAGCCGGCATTTTGTTTTCACTGATTGATTCCAGCTAAGCTTCATCTGAATCTTGCAAATAGCCATAAAATTATTGGCAGATCACATTGGTGCAGTCTCTGAAATATGCCAGCTGCTTCTTTCCAACTTAGGTTTCTCCTAGCTATGGGCAGAGATGGAGTAGAAGCCAGATTTAGTCCCCGAGTGCCTTTGGGTTTGTGGCTAAATACAGTCAGGCTTTGTGTCTGAGTTCAGAGGGACTGGTATGTTATATCACATTTTGTTTCTACTCTGCTCTGATTCCAGCCTTCCTGTTCCACACATGACCTATGAGCAAAACACTCTGGATAGTTAGAGGGGTTAATCTTTGGTCCGCCTTGCCCCCACCCTTCTTTCCAAAGCAGGGGAGGAAGAACTACATGAAAAACAAGCTTTGTTCCTTTTGCAGCAGCTTAATTCACCCGGCCTCTCAGCGAACAGGCTTGCATCACAACAGCATTGTACTTGGCTGCAGTGGTGGATACGTGGGGGCTTTTTCTTGGGAGGGGAGCTTGGTGTTAAGGCTGATCTCCTATGCACAGATTTTTATATTAAAATGGTTCCAAGTGTGAGTATGGTTCCCACTGAAAATGTTAAGGGTTGTAACACTGCAAGGACGTCTAAGCCTGCGCTTGTTGTGTTATATTTAAAACCCAATATGGCCACATGTTTTCTTCTGCTACCAACTGCCAGTCACTGATGAAAAGTCATACTTGCTATGTCAATACCTCTTTCCAGGTCTGCTGATGTTTGCCATCACACACATTCTGTACTCTTCAGCCTTCGGCATGAAGCCTTTGGACCTCAAAGCCGGCTTGTTGATGGGCATTGTTTCCAGTTCCTGTTATGCCTTCCTGTACTCCTACCTCTCAGGCCCATTCACCTACCTGGTAGCTGTCTACATCGCCTTGATTGGCTTCATGGGCTGGCGAGCCATCGCGGGCATGCAGCTGTGCAACGACCTCTGGACATGGACCAAGCTCTCAGCCTGCATCGGCGCGATGCTGTTCATGGTGTCGGATCTGACCATTGCACTTAACAAGTTCTGCTTTCCTGTGCCCTACTCGCGCTTCAAAATCATGGCTACTTACTATGCAGCCCAAATGCTTATTGCACTGTCAGCTGTAGAGACCAGAGATGAAGAGGACTTCAGAAAGAGGAGCTAGGTGGAGCGCCAATAGTCTGTGAACAACGTGGGTTATATCTCAGGTGCTGTAGCTGCATTCACCCCTGAGAGAGATCTCCATTTCTCTAGGCACATTGGTGGTGTTGATTTTGCTTCTTTGAAGCATTACCTTTGGGGCTTTTTTTTTCAATGGTTTTCTCTGAATACAGCTTATTTCCTTGTGGAGTCCACATCAGAAAGCTTAGACTGTCCCTGCAGTAGCTACTCATTCAACTTTTCCTCCTTGGAAGTGCTATATTACTGCATTTTACTTGTTAGTCTTGAAACTGATGCTGAATGTCTGGGAAGAGGAGGGCTGATGGTGAGATTTGGCCATGCACTGTGCTAGAAGACTTGCTTTCTATAGTAGGCAGACAGGCACAGATCTCTACTAAAGTCATAGGTAAAAATGAATTTAACCAACATTTGTTTCTTTTAGTGCATTACAAACTCAGTACGCAAACTGGAGCTATTGCCTCTGCTGAAAGGAAGCCTGGAGGTAGAGTAAAAACAGCATATCCAGATGAGGGCTGAGCTTTGGAGTCAACGGCAGCAGAACCAGAACGAAAGCAAAGCACCAAGCAGAGAGCACAGAGCAAGGGGTGCGCTGACATGCAGTGCTGTGAGCTTTGGTCGCGGCTGATCGCTGCTCCAGGGCAGGTCTGTACGTGCAACACAAGGTTGCTGCATGTGGCAGAACTAGGAGTTTGGTGGGATTTCAGGGACATCCAGATAGCTAGGCCAGTGTGTTCTTCTCCATGTGGTTATATGGTGTCTGCAGCCACCAGTGATAGCTGAGGTGTAATGGGCACATGAGGAACTTTGATTTCTACAGCAAGACTTGGAGTATGTGTCTTACTAATGTATGCCCTAATTGTCCTTAGTACAGCAGACAGGAATCTAACCTTTACGCCTTTCTTCCCCAGTATCCTAACAGATAATATTCCAGATACTGATGAAGCTTTACGGTACTGCTGCTTGTAGTATCTCTCTTGAATCTTCATGTGAGCATTTCCTGTGGTCAAGGCCCTGATTTTGGATGTAAATTGTTGCTGTGTTTTGCCAGCCGGTGGTAAACGATCAGCTTCGCGCCAGTTGTTTTTGGAAAGCCCCTTTCCAGTAGAGCTTCCTGAAAAGCTCTGTCCTGCGTTCAAAGTGCCTGCTGCTTCCTTCTCGAACTTACATGGATGCAGTAAGAATGCACCATCAGGGCTGGGAAAGCCTGTTTAATTCTGTTCCAAGTTATTTGGTTAGTTTGTCTGTCCATCTGCTGAAGCAAGATTACTTCTGACTTCAGACTCTCTTAAAGAGATAAAGGAAGAGGCTGCCCTGAATTTTTAATCCAAGTTAATTTGTGATCGTATGTATATTTTTCCTCTTATTTCGGATATCTATCAGCAACCTCTGTTTCTGTTCGAAACTATTCAAATGGTTTTTTTCCTTCTGTCCATCCTAGGGGTGTTCCCTAGGATGCTCCCCAATAGCTTGTTTTAAGACATGAATGCACTCAGGTGTGCAAAGAAAGCATGCTGAGGGGTCCTGCGCATCTTCAAACCTGCAGCCAAACAGGGACTGCACAACTCAAATCCATGCCAGCCCCAACAGCCCCTTGCACACACCCATGTGGGCAGGGCGAGCAGGAGGGACAGCCCTCCAGACCAGCCTTGTGGGCTGAAAATCACCGCGGTCTCCATACCTAGCGTGCTCAGACCATTCCGGGCGAAACTCTGGCACCAAGTCTCTGGCACAGTCAGCAGAGCAGGAATTCCTCTTTGCGAGGAGTGCAGCAGGGTCAGGGGGCAGCTGAGGGAACCCTACCGACCCTGTGAGCTTTTCCCTTGGTGTTGAAAGGTGCTAAGTGGGTCTCCTGCTCCTCCCCAGCCTCGCGTGGTGGGACTGGGTGAGGAACAGGCATTGCTTCCGCACAACTTCCGCATTAGTGCAAATACAGCCAGTATTACAAAAATCTAGGTTAACAACCCTGACCCTGTGGAGGCATCTGCTGCTTTTCAGACAGAGATCAGAAAGGTCAGCTGCATTATTGAGAGGGAAAGCATTGTAAATAGCACAGCCCCGTGTAATCTCTTCCCTTTAATGCTGTTGTGTAATATTGTCAGTATTCATTCACTGGCACACCGAGGCCTGTCTGGAGTAAACTGCTAAGGGAATTTAGATCATAAAACATCTTCATTCATCAGCATTACTTATCTCCTGGCCGCAGCTTGAACCCTACAGCATAGCTCTCTGCAGATGTCACCTGCTGTTATTCAGTGTGACTGTTTGCAAATCTTTTTGGCAACAGACTGAACCAACTAAGAAGAAATCTAAGCATTTGGGGAGAACCCCACTGTCTTCCCAGCATATGAGCAAACAGCGCATTTCAGTCTGATTTACAACTCCTTGTCAGGGGTCAGTCTGGCACACTCAGTCCTTAGCTGGCAGTTCTTCAGAGAAGCCCTCTGCACCCTGAGCTTCCCTTTGCTTTGAGGAAAATGCATGTGTGATAATGTAACCTTTATTTAAAAGTTAGAATTTTGACTGTTTCTTCCCCTCTAGAAATGAGTAGTCTTCAATTTCCTGAAGATGGCTGAGTTGTTTTTCTGTGTGCTTTTTCATCATGGCTTGCTTTGTTATCCTGCTCCACCATCAGCCACTGGATATTCGGCAGAAAATGGTAGTTTAAGTGACAGTAGGAAGTCTGCCCTCTTCTCTTCACTGGCCATCAGAGGTGCAGTTTCTGGTGGCAGAGGTCTCTGGGTGGCTCCAGCTGGGACAGCAGAAACATGCACAGCCCAAGTGGGCTGTTGTTCCCTCACTGTGCCCTCGCCTGGAGCGGGCTGGCTCGGACGCATCCTGGCCAGCCACCCTGGCTCCATCCCAGTGCTGCAACAGCTTCAGCCTTCCCAGGAACAGGAGGCAGAGCTCTCAGCATACAAAGTCAGGAAGAGTTCTGGCTGGCTTGGAGGTTCGCCAATGAAGGCTCCCAGTCTTCAAAATCTCTCTCCTGCTCTGCATTCTTCCTTTTAATCCCTATTACTTGAATGAGACCATTTTCCTGGAGGCTCTTTTCTGCTGAGTAGAGACCAGCTGCTGTGGACACTGATTTGACACAATTCTGAGTTTCCATAAACCCTTAGAAACAATAAACAGTTGCTGACAGTCTGTTAAATACCTTTTTTGGGGGATTAAAACTGTTCTCTCAACCTCAATGAGGGCAATCTTCACTTTGAAAGGGAGCAAACAAGAAGTGAGAATGACATGACTGTGGCACTGCCCTTGGGGACTTTCCTGTTGTCTCTTTGCATTGTTAAACTGTGAGGTTTGATCCATTCTTCTCCTTTTCAGGGTTACAGTCTTTGAGAAACACCCAGTCTTTGGCCCAGAGACATTACAGAGGGAAGGAAGCACCCCAGCAGTGCAGCCTGCCTGGCCCCAGCAGTATCAGCTCTTTTCCTTGCTAGGTGCAGAGGCTTTTCTTTCACACTGCTGTATTCAAACACCCCTCTGCAATTCCCGTCTATGGTCACTAGAGGTTACACACGTGGTCTGATTACTTTTGCACTCTTTCCTTTGTGTAGTTATCACCCTCTTGGCGATCCATTGGCGCTTTATTTGGACATATAAAAGATGTAGCACATTTACTTAAGCCTTGTATCTCTTTCTGTAGATAGAACCATCTTACACAGAATTCCCAATGAAGCTGAAGCAATGCTAATTGCAACTGGTTTTTAATTGCTAGTAGTACTGCTGGGCTGTGCCAGTCACACTGATGTCAGCAGGGTGAAGCTGGTGTAGAAACGGCAGGTTGAGAAGAACAAAGCCAGAGGATATTAACAGCTTTACTCCTACTCTACCAAGAAAACTGTATTTGTGCTTAATACCTGGGATCTTACGCCTCCATACTAAGGCAGCTGTAAGACTGATGGGTTTAAGAATTATTCTAACATGGCTTTTAAGGAGATTGCTGAAGGTTTCATGTTGTAATCAGTGGAGGTACCTGATATTCCCAGGACAAACTTTGCAGAATTTTGTAATAGCTCTTCAAAATTCTCAGGTCCTTTAGTTTGACACTAATACCTGTATGTTTTCAGCTTGCTATCATGGTAATTTTGGGAGCTGTTCTGGAGGAAGCAGATCAAAGCAAACAGCAACTGTAAAGCTCAGTGGCAGGTGCCCCTTTCTCTTTGCTTGGTTTCTGGATACAGAGGGGGGCTCTTCTAAACAGAGGTAGCCTAACTGTGTTCTTGGAAGAGGATGGGAAGTTGCTGACTTCTCCTGACAGAAGTCCTCCTGGTACTTCTGCCTTTTATCCATGCTTGCTCCTTTTGTGGCCTTGGGTAAGTCACTTAAATTTTCTGGGACCGGGTCCTCATCTGGTGTAAATAGGCACAAGTGTACGAGAGCCAGTGCTATGCCAAGTTACAACAGCAGGGGACCAGGCCCTCATCCCATTTCTAAAATGGGGAAATTAGCACTTACCTACCTGTGAGGACTAATGCTCATACAGAACTTTGAAGACGTAAAGTGCTGTATAAGTCCCAAGTATTTATCCGACCTTAGTGTTAAAAATTATTTTAGGGATCTGCAGGACTGCTCTTAAAGCATGGAATGTGTGACTGCCTTTTCAGTTTGCATCAGATGGAAAGCAAATGCAAAATATTTATTCACACTGTCTAACAGGATGAGCTCAGCTGCACTTGAACTTAAAAGTCTGAACTCTAATTTCAGTTTTGCAAACTGTTTTTAGTTCTAAAAGCCTCAACCAAATCCTTTGACCTGAACCTTGCATCGAAATTTTGCAGTCTGGTCTCATCCCTGACTGTTAGCAAGGATAAATCTAATCGAGCCAAAACACAGTACCCTCACGGTCTGCTACGGCTGTTGAAAAGACTGGAACAGAAAGTGAAGTTATTCTGTTCAACCTTCATTCTGCAGAAGGTCAGCTAGGTTTCATGGGACAACTTACAAAGGGGTGCTTAATTTCTGTGATTGTAAGTTTTACTGGCTTTAAAATTAGCAGAGAAGGAAGGCCATAATGGAATCAATAAGGTCGGCACATCCTTCTTGAATGACTTCCTTTTCACCTGAATCAAAGAAGTAACAGGGTCTGTAGCCAAGGAAGTGCTTGTACCACCAGTCCTAGAGCCCAGAACAAAAGCTGATCAAGAAATACAGTTCTAAACCATCACCATGTTCTCAAAAATACCACTGTTCACTGATTTAAAATCTGGACCACAGCTAGAAACTACTTAGTTCTGGTAGAACTAGCTGCTGTGCAAACACAAATGAATGCGAGAAATTACACACCAAGGAACGTGAGCTGTGTACATATGAAATGGACCATAACATTGAAGCAGCTGCAGTGAAATCTTATCTTAATATGAACTCAGAAGCAAACACAATGCAAATTTTTATGGTTTCTTTAAAATGTTTGATGGGTTTTAGTTTTCTTAGTTTGGATGAAATTTTCTTAATGTTATTTTATTTTTGCTCTTATTGTAAAGAATAGAAATATATAACTCTAGATAGACTACAAATGAAAAAAGGTGGCCAGTTGGCAGGAATGCCCAAACTTCTGTGGCTTGTATTGTTTCTGTGGTGACACTATGCTGCTGTAGGATGAGCTACTGGAGTGGTGTGATGGCTCAACAGCGAGGCTGAAGCACAAGGCCAGTGTCATGTAAGAGGGATGCAGGCGCTGAACCACCGAGACTGCAGGGGGAGCACGACTGGGCCAATTCAGATCAGTCAAAAGACAGAGCACCAGGAAATAAAATAAACCTTTTCCTAACAGCTAAAAAGCAAGAAACCAAAGCCAGCCCATTGGGCCACGGTGCTGAATCAGTACAAACACATGTATCTAGTCCTTGCTTGTGCAGGCTCCTGCCGGGCCAGGCTTTGCTCTTAATTCACCTGGGGAGGTTTGCTCCAAGACTACAGTGCTGGCAGGGTCAGGCCAGCAGAACCTGATGCTTTGTTAAATAAAACTGCAAAAACTAGAGAACAACAACAAAAACAAACAAGGAAGAAAAAACCAAATGCTATAGGGCAAGCAGTAGTTCTGCCTAGCTGAGACAGCAAACTGGCTGGTCTGTCCTGAACACTAATCTCCATGTCGTGTACCCATGCGAGCCTCTGGCTCCGGCCCCTCTCCCGCGCATTCCAGGCAGAGTGCACTGAAAGATGGGACTGAAGCAGCTGCTCTCGCCTGGGAGTCAAACATTTTGCCATGTCTGAAAGTCTCTAGCACTTACTTCCTCTACCGTGATTGTAAAGGTCACCACATGCAGTATGGCCACTTGATCTGGGATCTTTTCTTAACCTATTTTTATGTTGATTTTACTATTTTAATTCTTTCTTCGGAATGTATTTTTTTTTCTCATTTCTTCTGTGTGTAACAGCAATTAAAATATTAATTTACTGGGTATTTTTACTGTGCAGATATGTCTCCTTGCTCATTTTCTGTTTCTGTGACAGTTTCAGCATGGAGTAGTCAACTGAACCTCTGTGGCGGGCAGTTTTGTGCCGCTGTTATGCCCGTCAGTCATGTGGCTCTGCCCTGGAGCTACCCAGCGCCCCACTGAAGCTGACTGACACTGTCACAGCTGGCTACAGGATTCCCGTCTGGGGAACCCTGAAACACAGCCACGTGCACCCCACAGGGCACATCCAGCACAAACTGACCAGGCACCACCACGACAAAGGCACCTGGCTCGCGTTCCAACATGTCCTGGGTGCCCTGGGACGTGGAGCCCTGAGGCACGCTCACCCCTTGCTGCTACAGCCAGTCCCACATACAATGGCCATTTGTCCACACTTCCAGGGAGAAGGCAGCTTGCTGCAAAGGATTGCTCTGGGAAGGCTGCTCGCTGCCTGGAAATCCCAGACAAATGGCCAAGTCTCTCCTCCTCCACTGCCCCAGCAACATTTCCAAGTGGAAAAAGTAGGGTACTGTGGACATTCTTCTCAGTTTGGAGATCTGATGCCAGTTTCTTCAGCTGTTTGATGCAGTGGCACAGATATTTGATTTCATTAATCCTGAACCAGGCCATCTGTCACCAGTGGAACAGGTTTCAAGGATTTATAGCATAGAAACACAGTGCGTAACTACTCCCAAGTCCATTAAATGGATCTGCTTGCAGGCCTGACAGAAACTCCTTCATACTCCCTTCTGAAGTGGAGTGGTGAGAATGAATCAGTACCAGGCAGAAATACTACCAAATTCTTTCCAAAGCAGCCTAAAGGGGTTAACAGCAGGCAAAAGTGGGTTCTTCTTTTATCTTTTTTTTTTTCCCAACTATTTTCAAAAACTTAGAGGCCTGCTGGGAGGAGCATCCTGTTTCCTCACACCTCCTTCCTAGTTCCAGATGGAACAAAGGTGGCAAAATATTCTCAGACTGAATGTGTGTGTGTGTCTGCTTTTACTCTACAGCTGGTTCCTGGAAGAATTTGCTTTAAATGAAAAGAACCAGCACCATGTATATATGCATATTCATCTATCTGTCAATATGTTGATCTTTCAATGGTTCAGATATTCTGTAATTCCTTATCTAGTCTTGGCCGCCAGCAGTGAAGTTCATGGACCCTTCTGGATCTCAAATTTTACCTTCTATGGCCAGCACTTTCACAAAGCGACCCTCTCATTTGCAAAGCTGCAAACTGTATTTACTTGGTATTACAAGGATTTAAGTACTTCAGATTTATGGCCTACTCTATGTTTATATACAATTTGACATAATGAAGCCTAGATCGTCATGGAGGTCCTGCTGGGCTATCTGGGGACATGGAGACAGAACCCAAGCCTCCTCCGGAACTTGCAAGCAGGATTCTCATTGACCAGTGCAGAAGCAGACTGATACATAGAAGAGAAAACTGCATTTTTTACTCCTTTTCATTAAGATACATTAGCAGATGGTATTAGAAACATCACCTTTAACATGCACCCTGCTGTCCAAAACCACTTAGAGGGAAGGAAGATGGAAACATCAGAAGTGTTCCTGCTGAGCAGAGACCCTACTCTACCACCTGAGTTAACCAACCATTACAGAAGCCAAGGGCAGTTGCATTTTGAGCCACACAGACAAACTACACAGCCACAGCAATGCTGTTCTGCATGCTGGACCAGGCAGAGCTAGTTCCACTAATTACATCTTATGTTTTGACTTCTGCAAACCGTCTGTCACTGTGTCCAGGAAGCTTTTATCATGTTTTTCTTAAGAAAAAGAAATAAAGGATGAGTGCCTTAAGTACTGCAACCAACCGTATGTTTTGAGCACAAGTCTCACAAAGTTCTGGCTAAAAAGCTCTATAAAGCTTTCTGTTGTATAAAGGAAAAAGTCTGGTCACAGTTTTCATAGGAAGTGAACAGTTCAGATTTAGGGAGCTCTCGCTTTCATTCTCATTTCCCCTTGTTCAGTTCATCACTGTTCTGAATAATTCACTTTAGGTCTAACAGGCTTCGTGTTCTCTGCAACCTGCCACCTCCCAGCCTAAGGAAAATGATATTGCCCCTTCTGAGCTACAACAGCAAGAAAGATGCTGCTGTGTGTCACAGAGGTGGAGCAATGCCCTATTTGTTTTTTCAAATATTAAGAAAAAGGCTAAATCTGAAAACATGGCTAAGCAGAAGAATGCAAGTGTCCTTCCTTAAAAAAGAGACAGAAGAGCGTACACATATTGGGTTTGCATGGCAAAGTTTTGGTGGTGACAGGGCGACAGGGGTGGCTTCTGTGAGAAGCTGCTAGAAGCTTTCCCTATGTCTGATAGAGCCAATGCCAGCCGGCTCCAAGACGGACCTGCTGCTGGCCAAGGCTGAGCCCCATCAGTGCTGGTGGTAACGCTTCTGAGATAACATATTTAAGAAGGGGAGAGAGTTGCTGCACAAATGGGCAACTGCAGCCAGAGAGAGGAGTGAGTGCAGCCAGAGAGAGGAGTGAGAAAATGTGAGTTCTCTCTGCAGACACCGAGGTCAGTGAGGAAGGAGGGGCAGGAGGTGCTCCAGGTGCTGGAGCAGAGATTCCCCTGCAGCCTGTGCTGAAGGCCATGGTGAGACCGCTGTCCCCCTGCAGCCCACAGAGGTCCATGGTGGAGCAGAGATCCACCTGCAGCCCATGGAGGACCCCATGCTGGAGCAGGTGGATGCCTGAAGGAGGCTCTGGACCCATGGAGAGCCTGCACTGGAACAGGGTCCTGACAGGACCTGTGGCCTCATGGAGAGAGGGGAGCCCACACTGGAGCAGGTTTGCTGTCAGGATTTGTGACCGCATGGAGGACCCACACTAGAGCAGTCTGTTCCTGAAGGATGCACCCCTTGGAAAGAACTGCAGCCCATGGGAAGGACCCATGTTGGAGAAGTTTGTGAAGAACTGTCTCCTGTGGGAGGGACCCCACGCTGGAGCAGGGGAAGAAGGTGAGGAGTCCTGCCCCTGAGGAGGAAGGAGCGGCAGAGACAATGTGTGATGAAATGACCACAATCCATATTCCCTGTCCTGCTGCGCTGCTGAGGGGGAGGAGGTAGAGAAAGTCGGGAGTGAAGTTGAAACCAGAAAGAAGGGAGGGATGGGGGAAGGTGTTTAGTTTGTATTACCCTACTCTGATTTGATTGGTAACAAATTAAACTAATTTCCCCAAGCTGAATTTCTTTTGCCCATGACGATAATTGCTGAGTGATCTCTCCCTGTCCTTATCTCTAACCCACGAAGCTTTTGTTATATTTTCTCCACCCTGTCTAGCTGAGGAAGAAGAGTGATAGAATGGCTTTGGTGCGCACCAGGCATCCAGCCAGGGTCAACCCACCACAATACATTAAGAAGAGTGGAGACAGATATTTGAGAAACAGAAGTTTAGCTCCTATGGAGTCAGCAACTGAGACTCCTGCACAGCTACTCAAATGAGGAGATTTGCTGATCTCTTAGAACACTCCTTACTCCTTCCCCTTAGGACAGCCTGTCACCAGGTAAAGACTATTGAAAGTCTCTAAAAAAAGCCTCTAAAGAAAGTCTTCCCAGTCTTGGTCTGAAGGCACTCCAGGCCTAATGAAGAAGAGTGCTTTCACACAAGGTAAAATGTCCTCCAGCCTACCACACCTGACTCCAGGCAGTTACTACCCCTCTTCCAGAACTACAATCAGCAAGAATATAGTTTCTGAAATCTAAAATAAACTTGCAGTTAAATTCAATTTGAAGTTAATTCCTTATCTCCTAAGGTCAGTTTTACAGTCTCATTCTGACTCCTGCTTTTCTACCTTACTCAGCTGCGAACAGGTGGAGCAGCAGAGAGACCCTCCCAAGAGCCTGTTTAGGTCGAGGTAAGGAGGAGCCTCAGGATGCCTCAGAAATGGGCTCCCATTAAGGAATCTGAATATAAATTAGCACCTCACCCACACAATGCTTTCACAAGCCTTGCTCCTTAGCAGGCTCTGCTTATCAACAGGCTGCTTAGAATAAATTTGAAGAGGCATGTTCCTACTGTAACAGTCCCCACTTCAACAAGTTCTGTGTGGGAAGGCAGAAGATAAGTCCTATGCACCAATCAGATCTCTGGGGGGATAGAAAGCTGTTCTCATGCCTCTCAGGCCTGCCTGCCCTCCCTGAACCTGGGTGAGCAGTGCTGCCAGGGTTCCTCTTGCGTCAGCCTGGCTGGCAGCAATGCCGGGCTAGGGAAAGCTCCCACTGATTCTAGGGACCAGGAAACTGTCCTCCAGCTGTGGAGGAAACTGTGGCTTCAGGGAGGAGAGCATCAGGGAGCGTGGGAAGTGGAAGACCAAATAACACCAGGAATTCTTAAAAAATGGTAAAGAATTACTTCCAGTCTTTTAGGTGGGCAGTGGCTGGCTTCAGTGAAAGAAGTGTTGCATGTATCCTGCACAATAAGTTTGCTTGAAAATCAGAGCAGGAAACCCAGCGTAGACATCCTTTCCTTCCACTGACCCACAGGGAGCTACTTCTGCATTAGCAGAGAGAACTAAACCCAGGGGGGTAGGAAATCAGCAGTTGTCAGTAGGCTGTCCAGAAGCAATGATCACAGACAAAAATAACCTTAGAAGATCTTTCCAAATATAGTCCCTCATTATTGGTGCTGTATCAGTTTCATTTCAAGCTGTGCCTGGCAGTCTCTCTCTCTCTCTCTCATTCCCTTTAAGAAAACACCAATAGGTCCCGAGGCCCCAGGGCCTTTCTCTAGAAAGGGGGAGTAGAGAAAACATACTTCAGTGGCATGACCCGACAGGAGGATGGATAATTCTTGCTCTCAAATGTTTAACCTTGAAGGTTCCCTAGTTAATGAATCATGAGCAGGGTGAGCCTACCATGGCCTGATGAAACTCAAAGGACACAGCTGTTTCAAGGCACTGCTGTACATACTGTAAGACCACTGTACAAGCTCCAAGTTTGGCCATGGTGACATGGGGAAACCATGTGTGGTTCGTGGGTTACTGTTGGTAAAACCTCACCCCATGCACCTGGAAGCGTTCAAGTCTCACAGGACCAATCTGAGCCAGGTGGAACCAAGCTGTGTCTTACAACCTGATTTAAAGCTTCACTGGGTAGGAGCTTCTGGCATGGAAAAAAACCCCAAACAAACAGGGAAAGGGGAGAGGAATAAGAAATGGAAGTTTTTATGGCTTTCATACAGTGTTGGCAAAATCCTGCCATTTCACAAAGGAAGAGATTTACCCAGTGCAATATCTGTGGTATCTGCATAAAAAAGCAGAAGCCACTGTCAGAACTCATCAGTTGACTGCTTGGAAGCGTTAAGTGCAAGCCTGGCTAGGGACTGAGAAATGGCCATATTTGCTTTTGAGCCACCAAGGGAACTCATGAGACCTGCTAGCCAAAAGATGCCATTTTAAGGGGCCCAATATTGCCTTCAAGCAACTGAAGAAAAATCTCGGTGACTTCAGAGGAAGACAAAGTCATAGTGAGGCTGTTTTTTGGATATGAAGGTAAGTTCTTACAATGTGGCCCTTGCAGCTCCAGCTGCAGTACCCACAGACTGAGCAATCTCTTCCTCTGTGGACAAGGATGAGGGCCTGACTGGCCCAGAGAAGTGTGATCCGTAGTGCCAGTTCCAGTAAGTGCACTTGCCCTGGAAAATAGCAGGGTGTAAACTATATGGAGAAACATGAAATATATGGTTACTCAACCTGGAGGGAATCACCCTCAACAAATCACAGTGGCTGCAAGTCTGACTTACCACAGATGATCAGCTTGCAGCTGCAAGTTGTAGGGATCACAAAGCAGACAGATGCTACTTGTTGAGGTGAACCATGACTTGGATGTGATGCTAATATTGCCCTTGTATGGGGTCACTGTTGGGTGGGGGTTGCTGATGAAAGCAGAGTTCGTGGCGGAGTCGTTGCCTTGACTCATACTGTGGTTTGTCACTGGGGCGATGAAACGGGAAGCACGGTCCTTCCTGGGATCCTCCATCTTGAAGTCAAAACACTCTGCTGAGGACAGAGTAACTACAGGTTGCTTCGTGCTGCACTGTCTGTTGAACATGCAAACGTGCAAACACAGAGCCAGCACCATCAAGACAGAGAGTCTTCTGATTGAGTACAAATCCAAAGAGCCTGGGTATGACATTTCATGACCTGGGCCTTCTTTCCCAACAGGGAAAACTCAGGGAAGAGGAAGAATGAGCAATACACCACATTACTCTCAGCATCTGACCAGCATACCTATCTCAACATGTAAACAAATACAGACTGAAAAGAAAGAGAGGAAGGAATCAGAAATCTCATTCTCCCATTAATCTGCTATGCAACTGTAAGAAAGCAATTAATTTTCTTTGTTTCTTGGTCGGTAAATAAGGTGTCAGGCTTTTGCTCCATAGGGATATATCAATGCGTTCTCTCACTAATGCCATTAAATTGTAAAGTGCTTTTGGATATTTGGCTCCCAAGGCACTTTAGAAATGCATTATTAAATTACACCCAATTATAAACCAAAGCAGGTGATTTTGTAAGGGAAAGGATATTGCTCTGCTGGTGTTGCTCTGAGGCATTAATAGTCTACAGAATGCTCTGGGGGAATCAAGGGGAACGGCACGTGCAATTTACTATCCAGTGTCCGCTGAAAATCTTCTGTTCTTAGCCTGTATTTAAAGACATTTCTTGAAGTCTTTACTACTTCCTCTTGCATTGGCATGGGGTCCCATTAGGTAAATCTCCTGGATCCTAAATCTAGCACTGTATGGCAAAATTCTCTTATGAGACCTCATTCTCAGGAAACAGCTTATCTCCTCCTTATCCTTCAGTTTTTCTACCATCTCTCAGGTTTGTGCAAAAAAGCCTTGTGACTTGCCATTTATAATGAAGAATAGGAAATCAGTTGACATCTGCTTGTGTCCTGCTGGAAGACATGTAGGCTGTTATCAAAGGAATGTTCAAGAGAATGCACTGCAAGGTACAACCAACTTAGCTTTCCTTCATTTACTACTCTTCTATACTCACCTACATACACAGAAGTTACTGAAATGATTTCAGACTCTAAAATCCAGGCCTAGAGAGTACTTCCATACAAGAACGCGACTACAGCCACATAACTGGAACTGCGCTTTCTCAACTGCATGTGTAGCTGGAGTAATATACCTATGGTCTAGTTACATCGATCAAGGAAGGCTGATTGTTAAATACAAATACACAATTTGACACCTGATTACTCATTTTAGTGTACTACTTATTCTGTTATTTCAATGTGTTGCCCATTACTCTTAATGGGATTAGAAGACTTGTAGGAGCGTGTGGATACGCTTCTGAAGAAATATATGCATAGTCTGGTAATATATATATATTCATATATAGTTTGTTTTGTATTACTGTATTGTTTATTACCACAGGCATAGGCCAAGCAAAAAAATCTGGCTTGCATCTCACTGTTCAGAGCAACTGCACTCTGCTTTGCCCCAGACTGGGCAGAAGGATCACTTACCAGTTTGATTTGATGAGCTGGGGCATGTTCAGATTTGTCTGGGAGTACTGATTAGGTCTGAGCAGGGAGCAGCTGAACAAAGGAGAAGGCGTTTTACCTGATGGGGTAACCTCCGAGTGTTTCATTTAATGTGCTTTTAGGGACTTCTTATAGCCTGTGCCACAGAAAGATTGTCACACAGTCTCCTACATATGATAGATTTGTTTGTTTTTCATTTATGAAACAAATCCCAGTCAGACTGGAAATACACAACAAGACAAATGACTTGTAATGCCAATCTTCTGTTATGTCAAGACATGAGAATATCACCCTCCCTGCACACAGATGGCCTCTACCGTTTTGAATTTTAATTCAAATAGCATCTGTATGAACTACTGTGCAATGTGCTACACATACACATAGTTAAAGGAAGCCTGGTCCTGAAGAGATCGCCAACAAATGGATAGGCCAGGACAGAAGGTATTCTTGTGTCTGTTCCCCAGCTGGGGACCTGAGGTGTAGAATAGGTTAGTGATCTTCCGAAGACCACAAAGGGAGCCTGAGCTTAGTCCACAGGCTTGTGTACAAGAGCACTCATCTTCCTCCAGTGCTGTCGTGAAGTTTTATACCCACCTGTGTCTTTGGAGATGTACCACTGCTCCCGTGAATCCAGATGGTTGGCGTCCCCATTGTCATTGCAGACAATGACTCAGAAGTATTTCCTCCCTGGGAGCAGGCCTGCGACAGTGCACTTATTGCTGTGGACCTTCTCTGCAGCTGTGAGCCACGTAGCAGTACTGACATCACATTTCAGGACACAATAATCAGTCTGCTAGTCATCTTCTACACCTGAGCTATGAATGAGCTGCAGATTAGTGAGCAGTCAGGGGAAATCTAAGAATTAATCAGCACATTTAAGTATTGGTTTCTTCTGTTTGGGACCCTCCCTCTGTCCTTTTCTGGGGCAAAAATTTTTCACTTCATCTCCTGCATTCCAAAGTCCCTTTCCTTGATTTCTTGTACCCTGAACAACCTGAGGACCAATTTGCCTTGTGTGTGTAATTCCCTTCTGATGAATAAATAAGGCTGTTTAATTTTAAAAAGCACTCTCGGAAGAGATGACAAGTACAAAATATACTGCAAAGGTCCCTAACTCCCAGAAGATAATTTTCGTAATAGGAGTCTCTCTAAGGAGCAAGTCAGCCTGCCTCCACTTGGCTGTCATAGACACAAAGTGGAAATTGTGTCACCAGACTGGTGAGGGAACAGACATCGTTGTGTTAGTGCTGTTATAGGGATTTGCCCGATCAAATAATGGCATGAAAAACAAGGCAGCATTTGGGGATGTCTGAAGCAATAACTGATCACCCTAACCCTCCACACTGGGCAGAGCAAGCAAAGCCCCAGCAGTACCTTCCTCATCCCTCAGCTCTGAACCGTGCTGCTCCCCTGCTTGGCTCAGAGCTGGCATGAAGGTGGGACTTGAGAAACACAGTGACAAGAGGTAGGAAAATCCTTTCTGACTAGGGAGTCTTCCTTCCCCTGAGTGGAAACAACATTTTGGATTGCTCCTGTGGCATTCTTTGGATAGGGGGTGTGTATGATTTGGATCTTTTTTTTTTTCTTTTTCCTGTCTTCTTTCCCTTGCCGTCCCTCCCCCCGGCCTCCCAAGAAAAAACCCAACCTTGGCAACTCCAGTAATGATGCATAAATTGTGTGGAATTTCTGTCAGCAGAGGAACACCTGTTGTCAATACTCAGAGGTGACTGAGATGCTCAAGTTTACTCTATACTGTACCTGCAACTTGCATTTGAATGTCGTAAAGGGCTTCTTGAACTATTCTTGAGGATAATCTGGTACAGGTCAGAAATAAATGGCTTGGTGCTGTTGATAAGGACTGGGAATGGTTCTTGTCCTCCTCCTTTTCCCACATCACTGGTGGTGGTGGGGATCCCTGGCCAAGACAAATGTGTATTTATAAGGTTCTGCTTCCAGACTAGGGTGGAAACAGAAACAAACCATATCTCTGAGCACAAAAGGGACACCTGTGTCTACAGGAGCCACTTATACATGATCAGCCTGGTAGAAAAATGTTTCAAGGACAACAATTTTAGAGATTTTTTCAAGCTGTAAAGGCAACAGCAGGCTTTGTCCACAGCTAAGTGCATAGAGCTGGCTTAAGAAATGCCACATAAACCTTATGCTACCATTCATTAGTTTGATCATCTTGAAAGCCTGGACAAAACAACTCACGTGATACAGATAAACTTGTACAATTTAGACTGAGACACATTTTTACACTGGGTCTGATTCTGCAGCGTGCTGTACAGCCCCAGGTCATGCAGTAGTCTAGGCTTAAAAAAAAGGAAAGCATAGAAACTGCCCTTTGCCTCTACAGAAATGAGCTCAACATTCATGTTAATAGAAACTATACCTCAGAAAGGACAGTGTTCAGACCTCAAGTGTTGTCTTTACAACCCAATCACTCCCCTAGGTCACTCAAGGTTTAATCAAGAATGATTTCACTTCAGTTAGCATGAGCGGTAGTTGCATGCTCAAAAAATTCTGCTGCTCGTGATGAATCAGAGAGCTTCCCCAATGTTTTATGGTTTGCTGAACACTGTTGCCCCAGCTGCAGGGGGCTGGATTGTGCAGCTGACAAACTTGCATGCACAGGAGTCCCTCTACCCTTACTGCCACAGAGAGGCTTACAAAGACTAGCCATAAAAGCAGTGAGCAGTTATGCAGGACTTCATGAACCTAAAGCGCTGCATGTGCTTTCTCCAACAGTCAGCTTCTTTTAAACCAAAGTGACAGCTCAAGTGATAAAGGCCAAAGGACAACTACAGCCTCCATAGCCCCGCAGCTGTATTTCACCAGATGCCCAAGAAAAATGTAATTGCAGGATTTCTCCTCTGACAGGACACAACACGCAGCCTCACAAGGAAAGATGTATGAATGCATGCTGCTGTCCCAGCACAAACCACCATGTGGCTCTTCAGCCTCACAGTCAGATTAAACCTAAGGGGGGATAAAAGAAAAACAGACAGAGAGAAATTAAAAATAAAAAGAGTGAGAGATTGCATAGAAAAGTAAAGCCATTCTTCAGTCTGTTGAGTCATGCCTGAAGTCTGGATGAAGAAAACTTCAAACTGTTTCAGCAGAATGTAATGGTTGCAATGTTGCCTGCTCTTTTCCTAACACCTGTACCACCAGAAGAGAAACATTCATGTCTCAGCAATCAACAGCTTAGTACCTGTTCAGGACAATTTCAGGTGAGGCAGGTGGAACAGGAACATTTAAAAATAATTCATGTAAAGAGTGAATGAGAACAAAAGAAAAAAAGAAGAGACAGCTTTAATGCCTCATTAGATGATGCTACTGTCCACCTTCTGCCACAAGCAGTTTTGTATAATGTCTGTTGCTCAGATGACTTCTCATACTCCTCAGTACAGTACTTCATGTTGCCATTCCACACCAGAGAAGTTTGTCTGGAGCGTACAGTCTTTCTGGGATTTTTTGGTATTTCTCTATTTCGAGATGTGTTAACAAAACCATGCTGCGCAGATGCTTGTGTAGTTCCAAAGTGGAGACTGAGAAAAGAAACGACCAATTTTTCTGTCAGTCACCTGGCTGTTGCCTTCTGAGACTTCCTCAGTCAAACCTGAATGTCATTCTACTCTATAGGAATCAGCACTACATAACATGACTCACGAATCATCCGTCTTTTCTTGTTGGTGTTACTGCTACTGAGGGCATCAGTACCATGGTTTGTTACCTGGGAGTATCTTAGACATAAAAAGTCTGAATTTCCTAATTAATAATTAAGCAATCATAAGTCCTAAACAATGAAGATTTAAATACTTTGCTACCTCAAATAGTAAGCTATCTAGGGATTTAAGAGCAGGTCATGATACCTTCATTCTCAAGACATAATTAGTGTCTTTGAAACATGACCTCTGATAATTTTATTTCAGCTTTAGCACACTGACAACTGACTGTTAATCCCATTCAAACTGGGCACCTGAAAGAATTATAATCCTTAGTACAACTATACTTAAAAGAAACGGGCATTTCAAACATGATGGCTTATTTACTATAGTACCTACCCTCCTAACCCATACTCAAACTACAGTGGCCATGACAAGAATCACAGAATTTTCCAACAGCGGCCTCTGTAATTACATGTGAGATGTGATGTGAGAGGTCCCATGGTGGAAGAAAACTGCCATTACACCTGACATACTCATTCAGGGGACAGCTCAGCAAAAAGGATGGCAGAATGATTTTAATTTGGCTCAAGGACTGCGCAGCTTGTGCTGCTCTCCATCTCCCCTCAGCACCTCTGAAAACTCAGCAAGAAGAAACGGCACTGTGATGCTAAATGCTCTTTTGTGCAAGATGAATTTGATAACCCTTTACAAAATAAGGTATATGTTAAAACCGAACGAAAAGTAACAGCTGATAGACTAAGGTTTCAGCTGAATTGATACTGCAGGTCTTACCTGAAGTAGAATTCCTTCTTGTCACTCCAGTGCATCTCCCATACCAGCTTCATTCACAGCTCGGTTTCAGAAGTAGTATTTGTCTCTCCTGCAAGCCTCCCACAGTGTAAGTGGTACTAGAGATTGGGATCTTAGTGCATTTTGTCCATTTCTTGGTGTCCTTAGCTCACATCTCTAGTATGTATCCTGACAGCACAAGTCCCTGGCCTGGGTCCTGCCAGGCTAAGGAAAAGTCCACCACCTTCAGCAGTCTGGAGGCTCTGTGACAGCAGGAGAGCTGTGACACACTGCCGTACCTGCAGGCCTGTGCCTGCACACATGAATGAAAAGCTGTTCCTGTTTCAAGATGCTGAACCTGCAAGGTTTTAAGGTAAAAGGAGCCTTAATAAACACAGAGCAAATTCTGTCCAACAAAACAATGCCGTTCCTAACACTGCACATACACGTAGAACCTGTTCCAAGGCTGGCCAATTAAGAAAAATCCTCATAACATTTGACATGGGACCACTGAATTCATCTTGGAAAGGGCACATTCTATGAGTGCTGACCACCACTCATTCTCCACGTGTTTGGGAGAGGTGTCTAGCATTAAAAGTTTGCTTCTGTCTCTTACTAGCTGACTGGTGAGCTCTGCAGTACATATCCTATAGCCTGTCTTGTATGGCTTTGAGTGCCTGGTGTCTCTTCTTGTTTAATATCTATTTATTATTTATTAATAAATCATTTATATAACATTATTCATAATACTAAATAATGTTATAATAATACATTAATAAATAATTTATGGTTTATTAATAAATCCCCTTACAGTGCTGTGTCAAGTGGTCAGGTGCTATCTGGACTGCGTGGATTAATGAATTTGCTTGCTGGCTTGCAAGATCCTGTTAATGCTCTTTTATTTTATTTGCCAAAGATTACACTATGCCTAAAAAATAGCCATTTTTGAAAATACAGAACATGCTTTTTGCTCTTTAGTCCACCTTACAGCAGTCTAGTTAGATCTCCATAATATGTAAGAAGAGCAAAAGATAGAATATTTTAAAATATCTGTATGTTTTTAATCAAATGAATAGGGAGTTGTGTATCCAAATCTACCTTCTGCTTCGAAAGCCTCACCTAAAATGCAACAACATCCCCCCACTCCAAACCAAAAATGTCAATCAGTGCAGCATGCCATGACAAACTTGATGCTAATGGCTTTTATACAGAACACTCACATGATCACACAGGGTCATAAAGAATATGGTGCATATGGATAGTGCATATTCTCCTAGGCCTAATGTGAAATAACACAAGTATTCAAGTAAGAGAAGAATCATAGCTTCAGGCTGCAAGTTGGTTTTGTGTTGTCTTCTGATGTAAATGAACTGGAATGCTTTCCCATCTGAGTAACTATTTAACCTCAAGGCTCTTGTCTACTACATAGAATTCTCTCATTTTTTAGCTATAAAGGCTTCCACACTTGGCCAGGTTTTTTTCTGACTTACATGCAGCTACTAAGGCCCACTCCTGTATCTATTACAAGATTCCATCAACAGTTTAAGCTATTTATTGATGGCCTCTGACAGCCTTTTGTTTTTAAATTACTTTAGCTATATGGCCATACAGAGTAAGATTTCTTTATAACTGGCACAAAATAAAATCTGCCCACTTCAACATATCTTTGGAGTTTGTCTGTGATTTTGATCAGTCCAGAATTAGGCATAGATCCTTTGCTACTAAAAATCCAATATTAAAATTAAAGATTGTAAGCAACTTTCATGAATTCCACAAGAGTTTTCTCTTCTTTTAAAAGGGTTGATGCAGGACTGATGAAAGGAGCATAGTAACATGTATGAGAAATTACTTTCTCTGTCGTACTTTAGGGCCTTGGCAACCTATACATGAACATTAAATACTAAAGGTATCCACACCTCAGAGCACCTTTATCATGTTGATCTCTGCTGTTTGCATGTACTCAATTCCCCACAGGGAGGGAATCTCCTACTGTGTCCTTATCTTAATAGTTAACTATTACTGTGTCCTTATCTTAATAGTTACACATTTTAAGTGAATAATATCACACTTCCGGCACTTATAATTACATTTATAGCCAACAGCATTAAGGCCTTCTTTAATCTTTAGTTAAGCTGTAAACGCAACGCAGTCCATTACATTGAGCCAGGCCACAATTGCCACATTCCCTCAGACTTCAGTCAGAAACGCGGAGACCTGGTCTTCGCAATTGCAAGCACGTTTAGGAAACTAGACATTACATAGTGAAAAAAACATACTGAATGGGATCCTTTGCAACGAGAGGCTGAGGGCATGCTAAGTCCAGGGCCTGCATGCTTCACAGCTATCGCACAGAACTCATTCTGTATCCTCCAGAAAGCCATCCACTTTGGATCTGGTACCTAGACACACACATGTTGCAATTACTCAACTCTCTTATCACCCATAGAAGTGTTCTCAAAGGTTTGGGTGTGGGGTTTTTTGTTGTTGTTGGGTTTTTTGTTTGTTTGGTTGGTTTGGTTTGTTTTCATTCGGACTGAGATAAACCAAGAAGAAATTTCAGCTGGAGAACAGTATAAATTTCAGAGGTTCGGGGAGCCCCTTAACTAGGTCTAACCTTTGCTTCTCCAGTGGTCTGCTCCATTTCATATCTGTCTCCCTAAGGAGGAGAATGAATTTTGATGCATATATTAAGAGGAAAAATGCATAATTTGCTTTCCACTAGATTATGGTCTATAGCCTGGTATAACCATACATGATGGGGAAAAATACCTTCATGCCTTGCTCCAGTGACCTCAATGGTATTTCCCACAACGTAACGAACTCAATAGAGTGGCCAAGCCTTCCACAATCTAGCCTTCAAGCAAGATTAAACCTCCATTCAGTTTTGAAAAAAAACAACTAAGGAATTGAATAATTTGGCTTAAGAGGTGTTTCCACTGTTTACCATGAGTAATGTTGATGCCTTAAGGAAGATATTTTTGGACAGTCTGATTGATTGCAACTTAATGATAATAATACGAAAGTCCAACATTTTGAATGAGACAGAGGAAAGAATCCAAGAAAGAACCAAAATATTAACAGAAAAGGAAAAGCAAAAGTCTCGTTAGTCAGATGCTGCTGCTGATAGGAACACTCCCATGTGTTATACAAGCTGTGCTAAGCATGGATCATATGGTTGCAATCTGATGGATACAACAAAATCAGTCACTTGTTTAATTCCATTCTGGACTAAGTCAGGGAAAAGCAGTCAAATTTAGGTAGGGAGAAATGTAAAATATAGATGCTTGAAATTAGGCACTGAAAACCATAGATTTGACTTCCAGAGGTGCTGAGTGTTCTGCCCTCTTGTTCATGAGTATCAAGCCATTTCTATCTGAGGGCTGAAAATCTCACTTTGAACAGCATATGTCAAAATGCGTATCTTGCTCGATATCATGATGAAGTTTTCCTTGACTAATCAATACTTTGCTTTGCATCCAAAGCTTATCTAACTTTCCTTCTGCCTGCCTAAAGCAGATAATAATCTTGGTCTGACCTTGGACTGGCTCCTTGGTGACTGGGACACAAAGATTGCTGCCCTTCTACCTTTTTTCTGTGATGTAAGCTTGCACTGGGGAGCCTCCATCCTGGGCGAGGGAGTTCCAGGTGATCGTGACAGCTTCTTTCCTGACACCTACAACTTGAGGCTGAGACACCTGTCTCAGAAGCTCTACATAGAAGAAAATCAAATTAGCACAGTACAATCGTAATCCATTGACTCCAAATTGTGTGTATGTGTTATGTGTGTGTGCATAAATATAGATGCACGTATGTATAGCAAGAAATCAAGGAGGGTAACTTGCATGTTTAGGTTTACTCGTGGCCACAACCTTTTTCTAAAGACTCTGATACACTCTGGTCTTGGGGAAAGGGGACTGCAAATCACCTCTCATTGGGGATCCAAGTCCATAAAGGAAGCATAGGAACAAGAGGTACCCAAACTATAACTTCCAGAAGATAGTTCAGTACTGTTTTCTAACCAAGCTAGTTTTTGGCTGACATATTTCTTTTTCTGGCTGCAAAACAAAATGTTTTTAAGTATTCCCTTTTAAATTATCTTCTCTCCGCCTCCACAATATTTTCCAGGGAAAGCCACTTTTCATCTCTGCCGTATTCCACTAAGCTTACGTAACTGATGCTAGAGCAGTGTGTTAGTCAGTCCTCTCTTGTGGCCAGTCCATGTCAAGGGGTTTCTGAGTCCTTGACACTTGCAGTGAAAGGACCTGGGTATTTGTTTGATCCTGGCTATTAGCCTAAGCACAAAGCAGCTTCTAAGCTCTGTCCCTGGAATTAGTCCCCTGAAGCACAGGGGACAGTGTCCTTTTTGGGACTGGCAAGGAGGGAGAGAACAAAAACGATGGGAAGTGGGACTGTGAAACCACACTAAAACCAGCTGGCTAATAGGTTCTTCAGCAAAAATTTCTTCTGTTTCCAGGGGCTCGATGAGGCCCTCAGAGTTGACAGCATGTATAGCATGTATTTTGAATGAGTAGGCTTTTCCTTCCTCCACCTTCTCCATAGCAAATGTGGTTTAGTTGCTCTACACCACCCCTATTTTCATGCACGATTTTTTCTCCAGCCATCCGCCTCTCTACAAAGTGAGTCACCTGCTCTCCTCCATGGCCTTTGGTGCTTTTCATCTCATTTTGCATTTTCCCCGTGTGTTGCAAGAACTCTGCTTTCCCCTACAGGAATTTTGGTTTGTCTGCAGTGTGAGCAGCTGACCAGAGTGACATGAAGGGCTATTATTTAGAGGGCCATATCCTCTCTCAGTGTAAATCAGTGCAGATTACAGCAAAACTGAACTGACTTGAACCACTTGATTTGATAACCTAGTGTCTACCCCATTGCAAGACTTTTATAGAGAAAGTCTGAATTACAGTGTCTGTAACCAAACATATCTACCAGTGATTGTCGTGTTATAAAATGATTAATTTAGGACCTACCAACGAAGTTGAGGTAAGGGTTGTTGGAAGCTGAGCCACAGTGAGTTTTCAGATTCAGCCTAATGGCTCCACTGTCTTCTCTCCCACAGGTTTTGACTGTGAGCTATGCAGTCACTGGCTTTCTCGACGGAGCAAGAAATCTTCCTCTGTCACCTCAACGCCGTCTTTGAACCATGTGACTTTGGGCATCGGTTTTGCCTTGAGAGGCACCTTGATGGCTTGCTGCATGTTTAGTCTTCACAGTAACACTGTGTGCAGCAGAAAGCTCGAGGACAAATTCTTCAATAACAGGAGAATCTGGAAAGAACAGAAGGCATTTAAAAGCTGCAGCGGCAAATATAGCTTGACATCTTTTCTGTACCTGTGAGTTTCCAGAAAAGGTGGTCCAGAGCTAGGCCCTTCATACACTCCTTCATGTTTTTACGATAAGAAATCTGTATTTTGTGAAAGTCTTCAGGGACACCCAAATCTTCAGTGTGTTTTGATTCATTTAATTTAGTTTTGTTTCTTATACACAGAGCTGGCTGATCTCCTTTTGTTGTTCAGCTCAGCAGAAAAAGAGGGACCTTGGGGAAATAGGAATCCCCAAAGCTCCTCACTTCCCTAGGGTCTGGAGATTTGATTCCAGGCAGTTTCAAAGCTTTGCAGTACACAAGAAGCAGCTCTTTGTGCTGTTCTTCCCTGAGGTCACACTGGGATATATATCTATCAACACGATAAAGAATCAAAAAGTTACTTACTGCTTGTAAAGAAAATGCTCCCTCATTTCTTACAGAGTAATATGGGGAAAAGATGAGGAAGTCCTGCACACAGTAAAGAAAAATAACCAGGTTCCTAAACAGATTTGGTGTTTTAACTTTTATTTTCATTGCACAATGTGTATGTTTAGAAATTACAATCTTCTGCTGAAAGTCAGAATAAAGACATTCAAAAATAGTTCTGAGTGCAGGCAAATCAGCGCTTCCTATACCAAAGCTTTGCTATGGATGTGTTTTTACCGCAAGGCAGGTATAATAAATATTCAGTGCTGCAGACACGGCATCCTTACTGCTGTGTTTGTCCCCATTCTGGGCAGAGGTATAAGAAAGAGGCATTTTTTCAGGCAGCAGATGAGTCTGAGAGTCCATCTGGCGCCATCTGGCTGCCAAGAGCTGAGTAATAAACATATTTATGTATTTCTATATATAATTTCAGAAAAGGTGTTTTTCTCATTGCTGATGACAACAACATTTGAAGTAAAGGTTCAGGCCAAAATTCTTGATCACTGATTTATAAACACAGAAACCTATGCTCAGTCACTTAAAATCAATCCATATGACTGCTCAGTTTTCTCCCCTTGGGGAACAAAGAAGCAAAAAGAAGTTGTTTTGCTTGTGTACGTAGATAAGCCTGTAAAATGGTACAAGCCCAGGTAAGGAAACCTGGTGAAGCACTGACTCTGCAAGTGTTTGTGCACACCTGGTAGAGAGAAGTAAGGAGATGGGGTGGCTGCCTCCAATGGCAGCTGTTGCTCCACTCTCTGCCGCCTTGGCCCTGAACATCTACCTCCCCTCACGTTCCTCTCCCATTCTGTCTATGATGAGTTTGTGTATGGCTCCCTGCTTCACTATCCAGATCTTTTTCATGTCCATAACCTGACAAGAAGACTGAGGCAGGAAACAACCCACATTGCAACAAACACCATCTCCAACTCTGTCCCTGAATCATCTGATCACCGTTTTCTGCTCTAAGATGACTATATACGGTCAGGATCTCTAGTTCCTACTCTGGTAAAATGCTCTGTAGTCTATGGACAAAACAAATTCTGTGTTAGGTGGACACAGTGATCTGTGCATCTGCCTAGAGGAGCCACATGGCATGTAATGCAGGGTGCACATTAGCATGCAAAGGATACATTTACTGATTACACTGAAAATCAGAGACTGGGAGAGGGAGAAGGGTGGGTGGTGAGAAGCCAGCCTTGTGGGAAAGAACGCGAGTCTACAGGCTGAGAAAATGGGTTAGCAAATGTGAAAGCATGTTTACAGGAGACTGGGAAGGAACACTTTGAAAAAGCCAAAGATCTAAAGTCAAAACTTAGTAAGACTGATGCTGTAGTAGACTGGGAAAGATTAGATCTATTCCTGCCTGATGCGTCCATCTGTTTGTCCTTAGTCAGAAGCCCTTTACTAATATCAGGCCAAGTTGCACGGTAGCCGTTTGGAGAAAATCTCCCACTAGGGTTTTGCAGCCTTTCATCGTGCTGATGATACCATGGGCATTTTACCTCTTTGCCATCCTTGAGCCATATTCCTTCCACCTTCACATCATTTAGGACAACATAGAGAAGGCCCCTGCCCCACACTGTCCCTCCAGGCCACTCTGACCATGGCCCACCAAGGTTATTTGCATACTAGGCCTGGTAGCTATCCCTCCAGGAGCCAGGGTTTCCTTGCCCCCTGCCAACCACACTCAACCCCGGACATAGAGTCCTCTCCAGACTGCACACCTGAAAAGCCCAGGGCTGGGAAACTGCTCCCTTCCGGCCTGTTTTGGGAAAACAAAATGAGAAATACATGGCCAAAACGCAACTAATGGAGTGACCTCCACCCAAGTCTGTACACCAGGACAGGGTTTGCAAGGCATCACCTGACAAAGAAAACTCAGGACAATTAGGAATAGACCAGCCTCACAGAGACATCAGAGACACACACCTGGACAACAGAGACAGGTGGGCATTAGGGCAGATCAATCTTCCATGTAAGAAAATCTGCCTGACTTCAGAGCTGGGCTTCTTTTGGCCCCTGAAGTTTCCTTCAAACCATCCTACCAACTGAATATTCAGTTGTTCCTGAACCTGTGAAGGATATACTAGTATCACTCTACCCTCCTTCCATGCAGTTCATTTTTGAAATGGTTTTAAAATGCTGCACTTTTAATGGAAGCCACCTAGGCATAGTTCAAAGCTGGTCCACATCTAACAGAAGTAATCTCAAATACTAACAGCCATTAAAATCCACACCCTAACTCTGAAATTCTTCTCAGCCTATGCTGAGAGCATGAAGGTGAGCTTTCCAACTTTTCCTCCTGCACAGTCTTGTGTCTTTCTGTAAAGATCATAGACTTACGTTTACAGCATCAATAATGTTACTGCAAAACTAATTAACAAAACAAATGTGATATTAAATATTTTCCAGCCTCATGTTGTGCTGCTGGTCCTCAGTAGACTGCAGTGAAACATCCCATGGGTCGCTTTAAAGAATCACAGGATAAGAATTCACTAGGACAACCCTGAATAAAATAAAAAACACGGTACACTTTACTAGGCTAGTTTGGGCGACATGTGCAAGGACTTAAATGGAAGATTTACTGCTTTATGCTTCTACTGCTTTACACAGCAAAGGGAAGTCCTTAATTATTACCTTCATGCTACCAAGACGGGGCACAGACTAACAGCTTATTCCACGTTAAACCATAAATAGACTGCAGAGCAGCATTATTGCACATCAGTTTCTTAGCTGTCACAGCAAAGCAGCACTGCTCCTCTGCAGAATTCAGTGAAGAACAGTGTAGAGACTACTATTCCTCTTCGTCCTCCTCTTCCTCTCGGCTCATTCACACTTACCTTCCACTGTTACACTGGCACTACTGTACTGCTCATACGAGGCACTGTCTTGCATAGTCTATGATTGCTGTGCAACTTCCTGAGTTGCTCAGCTCAGCAGCATTAATAATAAGCTCTTCTCTCTTGCTTTCATGCTTCATGGTGTACTTAGGAGACCCCTCAATCACTTGTCCATTCTTTATCCCCTTCATGGTGAGATCTTCGTAAGTCAGCACACACTCCAGGCAGGCTTTTCCCTTCTTTTTCACTTGTGTGTTATTGAGATTGCTGACAAACTGAATTGGAACCCCTGGGAAACGGGAAGGGTTTGGCAAGAAAAAGGGTACATACCAGCAAGCACCTTATAAATCCCTTATAAATCGAAACAAGTAGCTTTGCCTTTGCAGGATATAGCACAGGCTCCTGCTCAAGAGAGAATTTAGGCTTGAGACTTCCAGTGTGAAAAAGAGGTCTTGATGCTCCTCTGCTTGCCTATCCAAAGACTAGCTTTATGAGACTGCAGCTCTCAGTTTTCTGAGCCCACGCTCTGGGGTTTTGTATTTTAGGTTTATGGATTTTGCAGCTCAAACCCTACTGTCTTGCGTTTGATCCACTCACTGCCCAAAGATGCTTACTTTGCATTACTTATGATCAATGAAGAGTGGAGTGTTCTGCACTAGAACTCCAATCTCAACACTGAGTTCTTTAAAGTCACTGGGCTGAACACCCTTAGTTTTCACAGTGTGGGATAATCCATCATCAGATGTGAAAATTTCATAGTTATCATCCCAATTCAACTCTTTCCCTTTGAACTTCTAGGTGAAGATTTGCACTTTCTTTGGCAGGTGGATTTCAAACACTGCTGTCTGTCTTTCAGTCACTTTCAGAGGTTTCAGTTCTGTGAGGAGCTAGGGGCCCATCTGTTAAAATACCCAAAAGACAAACATGCATTGTTACTTTTAGTTCCTGATCTCCGATCTCTTACACTAAATAGTGAGATGTTAGTGAAGTCATTTTGATTTCTTTCTTGAGTGGCAGCAGGACGATTAATTAATTCCTTCAACTTTAGAAGAAATTAAGCTAACTGCAGTTCATAATGTTCTAGAAAAGTTGCACATAATCCTATAAAGCTAATTACCAATAGACCCACTGCTTTTCTGTTCAGTTCTTCTGTCTTAGCTGATTTTTTTTTCTCCCTTTTACCACAGGTCATTGTGAAATAAATGGTTGCAGGCAACTGGAGATGACATCTACAAGCACACCCGGAACCATTTGGCAAGCTGAAGGACTGACATGTTGCTGTGTTATCTGTCCAGACTGCTGCAGTACTTGGCACAGGATCACTATTTGACTCAAGTAAGGTAATCTACCACACTACCAAATAGCCTGTGCCCAAGTCTGCTAAGGGCTTTATCAGAAAGATAAGTATTATACTTAAAAATTGTATTTATGGAAAAGCTTATCTTTAAGAGATGGTCCTACTGTTATAAAAAGGTAAAGCAGGTGGGCAGCATCACTTTCACTTAGCATTGAATTAAAGCAAGTTTGCTTTATATAAAGTGGTTGGTACAGCAGGCACACATTTGGCTGGTTGTAGGAAGCATGTGCAGACGAAAAAAAGATCATTCTCATTATGCCCAGGTCTACCCACTCACTCCTAAGTCATAACATTGTTTGAGCAAAGTTCGCTTCCACTAAAAGGACAGTGCCAAGGTGCGTTTTATCATTCTCCTCTTTTCCACTAAAACTGGTCCAATTTCAGTAGTGACTCACACCCTTGCCACTCTGACGTCAGTAGAGAATTTAGCTTATTATGTGTAATAACTAGGCTTCAAACTGAAATCTGCTGTCTCATGAAAGGTGCTTTTACATGGGTGCTCTGGTATTTATGAGTTGGCTTATGACTTGTACATTCTCAGATTTCTGTTTGAGCCTAAAAACACCAGTGAATCATGAATGTTGCAAAGATATATAGGAAGAGAAAGCAGGTCACAGTTTGGCCCACCAGTTTTGACCCTCAAATGTTTGTCTGCAGATGCTGACATTGTATACAGAACCTCGTGTATCTGAGAACAAAGATTACCTATAACTCCCAGCACAACAGAAGAGAGTTCCTTGTCAGCCACAAGAGGACTGTAGGTGCCTAGGTCTTTCCCATTCACATCGGTGATGCACAGCATACATTTCATACCATATGCTTCGTATCATATTTTCTCAGTGAATACAGGGAACACAAACACTCTTCCCCATAATAAGCACCATTTTGCACCTTTGGCAACATGTTCTTTTTGTGCAGTGGACACAGAGGGCAAGACACACAGTGCTTAGTTTAAAGTCAGCAGGGGGGTAGATCTTTGCATCCCGCTTCACCCCACTCTACTTGCACCAAATCTGCCCTGCAAAGACTCAATTTTGCCTAACTTCAAAATTTTTCCAAGCTTAGTTGTTAGTAACTGGTCTAGTCACTAGTCAAGTCAGATGTCTAGAGCTTACCTTCAGTCATGATCAAGGATACCACGTAGATGGCATCAGTGTGGGTATTGGACACTACACACTTGTAGTTATCTGTATCATTTCAGGAGAAACATTCAGACTGGAAAGAAAAAGAAAGAGAAAGCAATAAGCATAAGTTCCACATAGGTTGGGGCAGTGGGGAGTGGATATGATAAACGTATTAGTGAATTCCTCTTTATTTGTGTTTAAAATGGTATTTTTTAAATCACTAACAGAACTGACCTGTTGAAAATCCAGAATCTTTGAGGGCAAATCAAGTGGTCCCTCCTCCCTGAAGATCCCTCACAGCCCTTCCAAAGCTCCAGAAACAGACAGAAGTCTTCCCACTGACAGTGATGTATTTTGGATCAGGTCCATTCTGGTGCTCTGCGCTGAAAGTATCACCTCTGAACTGCGCAAGCAATACAGAGACCAGAGGAGCATGAATGGAAGCTCTTGGACTTAACTCTGCAGTAGTGTAGAAAAATAAAGAGAATTTGACCTGCCCTGGCTCTCAGACTTGGAAACAAAAGACTGTCTGAGAAGAGGTGAATTAGAGCAGACTAAGAACAAGGAGAGTGGAGAGAAAGGGACAGAGCAAGGGAAGCAAGGAAAACAACAGAAGAAGGGCAGAACTTCTGCAGCCATGCGACATCACAAATTAAACCGGGCTGAACTGGGACGTGCGTTTTGAATATTATGAATTATTAAGATTTAGTATTGGTTTTGCCCGAGTGGCACACAAGAGGCATTAGGGCCTCGTAATGCTAAACACAAAATCAAGTAACAAAAATAATGGTGCCTGCTCTGATGCTCTTTTTGTGTTGATTGGAAAAACTGCCCTATAAACACACAATGGTATTTGACATAGCAGTATTGCAGTAGGCCAGCTGCAGACAGGGATGTTTTTATTGCTGCTGAGGAATCCTATAGTGCTTAAGTTTTTTTTTTTATTCCTACAGTAAAAATGAATGAGCTTATGTTAAGAAAAAAAAGTATGTTAGCTTAGCACACACTTCTTAAAAATACCACCAAAAAACATTCTGGATCCTTCTATTGGTACCCACTCTCTCTTTTCTGTTTTACATCAGGCTTTGGTTTACTTGAAATTTCAGCTCAGAATACAGCTTCGTCTCCTAAAACTCATGAAGAAACATTGGAATTAATGAATGAATCAACGAGTGAAATGGAATAGGAGCCTGTTACCTACTTTCTCCGTTTGGGTTTATTTTAAATGTGTGGTTTCTTTTCCTGTCTGCTTTATGGAGAAGATTAGATTAACCTTGCTTTACTTACTGTACTTACTACAATTTTACATTGATCACAGATACAACTCTGGGAATCAAATTTGTTCATTAGCAGTGCTCTGCACACTGACAGGGATGATTTGTGACTTTTTTTGTGATATATAATAAAGACTCACATGATCTTTCTGTCACTTTAGACAGTCACAGATCTGTCATATAGGAGACATTATACATGATGGAAAGGCTTATTTACTTATGCATTAAATTTTACATTCTTCCAGGCCCTGCCAAATCATTCGATCATGAGTTTTGCATAAACAAGAACTGCTGTACTTAAATCAGTAAGGACAGGTTTCCAGCAGCTGGAATGAACAGCAGCTTTCCCACTGATTTTGACTGATCCATGAGACCTTTAAAAACAGTGAGAGTGGGTATAGGGAACTGCAGTCTACACCTGTTTTTGTTTACCACTCTTCCAGTTGTAGAGGATGATGGACCATGAGCAATGAGCATGGGACATCTTCAACTAGATCAGGTTGCTCAGAGCCCCATCCAGCCTGGCCTTGAATGTCTCCAGGGATGGGGCATCTACCACCTCCCTGGGAAACCTGGGCCAGTGTTTCACCACCCTCATTGTAAAAAATTTCTTCCTCATGTCTAACCTGAATCTCCCCTCCTTTAGTTTAAAACCATTACATCCTGTCCTGTCATAACATGCACTTCTAAAAACTCTGTCCTGATCTTTCTTATGCCCCCCATTTTAAGTACTGAAAGGCTGCAACTGGGTCTCCCTGGAGCTTTCTCTTCTCCAGGCTGAACAACTTCAACCCTCTCAGCCTGTCCTCACAGGAGAGGTGTTCCAGCCCTCTGATTGTCTTGGTGGCCTCCTCTCAACCCTCCTCAACAGGTCCATGTCTTTCCTGTACTAAGGGCTCCAGAGCTGGATGCAGAACTCCCGGTGGGGTCTCACCAGAAGAGAGGGGCAGAATCACCTCCCTCAACCTGCTGGCCACACTCCTTTTGATGTAGCCCAAGATACAACTGGCCTTGTGGTTTGCAAATGCACATTGCCAGCTCAGGTCCAGTCTCTCATCCACCAGTACCCTCAAGTCCTTCTCCACAGGGCTGCTCTCAATCCCTTCATCCTCCAGCCTGTACTGATACTGGAGGTTGCCCTGATCCAGGTGCAGGACCTTGTACTTGGTCTTATTTAACCTCATGATATTCACATGGGCCCACTTCTTGAGCTTGTCCAGGTCCCTCTGGATGGCATCCCATCCATCAACAAAAATTATTGTTACTCACCCTCGGGTGTTGTCACTGGATAAAGTTTTTCCACAAATTCAGGAATGCTTTCTCCAGCAAGGATCTGAAAAGAGCATGTCACCATGCTAAAAGACTCCAATTCGGCAGAAGACTTCCTAGAAAGAACTTATTTGGTTGGGGAAAAAAATATGTTAACCAAGCAGAACAAAGAGGTACTGTTTGAAGAATTTATTTACCAGGTGTAGGAAAGGGTGGATACTATAAGAAGCCCTGAAAGAAAGTTACACAGGGAATTGCCCCAGTCAGTTCCAACACTTTGACAGAGGAAGGTCTGTGCATCAGAAGAGTGACTGCCGGCCAATTCCTTGCTTCTTCACAGTCTCTCTGCAGGATTTCATGCAAATAATTTGCACTCTCTGTACCTGTTTTTTTCATCTACACAATGGGAAAACTAGGCTGCCTTGCTGCACAGGGGTGCTGCAAGATGCTTTGATGTTAGATGTCATTCAAGAGAGGTATCAAAACTGGACATATCAAAAGGCCCATTAGGACTTAATCTATTCTGCACAAGCTCTACTAAGTTCCTGAGTGCTGCTCATGTCCTATGTTTAGACAAATGCCCATAGTTTAAGACAAATCCTCCACCCTCACATCATTCAGAACAAGTTTTACACAGAAAGGCAACACCTTCTTTTGGTCCCACTTATGCTTAGTTATCAAAAAAGACAGTTTTAGATACCCAGGATAGAAATGTCACTTGCCTTCAACACTTTCGGTGGCTTGAGACACATGTTGCTTTTGGGAATGGAACATTTCAATGGACCAATGTGTCTCAGTATCAGTTTGCACATACACAACTTCTGGTGTCATGATGGTAGCTTTGTTCCCGGCAGGGTTCTACGGGCTGCAAGCTCTGGAAGGGAGCATTAATAAACACACCTTCCTGATGCGTGTAAGGCTAAGTGTGGCTTCCCTGGACTCCCTTGTCTAACTAGCTGCCATCTAACCCTTGCTGTTAGCAAGTCACTATGCATTAAGATAGTAAAGGTGAAAAAGGCTTGTGGAAAATCCCAGAAGTCTGTTTTTATCACTTTATGAATCCACATATATATATAGGCAAAATTTTAAACTGATCATTTCAGGAGGCTCCAAAGAGCTGCATTTTTCCATGACAATGAACCCATTTAGTTTGTTTTCATAAGAACTTGTTCTTCAGGTAAAACAGGGTAGTTTTTTTTTCCAGCCAGACTGATCAGTCCATGCAAACGTCTCACTGGAACAGAGACACTTTTCTGTGGTTAATAGCAAGAGGTCTCTGTTTTACACAAGCAAAATAATCAAACACTCCACTGCCAGCTTGGATTATTCCAATTTATTGATTTATACTATTTAATTGCACTTCTCCTTACTCAAAGACCTCTCCAGCTTTCCTAAGCATATCACATATACTGGGATGTGTGAATGCTACAGGGGCCAGTGCACACCCTGCTTTCAGTAGATGTGGCTGGGAACTGTGTCATTGTCCTCACTGCAGTGCTGAGACAGAACCAGTAAGGAGGTTGCTCTAAGCCAAGGTAATCAAACCAAAACAAAAACAACCTTCTTCCAGTGGGGACTCTGCTGCCTATAGTTACGCCAAGACTGGTCCCAGTATGGAAGGCAGTTTGGAGAAAAGGGAGTATTCAGTTCTAGTCTTTGAGGGATGAGTACTCGTCATCTAGAAATTGTAGCTACCTAGTTTTAAAGTGTTCCTTGGCAAGATAGATACAGTAAGGAATGGTAGTCCCTGAAACAGTTGTGTGCTGCTGAGGGATCTTGGGTCAGAAAGAAATCAAAACACAAGCCCTTCTGATATCTGGGGGCACAGATGCTAAAGCTGTAATTATGTACTGCAACCTAGAAGATACAGTCCACAGAGAAGACAACATTAAGACCATATGACCTTGAGACTTTGCTTTGTTGCCAGCAGAAATTCTAGCTATGCCAGAAGTGCTCTGTTTTGGGCATCCTCCCAAGGAAGTTCTTTTCCTTACCAGAATATATAGATCCTGGTCTCCTTGCTGAGCTGCCCTTTGTCTCCAGCCTGCCTGTACGAGAGACAAATGTCCTCTGACTCCTTATGCACAAAAGACAAGTGAAGAGTCTCTATCCTAGACTATATACCTACATATACCCTCTAAAATTACACAGGGATATCAGGCGTCTCAAGAGCCTGTTATTTCTTTCCTCTTCTGCTCAGAAATTTTCTCACAGAGACACATTTTTTAAAGTCTTTCCTACAAACCAAGAAGCCAGGAGGAAGAAATCACTCTTGCTTTTGCCTGGTGTGCCCAAAGATTCCCTCCCCCTTACCACCCTCTCTCTCACTGTCCTGTTCTCACCCTTTCACTCTTGCATACCAATAGCCATTAGTGTTGGTGATGGCAATGATTTGGGCTGGTTTTGAAGAGATGAGAAATGTTATTCTATAATCCCCAACACCCCAGAAATGAGCATATTTTTCCCTAAATCATTATGCAGCAAATTCACACCTGTAGCATCAAGTGCTAAAATGAGAAGGCATACAGCATTCTGCTTTACTCACCTGCTTCACCGCACAACTCTCTGCACACCTTCAGATGTATTAAGATTTTCAAATCCTACAAAGCTCACAGCAACATGGTTTAAAAGCCAACCCACCATTTTAACAGTTCCTCCTTTCACCTTAAAAATGGAATTCCCTTTAATTATGGAATCCTCTTTAATTATAATTCTTTTACCTGATCAAAATTTTCATCCTTGGCCATAGATTTTCTGAACATGAAAATGTTACAGGTTAAGATCCAGTAGCTTGTGTCAGTTAAGGAGCAGAAATGGCTGGTAAGAAACACATTTTTTTGAAATTGCTGGACCATTACCTTTCATTATCCTTCAGTCTGGAGAGCAAGCATTCTGTTAGAAAAATTGCTCTTAATAGTAAGTGGTGAGCTTTTGGAAGCCTCATCAGATGCCAAGATTTCCTGTTTCTTGATGAGACTGGAACCGACTTCTAGAGCCCAAAAGGTTCCACTTGAAGAACATGACATTGTCTGTTACTGCCCATCACCACAACGTAACTTGCCCATACCTTGACTGTGGGCAAGAAAGAAAACAAAATGATAATGCAGACAACCCTCTGTGCTTAGGAACACAAATATACCACGAATCAACCCACAGGTATTCTGCAGAAAGATTAACTTCACCCATGATATACAGTTTGGCTATCACACTGTATTTACTTACCATGGCTCCTATTAACAGATTTAGTGCACACTTACAAGGCAAACCAGATCGCAGGAAAAGACTTGTCAATACCACTGAAATACATGGAAACTCTTGGTGTAATCAAATGGTAATTTTAGTTTCAGTTACAGAAGAGACAGTTGGACAAGTTTGACCAGTTCCTTTGTAGGTAACTGAGTCTTCCCTACACAATACTTTTTGCAGGTCTTTTATTAGGACATTCTTGAGAATATATGTTTATGCATATTTTACCCTTTTTTTTTTTTTTCCCAGTTGCTAAGGTCCTGATCATTCCTACTAAGAGACAGAAGCTCTCAGGAGCTTTCAGGCCATGACTGACTCTTCTGTGTCCCTCAGCTCATATGAAGTCCTGTAGATTGCTTCAGTCCTAGGAAGGTGCCTGGGCTCCTTTACACTGGACAAATATGGCTTTGAGTAATTCAAAATTTAAATACATACTGGCATCTTGTGGGCTATGTCATTACATCCTTTACACTGGCTTCAGCAGTTTCGCATTCTTGGAATAATAGAATGATAAAACTTTGAGTACAAGACTAAAAGGAGTAAACCTTCTGTAGGCCAAAAGGATACCTTTTTATTTAAAAATAAAAATTACTTCCCCAATCCCTGGTTTTCTTATGATTGATTGTTATACGATCTCAAAACTCTTATCAAAAGCAGACTATTAAACAATTTACCAGTCTTGTTTTTCGTGTTAAAAACAAAATATGTGGATCCAGGTTCAAAACAGGTAAACATTCCTTCTTTGGGGTTTGTCAGTTCCCAGTGCTCCTTTCACACCTTGGTGAAATGGCCAGGATTTGATTATTTTAAAGTTACACAGGCAGCTGTTTCCACCATGTCCAAGTCCAGCCAGTTCATTCAGTTACTCAAGCAGGAACCAAGCAAACTTTTTCTTTGGAAAAAGTTCATAATGTTAGACTACAGAGCACATTCTTTAATCTCTTCTACTCCTTCGTAAGTCTGAGGTTCTGTCACCCTTTTCCATATGGGGAATGACTTCATTCCTAACAAGCGAGGTACTTTTCAAGAGGAGAATGAATTACAGATCTCAGCCTGTGTATTTAGCGATCTTTTACTTTACTTGCGTTAACAGCAGCAGTGCTGAAATAGTGCAGGTACAAGAGGCCGTTCTATGTGTATATGGGTCCATCCATTCTGAAGGACACAAACTAGGCTATTTTGAGCCTAAGAACTAAGAGGCAGATAAGAGAGAAAGCAGCAATACGTAACACAGAAGTTGAGTAGCATGGTCCATTGGTGAGAAAGGGCCAGGAATTGCAATACTTGAGTCCTTTGCCAGACTGTTTAAGCTTTATCTTAAATGCTCTGAGCCATGTTGCCAACTCTGGTGCCAACATGGCTTTTAATTCAGAGTAAATAATTTGGCCTTTCTCTGCATTAATCTTTGCTGTCATCTGAGTAAACCTGACACTGCCGCCCTGCTGGGGATTACACAGTGCACAAGCTTGAGCAGGTTCTTCTGCACTGGAGCTAATTGTACCTCCTTCTGTGACTTTCAGACCATGCCATGAGAATGTGGCATCTGTTGCACTCAGGTGCTGGAGCCTGAACCATATTAGTACTCAGAGGAGAGTGGACTCTTCTCATTCCTCGTGTGCAAGGAATTCACCTCTTTGTGAATATGTGACATTTGGTTTTAGACATTAGAAAACAATGCTTGTGTTGTCTAGAGCATGCAGTTCTTTGTCTGCCTGTCTGTTACACACAAAGCTGCAAATGCTGCTTTCATTCATGTATTTCTTCTGTGCCTTTGAATGGAGTAATTTTTTGACTTCTGAGCTGCCCTACATTATCCTAAGCTGACGGTCGCTCTTGCAGACATCAGCAATTACATCTACAGACTTGGCAGAAGAAACAAGGTTATCCCCAATGTAACTCAGAAAAAGCATTTTAACAAATTGTAAACTTACCACTTCCCTTTGTTTAAAATGGTTTTGAGGGAAAGAACATACCAAAAATAACAATGCAGGTCCATTTCTAAACCGTGCCAACTCACCAATCAACAGACACACTTTCTAAGACCACCTGTGTGCAGGCTGCCTGGTTCCTCCACTATAGAGACAGCAGGAGAGTGACAGGAACCAAGGTCCCATTTGGTGATCTCTTCAGTCTCAAGACCTCTTGCAACTGCAAATTCTCAGGTTAAGGATAAGATTTTCCAAAGTAGACTGACTGTAGAGGAAACATCCAGAATTGTTAGCTACTTTTGAAAGTCTTGCAAGTAAATGCGACACCCTACCATACATGACTGCTAAGTAGCTGACATTTCAGAATAATTTGCCAAGCCATATTTATCTTGATCCTTTAGAGAGTCAGACGTGCTTTACCTGGGGACAGCTCTTGCTCCCAAGTGCAATCTTAGTTTTTGTTTTTACATAACCCTGTGTATCTGCTGATCTTGGAGTACCTATAAAAGGACAGAGTGTGTTATTAGTCTGTTACCATGACAGAAACATAAACAGGATAACAGTTTAAATGTGATAGTCAACAACCAAATGACCAGGGAACAAACGAGGCATTGAGCTAATCTTTGCCCTGTTCCTGAAGTGTGAAAAAGCTTATGAAACAGAAGACATCATAGCTGGTTCTGAAAAAAAAAAAAAAAATCTCAAGTTTGTTACAGGCAAACCTACCTGGAGAGAGGAATTCAGCCCTCTGGGAAACAACTGTGTTGTAGGTATTAATGTTGTAGTCTGTGGTACAAAGAGACCTGGGCAGCGAGCTGAAGAGAATGGATGAAGTGTGCCAAGAATACGCTTTTAATAGAGAAAGTAAAAAGAGAAGTCTAGTAATACACATAGCTTAGCTTAGTTCCTATTGTCAGCTCAGTTTCAAACCTTCTGATTACAGAAGCAGCAGCCCCACGCATCTCAAGTGCTTCTGCACGGCCAGAACTCCTTTCTGCTAATCCTAAGCACTTCTTAAGACTACCTCTGCCGTCAGAAGAGATCAGAACAGCTGATATAAGGTCCTTCAGACCTCAAATTCTATTTTTAAAAAAATAGAGAAAAAAAAGACAGAGAGAAATATGTTAATTACAGTAAGGCCAAAGAGTAAATAGGAGGATTAGCTCCAAATGTGTTAGACAAAACAATGCTTCAAGAGGCATTTGAACATTTCAGTCCTGATTAAGTGGCACGCTCTTGCCTGGTGTGAGATGGCAACAGTGCAGCCCTCATAACCAGACTGTGCAACTAAGCTGACATCTGTTTTGTACTAGTGAATTGATGCAAAGCAGGCTGATTTCATCAGTGACCACTCTCTCATGACATTCCACAGATGTAGAAGGGGAGTGGACAGCAGGCTAGATTTCCTTCACCAGTATAAATTGTTGGCTTATACTCAAGTCAGTGAAGCACTGCCAACTAGTACCTGCTGAAGATCAGTGCAAGAACCTCAAAAGTCAGTATCTTAGAGCCCTTTATACCTTGTTTGCCATAAAGCAATTCTTGTCTAAGAAAGTGTCCTTGTACAGGAGGCAACTTATACATTGAACTTCACTCCTATATGCACAATCCTATCAATCATCAACAAACATTCTTTAGCAGATGCACAGGAACCTGGTGACAGAAAAAGTAATTTTATTCACTGAGTCAGTTTTCACACTGAAGGGCACCGAACTGCTGAAAATAACATTTATAGGGAGTTCCACTTACAATATTATTCAGAACATCAGTGGTGCTTTTGTTATTTCTAAGGAGTGCTTAGATGGAATAGTGTTATCCCTTCAAAATAATTGGTAGCAATGGAGAGAATATAGCTAGCAAGGTTTACATAAAACTAACAGTCATGTTATGCTCAAAAGCTTAAGTTTATTGCTCTATTTAATAACTACCACCAGTATTTTTAAAAAGAATGCCAGTTCTTCCTGCTAGCTTCTCACTGAAGGAAATATTTTAAATACAGCAATAAAATCAAGTGGTTTAAAGATAACACATTTTGCCACAAATTCATGCAAACCCTGCTGACAGGATTTTTACAGGTTCATGGATACAGAATAAACACAAAGGATGTGTACTGCAATATTGGGAAACTTTCCCCACAGTGATGAAGTTGTAGGCATAACATTTCAGGCCCTACAAACCTGCACCTACTGACGTCAATGGCAAAACCTCAGTGGGAACAGGATCAGCCCTTATTGTTCTGAGAGCTGCTTTACCTTCTCCTGATTAGGAAGTGCAGTAAATTCTCAGAATCTCCTGCACTAATAAAAGCTGTGGGTTTTGGTTATTGTTATAAATAAATAGAAGTAAAAATATTTTTAGTAGATCATTACAGTTTCTATTCACAAAACGTTTATCTTTCATGTTAAGGGTCCTGCGTACCTCCATTTTTCTCTGCTCAATAAAGCACTTAAACATGTGCTTACCTCTAAGCACTAAACAAACTCCAGTCTTCACAGCCTGACTGAGGTCTAAAACTAAAAGCATGGGCAGCAGTCTGTATTATTGAAAACGAAACACTGCTGCCCAGACTAGTGATTAGAATGGACTAATGATTGTCTAAATTTGGCTTGAGGGCAAATTTATCAAAAAACAGCCAACGCATTCAAACTGATTTTTTTTTTAAGCTGCCTATAGGATTTGCATTAATTTTAATGAGAACTACGCACCTGGTCACCCGCAAAGCTTTGAAATAAGTTTAAATTCATAAAATACAAGTGATTTTACTACTACATTTTTAAAAGATAAATTCAAGTCACAAAATTCCTCACCTGATTTCAAACCTCAGATTTCCGGGAAAATTGTATTCGGATTGTGGTCTGACTACATAAAAAGAAAAACTATTTACAAAAATCAAACCTGGTTGTAGACTGAGATGCCAAAATATTGACAAAGGAAAAGTGAGAAGAATTTATTTTCAGATTAACTCTTACTGTTCACCTCAGAGTCACCCAGCTGTCATGATACTGGAGTACATTGCTGGTAAGAACTGGAGGTAAGAATTTGACTCACATAACTGAAATATTTTTTTCCCCTTAGTTCTGATAACAATGGTGGCGGACTGCTTTAGGAAAAATAAACAAGCAAACATGATGTGTGAAACATCATTTCAATGTGAATCTACTTGAATCTCCCAACACAGAGGCTCAGAAGGTTTACGATACACACAGTATTCGGTAATTTTATATGTAAAAACAATCAGAAAGAGGCAAAAAGTTACTTTCAAGCTTAGTCAACATACGGCACATTTCAGCATGACAATTCAAAAAGTTTCACACTGTATTTGGATATATTAGCAATGATCTTTTAAAAATAGCAAACTGAAGACAGTGAATTTTTTTTTCCTGATTTTTTTGTCTTGCTTTTGTAACAAATGAAGCTAGTATTCTTATTTACAGTATAAATAAGCCTTTTTTTGGTGAAGATTATGTCCTGTCATGTATGTTTAAGACAAGGCGTACCTCAGCTCTTAAATGTCAATGCAAACAAGAGCATAAAAGCAATATCAAAGTAAAACAATATATCTTTCCAGCTAAGACAGCCAGGTTACCATGTGTCTCTTATCAGATCTGAAATACATCTGAATGCAGTCAAAAGCTCTCTTGGTTTTAGCCTTTAGGAATATCATGAACACTTATTCTTCTGCTGCTCTAGAAAGCTGTTTTCCGTACAAGCTCATGACATGATGCACAAATTGATACTGTTCACAAGTCTGGATCATTCCTCCCCTGAAAAGGAAAGAAAAAAAGGGGAGGGAAACAGCAGCCTTATTACATGCAAACATACGAGGAAATGGCACAGCTAACATGAAGCTTGTGTTACATACAAAAGGTCTATCCCAAAGCTTTCCGAAATGAGTGAAAAGCACCCGTTGATTGCAGCCGGCTGGCAGTCTGACCTCGAGCTTCATTTTAAAAGCCTCTACTATCCAAGGAACAGAAGGTAGTCGGAACAGGCATGGGCTTTACCTTCATTTTTCTTGGCAGAGGCCCTCATCCAGTAAGGTAACACCATCATCATTTACTATACATTCATATTACAGGAGCACCACACTCCAAGCACCATTTTAAACACCATGAAGAGCAACTCCTGCCTCAAAGCTCTAGACAGTTAGATGGGAGCAGGGGGAATAGCTTATCCACAAATTCAGAGCTGCACTAGAGACTGAATTCAGGACTATAGAGGGCTGGGCCAGGGTGGCCCAGGTAACTGATGTAGCATACAACTTTCCCACTCTTTCCTGCATGCCAAGTTCACCATGGAACTAGGGGATGGCCAGCAGGATTTTAGAACAGACAATGGAACTTTAACAAAAGACTATTCAGATTTATAACTGCACACTTTCATCTGTAAAAAATCCCAGCACAGAAATCTGTTTTGGTTCAGCTTTTATTTCAGCTTTTACTGTTCTCTTTAAAACTGCAAACCTGAAAGGAAATGCAAGCAGGAGCAGAAACTGTTTGCTTTTCCATGTCTCATTAGCCTGTGTATTTCTGCAAGTAGCATATTAATCAACACATAAGTACTACAGTGGGAGACAAATGCACAAAAAGAACAAGGATAAAGTTGTCCATTTTAAGCAGATTTTACTAACCCTCAAAATTCTGCTAAGAGTACCTCATCAGTGATACGACCTCTTGATAATCCATTATGAAAATAATTAAACCCCACGGCTCAAATTCACAGAAGGTATACGTAGAATTGTGCCAGCATTGGTGCTGGTACACAGATCCCAGGAATGCAATGCAAAAGGAGGCTGAAATGAGAAGTCATGCTGAGGAACACGGGAACCCACGGGTGACCAGAGCCAAGCAGGCTGTGTCAGTCTGAGGAAGAGCGTATGTGGTACGTTCCCTCAGAAACCGTCACCAGAGGAAATTAATGAAAAGTTGCTTCCTCTGAGCCAAATGGATAGCAGACTGCTAGCACCCTCCATCTGGACTGCCCTCTTCTGTGGGGTCCAGCTTAACAACTGTGGAGTGGAGCATCTCCCTTATGAGGAAAGGCTGAGGGAGCTGGGTCTCTTTAGCTTGGAGAAGAGGAGACTGAGGGGTGACCTCATTAATGTTTATAAATATGTAAAGAGTGAGTGTCACGAGGATGGAGCCAGGCTCTTCTCGGTGACAACCAATGATAAGACAAGGGGCAATGGGTACAAATTGGAATACAGGAGGTTCCACTTAAATATGAGAAGAAACTTCTTCTCAGTGAGGGTGACGGAACACTGGAACAGGCTGCCCAGGGAGGTTGTGGATTCTCCTTCTCTAGAGACATTCAAAACCCGCCTGGACGCCTTCCTGTGTAACCTCATCTGGGTGTTCCTGCTCCAGCAAGGGGGAAGGGACTAGATGATCTTCCGAGGTCCCTTCCAATCCCAAACATTTTGTGATTCTGTGATTAATTGTGGCTCACACAGTAACCATATCAGGAAGAAGCAGATGCATGGGCCAGACAACCTCCTCCTTCAGCCTCTTGCAGTTATTTTGATAAGTGGCTGCTTGAAATAACACTTGACAATGAGCAGGGAAGGGCAGGGACCCATGCTCCAACCTCTCATCAATCAGCAAAGGTGGGAAACCCACACTGGAGTTTCAAAAGAAACTATTTCCTAGCTGAGCATCTCCTCCCCATCTGCTCTACTTAATGCAAGCTCACAGTTGATGTGTGCATTTCAGTGCACACAGCACTTAAATATATTTATGTCTGTCCATGACACACAAGGAACGTTAGTCATCTCCGGCAATTACTCCCCATGCAATTCGATTAACGTTGAGGTTGCACCCTGAAGTTGTAGCAACAGAAGCACTCGGGTGGCCATCAAGTTTCAGACCACAGGAAATTATTTTCCATCTTATCTGGTTCCCTGCTATGTGCTGGCTTCCTCCTCTTCCCACACACATGCACACCATGACATGTGCTCACTGTCCAGGCTTTGACACAGAATAGAAGAACTATGTTTTCACCTCTATTTGCCACAGAAGCCTTGCAAATCTGAGTTGCATTGCTGGAAAGGACAGCAAATATCTCTCAGCACTGTGAGAAGGATGCAGGAATGATCACTTCCTCCCCTTATTCATACTAGGTTATTTACGACCAACTGTTGGCCACTGGTGCAAAGCCCAGTGCACAGGATTTTTCTAAGAGATCTGTATGGGAATGAAGGGAAAGAAACTTTTTTGCCCTTCACCCCCACAGCAACCTCAAAGGCAGTTCTCAGGGCTAATGTCAAGCCCTGTGAGGTGCATTCCTTTACATGTCTGCTCTGGACTGCATCCAACCCTCTTTCCCTAAGTCCCTGGTGACTCCTTCCCATCCACCCTATTTTCTCTAGCCAGTAACCACCAGACAGGAGAAAGAGATAGAGGTGGTCTTCCTTCCTATAGCTGCTCGGACACTGTCTCATCCCCTCATGCTGCTTTTGAAGTCATACACAGCTTTTGTGGGGGTTTAATGACAACAGTGGATGGCAGCATGACTTCCAAGAGACTATGAGCCCTATTTTTCACTCCTAGATGAAACCATGCTCTCCTGTAGTAAGGATGGTGATTTGATTGCTTTCTATCTGGAGTATTTTTCTCCCATGACATTTAACTGGCCTTTTCCTATCCTGTCCCACCCAAGAGGTTCTTGGCGGCTACAGAGGTCTCTGCAGGCTTCCTTTTCCTCCATGGCATCCTTTAAGTGTGATCACCCCTCTTCAGCCTTTGCAAAGGACAGCCAGTTCCCCTCTCCCTGCAAAGCTAGTATTTTTAATTGGCTTTCTGTATCAAGCACATTTGTAAGCAGGTGTCTTCAACCTTCATTTGTACGGCTATTTTCCTGCGTAACACTAGTCACAGAGACAAGATACTTCAGATCCAGCCAGATATTCCACTGGGCCATGGATAATCAGCAGTCACTACTCATATTCTGGTTTTCTTTTTCTCAAGAAGCCTTTGTCTGGCCTGAAATCCATGGAAATAGCCACACCTCCAAGCCCCTGCAGATCCCCGTCTATCAGAGCCTCAGCACGGCAGCAAGCATTTCATTTTCTGCCTCCCACTGAGCATAATTTCTCTGCAATAAAGTTCAGCATGGGGTTGAGGTTCTTTTTTTTTCCCCCTCAGAAAAATCTTTGGTATGTTTTTCGTGACATCTCTTCCCCCGACTACATTTATCATTATGATTAAAGAGAGCACTGAGACATGTTTTGATGGCACTTGAAACCAGTGGGAGAGGAAAAATAACATATCTGGTGCAAAATTCAAGTCTGTTTACTTCATAATCAAACTCAAGGTGGTGTGTTAAGAAATGTTTAACTGGAAACCATTGAATTTCTGGAGATTTTCACAGCTCCTTTCATATGTCTGCAAACACTCCACACTGTGCATACTCTCCTCCTCCTCACAAAGTCCCAAGCAGCCATGTCCTTCCAACAGTGCTCACAGTTCCAACTACGCAAGGCCAGTTTTCGTTACTTCTTCTGGGAGTAAAGTGCTGATCTGTGCCTCTGAAATTAAGTACAGCAGACCTTTGAGCCTTTGCTTTTGTAAGAACACAGGGCCAACTCCTCAGCTGGTGAAAGGTCATCCCTTGCTGCACTGAGCTATGCAGCTGCAGAGCCACACAGGTTTTGATGCCAGTTGTGAATCTAGCTCAGTTCTAGGGCTATTCATCAAGATTTGCTTTGCATAAAATAGGCAAAGATGACAAGTTAGAACTGCTTAGAACAGAAAAACTTCCTTCTAGGAATGTTCTCTCTTGGCCTCTATTTGCCTTTGTTTCTCCCCTCTTCCCATTTGTTTCTCCTTAAGTAAAGGGAAAGATTTTTTTTTTTTCTGGAAAGGAAACAGGCTTTCTTACCTGTCTAACCGTAACTGGCAGGCTGTTCGCAATATGTCAACTATGCCCTCGTTCTTCAGCTGTTTACAACAGACACTAGTTGCAATAAAGCAGCCAGTCCTCCCGATGCCTGCACTAAGGGAGGGAAAAGCAGAGAGAGGCAGTGGAGATGTTAGAACAGCTTTGGAACGTTCTTGTTAAATGAGCACCATTGAACCAGCAACCACAACCCATTACCCCTTTCCTCCCTCCAACCTTTGCCAGGTGAGTGACTGCAAATACAAAGCCATAACAAGGAAAAGATACCAGCTTCATTGAGACAATCCAATTAAGTGTGAGCCACTCACAGCAAAAGGATGAACACTGCACATGCAGTGCTAAAAATGGACTGTTGGGTAGTGTTTGAGCTGATATGTCATTGAACCTGTCACTGAACCATTGCAAATAAGCGGTTAAACAGTATTTCTTAGACTTGGTTTGAGGTCAACCCTTGCTTTGAAGGCAATCTTTGCTTTTAGATTCTTAATCCTAACAGCTTCTTCGAAAGCTATTTTCATTCACAGGTACAGCAAAAAAACCCAACAAATCTCTTGCTTAAATAATTAGAGATAACAGCAATATGGTAAGTGTGATGCCATTTGCAGATCACATCTGCAATCCAGTAATTCTCTGAATTAGTAGAGGATACAATAAATTCATGATTAAAGAAATTTGTCTTCCCTGAACACCTTTGTATCTGATTCAGTCCTTGCTTAATGACCAGAATTGATTTTATTCTCAAAGGCGCAGTGCTATCAAAGCTGTGAATTCTTCTTATCACCTAATAAAAAGCTAGCAGTGAAAGCTTACAGCTCTTCTTATGCATCAAATAATTAAGTGAGCATCCTCAGGAATAATTACTTGACACAACTGCAAGAAATCCTGCCTCCATTTAAATTGCACTGAAGTCATAATACAAAAACACTGGCAAGAAATGTACAGGCAACAATGGAGTTTGCAGTTAGCTGGTGCTTACAAAGTCTTAATACTGTTTGACTGTATAAACAGGTTTTTTACTCTGCATTTATGCTCATTAGGGAAACAGCTACACTGAAATTGTTTTAACTTCTACTACTGAGTGATCAAGGCAATTCAATGGAAGTTTCGAGGATGATCTTACTCACTAAGAACTCATCTCAGTCTTCAAATAGAGGTGATGGAGGTACCTCCCTGACTTAAAACTTTTGTCCATGAAACTCTCTGGACCTCATGCCCTCACTTCTGTTTTCTTTACTATATCTAGTTTGTTCATCCATACTTCAAATATTTCAGGGATTCAGAGGACTATTTGCTGCATATGGACATATATCAATGGTAAGAAAAAAACAAGGCCCTTCATCTTCCAATTTATGCCATAACCAAACAGATCATGGTATGCAGCTCCTGTACACTAATTCCCATCCATAGACCTCAGAGTGTTCATAAATGGAGGGAACAACATCCATCTTTAGATAAAGCAAACAGCATTGAGGCAGCACTTGCCCCAGGACAAGCTGCAGGTCTTTCAGTGGAGGAGACCAAGCCACAATCTTTCCAAGACTGCCCAAGAGTGATGCATTATCCACAAGACCTTAACAGGACTGCTAGCCTGCCTCTAACATGAAACTGCTTTTAAGAATAGGGTCAAAAAATTATCAGAGGGCTGGAACAGCTCTGCTATGAGGTCAGGCTGAGAGAGTTGGGGCTGTTCAGCCTGGAGAAGAGAAGGCTCTGGAGAGACCTTATTGCGGCCTTTCAGTACTTAAAAAGGGACTTAAAAGAAAGCTGGGGACAGACTTTTTAGTAGAGCCTGTAGCGATAAGACAAGGCATAATGGTTTTAAACTGAAAGATGCTAGATTCAGACTAGATATAAGGAAGACATTTTTTACAATGAGGGTGGTGAAACACTGGAAGAGGTTGCCCAGAGAAGTGGTAGATGCCCCATCCCTGGAGACACTCAAGGCCAGGCTGGACGGAGCTCTGAGCAATCTGCTCTAGTTGGAGATGTCCCTGCTCATTGCAGGTGGGTTGGACTACATGATCTTTAAAGGTGCCTTCCAACCCAAACTATTCTATGATTCTAATGGCTTCATGATTAGGTTTGTATCTATTTTTCCTTAATGGTGCATTATTTTACATCACTGAAGGCCAAAACCACAGTGATTATGTTCTACTGAGGACCTCCCACAAAAGCCAAAAGAGCTACAATACTCAGCATAACACAGGCTTTGGCTAATGGCTTGCTGCATATAGCACTCTCAAATAGAGGCAATGTATTAAATTCCTCCTTCAACTAAAATGACTGCAACTGAGAATAATCTGAAATGGTTCTAGCCCACAGTTATCGCAGAAAATACTTCATAATCCTATCACCATGTCTCTTAACAGTTATTTAAAATAAAAATGCCCCCATTTCTCCACAAATTATTATCATTTCATGGAGATGACAGCATACAAGAGGACAAAACAAGTATGCAAAGCAAGAGCAACATGGTGACCATTTACCTGCAGCAAATACCATAATACTTCAAGGAGCTCATAGAGTCACAGATTTCCAAGGGCAAAGGGGACCTTCTTAAAAACCATTTGTTATTTTTCTCTGAACTCTCTCCAATTTGTCAAAATCTGTTTTAAAACACAGGCAGGAAAAGCTGGACGTGTGGCATCACATGAACATTTTACCAGCGATTACTCCACATCGACTTATAGGTGGATCTTTGATGACACCAGGCTACCAACCATTCATGTCAAGAGTCTCTTTAAAAACATTCCCATTGAACGATCCTATGGCTTCTGGATAGCAACCACCTGACATTTCCTGGAAAACGCTACGCCAAACTAGGTAAAATTCCTTACGAAAATCTCAAAGATTAACTTGGTAAAAGTGTATTTTATTGAAACTATGGAGGATTACCCTGGCAAGATTATGGCATCACTTACCAGGCTTTCCACTGTTTACTTGGAATAATTGTTTTGAGAACTGACTCGTAGTTTTCAACAACATTTAATGTTTCTAAACAGTGGCAAAACAGGACTTGCTTTTATACCCCTGGAACTTCTCCAATTTTCCAAGAACTTGAACTCAGTTATAGTAAACTTTAATAGTTTAGAGCCTGTGGATCAAGTTTTTTTTTCAACACTCTCGCGTGTAAATCACCCAGTATAGCTGATTTAATAATGGTTAGTAGTTTGCTTAACACATTCTCAAGTTAGTAGCACAAGAGAATGTACTTCATCATGTCTACAAATGATATCATCCTACATCTTTCTAAAGACAGAAGTATCTATCTTCATCTATTTTTTCTGCTCTGGGGTTGATAATTGCAATTTTCTCATCAGGCTTCAAAGCACTGTAAAGATTTTGCTTCTTCCACATATGAAGTGTTCATCTTTGGCAGGGGCTTTTCACAGATAGTCCGGTTTTAGTAGCAATTTTATACATTTCCTGTCTGTTGATTAGTACTTACTGCAATCAGCTTTGCCACTGTTTCATTTGTTTTATGTATTACACTTAAATTATTGCCTTTGGCCTAATGAGGATTTTTTTAAAAATCAAAGAAGGAATCTACAAAACAGGGAGTTTTGAGGCTTAAAGTTGAACATTCTCATTTTTCTGCCTGCATGTGTCTTCCTACTCAGTTTCACTCACAGTATGTTAATCTTTGGTAACCTTGCCCTTTTAAGATCATTAAAGGCATTATTAGTGGTAAGGCAAATAAAATGAGGCTATTCTTACTTGTAGCTGAGCCATCATCAGCTTCTGTGTTCAAGCTCAGTCTGTATCCAAATGCAACATTTTGTAATAGAAAATTATTGTCATTAAATTTTAGACATTCCAAGCATATTTCAGAAACAGATGGACAAGATCCCCCCCATGTCCAACTGATGGCCAATATGACAATATCTGCACTTTGCCACTGCATGCAAAAGGGCCCTTAGAAATCTGACACAACATTTATGTACCTGCAGTGAACAATCACTGGGGCATTCTTCTCTTCTGCATTCTGCATTGCTTCCTCCACTTCCAGTACTAGCTGTAACAGAGGAGGGGCTTGATCTGGTGTCTTCTGGTCTGGCCAAGACGTGTACCAGTAATGTTTCAGGTTTCTGACTTCTTCTCCTTTCTGCAATCCAGTTAAGACAAATACCACAAAGTTTTAAAAGAACTCCCGGTTGTAAATTGATATTGAAACCTGGTCTTACCTTTAAGAATGAGATGAGCAAATCAATGGTAAATGGAACAGGAGATCCAAAAGGCAAGCCACATAACACAGAAATCAGGATTTCGAATATCACATCTGAACTTCAGTAAACTGCCTTGAAGAAAACACATAATCCTCCCGCCAAAGTATGCTGATCTTTTAGTGCCAAGAGCTGTGTGCAAAACACTCCAGGCAGTCTGCTCCCTCTTGACAGATTCATTCAGCAAAGCCAGAGCTGTGCTTTTGACATAAGTCCTTTCATAACGTATTTGACAGAGAGCCATATCTCTGTCTCTCATAGCTAGATAGATGAAGCAGAGAGATGGGAGCTTATTTTTCTCTCTCTTCTGACAGACTCACATGAGTTTTCTGTCAATTCTACTCTTCTCTTAGACATGGTGAGAAATTTAGAGACACTTTGGAGGGTGGGAATTGTATCCAGCTACAGTCCAGGGCTTTCTGAGAGAAAGAAATTCCAGTTCTCTCCATGTCTCAGCATGGCTATGAATATAGCAAATGTGCCACTACCTTTTCTGAGTGCCAAGTAGCACTGTGTGCTTCTGATTTTGTGTGTTCAAATTGACATCCTTCCACCTGATTTCTGAAGGTGCCAAATCGTAACATGGAGCTCAGGGAATCAGCCTTACCCTTTCAGCCATGACATAAGGCAGCTGGCATAGAGATAAGCAAATACCTTCAAAAGGTTCGGGAACAGAAGTGTTAGCTTCCACAATGTTCCCTTAAACACATAGCTGGCTGAGTTTAAGAGAGCAGGAAAAAAAGAACAAATCTGTCTGTTTCTAAAGAACCAGGTACAAAAATCTGGAAATAGTTTCTGTCATCTATACTCCTAAGTCTCTATGATTGTCAGTCGCTGGATGTTAAAAGTGCTCTTTGGCTGACAAAGCTTTTGCATAGCTTCACCATGAACTAGATTGAGGAAGTGATCAAATATTTTTCCTTCTCACGCTGGATTAATTTTCAGATGGATTGATCAAGTTTCCCCTTTGGCTTACCACACAGTCAGGTAATGCTTGTGTGGGCAGATAGGAGATCGCACAAGGGTAGGAACAAGAGAGCTTGACAAAGGGAGGATGGGCTTCATTTAGCTGCTCTTCCAGCTTATACTGTGTTTAAAGTGCTCATTGAAGCACAGCCATCAGAACCTTAAGAGTACTTTTAGCTCAGTTTAGGAAAAGAGAGTAGCACAGAGCCTGGTCTTAGGTTATTTACCCTAGTGAGAAGATATTCTGGTTAAGAGAGCATAATTAGTTGCCATGAATAGTACTTGCGCTCACTACAGTAAATCTGATCAAATTTCAGCACTGCTCTGAAGCACTAACACACACAGTTGCTTTTGAATGTGTGACCGTGTGTGAGCCACAGAAGTTACAAACACTGGTTTCTAAAGTGGGTTGTGAAAAGTTATAAAAATGTTGTCAGTAATACTGAGAGAAAAGTAAGTCTCATCTGAAGAAACACATGAATCACTACATAAAATCACTCATTTGATAGAAACAGAAACAGTCAAAGTACGAATGATGAACTCTGGATGTCTTTAGTTTTGTCTGTGCTGTTAACCAGTTTTATGCTTCTGCTTAGAGAATCCTGATTTCTGTGGTTCTGTACACTTCTGCTTTGAGTTTAACAAAATATTCTCTATTGGTGCTTCCTTATGACTGAGAGGACTTGGGAACACCCAGGAGATTTAATTGATGGTTTGAAGTCTGCCATCTCATGTACACTGTTGCTGAGATCATGAGTCAATGGCTAGACACTGACAGGTTCCTTCAAGAAAGGAAAACACGCCTTGCCATATTGCCTGAGCATTTTCTAAGTTCCTAAAGCTTGCCAAATCCAGTCCCCTATTCTGAGAGAAGTATGACAGTCCACCCTGTAACACACACAGTAATCATACATTTCTTGTGGTGGTATCATATTTCTGACCACTCCTGTTTAAGGGAAAACAGAAGTAAATTCATGGCTTCTCTGGTTTTCACTGCCAAGTCATTTAACATACATATGTCCAGAGCCACAACTCCAATATTGCTGTTAAATGACAAATATACAGCTCTAGGCAAGGTAACTTAAGAAATGGAATCTTTATTTCAGCTCTAGAACTTAGCAGTTCACCTCCTGACATTTAGGGGTGGGAGGAAAGAGACACTGCCCCTCTAGTACTGAAAACAAAAGCAGTGTTTACCTGAAAAACTAGGATGAGCTAAAAAAAAAAAAAAAATTATTTGAGAAGGGAAGGAACTACATCCTTGGAGATGTGTATGTCCAATAAAGGGTTTTGTATCATTTGTGATAGGAAAACATTTGTTTTTTCTGGCTATGACTGGGAAAAATGTGTGGTATCTATACTTCTTTCCTTATGACTTCGCTGTACTCTGCTACCCTGGCTACTGTTTTTTCCTCTCTGTTAGTGCCTGAACATACTGGTTTTGCCGTCTCTGACAAATAATCTGGCTTTCAGTTTGCTGGTGGTTGTTTTGTTTTGTTTTTCCCCCTCCTGCCATGGGATCCACAGTTATATATACAGAAAAGATATATTCATATCTGACTCTAAATTCTGAAGCTCCTTCTTTTAACATGGAGAGCTTCACCTAAGGAAGAACTGAGTAGGGACAAGAGAATTTGCGAAAACACTGAGAGGTTGCTGTTGGAAGAAAACATTCTGCAGGGATGAGTATTAGCATGAAAGGTACTTGTGGGATGGGAGTATGGCTTATTACGCTTCTATTGTTGTATATATGCTCTTCAGGACTGTTTTACTATTTTGTGCAACACCTGTTAAATTGATATTGGGTTTTGGATATGCTACTGCAACACCAATATTAAAAGCCACTCCCTTGCAATTCCCATCCGAAAACAGAAATGGCTATTACCTGAGAAGAATAAATGATCCTTCCACAGGGAGAGAATAAAATTTCCTTCCAAAAATATAGAGGGAATTTTTTTTTTTTCTTTTTGTTGGAGGCAGGGATGAGGAAGAACATTTCAACCTAAATCTCTAAAGTTAATGTCAAGCTGAAAAAAAAATTTGCAATATTAATTTAAAATTAAAATGCCATACTCAACAATTTAAAACTATTATGAAAAACTCTTCTGGCAGATAGTGTAGTTTTTTATTGAGGAAATTTTGGTTTGTCAACAGAACTAAAAAGTGACCAGTTCTGTTAGATGTCAGCATTCCAGCAGAATAAATCTCTGTATTATTCTTGCTGCTGCACTGTAGTGTTTTGGATAAACCGTACTTAAGACCTCTGCAACTCTGCAACATACTTGTACTTCTTTATTTCCCACTTGTCAGGGACTGTGATTTTCTCCTTGCTGCCTTTGCCAAAAACATGAGTGACAGACTTTCCACACTCTCAATCCAGACATGGGATTTCATTTGCTGGCTTTCTGCCTATTACCATATGGCTGAAGAGACTTGGAACTGGTTGGATAAAAGGAGAGTTTTCAAGCTTGGAAAGAAATTGCGGTGTTATACTGAGGTCAGCGGAAGATCTGGTAGATGAAATATGTATAAAGTTTATGTAAATAGACCATTTTTTAAAAACACGCAGCTTGACATTCTAGAACCTAGCAATGAAAACAGTTGTAAAATAGGACTCTGGTACTTTAGACTAAGTAGCATCTAAGTAGTTAAAAAAATTAAACCTGTGTTTAAACTCTCCATCTACAAGATGATAGAATGGTTACTGGTATGTAAAACTACACAGACAATTAGTTGTAAAGATATTAATGCTTAGAAATGTAAGCATGGAGAAAGCAGTTGTGCAAGTGTTTTTAAAAGTCATCAGCAGTTTTAGTGTCTAGAAGTGGAAAGATATTTAAAGTCAACTAAATCGCTCAAAGAATAAATTAGCATGGTACCTATTAAAAGGGGTCAGCCATGGTGAACAGAAGTGGTGCTACCACACCACTGACAAGTGCCAAGTAGGCCAGCAGTTCCACTGCTGAGAGAAACCAAAACCAGGTAAACAACATTCAAAACCCTTTTGCTAGTTCTCAACTTCCCCACTTCTTGTTAACAGCATAAGTCATCTTAGATATAAACAGCTGGTGGGTAACCAGAAGCCTGACAGCAACCTAATAATGACCATAAAAAAAACAGGAGCAAAACCTCACTAATTCCTAGGGGTGTCCCCATACTGCAAAATATGTAAGATGCCATGCAGGTCAAAGTTCCCTGTTAGTAATCAGTAACCCTTTGCCTAAGTTCGTGGCCCAAAGAATAAGCAAGCCTTTGAATTTTACAGAACATCATCACAGAGCTTAGTGGGTTATTCCACAAGCACCGCCTGTCTGACTTGCACAGGCAAGAAGCTGTCCGTGAGCTAACGTGTCACTCTAAATGACCAGTCAACACAGAAGACACAGGCACAGAATGAGTCACCGGTTTCTTCCATTGAGTGAAGCCTGTACTACTACAACTGGCCTGGTACCTTTTAGATTGTATGTATGTGGTCTAAGTCTCTGACTGCTTATTTTACTGTAGTTTTTGTATGTTGGCGAACTGGGCAAAGCTATAAGGACTTCAGTAATGCGAAGTTGTATTTGCACAGCATAACACTGTGCAGAAGGTTTCTACACAACTCTCCATGAACATCTCCATTTAATGGTTTAGACAGCTAAGTTACTGTAAGTACATTGGAATGATTTACCTTTAGGGTGATGAGCCTTAAACGGTAATCGTCTGCTTGTATGACTCGGTTAACTGTGATTTCTATTCCTTCATAGGTGACTTGTTCCTCTGGCCAATATTCTGTGCATTTCTGTGTGCAATATAAAATAAATCTATTTAAGGAGACACGAAGGGAGGTTCATTTTTACTCCTCTGAAATTGGATATAGCACATGCATAGATAAATACGAATGAATGTTGATTCTGTAAGTACAAGCTTTCACTTTGTAAACCGGGACCACATTTCAGCTCATTTTTGCTGCATTCATAATAGCCTGATTGCGTGACTTAAAAAACACAGATCAGGTAATGACTAACCAATGTTTTTAAATACGCACGTCCTTATTTATCTTCATGCAAGTGATATGCATTTTGAAGGTTCACTAGAAAGGCCAATGGCCATGTACCTGTGTTTTTAGATTAAGATAATAATGATTAGTATAATACTCACTAGTTACCAATATCTCTGCGGTGTGTACATGCTGATATTGAAAACCAAAATACACCTTTTCTATTTTCTATATTCAGAGAGCATTAACCCTTTATAAGCTGATCATTTGCATAGGTTTTTGTACAAAAGAACACAACTGGGGGTGTTTTGGGAATTAGATTATGAACCAAAATCCACTTTAAAGGGACACTGAGAATCTTTCCAAGCTAAGGAACTAAAAGGAAGCAATAGCTGTTAGACTACTACATTTGATTTTGCCAAAAAAAAGTTAAAGAGATGCAGTCAGCACAACCTGACAATTAGACAAAGAAAAACTATAGTCCATTTGCAAATCTACACTGCGGTACTGATACACTAGAAACGAGTAGGTGAGAATTTGTGAACACTCCTGTCCTGGAAGGAGGACTGCAAGAGACTGTGGTTTTCAGTATGGTGGTTTCTCTTTAATCAATATGCAAAGGAAGAGACAAACACTTCAACATGGTGCATGAATGAGTTCATGGACAAGGAACGACATGAACAAGGCAGGGTCCGAGAAAAAGGCTCCCTTGTGATAATGAAAGAAGCAATCTTGCTATCACAGGAGAATAAGAATCTGCTCTTGGACAAACCCAGCTAAAGATGATGCTTGTAAGCTTCCTCTTTTACACAGCTGTACACAATCTTGAAGGAAGCAAGTTAAATCCTTTTGCTCTCCTCCACCAAAAATAATTTCACTTTGGGAGAAAGACTAAACAACAGAAAAGTATCTTGCAAAGTTACTGAGCCAAAATTTTTGCATGAGAGAATCAGTGTTGTTCCATCTGCATACTGCATCAGTTAATAACCTGCTGGGAATGCGGCCCACTGTGTCTCTGTAAAGTTATTTACGCAGATTGTGTTTTTGCTTCCTCTACTCTTAAACTGCAGAATTCATTGTAACAATTGTCAAGAGCACTAGCAGCTATCAATAGCACAGACGTTGCTCTCCTTAAACGAGTGGAGTAAGATTGCCCACTCATTTTTGTGGGCTGTCTGTCAGTTCAGATTCAATGTGACAGAAGGCTGAGATATAGAGCTTTTAATACTCACATTGGCAAAGTCATTGCACCAAGGAGGAACACAAAGCCTCTGTTACTAGCATCATTGCTGAACAAAGGTTTTGGTTTTGAATCTATGTACTTCTGAGTCCTGTTATTCATATTTTAATATATGTGTTACGGAAGAAAGAGAATGAATACAGGAGAGACTTTCATGAAAAGACTTACGCTACACTTATGGCTAAGATTCCTGACACCATTTAATTTTTGACACAAAAGGTATCAGAAAAGACTCAGCGGCTCTGTTATGATAGATAGGCTGTGGCAAACTCCAGTTATATAGCGCATCAGCACTGCAGTGCACTGCTTCCCAAGACTGATATGATGGGTGACATACTTGGTCAGTGTGGATAAGAGGAAACACAGATGTAAAGGTTATTTTACATTCCTGTTATACAATCTTGCTATGAAAACTGTAGTGGAAGAACTTATCACCAGATGTGCCATTCAGGACCAGTATTTCCTCTGCATCTTCTTCTTTAAACCTCAAAGTCCTTAAATGATTCTGGTACACTATGTCATGACATTTTAACATCTTATTTGCCATAAACTGCCAACTCTACCCAAGAAGCAACTTATTACTTCCATGTTGCCTCTCAGACAGAGGCAGATGTGAGTTTAAAAATTTATTGCGAAGAAAACATCTAGATCAGCAACATACTGTACTTTACATCAGTAATGACTTGACAGTATGCAGCCAATCAGCTGGCTGTAATAACTGACCATTTTTAACTTGCAAAGCATGACTATTCTGTGTCTGTCTTGTTCATGTCTTTTTTCACTAAAATCCAAGGTTAAATTTATTTACTTCACAACCAAGGAAAGCTAAAGGTTTCTGCATATGCATAATTATGGGCACTAAGTTTCCAGCTAGCAATGAAGCCATTAAGGCTCTGTGTATGTGATGGAAATAAGTCCATATTATTGGGCTTTTAAGTGTCTAAACCCTCTTCTCCAAAGGAAACTCTCTCACCTAAATTAGGTGAGACAAACTTTGGCAAATACTGCTGCAGCAGCTTAAGAAAAAACATTTGGATCTCTCCACTACACCATGCTGCCAGTGGTGAAGCAGGATGCAGAGCCCAACACATGCCCAGACTCCTTTCTCACACCTTACACTGCTAATAAAGACAGACCTAAGCTCAGCTACCTGTCTGTGAACTGAAGCCCAGGCACACGGTTCTTGCAAATCTGCTGTGGGGCAAATATTTCAGCAGGTAAGGAATGAACAACTGGAGGGCAGCAGTATTTTAAACTGTAAACAAAAATCACGCTAGGTGGATTAGCAGAAACATTATGACAATTTAATTTGTGGAAGCAGGTGATGAATAGAAAATTCAGCATCTTAATTTCTGCATTTTAGAAGTGTTTCCTAGGTGCATTCAGGAAAAGATGCTCCATTTCCAAGTCAGCTCTAGTTGTTGATTACGGTAACTAACATCTTTCACAAGTCAGGGACAGCCTCAATGAAATGTGGACATAGACACTAATCATAACAAATGCATGATAAAGCAGTACCAACTCTGTTGATTAAAGATATGCAACCTTAGTAGTTATGGGGTACTATTGGTTTTGATTCCTTTGGAGAGAACTTGAAAGACTGTCTGCAAATAGAGCTGGGTTTGGAGAGGTTTCAGGCCAGCTGGGAGAGGAAAAATGGCAAAACCAGCAGTAGGCTAAGTTAGACAGCAAAATAAGACTTACAGTAAAGTGAACCGAAAGAGAAGCCCACACCTTCTCTGAGTCCGAAGAATTTAATGCTGGCTCTGATTGTTCAGGCCACTGAACCAACTTCTGTTCTCTGGCTTAGCATCTATGCTGAAAATATCTGCTAGAGTACAGATAAAAATACAGACTATGTAACACCATTACCTCATTCATCTCTTCTATATTGGTAATCATGACAATGATGGGAGAACGCTCCTGCCACACCATTCTCCAGAAATCACTGACAGTATTAACTATCGGTCCCTGAGTAGCAATATATACTTTTTCCTCTCCTCCATAGCCCTGCCAACAAAACAAAGAGAGATCAGTTTTAACAGGGATGATCACCACAACCTTGAAGGTTCAGTCTTTAAAACATACAGCTACCACTGGTTGGAATGGCATCAGTTCTTCCCCTCTCTCTCTCTCTCCTGCATGTGTGCACATAGAGCAAAGGCATGCTATGGACTCACGTAATTCCAGCAATGAGTGTCCAACAGCCTTGAGGGGACTATGGCAAGGTCAAGAGCCTTATTCAGGTCTATTATCCAGCATCTTGGTCTGGCCAGCTGACAAGCAATTTGCATCAAGAAATGCAGAAGTGCATTTTTGTCTGGTCTGAACCTGTACAGTTGCACTTTGAGAACTGCTTTTCAGTTAATATAAGCAGGAGAGAGTAGGAATCAGTTCAGCTAGGATGCCTTTAAAAGCCAGTGAATGTTGCAATTCTGTTTATATTAACAGTGGCTGATACAGGCTGAGCAGACACGTTGGACTATTGAGCTCTTACCCGGATGTAGTTAGCATTGATGTAAGAGCTAAGGGGGTCGTCCTGATCAGCTGAGGTAAGGCACACTCTGCTGTGAGGATCTGAAAGGTATAAAGACGTAAGTGATAGTTTATCAGTTGCTCAGAGGAGAGAAAGAGAGACACAAGATTATTTCATACAGCGAGACATTCACATGCATTCATGGCCATCAAAAAAGATGTGAATGGCCTTGGAGAGCTCTCATGTTAAAATGTTACCATTAAAAATGGCGAAAGGGTGGTTGGGGTAATTTGCCTTCTGACAGTTTTAACCCCACTCTGAAGCCTGCTTAATTGTCCCTGTTGCGGAGTCAATGTCCCAGAGTGATTCTGGAAAAGCAGTTTGCTGCTCCAGGAAGTTATTTCTCAATTTGCTAGGTCAACAGACTCATTCTGGCTTGTAAGACATTAGAATACTGTTTGTGAAACGACAGATATCAGCTTTTCTCCAAAACCATAAACACACATTCCTTGCACACAGGCGAGCCAGATGACAGTAAAACTGTTTCCCTGCTTTGTCTTGCAGTGAACTAAACTCCAAGATGTTCTATTAACAAATACAACAGTTAAAGAGAAATTAAAGAATATTAACAGGCTCCTGTACTTTGCATAAGTCTCTTCAGTACTTGACTATCCCCCACTGGTGCTGTTTATGAGGCATTATTCTTGTTTTATTAAGAGAACAAATGAAAACCCGATTCCACCTGAGAAGCTCAGTCCAATTCCCACTGAAGTCAATGGGAGCTGTTCCATTGATTTTAATGTGAGCTGACACAGGCTCACGTTTATCCACCTGGACCAGTACTACACAGCTTGTTATCATTGACAAGAAACATCCTCCTGATAGAGGCCTCAGAAAGTGGCAACAGTGTATATCACCAGGAGAATATGAAAAACAAACCACAGATGACTTCATTAAAAAAATCCAGCCTGCTTAGAAACCAGAACAAAATTTAAAAATATGCAAAAATAGTGTGATATTGGGTATAGCACAAAGGACTAAGCACACAGTAATTTCTACTGGACTATAAACACAGACTCTGCATGAAACACTGTCCTGAGACAGAATGGATTCATGTTATCTATTATATGATAATATAATCACAATCTGCAAATATATTAACAAAGATACTGGTTTTTAGCACAGAAGGACTGAAATCAGTGAGTTCCTCTCGAATACAGTTCCGTCCTGCTCAACTTTGCTCACCTCTTTAGTGCTGGGAGGATGGTGAGACAACAGATGAAATCTGCTTTTTAATCAGTAATTCTGATAGCCTGCAACATGTCACACCATTAAAAAGGTGAGACATTGGCTGCCAGATGTTTATTCAAATGTCACTGCACGAGGTAGTTAGACTCTTTGCATGAAGTTCCTTTGCTTGGATTTTATGCAGTCATCCATGGAGTCTGCTGAAGCCTGAGTAACGATTACATTATTTTTCCCTACTAATAATAGCAATAATACTATGTTGTCCATCTCATGAAGGGTCTTTATGGAGAAAAAAAAACGGATCCAAAGAACTCTATCAAGAGGTGCCACAGACTTTCAGTGTGGGCTTCTTTCAGTATTCTTCAACTGCAGGAGAATTCAAGTTACTTTTCACTGTGAACATTTTTATTGTATCCACAAATATTAAAACATTATTCAGAATATTCTTTTACTTTAAATTATAATACTTGGCTTATGATTCTCCTGTTAATGTAGTATTTACATTTGTTAAGCTAGTATTGTTAGTGAACAGTTTCAACCTTATTTTGTATAAGAGAGGCCTATTAGTGTGTTGTTGACACAAGAACACGCACTAATTTGCAGAAAGTGTAACTGAAGCTGAATTGCATCTCTCAGAAAGATACAAACAGGAATAACTCCTCTTAAAAAAAAACCAAACCAAAACATAACAAAACTTTGTAAGAGTTAGCAGTATGAATTTCAAGTTTTCAATAAAGAGGCATTTAAGCAAAATCAAATCCTACTCTTAATGAAAACATTTCTCCCAGGACAAAACCAGTGCACAGGCCAGATTCAAGAAGACACCACACCCTTAAAAAAGCAGTAGTAGTCTGTATCTCTAAAAAACCAAATTATATGTCAGCTGTTTTTTTCACAGTCTCTTTATGGCCATTTTGTGTTGATACTATGCCTGACAGAGGAACTCACTCAACTTAACTGAAATGTTTTGAATAACTTAAAATGATGTAAAAGCAATAGAGCTATGCAGAAATTATAAAAAGTCTGTCTAAACGTTACTGTTGAGAAAAGGATTCAATAAGATTGATATACAACATGCTCCAATAAGTTCTTGCCATCTCTGGAATTTTCTAACAAGAAAATCCTTTTCTATATATTCAAAAAGTGCCTCCAAACATCTTGGAGAAAAGTTATCATTTTCCAGGAAATGCTATAGGATGCATCCCCAGAAGAGGACTGTCTGAAAATAAAAAAATTAATAGTTATGAAATATCCAAACCAATCTCCTTAGCTGGGCATTTTCCCAAAACCCCTCTTCCACCATTAAAAAGCCACGTTCTATGCAAATTTTACTACCAAGAGCAAAATTGTAAAATCTGAAAAAAGAATTTACTACAAAAGAAATAAAAATTAGATGAATTAGAGACTATTATCATGCCTCTTACCACAATCAAATCTAGGATTGCAAGTAACCGATCATTATATCAAGTGACTGCTTACCTTTTAATGATAACTGCCTAGATTGCTTCTGGCAATGCAGCTGGTAAAGGAATCTTAGTTACTTTTTAAATTCAGATTTTGGGTTTGACTCTAGTTTGGTAATCAAGCATTTGCTGTTACTTCTGATAATTAGTTGTCTGAGTCTGCTCTATTGCGGCTTGTTCAGCAGTTCCTGCCACTACCGCTTTCTGCAGAGCTTGGAGGAATGCTAGGTAGCACAGGCTACATTTGGTCAGCTCAGAAAGGAAAAAGTCAGTGGATGGTCAAAGCCTGAGAAGTACTGGGTTCTCCCTCATCTTGCCTCTGGCTCCCTCTCCTGCCTTGTGCACAGACAGTTTACTGGGATCCTCGGCTTTGAAGCATAAAGGGGATGTTTAGTTCTCCTTGCCAGCACGTAGCCCTTCCAAACAGAGGCAGTTGAATAAAAGTGAAAAGGCAGCCCTCTTTTTCCCTCAGCAATACCGAGCCATCCTTTGGTCACAGCCAGGGACAAAGTTGCATAGAGGTTACTAGCTTTGGAATTCATTCAGAAAAAAAAATCCAGATCATAATGAGCTTGGAACAAGCGTGTTAATCTTTGGAGACATAGAATCATTTTGGTTGGAAAAGAGACCTTCAAGACCATCAAGTCCCAGTGTAAATCTAACGCTGCCAAGTCCACCACTAAACCATGTCCCTAAGTGCCACATCTATACATCTTCTAACACCTCCAGGGATGGTGACTCAACCACTTCCCTAAGCAGCCTGTTCCAATGCCTGACAACCCTTTCCAGGAAGAAATTTTTCCTAATATCCAATCTAAACCTCCTTTGGTGCAATTTGAAACCATTTTCTCTCGTCCTATCACTTGGTACTTAAGAAAAGAGACCAACAGCCACCTCACTACAATTTCTTTTCGGGTGGTGGTAGACAGCAATAAGGTCTCCCCTCAGCCTCATTTTCTCCAGACTAAACAACCCCAGGTCCCCCAGCATCTCCTCATAAGACTTGTGCCTTCACCAGCTTCCTTGCCCTTCTCTGAACACACTCCAGCACCTCAATGTCTCTCTTGTCATGAGGAGCCCAAAACTGAATACAGTATTTCAGGTGCAGCCTCACCAGTGCCAGTACAGGGGGGATGATCACTTCTCTAGTCCTGCTGGTTGGACTATTCCTGATACAAGCCAAGATGCTGTTGGCCTTTTTGGCCACCTAGGCACACTGCTGGCTCATGTTCAGCCAGCTGTTGACCAACAGCCCCAGGTCCTTTTCCACCAGGCAGCTTTCCAGCCACTCTTCCCCAAGCCTCTAGCACTGCCTGGGGTTGTTGTGACCCAAGTAAGTGCAGGATCCAGCACTTGGCCTTGTTAAATTTCACACAGTTGGCCTTGGCCCATCAATCCAGCTGGTCCAGATCCCTCTTGTCAAGACTGCCTACTCTCCAGCAGATCAACACTCCTGCACAACTTGGTGTTGCTTCCATGTTAGGGTAGAAATTACTTATCTAGAAAGGTCAAAGCAGCAATGATGGCTGCCAGCAGATATCTATATGCAGAAATCAAGTTTGCAGCAAATAATTAATCCATTGAGTCATCATTCTTAAAAATATGTTAATGGGCCAGTTGGCATCTGTTTACAACCCTGGAACAGGGTGTTCAACATGGCAGCAGTTGTGATGTTTTGGTTTAACCATCCAATATGAGATATTTAAAATGGATCTGGTTCTCAAAGTACACATTGGATACCAAATTCAGAATATATAGATCACTCTAAAATCTCAGTTTGGGAATATGAAAACACTAGCCACTTTTGCAATCTTCCCTTTCCAGCAAAAACCCAGTAAATTAATACTTGAATGATTCACCTTGGTCATTAGCACAGAAATTGTGAAATGTGACTCAGTGTTTTTGAACTTCTGGTCTAAGGTGGAGAAAGTCATCAGAAGGGTTGTGCACACTGGATCATTGGCTGCAGCTGCTGGAGTTGTAAGTCTAGATAAAACAATCTCTTTTGGTATAATTTCCAATCCAGGTTCATTGACTAAAGTAACAGGTATAGCTAAGGATATTTTTAGCTTCTTGACACTTATCTTTGTTAACCTGACACTGAACCTTTTGGGCTCTGCAAACAGAGCTACTGAGGCTAGTGGTAGCATCTTCCAACAATGACATCTTATTGTATCACTTTTCAAAGTAACTTTAAGTATGACACAGGACAAAATGATGACACTTGTAAAATTTTGTATGAAAATGCTTCTCAAAACTCATACTCCTGGCTACAAATAAAGTGTAATACAAAAGAAAAATACTTTGATTTTCTGCATCATCTTAATGCCATCAGGGCAGCTCCCAGTATTCTCCCAGTTTGCATTTGAGACACGATTCCAAGAAAACATCAGTCAGGAAAATAACATTGCTAGAATTTAGTACTTATAAAGAGTTTAATCAAAGAAACCACTAAGTAACATCTGAATAAACACACCAAGTTCTTGGGTAGAATTTTTAAACAGCACCAAATGATGCGATTCTAATGACTGAAAAACTTAAGTGCTGCTGATGTTGAGTGAATCTTGGGTTCTCCATGCTCTGTACCTCTTTTGAAATTTGATACATGCTCTGAAGCCATGTTGCTGCTTCATAAAGATGGCCTTTGGACAGTACATGGTAGTGACAGCACACTTGATGCATTCTGGAAAGTGTGAAGCCCTTCAGCTTGTGGAATAAACCACCTTGCCTCAGTGACTTAAAAAGCAGGAAACTTACTTGGGAGAATGGTTTTGTAGCGATTCTTACGCACTAAGCCTGGAATATCATATTCCTTTGGATCCACAAAGTTCATTGGAATTTCCTGTTAAAAGAAAAAACCCACAACAAACAAAACCAAAAACAAACAACACAAAACACAGTAGCTAGTATTATTAAATTCACAAGAGGAATAAAAAACCCAAGCCTACTACATCCTGCCTGTGAGGAGGGCAAAGTGATGAAGTCCACAGAGACGTATGGTACAGTACTTCCAGCAACTTACCACCAAAATACAATTGATGTTTCTTTTTACTGTCACTGGCTTTCTTTTCTGAAATCCTTAATATGAAAACACTCACAGTGACTAATTCATTGAGTAACATGCGCAATAGCATTATGTTAGCTCCTAATATTATTAGAACTGAATTGCAAGTGTAGGCACAGAACTAAGCAAAAGGTGGTACGTAAGATACTCTGCTCTAAAAGCAATGGACCTCAGACACCATCCTTTCTGACTCACAATCCTTCTTCCTCTCAGAGGGTGGAAGGAAATAATTTGCTACTGACTCTTACCAGCAATAAATTATGACACACTTTATGACAGGTTGGCGTACTGACTCAATGGAGCTGGGGGAGTGTCACTCTTTGCGCTCACCACATTTTAAATCTCCATGGGCAATGACAGCAAACAGGTGTTCAGGGATTACCTGCTCTCTACACTACTGACCCAAAGAACACCCAAAGATGGAGGGGCTACTTATTCTCCACTACTCATCTCCTGCAAGTAAGTGGCCAACACCAGACAGGGACAAACAGGAACCTTCCAGCAACCAGAGTCAGCAGGCACATGATGAGATGGGATGTGTCAGCTAGGATCAGCAGGGAAAGGGCTCATGGGAGCTTGCGAGCAGACCTGGGCAGCCCAGCTGCTGCGCACTGGATTTGAGAGGCCAGTACTCGACATACTGGTAATGGGAATCAGGGGTGAATAAGACAAGCCTCATTCTGGGAAGATGAGCAGACTTACGGACTATGTTAAATTCCAGAGCTTTAGAAGACTGACTATCTGTATCCTGTCTTTTACACAGCATTGAGTGTACCGTTGGGCTTAGCCAAAGGCAATTAATGTCACATTTTGTTGAAGTAGTTTCCCACCAATTTGGGGAACTGCATGGGAATTAAATCTTCACATTTTCCTCAATTGCTATTTGATATTTAGTCACTCAAAACTCTTGAGCCAAGCTCCATGGTCTGTCTTTGGGACTTAGCCACTCACTGCTCAGGCAAATTCTTGGTGAAATCAACAGGACTTCTGTCTGAGTAAACATGCTAAATCTTGTAAGAATTTCAGGACCTAGTCCTGCAAGTGACATCCCCTCTGACTTTTCTTCCAAAATGAAACACAGCTGCTTGCTTCATCATGGATCTGGACTTGGAAAACCAAGCAGTTTAGACAGACTAAAAATACATGATGCAGAGCTAGCTGGTGATAACTGTTTCATAAAAAAACCCCAAACAACTAGTTTACTATTTTTAATTACAGAAATGACATTTTGATTGCACAGCATTTTCATCTATGCTTTTTCATTTTTCATTAAAGAATGGAAATTACTTGGGATAGTTTGGCTGTCGAATTATTTTTCTGAACACCAGGCAAACTAATTCAAAATATTTCAAAAAAATAAAGCTTTTTTTTTCCAACTGATGAAACTGAAAGTGGACTTGTTCAGCAGTCAATTCAGACACTCACTAAGTGAACACTTCTTTCCTAGAACAGCAATAGATGCTTTACTTTAAAAGAATCAGGGCTTGTGTACACAAAAGCTGCTTTTCTTCAACTCACACAGCACTAAGTGAATTAAATACCACAGATATCCAGCAGTCTGTTTTAAAATGGAAGTCCAGACTACTTAGTTTCTCCCCGTGCTTGTAAAGTGGAAAAAAAACCCCTGAAATTGCACAGTGAGGGAGGGCAGCAAGTGATACCCAAAGTGTTACTCCTGCCCTTTCAGACCCTCGCAGGTCATAAAGAGGACAGGCTGAAAGGGCTATTAAGTTGCAAACAATCATCTTCCTCCTGCTCTGCTGAGGTTCCATGCTTAAGAGCATATTTGACTTGATACCACTAACTTCAGTAGCTCTTGATCACGTGTGTTAAAACACTCCAGCATGCCAAGACTGTGCATTGGTTACCTCCCATCTTGTGCAGGAATTTACAATCCTGCCTAGTAGACATAGTACTCATAGCCACTACAGCATTTTGCATTTTTTTTTTGCCAGGTATAATAAATATGACAATGCCCATCACATGGACACTCAAGCAGTTAAGGAAGAGAGACTGGTAGAATGCAAAGATCTAAAATATCAGTGTACTCACTACACTGAAATGTATCTGGCCTTTGTCCTAAACTACTTAGAAATCCAATTTTCAACTGCTTGCTTCATCTGTATATGTATGTTTTTTCCAAAAATGAGGCAAAAAATTCCTTCTTCCAAAGCAACAGTGGATACAGTGAGCCAAGGAAACATACTTCAGAAGCCTAAAAGCAACTAACAGAGCAGCTCACAACTAGTAAATAATCTTTGTGGAGAAAAAAACCCAGTAAGACATACTTTCTATGGCTCCTGCTGAATGAGATAGCCATCTCCTGCGCTTTGGTTATCTGGAGAACATTCAGGTTTGGAAAGTAGCTCCATGTCAAGCACTCAACAGCAAAGATCATGCACTTGGACAAATTTCATCCCTAGGGCAAATCCAGACGCATCTCAAGAAGTTATGCCTATAGCAAACTTGGCTTTTCTTCTGTACTCTAGTGAAAAAGTTTGACTATTTTGTTAAAAAGTAGCATGCTAAGAGAAAAAAAAGGGACTTGTGAAAACAAAGCTGCTTTTTGTTTGTTTTTTGTTGCCAGAACTGATTTTCTAGTTTTTAAGTGACAATATCTCTGAAAGCCTTCAGATGTCATTTCAAGGGATGACCAATTTCAGGATTGCATTAAAAGCTTCACTGATGGAAGTGGAGTTTGCAGGTATTAATTTTAGACTTGCAGAAAATAATAGCAGGGTTCATAGAAGAGACACAACATCCCATTTTTCTGATGCTCCTACAAGAGGTCAGATACTTACAAAGAACTCTGCCTGGAGTATGAAAGGATCCAGTGCTTTCTTGTGCAGTTCCTCTTCAGTAAGGATGTTTGATGCTGTCTGGAGGTATTCTCGGGCTGACTGCTCTCGTGGTGACATGACATAGCCAAACCCTTGCTCAGAACAGCCTGGGGTACACATATCCAGTGTGAGTGAAACATTTGAACCTCTCCTGCAAAACAGAGTGATCAAAGTTTGCTTACAACAGAATAGACTGACACAGTCCCAATGACAGATAAACAGCAGCTTTAGAAAAGCACCCAGCTGGTTCTGCTGTGTACATCTTGGTCACTAACTCTGAAAAATGGGCGATGCTTCTTGCGTAGACAAAACCAGAAGATGATTTTGTACACTGGAATACGAAGGCCAATACTTTCAAAGTGTTGTCTACAGGGAGGTAACTGCATACTTTGTCACCTAAATAGATGCAACTTGCTTGTCAAAGGTGGTGAGCAGGCAACTGCAGGAAAGTTTTCACAGTTGTGTCAATCACACCAAGTTTTTGCATGCCTAAATATAGACTGACATTTTAGACACCTCAGGTGAAAATCTTGGTCTTAGTTTTCATCAGACCAGATCCTACTGAATAACCATTTATTAGAATCACAGACAACACCAGTGGGGTAAGATCTTGGGATAAACATTACCAGGTCAACATCAATAAAGAAATGAGAAACCACCCATTACAGTGAATGACTTATCCTGTCTGAAAAACTTTCCACAACAGTATATCAGGTGAGTGTAAAATGAAGGTTCCAACATTTTAAGAATTACATTAAAAACAGAGATGCTGTTGAATGTAGAATTTTTAGTGGCTTTAAATGTAAGTTAGCCATACAACAAAACAAAAAAAGTCAAAATGCCTGTATTGTTTATTGAATGCAGTTTTAAAGCATTTCTGAGCTTCTGTCAATCTTGCATATCGCAGAAAAAAGTAAGATTCAAATGCCATCAGTCAATCTGTATTTAAATATCTTTAACGTCATAATAAAATCACACAAGATGATGATTACTAGGTGTAATATTCTATGCATCCTCACAGTAAACCTATTTTTGATGATTCTCAACTGGCAAAATCTAGTTTGGAGGTGTTTGCGGGAGATGCTGAAAAAACATGTAAGCATGCAGGCATGACCAGCTCACAAAGACGACAGTAGAAGTTGTTACTTGGATCGCAGCGCTTTTTCTGGATGCAGGAGCTTTTCCAAAAGAATGTGCAGCCAGCCCCCTGCTATGATTCACAGCCATGAGGAAATGATTTTGGGTTAAACATGACCACGAGCAGTAGACACTAAATCTTTAGCGACACCTTTGAAAAGATTTTGACCCTACCCTCCCATGTGTTGTTAAATAGCTGCTACATTCCTCCCCAGAAACAGCTGCAATTGGTAACTAATGCTTTTTTTTTTTTTCTTTTTTTAAGGCAGAGCAGGCTACATATATAAAGATATTAATAGATCTTCAGCATGAGAAAATGAGATTGTTTCTTCTTAAGAGTAACATCCAGTGCTGTTTGAATTTAGCTAGCGACTACCCTTCTAATGGCATAGGTGGTTAAAGAATGAGAGGGAAGTAAGACGGAGAAGCAGAATTGATGCAAAAGATGGATAGGTAGATAATTCAATACAACATCAAACAAAGGAAGAGTGAGCAATGCTTGATGTAAATGAAATCTGTCAGAGCACAGCTCAAACTTGAAATGATGCCTGGCTCCTCAAGAACATGTGTATGTCAAAAATAAGTTTATTTCACATCTTAAGTGTACACATTCTACCCTGTGTGAGAACTTCAAGAAATTACTTTTTTTTCCCCATGGCTACTTCTTTGACAGGTTTTTAATTGTAATTCATCACTTGAACAAGTTCATATTCCCCAGCTGCTGTTCCCCAATTGATATTCCCCAAGTCTCTTGAAACAGTGAGTATCTTTCCTGCAGGCTAGCCATAACCTGAGAAAAGATGTCTTTAAAATGAGAGAGATGGAATGAAGTCAGAGACAGTAAAAAGCACAAATGACTGATGCATTTCAAGCCCAGTCTTGCCCATAACAAAAAACAACAGCAAAACTCAGAGACAGCAGCAGGTTTAGGGACAAGCCCCAGAGGTTACTGCAATTTCATATTGAAAGTAGAAAATAAAAGGCAAGACATTTTAGGACAAACATTTTAACCATGGTTAACATGAAAAAAGAAATCTAAATTCACAGAGTGCAAATTAAAAGCTGCTTCTGTAACATTCCCTTTTTCTTGTGTCATGTGGACCTTTGGAAACTCAGCATCATACTTTAAAAAAAAAAAAATCTATTTTCTGCCCTTTGTTTTAAGTTTTAGATAGGAGAATTAACAATGGTTAGCATTCCAATTAAGCTTGAAAACCTGGAAATAAAGAAAGGTGATACTTTGCTAAGCCGAGCCCTTCAGTAACCTCATTCTTATTCATAACATCATCACCTTTGCAGAATTTCTTCACAGGATTTCTATCATCAAGATCTTTGTTATCTTTCACTAAGACAATTCAAAGAAAGCAAATCAGAAAAAGACCTTCCTTTTATCTTAAAAATGCCTTTTCCCAGCTGTGAATCTCTCTGAGAAGCTCTGTTGCTCCAATGGTTCAAGGAGCAAACACCAGCTCACCCCAAAGTTCCATTACTGGGTTAATGTCAAAGGAATTAATTTGCTTTTGGACTAACTGATTTACATGAGAATTACTGTAGGTTACCACTTGTCCTACAAGTTCCTTTTGGAGAAAAGACTAATCCTCCAGCATGACTGACAGAAAAAAAACAACCAAATGAACAAACAAACCACACCAAAACAAACCACAACAAGATCCACCTCTTTCAGAGGTAAAAGCTTTCACCATCCTACAGTGGATTTCATGCTATGCAGTTGCCACCTTGGGGAATGGCAAGTGACTGATCAAACAGAAATGGATATTTTAAAGGAAATAAATGATGCTTTTGAATAACATTTGTTGAAAGCCATCTAGAAACTGTATGGTTTTGGGCCAATATGTTTATATTTATGACTGGACTGAAAACAAGATGGGAAATAACACAGGTGTTTGGCTTTAAAATCACAATTTATAGTGACATTCATGAAGGCAACAGAGCTCACTACTAGGCACAGTACTCCTAAATTCACAAAATCACTTTCCCCTGTTAGTCACATCTACCCTACCTTTCTTGCAAGCCCACAGATTTAACTGTTAGAGTAGCTGGATCTGTCTCCGCTTTAATGTCCATTACGCAGTCAAAGACTGGAGTCTCTGGTACGGGATCCAAATCTAGGAAGTCATCCTCATTTTTATCCTCTGTCCACTCTGAGTACGTGAACGAAGGCTGCCGGCTCACAGATTGGCGTCTGTCCTCTTGCAGTGGAAAGGTGAGGTCTGGACGGGCTCTGAGGAGATGCCAAAACTGGAGGAAACAAACATTTTAAAAAGCTTTCTGCTTGTTGCCAGCCCTTCCACACAGCCTAGAGGATGGGTCTCTAGGGCAGCATCCCAGCTCACTATAATGTATTGGAACTGGAGAGTACTGAAGAGAACAGGAATGTTCCATGCAGGAGTAGCTTTGTGGTGCATGTTATAAGGATTCACGTCTACCCATTCAAACCTGCTTTCAGCCACAGAGGTTTCCACAGAGCTGGCCAGGCTTAACTCAGGGATACAGTGGAAGCGGAATGTGCTTGTGACCATCATATGCAAGCCAACGTGACAGCACTGCCCTTTTGTTCAGTTTCTTACCCTTCCAAGGCTTGTTTACAAAATAAAAATCTACTATGCTATTCTACAAATCATACTTCTCCTGACTTAATGGTTTTCCATCTAAAATTTAAATATAGCTGGGTTTAGAAAAGTAAACATAATTTTCTTGAACTGCACATCTTTGATAATCTAGTACTATACCCTGAATTCATGTATAAACCAATCATTTTTTTAAAGAGGTCTTGATTTAGATGCACCAGATTTTGAGGCTCAGAATGCCCATATCAGTTTCTGGCCAGTGACAAAGCCTGTTTTGTAATCTATCTGATCTAAACATGGTATAGACATTAAATAATCAAATTTGTTAACTTCTACGACATAAATGTAATATTAAAGTTTATAACATAAACTAACGAAGGGTTTGAAATGGCATGAATCTAAAAAATTACTGCATTATATTGGTTTGCACGGGTGCTGTGGCAGGCTAGATGATTTGGAGATTGTATCAGTAGACTGTGTACTCCTACATACAGGCTTCGGCTAAAAATTTCAAGTCCACCTCTGAATTCCAGGATCTGGAACCTTATGTCAACTTCACTCCTCTAGCGTTGAACTAGGAGCAGTATCACTCAGGCTAAATGTTACACAAACTATATTGTACTGACAGGCATCCTTTTGAGAGAAAAAACAACAGGCCATATTTTCCAAAGTAAAGCCTCTTCCATCCTTTTCTTATAAGGCTTTTAAATGGGCAGCTGAATTTATAAAATGTACTAAAGGACATTAACTTGTCTAGGATTTTAAACAATTTCCTTGTGCCTGCGTCTCCGTGTACTCTCGTTTCTCTAAGAAAGAATGGAAGGAAGTGAATCAAGTTTTAATTTCTGTCCATAGTCAGCTTTGGCGAATGTTAGATTCTCACAAAGCAGCAATGTTCATTTGACACTTACTTCACTTTTTATTTTTATTTGTCTCAGTTAATTGAACTACACAGTAATCACAAAAGCAAACATAGGAATATGATTATTAGACTTTTATTTACACAAATTTGGGGCCAAACCTGAGCTGAGTCTGTCCTACGTGCTTGGCTTGTTGGATGACAAGCAAGCAGCTTGAAGATCTGATTCTGTTTTCATTCCCCAAGATGACTTCTGCAGCTTGGCAGTCCCACAGTACTACCCATGGCTCTTTCACATATTGCAAGACTTTAATAGCTGAGCAGTTCACTGCTCAAGAACTTTGTACTGCTGGAGAGTTCTGTTGTTATTAAAAGCAACACTTGTGCTGAGGGCCAAGTTGAAGGTGTAGGTACTAACTATGTATTACAGATTCTAGAGCTGGTATGGTGACACAGGATTGATTTCACTGATGATTTAACACACTGTAAATCCAAAGGAACAAAAAGTTTACCCTAGAAACCAGGCAGCTTTTCTTTAGATTGAAAGAAGTGTGTAATAAATGGGGAGCTGCCCAAGACACTGGAAGAAATTAAGTTATACTTGAAAGTGATGGGGTTAAACTAAATAATAGAAAAATAGTGAGCTCTGAAAACTTGTTCAGGAGGACTAGAGACTATGCGGGTTCCCTGCAGCTGCCTGGGTCTTAAAACACCATTATATGAAGTAGAAAACAGACAGCATCACTAATACAAGCCTTAAGCACTCTATCCAGTCTTTTATTTTCACTGTGATTGCTAATCTCCCAACACATTCTGGTACCTGGGTATTCTCAGAAAAGTGCCTCAAACCTTAGCTGAGGTCTCCCAAAAAACATTGCTCTACATGTATTAGAGTCACAAATTCCTCGATACAGGAATGAGCTGGACTTTAGCAAGTGCATAGACCAGACAGGGCCTCTCTTTTCTTGGTATCACTTCTGAGAATCCACTTGACCACCATTACTCAGCCTCATTAGGTGGCTCAACAGTTACTGCTCTATAATAAAGCAACAAAATACCTGCATAAAAGGCACATTTTCTCCCTTCCACAGGGAACTACTAAAGCATTACTGTAAGTTACCACAGTTACTGAATAAAAAACAGGATAAGCTCCTTTTCACTGTTATGCCATCTAGTATATACATGAGTGTGGGACTGATCTATCAGGTCCACCTATAAAGACAGAAGAGTACATTTGGGAAAAGAGATTTCATCATAAAGGCACTTCTTATGGTAAAGGAGCCTTTCAAGGTCCCTTCTGGACAGCACATTGCTTAAAACCCACAAAAAAATATGTATCACTCAGTTGAGCAAGAGGGAAAATAAAGAAAACTGTTTTCATGCAACTATATGTTGTCCACCAGGCTGGTATTCTGGAAACTCTGCTTAGCTCCATCACTGCATTATTTTCAATGTTCTGCTAAGGACTATCTTACACCTTATTTCCTAAATACTGATAGAAGCAGATGTTCTCAAACTGCAAAGCAGCAGAATCTGGGCTGCATCAAAAGGAGCGTGGCCAGCAGGTTGAGGGTGGTGATTTTCCCCACCTACTCTGCTCTGGTGAGACCCCACCTGGAGTCTTGTGTCCAGCTCTTGGAGCCCTCAGTAAAGACATGGACCTGTTGGAGAGGGTCCAGAAGAGGGACGAAAAATGATCAGAGGGCTGGAACACCTCTGCTGTGAGGACAGGCTGAGAGAGTTAGGGTTGTTCAGTCTGAAGAAGAGAAGGCTCCAGGGAGACCTTAAACAAGGCTTATAAGGAAGACGGAGGCAGACTTTTTAGCAGGGCCTGTTGTGATAGGGCAAGGGGTAATGGTTTTAAACTAAAGGAGGAGAGATTCAGACTAGATATAAGGAAGAAATGTTTAACAATGAAGGTGGTAAAACACTGGAAGAGGTTGCCCAGAGAGGTGGTAGATGCCCCATCCCTGGAGACATTCAAGTCCAGGCTGGACGGCGCTCTGAACAACCTGCTCCAGTTGAAGATGTCCCTGTTCATTGCAGGGGGCTGGACTAGATGACCTTTGAAGGTCTCTTCCAACCAGAACCATTCTATGATTTTATGTCAGACAGTAAGGTTGGCAGGAACAGAAAAGGTTCATACGCCCTCTCCAAACAGCCTCTCCTTCCTAATGCCACTGTTAGAGAGAATATACTATGCAAGATGGACCATTAGTCTGTGCTCACAGGACATTTCTTTTGTTCTGGTTCTCTGCAACTTGTCTAGAGAACAGGCTGTCACACAGACACATGTGTGCCTCCACTCTAGCTGGAAGACTGTTAGCAGAGACCATAGGAATACAAAGCAGAGCAAGGTTGCCGACATGAAAACTGTTATAAAACTGTTTTCTGTAAAAAAGTTTTAACCAACAGTTCAAAATGGGCCAAGTCTGCTCTCATCTACACTGGTACAAGTGTTCACCTGCAAGGAGTTACTACATATGCTAAGCAGTTCAAACTGAGATCTGAATTTTTGGGCAGAGAGCTTTCATCTACAGTTAGTTTCTGGGCTAAGAGTGGGTCAGCAGTAAAACATTTCCATCCAGCAACAACTAGGTTGGATACGCAGAGAAATCACACCCCCGCTGTTTTGATTTCTCACTCAGAATGTTTTGCTGCAAAATTACCTGGAATTCAGACTGTTCATCACAGTTCTCAAATGTCTCATTTTTGTTCTTTAGTATTTACAATTACAAAACCACCAGAAGTTTATTTTTTGAAGACTAAATTCATCTAGATAAGGAACAGCAGCATCAAAAGAGCAGAAAATTGCATTAAGCCGGGCGAACTTCCTTGTCTACAATTATCACAATAATAGAGGCACGAACACTAATTACTTTGCCTTGTGAATAGTTTTAAGAAGCACATTCACCCAACACATTAAACAGAAGATTTTGCCACTGTGCTGACTCTGAGTGAACTTAACTATGCTACAAAATATGATAAACTTCCTACCAGGGAGTGTGGCCATCAAATCAAAGGAGGTATTATTTCCCTCTCCTTGGCACTGATGCAGCTGCACCTTGAATACTGTGTCCAGTTTTAGGCCCTCTAGTTTAAGAGAGAGAAGGACAAAGTGGTGTGGGCCCAGTGGAGGGCTACAAAACACATGACCTTTGAAAAAGGTGGGAAGAATTGGGCTTGTTCATCCTGGCAAAGAGGAGGCCGGGGTGATCTAACAGCAGCCTGCAACTACATGAAGGGCAGCTCCTACATGATGCAGTCAGACTTTTCTTGCTAGTGGCAGCTGATACCACAATGGAAAATGGCCACAAGCTGCAGAAATTCAGCTCAGACATTCAGCTTTGGGAAATTTAGATCAGATATCAGGAAAAAAGTTATTCTCCAAGAGCACCATGCTGTTATGGCACAGGTACCCAGAGAGATGATACATCTCCTTTTCCGAAGGTTTTCAAAATCTGTGCAGAAAAATGCATGGCTGACCTTACTGAGTGTTGGCAACAGCCTTGCTTCAAGCAAGATGTTAGACCAGCAGTCTCCAGAGGTCCCTTCCCACCAACAGTCCCTTTATTCTATGATGTACTTTATTACACTGTGTGTCACTTAAACAGCATGTACGCAGTACAGCTTCGGCTTCCTGAGCTGGCTGAAGGTGCACTGCTGTAAGGACAGGAGGTGATGATCCACTTGCATTTTCACTAACTGCATCCCCACTCTTAACAGAACAGTATAAAGGAGTATGAAAAGCTATGTTCGGTTAGAGCTCCCTAAAGAGTTCTCCCTAGCTTTCCCATCTAGCACGCACCTTTATGCCAGTTACACAGTCAATGGAGAAACACAGAATGGTTGTGGTTGGAAGGGACCTCTGGATATCATCTACTCCAACCCACTTGCTAAAGCAGGTTCACCTAGAGCAGATCACACAGGAATGTGTTCAGGCAGGTTTTGAATGTCTCCTGAGAAGGAGACTTCACAGCCTCTTTGGGCAGCCTGTTCCAGGGCTCTGTCACCCTCAAAGTAAAGAAGTTTCTCCCCATATTCAGACAGAACCTCCTGTGCTTCAGTCTGTGCCTGTTGCCCCTCGTGCTGTCACTGGGCACCACTGAAAGGAGTCTGGTCCCATCCTCTTGACACCCACCCTCGAGATATCTATAAGCATAAATAAGATCCCCTCTCAGCCTTCTCCAGGCTGAACGGACCCAGCTCTCTCAGTCTCTCCTCATAAGAAAGATGATCCAGGCCCCTAATCATCTTCATAGCCTGTCACTGGACTCCCTCCAGTAATTTCTTGTCCTTCCTAAACTGGGGAGCCCAGAACTGGACGCAGTACTCCAGATGCAGCCTCACCAGGGCAGAGTAGAGGGGGAGGAGAACCTCCCTCGACCTGCTGGTCACTCTCTTCTTAATGCATCCCAGGATACTGTTGGCCTTCTTGGCCACAAGGGCACATTGTTGACTCACGGTCAGCCTGCTGTCCACCACAACTCCCAGCTCCTTCTCCACAATGCTGCTTTCCAGCAGGTCCACCCCTAACCTGTACTGCTGCCTGGGGTTATTCCTCTCCAGGTGCAGAACCCTTCATTTGCCCTTGTGGAACTTCATCAGGTTCTTCTCTGCCCAGCTCTTGCTGAATGGCAGCACAGCCTTCTGGTGTATCAACCCTTCCTCCCAGTTTGTTATTGTCAGCAAACTTGCTGAGGGTGCACTCAGTCTCTTCATCCAGGTCACTGATGAACAGGTTGAACAGGACTAGACCTAATACTGACCCGCCTGGGGAACCCTACTAACTATAGGCCTCCAACCAGACTTTGCACTGTTAATCACAACCCTCTGAGCTCTGCCATCCAGCCAGTTCATGATCCATCTCACCGTGCATTCATCCAGGCTACACTTCCTGAGCTTGCCTATGAGGATGTTGTGACACACAATACACTCCTCCTGCTTCCAAACAGCTGACAGCTAACTAGATTAAATGTAGTTATGCCACTCATCTTGTTCTGCAGCTGGGGCCTTGGCCTACATCTACAAGGGCATTACATTCACAATTACACTACTGCTCTGGAACAGCTCTTTCTGCCACTTAAGTCAATGACTGCTCTGCAGGCAATTCAGAAGGCAGCAATATTAGATGGTCCCATTACTAGACCACAGCCCTTATATTTAAGAGAAAATAGTCTGCACATCTGCAGATGGAAAGAATAAAAACTATCTGCATAATCTCCAATTCATCAAGAAATTGAGTAAGGTTAAGTGTAGTCATGATTTCTCTATGTAAAGCAAGCAGATAATTATGTAGAAAAAGCCCCAAAGATGTTGCTTTACAGTCAACTTGAGCATAACATTGACAACTTCGGTTAATTTAGAAATCTTATAAAAATTCACAGAAAAAGGGCATGAATATAGTTTGCACAGTGTCATAACTTACCAGAGATCCTACAAGTAACAGTCCTAAAGAAGCTAAAGACAGCAGGAGGTATGATACCACAATGCTCCCAATTCTAGTCAGGTCCTGTGAAACAATAGAATTGACAATAATTCATAAAGTATTTAGGGGCATAGTAGAGTGTCTGCATGCATGTTCTTGGCAAACCGTATATTCCTTCTTGGATTTCCCATGTGGATTTAGTCATATCACACTCTTGTCCATGGAAAAGCCACCACCACCAACAGAAAAATGCCAGGCTTTGGAGAAGACTGAAATTGAAACCAGCGCTAAGCCCCAGCTTCTCAGAAGGTCTAAAAACCAGAGCTCACTGTGACAGCAAATAGGAAATCTGCTTCCTACCCTCAAACATTGCCAAAATTGAGATCTGGATTGATGATTCAATTTTGCAGCCTGGACCAATGTTTCATTGCCACAGTCAGTGTAACTTTATACTATGGCACAGGGCTTAGAAGAAAATTCAATACTGTTCCTGTGTTTGTGGGTCCTTACATAAAACCTGGCCACAGAGGACTTCTTTAAATTTTCTATACATCCTGTGACATACCATCAGGTTCACTTATAGCACTGGCATCAAAATTCACTCCCATGTCTTAATCATATTTAAGTAGCATATAGTTAATTCAACCTATTCTCAGTAGTACGTGCAAAATACAACTCTAATGGGGTCCAATGGGCAAGGAATTTTACTCTGTTTCTGACCCACTAGTACAGCTAAAAGGAAATTCAGAGTTAAGAGCTTTCATTTGCTTATTTACTGTCAGAAGATTTATTTGCCTTTACTGTTTTCAAGTCTAAATTTGCACTGTAAATAGCGCGGTAATAAACCATCCTCAAAGAGATGCATGAACATCTGCGAGAGTCATACTTGGGATGTTCTCGTGGTGCATTCTAAGAATCAGTTTCCTCCACACTGAATACTTGTTTTAAGTCAAAATCCTACAAATCACGGTTTTTCTGTAAGGAACCATTTGCTAATGATTGACCTACTGCAAACAGATCCAGGCAATGCTTTGATTATGCATAATAAATTCAGCTGAGAAATGCCAAAGAAAAAGTGCTTCTTTCAAATAAACAAAAGAGCAGGTGACGTGCAGTTCATAACATTAAGTGAACACAGAAAACAGTCTCCACTGTACTTCAGCCACAAGAGGCACTGAGTCAGATTTCCTAATTGTACTGCATAACCTCTGCTACAAAGATCATGTACAATGAATCTAAACATTCTGATGGCAGCTATATTTCGCCTGATTTTTGAAAGTAGCTGCTCAGCATTTAATTAATGTTCTGTCCACACTAGAGAAATCTGCACTGGGTATAACTACCCCAGTAATTTATCAGATGAATCATACTGGTATACGTGTCATTATGTCATGGTGAGAAGCTAAGCAATTTTACTGGGGTAGCTTTGTGGCTGTAATTCAATCTGTACACCTAGTACACCTGAAATACTTTCACTGCTCATAAATATGCTCTAAACACTCAACAAAAATAGAATTTTGTGACTATCTTTTGATTTACACCCTTTATGTGGGTTGACCCACTCTTCCAGAATTTAAGCTTCTATCCACCCTAATAAATTAAGTTCCAGCTCTCCCTTTACTGGGGACTAACCCTTAGTGGGCTGATTTCTTACTGCTTTGTTTTGTTCGCAATCATTCGCACATTATGAAAAATCTGCTGTACCGATCTAACATCATAGCCAAACATTCAGGCCTGTAACTTGAAGATAAAATATGGATCTCTTTTCAGAAAACTCTTCACCATTTCAGGATGCACACACTATATTATATGAAATACGTGTGTATTATACTTTTTATCAGAAGAGGTATAAGAAGCACCACTCAAGGCTACTGACATCAACAGCATAATCAGAGAAGAGTACAGGGACTTACCTCCCCTTGATCTGACAAAAACTGTTTAAATGGGGTAAGCAAGTAAGACAGCAGGTCAAAGGCATTCTGAGCTGCTGGGATGGTCCCATAAGTGCTGTACCACAGCATCATGCAGAGAAGCTGTGCAATCAATCAGAAAATACATAACGAGCATCTCATTATACAAACATTCATTTTCATTTCGAGACTGCATAATTAACTAATTTAGTTCTCATTGATTTCATGTTGATCATCATTTTTGCTTTAAGAAGTCAGGTATTTTCTAGGCTGTAGCTTAACAAGAATAAAAAGACTGAAGGCTAAATGCTCAGCTACCATTAACTAGATATACATCACTGAATTAAGCAAGCTTACTCGCCTCTACACTAGCAAATGGACTGCCCATGGCAGCCTGTACCTTGAAAGAGAAACAGATTCTTCTGACTTCTGACCTTTCAACATTATTACTTTTAGATCAAAACTGGTAATTCAATGAACTTTTAATAACATACAAAGACCATTAAGGCTTATCTCATACTATGCAAAACTCTCACAAGTAGCCATATTCACATAGTTATCCCTATAAAAAAAAGATACACACAAACATACACATGTTGAAACATTTCATTTGAACCACTTAAGGTTGCTGCACACATCACAGTTAACATAAAACTAAAAAAGCATCGATGTTGTATTTAACACCCCACAGAGATATACCCTCATCCCTGACCATGAAGGGCGAACTACAACTTTAAAGGACACACCTCTCAATCTACTTTTTAACACGGTGGTTATTTACCCCCATACATATCAGCTAGAGAAGATGGATTTGTTGGGAGATGGGTCATTTGGCAAAGGAGGCATTTGCAGAAGGGCAGGGAATGGGATGGGAGTTCGGCATGTCAAAAGGCAGGGCTGTAAGAGGTGGCAGAAGAAATGAGAGGACTGTAGCTATGTGCATTGCTGCATCTACTATGAACGAGAAGGAAACCTCCTAAGCCAACCAAGCTTAAAAGACGGGTCCCAGTATTTCAAAGCAATGACAAGCTGCCTTACCAGTATCTGTGAGAAGACAAACAGATACATGCTGTCTCCAGGCATTAATCCATTCCAACGGGCAGCCCAACCAAGCAGTGCTGTTTTCTGGGACGTTTTCAGGGACTGCTCCTTCCTGTTCAGCTGTCCCTGTTGTCCTTCAGCTTCATCCACTGACTCCATAACAGCTGGACTGGGAAGACCTTCACATGGAAATGACACGTACAGGGAATGAATAGTAGGTAACCTTGTAGCCACCGCAGAGCCCTGCAAGGGCTATTGTTTTGCTAGAGACGATGGTTACTTCTCAGTTCTGCATCAGTAAGCGCAGCTCAGGATTGTGAGCGTCACACTCTATTAGTGCAGCTGCATTCACCTGCCTTCGTCAGAAAAAGTGAGTGTGGGCGGATAAATTATTTTCCCTTTCTTTCCGGAGGTGCAGATTCTGGGCTGTGTTGTTAATAAATTCTCATTTACATCACTGCACCTTTTTTCATTTTTACTTTTTAAAAGGAATCATCTGTGCTATTTCCTAGCTCCACACTTCCCAGATACATAGTAGCAGAGAACCCATTTTGTCCCTCCCTGCTGCAACTTCTCTATTTCCCCACAGTTGTCTGCTTTGTCTAATTTGATTATAAATTTCTGAGGTAGAGACTGTTTCATGTTATGTGTCTGAATAGTGCTCAAGGGCTCTGGATTTTGGCTGAGTGTCCTAAAACACTAATAAAATAGACTTTATCCTAGTAACCTACTTCTTGGAAGAATTCATACTCAAGAGCTATTTAATAATGTTGTAATGCTATTCCGTTTGGTGGAAATATGCACTGGAGTGGCTAGTCCCTCAGTAACAGTATTTTGAACACATTCTGTGTAGATATAAATTAATTTACAAGCTAAAAGGAGTGAAAGATCAGACTCATTTGATGTAAGCACTACTGATTCACATCTTTCTATATGAAGAAATCCCCAAGGCTGCCCTACGTACAACACTGTAGCCTTAAGCCTACCTAAGCCAGCCACCTGTGCCCCAGGGAACAGCCATATCGTTGGCCCTTCTGTGGTGTGTTGAGGGTCAAGTTTCCACAAAATATTCCTCTCAAACATTTCTCTAAATATCTCACAATAGTATCTTTAAGTCAGATTAGCCCCCACAAACCAGCCACAGCTCTGATTAGGCAAATGAAACTAGGATCTATGTGTAAGCTAAGAGTCTGGCCATCGGTACAGTAAGGATTCATGAAAATACACCTTCCTGATTTCTAAAATCCAAAAATGTAAGAGTGGACTGGAACATGAGATGCTTATTCCCACTCTGATTGTTTTCTCTCTCCTCACTGAAACAAACCTTAGGACATCCATTCTTGCCCAAGAGAACAAGGTGTTTGGGAGATGCTGACGGCTTTCTCTGCAAGGTTCTCCATTCCCACAGCTGCCCAACAAAAAGAGGGTCATCATTGTGTAATGACTGGAGAGACCCAGAGATAATACAAGGAGCACCTGCAAGGTACTACCAGCTACTTGCCCAGGAGCTCAGGTTACTGGTTTCTCATTTTCAAAATATCTCGTCAGTTTATGACAGGTAGTGGCCTCAGCAGGGTATGCTGACTATAACTGGTTACATGTAGCTATTTTAATTGTCTTTACACAAGTATTGCCTCAGGGAGCATAGAGAACATGCATCCAGACAGACATATGCCCATGTATGTCATACCACAAGTATATGGTGAAATTAACTGACTATTTGCCAAGGACTCCATACAGTAATTTGCATAAACACTGACAAAATTCCATATTGAATACAGGTCAATAAAACATGGAAAAATATGGAACTATCAACGATCTCATCCTGTATTTCTCATGGCGGTAAAACTTCTTTCACTTTCTTCTGTATGTCTTTAATGCTAGAAGACAACTGCTTGAAAATAACACTTTTCAAAGAAAAGCAGACAGTTTCTGGAATATAGCTCCAAAGATCACAGCAACTCTACCTCTCTGCCCTTCAGGATCCAGATGGTCATCTGCAGTCCATGACACCCCCCCGGGAAACACAGAGTCCAGATGCAGTTCTTGGAATACTGACCACATGCTTAACATCTGACTTTTGACACCATGCTACATAAAGCTGGACCCAAAGTTCTCCAGGAGGACAACACAGCAACCACATTCAGCAGCCACAGTTAAGGCTACCTAAATACTTTCAACGCTGACCTTTGTTTTCATTTTCTATAATGTGCTAAAATTTAACAGTTGAAGTTGAAAATTTCCAAGCTTCCAAGCTGCTTCATGTCTCACTGGATTTGGACAAGAACTGAGGGGAAAACCCTTGTTAATGTTTGCCCATTTTTTTCTGCTGTTTTTGCAGGATGTTTATGGTCTGTGTTTTGGAACAGGAATTTGAAATTAAGCAGGGACAGAATCTTGATATCAGAAATTATTTCCACCTTTTGTGCAAAAAGACATGCACCTGTGGCTGAGATACATACGTTCAAAAATATCTATTTATATATTGTTTATTATGGTTTGCACCTAAAGTCTCTAACCTTCTGTTTTCACTAAGCATGTTTTAAGTCCTACTTTTCCATTATTGGCATTAAATAATGCACCTCTGTCCCCAAGAATGGCCAACAAACCTATTTGCTGTTTTTCCAAACCGTAGTGACTTTTCTTGAATACTCCTCCCCAAAGCTCATGAGAAAATACACACAGAGCAGAATTAAAACACCTTTGGTAAGACAACCAGAACAAATAGCCAGTGAATGCAGATTCAGATGAGCTTCCAACTATTTTGTACAAATTGTAATATTTCATATTTCAGAAAGCTTTATTTTTTTTTAAACTGACCAAAAGCTCATTCACCTGCCTTATGCAGAAGGTAAACAGAATTTCTTTGTTTCATATCTGTAACAGCCTGAGATTTTACAAGGTCACATCTGTCTACGTTGGAAACAGAACCCTGACTCTAATGTAACGATGTGAAGGCCACTTAACCACATGCCTTCAAAACAAAGACAAAAAAAAAGTTAGGGGACAGCTCCACATCTGTAACCATGGGGATCTATGCCTCTCCACAGCCCAGAAGCCTAATTCCCATTATTCCAGTGTTGTCTAGCAACAGCTGTATAGCTGTAAGAGTCACATTCTCTTTCTTATGACTGCTCTATATGAAGGACAATAGGCTACTTCTATTTTCAATTATTTTCACTGCATAGAGATCTGGTCTATAGACCTAGGAGCCCAGGATTCCAGCTCCATTGAATTGATGCAGTTCAGCTGTTATCAACAGGTATTTTCACTAACACAGTAAGACCATGAGGGCACCAGGTCAAGAACTAAAATAATGGAGGACTGTCTGAATTCATACATATAAATGTATAGATTAAGATTCATGTCTTGGGTATACAAAGGACTAATTAAAGTTCACTCAAAATTTTGCCATTCCAAATAAAAAAAGATTTAACAAATAAAATGACACCCACCTAGGGTTCTGTATGGATTTAACTACATCAGCTTTAAATGATACTTCAATTACAATTCACACTTCATCTTGCAATGCTATATTCCTGTATTATTTGCTGTAACGGGTCCTGTTTTATTTCAGTGCACAGATTAGGTAATAAATGAGTGAGGTATCAGTAAAGTTTTCTTGTGTCAAGGTCAGTGCAGAGGTATTACGACAGCTGATAAGGATGACAACATCCAGTAGGAGTGAATTAAGCCTCTCTTCTGCCAGTGATTTGATTGACAGTTAAAGCTAACCTTCAAGGTGATATTCTCCTCAATTCCTGCATCATGAAGATTGGGATTCAAGTTCCACAAATACTTTTGCTTTGATATTTGGCTATGCTTGCTAGAAAAAACCCTTTGGCAGAAGAACTGAAAAGTCTCTGACATCTGTAGCAGACATATGGCTTGTTAAAGCAACCTGAAATTTCAAAACGGTACCATAAACTTAACCTCACCCTTGCTGTTCAAGGAAAGGAATGTTCTGGATCAAACCACTGATCCATTCATCCTGTATTCTTTCCTTAAACATAGTCACCAGTACAAGCTGCCAAAAATAAATGGCACAACACTTTGCTGTGGAATAATCTATACAGGGATACATCTTTGTCCACTCACAAGGTAACAGCTGGCTTCTGTACTCAGACAAAGCCCATTTTGAAACCTCGTGCCTCCAGCTCTTTCTTTTTCTAACTTCATATGTGGGTACATAAAGGGCAGAAAAATGAAACAAGAACACCTATCTACACTCTCAGAAAAACATGTGCTTAGAGTACTAGACTTAACTGAAACACTAAAAGGCACTGTAGTAATGGTAAGTCAACAGTGCCCTGCAGTAACTTGCCATGATCCAGTCGAATGCTGCTGTGGGCGAAGCATCAGCAGGTCTGTAACTCAACTGATTCATAATTAAAGCCTTCAGAGAAAAACAAAACAAAAAACAACCTCCCAGAACCATGTATCCCAGCTGTATTTCCTAATGAAGTTAGCACTTTAAAAGGAACTTGTGTCCTCTCTTGTGCACAGGTGCTAGTGCTCAAGGAATTGACACAGCTCCATTGGCAGACTTCATTTAACAATGTATTTTTAGGATGAAAAAAAATTTGCTCTGTACCAAAAGGATTTTTATAATAGAAATAAAATGTACCCTAACAATGAAAATACAGTGATCACGCAGTTATAAGACTTTTACTTGCATCTACCACACTTTATTTGTGGCAATTATGCTTCTGGAGGACGGGCAGTACTGCATTTCACTGGGAAATACAAATTTTGTTAACGGTGACTTCATTCATGGTAAAATCCCCAACCTCTGTGGAACCAGCTGCCAGACATGCAAGATAGGAGGGAAAAGTGGGCCTTTCCTGTTCTGCCAACTCCCAGGCTGCAGCAGTCAACATGCCACAGCAGTTCAGCTGCATTGTCCCATATTTGTTTCATGTGTGTGGAGATCCATATCCCCCTGAAGCTGCCTATATCTTCATTATGGTTGTGCATGACAAGAATTTATTCTATAGAAAGGGACTACAGTGGGGAAGCATTGCAAAACGTGAACATGCCAGCAATACTTCACATCCAACGAGACTACCACCACTTTGCACCAGAGTCTGAAATTCACATATAGCCTCTGCAACTTGACATATAAAAATGCAATTGCCTACTAAAAATCACTGCCTCCAATTTCCATCTAACTGCTAGGGAGACCTGCTGTTGATTAGAAAACAGTAGATGAATATATGCTATTGATATGGGTCTGCCAATCAACTGCTTATTTTCACATTATTTTCACAAATTGCACATGCAGGGGACAACCCTGGCACTGTACGTCACACATCTTGTCAAGACCTTGTTAAATCTGCAGGTCACAAGACACACTGATTGCAGGCAAGTCCAGATGCTGGCAAGACTCAAAGCTGAACGAGCTGCCTCAGAGTGCACATGAACGAGAGGTAGCTTGTGCTGGAGGATAAAGGACAGCTCATCTAATCAAAGAATGGATCTTAAGGAGAGAGGTATCAGCTGAGAAAACATTATCTGTTTTGCTTACCACTGCGGTATGAGAAGGATGGAAACAGAATGAGCTTTTGGACCAAAAGTCCATCTTTCTCTTGCACTGCAGTGGTATGGGAGGAACTGGGTAAGAGGAAGGGGACCTTTCATACTTGCATGGCAAACAACTTGTGTACCTACATTCCTCTTTCTACAGGAAACCAACTGGTGGGTCACTATAACTCAGAAACTTCTACTGAACTTTTTTATAACCAGCCAATCTCAGATATTAAGAAGCTAAATGTAATAACAGAAGCTACATCATTACTGTTTATAGACAGATACAATTCTCCACCTAGGAAAGTCCGGGTTTTCTTGATGCTCTCTGCATTCCTAACTCATCTAACAACTTATACTAAAACATAACACTCAAGATGTAATGAGTTGCATTGAAAGCTGGGAATGCTATTTCCAACACTTGCTGTTATCCTAAGAATGCATCTCTTTTTCTCTGGCTCCTTTTTTTTGACCTTCCCAGTCATGGTATGATACTGACTACTTCTACTCGATCCCTGAAGTGCTCTGTTTACAAGAGTTCGATAAATTTACCTTTTCCAAATGGCTCAATAAAACATTAGGAGGAGAGCATCTAGTTGCTACAAGTATCCAGATTAGGAGCTGCAAAGAAAAAACATTCCCAAAAGCACCCGACAGCTACCTACTACTGCCTGACTGGAGATAGAAGGGATTTACAACATAATCACCTCAATACTTCCAATTCCACTCTGGAAAATGACCAAGTTTTAGCTGCCAAGAACTTGTGGTTGGTAAATCTTGCATTTGTAATGCAAAACTACATAGTGAGCTACTTCAGAAGGTATCAGGCAGCTTAATTCAAACACTAGCAAGAACCCAGACAGATCCATGTATCCCACAAAGTTTACCACTAAACACTGCGAGGCGTCAAAGCAATTCCAAAATCACTTTGGTATCTAACTAGAAGCCAGTCAGACTGATCCAGTGGTCCTTTGTAGGACTGCAAACTGTAACTGCAGATTTCATTCTCCTCTCTGTGTAACAGAATTTAAAGAAGAAATAAACCTGACATACCATTAATCCAATCAAAAGGTCCAAGTAATTGTAACTACCATCTCTGACACATTACAGAGGAATAGAATACTCTTCACCAAAACTCAGCCTACGCAACAGCAACCTGGTTGTCAGTCTCTTAAGTTCCTTATTCTGAGGTGAAATTCAGCTTATGATTTCTAATGCTTCCAGTTTGCAGTAAGCATATCTACCTTAAGAATTAGCTGGACCATGTTACAGGTATTCATAGCTGTGTGGAGAATAACTCGAATTTGTAACACGCAGGGATTCTATTTGGTAAAGCTGGATGTTTTTGCTAAAATAATGACACTGGAAGTAGCCAAGAATACTGGTATTAAATTCACTGATTCCTGGTTTGACACACCCATCAAGAGGAATGCAGTTGCTCAAGAGCTCTCAGATGACACTGCTTCAGGCTCTCTGAAAATTCAAGAGAACGCTACCCATGCCTTTTTCTTTCTTTTTCTTTTTTTTTTTTTTTTGGGGGGGGGGGGAGGGGGAGGGGGTGGAGGGGTGTGTGTGTTTGTTTTTTAAAAAAGTTCATCTGAAAGATCAAACTCCAGAACACAAGTCTGGAAAATTTGGTGACAACAATGCACATTACACCTTTAAAATTGAGCTTTTAGTAAGTACAGTCACTGATATAAAGTGTGTCTGCCTGCTGTTGTTTGGTCTATAGAGAAAAATCTGCCTCAGTCCTTCCTTCTGAAAGAAAAACACAGAAACTGATACTAAAATATCGCAACTTTTTGCATCACTACAAAACTGCTTAGAAAGGCATTGCAATGGCCCCTCCCTAATACTGAGTGAAAGGTTAATTTATCCTTGTGTGACAGAGGACAATCCACAAGTATTATCAATTTTCCTTTGCATTTGCTTGTCCATGAGTTGCAGCTAGCATGCTCAAAGCCAGCATACTCATTTAGAAAAAGGCAAACGTTCTCTGCGGATTTCTTCAAACAAAAGTGCAGAGAGGGAAATGGGTGTCATCTACTAGCCAGGAAAAACACTGGAGACTTGCACTTCTCAAGCTCAGCTGGTAGAGTCTGGCTGCTGCTTAAGCCAAACTCTACCAAAATGGAAAGATGCATCAAGAAATAAAGAAAGGAGGAAAGCAATGCAAAAAAATCTGTGAGCTAGCAAGGCAGTGAGCCGAGGCTTTTGCCCTTTCACTGGCAACATTGTTAACAAACTTGGAGACAAAACTTGCCTCTCCACTTGAAGTAAGTTCTGGTGAGAAGACTACACAGCCCCTTCTCCCTGTCGGTGGGCTGCACAGCTCCATCCATAAGTGGCCCATTCTCATTCCTGAGGGAACAGGAATCTGATGCCAGAGCATGTGAAGAGCATAGTTGCCTTTCCACTCAGCAGCTCCCTCTGAACCGCTGAGTCACATTTTCTCTGCATTCACTTTCACACTGCTCCCACTCAGTCCACCTGCCACTTCATCTGGGACGGGTAGGAGGAGAGAGAAAGAGGTGAAGTCAGAAAAAAAATGCTGATGTTCACCCAGGACCATTATTATGATACTGCAGGATCACATATAAAAGCAAGCCTCTAAGCTGCTAGAGAGGGATGGAAAATAGGAATTTCAGATTGCAAGACAAACTGCATCCCCCTCTTCTACAAGAGGAGATCAGCCAGCAAATAAGTTGTGAACCTCATCTGATTCCAAATCAGTCACTGATGTTATGTGCTTGCTCAGATGTTCTGCAAATCTCGGGCTTCAGATCAGGCCTTGAGGTTTTCCCTCTTTTCTGTGATTTAGAAGAGCTTTCAAGTTACTGTGATGTTTTCAGCAGACCAACAGGCTCTGTGCAGTAAATGACTGGCTGCCACAGCGAAGCACCAATACCCTCTGGATATATCCCAGTTCCTAAGGGCATCTTCAACTGAGCTGCTGCAGTGGAAATGTCCATCAGCCCCAACTTTCATCATTCAAGAAAATGAAGAGAAAATCTTAGCCATTTTCTTGCAGCTTCCATAAAACTCAAGCATAACAGGAGCCAACATCTCCTACACACTATTAAATTTTTATGTAAAAAAGGGACTCTGCTATTATCAGTGGTACCATACATGTTCATCATGGTTACAAAGGGTCCAGATTGCTCTTAGGTTCAGCAATACATATAGAACCATACATTTAATTATCAAGGTAGTAATTTTTTTTCTGTAATTATATTTCTGGACAGTACAGTTTATAGCTCATGAAAAAAGAAAATGCCCAGAAGCTTCCTAGTTTATTAAATCAACGATCTGAAAACTGCTGCTTAAACTAAAGTTCCAAACTAAACCAGGACAACTGTGATTAATTTTCAGACTAATTCTTAACTATTGCTACTGTTAGTATGCAGCAGAAAAACTAGGGGCTTCTTAGGAACCAAATAAGAATATTGTTTTATTAAGCAAAATTAGCAATTCAAAAAGTAAGCCTGCTTTTCCCTGTGAGAAAGAGTCTGGTTTTAGGTAATGTTCACCCTTGCTTCTCAGTAATTCTTCTAGCACAAGTCTGTTTGCTTGAAAACACACTTGTGCGGTACAGGTCTGAAGTGCAATGAATATACTCAGTCTGAGAAGAGATTAATGACATCACATTAACATGCCTTTCTATACCAAATTCCCTTCCCCATCTTCTAGTATGGCTCATCACTATGTTGCTCAGTACACAGTCCATGGAAAAAATACAATGACTGCAGGGGAAAAGAAATAGGGAAAAGAAAAAAGCAAAACTCAAAACCTTCTCAAAGTTTCCTGCCTCCATACAGGTTTTTTTGTGGTTGGTTGTTTTGGTTTTGTTTGCTTGCTTTTCCCAAACAACCAGAAGTATGAGACAGGTCTCTGGCCTACGAATTCATCCTTGAAGAAGCAAGGATGCAGCCTGCCACCAGAGACTTTGTTTCACTGAAGGGTGAAACAGAGACTTCATTTGAGCTGCTGTCAAACTCTTCCTTCCTGAAAGAAACCAGATGCTCAAGATGGCATTCCTCCCAGACCTGGAGTCCTACACAGTGCTATTGGTTGCTTAGTACACCTAGCCCACCTAGTAAGAGAGAAAGTAACTTATTTGATCATCTTATTAAATCTCCAGTCCATAATAATTCATATGAAACAGAGTTGCAAGGGCAAAGCAGCTCACAATACAGCTGGCTGACAGCATTCCAGGTCAGATGTAAGCCTCATTTACATGGGAGCAAGAAGCAAAGAAAATCATCAGGCCCTCTGTTCCAGCCGGCCAGGCCTCCCCGTTCAGCAAAGATGAGCCGCTGGGAGCCACCAGAAGCAGTCAGGGACTGTCAGATAAAGCAACCATATGGGAAGTACATGATAGCTACTGTACCAGCTGCCGGGGTCTGATTCTCCTCCAATACTCACTATAAACTGCTATGTCTCTACTAATAATGGAGGAGTTTCTCTTAATTTCCAATGCATGATTAGTTATGACCCTGTCCACATATAAATTGTACTCCCACTATTAAATCAAATAAACAAGAGGTTTATTTTTAATGGCTCTACTAATGCTTACAGGTCTTAAACAGAACATGTGTTTTTAAGCACTGTCCTTTTTACTTCTCTCCTGAGAAATACACCAAGTTAAAGGATATGTCATTTCTCATGGCAGCTAGGACCCCTGGAGCAATGTTTGCTTCAAAACAATTAAAATGTTAAATATGGTGTCAAATCACAGCTCTTAAAAAGTGAATGCAGACCCTCAGTGGGCAGAGACAGTGAATATTAACTTCGATCACACCCACACGTAATTAGCATTTGCCATCTTTCAATCAGGGCTCTATTCAAAGCTGTTTGTTTGGGGGTTCTTTTGTGCAAGGCTCGCTCCTCCTTTCCTATTAAACCCCTTACAGAAGGTCTGTCTGTTTACTGCTTAACAATTAGATGCTTCTTTTTTTCTTTAATAAAGGATACATTTCTTTGTTATGGTGTTTTATTAAGTGAAAGTTTTCAAGTTCCTGGTGATAATTTTGGAGGTGCCTTGAGCTTTTGTAAACACACTGCAAGTTGACTTTCAGTGGAGCTGGTTGTCCCAAACTATTCCCAGCCTGCAAACTCCCTTTAACACTGAAAATGGAAACCCACAATGCAGCTCTATAATTCCACAGTTATAGACCTCTGGCTTTGACTGCTCATGAATCAGCCTTGCACAGGCAACATAGCCAGGGAGAACTCTCAACAGCAGAAAGATGCCAATTGAGATGTACAAGGTTGAACTCTCTTTCTGAAACAGGACAAACAACTCTTCCCTCCCAAACCCAAATTATAATTTTTATGCCTTTAGCCTTTAACTGCAGGATATACTTAAAAGTGCCTGAATGCATAATCAAAAAATAGCAGCAGTAATTTAAAACCAGTCAAACAGCTTCTGTGACACAAGACTGAATCTGACAATTAAAAGAAATAAGCACATTCTGGACTCACACACTTTTTAAAGTATTTACTAGTCATACTATCATCTGAATTGGTGTTAATACACTTGCATTGCTTGAAAAAAGCATATTCTCATAACTCAATAACTTCTACAGTTCTAATGCTAATACCATTGCATGTTTCTCATTTCTTTTCAGTGACTTACTAGCCTGGTGTCTTGTAGGTATTAAATCTGCTTTCTGCTCTGATGAATAAGAGGGTTTGGACCTTGAAGCAGATGGGTGATACGCTGGCTTCCTGCCAGGTTCAAATGTGAACATTTTTGTGTCATTCATGTGGGTATAGCCTGCCTTACTAGGTGACTAATATCCTATGCCCTGGAGCCTTCAGCAAAAACATTTAGGAAAGCCACTATCACATTCAACATTTATTTCAAAAGGCATTCTCTTTCCTGAGCAAAGCAAATTATATCAAGACCAGTCTCAACAATCATCTTCAGCCACAAACCTGATACATGCCTCAAGGGCACTATCCCAAGTATGATCATTTCACTTTCTTTCACGCTTTTAAAAAGGTTATGCTTGCACTGCTTGGCTTTCTCAGAAAGCAATGGTATCATTCAGATGCTGTAACTTTGGCTCTAGAATAAGCTCTTGTATTAAAAAAAAAAAAAAAAAAAGAGTGTGGACATCTAGAAACAGTATGTCCACACTCAATTTTATCTCTGTATTTAGAGTGCTATTTCCACCCAGTGCTACTCCATTATGGGCCCACATGCAAAGCCTGCACAATTAAATACCATTGCTTCCAGTTCAGTGTTCTTCCACCTCTGTAACTTTAGTCCCTTCACGTTAGGGGCATGCTTAGATTATTAAAATGTGATAAGTATAACAGACTCATTAATCTCTCCTTCTCACTAGCTAACCACACAGCAGCAGAAAAGGTGAACAGCGCACACAGAGGAAGGTAACCATCCACTTTGTTTACTTGTGTCTAGTCTATACGGGTTCCTATACTGTGCTCATCAACACAGATATACAGCCTTAAGTAGTGAACTAAAAAAATACAACAGCTTGCTTTCTCATCCTCTTCCCAGTGAGGGAACATGCACAGAGCAATGTTTTGTCTAGATAGATAAGCAGACATGCACAAGTTGTTATGGATTTATGTCGGAGAAGGTGAGAAGAAAAAAGCCCATGCTCATGATGAGCATTGCAATTATTCTGGGAAGATTTTGCATCACTTGCCTGCAGTCATAAGCTCCACTCTGCAAAATAATCCAAAGAAACAAACCTCGTGCATCCCAAGGCTCCGCTTGATCTGTGGTGACTGTATCTCGCACCACATAGCCTCATGCTGAGTTACCTTGGCAAGAGCTGACATTAATCAGTAGGTCTGCAAGGCAGCAAGCAAAGTTCTGGGGAGACATAATTTTGGATCCTGTATTAACGTAGCTTCCAGCTTCAGGGCCAGCTTGGTATCAGCTAACCTAGGGATTTTTGTTCTGTACTCCAGGAAAAAGTGTGTAAATGCTCTTTGATACCTGAAACAAAGACCATTCTGGAGAGGACTTGACTATGATCTCATGGATCATGGAAGCAGGAGGCAGGTATGCTGCATTTGTGGTAGGTAGAGCCACCAAGGAGACACGCTTAAAGCCTCCCATTCCTACAAGTATAAAGGGTCTCACAGTATGTCCTATTCTGAGCATGAAAAGACAGCAAGTTATTTTACCACCTCATCTATGCAACACAAATTGTGGCTATTCAAAAACATGGTTTTCTCAAGGCCTTGATCAAAATATTTCTTCCTTTTCAGAAGCTCCTGATTTCATGACATTTGTAATTCAGGTCACCAAAAAGGCAGCAAACATATAATTATAGATTCTTGTTCTGTCTCCATGTTGAAACACTCCGGTGTATATCATATATTCTGAAATACAGGCAGTCAATTGCCTTCCATAGTGAAGTGTGGCTGACAATATGAGTCAATGGGAAGCAAGACTTCATCCACACAGCTATATTCCTACTAATGCTATCCAGAACACTTCATCTGCATTAACAGGACATGCCAAACACCTCATACCAAATCTCTTCCCACAGCGAGGTATATGAAGTTAAACCTGCATTGAGTAATCTTGTAAATCTCATTCTTAGCTTCTAAGGACCAATGCAGTGCTTTCAAACTCACCACCTCTGTCTTCATTCACAGGAGCCAGATTCTACTAGATTTTTTCCTTGCACCTCTCAACTCCCAGTGACAACTATGTAACACACACTATCTTGGTCCTTTTTCCTGAAGATAGAATTAATTATGCTGGGAAAATTGTAAGTAGAATGAACAAGAGAGCAACATTTTATGCATGGCCCAGGTAGAAGCACTGTGATCTGTTTCAGATATGCTGAGCGGAGACACAAAAGACAGAAGATGAATCAAGAAAATATAAAGTCCTACTTCTGGGGGATAATTATAACATTATAGTCCATCTTTTAATCTCTATAGATCTTGAAATGGTCTTGGCAACTGAAAAGACATAGCATTACTGAATCTATACATGCATTCAATAGGAATAGGACTTCAATAGCATGCAGAAAAACCTCCAGAACAAAGGCAGCTTCACCTAAGAACCATTAAACAAGTGTTCTCCCCTAAATAATATTCAGAACCTGCCAGTGCCAGTGAGCACGTGCCAGTGCCAATGAGCGCACAGGGTGCTTAAAGGGGCCATTTTGAGAGCCGCTGCATGAACGTGACAGAAAGAAAAATGACCTATTCTGAATACACTTTCTGTATTTATCTTTGTCTCCCACAGAAGGCATACAAAATGGAAAGCATTTAGCATCTTTCAGGACCACCATTTATTTTCCTGAAAGCCTGCAAAACTAGTCACATGAAACTTCACCTACTTCAGCAGGAATGTTGCCTGCGCAAGGAAGCTGAGACCAAGCCTTGCAGCCCAGCCATCTCCTCTCCTATTTCTGGGCTCAGAAGTAAGAGACCTTTTTAACATGCAGATAGAGAAGACAAAGACGTTCAACCTGCTACTCACTTTGCAAAGCAGCAACTTTGGACTGTCATTTGAAGCTCAGTCTCCAACATAGAGTATTTATCTGCCTACTGTCAAACAACTGCAGAAGCAGAAAGGAGTTCTAATAGAATATGTTAGTTAATTAAATCTGGAACGTTAATGGGTTTTTCATAACACTGTAGCATTGTATCTATGAACAGCAATGAAAAAATGGTTCTATTTAGAAGTGGTAATAGCTGTAGTCTTTGAACATATGCTTAATGAATAAATCTGTTAGGAAAAAAGGCCTGTGTGTATTGGAGGGGGGTAGTATGTTTGTTCTCACTCAAAGCGTGCCATGACGGCAATCATCAACAGCAAATGGCCTCTCTTGTCAGGACTAAATAAAATTGCATTTGGCCATTTACTTTCAGGTGAATTTTTTATTTTAAATAACACATTCTTTTAGCTAAACAGCTGAGTTGGAAATAAAGCAGTGCCAGATTCATGTTATTAAGGACACCTGATAAGCATTCATGCTCTCTGGTAGATGCAAAGAATGACAAAATAGTAATATTGAGGCAGCTCGCTACCACAGCATGGGGTGCAGCACACAAGAAGCCAAATAGACTACAGTGAAGAGGCATTCAGATCCCATGGTGAGAACAGTCTAACAACCCAGTGCTAGCACATATCGTAGCGGTGGGCGCAATTTCAGGGATGAAATTATACAGAATACAGTACACCACAAAACCTGAACAGAATAGACTATTTAAAGCTTAGATGACAACCAGAAAGCTATGATGGCAAAGCACATGAGAACAAACTCAATCTATTTGCTTTCCATTTCCTTGAGCAGGTAGGTGAATCTAATAAGCTGGTTGATTTGTTTGTGAAATTAAAATGCCAACTTGTTATGCTGGGAAGTAAGTATGGAAAATATCCACAGTTAAGCTATAGCTAGCTGGGTATTTTTAAAGGAAGGTTGACATATGTTGCTGGAATGCACCCCAAAAAAGAGAAATGTGTGAATATTTGCTGAACTCCTCTTCTGTCCTCCCAAAAGCTCTTCTCATGGAATGCCGGAATCTCCCTCCACTAAATCTGAAAGCTGAAGCTTCTCAGTTCTACTCTAAATGCTCCTAAGAAAGGTTCATCAAGACAGACTCCCCTTCCTGTTCTTTCCCTCCATAACATGCTTGAATATGGCTCTCTTTTGCAACATAGCCTGATTGCAACTGGAAGGCTCATTTTGTGGTGAAAGGACCACAAGGAACTCTCAGGTTGCATTCAATCAGATTTCCTAGTGCAAGACACCACAGCTGGAAATCTAACAATCAGGTGAGACCATGCCATGACCACCCCTGCTTTGACAACTCTTTTCAGGCAACGCAGTTGGGAGACTGCTCCTCACTGCTTCTGGACAGTTGAACATGACTCTACACCTGCTCTTCATCAGCTTTGCAGTACCTCTCCTCTCCTTTAAGAACTCGCTGTGAACATGCAGAGCAGATCCAGAGTAACAAAGATCAGAGATCATGAAGAGGTGGAAAGAGATAAGAAGATGTACAAAGATAGAGTAAGTCTCACATTCTCAAAACTTCTTTTCTGAGAGGGAACTGTGATACAATGAAGAAAACATTCCATCCTTAAAACTTCTAATTCTTGGGGATGGTATTCCCCTCCCACCCTCTTCTTAATGCTATCTTTATTGAAACTGTTTTCTCATTGATGTTTCTTGCATTTTCCCGTGGTGACAGAGATGTCATGAGCAGGCATAAGGAAAGCGTGAAACCTCAATCTGCAACCTGGTAAGGCGGAGGTCTAGAAAACATGATTTCCAAAAGCAGTAGAGGTTTGTGATACTGTGACAACAGACATTAAGACTTCCAAAGGATGGCTTGCTTCGGCTAAAAAAAAAGTTTATAAGACTGTTGCAAACAGACACATCAGCAAGGTTCTCAAAAACTACTAGCATTTTTAAGAGGCTGATTTTCAGCTTATTTCAGCACATAGTTATGTGATTAGTTTGTCCATTAATCAACCGGTTAGTCCACCAACCTGAACAGTGACCATGAGGCATGCACAGAATTTGGTATATAACATTGTGCTCAATTCGAACCACTGTATTGTTTTGGATTCCGCACCCCTGAAACAGGTGCTTTGGTATTTTTGACCTCTAAAATGTCTGTTTGGAAACATTAAATCAGGTTCTACAAAAACACTCTCATCAGGTAATATGGAAGATGAAAGTTAAGCTAGACAATGGACTAGCAGCAACAAGCAGAGAAAGGAGAATATGAAAGTGACAAAAGAAGGTGTATGTTTGAGAATAATGAAAATGAGAATATCTGATGAGAGAATAAAAGAAAGAAAGAAAATAAATACAAGGCCACAGAAGAGAAACCCACGGGAGGAGGAGGAGGAGTGTGAAAGCCTGGCAGAAGGACTGAGCGGAGACTAAAAACAGCATCTGGCAGTAGCTCAAATCAAGCAAGGCAGCATATGCAAGTGCAGTACACTGAAAACTTCCTTCCGCTTGGGGATTAAGTAACCTCTGAGTTAGAGTAGAGAGTCCTCCCTCTCTCTCTTCTGGGATACCTTGCTCTAAACTCTGAAGCAGAAAAAAAATCTAGTTAAACCTTTCTATGATTGTCATTTCCTAGTTGCCACTGTGAGCTCTTCATGGAAATTTTCAAAGGCAAAGCTGCAGAAATCAGACATTGATTTTAATCAATTCTTCCAGTAGGAAACGTGATGATACATATGATAAACGATACAGGACATCAAGAAGCCAGATTTTCAGAACATCTAAGGAGACTTTCAAAATCCTCAATCCAGCCAGACAGGATCTTAGTTCTACTGAAACCACTTCAGTCCCCACGTGCTTTTTGTCATGGTGTGTTTGCATAGGCTGCTACATCTAACTGCACAGCAGGAACAAACTACAACCGTGACTCTTCCCCTCTACGACCATCCAGAGCAGGACAGTAACTGGAGTTCGCTGTTGCTATTCTCAGGTCCATATGCCCACATTTCCTTCATCAGAAACCAGGAACAAACACAGAAAGACTATGCCACCCAGATCTCACTCTAACACATGTAAAGCACATGGTCAGAGGTGTGACAGTGCCTACTGTTGAAGATCAAGCTTAAAAGGTGGGAGAGAGGCAAGAGCACATGAGGAGAAGGCTGTCCTAATACGAATGGTGAGAGAAAGACTGACAGAACAGTTCTGAAAAGTCCTCGGAGTGACAGCCCAGAGATACTATTTTACTTTGTCTATAGTAGTGGAGACACAGTAAAATGTACTCTTACCTTGGACTTCAGATCTCAATTTTCCTAGGCACTGCCAGAAATGGTTTTAAATAACAAACTCTGTGGTCCACCTTTGAAATACAGCTGCCTACTTCTGCTAGCACTCCTGGATCACACCATACTAAGTATGCCTCAATGTCCTGTCAAGATACATTAATGATTCTTGATAAATCTTAAAACTTTTCAAGTGATTTTCTTGTATCAATGTTCAAAGACTGAAAGCAAACTGAACAATTAGTGTGGTCAAATGATTATTAAATATGTGAGCCCAAACTCAGGTGCATTCTACTTCATTTGGTTATTTTTTTCATAGCAAGCACAGTACAGCATTATCAAGCAAACAACAGGCATCTTCATCTTATCAATTTGAGAAAAAAAAAAGTCATTCTGTCACTGCAACTGGAAATGCAGTGTTTGTCTGGGAAAGAAAGAGGCAAGGTGGAATGCACCTGGAAGAAAACAGAGGTCCAGCTGTGCAGAAATCCAGGAAAAGCTCATAGCTGCTGGGGAAGCAGCAGCATAGTAGTTAGAATACCTTGCTGTAGAAACCCGAATCACAAGCTGGAGCTTTTGCACCAAAACACCATGCTAGATCAGCCTGTATGTATCTTTTACTCGGACTTATGTTGAAGATGACAACAAACACCACCTCACAACACACCACTACAAACTACTGTCTGCAGAAATCTGTATGCTCTAATCCAGTTGATGTGGCCTGCTAAGCCTTTTGAAGTTCAGGATAAACCTTTGTAGCAGTTCATAATTTAAAAGTTCATACTCTACCAATACCAAACAGTCAGCATTGCCAGAGACCAGCCAGTTTCACAGTTTTCTAGTTACAGTGACATGATGAATTACAATCTTTCCGTGGTGACCTAGAAAGTCACTTAGTGATACAGAGACCCAGAGATGTACCAGCATATGGATTCTATTGTGTTTTCATGTTGGATGCTTGAAAGGTGATCAAAGGATTCTAACGTTCACTGGAACTTCTGCAGAAAACAAATAATCGGTTTCCTTAAATGCCTTATAAAATCCCAGATTAACATCTTTGGTATTAAACAAAAGGATATGAGGATATCTTTGATATCGTGAGAGCTATGCTGGGCTAATTGAGCTAGCAGAGCAATAAGCATACATTGGGGGACGGTGACAAATGGTTCACATCTCTGTAAGTTGCAAATGCCAGGTTACCAGACTTATACTCCTTACATGCTATGAGGCAAGAAAAACATTTTATGCACAGGAGAAGGAAGAGCATCAAATCAACTCACTTTCCACATGTGCAGCTTGAGAAAGGATCAAGTACAAGAAGAATTAAAAGAAAAATCAAGCATTCATTAGAAAAGCTGACTACTGGTTATAAAACTACGGTGAAATCATGGAATGTCCATGTAACGAAAGCTCAATGTTAAATGAATGGTCTCTCAACTTGTATGTCAAAGCATTAAGTAAAGAGAACAATCTCTCCTTCCTTATACTATGTTCCCACAGAAGCATTCTTTCCACTGAGAGTATATTGCTATATTTTATTCTCAAACAGAAGCAGTATAAACCACACAAAGCCAGAATAATGCTTCCTTATTTACTTCTTTGCTCTCCTTTTTGTGAGAAATCTCCCTGAAGTCATCAGGATTATTTGTGCAACACCATCAAATGAAAAAGTAATTACAATCTGGTTGATAAGAAAAAACATCATGTACTGCAGATAGTCAAAACCTTTCTTAAAGCTCCTTGAAGGCAAACTGTCTTATATAATCCCAAAGGAAGCTGCACTAAAGCAATAAGGACCATATAACTAAAACTGGCACATTATAATTTACTAAATTGACACCTGTCAAAAACAATAGACTAATTTTTAACTTAACTCTTTGATGAAAACAGGGTCCTTGTAGATACAAACCTGCAGACGCAATGCATGTTTGCACTGTAAGTTCCCTCATTTTCATCATCTCTCTGATTCTTAGATACTGTTCAGAGATGGATTGAGATTTTCACCTGTTTAATTTTCTACAGTGTTGAGTTTTGTGTACACATTGCAGAAGAAACAAGCTTTAACAAAGATTTAACTGAAAGACCTCAACTTCAAACTATCAACCTAAGTGCACACTCCTTCAAAAATAGCACATTAATTTTGCTCATCCCCACAGACTTATGTGACCTTGTTTATCTGCAGCCTGTTTTCCACCTGCACCACAGCAGCTCATGGCTACATCTCACAGCTACAGCAAAACTTTTCAAGCCTCCAGGAACACCATCCAGTTTTATTTCACTCTGCACACTTGTTGCTTCATGCACTATGTTGGATGTCAGCACATGCAAAACCTAAGGCAGTTCTGGAAGGCAGTTCTGTGAAAAAAATAGCCTTTTATTTACTTAAAAAGACCATTTTTCAATCTAGTCCATCATATTTGATGGTTTCACCATTCCTTTTTGTTGACTGGCACAAACACATCCTAACAGTTTCCCAAGGCATTTTTCAGAATTTCAAAGTGAACAGAGGTTTAACATCTACCCTGCAATCCACCCTTACCAAGCAATGCACTAGAAGTTTCTCATTAGCTCACATGCCCTGCAATGAAAACGTTTTCTTTGTATGTGTTTTACTGATTGCTCAATTTAGGCACTAAAACACTGGAAACCTTCAGCCACATTCTACATGGCACTTTCTGCAATACTGAAGTTTGAGTGTGTTTGTGTCAGCTAAACAGAATGATATCCTTTTCTTAGCTAAATTTGAAACAAGGGCTAGTCCATGGCCCTACGACAACGCCTGGACAATGACTTCTACTTCAAACATTTATCAGAGCACCTTCTGTTGACTTGATTTTGATTTGACATGGATTTGCATTTCACACACCATTTCCTGACTCTTCACTCAATTTGCTATCATTGATACTTCCTAATTTTCCTTGCCTTTTGTGCAAAAACCAGTCTGTTCAGCCATCTCAGACTGAGGCCTTTTCAGGCTACCTTTTCAAGCAAGCACACTTGCCAGAGGCAGCCTATACAGACTTTCTTCCACGGTACTTACCAGTCTTCCATGCAGACACTATTATGTTAACACGAAGGCAAGTGCATGACCTTCAGCTCACATTCAACTGGAAAGCTCTACCACGAGTTTTTTTGTTGGAAGTATTCCACTTTGATGTCACATGGTAAATGATTGTCAGTCTTTTCTTTCTCCCCTCCTACATCAGGTTTTCCCAGGCTAAGCTTTTCTGCAAGGCACAACTACCCACGTCTTATTCTGCTCTAAAAACAAAACTGTTTGAAAAACTTCCCTTTGTATTGCCCACGTACAAAGAGTAAGCCAGTATGACTGTTGAATTAAAGATCTTGTAGATGAACAACCTGCAGACTATGCGCATCAACACAGGATATTTTAGTCAAGGAGAATTCAATGGAGATGAAGAGAAGCAAATAAAGAGGGGAACACTTCTCTTTGGGCAGTGTCAAAATCTAAGTGAAAACAAAAGGGGAAGAAGTGAAGTCCCATACAAACCAGGAGAAGAAGAAAAAAAAAAAGGGGGGTGGGGGGGCTGTAAAAAAAAGTGCATTATTCTACCAGAATCATTCACACATTTCCTCCCAAAGCAGCCATATTGGTGGAGAGGAAATAGGAACTGAAATGTGAAAGACTTGTGAACACACTCAGTATCCATAAGAATCATATAGTGGACTTACAGCACGTATATATAGATAGATAGATATTAATTTTTTAAACTACGCAGTTAAAAAAGGAGGTGTGAGTGGTTTCTGTGTTGGTGGATGGATCAAATTCACTCATGGTTTAACTCCATACTTTCAACTACATTTTACTCCAAATTTCACTGCAGGGATAAATTTGATAAACTCTGCAAAGTGATTTCTGAATTCATTATTTTGTATAACTATCAGAATTGCATTTACATCTTGCTTTGAAATTAATATAGTGTATAACCATAAAGATAAGACAACATACAATATCATGTTTTTACTTATGCTAAACTATCAAGAGTAAGTGCTTTGAGGCAAGAAGTGCATGTTTGCCATTTACTGCATGTTTGTACGTCTTAATATAATGAAGCTTCCCATTATTTGGCACACCTACACACCACTTCAACATAAAAGTAAATAATACAGATGTTTTATGGCCTAGGTTTAACACTGGCCTCAAAGGATATAGACAAGACTGCATAACACAGAGGCTGTAAACAATAGTAGTATGACACTCTGAGTTTATAGAAAGGAAAGCACATCCTTTCTGCCATCAAATGAGTGGCAAGCATTGACTGTCAATTGGCCAATGCTGACCACTTACATCTAACCTGTAAAGAGAATGTGAACACCCAGGAGATATATCTGTAGGTTATCTGAAGTTTCTCAGGATCTCATGTAAGTAATAAAAGGTTACAGCTCAAAGGGCTTTTCAGATGTAAAGCATATAGCAGGTGAAATTAACCCATTCACCTTACAGCTTGTTCACATAAAGAACATGTTTTTATCCTCCAAATACTCCCTAATAAAGTCTTTCAGCACTCTCTTTCCATAAGCTGGGCCTCCTTCACAGTGAGTGGATTCCAAACGCACACCCACATCAGCTGAACTGGTTTCTGTACTGCAAAAACAACCAGACTGCAATAATCTGCAAGGCATCCATACCTGCAAGATGGTATGAAAGGCTGGTCCAGTGCAGCATTAAGACATGTTTAGGCTGTAACCAGAAGGTAAATAGATCACCATTCTAACCAATAAAAAGAAAAAAGGTTTATCTGCACCAGATTCACGACTGAAATCCCAAACCTCAGTAGCTCTAAGAGGTCCATTGATCAGATAGGAAACACTTCCTAGTAAGAGACAGAATATGCTTAGTGCCAAGTCCAGAATGACTTGAAAATACCCACTTCCTTCACAACTAAACAAAACTAATTTACTTACTGCTTACCACAAATAAATTTTAAAAATGTTTGAGACAGCTATGGACTGGATTTAAAAGGAGTTTTTAGGTGACAAAGGTTCAAACCTTTGTGCTTCCTTAGAAATCCTAATTAAAACAAGCTTCATAGACATCAGGTAGGTAATGGAGGTAAAATGGACTCCTTGCATGATGCAAGACCCACAGCTAGATTAAAAGACATAGTCCAATACAAGAAATTAGGAAAAAGTACCTTCCACGCCAACTGGGCTTTGCAAAACACAACCTGCAATGAATTTTCACTTAATTTTTTTTTTTTTGTTCCTTGTTCTTCTCATTCTCCAAGAAGATTAGGACAAGTTCTGAAAGAGCGTGTGGCTGTGTTTTTCACCTGTACTGAAGTGACAAGATGATATATCTGATCTTCCTTGCCATACTTACCACCTGACATGAAATCAGTTCTTTCAGTCACATAGCAGCTCAGTTACAATGTCTGCTCCAGGACAGATGGTCCTCTTGGGTTATCATTTATGTCCTTTATGCACTAGAATCCTAAAAAAAAAGTGAAAAATCTAAGTTTTAACACTATCAGATGCACAAGAACTTTTCTTGAAAATATATTCTAAAAGACCATGATGTGATGTCCACCCAAGCCACTGGTATCAAGCCACTGGTCTGTGGGGTGGGGGGAGCATGGAAAGGAGATGAAGCGTATTCCTGTGCTGGTATTGATCCACTTGCTTTTGCTTACTGCCTGCATACAGGAACAGGGATCCAAAGGGTATGTACCATACAGTCTTTTAGTATTTAAGGAAAAAGGGGAGATCCATAAGCTAACCTCCCTTAGGAGCCATCTGCTCTACATGGAAAAAGTCTCCAGCTGAAATCATAAAGGCCAATTTCATTAAAATCTCAGAGACTGCTTAAAGGTCTGTGAGTATACGACAGAGACCCTTTATTACTTACTTGTGAAGGACTGCTGAATATGTCACACCTACCACACAGCAGGGCTGACCGAATACATAATATGGAGACAGACAGTCCATCATCGCCTCAGAGACTGTGTCCAACATGGCCACTCAGCCAAAGCATAGCAAAAACATGGATAGAGAGGGTCATGCAGGCATGTGGAAAGAAATTCACCTCTAACAAACTGCAAGGACTTTTTCTTTCTTTATACATTCTGCTAAGGGAGGGGCTAGAGGTGTATTCTTTGTCCAGATAATACAATGCTCTGCCTCCAAGGCTTATATGATTTGTTGTCTATTTCTAAAGCACCTCACACTATGAGCATCAGGCCAGTCTCATCCAAAGCCCAAAGAAACCAACACAACTCTCTCTATTGATGCCAACGCTTTGCATCACAAACCAAGTTAAGAAGTCTGCTGAAGAACAAGAGTATAAAGGGCTAAATCCTGAAAGTACCCCCTCCTACAGAGGTCCTGTTGAAATCACAGAGAGTTGACTTCACTAGAACCTGATCTTTCCTGTTTCTAAACAGGCTAATAAATCAAAGACCATCTAGGTACTCAGACTTCAGCACTGGCGCTGGGACATGATGTCACCACTGCATGTAGATAAGCACACCTGCATGTTAAAAGCAAAACACACTTAAAAGTAAGTCACATTCTTAGAAGACACCAAGATACAAGACAGCATCCAGGTAAAAGCAAGTCAGCAGAGTCATATGTGAAGAAGAAGGAAAAAAAAAAAAAAAAAAAATCACCTCAACCAATGTAGCACATTTCAGCATTAAGCAATCTTCTGCTACTCAGGACAAGAGACTACTGAGTCAAGGGAGGAAACTTGCTATAAAGGCCTGGATAAACGCTGTGTATCTCGCTTGTAATACAAACATAGTATGGAGGAACTACATAGGTCCAAGAATAAGAAATACTGTCTGTGTACACAGCGTGTGTCAAAACATAATCCAAAAGTTATTCTTAAAACCAGAAAAATCAGGCATAAAGCATACAGATGGTATTTATACTTTTATAGCCACTCAGAAACACCTCTCCCTCCCTCACAGGAAAAAATGACAACCAATTATTTACAGCTAGATGTTTTTAAGTAGTTTGTTTTCTGATGTGTTTTCTTAAGTCTAAGCTCAAACACAAAAAAGACGTCTTGCCGGCAAGTCCCAAGGGGAGTCAACCTTCTTTTACAGAGCAAAAAACAACTAACAATACCATAAAAAGATGATGCTGATAGTTCTGAGTTCACCACCAGCACACCCATTGCTCCACTGAAACTTCTGGCGATGACATAATCACCAGCTCTGTGCAACAGTTCCCGAGAAACAGGCTTCGCAAGGCACTCATTCCACTCCAGCAGCATGTCCCTGAGGTGCAGAACCAAAAAGGTAACCGGATTTCATAAGTGATTACTACTGGAAAAAAGGAATTGGTGCCTCTTGAACCACTACTGAAGGCCAAACTATAACCCCAAACTACACCAAGTGTTCTAATAAAAGATGCTATGGCTCTATGCAGCTCTCCTTATATGTTACCTTGTCTTGACATGAAGGTCTCTGGTACCTGAACAGGTTACCCCAGTATATAAAGTTATTATTTCTATTAAGTGGAAGTGTAGTTGACGCTGGATGCTCTCAGTCCAATGCAAACAGAAGACAACATTACTAAAATTCAAGCCAGGACGTCCTTAGTGCTTTTACAAAAGCAGACCGCAGATGGGTACACATAGTTACTGTGGCTCAGCTGATACATTTTATCTTGATCACACATCTTAGTTTTTAACAGAAAGCTGTTTGCAACGACAGCCCAAAATGCTGTTTTTTGACCTTCCTAAGTGCCTGTAGTTCACCACAATATTCAAATGCTGGTATAAGAGAGTTCTCTTTACACACACCACTGTGCAAGGAACTCGCTATCATGACATTTCCAGAGAGGCCAAATGAATAAGAATTAATGCTGAAGCTGTGGGCACAAAACCTGGATCTCTAGGTCCTTGTAGCTTCTACATAGAGTTACCTCTTCTTAAGCTATAAGCAACTGTGGCAGTCTGCTTTCAGTACAGGTGCCCTGTCAGACTCCACAATTAATCCCTTTCTCTACACTGCCTATCAATTCAAGCATTTCTCCTCTGCCTCCCCCTTCCCCCATCATGTAACTTCAGGACAAGTGACACTTTAAACTGTTGAAGGAAATAAGACCATCTATTGCCTAGCATGCCCCATCTTTCTGTCTCTGCATGTGAACAATCAGAAGAATATACCTACTAAAGGACGGACAGTTAGGAATCACTCCTGTCTCTGAAAATGGACACAGCCTTATTCTCAATTACCTTACAACTTGCAGTTCTTATCAATGCAAAACTGATGTGAAAAAAATATTCAGAGTTGATAGCAACTTACATCTATTTTACACTACAGAAGAAACATGCTGCCATGTGCCCATGACTATGAGGAAAACCTTGAAAGCAAAGCAGTTTTACAGGAAGCTAGTCACCTTAAACAATAAAGGCAATAAAACTGCATAACCTTGTTTTTAAAACTGTTGCATGTCCTTCATCATACTAACATGAGCAGCTAAAACTAGTCACAGGAACACTTGCTCATGTGCATAAGTGCCAGCAAAATCAGGCTTCGAGTTACGAGAAGATTTCAGCGCTTCATTTTGCTCTGTGTGAAGCCTCTAAAGGATGTGTCACGGAGGACTGATAAGCAATTTCAAAACCTCTGGTACTTTATACTCAGCAGCACATTCAGACTACTTCATGGAAGCAAGTGTGACTTTATCTTGTGCTCTGTCTGAGCAACATTCCATGTTTTTAAGCTACCAGGTTAATTTTTGCTGAAAACGCTGGCATAGTCCGCCCAGATGCAAGTAAAAATTGTGTACACAATTATCTGGATGAATACTGCGGCACTGACAGAGCAGCAAAGCAGGTTAATGTGCAGAAGCATCATCACAGAACAGTGACACAAGTCCAGAGGTTGGAACGCAAAATGGTAAGATGGCTTATTGCTGTTCACTTTCTTCCTGTTCTGAGAAGGACACAGAATCTATTTCAAAGAACATGTCATTCAGGCAATTTGTAGTAATGTTGCTCTATAAGATGTTCCCTCGCTCTATCTACAACCCCAAATCAGATAAGAGTATTTGCCTGAAAAGGGACTACACAGAGCAACACACTCCAACCTTTTGTCCTTATATTCCCTTTTCTCCATCTTAAGAATGGACCTACCTGAAGACAGAGACAAGTCTCCTGAGACAGAACAGAAACGTTATTAAAACAGAGTGTGTAGACAAGTGGTTTCTGCCTTGGGATTTGAAAATCAAGTTTAATTAACCAGCTGAGTGGAAAGCACAGTTCATATAATACAGACTATCTGTGGACTCTGACTCCAGTCATTCCACACAACACAACTTAACTGCTAGTCCACCTAATAGCGATTTCTGCTGGTAAAAATAAAGTAACTGGGATGAGGGATCTAGATGACAACTTTCACAGAGATCAAGAAGAAACAAGTGTTTAAAATAGAGGAAATAGTGACCAATCCATATTACACAGGCTACTAAATAGTTCTCCAAGGGACATACAGCTTCATTGCTTCTTGAAGTCTTAGAAGTTAATTTGTCATCAGATAGAAAGTTATTCAATACTAAAAGGATTTTGACAGTTTATGCCACTATCAATGAAAGAGAGTCCTGGAAAGAGTTGGAAACTTCTCTCTTTCTCTACCTGTACTTCAGAAGTCTGCTTTCTGAAATATTGTATGCTTATGAGACAAGCTAGTGAAAAGTGTGACAAACTTGGAAAAATTTTAGCTCTGGGAACAACCGAGGTCTGTCCACTGAATATCTGATCATCTGGTTGTCAGGCCACAGAGCTGTAACTGGGTGGTTTGGGATTTCATCTTTGGTTTCCAGTGCCTCCATTTTTTAAGATTCAGCTCAAGAGACTGTCTCCCATTCTATGTTTGCAGAGTTAGCTCAGTAGGTCCTTAATATTTCTCAGGGAATTTAAATGAGACTACCATTTAAAAAACTAACACTTAAGGTTAGCTTCAAGATGATCCAATCTTACACTGCTGCAGAGAGGGGTTTGTTTCATCCTGTTAACTCTCTTCTATTGCATCATACCCACCTATCTTATCTATGCAGCAACAAGGCTGCTGCTTCAGCTTGCAGAATTGATGGAAAACTAATTAATTTTGGGGGTGGATTAGTCATCATTGGAGGAGTGAAAAGGGGACTATTTTCAGTGGAAGGTCACTGCTAGATTAAATGCAAAGTTGAACTGCACGCTGTTTACAGGGATTTATGAAACTTCCCTGAGTGTTCAGCTCAGTAGTATCTGCATCTATATTTCAAAACTATGGCTAAACAAGTATCAAATGGAATTCAACTCCTTTGTTACCACATGCTAATTTTTGTTAAAACCTCATACCACTTTTATCAAAGAAAGAGAGATCAAACTTCAACCAGGGCAGTTAAATACAAAACTTTCCAACAGCATCCCCACTGGAAAAACAAAAGGGTTTTTCCAGCCATTTAAAAAAGGTAAACTTGGATGATTACATATGATATGCAGGGCTATCCTAGTGAACATTTACAGCAATTACTTGAAATTCTGATATCACTCACAATAGATATATCAGCTGGTAGTTCTAAAAACTTGATCATATATTAAAAACTATGACAAACCTTGTTTTCTGTGCATAGAGATAAACATCCTGCTCAAAGATCTGAACTCCTATTTAAAAACAAAACCAAACATTAAGAATAAAAAGCACTCAGTATGGTTCTGAGACACATATGTGGCTGCATTGCATATTCCCTGCCTACACTGACAGTGTGGGAGCTCTGTTAGTCATCTAATGCGCATATTTGCTTGGCACAATGCCTTTACTTTCTTATGCAGGCAAGAAAGATGATCACCAATTTATTGTATTCTTACATCTTCCTTGCATGCTCATCAGTCAGTATGACTGGGCCTTCTCAATTGAAACTACAAGCTGTTAGGAGACAGACCCATTCAAAGTGAAGCCCAAGGACTGGAAGGTTGTTAAGCTTGTCTATAAAGACAAGGGTGCCATTTTAGATTCATGCTGCTTAGACACAATTTTTAGTGAGACCTAACAAAATGTTTATTTTATGAATAGGGGCCTTTTATTGAACAGAAGCCTATTGAACAGGCTGCCACGTCTCTGCTGGTTTTGTCCCAGATATACACAAGTTTGGATTCCTGAGGACTGCAGTGCTTCAGTGTAATGTCTGCTGACTGTGCTCAGTGTCTTATTATCTAGTTGAAGGGAACAACTTTTGACAAGCAGGAGCTCAGAACACGTAAGATCTGGTCTGATCTAGTGGAGCTCTTCTTTCTTTAAATTCTATGATGGTAAGACAGAAGAAATATGTGGGAAGCATCCACAATAATCAACAATCTCAACTTAATTAGCAATTAATTTAATGAGCTACTGAAGTCTAGCAAAGAGAAATTCTGAGAGATTCTGGTCACAGTTACCCTGATGCAAATCTAGATTAACTCCTAGAGAGAGCATCAATCTCCATGACAGTTACGTCAGATTTACACCCAGCTACTCTGAATTTATGCACTTGTTTTCAGAGCCATGTGTGGGATCTGTCTCAACACAAATCAGCTCTGCTCTCCTGCAGATTCTGCAAGGTACACACAGTTACATTTCTGTAAAAATCTAACCTCAGTGAAATGGGGAAATTGAATTCTCTGCTCTGATGAAGCCTAAGCCTCCCACATAACAGAAAAAAACCCTGCTACAGAGCCAGCCACTACTAGCGGTCACAATTTCCTCCTCAGCTCTCAGTCTTCACGCAGTAAGGATAATTCCCTCTCACTGGATTTCATGAAGCCTAACAGTAAGCATCAAAATTACTACATTCTTCTGCCTAGGATTCTTACAAGTATTAAGAATACCAGATCCAAAGAGTTTTGAAACCAGTCTCACAACCCTACAAAAATCTACATGAGCCTTTCAAGGTCATCCTTCTAAAGAAGGGGTAAACACATTCTGGCCATTAGCACCGCTCCATGTGATACACACTGCAGCTGCATCAAAGAAATTTGATATGAAAAAGGAGTTCTTGTCCTGACACACAGCACTTTCCTCTTCTACCTGTTCTACTCAGCTCTGCATCACTACCCCTGCACGGCCATCACTTCCCCCTTCCTTTACCCCTTAAGCTGACAGCTGGATTAAAATAATATAAAGCCCCTTTCCACCCACAGGAATCTCAATCCAAGTCATGCAGCACTGCTCATGAAATTCTAAGTTGATTCAGGCAAGGAAACAATTATATGCTTCTGGGTGAGCCACAGTACAGGTCATAAGTAACAAAGAGGAGAAAAAGATCACAGGCAACATACAAACGCAAGTGCTGTAATTCTGAATTCAACATATGTCCAGAGAGCCTGTCAAATGGTTAGTGGAAACATAATGAAGAGATATGTAGAGCCACTTTTGCTAGATGGTTTACGTTCACATTAAAAACTTGCATCAAACTCATCTACATAGGGATTTTTTAAGGCAAACTATAAATCTTCCCATTCTAGCCTAACTTCAAAAGAATCGTACACATTCCTACCCCCATCCACTGACAATTGTGCTCAGGCTGCAGATCTTAAATCCCACACCTAGTTATATCCTTTGCAGGAACTGGCTATCTGAAGGAGCCCAGGATCTGCTTGCTATTCCTTTGTTTCATGCTGTAAGTGTGGTTGATAGGGTTACTCAAGATGATCCAGCAAGCTCAGAGCACAGTCTTCATGCATTTGTAAGGATGCTGCAGAGCTCGATTTCATTTGGGAATATTTTTTTCTGTACTCATGTGCAATATTGCACTGAAGACTGTTTTGCCATTAAATATTAATATTAGTGTAGATTCATGATCTCTCACCATTGAGTCTCCATCAAAACAGTCTGATCAGCTATGAGCAAAGCATATGGCATGAGTAAGGGTAGCCAAAATTTTCATGGTTCCTAGCATTTGTAGAGTTCAAACAGTATAAGCTAAGTACATCTACAAGTCAGTCAACCCACAGCAGAATAGAGAGAAGAATGTATTATCACTAAATAAGCTTTTGTCTTCAGTAGTATTCTATTTTTTTTAAAATCAGTTATTTTCATGGTTAATGCTAGATTGGGGGCATTGGCGGGGATAATTTGAAACTATAACACCACTTGAAAAGGGACAGTCATTTTAGAGTGAAGCATTTTAAAGGACAAGGTAATTCATTCACTCTCTCACTCTTTTCTTTTTTTTTTCTTTTTTCTTCTTTTTTTTTTTTTAAAGATAAACAGCCAGGTTTTTACCAGAAAGATAGAAAAATTAATTCTCACTTAAGCATTTAAATGAAGTGGCTGGGAAGTATTTGGCAACAAACAATTTGAAAACAAAATGGTAAGTTTTAAGGTGGTACGCTTTCAAAGGTAGCATATAACAGCTAAGTAAATGCTGATCCGTATGAAAGATGACATTTCAGCTAAGCAATTCTACACAAAATAATTTATTCTACATGGGTCACTTTGGATCTTATAATTAGACCTCCCCAACACTATTAAACTGTTACGAACTTGTCTACAGATATGAGTTATGTCATAGTATAGTAGGATGAGTATTTTAAAAATAGCTATTCCAGAATGATTATGTCCATACATCAAGTTGTTTAGAAAGTTATTGCACAGTGATGTTATAGGGATAACCTGTAAGTAGTAGAGTACTGTAGCATCCCACAAACCAAAACAATTCAACATTTTCCTGAGATGAAGCAAAATAATCTAGCCTTCACATGGACCAAGAACTAAGTAAATCCCACAGCACCGCTGATCTCAACCTCCATAAAATTACTGGACAGAAATAATGCCAGAATTACACATAAGTCTCAGGAGCCTTTTCTGAACTTAACTGAGCTTCACCAATGGGTGAGACAGGAATTCAACTGGTTACTGAGTGCTGGGTATGAATATCCTGCTTCATTTCTAGAAGACTAACTGGACACAAAGCAATCTGGTTTTGTACTAATTCTGCAGGATCTCCCCAGCTGACTCATCCTTCTGCCTAAAGTACAGTAGAAGGGTGAAAAAGGGGTTTTTTAACAGAGATGAAAGTAAAACAAAGTAAAACAGAATCTCACATTATCAGAATTGCTTTTTATAGTAGCAAGAGATAGACTAAAAAAAAAAAAAAAAAAGGATGCCAGTTTGCAAACTGCCATTACGTTTCCAGGAAGCTAATCCAAAGAGCACACTGCACCCTAGAGAGTCCTTAATTAATAGTGTCACATTTGCAATAGGCTAGTTAAGGTTGTGTCAGCACTTTTTTATAAATCCTAATTTTATGTTCGCAAAACAATGCTGAAACTTACTGAAACATGATATACAGGGTTCCAGTCCAGGAAGACAGACTCTGGTAGGGAGGTGGGGAGGAAGCGTTAGTACCAGGGCAGGTTGGATTTCATGTTTTAATTTGAAAACCCAAAAAAAGAAAAAAAAAAAAAGGCCAAAAAAACCCATCAAAAAAACCCAACAAAACCACCAAAACACCCCAACATAAAAAAACCCCCCAACAAACAAACAAAACACAAAGAACCACTGCACGTTCCAAAAGCAGAGAACATTTTGGCAGGCATTTAAGGCCAAATCCTGGAGGTGGTAAATCCCTGTGACTTTAATCTCAGTGGGATGCATGGGTAGTTAGCACACCCCCAAAGAATGAGAGATTACCAGTGTCTAAGTACTCGTTTTTCTCAATGGGTTCTAAAGCACGTAGCTGTTCCTGGGGTCTGGAACACAGTCCATCTGCATTTGTTCTGTTATTCTTCATTCAGAGAGCTTGATTCTGCTTCCATCCCAGGGCTGATGATGTCTACAGTCCACAGTCAGGAAGACAAGTACCAGAAACCTCCAAACATGATGAAATATACAGTATATATGAGCTTTATGCACAGAATACACTTCACATTAGATAGAGCATTACTCTCCCCTTCATGTTTATATGTGGTGTATTTCACAGAATCTTGGCATTGTTTCTTTGATCAGAAAGAACACACTGTCAAATTTGGAGCTCCTACAGCTTTCAACTCCATCAGCTGGAGCAGAGTGCATGCCTCTGACTTCTAATTCTTGGAAATGGATTGCAGTAGTGGGTAGGCGAAGCAGTATTAGACAGTGTTAAAAGTGTGGACGGAGCAGACAAAGGCACTTCATGATCACCCAAATCTGCAGTAAGTGGTATCATTACTAAAGTAAGGCCAGTAAGGTTAAAAGTGACGTCAAGAGAAAGCCAGTAAGTGGTTTCAGTACCAAATGGAGGCCCATATCCTGACTGCTTCCATCCTTCGTTGCCCTGAGGTTGAGGCACTGGTGCCCCTAAATGTCCTGTGATACCCCACTCTGTATCCTTCAATATTTCTGCTACCTTCACAGAGGTGCACCTTCAGAGTGCCTCAGGCCTTGGCTGCAGCCAGGTCTGTCCCATTTGTGAACTCCAGCCAACTGGCAGTGAGGCATTGGAGGATCCCCCACAGAGCATTGTGGCTCTGTGTCCAAGTGAGAGCAAAATGGTATCAGGGCCCCAGGGCCATGCCTCAATCTCTGCTGCTTGGCCTCTGTCAGCTCAGCATTGATTACTACCTCCTCAAAGTATCCATCCACGGAAAAAACAGTATGTTTCTTCTGAAGTCCAGCTCTGTGGCTCAAAAGGCAATGGCAGTCTATTATGACTTTTCTTAGAGAGGAAGCCGGGTATAGTAACTCAGGTCCTAGGTCAGGACTCAGGACCTTCCTACTCCATGATATAAGACTTCACACATTAAGACAGTATTGTCTTAATTTTACTTAATTGTATTAAGTATTTGGACAATACAAGCTACAAAAGGGCGATATATATACATGTACATGAAACATATACTCAGGTTTGAAAAGCTTATCCATTCACAACATTAAGACCCTCCAAGTCAACAATCAAGACACTGATCCCGACTAGCAATTACTGATTAGAAATCATACTGTAACTTAGAACCTTGCCTTTCACACACTGTTGTCTCCCCATACAAATCATGGTGAGCGACCCTCCTGCACAATTTCTCCCTTTCTACAAACAGGGTAAGTCTATTAGCATGGTAAGTCAATCTTAAGAAGGATTTGATCAGAGAGCAGACAATGCTCTAGAAACAAAACAGTTTTCTGGTTTCTACCATTGTACCAAATGGCATCTTCCTATTCACTTAACAGCTGCCTTCTCCAGTTAGATTGCCCCGTTGATCTCAGGGTGTCACACATCACTGAAGGGAGCAGAACTTGCTATCCCAAAAGGATGAATGCAGCACCTCAAACCATCGGTGTATCACTACTATATCCATTTAACCTATCACTGCCACAGTCTTAAAAATTAATGAGTTCTCTAGGGAATATACAGACATAATGCTCAAAGCAAAGGAAGCTGCTGCCAATACTGTTCTCCTCTCCCTAGACACCACTTCAAGTCAAAGGAGAATAGCAGCTTTTGCCACCCAGTAGAGTATCAGGATGCTTTCACACAGAAAAAAAATACCTATGCTTGTGTGGACGGGCCTTGAAATTTCACAACCTGCAAGCCATCCCCATTTAGTTTGATCTTGTTCCCTCCACCACCTGGGGGATTTCTGCCATCAGGTTCAACAGGAAGAGGAATTAAGCTTAATTTTGGAGTAACTTCTGATGTTATCTGGGTCCAAGTTTTGTGATGATGCTAAACCTCGCATAAAAATAATAACCTGCATACAACTAAAATGATTGCTTAGTTTCTCCAGCTCTAGCACTGACTTGATGTATCACTTTTCTGTACAGCAGTTAACAACACACCCACAGACATGATATGGCATATACAGAGAAACACAGGTCAGACAAGTTATTTATGTAAGGCCTGTTCTTTAAGGAACTCTCATACAAAAGGGAACCTCAGCAGATGGGGCTCTGCTTCTGCTGCATATTCCTCAAAGATGAACGCCTGGCAGGTGTACAAGGGATAGGAACAATTGCTCCCTCATCCTTTCCAGCCCTTGCTTTTCGTGGCATCACTGCACACACAAGACACAAAAGACAAAGAGCTTCTTTTGCCTTCCAATCCTTTTGCTTCCCCAAAATCACTCCCCACATCAACCAGTGCCACTGAGAAACAATGTGCCAGAAAAAGGTTTAGAAATCTTCAAACAAAATGGGTTAAGCATTCAGAATTATCATCGACAGCTCCAAAATGACACCATAAGAGATTAGCACAGCAGATCAGCTTTAAAATTTACACTAACCTAAGGTCTGAGATCAGTTCCTTAACAATATGAAAAAAAATGCTTCTCTAGGACAAAGGATCAACATCATTTAAATCACTATGACTAGCAAGCAAGGCTTTATCTAACCTGACATGATAGGGATCTCAGATTTCTGCTCATCTCTATCTCTGGTAACTTATGAAGCATCAGCTCCTAAAATCATGAAGCGACTGAAAAAGAAAGCTGGCAACCACAAGGAGGTAGACACAATCCTTAAGTTCAATATTTCAAGAAATGGCCTAGAAACAGCTACACTGATTAATGTGGCATTTTCCAGGACCAATACTGGTTTCAAGATGTCACTTCCAAATAGCCACTGTGTTCTCAGAATCAGAGAGCATGATGTTCATAGCAATCGCTAACAAAAGAGGAACAAAAACTAGAAGCAAATTATTATTTTATGTACAATGTAGTGGTGGCCATCAGCTCATTTCAGTCCATGATAAAGTCCCTTACAAACAAGGCATTATATGTGTGCGTGTCCCCTTCTATTACTGACAGAGAATTCTCAACAGCCAGTCCTTTACCAGCTAACAACATTCTAGGCTAATAGCCCATAATAAACTTGATCCCGAGGATACTGAATGTCATGAAAGCAAAGTTAACCACCAACACTCCTCAAAAGGCTTTTTGTCCAAATCTAAAAAAGATCTAGAAGTTACTACTGCTGTTACTGGTATATAAGGCTCTAGAAGACTCTTATCAACCTGTGAAAAATTGTCATTAACTCTCAAAACTTACTGGAAATCCTTATCCCTTCCAAATGCACTGAATACCTTGCTTAAGGACAAACACATAACACATTGTAAGAAAAGGACTAAAGAAATCACAGCAATGCAGTATCTATCCTAACCTTCCTCACAGTCTTTCCTCCATTCAAAAGGATAAAAATAGAATAATTTTTTCCAAAAAAAATCATGTTAGATGCCACATCAGCTACTGTCTTAAAGCAACAATGGTAAATATTAGTGGGAAAAAAATACAAAAATATTTTAAGCAGCCGCATGCAGTAATTTCTATATAATCTCCCTGGTTCTAGCTACTTATACATCATCTTTAATTATCTGGGGTGTGTTCATCTGCAGGTCATCACATATTGAACTCCTTTCATTTACTTCAGCTGACATAGGTAATTAGCTCTCCAGAGGTTTGGAACTTCTCATTATCACTCATTTTTTTGCCTCAGCTACTTGTTTCTGCTGAAGCACTCAATTGCCGCTATTTTTATGCTAAACACAGACTTCTCCCAGCTAAGTTGTTCACTGGATTTACGGGCAACCTGCTGCATACTGTGTCTTCAGAAATTATGAATGTAGGCGATCCTATAGCTTCCAGGGAAAAGCTGCTTCTTTCATACTTTGACAACATCAAACAGAAGCTGCTAATCTGAGAGGATGTAGCGGACAAAGAGCGCAGTTTGCACTTCCATGCTCTGAAGCCTTTGTGGCAGAAGGTTACTCAGTTCTTTGTGAGAGAAAAATACATAGCTAGAGGAGATGACACTTGGGCTGGAGGTGACAGACACAGATGGAAAGGATGAGAGCCATGCGCAGAGCAGCAGACTGGTATAGGCTGAAAAAATGAAGGAAAAAAAGCTCCAAGTTTCAAGGACAGTAAATCAGCTTAGAGGTCTGCTCTCAATTTCTACTTCTCTTCGGTATCAACAACCAAGGGAGTAAGTGGGATGCCTTAATAAAGCAAATTCCCAACTTACAGGAGACACTATTCCAGCTAGCTTTGGACTGCCTTCTCTTCCCAGTGTAATCAGCAATCTCATAGGCACAACTTTACAAATCCCAGGCCACCAGATAAATGCCAGTAGGCTCTGACAGAACACAGTAAAGCCAGAAACACTGATGGCAGGACCTGACTTTAAGCAAGCTCACCAAGCAGAAGAAAATATTTTTCTAAATCCTGGGTACCCAGATAACCGTCTCCTCTGTCCAAACACAAGAACCAGCACCATGCCTGAATCAGTATCTTACCACTGGCACAATTTTTTGGGTTAAATAAAACCTTTATGAAACATTAGAGTCACGCACAGGACTAACACAAAGCAGCAGCTCTCAGTTTAATCTAATGCAAACTAATATATTGTAATCTAATCCACTCAAGGGTAACAGACTGAAAACTGATGGTCTGAGCTGCACAGAATACACTGCAGATAAAAGATATTGTTGCTTAATTGCTGGTTCTCTCATTACATAGTATCACTACAAAACTTTAGAGCACTGAGTCTCCATTTGTGATCTGCTGCCCACTGGCACCATGCAGAACTGTGGCAAATGGCCAAAACTATATTCAGTAGTAAGACCTACAGTGTTTCCAATCAAGAGTTTGAGGGGTTAGGGTGCCAGAGAATGCATATGAAATTCAGAGGGACAAAGACAATGTTTTCCCTAAAAAATTCAGGACACACACTTGTACATGATGCTTAAAGCACAAAAGAGATAAAAGTTAAAAACAAATGGCACTGCCTACTTTGGGGAAAAAATACATAATTAAGAGACTAGAGATGTTAAAAAACGTACATAGCATGGAGAATGTTACATACGCTTGCAGTAATTTACCACAAAGAACAGAGCACTTAAGGGTCTGAAAACATAGCTTAAGACAACAAATAACGGGCTAAAATACACACAGCATTTTGGGCAGTCATGTCCTTATGTATGTCAGCGCAAGTCAGGCATCATGTAAGTATGTGAGAAGTTCCCCTCTAATTTGAAAGAGAATGTTAACTATTTTAATTATGTGGCCATTCTATAGAGGCTCTGAAGTGCAGAAACAATCAGCAGCAGAAAAAAATAGCCATTACATGCCTTTTAGTCACAGGATTTTTTACAATAATTCACAAAGCTCCCAGCAGCTTCATAACAAAGCAGTCACATCTGCAGTTTCACAGAAATGATCATGTCTGTGCCAATGTTTCATCTTACAAATGTTTGCAGGCTCTGATTTCCATGTTTAGAAGAAGACTGAAACAAGCCAATTAGTTAAATTATTCCACCTCTCTGGCTTGCTATTCTCAAACTTGAGGAGCAAACACTTCAGTCAGTGTAATGGAATGGTGGCAGTGATCTGTACTGGCAAGGGAGGCCTTGCTCCTAAAGGAGACAGCTACGGCCAAGCCCCAGGCTGGTAATATGCACTGTTACTGAGACTGAAAATGAGGGAACAGATGTTGTTGGAGTACCAAATGGAAGATGTTCTGGAAAAGAAAATAAACAAATCCAGCCATACTCAACAAGTCGAGGTACAGGACAGAAGCAGCAAGTCTCTGTTCCTAAAACAGGCTCCACAGAACCATCAGAAAAAAAAGTAACCTCTGATGAATAAAATGGGTTCGCTTTCCCAGAATCTCTGGATGATGCTAGAAAAAAAATATTCAGCATATTTTATTTACCCATATTTTTAAAAAAATTAAAAATAAAAAACTAGGCAAGTGTAATTCAGTGAACTGACAGTAAATTCAAAAGTGGTATCATATACCCAAGCGAACGCTTTAAATAACATCTCTGGCAAAACAAGTACTCTCATAAGAGACAGTGAATCAAGATGCCTAGCTTGCTTATAAGTGCCTTGACTAAACGGTATGACTTAAACCTTGCAAGAGTAGAGAAAAACGAAACCTCAAGCCCATAAGGATTCTGCCATTAGCACACCTGCAATAGCCTGCTTTCCTTATTATTTTATGGAAGTATACGTAGAATCATAGAATCTCCTAAGTTGGAAGGGACCCACAAGGATCGAGTCCAACACCTGTATTTTAAATAGCCCAAATTTTGGTTGAGTCCAAGACAACACTAGGAGATGCAAAATTTCATTACTGATTAAGAAACACATGGAACGCATCCAGGGAGGTCCAGCTGCCTGCCTTCTAAGTAGGTATCTACCCAACAGCAGAATTGTCAGAATGGGTCTCCAAGAGTGGCTATGTGGAAAAGCTGGTGCTCAAGTGTTGCCACCACAGCTGCACATGACAACTGCCAACCTACAACAACTGCTGGTGACAATCCAGTTTTCAAAGACCAGTTGGGATCAGTGAGCAGGTTCAATGAGCTGTTCTGCTCCCCAGTACTTTTCTCAACCAAAGAAGAAGCTTCTCAACTCCTGTCCCCATCCCCTTACCAATCACTTACAATTGTCATTCTATATGTGAAGTAAAGCTGTGGTCCTGGCAAGCTGCTAAGAGGCAGGAATTGAGGCTACAAAAAACCAACTGAAATTAGGTAAGAATCTGCCTGCCAGGGAAAAAAAAAAAAAAAAAAAAAAAAAAAAAAAAAAGAGAAAAAAAAAGTCTAGTTACTGTTGGTTTAGCCCACCTCAGCTTTTTGAATCCTGCCTTCCAAAAGGATCCAAAGCTTGTTATACTCCAGTGGAGCCCTCCCTTATCTCACATCCATATAATATTCACCTTTACCTAAAAAAGTCTGCAAAGCTGTTGGTTGCTAAAGATCTCCTGCCAGTGAAGCAGTGGGAAGGGGAAAAAGGTAGTAACTGGAATGACCTGCTTTTACAGACTACAATTCATCTATTATGAAAATAGTTATTATTTATAGCACCTGAGAGAGACAGCTCAGAACAAACACCCTCAGCATGCAAAATTGTGAGCTTTTTTCAGTAGTTTTGATTATTCAATGATACCTGAAAAAACTCTCTGCATATTTACAAAATGCTAGCATCTGTATTTCCTAACAAACTCTAAGATACCATTAGAGGCTCATGATATCACTGGTGTTACAAACAGAATGTGTTCTCCCACTGAAGAGGAGTAGCAACTACCTGCAGGGAAAAAGGAAATGTTTGTCTCTCAGGATAGAAACCATAAGGATTGCCACTTTCTGGGGTATGGAATTAGGGAAAAAGTGAGATATAACCTCATTTTGAAAGTGAGGTACACATTTGTTCAAATGAATTCATCATCTAAGCTGCCCCTGCTAAGAGGTGAGATCAGCAGAGAATTAAACTATACACTAAACGGTAACATAAGTAGTATTCTGTAGTTTCAATAATGAAAGAAGGTATGCACAAACTTAATATTAGTAAATACAAATGGTCCCATAGACTTTGATTGATTGAGTCTTTAAGGACGTGAAATTTTCAAGTTTCTGCATCTAAGAACGTCAGAAACAATATAGGTACATTATGAAAATAAAACGAACCCAAAGGAAGTATAGATGAAATAACGGAAGGTAATCAAAACATTCCAAATTATATTTCCTCAATAAAAATTTGTTTTCTAAAGGACTTTTAATTTAAAGTTAAATCGCAATTTTAGAATATTTTTAAACTCACGGGCTAATACTGAATTTATTACAATACTTCCTTTGACTCCCATTTGCAATTATTTCATAGGCTGATATGGTCCTACAATGCAACTACTCCACTGTCAAATACTTAGGAGCTTGACAGGAAAAACATAAATTACAACTCGTGCATTGCAAAAAAAATCTAAAATACTTACTGATTTTTACCAAAATCCTTATAAATAATTTCCTTTCTCTTTTTTTTTAAAGCGCAATTTCCTTCAAGCATTTTGTTTGTTGCTTTGCATACACCAACAGTTCCCACTGTTCCATGTCTACTCCTTTGCCATTTATTTTGAACAATTTTATACTTTAGTGACTTAAGTTTAGAGATTAGTGCTATTCTTACACCAATTTTCAACATCTCATTTGTAATGACACCTAACACAAGTTATCTTTACCTGTACCCCTTGCATTTGAGTACAGGGTATACATCTCCAGATACACAGAGCTCATAGGATCCAGGGAGATTTGATTTCTAGGTATAATTCTGATTTCAGTAAACATGCATTTCAAGAAGTAACAAATGTCACAGTCACTTTTCTGCTGCACTAGTAGTACAAGATGCATCATTACCCGAATAAACAGCTGCAACTGTAAATAGAAAGTATTACTCTAAATAGAAGTATTCTGTTCACTATACAGACACAGACCAAACAAGGGAGTGGACTTCTAAGAGGACATTTAACCTTAACTTCTCATATTGGGCTTACAGGTTAAAACACAAATTTTTACCAAAGCACATGTACTTTGAAGATCTTAGTGCTTTTATTACACTTCAGCTTCATTGTTATTGGGCTCATTTTGTCATTTATTTTCCTTTAGGTTTAGATGTGATTTCACCAACTTCTGCAAGAGTAATTTATATCCAAGAATCTGTCTACACAAGGGTACCTACCAGAGTAGCCATTCTGAATATTTAGGGATATACATTTCCATGTTCACAGTCTGCTTCTGTAAGAGGTGTACATGTGAGGAAAATAAGGTTGGTGCAATAGCGTTAGCAATTTCCATATGTAGATTACTTCTCCATTTCCCAGTGAAATACATCGACCTCTTGCATTTCTCAGGGTCAGATAGAAATGAATGAATTTGATCACTGACTACTTATAAATAGAAATATACTTTGCAAGATTGCTTTCTGCGTTCACTGTTTCTTACAAGAACTGTGCAATGAAGGCGAAAGGAAATGGAAGATGGAGACAAGATTCTTCCACTTTTTGAAATGAAAAAAATCTAAGTCCATTGACTTGTCCACTAAAATATCCACTAATATCGATCCCCCCCAAGCAATTATCAATCTTATATCTGCCAATTATAGTGTTACTTTTGTATTTAATACTGGAGTTATAACCGTGTAATGTATTTCAGGCACAATATACAGTGTTAGTGTCCTAGCCTCCTGACCTGTAACCTGTTTCCTACTGACAGGACCTTGTACTGGAATAAAGGTCTCAGTGATAAAAAAAGACTTCGCAAGGGTACAGACATCACTCATATGAAATATTTTGCATGTTTCATGGCATCAGTGATTTCACGACCTTTGTCAACTGCAGGTTCCAAATAGACTTCTGCAAAGGAACCAACAACTTTGGAACACGCAGCTTTCAAAACTCAGACTCCTTTGGAACCAGTAGTTTCAGTCACGCTGTAAAGCTTACAGCATCCATTTCCTAGATTTCGTAGCAGTGCTAGAAATAAAGTAGTTCAGAAATTATGGGTGCAGATCTCCGGTTCACTAGGGTAAATAAAATTACTTCTTCTAACGTAGAGGGATTAAATTCACACTCACATGTAGAAAAAATCTAGTTGCTCCACAGTCAGCGTAACTGAATAGAAACAAATGCCACCTACACAGGTCCCAAAAGCAGACTACAGCCCACTAAAGTTTCTTCAACACAACAACTTCTTGTAAAGTCAAGGACATCTAGTCCTCCTTAACACTTACAGTTTCAGTCTAGACTACGATGCCATCTTATGCTGCCAGTGTCTGCCAGGAACTCTGGAGTTCTATCCTCCATCAGCTTCTTTAAGGAACATTCTTATCTTGCACAAAACTGCTGTCTTCAGAGTCCTGGGAGCTCATCAGCACTTCTAATGAAACATGATCTGTGGACAAACAAGCAGTAGAACAATTCTAGCGATATATGAATTACAGCATTTGAATAACTTTAAAAAAGCAGTGTAATTATGACTAGCCATGTCATAGCTTATGCAGTTTAATGAAGTGGTGTAGGCACACAGACATCAGTTTGGACAGAGACACGTCAGCTGCATGTGTGACAGTGGGCAAAATTAGCAGCAGACTCTGAATACTGCAGCTATTAGTAACTTCTCATTGAAGCATTTAAAATCTGTCTGACCCTCTGACACATCCAGAAGTACCAAATTTGCAGTCACAGGATTATGAAGATAGGTATCATCCTAAACAAATTCATACATATGAAAGATATCACATGCAGTTGTCTCTCTTCCTAGCACTCATTGCTATTTGAACCCAGCATCACATATTCAATTCTTTTAGAAAAGATGGTCTAAATGGCTTTATTATACTGCAGTGATCAACAAGGCTAGTCTGAAGGTGTTTATCTGGTGATATATATGGGGGATCACAATCTTCCTGTATCTCAAGTGAGTTGTTTATGCCTGAAGGCTGAGTTTGTGTCAAAAACAAGAGCTCCCATTAGCACCTGCAGTTGTTCGCACTGCTATAAAAATGCAGGTCGCACTATCTAGCTGTTATACCCATAAGCACAGCAGTAAAACACATAATAAAACTAGTTATGATAAGGAATCACAACGAAAAAAGAAACTTTTTTTTTTAAGTGCTAGAACTCTGCTTCTTAAAAATATGAGATAGTTTGGGCAGCTACCTTTGACCTTAAACAAGGGTTGGACTGTTACCTTCTGCTACACCAGCCTCTCAGAGCTGCAAACAGGGATCAGAGCCGCACTGAAACAAGTTACAAGAAGCTGCTCCTGCCCCAAACAAGTCAGGAGTCAGGTTACATGCAGCAGATCACTAAGCAAGGCAGGGCTAAGAGGAAAAAAGAACATACAGAACCACTTACTGTAATTCTAGCTGGTCACAAATCAGGAGTCTTACAATGCAGGAGCTCAAATCTGACTTCTAACATACAAATTAGTACCATACTAGCTCTTTAAAATGTTGCTCAAAACCACAGGTCAGGTTGGTTCCGTATCAGTAAAGGATGAGTCTGAAAAGACCCAAAAAATAATTACTGTGCCTGAGCTCCACAGTGAGGTGGTAAATCCTGTCACCTTCCAGAGACTTGCAAGACCCTTGCCTTTCTTGGATATGATAGCTTGCTCACTATGTGGTAGCACACATGCATATAGCATACACATACCCTGCATCTCTTCTGGCCTTATTCTGCTAGAGATGCTTTAATACGAATGAGCTCTTCAGTTCTTAACTTTCATGTTTTGTTTGCAGGGAGTCTCAAATATCCTCTAAAGTAGAAACATTTTGTATCTGAAAACTAAAAATAAACTCTTTATAGCATCAGCTTAAACCAAGAATCCACGTGCTATCATAGGTTGAATCTTGGGTGCCAGTTACACTTTGCTGTGGTCTACACAGAATAAGAAGCAAACCAAAAGAACTGCGATAGCAAAATTCTCAGCGATTTTAGTGAAGATGGGATTCTGTAATGCAGCTTTCAGAAAGCTATAATGCACTAAGCCTCTTCTACAAAAGCCTACAGGGTTCTAGTCTCAACATCCCACAGGACAGAATGATCTGGTCAAGCAACCAACAACCCCTAGGAAAACTCCCCGACAATTGTGAGGTAGAGCCAAGTGAGTGGAATTCTTTAACATAGTCTGTTAGGCAAAGTTACGCATTTTATTCTGGAAACAGAAATTTCCTAATTTGTACATTAACTTCACTCCTTTTGTTGAACAAACTTAACTTCCTTACCTCATCTCCTCTGTTGAGAAGTCCAAAACAGAGCTAAATGGCTGATCTTTTTAGGCAGAGGCAGAACGTCAGTACAGGGTTTTTTTTTTTTCCCTTGTGCTGCAAATCGGTGTAATTGCTGCTGCTGCAGCAACATCTGCCTTTCCAGATACTGAGAAAGCAGATACTGGAAAGCATCCTGCTACATAATGGAATTTTGAGATCCAGAAAATAAAATAAATGCTTGTAAATAACTTTTCTTCCCTCTCTCCTCCACCCCTTTTCTTTTTAAGCATAAAGGGCATAACAGAAAACAGCTCTTCCATTTCAAACCAGTTTAGGTACTTAGAAGTTGAATGTGTTTAATTGCTTTTCTGCTTTGTACCTTATCAATATTAAAATCAAAAGATGCATGCTATAATCATTCAGACTTGCATTCTTGTTGGTGTTCTACCATTTATCACATTAAATTGTTACTAAATTGATAGTCTTGCTATTTAAAGGCTCTTGTTCTAGTTTCACATGCATGACATCCAGTTGGCAACTCTGTCTGCAGTGGAGTGACAAACATTTTAAAGCTTAGCATTACTGTTGTGGTTCAAGGGCTAAGTGAGAAGTAAAAATAGATAAATAACCCAAACAAACAACGAAACACTACAAAGAATAATGCCCATTCAATTATAACAAAATTAATTATACAAGGTAACACGATGTGCTTACCTTCCTGCATGTATCTACTGAAAACATTGGGACTCATTATATACAAATGTAAAATAAGAGTTCTAGTGTCCATTTTATTCACATTCAAGTCAAAAGGCTAAATTTTCCCTCAATGGGCACATACTGAGTCCCTGAACTCTCTCTGGCTTCAGATATACAATCCTAATTCAAACACATCAATGAAAACATTAGCAAATGCATTGCCCTGTGGTACTCCAAAGGAACAAATTGGAAAACAAGTATAGGGCAAGCGGAGAGAAAAATTTTGACTTGAGATATTCCATACAGTAAAATTCAGCACTCTGTGATGTACCACACAACTTCATTTCTTTTGAGTCTGTAATTTATTGCCCTAATGCAAGTACAGAGTCTGATCCTCAGCTGTAAATCTTTGCCAATTAGGTGACAGCCTAAATTTGCCAATTATGTGGATCCAAACCTCAGAAGCTTTGTCAATAAGGCTGTAATACAAAGGCTTAACTTACTAAATTTGTTTTCCTTTCCAAATATAACATACGACCACAGTCCCACTAAATCGTAATTGCATAACAAGCTAACCATGTGTAAAGTTTTAAAAAATCCTGTTAATTGCAAATAAGCTTACAGGGCACATATGAAGCCTCTTCTGCCCATAATTCCACCAAAATCCAGCTGCACATAGGTCTCCAGCTTCCCGACACTATTACCTACAACGCCAACTATCCTGCTCTCAGCACTGCCATCTAGCAGAAAGTGGCAGTGCACCATGGGCTGCCTGTCACATCAGCTCAAAGGCAGCAATATTCCCGGAACGCATCGCAAAGCTGTTGCTGCTACTAAAATTTTAACTGCAGCCAGTAGTTAACTACCGACTACGCCAGCCTGAACGCAGCCTCCCCCAAATCCCCCGGTCCTTCCCGAGCGAGATCCGCTAAGCGCATACACCAGCGTCTACTTCGCGTGTCTTGGCATATTCTTTGGCGGGGGAAAACGGGGAAAATCCATATCGCGACCACCCAACCCTGCGCACGCCGCCACCACGCCCCGGGCCCGGCTGAGGGAGGGCGGGGAGTGGAGCGGGCGCCTCGGGGGTGTTATCGGCGCCGGCGGAGCCGGGCTGCCGGCCGCCCTCTGCGCTGCTCGCAGGTTCCCGGGCAGCTGCGTGGAGCCCGCGGGAGCTGGCACGCACCGCCGGCTGCTCTCCTCTCCCCTCCCCAGCCCCTCGCCCGGCTGTCCCTACGCGCATCGGCCGGGCCCAAGCGGCTTGCCCACCTTCGAGCACCGTCCTTCCCTGGGGGACTGGGCAGCTGCTGTTGCATCTCTCTCCGTGCAGTAGGATGAGATGAGAAGCGGCTGCAGGAAAAGCCAAGCAAGAGACCTGCCCTGCCCGCCGCCCCCGCCTCCGGCCGAAGGCGCAGCCGCCCCCCGCAGCCCCGGGAGCGGCCACCGCAGCACGGCACAGCCTTACCTCCCCTCACTGGCTCCGGGGATCTGCCGCCGCTGCCTACCGTGCCCGCCCCCACCTGCGCCGTCCCTCCCAGCCTCGCACTCAGGTGCGGAGGAAGCACAAAGGCAGAGCCGCTCGCTGCGGTGCGGAAAAGCGCGGCGGGGGGCAGCGGGCCCTCGCAAGCCGCGCCTCTCCCCCGCCGAGCCCCCAGCCCTGCTGCGCACTGCACCGGCGCTCCCGCCGCCGGCAGCCGCCCGCACCCTCCCCGCCGCCCAGCGCCCTGCCCGCCTCAGCCCGCTGAGGGGCGCGCGCGCCGGCCAGCCGCCCCCCGCCCGCGCCCGAAACCGTTACGACCGTTAAAACCGTTACAACTTGCCCCAACGTCTCTCCTCAAAACCTCCTCGCCCCAGCCTCCGTGGTGCGGTTGGTGCCGGGACTAGGAAGCGCCCCTTAGCCTCGGGAAGATCGCCAGCCCCAGGGAGACCTGAGGAGGACCCGCCACCCCACGTACCCCGCGCCATTGACACGCACACCGGGCGCCCCTCGGAGAGCAGCAGGGGCAGGCAGCCCCCTCCGCCCGCGCGTGGCCCCCGCAGTCCCCGGCAGACACGTACACGAAGACCGCCACAGCGCCCTGCCTCCTCTGCGCCGGAGGCACACACCCGTCCGCTCGGCACTCCCGCCAGACAGAGCGGCCGCCGTTCCCCCCACCCCGTCGCCGCTGAGTAGGTGTGTGTGGAGGGGAGACAGGTGCTGAGCGGGCAGGAGAGGAGCCGGCCCCCCCGCTTCCTCCCGAGGCGGGAAGGTCTCTGCAGATGCCGCCGGGAAGGGCTGGGAGGCTGACAGCGACAACAGCCGCCCCCTCCCCTCAGAAGGCTGTTCTCCCTCCTTCTCCCTCGCTCGCCTTCTTTGCAGCTCGGCCGCTTGACTGACAGGGAGCCTTCCAGCGGCCGCCCACGCGCGCTCCCGTTTCCCCCGAGTCGGAGAGAGAGATGGCGAAGGAGAGAGCATGAATGAAACAGCCAGGCAGCGGGCGGGAGCGCCCGGCGGCGGCCAGAGAGCGGCCGGCCCTGGCCCGCGGGAGAGCCGGAGCCGCCGCTGCCGCAGGGAGGCCCCAGGGGGCGGCGGGGCTCCCCCCAGTAGGCCCAGGAGTGTAGGACGGGGTGCCGTGGGTATCCCTGCGGCCCGGCCTCCATGCCCCCAGCCTCCCCTGTGAGTTTCTGGTCCCTGAGTGAGGGGAGCCGACAGCCGCAGACTGTCAACTCCTCCCCACCGCCTCCAGTCTGCTCAGAGGGGGCCGAGAGGACATTTCAGGGTGCAGTGAGCCCTCCTCAGGGGTTTGTTCCTGCCATTTGGCCCCCAAATTCCTGGGGCCACATCTGAACAGTGGCTAAAGCACATTTGCGTAGTGCAAATGTTTTAGCTAGTGTGACTCTGTGATGAAGTGGATGAGGAGCGTGCCTCTTGTCAGCTCGAGTTTGGATGAAAAGACTCGGGGCAGGAGGTGGAAGGTTGGTGCCTTCTCAAACCAGAGCCATGACCATGGCCTTATATGTAGGCAGTATGGCTGATTCTGCATCTCCTATAAACCTACTTTGCTCCACCAAAGGCAACCCAATTTATATTGATTAAAACCTGGCACCTAATCACTTAATTCTAGGACTCTTGTCCAGAAGAGGGAGGAAAGGATCTCAAAGATTGCTTTAAACCTACTTGTTTTTTTCCAGTGATTACTTGTTACTGTGGGGTAGCCTTGTGATCCTTTTGCTTCTCAGAGCGGTTGTCCCTAAAAAGGTTTAACTTGTTAAAACACATACTTTACAAGCTCTGGCTGGAGACCAGAGGTTTTCCCAGTGCTTTGGCATGAACATTGTTGATTTTGATTTGCGATGTTATAATACTTCTCCTAGCCTAAATTACTGGAGAGTCAAAGGAATAAATATTCAGGTAATGGGGTCCTACTAAGTCAGTGAAATTGCTTCAGTATCCGTTCTCTGAAAGTCAGTAATTCCTTTGAGTAACTTATTATTTTGTATTTTTTCTTAATTTTATTTATTTGAATGCTTGACTGGAAAATCCAATAGTATTTATCTGTTTAAGTGTTTCCTACAATTTATATTGAAGAAGGCATTTTCCACTTCTGAATATGCATGGACTATTTTGTTATATGCTGTTAGATACATTGCATACTGCACTTGAGACATATCTGCATTTGCAATTACGTAATCAATAAACACGGGTTTTCAGCCAGTGAATCTAGAATCAGATTGAGCCATTTTAAATCGGTATGCCTCCACAAATTTAATGCCTGCCAGAAGATTTATATCAGCTAAAATTTTAGCCTCTGAATTTAAAAAGCTGCTTGGGATTCATATGATGAAAAGTGTCTTAGTAACTTTATTTTTTAAATTTTGCATTCGTGAAAACTGAGTGTGCAATAAAACATCATCAAGTCCTTTGCTATAGAATAACAAATGTAAGATTATATTTTAGATAGGTCAGTGCAATTCCTTATGCATTTGTTTTATAAGGTTCTTATGTTTGTGCTGATAGTTCAACGTGACTCACCTACAGTACATATCACTGCCACAGCTGTTGTAAACCTTCTTCTGAGTCAGAGAATGACTTTATGACCCAGAATTCTGTCAGTGAGTACTATCCTAGTGACTTTCCCCAATTAAGAGAGAATTGCGAGTTGGTATCAGTGCAGGGTGAGTCAGAGTTTGATGTAAGAGGCAAAGCTGGACTCATCAGTTACTACTGGACTAGCTCAGTATCCTCTTCCCTTCCAAAAGTCAGTGGCATGACAACCTGGAAGGAGCCTGTGATGGGAACTCCTCTTGGAGTTCAGGAGGACTGCAGCGGACCAGGGAATTAGCTCTCCTCAGTGCCAAATGCTCCTAACTACTGTACCAGCCATCTGCTGCTCACTGCTGTGGGGTGCACAGTAGCTTCGTAAGGGGATGGGGCCAGCAGCAGTACATAGTTGAGAGGCAGCAGGGCTTCTCTGCTTTACTGTGAGAATGCATTTTGCTTCTTGCGCTTACCAGAATGCAGGAGGTATGACGTTAAAACCACACGTGCCCAGAACAGCCTAAATCTGCCCCAACTGATTTTGAATAGAAAAATTTGGGTACCCTGTACTCTGCCAACTGCGTACTGCAGAGAACATGTTGGAATCAGTCAAGCAGCTACTCTTTGTTAAAATTATGTCAGAAGGGGCCAACATTTAGAGTTGGGTATATGGCTGAGCCATGAGGGCATGATGAGCTAGAATTTAGGTTGGTTGCAGTCTGGCTTTAGGGTTTATTCTGGTGTTTGTCACCCTGCCAGTCAGGGTCTAGCAGGGTTAGGGCCTGGCTTGAGTCTGTGGAGATCAGTGTGGGGGAAGGCAGAAATCACTAGCCTACCACAATTCGGAAGGGTTTAAGTGTGAGACTGGGATGAGGTTAACGTCAGACATAAGGCTGAGGGTGAAGGTTAGATATTCAGTGGCCACTCGGCTGAGTTTATTGTCAGCTATGCTGTGGACTTCAGTTTTGACTCTGGCAGCAGCTTTCTCCTGGGCAGGCAGAGGTTGCTTACTTTGGGTTACAGCTGGGATCAGGGTTGAACTTTGGGTGAAGAGCAGCTGATGAGCCAGGTTTGAAATAGTGTTCCGAAGGTGCTACATAAATTTTGGAGCATCCACTGATATGGTCGTGGAGCAAATGCTAAAGCTGAAATTGAGGTTAAAGTTTGTTTTTGCTGGGAGCGAAGCACTTACACTAAGCTGGGTCTGAGGCAGCTGTTGGAGGAGGTAAAGGATCCTGGATAAGGGTTAAGGTAGGAATAGCTGGGAATTTGTAACATTTGAAGTTGGTGCACTGCTATATTTGTGTCCTTGTTAATGCTGTATGTCCATTTGATTTTGTGGCTCAGGAAGTCATTAAAAATCAAGTCCAGCTGGTTTTTAGATGACTTTGTGTTTTATTTCCCTTTTGACTGCTCACAGTGAGGAGCAGTCAGGCCCTCACAACATGCTTCTTAGGTGAAATTCATGTTAGTGGATGAGGGATGTGGGCTGAGACTGCGCTCTGGGGCTGCCTTTGATACAGGGATATATATATATATATGTATGTTTAAACCCCAGGTTCATAAATGCAAATCAGCCTTCTGGAAGTAAAAAGTCAGTGAAGGTTTTAGTTTCATGACATGATGGACACGCTGAGGTCAAAATGTTATCTGGGGTGCACCAGTGAGGTTGCTTCCTTTCACTGCATTTCATCTGCAGCAAAACAGCTGACCTACCCTAGCAACCATGACTTAATACCAGCCTGGTTCTCCTTAGATGTAAGAGCAAGCCTTGTGGAATCACAGGCACCATTGTGAGTAATCTTTGTGGGGTTTTTTGAGGATCTGTGGCTTGAGAGAGTAGGAGCAGCTTTCTGCAGCAAAAGCCCTCTCCAAAGACCAAGGTGATGCCTTCAGAAGAATGATGAGCTGTTCAGCTGTAGCTCTCACACTTCTTGTTGCAAGTGAGTTGTTCCTTTTTAAAAGAGAAAGACGGTCCCATTGACAACATAGCAGATAAAACAACACAGTCCCTAGTGGACTTGCATTGTCTTGAGGGAATGTAGCAAAGTAGCAGTTAATACATAATGCAACAGCTCTGGGCCTTGCTCCCAAATGGCTCAGTTCTATCAAATTAGTCAGACCTGCTGCATTTATGTTGATACATATAGGCCACATCCTTTTTTTTTTTTTTTTTTTTTTCTCTTTTTTCTCCACTTTGCAGTGTAAGGAAAGAATTAATCCTGCTTCCAGTTGCAAGAGTCCAGTGGCAAGATTTTATTTCTTTTCCCTCTCATGGTTACTTCAGCCTATGTCTTCTTTTAAACAGGACAGATCTCAAACAGAAATGGTGGAATAAAAGAGCCAGAAGGCTAACCAGAGATGACAGAGAGTGCTGATGAAGTCTGTTTTACACTGATGGCAGAAATGTTACCAGCCTAGTTTTGCATCAAATAGGTAAGGTCATACAAAATGAACATTTTCTTATGGCTCCTCCGCACCATATTAGGGCCAGCTTATATTTGGCCTCAAAGTCGAGTGGCATCTCCCCATCTCTTCCCTATCCTGAGGCAAGGCAAGGAAGAAGTGATGGAGATGGACTTACTCTGTGTAAGTATCCTCAAACTACCAAGAGCAGGTTCTTCAGGAATGAAGGGTCAGTTGTTTCTTGTTTTGTTTTGGGTTTTTTTTTCTACAAAATGTTATTCTAAAAATTCTGAACTGTGGCATATATAGTTATGTTTATTTTGACTTTGAACTGTGCCCTACTATGTCTGTTGTATTTTTTACAGGTTTACCTTTCATATAAAAATATCTATAAATAAATGTCCATGGGACTGAGATGGTGAGTTGTTCACATCAGTACAGAGCTGCTTTCTCCTATCTTTGAAAGGTTGTGGCAACTACGGGATGTCCCTGGTCACTGGAGAAAGGCAAATGCAATTCCGTCTTCAAAAAGGGCAAGGAGGAAGATTTATGTTACTGCAGGATAGTTGGTCCCACTGCAGTTCCTGGGGAGGTTATGGAGATTTGCCTGGAAGCAATTTCTAGGCAAGTGGAGGAGAAGATGGTAATTGGGAACATCAAGAATGGGTTGACCCAAGCCAAATCATATGTAACCAGTCTGATTGTCTTGTTTGATGAAAAGTTTAGTTCAGGGAACAAGAGGAAAGCAGTAATGTTGTTTACCTCGACATTAGCAAGGCTTTTGACTTAGTCTCCTATAGCATCCTTGTAGACAATTGGGGAGGTATGGAATGACAGGTGAGCTTGCAAGGTAGGTGAAAAATTGCCTGAGCCCCAGGGCTTGAAGGGTAGTGGTCAACAGTTCAAAATTTATCTGGCAATTTGTTTTGATGTTCCTCTGGGGCTGTTGCTGTTTAACATCATTATCAAAGACCTACATGAGGGGAAAGACTATACCCTTGTTTCACAAATGAAAGCAAATTGGAGCTTCCGTTCACAGGCATGTCAAGAAGCTGAGGGATGGGATGACAGAAGCTTCATGATGTAAAGCAAATATAAAGTTTTGTGCTTTTGTGTGAAGTTGTGTATTTTTGTACTGTATTTTTTAATTGATGGAGTAATCTCACGTGACCGTACAAACTGGATACCATCTGGCCAGAGAGCAGCTTTGCAGGAAAGAATGTGGGAGTCCCAGTGTATGACAATTTGAAGCTGAATCAGCAGCATGTCCTTGCAGCAATGAAGGCCAACTGCATACCAGATTATATTAGCAAAAGCATAGTCAGCAGTTGAGGGAAATGAATTCTCACCTCTGTGAGGTATTCATGAAGCTTCATCGGGAGTTCTCAGTCTCCCTGTACAGAAGAAAGACTAACTAACTGGAGAGAGTCTACTGAAGGGGTCCCTAAGATGGTTAGGAGTGTGCTGCTGCAAAAAGGGGTTGAAAGCACTGAAGTTACTTTTTTTTTTAACCTGGATAAGAGAAGGCAAAGGAAGGATCACAGTGCTGTTCTTCACCTGCCTAACAGTGAGTAATAAAGACAGAATCAGACTACAAAGCAAAAGAACAGGAGAGACGTGCTCTTAAGCTGTAGCAAGAGCTATGTTCTGACCAGGTATAAGGAAATTGTGACTAAATTCACAGTGAGCATGATTAAAAACTGTCACAAGCTGCCCAGAGAGATGGTGGTATCTCCATACTTGGTGGTACTCAGAACTCAGCTGGACAACGCCTTGAGCAACCTCATTTAATTTCCAAGTTTGTCCTGCTTTTAGTAGGAATTGGACCAGATGACCTCCAGAGGTCCCTTCCAGCCTGAATCGTTCTATGTTTTTAGAGGGAATCCTTGCAGTTAGCCTTTGACAATGATTCTGTATCCTGATTTTCCAATAAGCAAGTATAAGGTTAAGGCAAGGAAACAGGAAGAACTGTGTGAAACAGTGGGGTAAAAGTCAGGTAGTAGGTACTAAAAAGGGGCTATAATAGAAACTTTATGGGCAGAAGCTTTAGGAAGAGCCTATACAGTAGATTCTGGTTAGAAGAGGAAGGAAATGTATGCGAACCATCTGCAGAAACTCACCTGGGTTGGTGTGGAAACATTTTGTTAAACAGGCATAAAGCAGAGAGCTTCGTATGAAGTGCTGCCTGCTTAGTCGACCACTTTCTTTTGTAGCACCCTCCATGTCTTCCCCACTGACCACTTTTCTTATGTCTGTATGCATGATATAAATCAAGATAGCTTTATGAAAGTGAACAGTGCCACACCACATTTGTTTTGGTTAAATGTGAAATTAAAATTAGAGGGTTGTTTTCATGCAGTAAACTTGGTAGGAGCACAAGGAAGAAATGCGACTTAAAATAGCATTTGGGAAGTATATATAGCAAAATGAACAAACAATATGCAGTGAGTCATGTCCAGCGGTTCTTGCAATAGAAGAAAGAGGAGCTTCTCTGAGGAAACTAACTGGGAATAGCTTTTGCTTGTCTGAAGCTGGAGCTACCCTCCGGGTACAACATTTTGGCAGTGCCTTTTTGCCCGGTAGCAATGGAGTGTGCTGGCCCCACGGGAGAGTAGCCTTTGGTGTTCCCAGCAGTCAGACTGATGGTAACGGTGAATCTGAACTAAAATCTGAATTGCCAGCACTCAGGAGCACTCATAGAGATGAATCGTGTGAAATTGAGTCACAGTGTTGTCTTGAGTCTGGGTACCTGTTTCAACACTCTTGTCCTGTAACAGACTGGGTGTGATGCATCTCAGCACTTAGCTAGTACCCCCTGAAGCCAGTGGATCCCTCCATGGGAACAAAGTACTCTTGGGGCAAAGGTTATTGCAGCACTGGACCACAGACAATCATGCATTGAGAGACCCTGCATAGGTTAGCAAAGATATCTTCTAGCACAGTTAAGTAAACATGATTTAAAATCTGGTTTGTCTGGTAAGCAAAGACCAAGAACTGCTATTTTAAACATGGCCAAAGGCTGTACTGCAGTATGTCCTAGGGACATGACAAATGCCACTGTCTTAGGGGAATCTGCTACAACACAGTTATCCTCTTAGCTGGCTGCTGTGCAGACTTACCTTATAAGCTGGTGGCACTGCTGCCCTGAAGCAAAACTAGCTGTGCTAAGGTGGAAGGCAGCAGCACAGAGCAGCTTTGCTTTTACAAGCTTTGAAACCCAAGTGAAGACAGCATAGAACTGCTGCCACCCAGCCTGGCCATCTCTATTAGATACAAAACTCAACACACAGCAGAGAGAATGGGCTCTGATGACACCATTTCAGCTTTGTTCTCATGGTAACCATTATGTCATCAGGATACCATGGTTACTATAACACTCCTTTTATTTCAAATGTTAAAAAAGGCAGGAGAAAAAAACCCCCAACTTTCCCAAAGTTGACAAAGAGATGCGTTTATTCAGAATTAAGTTGTCATAAGGAAGGTTTAACCAGTAGTTGTTAATACTTAATGGAAAAGCCATTTTGAAACCATGAAGATCTGTTTTAATTAGTAATTGCTCTTTCTGCTGCTGTCCCTGTCACCATATGGTGCATGTCCTGGGGTTTCCCCTCTCTCAGCTTGTGTCACCAGCAGCTATTTTGATAAATGCACACTTCAGAAGGCTAATGTGATCATATTTAAAACTTTGGAAGTATAATTTCTGCTTGAGGTAAAAGCCACAATTTGCACAAAAGTCAGAAGTAAAAAATCCAAAACTTTAAGATTGGGACTACGGGGTTTTCTCACTTTAGAGGTTCTAGAAAAGCAAAAGAAGTCTTGGCTTGGATGCTTTCAAGATGCTGAAGCATATGGCTCAGAGGAAATCAGAAAGACAACTTGCTATTCCTTGTTTGAGGATAAAGAGTACCCTGATGGCAGTGTACCTTTGCTGAAGGAGAGAACTCATGCTCTGATATTGTGAGACTGTATTACACAATTTTGAAAATGGTCTGATAATGAGAAATGGAAGAGCTTTAGACCATTTTGTGTATGAACATGAGAAGAAACAAAAATTTTGTTAGCTTCTGTAATTGCTTGATCTTATTCACTTGTATTGTTCTTCCTTAATTTTCCCCTGATATTTGTTATCACTGATTAAAGTATCTTTTCCTGAATTGGTTAGTAAATTCCTGAGGCCAGGGTTGTAGTTTTCTACACCAACTCAACAGGGCTCAATCATAACAAAGCAGGTAAGACTCTTATAAAAGCATGAAACTACACAGGCCGCATTTTAGGTGCTGAAAGACTTCTTATTTTGCAAACAGAAATGCAATCCATTGAGAAGTACAGTATGTTGCATATATCTATACGTACGGCTCATGAAAATTTGTTGTATTAGCCAACAAGAAAAAGGACTAATGGCTGCTGTGGAAACCTAGCATACATAAATCAGTGAGATGTATACAGTTGACCCTAAAGTGTTGCCCTTTAGTACACGTCAAACTTCCCAAAGCATTGAAGTACCTCAGTTATCCCTGGATTCATTTGACCTCTGCAGGATCCCTTCTGTCCACATCTGGAATTCAAAATATTGGCTCTGCATGGTTTTGCATTCTTGCTGTTGCATATTTTACATAGAAATAGTCAAATCAAAAAAGTTTTGGCAAAACCAACAGCAATCAGGAGCCAGATCTCCCTATACGTAAAAACCCATAGTCTAGCTTCAGCTGCTATGATTTCAGGGGAAATAAAGGGGGCCAAAAGCACAAATCTGAAAGGAAAGTCTCTCACTATAGAGAGGATTGCCTCTTGACTATAAAAATTTCCATGCCAGCAAACAGCTAGCAGTGTTTCTAACAAATTCTCTCTCTAGATTAAGCACTCAGCTGCCCTTTCTTAATGTTCACTGTAGCCTAGCTGATTTTGTACATCTGTTGTAGTCTTGCAAATATTAGTAAACATGCATTTTGGAGCAAGCATTGCTGCTAAGCAGAATTGATAGACACTTGAGATAGCTGAAGTCCATCTGTATGAGTATGGCTAAAGATTTTTACGTGTTTATCTTTCTGATTTAATACTCCTCTTGCTCCACGTTGACGAAAATTTATGTCAAAAATCAGCCTTGAAAACAGAAATACAAGCACCGGTAGCAGGAGACTGCATGTACATTTGGTCCAAGAGTCCCATAGAAGACTGTTTTATACAAAGTATCTTCTAACTTGGAATAGTCCCACCAAGGTCAGAAATATTTGAAAATGTGAGATTTCAGATAACTCATTCAGTAAAGAATAATTTCAGTGATACTTCCTAAGCTTTCCACGTGTCTGGGATAAATAAATATCCTTTGCTACTGAAGTTCATTCATTGCCAGTATATACCAGCAATTATGGCGGTACAGATACATGTATATGAACGTGATGTATATGAATAATGGTGGCCCCAAGGGATCACCGTATGGCAAACCAAAATACTAAACCAGGGAAGCCAAACTGATTAGGGCCTTATGATAAATAAGTTGAGCAGAGTTAAGTTTGGTATTGTATTTCTAAGAGATTTCCACCATAGATAATAACTTTTTCGGTTTTAAGAGTATCTTGATATCTTAAAAAATGCTTTCAGTATATTGGAAAAGGATAAGATTTGTCTCTGGTTTAATTAGGTTTCAAGTCATATAATCAGCTAAGAATTTTAACTTACACGTCATGGCAGGTAACGTAAAAACAAGATAAATATCCCTTTGCTGAAAATATCTTGATTAAGAAACCAAGGACCTGCATATTGTATGTAGTCGTCAGAAGTTGGCATATGCTCTGCAAGACTGCTTTGTCTGGCACCTGAAGCTGTTTTCAAGCTTTTTCTTTGAATTCTTCTAGTTGGTATTCATTCCCACTCTTGTTGTCACTTAGCATGACTGAACTGCCAGCAGCAGCAGCGCCCTTTCTTTCTGCCTGTTTTGACAAAGCCTAGTTCATCAGGCAGTGCTCAAAAGTTACTGCAAGTTCTGACATATGGGATCTTATGACTTAAGTTTTCCCCATTTGAAAAATATTAATAATGAAGAATGACAACAAAAAAACCCTGAATAGTAATAGCCTATGTTAAGCGAAAGTTTTCTAATTCAACTTTGGCATTATTCTTGCATAGATAATCCTTTTGCAGTAGATGGAACTAACTGGTTTTCTAGAATGCTGTTTACAGAATATGTACAGGAACCCATTGTTGATGTCACCAGTCTTCTTAATGCATGCATTTATCTCTAATTCTTAGCCTGTTTTTGTTGTTACACAAACTATTTCTGCACAAATAACCATGATATAATCTGACTTACTTTTGGTTGGAAAAAAAAAAAAGAGAGTATAAATATACAATTTCAAGAATACTTGATTTGCCCCTCCTTTACTAAAACTAAACAGTTGGGAGTAACTGTCTTTGAAAAGCCTTATTGCTACTGCTTAACAGTACTGTCTGCCATGTAATTTTGTACTTCTCTACATGCAAAATATGAACACTGTTAAAGTTTATATACTGCAAGAAACACAAAGTTTTAATTTTATATAATAACCATTTGAGAAAGTAATAAGCAATTTCCATTATCTAGTGCTTGGGTAATACTTACCAGTTGATGTGTATGAGACTCACAGTAGGAGTAGCTGACATAGGATCCATATGGCACTCAAGTATAGAATTCATCAAGAGAAACTGGGAAGTCATCCAAACTTAAACTGGAAAGTGAGCTTCATCTTAAGAAAAAAAAATTACCTGTGGCCAACTGCTATATCACTATATATAGTGGTATAACACCTATATCCCTACTCTGCATCTATCTTCCTACCCTTTTGCTGTATCTTTTTAAAATGAAGTGGAGGGTGAACTGTCACAGGCCTTCTGAAGAAGAGGTAAGAAATAAACAAGTATTATTAAAGCAAGCAAGTGCACTTACTCCAAGTTATACAGCTCTGACAGTTACAAGTTGTGCTGCTTTTGGCTAGGATAGAGTTAACTTTCATCACAGTTGCTAGTATGGGGCTGTATTTTGGATTTGTGCTGGAAAAAGTGTTGATACTACAGGGATGTTTTTGTTATTGCTGAGCAGTGCTCACACAGAGTCAAGGTCTTTTCTGCTTCTCACACCACCCCACTAGCAAGTAGGTTGGGGGTGCATGAGAAGTTGAGAGGGGACACAGCTGAGACAACTGACCCCAGCTGACCAAAGGGATATTCCATACCATATGATGTCATGCTCAGCACATAAAGCTGAGAGAGGAAGAAGGAAGGGAGGGATATTCAGAGTGATGGCATTTGGCTTCCCAAGTTACCATGATGTGTGATAGAGCCAGGCTTTCCTGGAGATGGCTGAACACATGCCTACCAACGGGAAGCAGTGAATGAATTCCTCATTTTGCTTTGCTTGCCTGCACAGCATTTGCTTCACCTCATAAACTATCTTTGTTTCAACCCATGTGTTTTCTCACTTTTACTCTTCTGATTCTCTCCCGCATCCCACCGCGGGGGAGTGAGCAAGCGGCTGTGTGAGGCTTCATTGCTGGCTGGGATTTAAACCATGACGCTGGCCGTTATGTTTCATGGTACTGGCTCGCAACCATGTGGAGTCAAGTAAAGACTTTTCTAAGAAAAGTGGCTAAGTCCATGGCACCGAAGAAGGTGGATTATTTTTTTTCCCCCCTCCTTTCTTTCATGTCCTCTTTTTGAGCATTCTATATAAGACAGATACAGAGGCAGGATTCAGAGCAAACTGGACTGTTGCTGTGTTCCTGAATGGCAATACTAGTTACATTTCATCTTTCCATCTATTTCCTGTATGAAATAATGTAATCTGAACAAAGGAATAAACAAGCTTGAGAACTGTGAGTAGTGGTCATTAGGGCCTATTGCAAAGTGCTACTTTGTCAGGGAAATGGAGCCTGATTAATTGAAAATGGGCTGTTGAAAATTGTTTTTTTTGTTTTACCTGGCTCGTTAATGTCCACCTGATAGCTTGGTACTGCAGGAGAAAAGGGAGGGATTCATTTCAGCACTGTACCTCTAAGCTATTACTTGTTGAGAAAGGTCTCCCTCTGACTGGAGCTGTCTAAGGGAGAAGCTGAAGATCTAGCAGACTCTGTCTCTGGAGACATAGCTTGACTACACCATAGTGCCACCAAATCCCTGTGAAGACTCAGACAAAGAGCAAAGGGTGCTTAATAACTCAGTGTGCTCTCAGACTTTATCAGAGAGGGCCCCAGACAGGAGACCTGACTGGAAACCCCTCTGTCATTCTTCAAGCTTGACTACCTACTTTTTTCCTCCACATAAATCAGATTGTCAGGTAAAGAAGACAGTGAGAAAATAGCACCTGCCCAAATAACAACTCAGCCTGGAGCTGGGAGATTGCCAAAGTTTGCATCTGGAGCATGGAGAGGGGGAATGATCTTGAATCTTAATCTCTCAGCATATTATTATTTTATCTGCAGAATAGTGGTGAAGCTTTACCTCAGAAAAGTGTTGCATTGATTAGCTGTTGATGTGAGAGGAATCTTTGTGCGGAGGTTGTTGCCCTACAGGAACTGACTGGGAGAGAGGTATTTGCATGAGTCAATACTTGTCATATGATGGAGTTCAAAGGCAGTGTCAAGAAACTGCAAAATTTTACTGCAGGTATGGAAGCATTTGGTGCTGTTATGGCTAAACTATATCTACATTACAAGAATCTTAACTTTTAAAGTAAAAATATTTTTTTCTCCTGGTCCAAGTCTTAAGGGACTAAAATCCAGAAGAACAAAAAGAACCGCCGTTCATTATTTTAAATATTTGGGGGGTTGTTTGTTTTGTTTTGATTTGATTTTTTTTCCTGCCATTATCATGGTTTTGGATTGCTTGGTTACAGTGAAACATGAGACCAAAATTTAAATAGGACAGAAAAATAAAACATCAGATGTGACTCTCATTGTATTAGCGTAAGTTGGGCTAACTCTTCTTTTAATGGAATGCTTTCAATCCTGCTAACTTCAGAAGGGTTCCACAGCTCTAACAAACAGCAGCATTTACCCATGGTTTCTCTAGTCTGAGTAAGGCGTAATGGCAGAAGCAAGAGGAGGTATAGGAGGTAGTCAACTGTAAATGACGGGAATTAAGTATCCTGAATCTAAATGTATGTGATTTAAAACAGTATGAAAAGGACAAGGTGTCAGCACTTTGTAAGTATTGCAGTATCCTTGTATTGTGTTCTGCATGACCCAGATTCATCCTACTCTGAATGTTTACAGATTGTCTTTCTTTTGCCTCCTGTGCTAGTTTGACTGAAATAGCATTCATTTTCTTGATGCAGTTAGAAACTTTTCACTCTGGGATACAGTTAATGCTTTTTCCAAGTAGCTTTCCAGTGTTTGGGACTTGGTATGAAAAGAATGTAAGAATTCATTGATGTCTTGGTGTTGCCAAGTGGACAAAGGACTTTCCAACTGCCCAGCTGCAGGTGCAAAATAGCACCAAGGAGGGGCAGATCCAGGACAGCTGATCTGGCCAACAGGAGTATTCCATACCATGAACATCATGCTCGATATGTAAGGGAGAAGTTGCTGGGGACTGCCCTCTTTCCTCAATGGCTACTGCCCAGGATGGCTCTTGCTCCTGTCCCTGCTTCTGACACCCATTCTGATGTCTATGTTTTTACTGGACTTGCTGTGCTTGCAGTGTCCCTCTGGCATTCAGTGCTGGGAGTGCATGTTCCAGCAGCTGAGTATTGCTTCTGATTACTGTTTTGGCTGCTGCCAGGGCTAAATGGTGGTTAACACCTCCCCACAATTCATTCTCTCCAGATCTTAGGTCATGCTCTGGACTATCTAAGAGAGTCATTTAACCTCTCAGGTCTAACAACAAGGTGGTGAAGGAACTGGAAATAGCTCTTTTTCTTGGAATGTTCCTCCATCTTCTCAGTAAAGTTCCAGAGCTTCCATACCTATTGGGGCAGTGCCTACCAGTGAATGCCAGGGTGTAACAAATGAAGGAATGGTGGAGGGTTGTGGTGAAGCACAACATCTAAGGAAGCAGCAGCTAGAATGCGGTCATCGTGCTGATGTCCCTGATGAGGAGATTTCAGCTTGCACCAAGATCAGTTCTCTGTGGAGTGGATGGTATATTTGGGAAAAAGATATCCTCATAACCTGGAAACTCTGTCTCATTCCTGGTCTGGACAGTCAAGATAGGGCATTGTGTGATGAAAGTGTGATTTCATTTTGTGCTTTAGTGTCGTTGAAGATGCAAATACATCAGCTGAAGTAATAGGAAAATCCCTTCTAAATGTAACTGGTGGGTCAAAACTATTAAATATTGGAGTTTCTTGAATTCTTCAGAGCTTACTTTGAAATTTCATAATTTATTAAGATGGTATGGCTATGGACAAAGCCTGCTTTACAGTCTCCTTAACCTCTTACCTCCAGGCCCTAGCTTCAAAGGTGCTATTCTGAGCTCATACCTGCATATATTTGACTTAGTATATAAAACAAATATGCTCCAAGGTCACCTTTGTCCATGGCATAAGGCAGGGCAATTCTTTTTGAAGCTGACTCGAGTTCTGTCTGCTTATATCCAGAGTGGACTACATCTTAAAAGGCCTAAAGCTTGACTTTTCCCTTTCTGTGTTCTTTGTGTGACTGGCTAGAGCTGTTTGAATTCAAGTAGCTATTGGAACATTTCAACAGCTGGGAAACATAAGAGTTAAGAAAAAGTTTTTGTTTATTTGCTAAAGTATCAACTGAAAACTCCCCATTTTTCATTTCAATGTAATGATGAGAGACTCACCTAAAGCAGTACTGAGGCATGACTAGATCTATAATATATTTCAAAGTAAATTCTACCTGAGATCCATTTTGCTTGTTAAACTGACAGCATTTTAATCCATTCACTTAAGTGTTAATTCTCTGGACATTAACTCCTACACAACATGGAAGTCCTGTTCATATTTATTGATGCCGTGTCCCTGAGAGCAGGAGAGCAACAGAAGGGTGACCTTCAGTTTCAATTTAATGCCACCTGGGAATCAAGCAAGCTAATATCTCTCTTGCTGATTCAGAGTAGTGGCACATACCACTAATACATTGCATACACACACAAAAGTAACACAAGAGATGCTCTTGCTTGAGTTATTACTCACTTCCTATTTCTAACTTAAGAATGTGTTAGTAAGAGTGTTACACAAACTGTTGTGATACTGTTTTAACAAGAAGAAATATAGTACAATGTATTGTAGGAGTATGGAGTGATACAGTTTTCCTGTGTGGGCTGGAAAAAGTCTTTTTTAAAGTATTTGAATTACACAGGCTATATATGATTAGCCTTGTTGTTGCCAATTACAGGTGTTCTAACGCCCACCTTCTCCTGTTTTGTGGTTTTTATCATGACTGACATCATCATTCAATCATTACAGCAGTGGACAAAGAGTCAGAATTCCTGGCTCCTGAGAGTAATTTGGGTGATTTACTCTTTTTTTGTCCTTGGATCAGTCAGAGTTCAGTCTCTTTATGCCTCCATATTTTCATCTGAAAGCAGAAATAATCTGGAGGTTGATATGTTTATGCTTAGGATTCTTCCCCACTCTGCAGTAGAAGAGCAAATAAATGTAAGCATTTTGTCCCACATGAAATTCTGTTATGTGAAAATTTGTGTTTATCAGGAATTGGGCCAAACGTGATAATATTGATATGTTTTCCTTTCTATGGGTTGAAAAGTTACAATAAAAGCTGGCTAGGAAATGGAGGCCTTAGATATTTCAGTAGTCCCATAGTGGAGTGGTTTTATTCAGTTTCCTGAACAGTAAAGGAACATTTTGGGTTGAATTCAGTTTGACTTGTCTCTGTGTCACCTAAATAATTTGGGATGTCATGCCGACCCGCTGGGTTTCTCTAAATTACCTATGGTTCGGTGAGTCCCAGGGCATATTGTGTTAGTTGCTTTACCTTGTGCCCATTCAGTATCAACAGGAAACCTCAGATAGCTGGGACCAAAGGGAAAAGAAGCACAAGGCAGCTGTACTGCAGTTCACGTGAGGCACCACAGCAGCAGACACGTGTGCAAATTAACATTGATGTGACTTGGAACCATTCCAGTTTGGTTTACCAACCTGAAGTTTACTGGTGAGAAGGAGCAAAAGCCAGGGCACGTGGCATCAGAAGGCTGAAGCAATCCCTTTATCCACCACGTTCATGTAAACGCTAGTGATGTCAGGTGGAATCCAATAGAACATATGGCAGAACGAAAGAATGCAAAATATGAAAGAATAGTGCTAATATGAGTTTGGAAACCTGGATGGGGTGAAATGGTTGTGCCTTGTGAGGGAAAGAATGGTTAACATAAAATTCCAGAAGGCTGCAACTCTGTCACAGGCTTTGGTACAGACCCATAGTGTAAGTGGTTCATGATGCCTGAAGCTAGTTTGTATTCTTAGCAGGAGAATGCCTTTCAAACTCTAAATCAGTGAATTTAGCAAACTGTCCCCATCCTCCTAAGGGGGAGTTGGTCATCAGTTCAGACATGTTTACATAGGTCTAATAAGAGTAAATTCAGTGAACCTTTATGCTGCCCCAATGTTTTCCAACACGTCAAATGCAGAAACATTTCAAAAAGCTTGCTTAGAATACACAGAACCTACAGAAAACACTCTGGGTCTCCAAGAAAACAAACTAAGGAGAATATGAACTAGGACATGATTCTTGAGGAAAACAATAGTGTATTTTCTTGCAGTACAAGGTTTAGACTTTGACTGCCAACTCAGCTGTAGGAAGGAAAAGAATTGCAACCGGAGTGGCTGGCATTTCACTGGGATGTATTTGAAAATGAGTTCTCAGTTCCTGCCTCCTATCTGAGAAGGGCTGTAATCTTGTGTCCTGAGGCACACTGTGCATGCTCAGCTCTCAGCTGCCCTGCCAGTGGGGTGTTCTAAACCTCCTGGTTTGTACTGTCTTCATCTAAATGTCACAGTTTCCTCTGAAAGCCACTTAAAGTACTTCAGGAATACTCTTGCAAGGCAGCTGTCACCTCCTGGGAGAGAACAACATCCTCCAGTGAATGGCACTGGATGATTTGAAAAGCTTCATTAGGAGAGGGAGGGGGTAAAGACATTCGTCAATGTGGTGGTGTTGTTGTTGTTTTTCCCAGCATGATATTAAAGTAAATGGTTGCATCCTGTGTTCGAATACCATTGTATTGGGTCAGAACAGAGACTATGAAGTTTCCATATCCCTGGTACCTTTAGGAGCATGAGCAGGAGAGCGGAGCCAGAGAGGGGTTTTTATATGCAGTTGTTGATACTTGTGACCAAAAATGTGCAAATCGCTTAGGCTTTCCAGGTTAGAATTTCCGAGAACCTCTTCAGTGGTCAAGGAAAATTACTGTTAATTTTTTTATTTGCACAGATAATCCACATTCTGGATGTTCTAAGGACCTGCTCTGTGATGGTCATAGCGCTTGACCTGGGTCCTTCTACCCTGTCTCTGTGCAGAATTCTCTGGTCTGTTGTGATTCAGTCCCAAGTTAGTAGTTGGCAAATTCTAGGGCTTTGGAAACGTGGCTCTTTCTTAGTGCGTAGTGTTGGGGCTTTGTTTTTGTGGGGGTTTTCTTGTTTGGTTTGTTTGTTTGTTTTTGCTGGGGTTTTTTGTTTGGTTTGGTTTGGTTTTTGTTTTGTTTTGTTTTTACCCTGGATGTCTGGATATTCTTCCCGTTTCATATTACTCTCTCACTTTTGATGTAGGCTCTAAGCAAAGGTTGCTGCTGTGTGTGTCTGCTTGTTTTGTCTTTCTGTTATGCTGTGCTTTTAAATAATCACCAAGAGTGCCTAGGGCATGGGATGGGCACCTTTCCCATCTGGTTTTATAAGTATAAATAAATACTTATAGAAAAGACAGCTGTGGCAATCCCCCATCTTCTTTGATAGATCTCTCTTCAAAGCTGTGGATCAAAAAAGCATTGCAAATATTCAGCAGCAGGGACCATGACTGAGGACTGCCACAGAAGAGTCACACGTGAACTTCTAAGCCTGCATAAGTAACCTTCCAAAATACAGGTTGAGAAAATAATAAACACACTTATCTTGCCAGCAGGGAAAGAAAGTGCCTCCTGTCACTCAGATCAACTCTCTGAGGCATTGCAGTCATGTATAGAAGCCAAAGGAGGCCTGTCTGAGGCCGGCTGCCTTCAGAAATGTGACAGAAATTCAAGTCAGCTTTCACTGAGACAATAGAAATGGCACTACAGAGACTCAAGAGATCTAAATTAAAATTCCAGCTCTGACACAGACTTTTGGAGCGTGTGAGCAAATTACCATGTGCCTCAGTTCCTACTGGTAAAAAAAAAAAAAGCGATGATAATATTCTCTCGGACTCTGTCTTGTAACAGAGTATCAGACTGAGACCATTTCTCACTAAATAGATGTATTTGAACCCCAGCTCTCCTGGGGCAGCTAAGCAATAAAAATAGAAGTAAAAATACTAGTAAGTAGGTAAATAAGTGATTTCTAACACTTTGGAATTAATGTGGGATGTTCTGTTATTGATTTTATATACTAAATTAGTAAGATTTATCTGTTTATGAAGACGGGTGAGCTTTTATTGAACAACATAAAACTTGCCTGAAAGACAAGCAAGTAAATAGATTTGACTGTAGACAGCTGTGCTTTTTTCCTATAAAACCAATGAGGCAAGAGAGAATTTTATAACTGCATATGGTCTCAAAACAGCTCATCCACTGTTCTGTCTTTAAGCCTAGTGGAAGATCGGTAAAGAGAATGATCACTAACTCCCAGATTTTACTATTATGCTCCAAATTTTGTTCTTTTTCTTTCCATAGCTCATTCCAGCATGACTTTGGATATCAAAGGTTGATAGCAACAAGACATCTGCTGCTGTCCTGAAACTACATTTCTGGTTGGTAATAATTCCTTTGTTTCATTAAACTTGTTTACTAAAACTGATATTTTACAGCAGAGAGTATATCTCCTTCTCAACCAATATTCATCACTGATTTAGACTAAGCAAGCCTGGTTATTCACTGTCTGTCTATTCACCTGCAAAGAAAATTTCTTAAAAAACAGTAAACTAATTAGGCAGGATTTTGCAGTGACATAAATAAATGTGTGAGGCAGTACAGGACAACAAATAGCCAGACTGGTGTTTTAAGTGTGGAATCCCACATTGCGTAAAGAGTTGTTTCTCAGCCTGAATGACTGAGGAAAGTGAAGGGCAAAGGAAACTGCAGTAACTCTGCAGCTCTATAGATGTCACCAGCCTTTCACTCCAGCCTTCCCCAGCCGTTTTCTGGTTGGTACCTATCTCTCCAACCATTTATTTTGTAGCCCCAGAGGGACTGTTGTTTGGATTATGAAATACTGCATAGTATAAATTAAGAGCTGCCAGCAGTGAGCTGTGCCTGGACAGGAGATACAAAATGGAAAATGTAAATGGTAACATAGTACTTTTTCAATTACATCTTAAGCAAACATACTTACTTACCAGAAGTCAGAGAACAGTGTGAACTTCTTTTTAGATATTGCCAGCTAAATCATTATGGCATTTCCTGAGCTTTGTTTAAAATGATTTATGGAGGTTATTTGCAATATTTCCCCTTCTCCTGGAATTCTCATGTAAAAATCCAAACCACATAATTTCCGTTCACATAACACCCACAGCAGGCATGCACTGTTCTCTTTAGCTGGGAACTTGTCTGCAAAATGGCAAGGACAGTTCCAAAGAGGGGAAAAAACAAACAAACAAACAAACACCACCAACCACCAAACAAAAACCAACAACAGTACAGAAGGAAAATGACTCCCTTACCTCCTCGCAGAGGATGACTTAGTTGCTAACTTCATATAAGGAGCCAAAGTTATGAAGATAGGACAGGTGGGAGGGGAACAGAGAACAAGCAAATGAGTTTGCTTGTTGAAGTGAGCTTTTTGGAACACAATGCAGCCTTTTTAATTAACTGTTCAATTTGGATGCTCTACAGTAACACCCCAGAGATTTCAGGTTTGAGTCCCAAGTGGAGCAGCTGTAGCTGCACTGCAGAGAGTGACTGTGAATTGGCTGTGCCACTATCCCATCACACATACCTCCACTTGGTGATACTGGGTGTCTGTTGCCTCCTGTAATTGGTCCCAGGAAAGCGTTTCAATGCAGGCTTCATTTGATCCCTACTTGAGACTTAGTTTCGAGACTGCCCTGAACAGTGGTACTTTCCCAGTTTCAAGTTTAAGTAAGGCACAGGAAGGAGGATGGAGAAATCAGAGACAGAGGTTAGGAGAGGGGCAGGTCATGATGGGGCAGGCAGTGAGGTCTGGCTGCTAGGAACCTCAGGCCAGTGGTTTGTCCGTGAGATCACACAGTTGGCTAGCCCATGGTAGTGCATCTGGGGGAATACAGAGCGGGGCAGTACTTTTCTCTTGGATTTTGAGCAAATTTCTCAAGACTAGTCATGAGAAATACTAAAAAAAAAAAGCATGCTTTTTTCAGGATTTCCATTTTTTAAACTCGCATCTTAAAATATATTTAAAAGCTTTGTTAGGAAATGATCCTCAAAAGTTTGAAAATACGTATTGGCTCAGCTGGTAATGACAGTGCAGGCACTCCACTGTTAATAAGCGATCATCTTTGTCATACCCTGCCTTTCACCTTTGGATGGAGGGCTGTACCCTGATTTGATATACAAGGGTTTATTTCAGTGCAAGACCACCAAAGTCAGTGCTATTGCTGTGAATTTACATTGGTGTAATAGGAAGTAGAATTTGCCCCTAAAAGAGAAGCAGTGAAAAAATGAACATATACATTCCCAAGTGGTAGATTTTCATATTATCTTGGAGACTGAATTAATTCAGATCTCCTACCACCTGACATAAAACAAAAACCAAACAGCTGTGTTTGTTACTGCTTGGTAATATATTTTTTCCAGGAAAACACAGCTAAATCTTAGGTCTGCTGAAATACCTGGCTGTTGTTTGTGCTTTACAAAGTGTGCCTCTAACTGAAGAGAGAACAAGTATCCGCCTACCCCAGGGAAGGTACCCTTTACCTTTGGTGCGGGGCAAGTGTGTCAAAAATGGGTTCAAAACAATGTTTTAAAATCCCCCTCTATGGAAAGGAGATGAAAAACTAGAAGAATACTCTGAGGAAGTGCTTAGTTTGGTTTATTGTTTGATGCAGAACAAAACACACTGTTCAAGAAAAGGGACAATGACACAAGAGACTGCAAATGTGCAGGCAGGATTAGAAATTATGAGAATAGAAGAAGAGTCCGTTTCCTGCAGCACTGTATAAAATAGGGACCAAAATAATAGGCTTATTCACCATATTGACCATGACACATGCCTTAATCCCTGAAAGACATCTATTATGTAGATTTATGTCTGATCTGAATATTTGAAAAGACACAAATACCTTGGGACCCAAAGCTGAGGTTTTGGAAGGAGTCAGCTTTACCTGAACACCAGTACTCACAGGCTGGGCCCTGTGGAGGCAAGGGAAAGCTTTTTGGCCTGCTCCACTGCAGTGAGTCCTTTTGGGGATTCAGGCTTTTCTGCCTGGGAGCAGCAAAGAAGTTGTCTTTTGTGCTGAGCTCTGAAGGTGGAAGGCAGCAGAGATCCCAAATAGTTTCAATGGTTTGACACAGAGGGCAGAACAACACAGTGACTGAAAATGGAGCTTGTTGATGGGCAGCCACAGAGAGGTAGTTCACTCTGTTCTCTTGCATACAGTCCAGTGAGGTGACCTGGGACTGTACTGGACCACTGCTTTCTGAACTGGATACTTCCTTTTTTATGTGCAGTGATGCTTGGAGATGGAGATAGGCACATATGTGTACAGAAAAATCACAAATTATTCATAGCCATCTACATATTTAAACAGCAGAAGAAAATAAGCTTTTCATATCCCTTATCTCAAGAAACAGAGTTCTGGTCTATTCTTTTTATGCAACTTACTAATGAGAAGACAAAAAGACTGTTATATACTTTTGTAATGTGCAGATTATGTGATTGAAAAAGGAAGCATTATTTCAATTAGTTACACCGATCATGAATTATAACATAGTTTTAATTGAAGTGAAGGGAGATCCACATGAATATCCACTGCATTAAACAAGATGAAACGTATTGCAATGAATACTGAATGGATAATAATGAAACACCACAAATAAAATGTCACCATTTAGAGAAATTATATCTTAGCTCTTCCATGTACTAGACTATCAGAATTAATCGAACCACTGCAAAACTTTATGGCTAGTGGCATGTTCATTGTTGCTTAAAAGGAATGAAAATACAGGTGTGACCTAGCCCATTTATCCAAAATGAGTTCATCTAGAACTTGTTACAAAACTTCGCTGATTAAGTTTTCCGAATCAGTTTTGCCATTCGCCAGTTACAGTAGCATGGATCCATCTTCATTGGATACTCTTGTACCGCAGTTCATTAGAGGTAAGCATGTCTATCTGAGGACACATAAACAAACGTTTACAAACTACATTATTTGTTTGGAGAGAAATATATGTCTTTTTGATGAGAAATCATTTTAAACTAGCTCACAGGTTTTGTAGGAAGAGATTATGTGCAAATGAATCTTTGATATGACCATTATTTATTTTGAATTTCCAAGGTCATACTTTATTGCAGAGAGAGGCAGATGATTTATGGTTGATTTATGATTTATGTCCATCACCTGCAAGCTGGCTGGAATCTTAAGTGGGATTAACCAGCAGAAATGCAAAAATAAAACAAAAATGTTGAGGTCACAGATTTTGCCTGTAAACTAGGCTTGATCTTGGTTATCCAAAATAACAATGCAGAGCAAAGGTATTCATTCAAAAATGGAAATTAATTCACTTGTATTATAACCAGTTTAAATGAGCTACTGTGAATTTGAAATGATGTGATTATACCAGCAGATGATTATGAAAAAAATGAACTTTGGATCCTGCATTGCAAGCATTTTACACCAAAAGCTTGGTTCATGTACCAACTTGAGAAACAATCATGCAGGGCCCAATTCTCCCTTTATTTGCTCTGACTGTTACAGATTAGTAAAATTAAGAACCAGATTGAATAGTATGTTCTCTAATCACAGGCCATAGACTGCTGTCCTTGCAGTCGGCTTTGTGTATCTCACTAAAACACAGCCTGCACAAAGCAGGCATCCAGTTTGGGCTCAGAAAATTGAGAATCTACTGCTTCCCCTGCTAGTCTGTTCCAATGGTTAGTCACTCTCACTCTTAAAAATGTGTTACTTATTTACCATCTGTCATCCAGATAAGGGAATGTATGTCAGAATAGCTCTGCTGACTTTACTGTGCTACTTCTGATGAGAAGAGAAACAGGCCTGAGGTCTGTTTGCTCCTGATCCTGAATTGGAGAGCCCATTAGTGCTACAGGTCTGAGCACTTGGTGCCAGCTGTTCCAGTCAGCAAGCTGGGATGCTCGTTACTGTCTTACTACTTTCTTCTGTTTGTTCCACTAAGTGAACATTTGTTCACTGAGTCAGCCCTTGCATACCTGTCCTACCCACTCCTTTTTTCCCCTTCTCCCCCAGTGGAGAATTGTTGCAAAGTACAGTGATGCAGTGTCTGCCATTTCCATGAGCAGGGCAGGAGTTCATTCTGCCCATTCAGAAGTTATTCCTACTCTTTGAAACACACATGCACATGCAAAAACATGAGCAAATCCACTCAGAATCTGTCTCAAAAACTCCTGTTGAAAGCTGTCAGTTATCCCACACTGAGGTAACCTTACTTTTAGTCTTTCAAAGGTCAAATCTATCCCATTACAGAGGATCAGAAAGTCAGTGTGTATCAGATGAGGCAGTTGCTAGAGAGTGATAAAATTTTCATTTTAGATCGATAATGATATATGAAAGTGTCTAGGTAATAATTTTAACACTTCTACTAAAACATGATTTTGTGACATCACTGTTAATCTTGTAATTACATCGCCACCTGGTGCCTGCTAGCATCGTACACCAAGCTGCAGAAAATGCAGTGTTTCTTTGACAATTCCTGTAGCAAATACTGTGGGTTTGGGCTTGAAAGGTTTCTTTTGAGAGGGGCGGGTTGACATCAAAATGCTGGAGCCTGGGTGTCTGATGATTTTGGAATATGCTGGTTGCCAGAGTCCTCACTGCCATTCGTAAACCCAGTATAACCTTGTAGTTTACTGCAGTGGTGGGTCTCCTGGGGGACACTGAGCTGGTGACTTCATCCCCTGTTACCACTGTGCACTACAACCTGTGCTGCAGGCCAGTGCACTGGCAGTACCTCTTCACCTAGTGTCCAAGAAAACTCCTGATTTTTGAATATTCTGCAACTGCAGAAGAGTTCCTGTTTGTTTATTTTGCTTTGGTGTCGGAGGGAAATTGAATCACTAATTAAGAGCCAGTTTCTGCCTCCATGAAAGTCAATCTGTTCTTGATCATGGGAGAAGTCCACAAAGTTCCAGAGCGAGGATTTGCCCTTTGCTATACTGCACGTACAATGGAGGAAGCGGGACATAGACGTTCAGGAGAGCAGGTAGTATAGCATTGTCACTCTAGATACGCTGGACAGATCACACCTACAGATCTGATTTTATTCTATAATTTTATTTCATGGCTTAGGATCACCTCTTTGTAAGCTCAATACAGAGAAGACTCCATTTCCATACCCTAATGTGCTGTGAAGCCTGCACCCACACCAACCTGGCTGAAGGAGTCTGTGCTGCTGTGACAAGCAGCTCTCTTCCTTCTGAGTCAAGGGAGTCCTGGAACAGCCTCTTCCTCACATCTTCTCTGCACATTATCTTGAAGGGAATACTTTTGGACAACACCCAGACACTATCCCATGCTGTGCTGTGCTACCGTTTCGCAATTGGCTTCCTGTGCAGAAGGGAACTGGGAACTTGACCACAACCATTTCCTAAGTTCCTTACACTGTGCTGTGGTTTTCAAGAGCTTTTGTGTTCTGGGCCAAGCAGAGGCGCCAGCCCACCCTTCTGCCCTAAAATGCATGCTTCCAGCAAGAGAAGCATTCCCCTGTGTCTTGCTTCCTGCTGCCACCACCAAAAGCATGGGTAGCATGAGGCCATATGATGTCATGGGAAGTATGAGCAGGGCAAAGGGGTGGGTTGGTTGCTGGCAGCAGGGAAAGGTGGGGCAACTAGGAAGCCTGGAAGAGCAGGAAGTCCTAGAGCCATATGACTTTTTCTAGTGGGCTTTCTCCTGTCAGAGAAGAATGAGTCAAATCAAAATGTAGCAGGAAGAAGGTTGATCAGCAGTGGGGACTGTAGCGGAGGGATTAAGTTGGGGCAGTTGACAAGTTCAGTGCTCAAGGGTCAGCTCAGAGAGGATCTGCTCCTGAAAACAGGGCTTGATTCTTCACATTCTACATTCTCCTTGCCCTCACAGAGTATGCCATGGGGAAGGAGAGTAGCACCATCTACCCCCACCAAGACCTTTTCAGGATTTGTGTTGCCCAGCTGTCATACCAGCCATGCTCTGTCCACAGATGCAGGCAGACTTTACTTCCTGGTGCTGATTGCCATCTTCATAGCAATTTCTCTTCTTTTCCCATTCCCCAAGACACTCCACATGGAAGAACTGTACTCCTGGGACTTCCTATGCTGGGTCCTGCAGATGCACTCTTACCTGTGTAGGTGGCCCCCTCCAAATACTCAGTTGAGGAGGGGAGTCACCCTTGGACTCACCTCTAATTATTTCTTTATGCTTTATCCTGGGTAGAGGTCAGTGCTCAGCACTTCTTCATTTCTTGCATCATTCATTCCTCATCATTCCACAAGTAACTCTGTTCCAGCTCACAGGGCCTGTGTTTAACCTGGAATACACCTCTAGCCAGTTAGGGTACTAAGTAAGAATCAGTGGCACTATATGGTCCCCAGACCTGAATTTCAGAGGTACTAAGTACTTGCAGATTTGATTGAGTTTGTTGGGAGCTGCTACGGGTCAGGAGTTTGGCCACCAGTTTTCCAGTGAATAAACCAACACATCCAGCCAAACCTGAGCGTACATTCATCAGCCAAGGGAAGGGAATTGGATGTATTGACACCAGATGAGAATCTGGCCCTAAAATATCTGTAAGGCAAAGAATGGAAAACACAGAAAGCTTTCATAGACATTCAATTTAATGTTTTGTAAACTTTCCTGCTATGTTGCTAGGGTGATTTTAATACATTAATGCATTTAAAATAGATCTCAGTGAGACGTTTGAAATAGGAGCCAATTCGCCCCCTGCTCGGAACTTCCTTATTGTTCCTGTCACCATTTCAGCTCTCTCCAGCCTGGAAACGGCCGTCTTGCTGATCCACTTCCTGCCTCTGTAGCAGTACCAGGTACTGCACAAGGAATCCTTGTTTTACTCTGCTTCAGATGCTGATATTGCATTTTACAGCTAGCCAGGCTTCATCTGGAGAGTATAGTTCTTGTGTTTCCTGATGTGAGTCAGTTGTGAGGAAAGTGTTTAACCTTTTTGCCAAAGGTTAAACATATAAAAGGGGAATGTGAAGTTCTTGTATTCCTGTTGTTGCCACATTAAAGAGAACAGCTTTCATGGTTGAGCTAAACCTAACTTTTCGGGGGGAATATTTCTTTCTGTATCCAATTCAAAGCTGCAGTATACTGCACTTGTTAAGGGAAGTGTATGTTTGAACAGGGATGTATGATGAGGATCATTCATTGACTGTTTCCATTGCTTTTTTCTTCTTAATAGTCCTCTCTGCATCTCTCAATGGATTTGAAGAGGCTTGGACAGGCATTTGTATTATGTGAGCCAATCAGAATTTTTCAAAACGTTCTGTTTCTATAAAATATAAAGAACTTCAGAGGAAAATAAATAGCAAGCATTCTTTTGCTTGAAAGCAAAATAATTTGTCCCTACCTGTTCCTACTGACACCATATTATTTTAATCCATCTTTCTCCACTGCTTGGCTGAGTATACTGTTTTCTTACCTGTAATTACCAAGACCGATGACTTAGCTATGTTACGTACAGTCACATGCCTCTTCCCACTGGCTAAATACTTAATGGCATACTCTTGTCATGATCCAGATGACTGTCAGAGAGCTCATTCCAGTTTTACCGTGTGTTTGGGCTGTCCTTTGTGAAGCACAGGAAGAGCATGTTTAGAGACAATTCCACAGGTGACCTGCTGGTTGTTCTGCACCAATTGCACCACTGATAATTTGTTGGTGTTTATCTTTATGGCTGGGTCTGAAACACCTGATTGTAATCAATTGGCAATGGTTATCCAGTGAGTCTGTGAGAGAGCCAGGAACAGCCTACAGTAGCCACTAACTGCAGGCTTGCTTTTGAATCTCTGTTGCTCACGGCCTGCATTCTAATGGATAATTAGATTGTTCTTGCCTGGTCTGGGTTCTTCTGCAGCTCTCTAGGATTGTGCCATAAGTAGACAGCTCCAAACGGTTTTGCTGGGCTGGGAAGATGTAGTCTTGAAAGGGAAAAGAGGATAAACAAACAAAATATAAGGAATAAAGAAAAATTAGAAATGTCATACCCAGCGGAGTGTTCCTAAGGATTTGTTAACTTTTCATTGGTGTATTTGTAACCACTACCAAAAAACCATCACAAACTCTTAGCAGAGCAGCTTGAACCTCTGCTGATGAATTGTAGGAAATTTGTTCTAAAGAAAATACATCACATGAAGTTAACCCACAATACTGGATCAGCCAAAAACAACACCATGGAACAGGAATTCCTTCAGTTTAACAATACCATAATCTCATTGCATGCTGAGCAGTAATATTAGAAACTGCACAGATAACACCTTCCCTTACAATTGAAATTTGGCAGTGGTGACTTTTAAAAAAAATTCCTAAAACCAACCTTAATCTTCAGCCTGGATGCACTTGTTTGATTAAGAGGATTTATGAGTCAACCACTTACAAAGTCAAATCAAAGTAGCGTTAAGTTTCCTATATTTTATTCCAGGCATATAAATAATGTGTTATTCAAAAGACACTACAGAATAGTTCAAAGCTGACACTGTGAGTGCTTCACTGCATGAACCGTGGAGGAGTGCTGATTTTCCATCATTCTTTTATGTGCTTCAGTCACTGTAGTCTCCTTCTGCAAGGCAGACTCCATCTGACTGTGCTTTTCTTAATTACATCACTTTCATTGAAAGGGCAAAAGTAACCACTGTGAATCATGCTGTCAAATACCTAAGCACCACCTTCCATACTTCTTCATTTACATTATAATTAAATGCCTTTTGCTAGGGTAAAAGTGCTCTTTGTGAGGACCTCCTTGGCTCGGGAATTAGTGGTGATACCATGTTATTGCAGAGAGCAAATGCATGGTCATCACCACAGCTCCTGGCCTGCAACAGTAGCTTTGACCTCCTATGTGTTCCTCTGTGGAGGGACTTTGAGAAACAGATCTGATTGCAAATCAGTAGGACAAAGACAGACCTTGGGCACACAACAACTTTTGCTGTGTGCCTGCTACAGAAGAAATAGCTGCACCAATATGTGCAATTCCTGCACGTTACTTCTCTGGACTTTCTGCACCTCCTTGGCATATACTGCAGTAACACCAGGCTCTGTAGGTTAATGGTTCAAGATGTCATGAAAATCTTCTACAACATAGATTCTGTGATATTCATATTTCTTTTGGGTGAGGGACTTGTGAGAAGCAGGAGCAGGCTGTTTATTTGAGCAGGGATCTTTTCTCCCTTTCTCCCTCCCTGCTCAAATCTCCCCACCGCCCAGCCAGGTCTTGAGATACTGGACAAAAAAAGACAAACAAGACAAAGAAAAAGGGTTCCAAAGGTATTTTTCTTTTGTAAATCTCAGATTTGTAGAAACCTGGTTCAGGCATTTTGAAGATAGAAGGCTGCTAGAATGACAATAAGTTGGAGGTTATATTAGGGAAGGGAGAAAAAGGATGGCAAAAACCAAACCATTATTTTCTCTAGGACAGGAGGCTTCACAGGGAGAGAAGTCTGTGTGAAACAAGTGACTACTTCTGCTTCTATCACTCTGAACAGTGCAGGGTGTAGCAGAGCCTCCACCTGCATTCAGCTTAAATAATAATTTACCCTTTCCATTCGCAGCATCTGTACATCCTCCTGTATTTAGCCAGAGACTACTAAAACCCTGTGTGTATTAGTCAGTGACATGGACCTTTTTTCCCTCCAAATATAGGACAGTTTCCAATCCATTTCAGAAATAAAGATGAATTGGAATTGGATTTTAAATGAGAGAACCTGGGCTCATTTCCCAGCTCTGCAATGTACGTGTTGCAAATCTTAGCTCTGTCTATTCTGAGCTATTTGGGGCAGGCACTTTCTCATTTGCTATGCATACATGCAGTGCTTAGCACAAAGGGGACTCCAACCACTCATGAGTAACCAGTGAACAGATGGTAAGCTGTCAGTGTGATTAGGTATTCCCACTCTGATAATTTTTGTAGCAAATTTCATCTCTTAAAAAACCCTGCCAATAGGCCCAATCTAGGGGGTATGTAGAAGAAAAATTAAATGAAAGACTCAATTTTCAAAATATCTCTTTCCCAGCTCTAAAATACGTAAAGGACTTTCCACTGTAGGAACTGAGACATGTTGGACATACTGGCAAAGCCCTCTTAAAGCCAAATGTCAATGCTGTGCTTAGTTAAATCCATGGTAAGCTTGTCGTTTTGACTTCCAGAAATGGAGTAAAGAACTCTTTTGGGCCAGATATTTCCTTAATCTCTTACTTGCATTCACTCAGATGAGCTTTTTACAATTAGGAGCTTCCCTGTTTGGCAATACTTCTGCATTGTCACAGGCAGAGATGACATAATGAACTACTCTTACACATATTCTTGAGCTCTTCTGAGTAAAAATAGTGACCCTCAGCTTTAATCTTCAGAACGTTGCATCTCAATGCAGCTATTCTGATGACAAGGGTGAGCAGATCTGGCTAAGGCAGGAAACAGATGTATCCTCTTATTCTTAACATAAATTTTGGGGGTTTATTTTTTGGTTAGCTGCAGTCCTAATCTCACTTTTGATCGAGTGCAGAGGAAAAGAGTAATTAGTGAAGTATTAGTGTTATTATTATTTCCTGACATTAACTCTCCTGCTACTTGTCCATCCTTTTCTCAGGCCCAGCAAAATGGTGTGTGGGTTTAACAGCCAAAGAGCATTTTTTATGCTCTCTCTGCACTCTGAAGTCACACCGCACTCACTCTACTGAGGTAGTAAAAAAAGAAACGACTTCTACTGAATGTGGCCACAGTTACGTGGGTGGTGAGTGCCTTATAACAGTATAGCTTATGCAGGCAGGAGAATACATTTTATTAGTGTAGTTTTTGTAGTTGAAGAACTGTTTTCCAAATGCACTGTTTTAACTTCGAAGCAGATAAAAATATAATGTATAACTACTATATTATTACATAGCAGCATATAATAACTAATATCTATTAGTCTGACCATTTGATTTTTAAATTAATGATTCGGTTTTTTTAATGTGGCTCTGCATGATAAAAAAATTCTGTTTGGCTTAAGCCATTGTGCAAGTGTCTGAGGCACAAAAAGAGATGAGTTGATTTACCAAACGTCACAGCCAGGAACTGGCCCCTCATCTTCTGAAGGTGAGACCTACAACTCAGCACAGGAGTTTCTTCCTCCCCATTGCCTTGAGCATGAGTTCCTCACCATTTCTGACACCTCTTTACTTACCCTATTGCAATGAGCATAGTCCTTGTGTCATGTGTTGTGCAGCAGGCTGTACAAACATCCCTCCCTCCTAACATCTGGTCTGGATAGATACCCCAGGGACCATGAGGAGATGCAGAATGGGGTTTTTTTCTCTCCCTCTTACTCCCTCTCTCTTTTTTTTTTTAACCTATTACATAATAGTTGATTTTTTTGGCTGCTGTAGCTTTCCCTGGTGAAACATTTTACTTCTCTAAGCAGTAATGATAATACCTTGGGCCATATTGCAAACATTTATGTATTTTTTCATACAAACCTGCTATATGTATACCTTTTTAGTTACTGTGGTTGTCGTTCTCAATATACCATAACTCTACAGCATAAGGTAGTTGTGAGAAGATATCCCTCCCATATTTTTCATCCTCTTAAGAACCACAAATATTTTCAAGGCAAGATTTTCTAAGACAGACAGGCTTTTATTGAAAGTATCTGTGAATTCAAGCAGAGATAATAATTCAAGAGGCAATCTAGTCCATTTCCATAAAACTTTTTTGGTCTTTCTTCATCATATTTAAATTTGTTTTCATTGTGATCATCTGCTTTTAATATATTTTGACACTTAATTTAGAACCCACGATTACAGGTTAGAATCATTATGGCCACTGAGGCAAGTTCAGTTCTGAGGCAAGTTCAGTTCTGAGGCAAGTCAGTGAAAATCAATGTAACGGAGCGATCATACGTGCCTCCATCATTTCTGAATTTTTACTTCCCAGCACCACGGTGAGAGCCAGTAAGTGCTCTGCTAACAGGCTCTGGCCTACATGTGGCAAAGCGGGAAGTGCACAGCTGTACAGCTGTACACAGTGCAGCAAAAGCCTCTCCTGGGAGGCACTGTGACTTTCATAGGATAAGTGCGTATTCCTTTCTCTCAGGCCTCTGGATGAGCAGTGGCGAAACATGGAAGCTGAGGAGTACCTGAAATATAGCTGCACACTACCAATCACTATCATTTCTTAGGGAAGCCACAGGAAGGGAAGCCACCCTCTTCCACGCTTGCACGCATTTTGTTATGTTCATTGCTCAGAGATGTATTGCAACTCATAGTTAATCTTTCCAATCTCCTCTGTCCCCACGGAAACTTTGTATAGCAGAAAATAATGGCACAATATGATACAAGTTGCTGTATTTGATAGTGCTGATCAGCAGGTTAGTTCTACGCAGCCTCCCCATTTTTCTTCCTTTTCTCCCTCCTTTTGAACAGGAATATAGAATATGACAAACAATGCTGAATTAAAAATGAAGCTTTTAAAGGAAACTTCTATGCAAATTGTTGTGTTTAAGAACAAATCTAAAACAGTTCTCAACAGAAACTGTTCAACTAATCCAGGTATTTTAGTTTAGATTACTAACCTGAATCCATCTAAACTGATTCAGGAGACCCGTCCAGAGGACCCACCCAGTGCTACAGCTGTAGTTTTGTAGAGGAACTCTGATTTTTCAAATGAGACACATCTAGGAGAGGCAAAATTTTGGGGATCGGAATGTGCTGTTATGTTTTCTATAAGTTTGTAACATTCACAGCATGCATAGTATTTTAGGGGCGTGATAACAGTGACACAGATTGGAAAGGCCTCATGTTACATCATCTTTGGTGATTGAAACTAAAAATTCTTGAAATGGGTGGAGAAAGAATTGTTACAGTTCCCTGCCACCCTGAAATGATAAATTCTTGGAAAACTCCCAGAATGTTATTGAAGTGCCTAAAGAAGTAAATATTTATTCTGCGCACAAATCTTGTAGATCTGTCAGTAGCTGAATTTGATTATTCTTATGTTGGTTTCTATTATTTGACTGGGTATTTGTAGACAGATGGCCTCTTGTAGTGTTAATAAAAACAACTTATGTGGAATGATTGGGCTGTGTAGTAATTGGGAAATACTGAGGGATTAGGAAAATGGATAGCCTGCCAAAACCTAGTTTCTGTTTATACACATTTAATTCCTTCTTACAGCAAATTAAACTTTCCTTCTTCAGGCATGTTCAGTCACTCTGATCAAGTAAAGCTAGAGTTTGGGATGCTGAGAAATTGAGGTTTGTAGGTCAATCTCATCTTCCTGTGACGTTTCACTGATATAACTAAGAAAAGTGTATTTTTCAGTTCATTTTAATAGCTAAACCCCCTATACTTCTGAACATGAGCCAGCAAATCTCTAAAATGCTATGAACTCCAGATGATGCAAAAAGACCTGGGAAGGGACTGAGCTGTGAATAGAGCTGACCAAAAGACGACAGAATTTCTGTGCCCTGACCATTTTTTTTCACTGTGTATTGTTCCCCCCATCTACCTTTCGCTTTGTAGTGTAGCATTCATAGAACTTTTGTTTCTTTAAAATCTTCTTAATCACAGCTGTCACCCACTCCTATTTAGTAAAAAATGTAAATAAGGAAAGTTTAACAAATATTTAAACCAGTTAAAACTTTGTTTACAAAATCAGCACAAGTAATTGGCGAACTTTACCAAAATGCAATCTTTTAAACTTGTTGAGAACTTATGATGTGAAAAAACCTCTTCTTTTTCAATAATGCCATCAGTTGCTCCCCCTCTTCCTCGTCTTCTCTTTAAAGAAAAATATGACCAGCTTTCTCTGCTTTAGGTTTTTAGGCAATTCTTGAATGAAGATGCAAAGTTTATCCTATGAGTATAAAGCATTTTGAAACACACTCATAGAGTTACAGCAGGGGGAACAGGGAAGCCTCCTCAAACCTATGGTGGCAAAGACATTTGTTAGCCTAGAATTGGGAGGGAACTGAAAGTCAGATTCTTCCTTCCTGACCACAGAGATTTGCAGTGTGGCTGTCTACACCTCAGCTAATTCTCTGCACAGCCTTAAAAATCGGTGCAGAGAAAGAGGCACTTTTAGGCTGCTGTCTGCCCAGCTGCTTGCATCGGATGAGCTGCACTGTGCCAACTAAGTAGCCTTTTATCTCTGCAGGCAGTTAAAGGAGCATGCAGGGACTAATTCAGACATAGTTGCCCGCACTGTGTGTACCTCTGCTTGGTCATCTGAATCCCACCCCAGCTGCCTGCTGTTTGATGGTGGTTCTGAATACCACAGCTCACTGACTGCAGTATATTGATACTTGCGCTGAAGCAGACGTAGCTCCCTGGCCTAAGTGGCATTTCTCCTCTTGGCTGTTGATGCTGAGACAGAATGCATCCTGTGATGAAAGGAAAGCATGTACAATGCAGTTCAAAGTATCAAAACTGTTTGCTGAGCTGGCAGGAAATTTAATTTATCACATGGGACTTAATGCTGCAAAGATTAAATGTTCTTATTCAGATGAGAATGAAAGCCTTGTGATTGCCTTATCAACTGAACCATGTGTAGGGCTTCCAGTCACCAGGCCATAAAAGCACTGATATACTTGTGCACATTGCCAAAGTCTTCCTAGTCCTTCCTCTTGCTGCTCTGAAAGTGGTTCAGCTAAGACAGGATGACTGCCTGTACCACCAGCATAACCTCACCTAGTTTGCAGTTTACCATATCACTGACACCAATTTAGCTCAACAGGATCAAACAGGTGGGGTGCAGACAAGGGAATATGAGACCAGGGCAGGCTGGGAAGTTCCATCTTTCTTGCTTTTTAATTTATTTTCCATAAAATTCTCCAGCCTTTCATCAAATTATTCTGGTATTTATAAGTCTGAATTAACTTTTGAAGAAAGAAACATCTGCACTTTGATTTTTGATGAATTGTGTTCATAGAGGAAGATAATACATGATATTCCTAACAGAATATTAATCTGAGAACATTAATAATACTTATAAGAGTATTAAGAATAGCCATGGAATTTCCAGTTTTCGTAAGAGCTCAAACCTTTTTCAGAGTGCTTTGTGAAGTCAGCCTGGCATAATTTTCCTGTCAGGAAGTTCAGAGCAGCTTTTGTAGGCAAAATATAGAAAGCTGAGTGCTCTGCATTATAGTTTAGAAGATCAATAGGTCCCTTTGTTTAGGAATCCTGATGTTGAAAGAAGAAACCTCTTGTTTTTGTGCTGCCTTGGCCTAGTAGCCATGGTTGTTACTAATAGAAGTTCTTTCAGAGCACTCTGAGTGATCAGCGTCTTGAACAACTTTCCATAACCACCAAAAGCATTAGATAGGAAAAAATAGACAAGAAAAAAGCCTCATAAGGTGTGCCTTTTTACGGGCAATGTGTCTTTGGGTATAGATTTCAGAGTGGGTAGAGAACACACTTCTGCTTGGCATGGAAATATATACCAAGTGGAAAAAAGAAAATTCAGGAAATATTCTTAGCTTATCAGTTCTATGGGCGTATTAGCAACTTAGATGAGAATAATTTTCGTGATGAAAAGTTAACTGTGCATGCTTCTGAACTGTTATTGCAAAATAAGAGGAAGGGGGAAGTTTAATAACTAATGTTTTGGGTTGGGCCTTTTTCTGTACTTTTACATATCTTTTAGCAGCTGTGGGCAGGGGAGCATGAAGCGGACATGTTTCTGTTCTCAAATGGAAAAAAATAACCTTCAGAAATTTTCATTGGACAACATTCAAAAACTAAGAGCATTTAAATTTTTTCCGTAGGCAAAAGAGGCTATTTTGTGAGGAGACAAATTGCAGGAACCACCCAAACAGACCCAAATTTCCAAGATTTTTTTTTTCTAGGTTTGTTTTAACATAGTCTTCATTTTCACACCCAGCCTATTGATGTAGTTAGAAAGCACTACATATTCAACTCTTAGATAATGAGAAAAATCAGTTAATAAACAATATTTTAGAGGAAGGTCAACATTTTACAAATATGAATGTCTAAAGTTATGTTAATAAATGTTTAGGTTTAGCCTCCTATGAAGGACTATATTGCTTTTTCATAAGTTCTGGACATGTACAAATCCCATCGGTGATGAGAACAGGTGCTAATTTGAAAGTCAAATTACTTTTCTAGAAATTTACATATGGATTCTAACACCCAGATTTTCATTCTAGAATGTGCAAAATCAATGTTATCTGAGCTCCTAATGCATTTAGGCCTTTTTAAAAAAGCTTTCCTCATGGACGCAGACCTTTAACATTCGAGTTCAAAGTCTGTTTTTCTCAAGAGTCCACATTGCTGCTATCTCTCCCATCAGAGCTGATGTGGACTGGTGGGAGATGTTTAACAAAAATCTATCCTTGGCAATGCCAGCGAGGCTCATTCTTGTGTTTTTGAGAAGTACCTCAAGACAGCAGTCTAGTAGAGCGTTTATTTTGTGTGTTACTCTCCAAGCCCAGATGCAGCCACATTGCCTTCAACTAACTGCATAAATGCTGCAAGGTAAATATCTGTGAGTACTCTGCCAGATCAGAGGCTGATAGCAGGGCAAACAGTCAAACACCTGCCAACTGGAGGCTTTTTCCTACACAGTGGGACCTTCTGCCCCATCTTTGTTACTTTGTTTACCACCCTCTGTCATACCAGCTCTTCAGTTCCCAGAGCCTTCACAGAAAGCATCGAAACTCTTTAGTGACTGAATGAGCTATTTGTTTGCCTTTTGTAGGCAGATGTGAAGAGCTGTGTAATGTGACAGTGCTGATGTTTCCGCAGTCCTCATGGGAAGCTCTCCTTTGCATTATTTTGGTACCATATAAGGGTCTTAATTTTTATAAAGGTTACTTTTGGACACTGGATTTCCTGCTAATTCTTGCTAATTTCAGCTGGCTGGGGCTGATGCCAGCTCTCTGCCTTGTCTGACCTCCTGTGGAGAGGAAGCAAGATGATCCTTTATTTTTCACAACCAGTCTCCAGAGGATAAATTCTCAATTCCATCAGCAGTGTTCTGCAGTGTGATTCCCTCCTGATGCCCTCTTCCCTCCTCTCTTTGCTGTAAATTGCAAGGCCTTCACCATTTAGCTGAAAGCCTCCCTTAGCATCTACCTGTACCTGTGGCAGATAGGCAATATTTTCACATAGCTCCCTCCAGACCTATGAATTTGGCTATGAAAACTTTGAATGAGTAGAAGAACTGTGGAGGATGGGTAGAACTGTTAAAGTTGCCCAAAGCAAGGATGTCAGATGTGCGAGAGAGACCAACAGCAGCGCCACAGTGTCAGCCACTAGTGAGTCATCTCCCTGTTGAAACTAAGCACAATGGTGACACTGCCCAGCAGCGACCCAGAAGACTAGGCCACTGCCTTTCTTGCAAATAAGTAATTTATTTTCCACCCTCTGCAAGATAAAGGTCGTCTTTTCTTTAAGCTAATGAAACCACTCTCTTGTTACTGAGTTCAGGCAACTTATGTGTATTAAATCACAGCCAAGCTCCTTGGCATTTATGTAATGCGAAAAAATTCAGATGAGTAAACTCGTGTTTTATGACTCAGCAGACATAGTCTCAGTTTCTGTCTCTCACACAATTTCTTTCTGCAACCTTGGGCAAGCTACTTAATTGCTTACTGTGCCATCTGTAAAAAAACTGCCCTTCTCTGTGTCTCCTACTTTATCCATCATCTCTTTATTGCAAATGTTATCCTACAGATTTGTATAGGCCTTACCAACAAAGGAACTTTGCTCCTGCTAATCCCTGGCCATCATTGGAATTAAGAGTAAAGCAGTATTAATATCTGAGCAATCAAACAATGCCATTTCCTTATTTCAAACTACAGTCCTTTAACATGTCCTCCGGATGACTTCCAAAAATTGCCAAACTAGAAACTAAAGCACTAATAAGAATGCATCTCCTGTCATGTACTTTGGCTACAGTTTCTACAAATAGGGAACTTTCAATGCTGAAAGACTGAGCACATCTGCCTCACCAGTGGGGAACAAGGCTGCTATGGGAGAATTGGAGCCATGAGGTGCCTGCCAGTTACTGTAAAGAGTGAATTTCTATGTATTCACTGTAATGTTCTCTGTCTCATTTTCTTCCTGCCAGAGCATTGCGCATAGGTGGCAGAACCCAGAAAACACGCTTTCTTGCCTCCCCTTGTGTGTCATGCTTGGAGTTATTAGGGGACACTTCTTTTTCCTCTTGGATTTGCACCTGAGGTTCCTCCTTCTGTAAGACATCCCCAGGTACAGGTCAAGGAAGGGCAAGGTGAAATGCTCCCTAAAGAGCTGTCTTTGGAGCCTGGGAGACATGATATATACAACACATGATATATACAACACATGATATATCATGAGGTACCCTCTATACCTGTGTCATCAGTAAGCACACTGCCATGTAACGAAAAAGTAATTATTCTGAAATTTAGGCAAATCTGACAGTAGCCATATTAATAGGTTTTGAGAAATAAATGCTGAAGAAGTGAATAAAAGAGAGCAGACATACATATATATCCACCAAGCTTCCTTCTCAACCAGTTTCAGGTAGGCCCAATCTTGCCACTCTTCAGCAACTGGGTGGGCCCGGTCTCTTTTGGCAGTACCCAAGGACTTTATAAGTGTTTGCGTGGCAGCAGCTCCCTGTTTGCTCTGCTCTCATAAGCCCACAGGGAACATTTCTATATCAAGAATGAGGAAATTATTCAGCCCTGCAATGTCTCCTGCAGCATGAAGTAGCTCTCAGAATTTTCCTGCAGCAATCTGCATTTCCATATAACAATCTGATAAGCTATGTGGGACAATTCTGCTTATGAGCTAGCCCAGATTTTTGTGAAAGAGACTAGAAGATAGCAAATCCTTTCCAGAGTCCTGCTCCAGTTGGAGGAAGGCTTCTATGGTCTGTTATGAAGTGCTGGATGTTTACATTTAGCTTTTCCTGTCGGAAGAAAGAGATCTGGCAAACAGCCAGCAAGCTATTTCTGGAAAACTTCTTTCCTAATAATTAAAAGCACCTGGGCAAACTTTCCTTGTCCAAATAGCACTGTCTAGCCAGGCCAGGCCTTTAGGGTCAGAGCTTCAGATGCTGAATGGCTTCGGCTATGGCAGGAATATAGGATTTCAAGGTGCTCCTTCTTTACCTTATGCGTCTTGAATGTCCATTTGCAATCCAAGGTAAAAATGACAAAGGAGTGAATGAAAGTCTGTGACCTCTAAAGTGTCAAAAGCTCCTCAAAAGCCAGACTCATTCTGGCTCTGCCAGGTGTTCAGAGATCAAGAGATGAACTTAAAAATCACATGTTCTTACCCTCCCCACCACGACACTGCCCTCTGGGTTATAATCCTTTAGGGAGCTCTTGGATCATGTTTCCAGGCTAACTCCTGCAGTCAGGAGGGATCCAAACATATTTAATTTCAAAGAAAAGCTGGGAGTGTTTCCTGCTTGTGAGGCAAATGCAGGTCCTTCTGCAAGGAAAAAAAGACAAACAAACACTGTCATGAGGTTGGCAGTCCAACTGTTCAAGATGGTAGTGCTGTAGTTGAAGTGAAATGAAATCAGAGAAACTTACATTACTGCAACTATTTGTAGTTGGATGGAAGCAAGAACAGACTTTTCATTGCATTTAGGCAGCTTCTACCTCCTTACCAGCTTTACTAGTCAATAGGTGTCCCTTAGAAAATACACTGTGTCTACCTGATATTGTCTGGGGAGGGAATGGGGACTCGCAGGACATCCTGAGAGCAAGGCTCTCTGTTGGCTAACAGCTGGCTTCCAGCTTATTCTGCCAGAGCCTAGGTGAGGCAGTAAAGCGCTCGCATGGCTAAAGCATGTTCTGTGGTTAGTGGGATACCAGGAAGGAATATGGACTGCATTTGTGGATAAATGAGTTCTAGAAGTAATAGGCCACGTACAGCAGCCTTCTGTGTCCAGAAGATGAGGGCAGAGGAACACGGGGAGACAAATTAGGGAATCTACTTGGCAACCACCCTCTAGAAAGGAATAGCACAACCACTGACTGCTAAATAAATTTCCCACCTCTTCTCCTATACCTATTGCTTTTCTTTTGCCTGTGCATGCCTTAACCTCTACCTCGGCCCATGCTTGTATACAATGTCCCAAACTCCAGTAAAACACACCAGAAAGGTCAGTTCCTACAAGAAAGGGAGGAATTACTGCACCAAACTAAGCAGATTATTTACCTTCCTATCTTAAATCCGGTAAAGAAAAATTTAAATTATCTCTCTTAACGATAAGGCTTGTTTAGGAAATCAAAACCTTTGAAAAGCATGTAGACAGCAATCAGGATGAATCCTCGTGTCTCTCAAGACCTGGACAAACTAAAGCCTGAGGACCTCTTCAGAAGGAGAGGGGCAAACAGAAGTTTTGATACTTAACCAGAATCTCTTGATTACTGACATCAACATATTTATGGCTTTAACTTCAATTTTGAATCTTCTACCTTTAGACAAAGAATTGCTGCACCCTGGAGATATATACCTCCTGTAGAATCAGAACTAGCTAATAGACTACGTAAAATTGATGCTAGGACCAATCATTAAAAAAAAAGGATCATATTTGTCTCACCAAACTATATATTACTAGTAAAGGCAAGATCGTGTTCTGGTGCAGAAAGAATACGCTTTCTAAAAGGGAAACATAATCAGTTTTATTCCCTTGATTAATTAAATATGCTGGTTATAGGAAATGAATTAATTGTGCAAATGCTCCATTATGATTCCCTCTGATAATCACTAAGAAGCACAAGCACATCCTCCATTATTTCCTGCTTTCCTGAGCTGCAGGGATTAGAAACATTCTGTGATTCTGTGAAATCTGTCAAAAGGACATACCACCTTGAAACTACAAGACACCCATCTGCCTGGGACCCAGGCAAGGCTGGTCAAATTGCTGTGGTAGATAGGCATGGCGAGTTTTCTCATGACAATGATTTTTCCCCTGTATCAGTTGTTAAGTGTCCCTCTTAGACTGCATTAGAGCAAAGGAGCCAGAGACTGAGAATGAAGAGCTTAGTCCTAGCAGAAAGCCTCAGCACTGTCTGTTTTGTAGCAGATGACAGCATAGTCTGACAGAAAAGTCATGCAATGTGTTTATGGCCACTTCTGCAGTGCTTGCAGCCACAGACTGAGTCTTACCTCTACTTAACTGATGGTGCAGCAGCAGCAATGCCTCTTCAACAAGAAAAAAACAAGTTTCAGTGTTTCCCTGCTTTTGACTTGCTGCTTTCATATTGAGGTTCTGGACAGTTTCATTTGTTCCTGATCTGTTGCTTTGAATCTTTTATTTCCTTGCTTTGGTATCAGCTGGAGGTATGACTTTTGTGGAGAAATAAGGCAGTAATTTTCCGCCATGCCCTTGATATCTGTTTCCCACTCACCCTACTCTTCCTGTTTCCTCTCTCCTTGGCCACTGTTATTTCTTGCCAAAAAGGACTGTTTTTACAGTGACACAGTTAATTTGAGTAACCGTACTGCTGTAGACCGACGTGTAGTATATACATGAAAGGAGCGTGTGCTTAATCTCCTGACTAACAACAGAGGTGACAGGAACAGCTCCTTAGCCAGCCACTCATGGGGGCTAAAAGAGAGAACAAATCCACTTCATTTCTGGCAGAGAATATAGTCTGCAGAACCGTTGCCTTTTTGTACTAGCTTGCTCTGGAGTTATTCTGCTCTGCAGCAATTAGCAAGGAGGACAAGTATAGAAAAAAACAAATGATTGCTTGTTTTCATATCCTGCAAAGCTGCTGCAACAGCATATTTCTGTGTAGATGCGCTTTTGGAAGTTCAGGATCTTTAGGAAAATGGAAGTTTTCAAGAGAACAGATTATCTACCCAACCTTTTAAAGCTGTCAGGTGTAAAATTAACTTGGACTATTGCTGTTGAGTACCTATTGAAGCAGACTGAACCTAATCCATGAGTTTTCAAAAGGATCTATACCTCCCATAGAGTTTATCGTTGGTTGTTGATGTTGCTTCCTTGCCTTTTGGACCCTTGTTTTCTTGTGGAGCAGAAGTACTGTTCAGAACAGCCTGTTGTTTAACTGAGGAATTGCAGGTGGAAGCATCACACATGGAAACTGTGCAATCTGCTGGTGTATAATTTTTATTCTTATACAAGTGTTAGAACATGGGGAATGGCAATAGCAATACTTCATTATTTGATTTGTAGCTTATTTCACTTACTGGCGTTTAGTGAGCATAAGGGCTTTTCCCAGTAGCATCAGGAAGTTGTACAGCACTGGTTGTTCAAGTGGTAGATAGCAGGGGGCTTTTAAAAAACAGGTATTTTAAAAAATGTTATTGAAAAATAGAGTGTGGGATTTTTTAAATGGATGTAAGCAAGCTAAGCACTCAGCTGTCATTGAGAGTCGAAAGACTAGCATAAGAATTTGGCCAGCTAAGCCTCAGTATGTCTTAAAGGATGTTTAGGGCTGTGGTGCCACAGTAAATAGGTTGTTGCCAAAACATCATTTCCAGTCAGACAGGACAAGTAAACGAACACAGATCAGAGCCCTTCACTAGGCATTAGAATTGCAAGTACAGGGATGCAAATTCAGAGCCAGGGAGTTCAGCCATGCGAGCTGGAATGGGAACTGATAATTTTTGATGTCAGCTTTTGTTTTCTTCCCAGACAGATGTCTTCCTAGCCTTCTTGCCATCTTGCTTTTCAAGCTCAATTGCTAGGTGTCACTGCCAAGATGCTTGAAACCATCCCAATTCAACCACAGTGGTTTGAGCGTAGTAAATAGGAACTGATACCCACCAAGAGGAGTCTTAGGATATCTTGCTGATCTCAGTCTCTCAGTGCTGGATACCAACAGTACAGGGATTCAGTCTCACCTCCTCCTCATTTTTTGATTTTTTGCTTCCTGACATGTCTTACATATCTTTGTAAAAAGCAAAAGATGTTTAGCTTAAAGCAGGTATTTGTGCAGGAGAATACTGGTAACATGTAAAACAGGCCAGTTGTGCTCCAGTCATTAGTTTTATTGCTCAGATAACTGCTTCTCCCACTTTATTACAGTATTGCCAAATGTAGATGGCTATGAAAATAGTCCATGCTTCAGTATCATGTGCGAAATGGGTACAAGAAGATGCATCTACATCACTATTAGGGGCAGTCTCTGCAATGGAGCAAGAGTTAAATGACCCTGTAGACTCTTAACTACTCTCCTAGGATGTCCATAAATGGTCCTTTCCTGATATAGTATGTATCATGCTTGGAAGACACCTTCAGTTTTGCATAATTTCTCCACATTATTATTTATATTTCTTGAGGGTTAAGCAAAACACATTATGAAAAGCCAGTATTCAAATTGCGCCCACCCCCTAATTTGTAATATTAGAAGAAATGGAAAAGGAGGCTTAGTCATTTTGTCAAAGATTTCAACATATTTAATTTTTAACCTTTTAATTTGTTTCTTCCGTAATGGATATCTGTCACTTAGGGATGTGAGCAGTCATCTGTGACTCTAGAGATGACGATCTTCTGATGTGGAAATCTTGGTGCTGTTAAAGCATCAGTGGTTTTGCAAGTGGTGTCACAGAACCACGGGTGTGATGACAAGTTTCTTAAGCTTTGAGTTCTGAGAGGGGGCAGGATGTGTTGTAGATCATGGCAGGTGGGACTTCAGGACAGTGTAAGATGTCCAGCCACTCCCTTTTCCACTGACCTTGACAGAGGTCCTCATCATATACACACCGGCTAGTTTATACTAGACAGGTGAATTCATTCATTCACTAGAGCAGACTCAGCTATTGTAATGTTTTGTAGTACAAGTTTAGAAATTAGCTTGGTGTTATTCCATTTGGATTATATGGTGTCATTTTGGGGACTTAAATAGTAATTGAAAGTGATTCCACCGAAGTTTTATATGCTGAAAAACATCTATGTTTTCTTTAGTGAGCAGGGAGATGAGAACAAAAAAAAATTGGCAGGTGCAGAAGGGGAAATCTTGCCGCCAGCTACAGAGGCTGCCAGCTTCTTCTGGTAGTTCCCAGAATCCTGCCAGTCACTGCTTCCTCTTGCTCTATATGCCACCTCAGACCTCTCTCTCTTGTGTGGGGCAGCTGAGCTATGGTTGTGCCTTTGGTAATCCCTAGAGAGGCTGCCTATCATGAACATCACTTTCCTCCTGCCCTTTCTATGGGTCTGAGTAAAACTCTGATGTATATTTGTTGTGCTAGAGCCCTTTGCAACCCGTGACATTGCTCTTGGCTGAAACCTCGTGATTACATGGGACCTTGCATTTATGCAACAAGCTATAGGACCATGATCTGTTCCCTGCTCCCACTGAAACAGAGTCCATTTGTTGCTGTGTAGAAGACAACCTGTTTAAAAGGCTGGTATTTGTTTGAACTTGAGTCACTTAAAAAATGTTCTGTCATGTTGGAAGTAGCTCAGGTGCTGCAGATGCTTTGGAGTGTGCTAGTCTGTGGGATTTTAATGCATATTTTCCCTTCAATTATTATGTAAAAGTTATCCTCCCACCCACTTGCCTTCCCATGCAGAAGAAACTGGCCACTGAATAAGCGTAATAGATTGAAGGTGCTACCCACCTCCAAAAGTAGTTTTCAGTTACTTCACTTTGAAGTCTTGTTTAAAGTTAGGTAAAGATCCCACAAAAGCTTGTTTTCAATTTATTCTCTTTGCTAGCCCCACCACGACAACAAAACCTGTCTCTCCTCCTCCCCCTCAGTCAAAATAAAACCATCCCAAACCTGGCCTAACCAGAACTCAAGTTAGCTCTCCTCTAGTTGTAAAAAGTGACATGTTGTCTTTGAATGTCCTGTCTGCTCATGTTTTACCCTCCATCTGAAAGATGAGTCTGCCAGCAGCTCAATACACCTTTAATTACCTGTGAGGAACTTTAGGAAAAAAAAAAAAAAAAAGAAGAGTCCCGTTTAGCAGTTAAAATACCACACAGCAGCCCCCAGCCAGTACCTCCTGCAGCTACAGGCCATGGAGAGCTTGTACTAGCAGAAACCAGGTTAGAGCCACATCCAACATTTGAGACATTTCAGCATCCCTTCTAGTGGCAGGACCATCCCCAGAAGAGGTATTTAATCCCTTTCTGCTTTTTCACAAAATCTGCTGCTGAGGCTAGTGTAGTGTTTGCTGTAAATTCTTTAATTTCTGCCTGCAGATTGACACCCCAGGAAGGTCCTCAGCACTCATGAAGACATTCATCTCAATAACCTTTCCATGAGTGTTACATCTTTTCCATGGACTGCTCTGATCTCAAGGATTTCTAATTTAATGTCTAGTATTTATCATGTCCCTGATGAGCTCAGGCAAAGAGACTGAATTGTGTGCTGTGATCTTCCATTTGAACTATGAACATATGAACCAAAATATATTTGTACCAATTTATGTTCTATTTTGGTACTACTTTTGTGTATGTTAAAAAAAAAAAATCCCTTCTGCTGTCAAGACCTTTAGTCAATCTTTTTAATTTCAAGTTTATTTGAAAAGTAGTAGAACTGCATTTATTCCTGGGACAACACTGTACATTGTGTTCATGTACAATTTTGTTTATTCTTGCCTCATTCCTCTGTCGCAGTGCAAAAGGGCTTGTAGTCCTGCTTTGTGAGTTGTTCCCAAGGGACTCATCTCTGAGTTCAGTGGTACATGGAAGCCTGAAAGACCCTTTTGGGGTCAGCAGAAGTGGTATAAATAAGAGCTAGAGCAATGTCACTCAGATCACTTTGAGCTTACATAACATCAGGGTACTGAGCAATGATGGACAGTCGTCCATTTGTCATTCTGTGTGAGTCACACAGGTCCCATCTTGTCTGAATCTGAGGACTTACAATGTCAAGAAAAAACACACAGTGCTTTTTGGACCTCCGTCTGAAATCATAACACAGGGTGCTACCTTTCTTATGAAAATAGTAACATGTAGTTTCCTTGCCATTTTACCTGCCTGGCTTACTGAAATAGCAAGTTGATGATAACAGACTCGTTTCTTGCTATATGCTTATACAGTACTTTGTACAGTGAGGGTCTGTTTTTGACATTGCTACTGTCAGCAGCTAAGAAGTACCCTACTTGGTCAGACCAGTGATGAATCCATCCAACCCAGTATCCTGTCTCTAGCAGTGGCATTAGGATATTCTGTTCAGGAAGTGCAAACAAACCAGACTGCTATCGGAGGTACATTCTCAGCATCCACAGTCATCAATTAGGGAAGTTAAAGACTCATCTCTGCCTTTTTCCTGTTTATAGACATGTTGTCTGTGAATCTGTCTCCTCCCTTTTTGGAACTGCTCATACTGTTTGCCTTCAAAACCTGCTATGACTACATAGTCCGCAAGTTAATTGCCTGCTGTGTAAGAAAGCACTTTATTCTACCTGTTCAACAAATCTCTTATTAGTGTTAGTGATCCCTAGTTCCAGGAGCAAGTTTTTCATTCATCTTACTCCCAGGCAGCCTTCTCCTCTCTTAATTCAAAAGTCTCATCTTTTTAGTCTCCCCTGGTAAGACAGCTGCACCATCATCCACATCATTCTTGGTACCTTTCCTTGGTCCACCGTGTCCTTCTTGCAATGCTGAGAGCAGTGGCACACATTAGTCAGGATGAGGGTGCACCTGGATTCTATGCATTGGCAAAATGGTGCTCTCTGCATTGTTCTCAACACCCTTTCCTCATGATGCTCAACAACTTGATGCCTCTTTTGTCTGACACTGCACATTGAGCTGATGAATGAAACTGTGAATAATGAGAATATGCTATTGTGATCAAGGCTGGCTATGGTCTGCAGTTAAATATAGCCATACTGATTTTTTTTTTAAACCAGTCTCAGTGAAAGACAAATGTTATCAGCTGTTCCAAATTAGACAGTTTTGGGTCACTATATTTTTCCAGTCTCCCCTTTCTCTTTGCCCAGAGCACTAGTACTATACCTTACTGTATAAACTAGAGCACCCATAAGTAATATGCCTGCACATTCTTCCTGTATTTGTGTGCAAGAGCCCAAGGCGACTTTTAAATTTAAGTCTCTTGTCCAAAAACTCAATTATAAGGATGTGGAAACACTTCTTTCTGACACTTCCTTTTGAAGAGGTTTTATGACTCAGATGCACAAATTAACTTCCAGATTAAACTCTAGTAGAAGCTTTAGCCAGGAGCAACGCCTACCCAGTTTTATAATCCTGTCACACATATAGCTTTAATAAAAGCCTGTAGTATAAACAAAACTTACCTATAGAAACAATTAGGCAGCAGCAGTTGTAATTTAGGGAATTTCCAGCAGATTAGTAACAAGCTGTGAAGAGCCTGTGGCCTGAAATGCAACCTTGAATTTTTAATTCCTAGGAAATTATTTGTGTTGTGATGGTTATTGCTGCTGAACAATCAACACCTGGAAGACTTTAAAAAATTTGGCTTTTAATTTATCTTTTCAATTTTCAGTATGTGAAGTCTCTGATTCTGGTGTGAATCACAGCTCTTTGCCATCCAGCTCTTTCCTGAGGTTTGCATGGCCAGCAGTCAACCAGAGCATGCTGTAAAGAGCAGAGGCATTGATCCACTGAAGAAATCAGGTATGTGTGTGATTTTTTTTTCAGCAGAGCTCTCAAAATCTAATCCAAAAAGCTTTTTTGGAACATTCCTGCCAGTATTTTAAACAATCTGGGGGAGACAAACATTTCAGCAGAATCTGTACATACATACATACAAAAAAAAAAAAAGTTTGATTGCTACCAGTACTTTTTTTTTCAATTAATGAAATGGAAATCACACTTCTGTTTTACGTTAAAAAATAATTACACTTTTTAGTGCCCTATGTTTTCATGGCACTATTTTTTTCTTTTTTGTCGCCATCTTCTTCAGCATATCTGAGCCTATTCAAATGTCTGTGAATCTTGGTAGCTCACTCCTGCAGTGTAGGCAGCCCCATGTCCCTCACTGCGCACTTCCTGCACCCAAGGAATGTCTCTGCAAAGGAATTAGTCCTTTCCTTGAGGTCTGGTAACAGTCAGGAAGACTGGGAGAAATGGTTGGACTTGATGGTCTTAAGGGTCTTTTCCAACCTAAGTGATTCTTTGATTCTATATACTGTAAAACAGTAACAAACCTTCTATGCTCTCTTTGTGCCAGTTTAACCTACCATGTAAGAAATCCTACTGATGACTGGTGCTCGTTATGGTTATAATTAAAGATATGCATTAAGGTAATTTTATACAACAGTCCTAGACATACTCGGCTTAGTTATCTCTACAAGCAAATTTAATGCGGTCCTCTACTATTTTGGATGTTCCAGAAATGGGACTGTCTCGCAGAACCTCATAGGCCTCCATGGTTCAGGTACTTTTGACATACGAGTAGTTGTGAGGACTCAGCCACAAGTGTTATATGAAAAATTAACTAATCATAGATTCCAGGTAGCTTGTATGTGAAAAGCCCCACCAGCTATACCAGATCCAGACAGCCATGGTGTGGTGAAAGTTTAGCTTCCTGTAATAGAGATGTAGCTGCCCAGTTGCTCTCTGGAGCAAGGAATTAACATAGCCTGAGAAATACAATGTCCCTTGCTTCTAAGCTCGGTTATGTGGCCTATTAAGGAAAGAAGAATGAGTGAACTTGAGAGTCCAGGGACATGTAGAGTCTGGGGATGGCAACATCAGCTTGAGGATGCTTATAAATTTGAACAGGTCAGAATGCCACTTCTTCCTGTCTCAGTGCATTTTTTTTTTTTAATTTCTTCCCTCAGGGCTGGCTGCCATTACTGCTTAAATCACTGGAGAGATTCCCACTGAATTTCAGGGCAACTGGATTAATTACTAGGTTGTCATACTGGAAAGGCATGCAATTAGAAAAGCCGTGTTGTTCTCACTGACTTGGAGCCAAGAGTGACCAAGTATAATTGCTCTGATCTGCCACTATGAAGGCAGTTGGTTGCATTTTAGATGCAAGTGAAACCTGGCCTGGTCAGAAGCTGCAGTTTGGCAATTTAAATGCACTGGGGTTCTGCCCAGGCACAGGAAGTCTCCCAAACAGTAAGGGATGCATATGCCCTTATTCTTGTGAGTCTTCCCATGAACTCCTGTGGAAATAGTTGCTTCCATAATGCTATGCATATGTTTTGAGGGCTCAGGAAAGACAGGGAAATTACAAACATGTGAGCTCAAAACTTTTGAGAGAATGAAGACTGCCAGTGTTTCCCTAATTAAAGATATGCTATGTAAACTGATGCTGTCTTTTCCCTTACCCAAGATGAATGAAATGTGAAACAGTGCATTAATCCTGGGAAGTAAGTTAAGGTTATAAAAGTGATTCCGTTTGATGATGTCATGTCCTTTTTGATGACATGGATAAAACATGTCCAAACCAGTGCATGGAGAGAGACAAGAGTTTTGGGGGGGGAACTGCCTAGGGGTGATGAATGGTGCAGTAAGTGGAGCCACTCACAGCGGCAAAACCACGCTCCCCTCCGCCGGTCCCGGCAGCCCCTCACACCCGCCCGAGACCCCGAGGGGCCACGTGGGGCCGCGGCCGCCGCTGCGCTCCGCTCCCGCCGGCGGAGCGGAGGGCGGTAGAGGCCGCCGAGGCTGGGGTTAACTTCGTTTTACCACCGACCTTTCTGCTTACCGCCCTCCCCCGGGCACGGTCTGAAGGCCGGCACAGATGGCGGGGCACACCCGGGGCGCCGCTTCCTCCGGGGTGCTCAAGGAGGCCGGGAAACTTTCGGAGGGAGCCACTTCCTCGCCCGGCCCGGCGGGGGGAGATGTCAGATGCCGGGAGGGAGGAGTGAAGGCGGGGAAGTCCAGCTGCAACCCCTCCGTTCGCGCTGCAAGACGGCCATTTAAGCCCCAGGCGAGAGGCCGGCGGGAGCGGCGGCGGGGAGGGGGCGGTGAGGCCATGGGCCGCGGCGGAGGAAGGTGACCGGCCTGGCTCTCCCGCGGCCGGCTGTCCCGCTCGCCCCCGCTCTCCGCCCCCACGTAGGGCTTCCCCCGCGGCGGCTCTAGCCACCCGCCTTTCCAGTCACGAAGCGCTAGAGGGAGCGGCGGGAGAGTGAGGCGCCGCCGCCTGTGAGGGCGGCGAAGGGGTGGGACGCCGGGCGGTGCGGGACGCGCAGCCTGGCTATGTCTCCGGGGGAGGCGGCGTTGGGCTGAGCGGCCGTGCGCGCAGCGGAGAGCGCTCTCCGCCACCATGAGGCGGCTGCTGCTCTCCGTACCCCTGCCCTGCCTCCTGCTGCTGTTGCCGCCGCTGCTGCTCATACTGCCGGCCGAGGTGAGACCGCGGCGCGGGGGACGGAGTAGGGCGCGGGAGGCAGGGGGTTCCCTGCGCCGCGGCCGCTGGCCGCTGCACCTGCCCCCGCTGGAAGCTGCCCCGGCGGCGGCGCCCGCCGGTCTGGGAGGAGGCGTGTGTCCGGCGGGGCAGGTGTGCGGCCGGAGCTCGGGCTTTGTCCCGCAGCGGTTCCGCTCGTGCCGCCCAGGGAGGGAAGGGGAGGCTGGGCGGGGGGGCGCAGCGTGGCCCGGCGGAGGCGGCGCTCACCTGGGGCGGCCGCCGGCTGGATCCTCGGGGCCTCGGTCTCCCCGGTGCTCCCCGCCTGCGTTTTGGGGGTCTGAGCCCCGCGCGGCCGCTGGGTGGGGGGCGGCCCTGGCCGGTACAGGCGGGCATGTGGTGGGAGTATGATCCTGTGGCTCCTTTCGGGGCGTGAGGCAGCCCCGGTTGTTTACCTCGCTAAAAACCGCCTTAGGTAGAGCAGGGACGGCCCCCGCCTCCCCACTGAGTATTGTAGCCTGCCGTCGTCCTATTGCTGCTGGTTAATTAGTAATACGTTATTTGCACATTGCCTGTGCTGGTGGTGCACATCACCCACTGGGTTACAGTCTTCTGGAGCAGTGTGGAGTTTCCATGGGAAAATCCTGCCGTCGTGTAGGGCTGCAGGTCAACAGGAGGCCTGTGTCAGCACACTTGTGTTTGAAACCTCCCTCTGTGCCTGAGCGTGTCGCAGGAGGTTCTTCCAAAGGCACCTTTCAGTGATGTAAATCAAAATGATTTTCCAGGTGACCCACTCATCACATGCTGGCATAGACTTTCACCCCATGCTTTCATCAGCTAACAGCTTCCTAGGGTTTTCTGTAGGAATGCTTCATGACTGCTGTGAACTCTTAATGTTTTTGAGGCTTGCTGAACTTTTGCTTCCAGACATACCTGCTTGGCCTCTCTGCCTCAATGGCTTCTGCTACAGAAGCACAGTATGGACCAAGGTGCTCAGTAATCCATAGTGACAGTTCTGCTTGGCCTATGTTTCAGTCCCACCCTGAGAGCTGTAGAGCAGAACTATACCACTGCTTTAGATTTTAAACTATTTTTGACCCCACCTTACATTGGCATCAGCTTTTGATTACTGTCAATGGCTATTGTAAACCTTAGCTGCTGCTTCCTTTTGTGCCTCATTCAGTTTGGGTTGCCTTGCAGTGCTTTGTTGTTCCATCTCTGTTTGCTGTTGTACCAAGCCTAGGTTTAAAAATCTCTTCTGAATAAGAGCTAAGACTGATTCAGGAATCAAAGTACTCCAGCATTTTGGAAAACCTTAGGGCAGGCCTGGATTGCCCTTGGCTATGGCCTTTCAGGCTCACTCAGGCAACAGGAGCCTTGTGTGGGCATGTGGCTCGCATTGACTTCTCTTCCTTGAAGCAGAGAAGCCTTTGTGTGAAGATCTGTCAGCCATGACCTCTATTGTGTGTAGTTTCTATTCTCAAGCAGGGTATGAAATCTTGTGATGTAATAACCTACTTGTCCTCTAAGTCTGGCTTTTAACTGGTGTGTAGTATGATAATACCAAAAATTGGACCCTCTCCTCAGTTACATATAGTTACATTTATGCATTAAAAAAATTCTTCCTGGAAAGGGTTGTCAGGCATTGGAACAGGCTGCCCAGGGAAGTGGTGGAGTCAACATCCCTGGAGGAGTTTAAAAGGTGTTTAGATGAGGTTCTTAGGGACATGGTTTAGTGCTAGAGTTAGGTTATGGTTGGACTCGATGATCCTCTTCCAACTGAAACGATTCTATGGTCACCTTGGGGCCCAGCTGTACACCCCTGTGGCTCCCTTGAGTAGGTTCTGTCATCCTTTGGTAGTATCAGAGTTCCAATCAACATACTACAGAATACAGGTCAGATCTGTAGATTTTGGTGTGGCTCACAACTTTAGCTCATGGTGTCGTGGTCTGAAAATTCAGAAGACTACAGTTTTTGACAGTCTCAGTTGTGACTTTAGGTATACCTGTGAATATGAAGGCCAGTGCAAGGAAGTCTCCATCCACCAGACCTCTTAACTGATGCTGGTCAGTACCTTGTAGAGTTATGAACATTAGGAGTATTTGCATGATCTACAGAGGGAGGTGGGGTGAAAGACCCCTTAGGAACTTTTTTCTTAGAGGAATAGGATGTAAACTGAGCTCATAGTAAAACTAAAAGCTCATGGTGTGATTCTGCAAATTCTTTACTCATTTGGAATCACTGAATTTCAGTGTGGCCACTTGTGGCAGGTGGGGAGGATAACTCATGTGAGGGAAGTGTGTTATGCTTGTATAGGCCATTAATGCCAGCAATGAGGATGCAGAATAAAGCCTTGCATGGAGAGAATGCTTGCTCTAAGCACAGTAGTTGTGTTGCCTGTTCCAAGTAGTGTTCACACAGTCTTGCTCTCTAAAATCAGAATGGTCTCTAAATAGGGAACAATTTCACTCTTTGTGGTGAGTTATTTGCACAGCTTAAGGCAGACGTCAGAGTTGTCTGGTGTGATCTGTTTGTGGTGTGGCATGTGTGCAGCTACGGGGACATGGCTTGGGACTACCTGGTAAGGTATTTAGCTGGTGTAAGAAGCTTGACAGTCTTGCCAGTTGCTGCCGTCATGAGCTGGACTTTGTGCATTGCCAGTAAGGATTATTGCGTCTTGTCTACAGTCTCCCTGATGGCCCATGTGAGGAAAAGCGGTGAGTTAGGTGTAAGTGGTTCTTGGCTGGATCTGGCCTGCGTGCTGCCTTTTAGAGGACTCTGGGGTTGGTAAGAGGACAGTGCTGCTAACAGACAGTGTTGTCATACCAAACACACGCAAGGGCTGGGAAGCATCCTGAGCTGTGGAATGGCTGTGTCATGGCAGCTCCTGGGTGGTGTGACAGGCATGTGATCTTCCTCTGGCATCTTTTACTCAAGGATAAGCATCTTCCTTATTTTTAATGAATTACAACACAGTGGGCAAGGTTGGAGTTGTTAAAAAACACGCAGTGAGTTTTGTTATTTGTGGGAGCTACTGACTTGAGGATGATCATGTAAGTGATATGACAACACAACATCTACTATTCAGGAGCGGTGTACTTCTAAGCTCCAGTGTTTGTGTGCTTGGAGTTATAAATGCTTTTTATGTGGACCTAATAGATTGTCCTCACAGCTTATTGCATGCGCAGAGCTCCTACTGATACTGTGTGAGTTGATTGTATAGGTTTATGACTTAGTGATCCGAATTTCCAGCTGAGGTGTTTAAATGAAGCAACATCATATCTGAAATGGGGGCTTGCCATGTGTGTATGTTGCATTTCTGCTAAACATTGGCCATTGTTAATCATCCTTGTTGATTCTTGTCTTGTATGGTACCTTACATTTTAGGTTGTGAAATTATTCTGGGTAATCTTCAGCACATGAAAGAAAAAAAAAGTTAAAAGTAGGTACCATTTAATAAAAATGTTTTGCGAATACTTTGTGATGTAGGTCTACATACACGTCATTTAGATCTTTTAAGAACAATAAAGCTTGAGAAATGTGAGGCTCCCTTGCTGCTACTGTAATATGCTTTTGGGGTAAAGCTTTTAATGACCACCTTTAGAAACAGGTGTGGGCATCACTGATCTGGAGACCTGAGGAGGCCTGAACTCAGCAGTGTAGACCAGAAGAGGAAGCCGTGGCGGTGAGCTGAGTTTGCTTGTGTTGGAGGAGCTTAGGAATAAACTTCTCCTCTGTCGCGACAAGTTATTTTTCTGTGGTGACTGACAGTTGATGCTGAAATGCAAAGGCTTTCATTTTTGTTTAAAACTTCAACACAATTAGTTTTCACGTGCTTCTTTATGTTCATTACAAGAACACACAACATGAAGACCTTCTGCAGTACTCAATAGATGCTTTGTTTTCAATGTGGCTTGGATGTGCGTAGCGCTACCTTAACTGCATAGGCTGACTGCACATTGCAGCACACTCAGATGTTTCCAGTACTTTGATTTTAGTCTCCAGCCAGCAACACACAACAAAATATCATCTTCTGCATGTTTGAGATCAGAATTCAGGCCCACAGTGGAAATGTTGTCTGTGCAAACAGCCACGCTATTATTAGTACTTCCTCAATTATGTGAGCTACATGCAAGTCTTTGTTGAGGATTTTCACGGCATGTAAATTTCTTTGGTTGGAGATTCTAAATATGGGAGAGAGAAATTGCTGCTGTTTAAAAATCTTTGGTTGTTTATTGTGTAGGGCATAATCTATACAATTTTAATTTATGCATTTCCTTCCTCATACTAGAATGACAGTGTGTCCATAGAGTGAGCATTTCAACAATGTTAGAGAGTGGTTGGAAACGGGGAATTTGATGTTTGTAGGTGTGAAGTCTGTCTCATGTCGTTTATTTGGAGTTTTTGCTTGCCTGCTTGAAAGAGGATTCCTGATAAGAGCAAAAGAGAGAAAGACTATTAAAACAGTCAGTGGCTGCACATCTGGTTGTTAGCCTGATGTGACTGCTTTTAGTTACACTCCAAAATTTGAATGTAAATAGTACCTTGAACATCATGAAAGGTCGCTGGAAGTGTAGGAGGAGCTAGTTGAATTTTTTCTAGCAGAAAGGGCCTACTGCTTTGTAGGATGAGGAGAGTGAAAGAGAACTTTGCCTTAAATGGAGCCATCAGTAGGAAATTAACTTTCAGTGGGGATGACTGTGCAGGGGAGGACATTAATTGTGAGGGGAAAAAGACAACCAAGTGTAAGTGAGCATGTGCTAATATGAAACATTAGAAAGCAATGTGTGGAGGGGAAAGAATGATCAGGCATGTGCAGGAAGAGAAGAGCAAAACAGATGTACTGCTCTGGAAGGCTGCACCAAGGCGCTTCTCTAAGTGCTTTCCAGCTGTTCTCAAATGTATCTGCACATAAACAGGCCTCCTGGGGCTATTAATCCAAAATTCCAGGGGAAAATACAAGATGTGGGAAAGGTATTTCTGTAATCCATCAAAGAATGGGCATGTACATGTGGTCCAACCAGAACTGGATTGATAAACTTCTGGCCTCAGTTATCTTCTCTGCCATTCATGGATATTTAGTGGAAAAGGCAGGGCAACACAGAGCAATGTCTGTATCTTTCTGTGAATGTTAGTATTTGGCACATCACTGAATGTAAATGTTGTTCTCCTACCATCACCAGGAAATTGGAAGAACCCTTGGCATTAGAAACCACACAGTCCAGCCATCGTTGTTTTCCCTCTGTGATTTATCTGGGACCCTGGGGCCACATATGAAAGCGTCTTTCTCCACCTGTAGAAATGTAACAGGAGACAAGGAAACTCTGCTTTTAGCTGTGTCTCAGAATAGAGGAAATTGCAGCAACAGCTACAAACAGAGGAAGGAATGATGTTGGTATCTGCTGTCATACCAGACCTGTAGGGTCTGTAACTGATCTTGGCTTTACATAGTGCTCCAAACCAAGTTGGTATGTGCAAGGAATGGGGCTAAGGCCTGTGTTTGACACAAGTCCTGCTTTGAGGAGGAGAGGGGACCACTGGAAGGATTACCTTTAAGCTGTCTTAGACAATGCCTAGAAATCCCTTTCTCTCCAGTGCTGCACATCTGCTGGTTCTTGGTTTCTTTTTGTGATTCTTCTTGTACCTCCCATTTGTTTGGCACTCTGAGTTTTCTCATTGCTTGGTACAATTTTAGCCACACTAAACAAGTAAATAAATATCTAGTATGTCTGGTAAGTTGTGGGGGTGTTTTAAATGTGGGGTTGAGTATTTTGTTTATTGGAAAGTCTGCATGGGTTTTTGGTTGATTGGTTTGCCTTTGTGGTGTGTAGGAGTATGCCATCTACATACTGTAGTACTGTTTTCTGTTTACTGTGCACCATATGGGCCAGGGATTGAGTATAAGGACTAATTTGTGTAAACTTCACCGCTGTTTCCCCCACTGAAGGTAATAAATTTCTGCTTCTGAGACTACAAAATCATCAAGTAAAGACTTGAACATCAGGTCCGGAGCTTTATTGTAAATTATAGCCTGTCTGTTGTAGCCTGGTAAGCAGATGCAGTCTCTTAGCGTATCTGTGTTAGAGGCTGTAGGTGTTTGAGAAAAGGTGAGGGTGGCACCTGGTCCTGGCTCTGTGAGCAGGTCTCTTCTGAGCCTGAAGGTGCTGGAGTCCTCTCTGCCATCACCGCCCAGGTGAGAGGAAGGACTCGAGTGTCTGGGAGCTTTTCCTTCTTAGGATTTTATAGTTTGTATCTAAAACACAGCTGGCTCTGTGAGGTGCATTCTCAGATTAATTCCTTACTTCCTTTTGGCAATATTTTGATAGGAGTTTTTTTGTCTGCCAGCTTGTAAGGAGTTGGGTTAAACCTAGCCTGAATGGGAGTGCTCCCTAAAGAGGGGTTATTTGTGCAAATCAGCTTTGTAGAAACCCAGCCTGTCCCTGGTCACTGGGGGATCGTAGCTTGGCATGCTCTGAGAGGTTTCAATGCATATTTAAAAGCCTCTGCTTTTACTAGTTCAGTAGGATTTTTTTTTTTTTTTTTTTCTTTTTAAGAGTGTGTAGCAGGATGAATCATTCATGGTTTTAGGACATCTTGGTACATGAGTGGTAAGAAGACACGTAGCCAAGGTTATGATGTTTTGTCTTGGACTGTGTGCTGGTGGTTCATCTCTGCAGCGGGAGATGGCTCTGGGCATTATTTTCTTACAGAAATGCTGGCGACTTTTATTTTAGCATTCCCCATCATGGTGGACCTTAGACTGAGATTTCCCTCGTTATTTCCTCTTGTGCACTTGAATAATTTTAAGTTAGAGCATTTTTAATAAGTTTATTTTCTTGTATACACATATGAACAGATCACCACTGGCAAGTCTATTTCTATATATTTGCTTTTGAGTCCTCATTTTCAAATTACAATTTCTGCTAACTCCATCCATGGAAATAAGGACAGAGCCATGTAAAGGGCAGAGAGTGCCCGGCCAGAGGGTTGGCTTGGGAGCATTTTATTGCCTCTTGAGACTGCAGGATGCTGCAAAGGATGGGGCAGGCCATGGCCTGAGAAAGGTACAGCTTCATTTTTGGGCAGGCCAGCCTACATATGCAGCAAGATATGGGACCATTTGTGATACTACAGACTGTGAAAGCTTTCTGCTTCTTCCCTCTAGTGCTTTGTTGTGCCTGCAATGTCAGTAGTCCCTGCCAATAAATGGAGGTTGCTGCTTCTTGCTGCCTGTCCTGCTCAGGGCTTCCTCATGCTCGAAGTAGCTCGGCCAACTGATTCCCAGAGCATTTCCTTGAAACTTGGAACTTAATTTTGCCAAAGATGTCATGGTACAGAGGGGCAAAGGGGAAATTTGTGAGAGTTCCTTTAGTTAATTTCATCTGGCTGAAGCCTGTATCTGCTTGAGGACAGATGACTTTTTAGTTAGTCGGAAGTCGGAATTCATAGTGATTGCCTCTTTGTCTAAACTTGCTCTGCTGCTTGTCTTTGTGCAAGGTGGCCTCTGCGTTTTGAAGTGGAAAGGGCAGAGAGGATACTAAAGTGGTGAATAGTGTCCAGCTGAGAACAGAAGAGGCCTCCACCACTGGTGACATTTGAAACTGGAAGAATAGCCCTGATTGGAAAGGGCACCTGTTTTATGTGCTGGGAGGGATTTGGGGCAAATGAGCTCTGAGACCAAGATGGAGCTTTGTCTGAGAAGGAGAAGGGATTACCCTCTGGGATGCAGGTGAAAGAAACACATTATTAGTTTCACCATAGCAGAAAGTAGCAGTGTGGAACCATCACAAGAGATTCACTCAGCCTTGCCAATGGTTTTATGACAATATTAGGCATGCCATGGTTTTGGTGTACTTTTTAAACATTAGAATGTGACTTGTTACAAAAACCAGTGTGAAGGGAAAAAATGAGTGCCTGTGGCTGGCATCGAATTTACATATGCAAAGTTGTATTGTGTTAATAAGGGGTTTTCCTCCTTTTGTGATCATGCTTAGTTGTTTCCTCTGATTCTGTAGGAACTTTATGTACTTATAAATGCCTCAAACCAAGGGGGGAATGAAATGAACAGTGATGAATTTGTAGGGTCCTTTCGGGTCATCAAATTTTGTTTTAATTATTTTTTCTCCAGTAAAAGCAGATATGGGAATTCTAATGCCCTGACACTGCAAATATTGTAATCATCCATTTATAACCAAATTTGGATTTGGGGAATTGACAGTTCATGGCTTTCCTGTTACATGAATTATGCTTCCTAAATTCTAGTGTTCTTTCTGTCTCCTTGTAGGATCAGGCATGTCTTCTAATACTAGGCTTGGAGTTCAATACCAATAAAAACATACTTGTTCTGGTCAATTCAGATGCTTTTTTTTTTGCAAAGTAGGCTGTGACTGGTTAACTGAGGTCTTTGGTGGTTTCACCTTCTATGGATTTATACTTTTTTTGTAAAGGAGAAATACAAGAAGTGTAGCCACAGTTTCCTTCCCACAGTATTTGTAAATGTGTGTCTTCAAAAAACTGTAAAAAAGAAAAAAAAAAAGGGGGGGGCGGGGAGGAAGCAGCACACTGGTTTTTGGGGGGAAGTTCATTATCTGTGGCTCAGTTTGCATAATTCTTTGAGGGGAATTCACCTCTAGGGTCTAGTTCCGTGCAGCTGGGCACCAGGGAGAAATAAGCAGCCCAGCTTTGAGATCAGGGTCTGGCCTTTTTAGCTGACATACTGTGGGTGCTACCAACACAGCCTGGTATTTTAAACTTAAGAGTTCCCAATAGATGTTACATCTGACAGCTGAAGAAAGGAGACTGACATACTCTTACATGAGATAAAGGGGCAGCGTTAACATCTGCAGAATGAAAAGACTTTATTTTTTCAGTGTCGCTCTGCAGTTCAAAATCCTATTTCTGGGAATATTTCTGAGATGGAAGAAAAAATTCGGAAATTTTTTTGAAAGTTTCTTTTGCATGACCTTTAAGTGGCTAAGAGGCTAACCATTTATTCTTTCTAATGAACCTTGTACTAGTTTTAAGAATCTTCTTACAACCAGCTGAAAAAATGTGCTTTATAGAAACTTTTAAGTTCAGTGTGTTTACTTGAATGATCAATGATAAATTAAATGTATTGCCACATCCACATTAAAATAATTGAAACTATCACTAAGTACATGCAAAGCATTAGTAGATCCTGGTACTGTGAATGTGTTAACTGAAATCCAGTTTTAAGACATAATTATGGGAAAGGACAAGGCTGCAAGATCTGGAATTAGATCTGTTGGCCCTTTGTCCTTTAATCTCCATAACAATGCAGGTAATTGTGTATATATAATAAATCTCAACAATACTCTCCTTTGTCTCTATTAAAGGAAAGAAAACTTTCCTTTGTCTGTAACTTATCAAGGACTTGCATTTGGAGATGTTTAAATTTCTACAAGATAGTTACAAATAAAAAAGCTAGCCAGCCACAGAAGCAAATAAAATTAAAAAAAAGAAAATTTTATGTTTTGAATCCATTTAGGAACAAGCATCTTTGCCAGCTTAACAGTTACAGATGAAGTGTTGTTATGAAGTGTTTAGCTGTTCTTCGTAAGATAAGCCTTTAATGGCAAATGTCCTCCAGCACCATGTCAGTGCTTTTTTGTCTTCTTGTCATCTTTCTCCAGCTGGAGTGATTTTTCATTATTGCTGAAAGGTAGTTGATCTAAAATACCAATACCTTAACACGATGTGTCTTTTTATGTGGATTTGCAACTATGTAATGATAGTGTAATTGCTTCTGTGTTTTCGTTGTGTATGCCCGATTCCTCTGTGACATTGTCATTTCTGATCTCTGCTGTACACTGGTAGTAAAAGATCCACATTAAAGAAGCTAATAATTAGTTTTCTATAGTCATGAAATTGAAAGCTTAAAATGCTTTAAAAAAGCAGCCGTTTCTTTAACCAACTTTAGAATCATATAACCTGCTTTAAAAAAAAAAATCCCACCAATGAGGCATTATATGCTTTTGATGATTAAAGTATATAATTAGTTTATTGCACTCTGCATTAACCTACCTTTCTCTTTCTTTCTTGTCTGCAATATTTTGCAAAGTACTGACCCTGCTAGTTGTTCCTGCTTTCTTCCAAATGAATTTTTTTTTGGACAGAAGGGGGAGATGAAAAAGAAAAAAGATGTCTTGTCTGCAGATCTTTATTCAGAGTCATGGCTACATGCGGTATTTGCTCACTACTATCTTCAGATTGCATCAAAGTTCATTCCAGCTACATTAATCAGAGATTTGCAGTGAAAACTGGTCAGCTCAACATTTAGTCTTCTACTGTAGAAATGTGTGGAAAAGAGAGAAGATAAGATACTGCCAAACTTGAGTTTCCTGTATGAGTAAAAGCCTCTTACTTTTTGCTCTCCTTTAGTCAGGAATTTGCTGCTCCGTCTTCCAGGGAGTCTGTGGGACTTCCAAAATCCTGCTAGAGTTTTGGAAGATTAAGTGAGTGACTGAGAAGTTTTACGACTTGCAGTAGGTTGTGCTGTCAAGATTTGTCTGAGGATGCCAGAGCTGCTCACCTGCTGCCCCTCATATCTTCTTTTCACACTCTTTGTCCTCCTTGAACAGGTTGTGTTTTGTGGCCTAGAGGTTGTAAATGGTATGGGATGTTGTGCATTTGTACATGGCTAATACTAAGGAATCTTGATGGGGTTAGGACCTCTGGCAATGAGTTCAAAAAAGAAATCTTTCTCAGTCCCCAGGTGCATGTAGGAAGCCAATATAGTGCCCCATCACATCTGTTTCCACCAGGATTCACTTCTGCTCACGAACTGTGTCAAAATTGAGAGCTGGAGGGGGAAAAAAGCTTGCCTTGCACAACTTCCTGCATTTTCTGAATACAGTATTCCTTTTTGGTCATGAATAGGTTAGAAATCAGACAAAAGCTGGGTTGTAGGGTCTTATCCCTTTCTTCTTTAAGCGAATTGGTTAATTCTTGCTGAGTTTGTAGATAGGAAAGGCGTTCCTTACATCAGGAACAGAGGGTGAAGCGTTTCTTGTGCTGTGAGATAGGCATGGACCTCTAGACACAGGGCAGCCTGTGGTAAACCACTATGTGGACACTGAGCATCCAGGATGAAATTTGCTGTCCTGCTAAATGCCTGCCAAGGACAGCAAATTTCATCCTGGATGCTCAGTGTGTCATGGAGCAAGTCTGAGTTGTGAAACAGCTACTTGGAGCAAGTAGGGGTAGCAAGAGGGATTGGGATGCTAGGGAGCAAATTGTACCTGTGACCCTATGACATAGCTGTCCAGATCCTGCTGAGAAATCAGGGCTGAAGACTACACTTGTTATATTGAAATGGTGCAAAAATCAGTGTGCTAGTGAAATGTCCACTTTGTAAACAGCTAGCATCAGGCTGTTCAAGCTCCAAACTGTGTGTATTGTACATAACTGAAACAAACCTGGTTGTTGCCTTTGATTGCACAGCAAATGCTTCTTTCTGCTGAGGAAGAAAACCCACAGTTTGTTTCTGGATGTCTCATAGTGCAGTGACTGGTCTTGTGGGTAATCTGTGGTTTGTATGTATTGGGTGGTGTTTGGAGGACTCTAATTAGAGATGTTCCTAACCCTGCTTTAATGCAAGGAAAGGAGCTAAATGAGAACGGTGTGTGGTTACAGCTGAGAAGGACATAGAAAAGCAAGCGTCCGAGGCTAATTGAGCTTAGGGCGTAAGAACTCTTTCATCATGTCCATCTCTATGAAACCAAAAGCAAAGACAAGTTTCTAAAGAAAAGGAACTAAGTTGTTGGGGAGGATGATGATTAAACACAGAGTGTACATGGGGAGCAAGACTGCTGCAGCCTACGTAAGTTAACAGTGTGTATCAATTACTGAAACGGTGCCCAACTATGTGCTGTTTCATTACATAGAGCTGAACCATATTCATCTCTGAAATAAAACTGACCAGTCCGCCTCCTTCTTTTTAATTAGATCCTGTTGGGATGAGACATCCCTTCCTGAAATGAGAGAAAGGTAAAATTCAGCTCTCTTCCTCGCCCCCCACAAGACTGTTGCACACTTGACAGCTGTGATAATATGACACTATCCCTTGTGATTTGGATACTGCTTAAAAGTGATAAAAGGCATTTCTAGGCAGCTAGTATTGAACTTGCAGGCTCTTGCTACATGAGGTTACCAGCTGTATGCTGCTTACAATGAGGTGATGATAATTGGTGTCTGCTGATGGTCAAAACCATGATTATCCACGAGCTTAAGGAATGAGCCTGTCTGATTCATCTACTGCACTACACAGTAGAAAAGTCTCCAGTCTCTACAGTTACCACTGTTGAGAGGAGGATGTGATAGGTGTTACTGTTAGCTTATATGTATGCTTCATAGTATTGCTCAAAGCTGCATAGCTAAGAGTGGGGTTACTTTGCTTCTTGTTGTGAAAATGCATACGAAAGCAGTCTCTGTTCTGAAATACCTGATTGTGTGTTATTTTTAAGCATGCACATGTGCAAATGCACAGTCTGTATTTAAGGAACACTTACGGCTGCAAAATCTGTCTCTGAAAATCAAGGAGGTGTTGGAGTTAAAGCTCCCCATTTGACATTAATCTGCCCCTTTCCAACGGAGCCAGGACCCACAGCACACACTCCTTTCTCCCTCACCGTGTTTAGCTGCCTTTGCTCAGTGCCAGCCCCCTCATCAGAGGAAGCTGTTTGAGAAGCTTCAGCTTGCCCAGATATGTTTTGTGATGAAGATGGAGGTTGGCTCTGTGCAGCTCCCTGTACAGCCTTGCCAAGAAGTATGTTCCCCCACTTGGATTTTGGAGCAGCTTTCAAGCTGAGGTGAGAGCCTGCCCAACTGCAGCTGAGCAGGTGCCTGGTAAGGTGAGTGCCCTGCTGACCTGGGGCCTGTCCCAAAAGATCAACTTTCTGGCCTCACCTTGGACCTATCTCAGCACTACAGACGTGACTGGTGATCCTGACCCTGGGCTGAGCCTGGATACCAGTCATTTCAGGGCCTGCCATGCTCAGGTGCCATGGCAGTGCACCCCTGACTGGTAGAGCCTCCACCTCCTGCTGTGCTATCCTGCTCAGCTCTCTGCTCCCGTTTCCCCACCTTCCCATGCACCTTCCTTACATTGTCTTCTGACTATTTCACCTAATTTTTCCCCATCTTTCCTCTTCCCCAGTCTCCCTCTCCTATGTATGGGATGCTTAGGGTTCTTACGGAGCATCTTTGAGTGCTCGATTTAGCTTAGTTTTTCTCTAGGTAGCTTTTTGCTGCGTTTATTCTTCTTGGCTCCAGTAGGCACAAGTCAATTAGGGCTTTTTATTGTGATATCCCAAGTGTTTTTGATGTCAGTGAGGTTTTTCTCAGCAACAGCAAAGGCTACCTTAGGACTGAAAGGATCAGGGGATGTCCATTTCTTGCCAGACTTCGGACCATTGCTGTAAAGCATGAGGACATAAGGAAGAAAAGGTCACTGGGGTGTTTGGTATGGGCACAGCAACATTTTCCCTCATACTCATTTTCTCAATATTTTGAAGCATTTTGGCTGCAAGATTTCATAATTAAGTAAGTATATTTAGTGAGATCATGTAGTCTTAAAAATTTCCCTCCAAATTTAAGCACTTGGGGTAAGTTATAAGCAAATGAAAAGGGGTCTTCTGTTAGGAAATCCTGGGCAATGCTACGTTACACCCCGTGCTATTACCATTCAGACTTCTTATTTAACTGTTTGGCCTTGATTTTCCAGAGCATCACTGCCTTCCTCCCTTCCATACAAAACCACTCTTCCTACTTCTGCCTCTCATCTTGCTGCAGGTGTTCATTCCAGCCAAGCTCTGTGGTTTTGGATGCAGTGTGTGTGCGTGTCCTCAGCTGTAGCGGTGACTGTGGTGCTGCTTTGGTGACATCTCTGAGCGCACCTGAGAGCGGCCGCCCTGGCAGAGCTGCGCCTCAGCCTGGTGTTGCAACCTTTCCTCCCTAAATTCTCCCTTCTCTGGGCCAGATCATCCTGTTTTAATTTAAAGTGGGTGAAAGCTTCACCCATTCTGTAAAATCTTTGAGTTTTCTTAATGCAAGTGTGGATGGTCTCTCTCATAGTGATCTACTTGTTTCTAAATCAAATGCATATAGTTTTCTAAGTCTTCTCCGCATCTTCACTGTTGCAATTTGTCAGTCATCTGGACTGCAAATCCTTCCCCGATGGCCCCATCTTTTACACTGTTCCCTGTTATTAAATATTATTTTAGAAACACGGCTGTATTCATATTTTAGCATTTTTATCAATATGAAACTTCAGAGTATGACTTCTCTTTTAAAAGGTCTATTTCTAAAATTCAGGCTTATTCTTTATACCTTTATCTCTCCCCCTTTTCTGCTCATACCTCAAGGCAAATTTTAGCTGTGTGGGTGGAAAGGCTTTTAGTAATGTGGGGGAAACAGAAAATAGTTTGTTGCAGAACTTGGATTGTAATTGTATATGGTGCAGGGTCCACCCAAATTTTGTCATGCTTGTCTTCATTTTTGCATATACATGTCACATAATAGTTTGTGTTAATTTGTATTTATTTAGTTTGCCTAGGAGGAGGAGGGTGTTTTAATTGAAAGCAAAAATTCCTGTAAACCATATGCTTCACTTTTCAGTCAGCTCTAATTAAATTTCTTTTTCCTCCCTTATTTCAAGTTATTTTGTGTGCATGAGAACTTATGTGGGAGATCCCCATTGTTGTTATCATGTCATGGTCCTATTTGATGATCTCATAGTTTCCTCTGTGTTGATCAGAAATGTTACCGAAGATTGTGATTACGAACACATTCTTTATACGGAAAGAGATTATAGTAAGTTAAATATTACTTCTGTAAATCCTTTGATCGGTATTTCAGAGTGATAATGAAGATCAATGTATTGAGCCCACCGGTAAAGCTTCTGTTCATAAATGTAGAGAAAAAGCATCAGTGTCTGAAGTAATGCAGTGAACTCGTGACACACAGCTCGGGCTTTCTGAATTTCAGTGCTGCTGTCTAAGTGCAAGAGGACCCTACTCTTGTTTTCTCTTTCTGCCAGAAAATAATTTCTAATACTACTCAGCTTTTGTATAACTATAAGGTATTATGATACTTTTAGTGCTGCTAGCCCGTTCAAGAACATATGTGTGTGTATGTTTATGTGACTGTGTATACACACGTGTGTGTGTATATATATGTGAACAGGAGAGAAGAAATGAGCATTTAGTGTGAAATAATTTATTTTGGTATTTAGTTTTATTTGTTTAGTATCAAGTATTGTTTAAAAGAGGAAAAGGAACTGTGTGTTGAGATAAGCAGTAGGAGAATTAAAAAAACTTTAAAAAGAATTTAAAAAGACATATACTTGGCTTAAATGATGTCCAGACTTATTGTGATGTTTTCCAGGCACTGGTATTTTCTTTTTTTGTTAAGATTATAAACAGTTGGGTTTTGTTGAGTCTGCAAAATAACAAAAAAGAGCCACAATATTAATGCATTTAACTGTCCCCAAAATATGCATTTGAGTGCATTGTTTTACTTGTCCTTTTTGTTTAAAGATGAGTCTTGTTGTAGCAATTTTTAACTTCTATGACTGATTAAGGAACTATTAGCTTTACAAATAACCATATGATTAATTGCAGGGAAAAATATTGATGAATTGAATAGAAAAGTACTTGAATGCTTTCACCTTAGGCACTTAGAGGGAATTTCATGAATAGAACATGCCAGTGTTATTGCAGCGGCTCTTCTGTTTCTGTTCAATCAATCTGGGCAGGATGTCTTTTCACAGGTTTTTGGTGTAGCCGCATCTCTGCAACTGGTGGAAAAATCAAGGGCTTATTCCAGCCCTAGCATCATTGGCGTTGGGGTGGCTGCATGGTAAAAAGGGCTGGGGAACTGGTGGGGACATTGTAGTGCTGTATATTTGCAAGTGTGGGTTTGAAGTGGGCGTTTATGAGCTCAGCCGTCCCTTGCTAGGCTGGTGTGTGTCCGGTCCAGATCCTTCTTTGGTGTCAAGTTTACATGTTGCAGATACATCTGAGTGTGGGGGTGGAAAGATGGGATGAATTGCCAGGGCTTCAGCACCAGCACTGAAAGTTTGCCTTGCCAAAGCGGAGCCTAGCAGCTTGCTTTCCATCCAGCCCATCTGATGAGGGATTTGGGCTCTGCTTGTTTGGGTCCCAGGGGCTATGGCTGGTTATGTGTTGGCTCAACAAGGTGTCACATGCATTTGGGCTCCACAAAACTGTTTTCTGAAGCTTTTGGTCACCTATCTCTTTTTCAGCATTGCTATCTGGACGACAGCACTGTGAACTTCTGGCTGCAAGCAAATGGTTCCTGGAGAAAAGAGGAAATTAAACAAAAAACCTTGATGGATTTTATACTCGCAATCCAAGAATGTATTTTCCTATGAAAATACAATCTATGGAAATCTAAGTCATAGTCTGCTATGACACGGTAGAAGATGACTTATCTTGTACTGTTAGAACTCAAAGAGGATGCTTGCCAAGTCTGAATGTCTCCAGATATATAAATAATGTTTTATTGTCTTGTCATGGTCTAAGTATATATTGCCTTCAAATAGGAAAAATACATAATATTGCTTATTTTAAAATCTTTCTTTTCAAAGGCATATGCCAAGAAGCAGTGTGCTGGGGAATAAGTTCAGTTGTAACTGGGGAATTTTTTTTTTTTTGGTAGCAGAATGGTTTGTGAATGAGCAATGGAGATTGTGACCTACAGGGTTACAAAATGTGGGAATCTGCCTGTCTAGCCAGCACTATAAATAAATGAGAAAAGCTTTTGAAAGATTTTTGTCATCTCGATGTACATTATTTTGTTTCAGCAAGTCTACTTTGCTTCACAAACTCTGTTCTGTATGTGGTGCTATTTATAAACTGGGGTGGAGGAAGAGTCTCTGGGAGTGGGCGATTCACAGACACAAAATAGGGCCATAAACAATGTTAACACTGTGGCATAATCTGATAAAATCAAACTTGGACAAAGAGTGCAATGCTGTTCCTCACTGGGGCTGTTGTGCAGCAGCCGTTTCTCCCTTTCCGCTGACCTTATCAGACTTGTTGAAAATGCCATCTAGTTTCGTTTTCACAGGGGCCTGACACTGAGTTGCCCAAGGTTAACCTGAGAGCAACACTGTGGCTCGGTCTTCTGCACGGCGACTCTCGTGCCTGACCCATCTGAGGAGTGTGTGTCACTGCTGGTTTTGTGGGACGGGTCAGAGGAGTGTCCGAGGGCTTCCTGGTAGCTCAGTGACTGGTTCCTCTGCACCCTGGCCACAGGTGGCTGCAGAGAGCTTGTGTTCCCAGCAGAAGGTGGATCAACGTTCGGATCACAGCCTATAGGAGCTGGGGCGATGTGTGTTCCCTCCTGCTGTGCCTATTATGAGCTCTGGCAGAGGAAATGGGATGGAGAATTTAGCAAAGTCTCCTGGGGGTTGCCTGTGACTGCACGGAGGGACAGAGGGCAGAGCAGACAGGAGCTGGTTTCATATACTGAAGCAGTATTTTGAGTGTATCTCTTTCCTGTATAGGTAGAGGTAGCTTAGTTACCTCCAGGAATAAAATAATGTGTGCTTCCTTGTGCTAATTAAAACACTGACAAAGTCCAGGATTAGTTACTGGAAGAGCAGAAAGCAGAAGTTTTATGAAGAGGAAGGTTGTAATCATTACTGCTTCTATATGGCAGTACTTGGAGATGTTATCTGAGCTGAACTTTGAGGCACAGCATATGCTATATGTGTGTACATTGTCTCCAAAACCATTACAGTCTGTTGGAGAGGAAGTGATTTGTCAAGTTTACCCAAGTACTACATAGGAGAGCTCATCCTAAAACTCCGTATTCGTAAGCAGGCTAACATATTTACAGCACCATGGTATGTCCAGCAAATAATAATTCAGTGAGTCACATAGGAGAGGAGTACGTGAAGAGATTAAGGCAAAGACTGTAGCACAGGAATTAAAGATGAAATTTGCCTGTGCTGGTGGGTGGAGATCCCAAAGTGTTTCCTGCTCAGAAGCCTGTTTAAAAAAACCAACCAACCAACCAAACAAAAAGCACTTATGAGCATTCAATCCACAATGGCAATGAAAAGCACAGAGTTTAGGAAAAAAAAAAAAAAGCAAGCCCAACCAAATAAAAATATGCAGACAAAAGTGTGTACTCATCATAGGCAGGAAAAATCCTATCTTTTGCTTTCTCCTGTTATGGGAGGGGTCATTGTTTCTTTTTCTAGTAAAAGAATCCTTTAAGAAAAAAAAGTCTGTGGGAAAGGAGAATAGTCTGAATTGAGTCTTTGAGATGTTACATTACAGAGAGTCACAGAACATTTACTATGCAAATGACTATCTGCCTTATTAGATGCCTCAATAGAGTTCATTGTCTCAATATTGCTATTATTGGAGATGGATGGACACTACATGATTTTAGCATCAAGCTGAAAGTCTCATTGCTAGGGTAATAGTGCACTGACTTAAAGGAGAGAATTGAATTAAGGGGAGTGAAAGATCCATTGCTCTGTCCATTTTAGTTTGTGTTTTGTAGACTGTGCATCTTTTTAGGGGTTGTAACAGGGGGGGGTTTGTGCTTCATGGGCTTCGTTTTGTTCATCTTTCATTCCTAATAGAAAGAAAGCCCTTCTATGGGGAGGAACTCTCTAGCACCTGCTGTGTTTTTGCTTTATTATGGTTGTAGGAGTGCTGGCGTTGCTGGCCAGTGGCAATGCTGGCATCTTTCTCAGGTGGGTGCTGGCCCTGTACCAGCTTGGTGTCCTCCTGGAGGAAGAGAACCTACTTCTTTGCTCCCTGGTGTCAGGAACTCATCACAGTACTGCTCTTCTCCTCTCTTAGCTGGCTTCTTATCTGTAGGACTGCTTATGGGTTTTTCCCTGAGCTTTTACTAGAGCCTTGTGTACTGCCTGGGGCAAAATCTAAATCCTGAGAGCTGCTGAAGTCAAAATCTATCTAATGTCAAAATCTATGCCTCAACAGCATCTCCCTTAACCCTGCTTTTGAGGTCTTGCTTTGGATGTAGTGAGATGCCTTACAAGCAGACAAGAATACTTTCACAGGTCAGGTGCTTGAAATTACAGCTAACTGGTGTTTTTGTGGTGTGTGTTGGGGTTTTTGTTTGGGTTAAGTTTTTTTTTTTTGTAATCCAACTTCTTAAAGAGACATGGCAGCAGGAACTTTGGCTATGCAGTTGTTAGAATGAATGGTCAGTGGTACTTTTTTTTTTTAGGTTTTATTTTTTTCTGGGCATCACTTCATGTGTTGGATCTGACTACTTTACAGAATGGGAATTTTCAGATAAAACTTTGTCTCAGGGACTGCGTGTTTGCTGTCTCTGTGGCCTCATGGCCATAGTAAGGATCCATCATGGAGTTTTCAGTTAGGGGCTGGGCTATACTGCTGTTGTCTATGGAAGGAGGCATCTCTCCTAAGCAATTTTGGTTCTTCTAAACCTACTGTTTACTTAATTTGCTTCTTGGTTTGGGGAGTGAAACCACCCACTTTCTCTCTCTCTTGTATTGTTTGGTTAATATGTGTGAAAGTTAATGAGTAACTAGAAGAACTACAGGCAAATTGGAAAACAGTACCTAACGTTACTCAGTGTTTGGTTTTTTTCTGTAGCTTTTCAGTTGTGGAGGGGGTGGGGAGGGACCATTTACTCATTAAACAAAAGAAGTTCTCAATAGCCCCCAGCGTTTCCTCCCAGATATCCAACTGCCTCCCTTTAGTCCTTAAAAGTAGCACCTGTCATGCAGTACTTTCTAATATGAATTAATAATCAGGGATTGCAATGACTACACACTGTGTAGGACAGAGAAGCACTAAACCTACCAAACATACAGAAGATTATTCTGAACTTGGGAGCTTTGTTTTGTATGCTTTGTTCTTCTGATATCCTAGTCTACATTCTGCAGCCTCTCCATGTGTCACCTAACACAGCCCAGACAGATAACCCTGATGTAAATGACAGCAAGAAACCACTCAGCTGAAATCACAATTCTGTGGTGTGAGCTTAGGCACTACCCTGTGTTTTCCTGTCCCCTCACCAGTGCTAATGGTGAGGCTAGTGGCTCTTACCTCTCCATTTCACCAGAGCTGTATGTGTGCTCTGAGCTCTGTGATTGTAGAGCTGGCTAAATCTGGTCCTTAGTTTTCTTTAAATATTGACGGTAACTTCCTTCTTCGAGTGACAGAGGAGCCAACAAGGAGAGGTGCTATGCTGGACATGGTTCTTGTCAAGAAGGGAGGGGCTGGTGGGGAATGTGAAACTCAATGGCAGCCTTGGCTGTAGTGATCATGAAATGGTGGAGTTCAAGATCCTTAAGACAGCGAGGAGGGCACACAGCTCGCTGCCCTGGACTTCAGGAGAGCTGACTTTGGCCTCTTTGGGGATCTGCTTGGTATAGTACCATGGGATAAAGCCTTGGAGGGAAGATGGGCCCAAGAAAACTGGTTAATATTCAAGGATCACCAAGGTCAGGAGTGATGCAGCGCAATCAAGAAGTTGGGCAAAAACACCAGGAGGCCTGCATGGAGGAACAAGGAGCTCCTCGACAAACTCAAACATGAAGCCTACAGAGAGTGGAACCAAGGACAGGTACCCTGGGAGGAATATAGAGAAACTGTCCGAGCAGCCGTGGATCAGGTTAGGAAAGCTAAAGCCCTAATACAATTAAACCTGGGCAGGGATGTCATGGGCAACAAGAAAAGCTTCTATAGGTACATCAGTGATAAAAGGAAGACTAGGGAATGTGTGCACTCTCTAGAAGGAAATGGGAGACCTGGTTACCTGGGATATGGAGAAGGCTGAGGTCCTAAATGACTTTTTTGCCCCAGCAAGTGCTCTAGCCACACTGCCCAAGTTGCAGAAAGCAAGGGCAGGCACTGGGAGAATGACCCACTGTAGAAGATCAGGTTCAAGACCACCTGAGAAACCTGAAGGTGTACAAGTCCATGGGACCTGATGAGATGCATCTGTGTGTCCTGAGGGAACTGGCAGATGAAGTAGTTAAGCCGCTATCCATCATATTTGAGAAGTCGCGGCAGTCTGAAGTTCCTGCTGACTGGAAGAGGGGAAACAAAATGCCAATTTTTTGGAAAGGGAAAACAGGAAGACCCAGGGAACTACAGGCCAGTCAGTCTCACCTCTGTGCCCAGCAAAATCATGGAGCAGATCCTCCTGGAAACTATGCTAATCCACATGGCAAATAAGCACATGATTGACGATGGCCAATATGGCTTCACTAAGGGCAAATCATGCATGACAAATTTAGTGGCCTTCTGTGATGGGGTTACAGCATTAGTGGATAACAGAAGAGCAACTGAAATCACCTACCTGGACTTGTGCAAAGCATTTGGTGCTGTCCTAGACAACATCCTTGTCTTTAAAATGGAAAGACATGGATTTGACAGATGGGCCACTCAGTGGATAAGGAATTGGCTGGATGGTTGCACTTGGAGAGTTGTGGTCAATGGCTCAATGTCCAAGTGGAGACCAGTGATGAGTGGTGTTCCTCAGGGGCTGGTATTGGGACCAGTATTATTTAACATTTTTGTCAGAGACATGGACAGTGGGACTGAGTGCACCCTCAGCAAGTTTGCCAATGACACCAAGCTATGTGGTGCAGTTGACATGCCTGAGGGACAGGATGTCATCCAGAGGGACCTTGACAGGCTTGAGAGGTGTGCCCATGCAAACCTCATGAAGTTCAACAAGGCCAAGTGCAAGATCCTGCACGTGGGTCAGGGCAATCTGAAGTGCATATACAATCTGGGCAGAGAATAGATTGAGAGCAGCCCTGAGAAGAAAAACTTGGGGGTGTTGGTACATGAGAAGCTCAACATGACCCAGCAATGGGCACTTGCAGCCCAGAAATTCAAATGTATCCTGGGCTACATCAAAAGAATTCTGGTCAGCAGGTCAAGGGAGGTGATTCTCTCCCTCTACTCTGCTGTCATGAGACCCCGCCTGGAGTACTGCATCCAGCTCTGGGACCCCCAGTATGACAGAGACCTGGACCTGTTGGAGTGAGTCCAGAGGAGGGACATGAAGATGATCAGAGGGCTGGAACACCTCTGCTATGAGGACAGGCTGAGAGAGTTTGGGTTGTTCAGCCTGGAGAAGAGAAAGCTCTGGGGAGATCTTATAGCAGCCTTCCTATACCTAAAGGGGGCCTACAAGAAAGTTGGAGAGAGACTTTTTACAAGGGCATGTAGTGATAGGACAAGAAGTAATGGCTTTAAACTGAAAGAGGGTAGATTTAGATTAGATATTAGGAAGAAATTCTTTACTGTGAGGGTGGTGAGACACTGGAACAGGCTGCGCAGAGAAGCTGTGGATGTCCCATCCCTGGAAGTGTTCAGGGCCAGGCTGGATGGGGCTTTGAGCAGCCTGGTCTAGTGGAAGGTGTCTCTGCCCATGGCAGGGGAACTAGATGATCTTTAAGGTCCCTTCCAACCCAAACCATTCTATGATTAAGGAAATCTTAAATATTAAGATACACATTTTCCTTATAAATATTTATGAAGAAATAGGTAAACTGCAGAGTAAGGCATACTCCACTCTTACTGTGTCATTCAGCTTGGGTTATGTGCTCTAGCTTTCAGTATTTCAGTGTTGCTTATGAATGTTTAGTAAACTTTCTTTCCTTTTGGATATATGAATATACGATTGGAAGTTCTCTACTTCACTTTTTCACTTCAGTTTTCCATCCTGATCTTGAGAGGTTAATTTAATACAAACGTGTAAATAGAAAAGGACATGAAGGTATTGGTGACTTTTGTAACTCTTGTCTTCATGTTTTCACAGAAGTTTTGAATCTATCTCAGAACAGTTAGTTTCTGAGGGTTAAAAATTGCTACTTGGTGTAGTCTGGGAGTTCTTCTGGGGAAGGTTTAAGCAGTAACTTAGCCTAAATTCCTCTAGCACCTAATCCAGCAGACATTATGAGGTCATAAAGCAGCAGCTCTTCTGATTTTATTGATTTTTATGATACTTTTCTACTGTTTTGACCCCTGACATGATGACTAGTGGAAGCTCTTCAAAAAACAAAACCAGAAACAACCTCAAAACACGTATGTCCTCCTGGAGATTCTGGCAGCATCTTGGCCAAGTCACTGTCACATCTGCTCTGTGTATTCAGTCATGTTGCATGTGTTCAGCCATAAAACAGGAAAGGAAAAAGTACTGTAGGAAACAGTAAATTATGTCTGTAAACCCAAAAGCTTTCGTGCATTATCAGGAATAAACATAGTACCTGAAAATATTCTTAACTGATTAAAATGAGAAGAAAGTTCTAATTAATAGTGCAGCTTTTAGGCTAGAATTCTGTTTATGCCGATTTCAGTGAATGGAGGGTTAACTTGTATTTTCCCTCTATCAATAGAGAGAACTTAAGAACATACTGGATAAAAGACTACAGCAGTATGACTCGTTTGGTGTGTACAGCAACAGAAATTCTGCTTTTGCTCATCAGAAAGGCTCAGTGTACAAGGTAGTGTACTGTGTTGCCCTGAGCTTTCTGTCTAATCTTTAAATGGGTATGTGGCATTTTGCGTTGCTTGAATATATTCTGTGATAATACATAATAAGGTTCTATTATATGCAAGAAGCACACTTAATACTGGTTCTGCCATTGCATTTGTTTTGAACATCGTGACTTTTATGCAGCTTCTCTTTTTGTCATATGACTCCTTAGTATTTTTTTTTCTATTCACTTTATTGAAATAACAGGGAAAACATTCTCAGTATCTCACTTAAGAAAGCATGTTATGCATTTTTTGCCCGGCTCTGTACAGTTCAATTACCATTTCATAAAATGGCTCATAAAGCTGTGAAGAGCTCCAAGGTCATTATTTCTCCCACTCTCTTTTTCTGACTCCCTCACTTGTCTCAGAAGGGCTTTAATCATTTATCATGTCCTTCCTCTTAGAATTTATATTTTATTTTCAGCATCACCACCTGCCTCAAGTGAAATTTCCTCCATTCCTAATGGAAGACTGAAGGTCTGGTTGTATGGTGAAGCGAACCCTTAGGCCTTTTGGGTGTTGATGATGGGAAGTGGAATTGCAGCCCGTGACCACTTAGCTCTTCTGACATCTCACTTGCCTGTTCCCTTTCTATGCCAAAGGAAATGAGGGCGGTTTTTGGTGCTGCTAGCTTTGCATTTCTGCATATGACTTATTTTGCCAAGCTGGGGTTTTGTTAATTCTTAAGCTTGGCCTATTTAATTGTAGCAACTTTCCTGAGTCTCCTTGCCAAAGAAGCAGCAGTTTGGAAATGACTTCTAAAACAGGGAAGGGTAAATTGTCCCACTTTACTATTCTTACGTTTTGGGCCCTCCATGTGCGCCACCAAAGGTGAATTCCTTGCTGGGCGTTTGCTGGACCATGAAGTGTTTATGGCTGGCAAATGCTGTAGATTCATCTTTGAAAAATGTGTTGTGGGAAGTGGAACTAACGTTTTTCTCTGGAGGCAAGGGGGATACTCTTTGTGAATGCCAGCTACCTGAAAGACCCTACAGTATTACTGTAGTTAGGTTGGAAGGGCAATGTGCAGGAGCCATTTTTGCCAGATGTGAGCACAGTTCTCAGCAGAATGGTGCCTGGGTTGCTGTTTCTAGGTGTTGCTGAAATGCAGATACATGCAATTTGCATGAAGAGGCAAAATAAAGGGTGCTAAATTTCCTCCTGCTTTTTTTCAAGTTCTGCTGCTTCGAGCTGCTCTATTTGTCTTATCTGCTAATGTTATTGTGCAGAAGGAGGACAGTTTATTTAAAACCAAGCATTTCATAGTAGTTAATTTGTGTGATATTTATAGCAATTACTTGAAGAACACCTGGTATCTTTTCTGTTGTGAATAAAAACTGTACTAAACTCTACGAAGGAATAGTACGGGTTATCTAATGAAATATTTTGCTTCACGTTGTTCCCAACTGGTTCATTCATTTCACTGTTGGTGCTGGCTGAAAGATGATTTATTCCTGCTCTGTGAGAATTATCTCTCAGAAAGTGCCTTGTGCATGACAGTAATGATAACAATAAAGTATACGTGGAATAGTGAGTGCTTTTGAAAAAAGTCTTTTTAAAAGCATGTGCTCATGTCCAGAAAGGTACACTGTTATGGCAGAAGGACCTTGATCTGTGTGACTTTTAAAGAAGTCACTTGTTCCTCTCATGGCCTTCAACGGGGTCACATAGGCAAAAGAAAGAAAACCAAGGCAGGCAGGTAGGGAATAACTGGATTGGAGAAGTGATGCTTTTGAGGTTCCCGGTCAGTAAAGAACACACCTTCATTTTGCAGGCAGCCTGTAGAGCTTTCACTAGACAGAAAGATGGGCAAATTATTCTGATTACTTCCTTCACCTCATTGAAATATGTCACCTCTGTGAAATGTCTGTTACTGATGGACAGTGAACACTTTCTTGCCTCATTTGCCACTGAGATGGATAAGCTCTAGATCTCTTCCTTTGTGTTTGCATGAGGGTGAGGCTTTATGAAACAGCTGAGCCAATCTCCTGGCCACCTACTTCCTCACCACCACCCAGTTACGTGAGCTGCTCCCATTCACTCAGCTGGCCCACATCTGACCCTGTGTTGGGCTGGGTGAGATAGCAAAACTGGCAGAAAGCTATTCCCATTATTCTGGCAGAGTAGTTCTCTGCCAAATTAGCTCCTTCAACAAATTCACTGTGCAGTCAGGTGAGTGATGGTGCCTCAGTGAAGGCAGCCCGAGGAAAGGAGGTTATGACTTGCCCCTTTCAGCAACAACCAAACTTGGGTAGGGTTGGCTTCATTCTGTAAATAGTAGCAGAAGTTATATTTATGATGTTTTAGTTTCTTATGCAGTGTCATATCATCCATCTCTGTAAATCTAGAATCAAACACCAATTTCAGAGCTAAGTGCCTGAACCATTTTAATAGAGCAAATCAAAGCCTGGCATGATGGCAATGACAATACATTGAAGATCAATGAGTTTGCTTCAGATTTCAAATTTTTCTTTACAGCTGCAAAGACAAGAACATATTTCAAACTTAAAGATCAGTGTTCCTTTTTAAAATCATTGCTGCACCTGTTTTTTGGAGAAAAATGAAATAACATGGTGGTAATGTTGCACACCTTTGTAGCAAAACAAGTATTTCCTATCAGCCAAAGCAAAATGAGCTTACCAGCTTTTTCTGGAGAATTGTCTGCTACTAGCCATGTGATATTGAGAAAGCAATTACTAGTATGTGTTTGTGCCTTGTTGAACCTGAGATTAGTGGCAAAGGTTAATTTCCTAATTGTTTAGAAATAACCCTCTTCAATAAAATCATGTAGTATAATCTAGACATGGTATTCTTAACTTTTATTCCAATATTTGTGCCACTTTTAACACCAGCTTGTCCCCGCTAACATGAGTAGAGTTATTGCTTGTTAACACTACATGAGGGCAAAACGCCTAGTTTGCTGAGGGTCTCATGTAACTTTTCTGTACATACAATGGGTGCAGATGAGCTTTGTTACTTATTTCAGCATGAGCTGGAAAAAATCCACACAGTCAAGTACACTAAAATAGTTTGAATATTTGTGTCTCAAGGCGTTTTCTTTTGGCGTGGGTACAGGTGATTATGCTAAAACTAGTTAAGCTGTGGAATCATTAACATTGAGGTGCGATAGGTTTTTGGGTACTTGATGCTTTTAAATCAAACTGGTTTTTCCTGATATTTTTGCTAAACCCTGAGGCATAAATTTTGTGCAGAAACCTTTGCAGAAGAAATCGGGCCAAGGGCTCTGAGGCTTTGAGTGCAGTGAGGTATTTTGGCAATGAAGTGTTGCAGCTTTGTGCAGTGGACATTTTTATTCAGTTGACTTGTGCTTTGGCTGTTGAGCAAAAGTTGGAAGGACTGGGATCCTTCAGTATCTTCCTATGCACTTTCCATTCTTGTTGCTGTTAGAAATTGCAGACTGGTTACTTGAAGTTCATGAAGAGGTCAGAACATGGAATCTACTGGCAAATCTTTTTTCTTCCTCCTCCAGTTTACATTAGGGGATTAATTTTTGTTTCTTTGTTTATTTTACCCAAAGGCTCTTATCTGTATCCCCCAAACACATTTTGTTTCTTTTGAGGCTTAATATTAATGTTGTCTGAGACATTTATTACATATTTTAACAGAAAAGGTGATTTTTTTTTTTTTTGACTTTTCTCATAGTCCTGCTGGCAAGGAATTATTTCTAGTTAGAAGACGAAGTTTAAAGCCTGTTAGTTTTTACCAGTTAGTAAAAGCTAAGAAGCAGCCTGAAGTCCTGTCTCTAGCTCTGACAGTCTTAAGCTACTGTTGCCACATGTTTTCACTGTAAATGTTATGTCCTTCTGGGTCCACCCCACCTTTCTTTTGTGTTTGTCTGTACCTATGAACAAGGGCTCTGTGGAAGTGATGATGTGAATGTGGATAGAAATATTGTATACTGAACTTTCTTCAATGTGATTTTTGTACCCTTAATTTTTTCTTTGTGGGAACAGCATCATTTACATCATGATGCTAGTAACTTTTTGAAGAAAAATGGTAGGAAAAATGCATCTTGGCTTTTGGGTCCTGGTGTGATGGGAGATGGGTAAGGAGGGGTACGAGGTGAGGTGAACCTGGGGCTCTTTTTGTGGTGCAGTTTCCTCTCCCAGGCTGTTGTTGCAGGTGGCTCCTGAGCTGAGACTGGAGTTTGGGCTATGTTGGACAGAGGGGCCAGGCAGAAGGGATTCTCCTAAGGATATGAAAGGTCCTTTGACAAAATTTGCCCTGGTGATTTGAGAGATTGCTTGCCTTGCCTGCCAGGGGCTGGGTTAGTAGCTGGGCTCCTTAATATTTTAAACTTCCACAGTGAAACTCACGACTTCACACAGCTTGCCCACATCTGCACCTGACACAGAGTGGCAGGGGAGCAGAGCAGAGGTTTGCAAGGGGCACTGTGTGGGTGGGCAGGAATCTGAACCTGGGTGATGCAGCACCAGCAGGCCGGCTGCAAGGACAGCAGTTGTAAGAGTGTTATGTGTAATCAGGAATGGGAGGCAAGCTTGCCCCTTGTCCATAGTTTCCCACAGAGAGAGGTGCTTGGTCCGTTCACGCAGAGCAGACCTCAAAATGCGAACTTTGTCCTTTTAAAAAGGACCAAAATAATAATCACATGCTGGAGTGGGAAGAGCAAGGCTGAACAGAAGTTCTTTTCTCCCATCCGCTTGCCATCTCTTCACACTCGAAGTGCCCAGCCAAAGCATTAGAACTGAGCTGATGCAGAAGTAGTACATACAGTTGTTCATGTAGTTAAATGTCAGTTACCAATTTTCATCTATTGGAGGTATCGTTGACGATGTTTTAATTATGACTTTCCACCTGAAAAAAAAAACCCACAAGAGTAAAAGTAATCTGTACCTGATTTCTTTTACAGTTATGAAAGAAAATTTAAAAAAGAAAAAGGCAGCAGAAACCTCTCTTCTAAATATACACAGATGAAATGTTTTGATATAGGGAAGTTTACACACAAATTTAATGATGAGAATCAGTTAGTCATACAAACGTTTGGATGCTTACCCAAAACCAGGGAAGCAAACAGCAAGCACAGTTCCCAGCTCTGCTGCAGCTCTTTCCTTATCAAATCCAACCCTCCTCTTCTTTGCTGTTGCTTTATGGCTCTTTGGAAAGAACGAGATGGCTTGGCATTCCTCTGTGTATTTTGGGAATTCTTGTGCTAAAACTACTGGTGTTTCCACCCCCCCCCCTTTTTTTTTTCCTCGTCTGTCATTGCTCTTTGTAAATTCAAAATTATTTTGGAAGTGCTGAACTACTATCTCCATTTTGCAGCAGAAACAGTGAAAAAGTGCAGGCACGTGTGTAGTGACCATGAAAGCAATAAACCTTGTAAGCAGTTCGTTGTGAAAATAAGTCATGTCTTTATTTTGAATGTCTGGGGTGATCCAGAAAGCATATGCAATAGGAGAAAGTCTGTCAAAACAATTCTTGCTGACCCTCGTGTATGCATCAGAACCTGAGCAGCTGATCTGAAAACATATTTGGGAGCTACTGTCATATCCATTTTTCGAATGAAAAGGACTTTTAAGATAATAAAGTCTGACCATTAATCTAGCACTGCCACAACGTGCAGCAATTAGCCTCTAACTTTTTCATTAACATGAAGTTTTTTCTTCAGCATGAAGGTTTTCCCAAAGGTTGCATGTTCAGGAAAGCCCTGCAAGCTCGGTAAGAGTTTTATAACTGATGGTTTGCCTGGCTTTATCACTGATCTCAGAGATTGTCAGGAAGAAGCTGAAAATGTAAAAACTGCTGCTGATGATGTCATTAATTTCCATGACTTGTCGAGGTTTAAAGGCTTATTGATTTGTCGTTGCGGATTAGAGTGAATAAACAAGTTTTAAGTTGTTGAATTGTAATTTCAGAGCAATTAATATAATGTATTTTCAGAGGCTTTCTTAATATTTGCAAAGACAACGAGATTTGACTATTTCTGTACCAGCAGTGATAGAAATCTTGCTTAAATAAACTGAAATAAAATACAATGAAGCCTTTAAAAACAAAGCATGGAAGGAAGGGGCAGCAATTTATTGGCTCATTGTGTTGATGACATGCTAAATACACAAGCACAGAACAAGTGACTTCAGGGGCTTAGCTCAGGGTCTAGTTCAAAGTCTTTTCATTTGTATGTAATGATGTCCTTAAGCAAAATGAATTCTAAGGTCCGGAGGCTGTCTTAGAGACCTTAGTGCTAAGATCCATATTTTATCTGGTTAAACACTATTGAAACTGAAAGCTATTAAAATAGTACTAAGTGGTTTTAATGTGATGTTAATTGAAGTTACTTTGCATAAAGATCTTCATGCTTTTAGCATTTAACCATGGTCCACAGACCAGTTAAATATATTTTTATTTAATTCATTTGCTGCTCTGCTTATTTTGAGTAATCTCTTCTTGCAGCAATATCATTGTAATACTTCTTCATGTAACTTCTTGCAAGTCATGCTTTTGTAGGCAAGTAGATGAGAAGGGTTCCTAAAAGCAGCTCAATGGAATTAAGTGATTTCAAATTAAGTGATTTCAAATTGCAGATCTTAAGCAATTCATTAAAAAATAATAATAATTTTAAAGAATTAGAAGAAGAGGTTTAATAGAGTAATACTGGTAACTTCTCTTGCAAACTGTGCAAATTTAATGTACGAATTGCCAAGACACTAAGGTAGAAACCTGTTGCACTGTTTGTAGCAGCCTTCTAAGAACTTTACACTCAAGGCTGTACAATAAATACTCCTTCATTTTTGTCCCAAGGAAATGTTTGCAGTATGAGACTTTGCTGCTTTGTGTGCTCTGATGTTCCTTTTTGGACAGTTTGTATACCCTAAAGCTTAATGTGTTAAATGACAGGCTGTAAAGGAAAAAAAACACCAAACCGTTTTTAAATTTCAAAACTTAAAATTATTTTATTTAGACTGTTGCAGAAAGCCACAAAATTAGCAGAGCAAATCAAGAGGAAATAGTGTTGACAGGTTCTTTTTCCTTATCATAATAATTAAAAATACTGGCTTGTAAAAAGGCCTGTGAGTAATGGTTGCAAAATGCAGCAAGCAAACCTTAACGCTGAAAGAAAATCTTCATCTGTCCTCTTGGTTGTTATATGCAGCTGGTCAGGGAGTGAATGGAAAACACTTCTACAATAAGCCCATATTATGAGGGAAATGGGTTGTATTTAAAGAATGCATAGCTTTCGGGAAAGGACAAACAGAAGCAATACTTGAGTATGACTAGACTCAGTGTCCCAACATTCCAGGCACTTTGTTTCTGGTGCAGTCTTCTACATGCAACTGGATTAATTTTAACTTTTTTTTTAAAGAATCAAAACATGTCTAACACTTCCATAATTCTGTTGCCCAAAGCCTGTCTGCTTGCTGTGCTCGATTCCTTAACTCAGTGCAATAGAAACTTCACTAATTTCAACCAGTTTCTTAAAAAGCTGTCTGGCTGTGTGTGTTCAGCACTGTGGTTACTGCCTCTGTTTGTTCCCTTGGTTCTCAGCCATCATAAGGAGGATGAAATGTTTCTAATGTCTAATACGTTCACCTTTTTCTTTTTTTTTTTTTTAAATTATCATGTTCCTTTGCTGCTTGCCCAGAGATCTGCACCCAGCAGATCATGGTTGCTTTCAGGCAGATTATTACTTTAAGCCAGAGGTCTTATTTCTGCTCACCAAAGTTGTAACCCTTAAAACTACAGGCTGTGTAATACCAGGTAACATACTGAAAACTGGGATCAGAGATGTTCTTTGCAGACAGATTCCAGAAAAGTTCTGTTTGAAATGGCTCCCACTCTTACTTGTCCCTGGGAAAATCAAGCCTGCATTAAGTGCTGCTTTTGTCCCTGTAGCAGAAATACTGCAGGGGGCAGGGGGCTTGGGGGGATTTTCAGTCATTTCTGCAGAAATATGCACAGTGGACAGTTTTGGTGACTCGTTGAGTCCTATCATAGATGTGGTTTTTTTGAGGGGTGATATTGGCAGTAGTGGGAGAGACCTAACTGAGCGTACACTTCCATATCTTGTTACAGTTCTTGAAAATTGCAGTTCAGCCAGATCATCTTGTTAAACCTAAGTTAGGATTGAAGTCTCCTTTTACCTGTAAAAGGAATGATGATTAAAAAAAAAATAAAAGCCCATGTATCTGCTGAATCCAAGCTTGACTTGGACTTGACTGTGTGGGAATCAAAGCTGCTCGGCCGGCCCCCCAGCCAGCCTGCTCCTCGCTCTCTCCAGTTCAGAGCCACTTCTGGCTAACTTCAAAGAAATTACTTCAAAGGCTTTCGGCAGACACAGAACACTACAGGCTGAGGTTGTAGCTTCCAGCTTCAGCAGAGCTGGTGAAGTCTTGGCTTCTTGGGGAGTCCTGTTTTATTTTCCTGTTATTCATTCAATGCACAGCAAAATGCTAACAGCTTTTCTGGGGAGCATGCAGGCTGGCATTCACCCCTCACTGGAGCTGTGCAGCGGGAGAGTAAGGTGCTGGTGAATGGTAGATATATCCAGCTCTGGCAGAACAAAAGAACTTAAAATTCAGCTGTGAAGAGAAATTCCATATTAGTTCCTCATCTCCGCTGAACATAGCAATACACAGCAATTGTCTTTTTAACTGAAGTGCAAGCTTTAATCCTGCCCTTTAGGGTTTTGTGGGTTTTTTTTTTTTTTTTTCCTTTTTAGTTATCTTATTACAACTCTGAAGAGTTCCTTGTTAGTCCCACAAAACTCTGGTTCCTCTTTTCTGTTTCCTGAGATCTTACTTCCCGGCAGCTTCCTATAACTATAATAACAATGAGCACCACAGAAATAGTGTGCATTGCCTGGAAATTTGCTTTCATTTTTATTAGGAAATGTGGTACATTCTGGGTGTCAGGTGTCCACTTGCACAAGGGGAGACTCCTCCTGGAGGCTGGGGCAGCCACGTCCCTCTTGGTTTGGAGTGAACCCCCCTGCAGTGGGATGGGACCTTGGTTGTGCAAAAAGATGTGCTCTGTGCATCTGCCTGCCTTAACATCATGAAGCTCTATGTATCGGGTTTTTTGAGGGAGAATCCTCTCTCCCCCAAGCCCCAGGGGGTATGTCCTGTTAGCTGCTGTTCTTGATTAAAAGCTGTCGTGGATTTAGGAGGAGCCAAGTAACAGCAAGGCTGGGAGAGCTGCTGAAAAGTACCTGTCCATGAAAAATAAAACGGGAGTGGGAGGAAAGCATCTGGTGCAGCATTTTCATGAGAGCTACTTGGTGTCCTTCAAAAGTAGATACTGAAATATGTCAAGTGCAAGCCTTATCGCATTCTCCACATCCCTGGGTCTTTTAATATTAATAGTTTCCTTTAAGACAGTGGCCCTAAGTGTGGTTAATACTACACACTTGCCAGGCTATGTATATATTTAGAGGCTTGCTCTTGCTAGTGAGGGGAGGTGCAGGCAGGGAACTGTGGGGGGAAAAAAATGCTAGAAGTCATGATTTTTAAAAAAAATTTCTCTTTTATTTTAAAGCAGCTCTTTTTTGTGTATGGGGGCATAAGAGATGACAGTGCCTGCAAAAAACAGAGGTTTGCTGCTTGGGCAGAACGTTAATCCAGAATCAATAGCAGAAAAGGGATCTCAAATACTGTGTGGGGTTTTTTTTATTAAACCATACAAACTTTTCTTCTACATAAATAATAAACATATATATAGGTATGTAACTGTGTTTCCCCCACCTCTTTCTGCAGTACCTGTTACTAAAGTGGCAATTGGAAACTGAAACTCTGATCCTGACAAGAACTGAGTGTCCTTCCAGTTAGAGCTGTGAATGTCTGCAGCTCTCCACCCCAGCCTGTCATGCGCCACAGCCTGGGGTTTGCACGCTGGAAGGCATTATCAGACAGGAACTTTTGATTCATTTGCATGTGCACACACACACCAACCCAAAAAAAAAAAAAAAAAAAGAGGCAGGAGATTTTGGCTCCCATCATATCATTGAGATCTTTCTTTGTCTCAACCTTGTTTTTATAAGTCTTGATGCTGAGTGGTGATTGAAAAAGCAGTGCTGCAGGGTGGAGGTTTTCCTGTGCTGCTGCCTGGTCTCCTGTGCAAAGGGGCTGCTGATGCACCTGCTTGGGACTGGGAAATAGGGCTGGGGGTCCTGCCAGCCTGGCCAGGTATCAGAGCAGCGGGTGGGAAAAGCAGTTCACAGAAGCCATCATATGGGAGAAATGCAAAACTCACCTCAACCTTAGTGGCTGGCTCTTTTTTTTATATTTATCTATTTACTTTTCATTGTTGTCAGAGGGTGTTGATTGTCAGATCGATCATAAAGATGCAGGAGATGGGCAAGCTTGGGTAAATGGGCGAGTGTTTTCAACTGATTGCAAGTTTGTGTCCAAAGCCATAGAGCTGAAAACATCCAGTCTCTTGAGTAATCGCTGACAGCATCCTTGCTGGTATGTAATTGGGTATAATGCCTCATGAAAGCTGTGTGGGTACTGAAAGAGTAGTTTTGTGAATGAATGGCTGCTTTCTAGGTAAGAAACTACACCGGCAACACAGTATTTTCTCTCCAGTAAGGATAAGATAGATTCCTGCTTTGCTGTGCATACATTGATTTGCCTTTACTGGTGTTATGTAGAGCACAGCATCATGGTCTCTCTGCTGTCACTTTGAGCTGCCCATAACTTTGATTAATTAGATGACTTTTGGGTCTAACTTCTTACTATTTTTCCTATAAACAAAACCAGGACTAAATGGCTCAGACTCCTCCCTCCTCAGGATATTAATTTCAATGAATGTACTATAGATGTCTCTATCTGATATACAGGCTCGTTGAGTAGCATTTAGTCCCACCCTAAGTAATAGGAAATAATGAATAATGTTCTTACCATTGTGCTCCCACTGCTTTTGAATGAGAGGAATGTACGGAGTGGCCTCCGATAGAGGAACTTAATGCTGTTCCCCAAATTACTGCTATTCAGTGGGACAACGCAGAAACCTAAACAGAAAGGGAAAAGAACAATTTATGCCCGTCACTTATACTCTGCTGCCTCCCCACCCTGATGTGCAAACAGATGCCTTTCCCCAGTGCTTCCTTTTAACATACATTTGTTGTTTTTACAATATTTTCTGCTCCCAGGGCTGTTGGCCTCTAGGTGCTAATGAAATGTGAATGTTTCCCAGACTCACCCTCTCCTAAGTGTACGCAGTTCTGCAGTGGCCAGACTTTTTTTGTATAACAAAAAGAAAACCAAAGATCTTCATCTTTATTTTTGCATTTGGTGGCATAGATAGGGGAAAATAACTTTCCTTTTTCTTTCCCCCCAAAGTTTTTCAAGGGGAAAAAATTGTGGCAATTCAACCAAGTATCGGGGGGGAGAGGGAAGATAGGGATGACAGGGAAGCTGTACAGAAACACAGAAAACTCCAATTTGGCTAGTTTCAAGTTAATTTGACTGTTTGGCATAACCTCATGTTTGAGTAGTTTAGCTTGGGCTTCTTGCCTGTGTGGTTTGTGTTTTAAACCCAAGAGCCACAGGGGAAGGAGGTGGAGGGGAGGCAGCCCATGTTTTTCCCCAGTGGCACATCCATCTGTGTCTGTTGTTGAAGCCCTTTTTCCTCTTTGGGGCTTGACCTCAGATCTCCCTTGCAGCAGGAATGTGTTTATTGCTCAGTGGTAATTAAGGGCAACTGGGCACATGGTGGAGGACAGGTCTTGGCCACACGGATGGCTCTTGGAGGGGGAGCTGTGACCCTGCTCTGCACTTTCCCATCGCCTCGGTGGGCCAGCGAATGGGTGGCCCTGCAGCCAGCCCAGCCCAGCCAAACCGTGGACCTGCATAAAGAATTAATCTGTTGGCGAGGCAGCGAGGAGTTTTCAACCTGGATCTACTGCGTGCCAGCTGAGTGCTGTAACCATTTGGCTACTGGGAGCTACTTTCACTCTATTATGGCTGAATGTAGCCCTTTGTTGCCTTGGCTTTTATTCCCCGTGCCCAGCGTCTGAACGTTTTTGTCATGATCGAAATAGTTCATTTCGATCTCCAGCGCTGGTTTCAATGCAAGTCAGAGGGTTTTGTCCTTGAGTGAACCCTTCTGTAAGTTCAGCCCAAATTCATGAATAGTTTAGTCTTCCCTCAAACTGTGTTTTTTAATGAATAAATGATTCAGCAAGGGGAAGAAAAAAGTTCCATGCAGAAACAGCAATAATAACATCTGCTAGGCCTGTTTCTTTATTGTTATATATTGAGTTTGTTGTGAGCAGTGTGGATCCAGTTTAGTCGATGAGCAAGCTTGACTCCCTCAGACAAGTAAGGGTGTGTGTGTGTTTGTTTGGATTTTTTTTTTAAGCCTATAGCTTTAAAAAGAGAGCTTTGCACCAAAAGCTCTGGTACTGCAGTAGAAGGAACTAGCTCACATGGTAACACAAACAAGATATCTAAGAGGCAACATAAACTCTCTATAATAATAGAGGAAACGATTAGTCATTTTAAATTCATCCTTATTCAAAGCTGTTCTGGCTCTCGGGCATCTGTTCAGTGTTTGAAATAAAGGAGGAAGCTCTGGTGCTTTATTGGAAAGGTTGTTTCTGCAGAAGATCAGCTCAGTTGGAAAACGATGTTTTGGTCTATTTTGGGTCGTGTAGCTGTGTGGGCACCATGTTTCTGGGGTGACTGAGCTAGCATTTACACCCAGCTTTTCTGACACTTGCTATAAATACACTCTCTGTTCTGTTGATGGAATTGCAATAAAATTCATACTAATGGGGTTTCTTCCATTAACTTCATAGACTGCATATTATAGGTACTGAGACTTAATATATACTTGAAGTGTTCCTATGACATGGGAGAGGTTTGTGAAAGAACAATATAAGAGCTTAAAATGTTACTGTCCTAATATTTGGGAACGAGGGGGATCTTCATACAGCGTTATGTTGAAATGGGGTTAGAGAGGTATTGAGAAAACCAGCAATACCCTTTGGGATGAAAGTCTAGTTAAATCAGGATAAAAAATTCTCTTCTTTAGTTGTTTCACTCTACAGTCACTAGTGTGGGTAGTTTCACTGTAGGGTACAAAGGACATTATTCACATAAGACAGTTTCAGTGAACCTGGAATATAAATGCTTGGAGTGAGAGTTAACACCACCACAATGCAATTCATCATCTTTCATTTAAATATGAAGGTTAAATTCTGATAAGTCATATCATCTAACTTGAGGTTTTGATAAATTGGCTAGGAAATATTCAGTGGTAGTTGGATCAAAAATGTGGAAGATGTTATCAGAGACTTTCCCATTTAATTATTGCCTTTTACAGTAGTGCTTGTGACTTTCAGTGCAGGATTATCGCTGGGCTTAATGACTGACCATGCCACCTACTTCTGTCAGTAAAAGGTAATTCTTTCGTGTTTGGTTTCTTCTGTGCTTGGGTTGTCTCTACTGGTATTGGATTCCTGTCTCCAGAGTAATAGTGTTTGAATGAAAGTAGGTAACTTCATGTTCTCACATTACATATAATGAAACATGGTTGTTTGAAGGACATACAGTGCAGTATTTTTTTTTTTTGGCACCTACAAAGCCCTACATACTTGCTTCTTATAGGATACTTTAATCTTGAAATGTTTTCTATAAACACGTCCTTGATTTTCTTTTTAGAGCCATCTCCTGATAAGACTTTCTAGTTGATGGTTGGTTTTTTTGGGGTGCTTAAAAAAAAAGGAAAAACCACCCCAAACCCCCACACCACACAACACTCAACAACCTAGAGATTATCTTGATAAATGGGTCATGGCATGTCTTCCTTCTTCCCTCTTACATGCAACAACGTCATATATAATCAGGGCTTATCTTTTTGGTAGCCTGTGCCTGAACCCCCGGGTAACGCACACTTGCTGCTCTCCTCTCTTCTTTTAAAACAAGAAGGAAACCCCTTAGTTATCCAAACATTTTTCTGTTTGTTTGGCTTACTTGTAAGGAATGTGCTTTGGTAAGTGTCTTTGAGAGACAGAACAGGGATTGGGCTCTAAATCTCAAAGTTTGGATTTAAAGCAGGCTCTGAGCACAGCCTTCACATAGAAGCAGCATAGACATAAAACCTGCTGTATGGTGCAGGGGAGAAAGTGTTAAAACAGTGGATTTTAAACGGTTGTGAGTCATACAGACAAAATATATCACTAGAAAAGGACAAAATGTCTTTATAAATAAGTTCAGCCCTTAGGGGTTGTATAGACATCTGCCTTCAGGCCTTTTGGCATCTGGAGACTCGTGTCCCAATACGTGGTATTCCCTTGGCCAAGAAAAGAGTCTGTGGGTACAATGTCCATTTTCATAGCTTGAGTCAGGTGATGGATCAGGCATGTTTCTGAAGTGGGGCCTTGTCTGCACTAGTGTATTCAAGCTCATGTGTTTCTCAGTCATTCGAAAAGTGTTTTAGCTTTGCACCAGGCAGTCTGGGTGCACTGAACAGTGGTCTTTAGTTTGACTTGGCTTGGTAAGCCTTCAGTCTCATTTTTATGGATCTTCATAGCTGAGTCTTTGATCTTGGTAAAACTCTTCCCGGTTAGTGTCTGCAAGATGCCTCCTCACTGATGCTGGCACAGAGGGTAGGGGTTCTGCCATGCAGGGAAAGGGTAAAACCCTGCTGGGTGTGGATCAAATCCTGCTGGCACCTCTTGCCAATACGAGAAATTGGTCTGAAGTACTTTTTCTTAGTTTGTTTTCTGCAATCGAACTTCTATAATGTAGTTGCTATAAGCAGTGATAAAGCAGCATCTCCTAGAGATGACGAGGGGCTGCAATACCCTGTGAAGGATGTGCTGCTTTCTTCTGGTATGTAATCACACTTAGGAAAGCTTTACATTCTTTATTCAAACTTCTTTTTTCAGGTAGTCACGTTTCTGTCAGCGTTATATAACTCTGTGACATTTTGACTATCTCTGTTAGAGAGAGGAGAGGTGTGAGGGAATCCAGCTTGTGAATCACTCTTGGTTTAAACCTGACTGGCAGGTGGGGAAAAAGAGCACAAGGCCACGAAGGAGGCAGTTCAGGGAATGCAGTGTGGAAGTCTGCACAGCCACATCAATTAAAAGGTACAAGATACAAGGTTTTAGCAGCTGGAACGCGATTAAATTCCTCTTCACTCTTACCTCCCCTACCTGCACACTTCATGCAGGTGAACAGCCACATGGCAGGTACCAAAGGTCAGTTATTTATGGCACCTGACACAAGGCTTTTACTTCTGACTCAGCACCCTGACTTCTCATGTATTTTTTTTTTAATGTGCTAAACTTTAAAGACTGTAGAAGACCCCACCCAGCAGCGTGCTGCAGAGTACTTAAGGTTTGCATATCTCCTGTTTTATATTGCTGCTTTACAGGCTTTACTGTTGGCAAGCACCACTTTAGAAATGGTCACAAATATGTTTGTTATCCCCCTAATCTATGAGAAATCTGGCTATTACATGAGCAAATACAGTAAATGTGACTTGCACATAAAATGTGATGGAGGCGTGGAGGACTTGGTTTCATCTGTCTTAAAGCTTAATGTTTAATGTGGCTTTAGTATTTGAGTGGAAAGATGAAGCTTTGCCCCACGTGTGCAGGGTGAAATGTGTCACAGTGAACTGAAGGGTTTCTCCTCTACCCCTCTCCATAGCTCCTGCTCCAGACATACGGACACATTTACATGGGTTTTCTATTCAAAGCTTTGATACTTGTCAGCCTTAAACATGGAGATGAGAAAGTTTGGAAGTATATCTTTAATTTTTTGTCTCTGTGTGTGTGGTTTTGTTTGTTTTAGCAAATAAATAATAGCAGTGATTTTGCTCTAGCTGGTTTTGAGTATGTCCTTGTTTCCTCCCGGAAAATTATAGAGATGTTATACTTCAGCTATTGCAAAGTATGAAAAATTAAACACTAAATGTCAGGCCAGATAAAAATGTCTCTGATATGGAAGTGTTTTTACTACAATTTGTTATTCTTTTGGCTGGAAATGCTTTACTACAGTTTATTGTAGGCATTGTTTCATCTTTAATATGTGAAATCCATACAAACCTGTATGTATATAAATCACAGAGTTCTTGTCTTTCTAGGCTTCCAAGGTGTTTTATGGTGATGCAGGGAAACTGTTTCTACAGTTTAACTCAAAGTTTAAAAGCTTCTAGAGAAGTAGTAGTGATATTTTTCAGTTTCTGTGATTGTGGTTTGTTGAGGACATAGGAGCAAAAGACAATACGTCTAATGTTTCAAAGACATTGAGCATATAATTGTGGTGAAATCAAATCAAATCTAATCTTGTGACTTCCAGTTTGAGTCAAAAGAATAGTTAACCGAAGGAACCGTTTAGATGTTATTGAAGGTGTAACAAAAATGAAGCAGGAAGATGAGGAGTTGCGATCGATTCTAGTACCTGCTACTCTTCATTCATCCTGCCATATTGTGTATAAGTATTAAGAGAGGCTTGTCTGAACTACATTGAGGATATCTGGGGGACATCCCTAGACCTGAATTTCTAACTATCCCAAATATGCCTTTAAAAAATAATTTGACTAAACGGGTTAATAACATAGATAGGAAAAAGAGAGATACTGAGGAAGCCCTCCCCTGCCCCAGTCTCTTCTGCAGTGTTGGTGCAATATTAGTTCTTTTTAATATCTCACTGGTTTTTTGGCCACAGTTGAGGCAATAGTTGCTATTTCAGACTCTGCCAAAGTGACATCCTGCCAAAGTTGGAGGATGGTACTGCACTTGTTGCTGCCCCCTTCTTGTTTTCCATTACAGGTAACACTGTCAAATGTTGCGGAGGCCTGTGTGACAAAATTATTCTTAATAGTGCACCACTATTTCTAATAAATCTTCAAACTGCTTTTAAAACATTTCGCCAAGGCAATCTGTTAGACAGAAGGCTGCCTGTATATAAAATATATTTATGTGCCTTCAGAAGTGTAACTTTTATAGAAATTTTCTTTTTAAAATCTTGTGCTCTTAAAATTTGCAAGAAACATCATCAAGTGGAAGGTGAATTTCTGACTGAAATAATTGTGCTTCATCATTAAACTTGCTGGTAGTGGATATTCATTTAGTGGCAATCAAAATCAGTTTGGATTAAATTGGGTAAATTTAAGGAATGTTTGTCTCTCATTTAATTGCATTTTTTAAAGGTTATTTTCAGTAATATTTTATGAAAACTCTGGATTTGTCTGTTAAGCCCGTGCGGTGGAAAGAACCATGCTTTTGTATTCTGGTGATATAGGTAGCAGAAAATCCCTAATTGTAGGGAAACAGCAAAGGCTATGGGAAGCCATATCAGCGGTATTGTTGCTCTAAGTGAACAATGACCAAAATGTTGTAAAAATTCAAAGTTTTTAAAGCTTTCTGTTTCTTATTTCAAGTGGTGTACAAGGCTAAGCAAACACTGCACCCTGATACAATATGCAATTTATTTGAAATGAACATGTTTTGAGACTCATAATAAATAACATAAACGTATCTTCCTCTTAAATATAAGAGTTTGAAATGAGCTAGGACCTACTTGATCTGTATCAGAGCTAAGCCAAACATACAGATCAGCAGGAACTCTTTCATGTGTCTTGGAAGGAGAAAGAAGCCATGGATAGGTTTTTGTTTGGTTTTTTTTTTTTTTTTTTTTTAGAATAAAAAGTTTGCAGCTGGCCAGGCTGCAGGGTCAGGCTGATCTCTGGTTCTGACCCTGCATCACCCAGCCCTTTTCCACCATAGCTGGTCCTCCCAGATGGCCATGAAGTTGACCTTTGATAGATGTGTCTGTTGACTGGTGAGAGAGAGCCCATGTTGTTGTCAGTGAATAACTTCTCATGCGGCCCCAATGTATTCATAGAGGAGAGTCTGGCAATGGGGTGCTGGCCAAGCCAATTCTCATTCCTGTTTCTATGAAGCTTCTGTTCAAAGAGAAGGAGAAGAGAGACTCTATCAGGGCCCTAGATGAACTTACTGGAGCCGTACAATGAGATCTCTTGTTCCCTCCCTGGAGTACTACTACATGTTTTGATCGCTTGCAGTCCATTTGTCTTTTGCTACAGTTCAAATTCATTAAAGGATTAAATGGGCTGACAGTTGCAGGCAAACCTCAGGGGTATCCCCCCAGCCCCAAGTTGCTGCATGTGAAAACAGCATATGGGAAAACATCGTTTGTTTAATCAAATTGTTTGTGTCTGTGATAATTTGATCCTTGTCGAACAGCCAGATCTGACTTGAGAGTTGGAAAAGGTTTAGCACCACATTTTTTGCTATGAAGCAATTTTCTTTTGCTTTGAAGAAGTTGATCAAATGCTACGATACAAAACAATGTAGCAGAAAATGTGAGTTATGGCAAATAAGTGCTGTGAAGAAGTTCTATGGTCCAGCCAGTAATTTATTGTATAAAATTACTTCCCTCGTGACAGGTTTGTGATGCTTGAAGATGCCGAGCCTGCCTTAGCCAGCACAGCATGGTGTGATTAGCTCCCATGATCTGCATCTGAGCCAGCATTTACCTCTACATCCATACTTAATGCGCTGGTGTGGTCATCCTTAGCCTCGTACTTTCCAGAATATGTCAACTTTTATGAGAATTTAGGCATATTTCACTGCTCTTTGTCACTCGGGCTGAAGTTTGATGGTTTTATTGGGGCCTCTAGTGGTACCAAGACTGCATTACCAACCCAGAGCTGCTGTTTGGGGGTGGTGAGAAGGGTTGCTTTCCTCCCTCCTGCTGGGTAGATTTACCCAGCTATGGGGCAAGGGCAGTGCTGTACAGGTGATGTATTTGGATTCTAATGGAGCATTTTACGTGGAGTTGGAACTGAACGTGCTGAAGGAGCATAAATAAATGGCAATAAACAGTAACAGACCGTGAAGGAAGAGATGAAGGTTAGCCTGAAAAGTCTCTGTGTCGGGCAGTGGTCACAGGCTGGTTTCTCTCAGCTGCACACCTCATTGGTTTTTAAATTAGGAAGTTTTCAGGCCCCTTTGAAAAAAAAGAGAGAAACTGTCTTAAGAAAAGTATAGAAGTAAGGCAGGAAACAAGAAGGCTTTTATGTACCAGTGTTAAGACTGCAACAAAAAAAAAAGAGGATTTTCTGTCTAGCAAGACAGTTTTGAGCTCAGTGTGAGCAAGCTGAAGGCTTTCACAGGCTATGGTTCTGCCCCCAGACAGGGTGTCATAGATCAAAAATTTGGTCTTTATTTTCTACAAAATCATCTTTCTTCATATTGTATTTGAGCTTTTGTGTAAGTTTTTAAATCCCTTTACAGCTAGTTTTGCTTGGAAAAGTCTCAAACCAAATCTAGCTCGATGTTGTTCTCCTTGTAAAGTATCTTTTAACACTTTCCTGAGCAAAAACTCTGTAGAGTATAAAGTGTAGGGCTCAGGAAAGTGAAATCTACTTGGGATAAGAAACATGAGAGTCTCAGTTGCTCTCATCTGAGCAAATCTGAAATGGGGCCCTGTCAGGAAATGCCCCTGATTTTCATGACTATGCTGCAAGGGCCAGGCAGCTGCTGGCTCTGCTGTACATTTTCCATCCATGGTGCCTGGGTGGCCAGCCCTGCTGGTTTGGGGACAGTTAGCATTGTGTCATTGCCACAGGAGTCTTTTTTTTTTTTCTTCTTTTTTTTTCATTGTATCCTCCTTCTTCCAGGGTGTGCCTGAGTAATGACTCAGAGTGAAAAAATAGTGCTGTTAGGCTACAGGCAGGAATGCGCCTTGTTCGCATGAAATAAAGGTTGATGCTTTCTTAATTTTGAAAGAAAATGACTGGCAGTGTTAACTGAAAACTCCTATTAAAAGGGAAGGTTTTTCAATTCAGGCATTGCTCATTACACACCCAGCTGCAGTTCCACTGATGTTGATATGATATACAGATCAAGTAGGATAACAACTTGGGTTTTACTGAAGTAGTTGTTTTAAATATTACTCATTGCCATTCTCAAAGAAGCACACTGTTCCCTCTGTAAACTCCTTCAGCAGGATCGTCTCTGAAGAGACATTACGTGTAGGACTTACTGGATTATGCAAATAATTTAAACTTGTTGAAACTTTTCAGCCTTTCTCCAGGATGAAGTTTTATTGTTGTTCTCTAGGTTGGAAGATTGCAGGATGCTTGGCTAGAGGCTACTAAACTGTGAGGTGGTTTGCAGCACCTACTGCCTGTAGTTCATCAGGAGCTGCATGTTTGGAGGAAACAGAGAAGAACTACTGGGTTGCATGGAAAAGTTTTTAGCTGATGTTTCATCTGGAAGCCATTGGAAAGTCTGATGGTGCTTCCTAGGGTCACTGATGAGAGAGCTATCCGTTGCAATGCAGTTGTGTTTGGTGTCTGGGCCTTTTGTCAGCCTGTTTCCCACCAAACCCTGTGCTGCTTGGTCCTGGGTGTTTCTGTTGCTTTTTTATTTTCTGTGTGGACAGGTAGGTGAATCACTTCCTTGTATCAAACCACAGCAAAACTTACCCAAGAAATCTTTTCTTGAAGGTAGGACTGAGGAAGGAGAAAACGGATCTAATGAATACAATTCAGATTAGATCCATTCTATGGGGTTTTTTAAATTTATTTTGGATATATTGCCCAGAAAACTCCTCACTCCTAGGCTGGCCATCTGAGAAGCAGATACAGGTAAAATTTTGAGAAAAATCAGGAAAGGAAGAAACAAATTTTTCCAGGACGTTTCACCACAAATTTTCATCTGGTATCTCATTTTGGCTTTCCCACAAGGCTTTTCTCTTCCACAACATTTTTAGTTCACTGGAGGTACTGCACAAACCAGAATCTCCTCATCTGTTTTCATAAAAGCCAGTGGAAAAAATGATATTTGGTCCCTCTTTGGAGAAAAACTTGCTTCAGGGAAGACAGAATTTAGAAATGTCAGGGGGTAAAATATAAATACATGCAAAATGGAAATAGGCTTTCCTCTTTCACATAACTGCATAATAGCTCGAAATAGCCTGTTCACAGTTTTGTATGGCTGTTGACTGCTCTAGGGTTTTGTATAGCTTCCTAATACAATGTGGTGTCCTAAGCGAGTCCAGCCCTACCCAATTAATAACATCACCTCATTTCTTTCTTCTGGGTTCTGGATCTCCATCTGATCCCATGCAGTCTCATTAGCAGAGCTGCTCATTTAGGGTTAAAAGAAGAGAAGACTCCAAAGATCTTGCAAAAACTTAGTGCACTGCTTCCAAAATTAGAGCTTTTTTTCCCCAGGATAAACCCACTTAAACCAAACATTCTGTGAAATGTTTTTTTTGTGGATGGGCTGTGAGTGCCTGCTTAAGATACCAGAGGGAAAACACACGGTGCTGCCACTCGCTGCAGCATATTTTCAGTTCTTCATTGGAAGTGAATATGTCATGTTATTGAGATCACCTAGAGTTAATCTGAATCAAAAAACCTGTTGTGGGTTACAGTTAATGAATTTAGCTGAGCCAATATACACTGGAAAAGGAAAAAACCAACCAAACAAAACCCCTAGCACCAAATCCAGAAAGTAAATAATCTTAAATGAAGCTATATAACATAATTAAATATTAGCTTCTGACTTAGCCTCCTATTGACTATTTCCTCCTTCATGTAGTAAGGACCTGATACAGGAGGGCTGAGTATTCACAAATGCTGCTGAAATGTGTAACTGAATTGTTAGCGTAGCTTGGAGCAAATCTACAGCACGCAGGCTTAATCTACATTATCTTTTTTCTTTTCATACAATTAGCACAGAGGAAAACTCTTGCTTTTCTTCACTTCACATATCTTTAATTATGTATTAATGTCTATGCATTTTATAATAGCATAACATTATAATGATTTGTGTGTAGAAGTTGTCTGCTTAAATGCAGAGAAATGCTTTGCAACTGAAGAGTAACAACGTTTTAGGAAGAAGTTAGAAAAAAGGGCAAAATACTACACAAGTATGTTTGCTCATTTTCCAAACGCAAGAAATTTCCCAAGTAAGACTTGAACTAGGTTCATATAGGTTTAGGCATGTAGTTGTATGCCCCAGTTCGGGTGATCTCATTTTTCTTGCCTGGTGCTGTAAGCCTACAAACTTCATTAATTTGGACATAATGTGGAAATGAATGAGGTGAAACAGTCCTGAGATAGGTTGCAAGAGACAGAAACATTTCATCTTTCCAAACCCCATCCTGTTTCTGAGACTGTCTCCTGCAGAAAGGTGTCACTCCCCTGCTCATTTAGACTTTGCACTCCCAGTGAAGTGGGAAGATGTCCCCAGCTGGAATAGCAGTCAGCACCTTACAAATCCTAGAAAATCAGCAAGTATTGGAAAACTCTATCGGGCTGTGGGTGCAATACCTGGGCAATCCCACTTCTGTTGTTGTGAGGCTTCCCAGTGGTATTCCAGGGCTTAATTTTCACTTTATGTGACCTTGAATAAAACCTTCCTGTGAGAGCGCTTTCTGAATAAACCTATGCCGAGTGTGAAATGTAAGAGGTGGCAGAGCGGTCTGCCAGTGGCTGAGTTACAGCACCTTTGCTGGTTAATGTTTGTCAGCTGAGCAGCAATGACTGATAATGTCTGCAAAGTGAAGCTTGGAGGCTTAAAAGCATTGTGATGCTTGCAGTGTGGTAACTTGCCCTACAGCCCATAGTTATGGATGTGGGACAACTAATGGTAGGTGAGCATAGCAAGAAAAAAAAAAAATGCGAGACGAGAGTAACTTGGGCAATGATCTTAATTATGCTTTTGTGAAAGAGTATTGAGAAATAATTTGAAGACCCCTGTGACAGCCTGATGGTATTTTTGTGGAGCTCCTCCAAACCTGAGAGTGGTGGGTGGAAAAAGAGATCTAAAGGTACACATGTGAAACATCGTTAGCTTTGAGAAGGGTGTGATTAATTTCCTGGCTTTTTGCATCTGAGTCACAAGGCACACACAGGAGTGAACACACAAGAAATAGCAAGCAGCAGCCTCAAGTAGCGTTCTCGGAAAGGATTTGTGGCTAAGGGGGTTTTTTGGTTAGGATTTTTTGGTTTGCGCACTTTGACTGCTTAGCCAGCTTCTTACCCTTGTATTTACATGAACCAAACCATGTTGTTTGTTTTGGAAACTGGAGCACCGCAGGCAGGTGGGCTGCTGTTGACAAGGGTTTTCCCCCAGTGCAGGAACCCTAACTTGGTTGAAGGGTACAGTTTGGCAGCAGAACCAAGCTGATCGGGAGTCTTGAGGCCAGCAGAAGTGGGGGCACTGCTCTCTTCCCTGCTGGTGACCACCTCCTGTGGCTCTCCCAATCAATGTGTGCAGCAGGCACATTTTAAACCCTGCTCTTGAAAATATCTTAGTCTAAGTCTTATCAAATACCAGTAGAATTTGAGCTTCTCTGTTACTTAGTATTTTTGAAGATGTTTTCCTGCAGCACATCTTATTTCTTCCTCTATGACATTACCTGGGAGACTAATAATAATAATTCCTCAGTTGGGTAACCAACTGTATACCTAGGGAGGGTGGAGCTGAATCCTGCATGTATTACACACACCACCCCCTCCTGGTAAATAATAAACTGCACATATAAGGAGCACAGGACAAAGCTTGCGTGAGTGCAGATGAATTATTCCACTCCTCTGGAACATACAGCCTTTTATCAGGCTGAAAGCGTGGCTGTGTGACACACGAGAAGATTCATTTGCCATAGCTGGTGACAGTGCCGAGTTTGTGTATACACATCTCTCCTGTTGTTCAGTTGAAATGTTCAGTGTTTTGCATTTTGTCTTGATAGGTTATTTTCTTGGGGAGGCATGTTCCACTCTCACCCCAAGATCCAGATTTTTGGTGAAAAAAATACCCCAACTCTGTACGTGAATAACGTGGATTTGTGTGATTGGAAAGAAAAGTGGAAATGGCAGGGCTCCTGGTATACTAGATGCAAACACAAGGAGAATCAGGTGTTCAGCACAAATATCCTCTGAAATAATAAACAAATGTTTTGTATAAATAGCATCTCATTAAGTAATAACATAAGGCTGGAGAGCAGTTCAGTTCATGGCTTGTGTTGAAAAATACAGCATGGAATGACTGAGTCAGGCAGGCTGACGCTTGGGAATGGGATCACTTGTTTTGTGTGGTTTTGTGTTTCAGGAGGAGGCCTGCCTGCTGCCGACAGGATGTGCTTTTTTTGAATTTGGTTTGCACATGGGGTTCTGAAAAGTCAGAGGGGTATTGTGAGGGGGGTATTGCCAAAGTGTGTGATAAACAAAGGCAAGTAACATGATGGGAAGCTGCTCACCACGTGACAGGAGTTTTAGCATAACTGTTCTTCTGTTGTTTGATCATCGTTAACAAAACTCACACATGACAGTGCAACCAAGTTTCTGGTAGCTTGGTAATAATTTGCCGTTAGATCAGGTGGCTGTAGCTGGGGGTAAAACAGGAATCAACATGCTGCTTATTTGAGCTGGCAGGGAAGAAATGGGGAGGTGAGAAACAGGGGTACAGGGGACTTGGCAGTGTCATACCTCTTTCTCAGTCATGATGTCTGTCCTGTAGCTCTGGAAGGATGCTGTGCCCTTGAACCCAAAAAGTGGACAGAAGCAGATTAGGAACTTTGTCATCTTCAGCCAGCTTTACAGGAGAGAAAGTAACTGAAGGACAGGTGTGAATTATATCAGGCTTCTGCTGCTGGTCTGTAGGGCTGCAGAAATCACTGTGACTTACTCAGTCCTGTGGTGTCTTTTGTTGGTTCTGTTCTTTTTTTTTTTTTTTTTGCAGTTTCTCTTTCTTATTAAACATAGCGTATTTTTGGCTTTGGTTTTAGATTGTCCTGCTTTTCAGGGAATCTCACCTGCTGCTCATCATTCAGCAGCTGTTTCCATATAGCTTAGCACTTGTACTCTGAACACTGCATGGTAGTGTTTTCCTGCCTTAAGAGTGGCTTTTTTCCTTTGTAGTCTCTTCTTCCTTGGCCTCTTCTTTGTGAAAGAATATGGAAGGGCTCTTGACCTGGGTGCAGACAAACATTTCCTCGCTTCCTAATAGTTTTGCAGTTTGGCTGGGCTCTCAAATATTCAGAAAGGTTGAGGAGAAGCCTCAAACTTGTTTGTAGGACATCTGCGTCCCAAGTGATGTCATTTGTGTCCTGAGTTGTCAGTAGGACTGTGCTAGAGAAGACCAGGCGTTAGTTCTGTGATGCTGACAAGTGTTCTTTTGCCTGGAAAGCATGCCCAAGCTCTTCTTGGTGTGGCACCAGGACCATCACAGGCTGGAAGGGGGTCTCTGCAGTTGAAGCTGGCTTCTGCTGCATTTCTCCTTCCTGTAAAGCTGGAGAGGTTGCTTCTAGTGTTGCTTGTAGTCAGCTGGCCTGCATCATCTTTGAGGAGAGTGCTTTTTGGAGTCTTTCATATGGAGAACAAGATGATTTAATGGTATCTTCTGACTGCTTTTTGAAGGTGTGTCTGCTTGGGCCCATGACTGTGATGTGGGGAGGTACTGCTGATGGAGCTACTTGTGGCACCAGCAACATGAGATCTGGGATGTATGTGATTTGGGATTCAAGCTTTGGGTTGTTGTGATATAGCTGCTTATTTTGAGTTAGCTCGTGGAATTACAGAAACAGCTAAGAAACTGTCTAAGAAGACAGAGTGGAAAGAGAAAATGAGACAATTTCAAGTACTTGAAATAAATATGTCAACCTCTGCAATCAGCAGGCTTGGTGCTTTGTGTGGGTAAGGCACCATCTGTCATAAAGCTAGGCTGGGTTTTCTAGGAGCAACACAGGACCAGCCCTTCTGCAGGTGGTGTTAGCACAGCCGGGGCTGGAGATATGTCTCTGCCTGCACCCACCGTGATGCCGAACCAGACCCAAAAGGGCATGGGCAGAAACCTTCTGTGCTCGCAAGCCTCCCTGGCACAAAGCACTGTGACCTGTGGATCTCCAGCATAGCGCTGGGGACCTGCCTGTCCATGGGGTGTGTGTATCTCTGCATACTTGTCTTCACCATGTCATGTGTAGCTTTGCAAGGTGAATCATATTTAATCCCTGATACAGTTGCTGAAGTGATCTGTCTGTTACATGACAAAAGTGGCTGCTGCAGTCGGTTGGCATCAGCTGGCTACCGGTCTCAGGGGTTTCAGGAAATCAGAGTTTCCCACTCGAGTGCCCGCAGACCTCAGTCTGGGGGTGTTATTTCACTCCTTCAGGAGCGTTTTGTGCTGCCACCTGGAGGGAGGTGAAGAAAACAATTTCCAGGCCAGTTTGCACACTAACAGGAAGGGAAATGGCTTGTTTGGAGGTAACAGCATAAAGCTGGAAGACTGAAAAACACTTTCAAAGCAAAATTCTGGTGTGCTTGTCAGTATTACTAGCATAGTAGTTTCAGGTTGCACTTAAATGACAACTGCTGATGCTTTGTGGATATGTACATATATATAAATTAGATTTCAGAATATACACTACATGTTCTGGACTCTTACTACACAGAGTTTGTTTCAGAAAATGCAAAACATTATTTTGTGAGAAGTAATAAAGCTTATACTGCAATAGGAGGAAAGAAAAATTCTTAGCAATAAAAAAGAACTAATTTGCGTCTGCTGCTTTTTGTGGGATAGTGTTGAAGTGTCTTTTGTCTTGTAGGTTTTGGTTTTAAATTTATGTAGAATCATACGGTCACTTAGATTGGAAAAGACCTTTAAGATCATTGGGTTCTGCTGTAAATGTAACACTGCCAAGTCCACCACTAATATGTGCAAAATGACCAGCATATGTTTTGCAAGCTGTTATTGTGACAAAATAAACTCTTTGGTTAAAAAAAAAAAAGTGGAAGCTAACATTTTAGCAGCATGTATGTCATGTTTGTTTCTTTTCTCTAATAGTTTGGTGTACTTTTGGTGTTATTTTTATGTCAGTAGATTTTTAGGTATCTCTTGCAGGTTGGAAGGTCTGGAATGCAACAATAGAATTTTTTTTTTTTTAACTGATGTTTTTTTCTCCTTCTATTTGTTAATTAAATCAGTCCTTATTTTATTTGAGCTTTAATTTCTATTTTTTTTTTTCCAGGTCAGATGTACAGTTGTCTGTAAGTATAATTCTGTTACTCAATTACATCTTCTTTTGTATATAACTCTCATTATCTTAATTTCTTTTAAGAAAGAATGAACAGTATCAGCTAAGTATTTTTTTTAAAAAAAAACTTCCTCAAAAGAATTTTTAGAAATAGCATTCAAAAATATAAACTTGCTTATTTTAGTGACTGTAATTCCTGCAAGGCATTTAAAGATATTTAAAGATATATATGTGCACTCCAATCTCTTTGCTTTTCAGTTTATAAAGAGTTCTGGTAAAATCAAATACAAATTTATGTGCTTTGAAAGGCTGGAAAATATACTTAAAGGCAACACAAAACAATCCAACCCCAAAACAAACAAACAAAAGACACTCAAAATGATGCTTGAAGGATTTTCTGAAGTGAGTACAGCAACTGCTGTACTTGCCAAGATGACAAGTTTTCATGTCGCAAAAATTTCCAAAAGTGCTTGCAGATGAGTTCTACTAATACCATCAGACTTGCTTGAGTTAGCCTTTACGCTTTCGGGCCTGAGTCAGGTCTCTTTGGGCTGTGCTGTATCCACCTGAAGTTGTTTTCTGTAGGTACACCCTGTCTCTTCCTTACTTGTGGGAATATGAGGACAAAGTTGCTATGCCAGGTTAAGTAAAGCAGCTAGCTTCTGATCATACCTGAGGAAAATACACATGCAGAAGTGGCTGCCAGTTTGTTCAGTTCTCTTCAAACAAAACTGCACTGAAAAAAAGAACAGATTGTGGTAGTTTTCATCCAAACCATGAGTAGAGTCAGTGAATGACCAAAATAATGTGGCAATCTCTTAACCTAATTCAAATCATCTGACAGAAATTAAAAGTGGTAGAACCAGGAAATGTGTGGTGAATCTCTGTAGGACAACAAACTGGGAAAACAGAAGTGATTGCATGTCTGTGCATGATATTTATAAATGACCATATTTTAACAAATGGGAAAACCAGAAGTTTTGCAAAGATACTTATTGCTTTGTATTCTTTCTTTCAGGCACTGAGGATTGCAGCTCAAAAAATGAAACTGAAGAAACTGGAACCAGTATTAAGGATGACTTACCAATAAACTTTACAAGTGGGAACAAAACCTATGGAGGTGTAAGGTCGTCCAGGGATGTGTCACAGTCTGACAGGACAATAATTGATCAGAAGAATGTAACAGGTAAGTGGTTTGGAATGTAACTGGATTGTGAATCTTCAGGGTGTTTTTTGCTTTTATACTGTGTTAGCGTTTTAAGCCCGAACTCTAGTCCAGAGTGCAAAGAGCATCGCAGGGATGTAGATCCACCTGCTTTACCAGACTAGAGAATGACCTGCAACAGTTCAATCACACTGTGAGATACAGATTTGAAATACATATGTAACAGAGTACAGCTGTATACTACCTAGTACAGAGGGTGCTGTATCGTGTATCTAGAGGAGACCTGTGTGAATCTTACAGCTAGAAAGACCAGCTTAGGAAAAAATAGCAACAAGTTGTGTGGTCCAGTCTTTCTCAGCACCCTGCATGAAGCTGACAGCTGAGGCAGGATGGTAATCGCCGCTGCACCTGGATGGTTTTACTCCTAGAGATGAAGAGAAACTTGAGAAGTAAGGGGAGGAGTATATTGCAGAGATAGCAACTGCGCCTTGCGACATATAAGGATGGCTTGATTATTTTCCCAGGCTGATTACTGTTCTACAGATATCTGTTGTCTGGGTAGGGCAGGGAGAAGAGTGCTGTACGTGTTTGTCAGCGAATATTCTTGCACATTAAAAGGTTGTGGTTTTGTGGTGTGTGCGGTTTGTTTTTTTTTTTTTCTCTTACAGAGCCCAGGTTTGTTCTTGATCTCAAGGCAGAATATGTTGGCATGACTTCTGTGAACTTAACATGGACAGTGAACGACACTGCTTCCAACTCCTGCACGTACAGGATAGAGGTTGGAAATGGTACCTCTGTTAGGAACCTGACATCCAATGTCACCAAAGTTGAAATTACCGAGTTAAACCCTGGGACATTTTATAATTTCACAGTTTTTTCAGTAGTGAATGATAATGAGACAGAAGGAGAAGGGGTGTCCATAAGCCTGTATACAGGTAAGTCACAGTTGCTTGCAGTGCTGTTTCTGGTGGACTGTATTTTGCTGTGCAGCTCGGGGGTCTCCCTACCTATGTGAGGACTGTAATTCCATACTATTCTATATAGATATGATATTTTAGTCTTGAAGTCTGATTTGGGCTATATGCAAAGGATGGGATGTTAGTGTGCAGGGGAAACATAGCCCTGTTGTTTTTGTTTTGTTTTTAATTATCATCCTTGCCCACTTCCCTTCCATCCTCATCTCTTTCCTGCCCACCTCTCCAGACTACCAAAGGAAGCCCTGGGAGTGCTGGCACAGCATTGACCTGTGATTCTGCTTTGGAGTGTCAAAGGGAGATGAATCTCACTTAGGATGACTCTTCTCCAGTTCTCTCTTAGCTGCCCATTGATGCAAAAGCCTCCAGGAGCATCTGGTGATGTTGTTGGGGTGCTCCTGCTCTCTGAACGATGAGTGATGTAAAGAGAGTGATGCAGTGGTCTGCCTGTGTTCCTTCTGTCCATGTATGGGCGCGGATGTTCTTGACAGGTTGTATTGCCTTTCACAGAGCCAAGTCAAGTCCATGATCTCAAGGCAGAATATGTTGGCACGACTTCTGTGAACTTAACATGGGCAATGAACGACACTGCTTCCAACTCCTACACGTACAGGATAGAGGTTGGAAATGGTAGCTCTGTTAGGAACCTGACGTCCAGTGTCACCAAAGTTGAAATTACTGAGTTAATCCCTGGGACGATGTACGATTTCACAGTATTTGCAGTAGCAGCTGATGGTGAGACAGAAGGAGAAGGATTGTCCCTAAGCTTGCATACAAGTAAGTAACAGTCTCTTGCAGCCCTGTTCTGCTGGGCACCTCAGAGCTCTGCCTACCTGTCTGAGGGCTGAAATATTGAACTTTGGTATATAGATGTGATATTTTAATCCTGGAGCCTAATTTGGGCTCTCTACTATGCATGGGGTCTTAATATGTGGAAGACACGTCCCTGCTTTAAAAATAAAATAAAAAAAGACAAACCCCACCATCATTCCTTTCCATCCTCATATGGGAGATTAATTCCTGTCACATTGTCACGTCCTACCCAGAGGTATGGGTGGGAGGAGAGGTGACTCAGATTCGTCTGTCTCCTTGGTTGGAAAAGAGTATACACGATACTGAAGTTCTGTAAACAAAAGCCTTTTGTTTTGCAGCTTGTTCCAAATTGGCAAATGATTTGGTGGCAGAAGGATTTATGTTATTTAGGCTCAACTGGTAAACATAAAAAGTATGCGGCATGTGGGGCTGTAAACCATATGTTACTATATTACTTATAAAAAGGAAAGCAAAAGAATAGAAATATAGGAAACAATGAGAGAGAGAGATTTCACCACCCTTATCGCTCTGCAATGTGTATGATGGGGTTGTAGTCTTGAATCCAGTGGTGTGCAGCATCCTCCAGTGTCTGGTTCAGTTCCTGTGGTGAGCCTGGTGGGCAGAGGAGTCCTCAGGATGGTGAGTGTGCTACCAGTGCTTGCACAGGTGGGCTTCTTATAGGCTGCTGGATCACCTGCTTTGCATCATCTTTAGTCTTTTGCGCGGGCATCGCTGGGGGGTGATTGTGAAAGACGGAAGAGTCCTGAAGGGTCTCAGGCCACTTGGGGTCTTGAGTGCTCTGGGATCCGCTCCCTTAGCGCCATCAGAACATGGGGCTATGTGTCCTTCAACATACCTTCCACCTCCTGTATCAGCCAGCCAGCCTTTGTCTGTGGCTCCTTAGCTTGTCCTTGACATGTAAATTGCAATTCACTGTATCATGATCTCTCATCTCCTGCTCCTAGTTATGTCCCATCTCATGTGGCTGGATGTTGCAGAACTGGTTTTCCCACAGTGTTTGAGACATTACCCTTTTAGTCTCTCACACACATGTACTCAGTGAGCTAACTAGGAAAGATGTCCTCCTAGACTTGCTATTTGTGAATAAAGGAGGACTTGGGGGAGATGCATCTGCTTTGGCCACAGTGATCGTGAAATGGTTGAGTTTAAAATTTTCAACCTAATAAGAAAAAAAGACAGCAAAGTTGCTATGCTGGACTTCAAGAGGGCAAACTTTAAGCTATTCAGGGAGCTACTTAGCAGAGTACCCTGGGAATCTGCTGTTGAGGGCTTAAAGATCCATGAGTGCTGGTCAGTTTTTAAGAACCACCTTTTAGAAGCATAAGAGCAGACAATTCCATGGTGTAGAATGTCAAGCAAGCAGGGCAGACCAACTTGGCTGAACAGGGAACTACTTGTGGAACTCAAGAAGAAAAAGAAACTGTATGATTGCTGGAAGCAAGGTCAGGCTTTGCAGGAAGAATACAGACCTGTGGTTTGTACGTGCAGGGAGAAGACACAAAAGACTAAAACTCATTTAGAGTTGAAACTGGCTGGTGTTGTGTCAGACAAGAAAAAGCTTTTTAAAGTATGTTAATAGCAAGAGGAGGTCTTAAGAAAACATCGGACTGATACTTGAAGACAGTCACCTGACTAATGAGGATAAAGAAAAAACTGAGGCATTCAATGCTTTTTTTTTTTTTCCCCTCAGTCTTTAATAAGATGGTGAAATGAAGAAATAAACTTAACAGCAGAGTCAATTATACTGTTAAGCAGGCATTCTTTATTTTACCAGCGCTGGGGAACACTAGGGATCATCCTCCATAAGTGCTGCAATGACTGGATGCTCTTGCATTGCTTATATTCACACAATTGTTCCATATTCATTACAATTTTTGGAAATTTTTAACATACAATACATCTATACTAAGAAATAATTGATAAAGTTAGTTATAATTGATTAGTTTCTTACAGTACATCTATTAAATACTAGTTAAATATAAGCTAAGCACTCTGCTTCTAAACAATGCATTACTTAATCTTCTGTCTCCCTCTTGTCATGCAGAAGGATCTAAAACTTGAAAAATATCCCCTTGTTTTGCAGGTGGTTAGAAAGCATTTATGATGTCAATTGGTTAATGATGGGTACATCTTCTGTAACTTAATCACAGTATACGTTAATTTAGCAGCTTCTCTTCAATGGGATAGACCTTGGGCTATGGGTCACCTAAGCTGGAGGACCACAAGTGCAGGAACAGTGACTTTCCATTTGTTTACACTGAAACTGTAAGGGACCAGCTGTATCAGCTGAATGTTTACAAGTCCATGGGGTCTAAGTATTGAAGGAGCTGGCAGATATTACAGCAGGACCCCTCTGGATCATCTGCCAAAGGTATTTGGAGCCTGGGGAGGTCCCTGCTGACTGAAAGCTATGCAGTGTTATTCCGATCGACAGAAAGGATGTGAGGGAAGAAGACCCAGGGGAGTAGCCCTGTTAGTCTAACCTCAGTTCCTGGAAAAATTATGGAGAAGATCATACTGGTTACTATTGAAAGGCATTTAAAGAATAATGCAATTATCAGGCACAGTCAACATGGGTTCACAAAGGGAAAGTCCTGTTTAACTAATATGATATTCCTCTATGAGAAGGTCATCTGCCTAGTTGATGAAGGGAAGGCAGCGGATGTAGTTTCTCTGGAGTTCAGTAAGGCTTTTGACACTGTCTCTCACAACATCCGTCTGGACAAGTTGTCCAGCTATGGGATGAGCAGGCTCACATTGTGCTGGGTCAAGAACTGGCAGAGTTCAAAGTGTTGTAGTGAATGGGGCTACATCTCACTGGTGGCCAGTTGCCAGAGGTGTGTTCCTCAGGGTTCAATTCTAGGGCCAGTTCTGTTTGATATATTTCTCAATAATGTAGATGTAGCAGTTGAATGCACCATTAGCAAGTTTGTTGACAATACCAAACTGGGAGGCCCTGTTGACTTCAAGGGACAAGAGGCCTTGCAGAGGGATCTAGATAGATTGGAGCACAGGGCAATGATTAATGGCATGAAATTTAACAAGTCCAAATGCTGGATTCTACACCTTGGGATGGAGTAATGCCAGGCTCAGGTATAAACTGGGAGAGGAGTGGCTTGAGAGGAGCCCTGCAGAAAGGAATCTGTGGGTGATGGTCGACAGCAGGCTCACTGGGAGTCAACAGCGTGTGCCTCGGCAGCCAGGAGAGCAAACTGTATCCTGGGGTGCATGAAACAGAGCACAGCCAGCCAGTCAAAAGAGGTGATTTTCCTGCTGTATTCAGCCTTGGTGTGGCCTCACATTGAGTACTGTGTGCAATTTAAGAAGGATGTGAAGGTTCTCGAGTGTGCCCAGAGGAGGGCAACAAAGCTGGGGAAAGGGCTGGAAGGAATGTCCTGTGAGGAGCAGCTGAGGACTTTGGGCTTTTCTAGTTTGGAGAAAAGGCTGAGGGTTGACCTCATTGCTCTCTACCTTCCTGAGGAGGGGACATGGAGATGGAGGTGCTGATCTCTTCTCCCTGGGATCCAATGACAGGATTTGTGGGGATAGTTCAAAGCTGCACCAGGGAGGTTTAGGCTGGACATTAGGAAGCATTTCTTGACAGACAGGTTGGTCAAACACTGGAACAAGCTTCCTAAACAGATGGTCGATGACCCAAGCCTGTCAGTGTTTAAGAGGCACTTGGACAATGGCTTCAATATAAGCTTTAACTTTTGGTCAGACCTGAAGTGGTCCGGCAGTTGGACCAGGTGATCATTGCTGGTCCATTCCAACTGGAATGATGCCCTACCCTGCCATGTCGTTCTCTTTCCTGCCCACCTCTGCATTCCCAAGGGAGCTCTGGGAGTCCTGTCAGAGTGACGGCCTGTGCTTCTGCTTTGGACCATCAAAGGGAGATAAATCCCACTTAAGATGACTTTTTCAGTTCTCTCTTAGCTGCCCATTGGCGCAAAAGCATCTGGGAGTGTCTGAAAATGTGGCGAGGGTGCTCCTATTGAAAAGAGTGATGTAGTGGTGTGCCTGTGTTCCTTCTGTCCATGTATGAGAGCAGATGTTCTTGACAGGTTGTTGTCTTGCCTTTCACAGAGCCAAGTCAAGTCCATGATCTCAAGACAGAATATGTTGGTGTGACTTTTGTGAACTTAACATGGGCAGTGAGCGACACTGCTTCCAACTCCTACACGTACAGGATAGAGGTGGGAAATGGTAGCTCTGTTAGGAACCTGATGTCCAATGTCACCAAAGTTGAAATTACCGAGTTAATCCCTGGAACAACGTACAATGTCACAGTATTTGCAGCAGCAGCTGATGGTGAGACAGAAGGAGAGGGATTGTCCATAAGCCTGTATACAAGTAAGTAACAGTTTCTTGCTGCCCTGTTTCTGGTGGGTTGTATGTTGCTGTGCAGCACAGGGTTCTGCCTACCTGCCTGAGGGCTGAAATATAACACAGGCTTTACCTGGGCTGTCTACTATGAATGGGGTGTTATTGTGTAGAAGAAACATAGCCTCAATTTCTGATTGTTTTATTTGGTCTTTTTGTTTGGTTTGTTTGTTTTTAAACACCAAATCCCCTCCAACCTCCCTTCCATCCCAAAACAAAAAATCCCCCACAACAAAACCTAAAACCAGTGATCCAAGAAAAAAAACAAAACCAAAACCACAACCTTCTCTCTTCCCCTCCATCCTCATCTCTTTCCTGCCCACCTCTCCAGACTACCAAAGGAAGCCCTGGGAGTGCTGGCACAGCATTGACCTGTGATTTTGCTTTGGAGTGTCAAAGGGAGATGAATCTCACTTAGGATGACTCTTCTCCAGTTCTCTCTTAGCTGCCCATTGATGCAAAAGCCTCCAGGAGTATCTGGTGATGTTGTTGGGGTGCTCCTGCTCTCTGAACGATGAGTGATGTAAAGAGAGTGACGTAGTGGTCTGCCTGTGTTCCTTCTGTCTGTGTCTGGGAGGAGAAGTTCTTGACAGGTTGTTGTATTGCTTTTCACAGAGCCAAATCAAGTCCATGATCTCAAGGCAGAATATGTCGGCACGACTTCTGTGAACTTAACATGGGCAATGAATGACACTGCTTCCAACTCCTACACGTACAGGATAGAGGTTGGAAATGGTAGCTCTGTTAGGAACCTGACGTCCATTGTCACTGAAGCTGAAATTACTGAGTTAATCCCTGGGACGATGTACGATTTCACAGTATTTGCAGTAGCAGCTGATGGTGAGACAGAAGGAGAAGGATCGTCCATTAACCTGTATACAAGTAAGTAAATTGTGCCTCTCAATTCCACGTAAACATGCAGTTTGTACTAAATTGCCCTGTTTTTTTACCTTGGGTTTCCAACTTCATGTTCTTTCTTATTGCATTTTTGCTTTGCTCCATGTGCCTGAGAGCATGAGTGTCAAGCAGTCTTTGGTAAAAGGGAAAAGGACTGAGAGTGTGTGTGTGTTGCCTGGAGAAAGCAGTTATTTCAGTCATCTTGGCTGCACAAGTCTATGCAGAGATTCAGCTGCTACAACAGTATGATTTTCTCTACACTTGAGGGCTGAACAGGCCCCCTAAAATGCTTCTGGGAGCAGATTATCACAGTTTATACCAAAGGACCTGGTGTGCAGGGATGTGGTGGCCAGGTTCACAGAGGCTTTTTTGTCTTGAAGATTGTTTTGAGTTCTTTGCAGAGTCCCTGGCCCTGGGGTTTCCTGTAGGCTGTGGTGCTGCCTAGGGCCACATTGTCAAATGCACTGCTGTTTTTGTCTGTTTTGTGCCATGGCACCCATTTCCCAGATCAGAGGGACAGATGGGAGGAGATCTTGTTTGTGTGTCTGGTTTAGAAGGGGAAAGGAAATAGGCAACATCCCTACAAAGCAATTAAAAGCAGTGTGTCCTGGAGCTGCTCCTGAGTAGATGAACTTGTCTAAGCTGCCTGAGGTGAGTCTTGTCTGCCTGGTGTTGATGCTGAATCAGGCTTGCAGACACAGCCCCCAGGGTGGGTCAACTGTTGGACCTACTCAAGGAGCCCATTTCCTTCTGCTGATGTTGGGTAGAGGCTGAGCTGAAGGACTCAGAGTAAAATTCCTGGGTGCAATTTTGAGTTAACAGACCAAAATCATGCTGCACTCTGCTTCCTTCCCTGATTTCCATCTGTTTCTCTGTCTGGAAACCCACTGTGCAAACAAATAACTTTAGCAAGTGAAATGAAGTAAAGAGAATATCTCTCAGAACTCCTGTGGCCTTTCCAGAAATGCTCCAGCATGAGTGTCTGAAAGTGGGCATTGATACTGTAGAAGTGCCGCTTGGCTACAAATAATGCTCATTCTGTGTGGAACAGGGAAATGTGTCTGTGTCTCTTCTTCCTTAATTTCTCTATCTTGACAGGCTGTTGTTTTGCCTTTCACAGAGCCCAGCCCGGTTCTTGATCCCAAGGTTGAATACATCGACGTGACTTCTGTGAACTTAACATGGGCAGTGAGCGATGCTGCTTCCAACACCTACACATACAGGCTAGAGGTGGGAAATGGCACCTTTGTTAGGAACCTGTCATCGAATGTCACTGAAGCTGAAATTATCGAGTTAATGCCTGGGACAATGTACAGTTTCACAGTATTTGCAGTAGCAGCTGATGGCAAGACAGAAGGAGAAGGGGTGTCCGTAACTCAATATACAAGTAAGTCTCAGATTCTTACAGCCCTGTTTCTGGTGGACTGTATTTTGCTGTGCAGCGCAGGGCTCTGCCTACCTGCCTGACTGTTGTAATTTAGTGCTGTTGTAGGCAGAGGTGATGTTTTGGTCCTGGAGCTGGCCAATTTGCCAGGCATGGGATGTTAAAGTGCAGAAGCAGCCTTGCCCTGGTAGAGAGCTGCTGGTGAAGTTTGTCCCTGAGGCTGACAAATCAGAAACTTTTCTCTGAGAACCTCTATCTTCTAAATTTGGGAAAGGAGGTTTGTTTTCATTTCCTGGAGTATGAGCACCTCAGACCGTTATTTTAATGGGATCTTGCACAGAGCATATTGCACCAAGGGAACTTTTGTGATTTGAGGGCCCATAGGAGCCATCAGGCTGCAGCAGTAGAGAGAGATTTAGGCAGTGCTAGTTCAGGGAAACTGCTTTGGCCATCCAGCACCTGCTGTGGTGAGTATTGAAAGTTTTGATGTGGTCTTGGAGGGACCATTTTGGAGCTGGCCTGCAAGGCTATAGCCCAGCCTGGTGATTCTGTGGGGTGTATTGGAAAGGAAACAGATGCCTGTTCTTGTAATTTGTGTCATCCTGAAATGTACCTGCATGTGTGCTCCTACCTTTCCCTACCTTTCCAGTGCATTCCCAGAAGTCTCTCCTGTGCTGCCTGGCTGTAATGGCTAGTTGCCCTGTTTTGAAGGTGCACAGAGAATAAAGTACTGCAGAGAGGGGTTTTGATATGGTTTCTCTGCCGTAGGAGTGAGCTCAGGGCATGAGAGTTGGAGAAGGGGGGCATGGTGCCTGGGTCATCACCTCTGTTCTGCTTCTAGTGATATTGGATGTTCCTTACCTTTTGCTATGCAAAGATACACCACTGTTTTCCCCGTCTACTCTTTTTTCCTTCCTGCCCACCTCTCTGGATTGCCAGGGTAAACTCTGGAAGTGCTGGCACCATGATGACTGATGCTCTTGCTTTTGAATGGAAAAGGAAGATGAATCGCACTTAAGATGCCTCTTATTTTTCTTTTATGGAGCCATTGGTGCAAAAGCCTCCATGAGCATCTGGTGATGTTGCTGAGGTTCTGCTGCTCTCTGAACGATAAGTGACGTAGTGGTGTGCCTGTGTTCCTTCTGTCCATGTATGGGAGCAGATGTTCTTGCAGCTTGAACAGGTTGTTGTCTTGCCTTTCACAGAGCCCAGCCCAGTTCTTGATCCCAAGGTTGAATACATCGACGTGACTTCTGTGAACTTAACATGGGCAGTGAACGACACTGCTTCCAACTCCTACACATACAGGATAGAGGTTGGAAATGGTACCTCTGTTAGGAACCTGACGTCCAATGTCACCGAAGCTGAAATTACTGAGTTAATCCCTGGGACGATGTACAATTTCACAGTATTTGCAGTAGCAGCTGATGGTGAGACAGAAGGAGAAGGGGTGTCCGTAACTCAATATACAAGTAAGTCACAGATTCTTACAGCCCTTTTTCTGGTGGACTGTATTTTGCTGTGCAGCACAGGGCTCTGCCTAACTGCCTGACTGTTGTAATTTAGTACCGTTGTAGGCAGAGGAACTGTGCTTTGACTGTTTGCAGTCAGATATGTTTGTGGGAAGCAACATAAGCTTTTTTTAAAAAAAGTAAAATAAAACTCCTCAAAAATGGTGGTGGTTAAAGGTGGTCACCAAGGCCTTTGACACAGTGAACTCTTCCCAAGAACCTGTCTCCCTGGCTCAGGATTTGTGTGGGCAGTTTTGCTGCCTTCACTTCTTGCAGGGTGGGGGCATTGCACCCTTATTTTAAAGGGCTCCCACACAGAGAGAGTAGTGGAGAGCGCAGGGAACTTTTATGATTTGGAGGCCTGTGGCTGCCATTGGGCTGCAGCAGGGGAGTGAGCTTTGGGCAGTGCTGGCTCAGGAGTGAGCTCAGGGCATGAAGGGTGGCAAAGCAGCAGAATGCCTGCGTCATCACCTCTGTCCCTCTTCCAGTGATATTTGATGTTCCTCCCTTTTTGCTGTGCACAGATATACTACCATCTTTTGTCCACCTTCCCCTGCGGCTTTTTATCTTTCCTGACCACATCTCTGGATTCCCAAGTAAAATCCTGGGAGTGCTGGCACAGTAGTTACCTGTGGTCCTGCTTTGGAAAGTCAAAGGGGAATGAATCTCACTTAAGATGACTTTTCTTCAGTTCTCTCCTGCTGCCCATTGATGCAAAAGCCTCCAGGAGCATCTGGTGATGTTGTTGGGGTGCTCCTGCACTCCAAATGATGAGTGATGTAAAGAGAGTGACGTAGTGGTCTGCCTGTGTTCCTTCTGTCCATGTATGGGAGCGGATGTTCTTGACAGGTTGATGTCTTGCCTTTCACAGAGCCAAGTCAAGTCCATGATCTCAAGGCAGAATATGTTGGCACGACTTCTGTGAACTTAACATGGGCAATGAACGACACTGCTTCCAACTCCTACACGTACAGGATAGAGTTTGGAAATGGTAGCTCTGTTAGGAACCTGACATCCATTGTCACTGAAGCTGAAATTACTGAGTTAATCCCTGGGACGATGTACGATTTCACGGTATTTGCAGTAGCAGCTGATGGTGAGACAGAAGGAGAAGGATTGTCCATAAGGCTGTATACAGGTAAGTCACAGATTCTTGCAGCCGTGTTTCTGGTGGGTTGTATTTTGCTGTGCAGCACAGGGCTCTGCCTACTTGCCTGAGGGCTGAAATACAATATTGTTTCAAGCAGAAGTGCTGCACATGGTCTGTCTGCAGTCAGACATGCTCATGTGTGGAAAGGAGTTCTGTGGGAGGTTTTGTTGCCTTCTCCCTGTGGATGAGGCCCTCTGTCCTTATTTTGAAGGGCTCCCACACAGTGCATTGTGCATGGGGGACTTCCCCCACTGGAGGGGCCTGTGGCTGCAGCAGAGCTGTGGGCAGCACTGTGCTGTGTGGCTCTCAGCCATGCTGCTCTGCTCAGCTCATCAGCAAAGAGGAGAAGGCTGAGGTGCTCCTGTGTTCCTCATGCTGGCATTGTGACCATTTTTCCACCTTGTTGCAAATATGTGCTGCTGTGTCTTTCGTTTTGTCTTGTTTTAACTGAAGTGAAGTGAATCTATCCCAGAGCTCCTTGGTGGAGTTTTCAGAGGTGCCCCAGGATGAACCCATTAGGAGAGTCTCTGGTACTGTGAAAGTGCTGCTTGGCTACTTGTAATGCTCATTCTCTCCAAAATGCGGAAGCTTGGCTGTGCCTCTGTCTCTGTTTGTCAGCAAATATTTGTGAGCATTATTGGAGTCTCGTCTTGACTTTCACAGAGCCCAGCTCCATTTTCCATATCTGGAGGGAGTATGCTAGTGTCTGATTTTTCCCATGGAGCACAGATGACACCACTTCTAACTACACCTACAGGACAGAGATCCAAAGTCATGGTTCCTCCTCTAGAAACCAGATATCCAGTATCACCAGAGCTGTTACTACAGATGTAAACCCTGTAACCTTCTATAATTTGGCCAAGTTTGTAGGACTAGCTGACAGTGTTACTGAAGGAAAAGAAATATTTATAAAATTCAGAGAAATAAGTCCCAGTCACTCACATCTATCTTTTAACTAATTCTGTTACATCTGGTACACCATTCTGCTTCTCCTTAGTTTCTTAAAGTAATACCCTTTTTTAATAGCAAAATAATCTGTGAGCCTTTTAACACTGTATTTTGAAGTATCAGTATTTCTTTGTCAAGAGAGGAAATAAATTTGCTGTGTATTACAGTTGTAGAAGTTATAAGAGTTGGTCTTGAAGGCCAAGTTTTAAGATGTTTAGTTTAGAGGCATCTTTCTTCTCAGTGTTACTGCTACACTGACTTTTTAAATATAATTTTGTATATGGTCACAGGGTTGCGATTTTTATATTGTGTTCTATATGACTCTATCGAACACAAACCAACATGTTGTAGTTGCTGCTCTGAGGGATGGCTACCGCTGTGCTCTTAATGCAGAGACCTTATATCCATTTTCTTATCTATTGGCCACTAAGTGTTTTACATAATTATACAAGAGGTTAGTGTCAATCTACATACTACTTTAAAATGTTCTTAGAGTAGTATGTTTGGTTGAACAGTGTTTTGAAAATTTTGTTGATCTTGACAGATACTGACCCCACATTTTCTCAGTAAACCTGTCTGCAGCAGAATTTCCACAGAAGAGGTCTGTGTACTTAGTGTGCTAAATACTTCTCTTCCTCATAAGGTAGCAAGTCCTTATAGGCAGTAGCTTCATGTTTTTAAAAGTGGAAAGTAATACTGAAGCTTTACAAACGTTTATACACAGAACTTACAAATAGACAGCTTTTTCTATTTACTACAATACTTGACTTCTTACTCCTCTTTTTCTATTATTACTTTTTTCCTTCTTTTTTTGTCCAGTTCCTGCCTCAGTGAATTTATTTCAGTGTGAACCAGTTGCAAATCAGTCTTTCCTAATGCTGAAGTGGGAATGTCCTCCTGGTAACAATTCTGGCTTCAGAATTAAAATTCAAATGTCTAATGGCACATGGAAAGAAGAGGAGGCTCCATCCTGCATGAGAGAAGGCTCAGAGGAAACCTTCACGACAACACCTTTAGATTATTTCAGCACCTATACTGTTAATATTACAACTCTTTCAAATAATTCTGAAAGCCCTTCAGTGTCGAAAATATGTAACACAAGCATTACTGGTAAGCATTAAGATTTGAGAAGGAAAGATATTAATAAGATTAAAATATTAACTTCGTGATTGCAGAATACCAACCTTGATATGCAGGATGTTTATCAGCCTACAGATTATGAATAAAACACTACATTCATTCAGAATCTAATATGACGTGCAATAAATACACGTTATGTGAACAGCATCAGTATTACAGCATTTTCTTGTTTGGAAAACTTTATCAGTCGTTAAAGTACTAAATATTTCTGTTTATAGACCCACCTCGTCCAAGCGAAGCTCCTTTAGTCAAGGCAGTCAGTCACAGCTCATTGTCTGTTGAATTCTCTGACTTTGAGTCAAGGAGCGGACCATTAAAAGCCTATGCAGTAATGATCACAACAGAAGAAAAAGGTAAGATGTTATGATATTATCTTGTAGCTATGTGAATCAATTTGTCAGACAGCATTGTTTTAAGCACTAAATAGGTGTTAAATGGAGAGAGAAAATGCTGCCTCAGTATTTTTAATCACCACTCAAAAATCGTGAGGCAAATAACTTGGTTTATTGAAGTCAGATCACTCCTTGTTTTCAGAAAGCTACTCTTTTCACTCAGTCTTTTCCAGCCTGACTTACCCTTGTATATGTCTCGTGTATTGCCACTGCCCTGTTGCCATCTCAATTTGCCAGTAACTCCTGCCACAAGATTGTGTAGTATCCTTCCACCCTGCCCCAAATAATTTTTCAGAGTTACTAATATAAGCAGCTTTTCCCTCTCCCTTCTTCAGCTGGAAGATATCTGCAGTAAGATCTTGAGACAGAGCGAGCGCTTTCCTTTTGATTTGACTTAAAACACTTCATTAACTGAGATAGATGGGGTGCAGGTGGAGGGCTTGAATAACATTGTCAGCATTACATGCCATCAGAGCTTGAACACCAGGGAAAGCTAGAGGGTGGTCTATCAAACTCACCTCTTTAAAGCATCCAAACAGAGAAATACCTTTAATTGATGAATATCTAGTGATAAATCATAAAATTAAGGAATTTACCTTTGCAGCACAGGTTCTAGTTGAGCTTCTTTTCATTTCTTTTTGCCAGTGTACTGGAGGAATAAAGCAGCTGATGGAGATAGTTTCCCCCAAGTGGGAGATTACATTCATGCTAATCCTTTGTCTTAACACTTGAAACTGATCTTGCAGCGGCTTGACTGTAGATCCTTCTTCTGTGGTTTTCCATACAATATATGTCCAAGAAATGCCTATATATCTAGTACATCAGTGCAGAAAATGGCTATTTTTCACATGCCTACTCAGCTGCCCAGGAGTTGCTGTTTACAACATCAGTCTCTTCCATGCAGCAACAGCTCTGCTTGTACCTTCAGTGTGTTCTTAGATGTGGTTTTGATTGCAAGGTATTCAAGAAAGAGGACTTTCAAGATGTGATTGAGAGAAATAAGGAAGGAAAATCACCTGTATTTATAGTAGACTCCAAGTGCTTTAATAGGAGCAGAAAAACGTCCTTATGGCCAAGCGTTGCTGCAGGTTTATAGTGTGGACATAGCATTAATATGCTTGAGATGTGTTTCTCTGTCTTTAGACACAATGGTGTCCAAGGCTGTTGGAGATGTCCTAGGGTGATATCCAAGACATCCACAAGGAGCTGCAGATATAACTTGGGACATACATCCTTTTGGAATGGAAACTAGAGACCAAACGGGACATAAAATGTATCTGATAGTATTGAACACCTATTTCTAGGCAACTGAGTTAATAGCAATATCAGTGGCTTTTAATAAACAAGCACTTTAGAAGAGCTGTCTTGCACCCTGTTCCTGCACAGTTAGAGTTGATGAGAGCTTTTCTGCTGGTGACAGATCAAACCTTGTCTACACAGCTGTAGAAAATTTACTAGCACATTTCCACCTTTCAGAGCTGCTGCATGGCTTCTCCTTTTTAAAGGTGAATTCAATGCTATATCTAGTTCTAGAAGGAGCTTTTAGCTTTGTAAAGGCAGTCAGTAGAGACCAATGTATGTAAACTTCAGTCAAATGAGCAAGACTCTTTCCTCCTGCAACATTTTGAATATTTACATTGGTTTGCTTGCTCTTGAGTTGCTGGACAACTGGTAACTTGAGCTTGTTTATTACCTCTTAGTCACATGTGCCTCAACTGTGAAATTTGCCTCAACTTTCTAGGGTTCGTCTTCTAATGATAGACACTGTAAACTGATGCTGTTCTGTAGATAGTGTCCTGTTGGTGACTGTTTGACTGCGGTAGCCTGTTCTTAGTCTTTCGAAAGAGAAACTGTTCTGATCACTGTTTTGTCCAGTGCTTGTCTGTGTCAAGAGAAAGCAGAAATTAACTCATCTCTTTAGGCTTAGGTGTAAGACTTCTTGTAAGACACAGCAAGGAAATACAGGTCAGGACAAGGTTAGTGTCACCCCAAATGAGGCTGGATGCTGTTTGGGTAGCACAATGTTACCAAATACCAGTTGACTTTTTCTACACTGTTTCCATTGTACTCTCTGCATATGTTAGTTGATAGAGTGTGTATGTACCTTTGCAGAGAAGCTCTACTATACATGGTAGGAGTAGAACTGAAAGGAGTTTAAAACACCACTGCGGAGTAGGGAGGTAGTTCAGTTAATTGTACTGCAGTAGAAGAGATTTCTGAGTTTGTCTGTTGTACTCAGTGTTTCATTTCGGGCAGTGTTTATGGAGAAAGGACAACTGTGGTTAATGTGACACACTGTATTAGCATCTCAGCCACTGTGCTGATTGACACAAAGTCAGTGGATGATGTATACCACATATATCCTTGTTTTTTTTCTGAAGGTTGTGAGTGTTTGAAGTCTAAATTGAACAACACATACAAAGATTTCAAGAAGAAGATGACAGACACCTATGTAACATATGTCATAGATACAGAGCAGGCAAAATCACCTTCTTTCCGTTCTCAGAGTGGTACAAACATCATTAATGTAGGCAAGGGAAACACAATGTATGGCTACGAAAACGGACCATTGATTCCACTTCATTCGTACAGGTATTTATCTCAAACTGCTGTTAGCTTAATTTTGCACTTGAAATATAAAAGATCATCTAAGCAGAAGATTACGGATGTTGCTTAAGGCTGTTTAAAACCATGTAATGTACCTGTTGTTTTTTCTTCTCCCTTATCAACAGGGCATGTGTTGCAGGTTTCACTAATATAAGCTTTACTATGACTGACCTCATTGCGGGGGAAGATAGTTATGTATCGTTTTCACCCTGTTCTCAGCTGGTGTTGCTACCCCAGGATCCAGGTATAGTTAATGTCAAATACAGGACTGGTTGGTTTGGCGCATACTCAGTGTGTGGAGATTCCTTAATTATAGCAAGTTTCATAATAACAGCAAAACATCTGTTGGTTTCTCTGTGATGGACTATTTCTGTGTAGCTTGACAGTGACACTGCTCTGTAAATTCACACCTTACTAGTTCTGCGGGTGACCTCTTTTTTGCATGTATGCCTTTCACTGTGGAAGTAACCAAAAGCTGTGCTACTCATAGCATGCTAAAAGGGATTGAGTGGCACACCGAGACTTTGGTACAGAAACAAGTAGCAAAAAGTATCAAATGTTCTAACAGTTCTGGTAAATTAGAAGCAGGTGTATTGGAATGCAAATACTGGTCCCTTGATCCTAGTTTTTTTATTAATTTATCATCCTTGGCTTGTTATTCTTAACGACCTTTCAATACTGGTACTGCCAAAGGACATAGTATAACAAGACGTTTAGTAGAGCAGAGTGTTCTCTTGTAGCATGTGGATTGAGTTAGATCATTACCAAAGAGAGAAATCAGTAATGACTAATAGTGTTTCTCTTTTATCAGGTGTCATTGCTGGAGCCGTTATTGGATGCCTTTTAGCTATATTGGCTGTAGTCGCTATAGGGGGTTTCATATTCTGGAGAAGGGGAAGGTAATGTGTGTTCATTATTGTATTTGTTGGGATAAGGAACACCAGTTATTTCACTTTGATATCTTTCTCCTAAAAAGGCCTCTCTACTTTATACACTTCTGTCATAATGCTTTAAAATACATTCCATTAAAAATGTTATTGGATGTTACAGATTAGAGTTGATGTATCAAACTAGTTAAATGACTTTGTTCAACCCTATAGTTACAAACTAATGAGTTAAGATTTGTTTTGTTTAGCTTTTCTGAATTCATGCGTGCTGATGAAATAATTCAGTCAGAAGTGAGCAAACGCCACAGATTACTGTGCTAAAAGACATATGTAATTGTCTCTTAGATTGTTTTATTTTAAATTATCCATTAATCACACTTTTTAATTGCTTGATGGCCTGTCACATGAAACTTCCATTCTGGAGTTTCCAGGAGCTAATGAGTTGCCAGGGTTTGAGCTGATCTCTCTGTTTCCAGTCTTTTCTGAATAATCTGGGACTTAAGAGTCTACAAAGGCTTTTTCTTGCTTCTGGTCATGTGGTACATCCTTTCTAAAGAGTTAGCTGCAGGGCCCTAAGTCCAGTTTTCTTAGTTTCTTTGATTAACTGCTGTTATTTTTGCAAGCGTGTCCAATAGCTGTGGACACTAATGAGCTCCCTTCAAAGTTAGCGACACGTATTTTCATTCAACTTCCACTTTCAGTACCACTGACACATCACTGTTGAACACTTAGTGTAGGGATTCTGGGGTTAAGTTGCAATTCCCTGGAGATGTTAGCTAGTGTTGCTGATCCCTCAGGTGTACTTCTTCCACCAAACCATGTGCTTTGTGTTCAGACATTATCCTCTGCTTCCAACAGAAAGAAACAGTCCCACTGCATAAAATCACTGAATGAAGGATGAAGTATTTTATTCTTACTCCAGGTGTAAGGTTAGCTCCAGGAGGGGTTTTTTGCACAGAATGAGGTGCATTGAAAGAAATCGTTCTGAACAGGCACAAGAAATAGCTGTCATCAGAAATCTCCTATGTATTCCATTAAATTCTACTGTGAACCTATTCTGTTTTCTTTCACCTTATAGGAAAGATAAAAGAAATACTGAAGTGTCTTTTTCTCCAATTAAGTAAGTCCAAATCCTTTCACACATTGCTTTGTGAGCTCAAGTGATATTTGCAAAACTTAGTCTGAACCCTGATACTTGTTTTCTGTGCAGTTTTATATAGTATTTTGCAGTATTAATTCCTTGTGGAATTTCAAGACTCCAGCCTGCAGACTAAAAATAATCATATTGAGACTTCTAGAGCTGCCACAAGGGTTTGAGTGCTCCCTTCATGAATCTCTATTAGACACACAAATGCTCCAAGTAATCTTGAAAAACAGGATGTTTGAATGAGACACGGGCTTCCGTGCACATCGAGGAAACAATCCAAATTGTGGATAAAGTGCACATAAGCAAAATTCTGCACTGTGGCCTGAATTTTCCTTTGTTTTATGACTTCTTTGTGCTCAGCCATTCTGATAATGTTGAGATTTGTAAAAGTTGTCAATGGGAGGGTAACCACATTATATCGGAAGTCACAGGCAGTGCAATTGAATCACATTGGTTCTTGCACCAATTTTTGTGCTGATGGAAAGGTATGGTCTGAGTGTCCTATGAAGACCTGTGTAGACTTTGATAGCTGACTTAAAAGACATCAGAGCATGGGGCCAATCTGATGGGAGTACAGAAGTGGCTGACACCTTCTGTGATAGTCTCTTCCTGAAAGATGTGCTCTTCTCTCCTTGGTTTAACAGATCAGTTAAGCTCTATGCTTGATATCCTGTCCTCTGTAAAATGCTCAGTTTTGTGGCTGCTACTAACAGTCGTGCTTTCATTCTTAGATTCACATAGTGAAAAATACAGCTGCATGTTTCTAATCAACCTTTTTTTTTCTTCCCCTCACCCTCCCCTGAAGAGTCAAGAAGTAAGTAAGATACACTTTCTAACACATTAACTGAATTCATAATTTATCTAATACCAGTTACCGATACATGGCTTTTCTCATTTTAGATCAAAAATGATTAAAGTGGAGAACTTTGAGTCCTACTTTAAGAAACAGCAAGCCGACTCCAACTGTGGTTTTGCTGAAGAGTATGAGGTATGTGTCCTCAGTGGAGAGAGCTTCATGACAAATGTTTTTGGAAGGGCAAATTAACATTCCTGTGGAGTGTATGCGAGGCTTACTGAAGGAGAAGAGACCTTTACTATAGAGATTATTAAGCTGCATGTGTATCCTTCCCTTCCCTGATTCAGCTCCAAATTTAGTTGAAGTGCATGGTAAATATTTCACATCTGAACTATTATCTCTATCTGTGAGCTTCTAGCATGGCTGCTGCTCAGAGCTCTCACCAGAGCCAGGATCTCTAGAGTCCTTGCCCAAGTTAGCTAAGGGAAAGCTATTTAACTTCTCTGCGCTTTGTTTTTTTTAATCTTGTTTTTGTACAAAGCAAGACAGGTTTCTTGCTAATATCACTGACTCCTTGAATGTGTAGGTGTGATTTGCAAACCACACCTGTGAATAGCTCAAGGAGCAGTTGAGGAAACAGCAATTAGGATTTCCTTAATGACCACAACTGTTTTTTCTATGAAGTGTCCTAAAGCACAATTGTTCTATGGTATGAAAGACAGGAATCAAGTGTCAGTAAGGCTTCTGTTGTCATGTCTGCTGTTAAATAATATCTCTTTTTCTGCCCCCCTCCCCCCAAACTCCTTGAACCTATTGACTTTCTTCTTTCCAGATCCAATTCTGTCTCTTTGATTCTACTTTACAGGCTGGTGCTCCGCCCTTGCCTTCCTCTCAGATTTGACTTTCTTCAGGCCTTTCGTGATGTACTTGCTCCCTTTTTCTCTGTAATGTCTGCAAAGCTTATGCCGGGGGGTCACAATGAGAGTGCAGTTGATGTCCATGTCATATATTTCTGCAGAACTGTTTCTGGGCTTTTAAAGCTCATCTCTGGGTTTTAAACACACTACTATTCCTACACTGTATATTAATCCCTTCTCTAGCTGGTTTGTCACTGTCACACTCCCACTTTGTAAAAAGCTGATTTTTATTGTCATTTATTCCAGTTTAACATGGCTACTTTTACAGCAAAGGCCAGGAGTGTTTGGAGTATTTATCTTGTTTCAGTTGTGTTTCTGTATGATTCCTAAACTAGGACCAGGTGCTCATGAATCCTTTTTTTTATTGTAGGAACTCAAGTCTGCTGGTGTTCATCAGCCCAAATTTGCTGCTGAACTTGCTGAGAACAGGGGAAAAAATAGATACAACAATGTCTTACCATGTGAGTTGCTCTCTTTAGGTTTTGCATCTTCTTATGGTTTTCAGGTGAAAACCTTGGGTTTGGCTAATCTGGCTTTAATAGTACCCAGAGGTTTAAAAGAAGGATTAATGTTGTCCGTTTCCAAATAGATGAATTTGGGCTGCTGCTTTCCCAAAATCACTATATAAGCAAACCTAGAGAGCTCTCCCTCGAACATTCCCTAAAGTTCCTAAACTTTCCCTCAAGAAAGCTCCTTGAAGAACTTTCCCTTAATGAAATAATTTTAATTTTCCATTTTTGAGAAACATGCAGTCCAGATTGAAAAAATAAGAGGTTCATGGTTGACTACAGACAGACAGGTGTGCAGAGCTATGAGAAATACTAAGGCCCTGTGGGCCAGCTTTGCAGATGAACTAAGATCCTAAGCCCTGCCAAGCTGTCTGTGGGCATCCCAGCATGGCAGAGTGTAAGATGGAATTGGAGCGCAAAGAGTGGTGGGTGTTTAGGGATGCTTTGGAGGAAAAACATCAGCTGCCATGGCAGCAGGAGACAAATTACCTGTTTTTCTCCAGTAACTAAAACTATAGTAAATTTCATGTTGGATTAAAAATATATATACATTTGCAAAACCAAACCATGTTTAAAAAAAAATTCTGTGTTGACTATTCTGTATTTTTATTCTGGCAGCTCATTTTGCTGAAGTCTTTCATTATAAAAGTTCTAAACTACTGTTCTGCATGATCCCTAAAGTATATTCTTATTCTTAAAATGCACGTTGTTATAAACCACCTCTTATTTAGAAACCTTGCAAAAGATGAAGCAATATTTTTCTGAAAGGTTCTGGTTCTAAAATTCATAATTTTCTTTCCCTTTTGTCTTTCTGCAGATGATATTTCTCGTGTTAAACTTTCAGATCAAAGCTCTGCAACTGATTATATTAATGCAAACTATATGCCTGTAAGTTGCTTCATTAGTCAAAATGGAATATAACATGTATTTTTATGATGCAGGTTTAACACATCATAATAATGTTTAAAATCAGCTTTATGTGTCTCATTGCAAGTGTGTATGTCTATATATATAGATTATTTTTTTTAATTTTTTCTTCTTAGGGCTATAACTCAAAGAAGGCGTTTATTGCTGCACAGGGTCCTTTACCCAATACTATAGAAGACTTCTGGCACATGATTTGGGAAAAGAATATCTACTCTATTGTTATGTTGACAAAATGTGTTGAACAAGCCCGGGTATGTTTTTATTAGACCTGAACGGTCTCTTAAGGACAGCTGGACTCTTAATTTTGCTGTTATCCTAGCAGGTTGGAGACAGACCACTTTCTTCTAACAACCATCCACTTGCTGGAAAACTGTTTTCTGAATTCAATAAGCCACACGTTTTTAGCTTTTTCCCAATTTTTTTTAATCTGCTGACTACCAGAATAGATAGTCTTAGGAGGGTTGTGGAATCACTATCTCTAAGGGTGTGCTCTTCTCCCTAAAGAATGATTCTGGTAGAGGTCCTCCTGCCTTGTGATAGGCCGTTGGGAAGGGTGATGTGCTTTCTAGCCCTGCTTCAAGTGGTGTGTGATTTAAAACTTACACACAGCAGTGAAGCAGCTGACGGTTAATGTGTCTAACATTTTAACTCTCTTCTTAGACAAAATGTGAGCAATACTGGCCAGATAAACAATCCAAGACCTATGGTGACATTATTGTGACAATGGTCTCAGAGATTGTCCTTCCAGAATGGACAATAAGGGACTTCACTGTGGAAAAGGTGAGTATCCCCTCAGTTGTTAGTGTATAAATATCTGTAGAAGTGGTTTATTGTATCACTGTGACTTCATATGTCAAGCAACACTGGAGTGACAGAATGTAATAATTTCATTAAAACTTAATGGAATTCATAGTTATCTGAGGGAAAAAGGCAAGAGTGGTTTATTTTAACTTGAGGCTTTGAATGTATTGGTCTGCTTTCTGCCAAAAGTCTTTCTTAATCTTTCACGCTATGTACCAGTGAGATTTCTGTGATCTTTCTGTATATGCATTTGTTCATGTGCCCTGGTTTCCCACAACAGTGTTAGTAACATATCCAGAGGTGGGAATGAGTTGTCAGTAACACACTCCCTGTAGCAGAAAGTGATGTGCTAGCAAAATCCAGCCTGCTAATGGGAATTACTGATTTCCCCATCCGTGATACTGCAGCTCATGTTCCCCTGAGACTTGCACCAAAACTTTTGTTTATGTAGATAATTGTGATATCTCCTAGACTTAACATTTAGCCCCATCTTTGTCAACAAATGTAATGCAGGAGAGATGATCTTGAAGCAAATCTTGGAGTAAAAGGAAATTATTTCGAAGTATTCTCTGTCAGAGGAGATGGAAGAGGGAAACTGAAATATCCTTGGTCAAATGACTGCACAGTTTATAATGAGCATCTTTAATGAAGCTGAGCTTTGCCCAGTACATACAGCAGGAAGCCCAACTGGTGCTCCTCTGAAGCCAGGTTTTTTTGTTTGTTTGTTTTTAATGTGTATTCTTCTAGTCCAACACGCCAGAGAGCCACACGGTGCGGCAGTTCCATTTCACCTCCTGGCCAGATCACGGAGTGCCGGAGACAACAGACCTTCTCATCAACTTTAGACACCTTGTTCACGAGTACAGCAGTCAAAATCCAATTGACTCTCCTACTCTGGTGCACTGCAGGTAGGAACAACATGTTTGTATTATACACACTGTTATCTTGTGGCTTTTTAAAAAACAATTCTTCTTCAGTGTGAGGGGGGGAAAAATGTCTCTTCTTAAGGGTTCAGCATGCCAAATGAAAACCTTTTCCTCATGGCTCAGAAACGTAGCAGTGCTATGTAGGTAGCAAAGTGCACGATACAGAAGTTCATTAGAACAGACTGTCTCTCCTAGCCTGCAAAACTTGCCTTTTCAAGGGCTTTTATCTGTAATCTTGTGCAAGTGCAAGGCTGCGAAGCCCAGAAGTGTGTCCTCCCTCCTTCTTGGTGATGTCAAGAACCACCCCTCTGGACTGCAGAAACTTGTAATACCTGTGCCGCTGAAATACCAGAAAGCATCTTACTAGCTTCACTGTCTTTTCATCGGGCCACCAGTGAGCAGGCAGTTGAGAGGAAGCAGTAACTAGTTCCCTGTGTCATTGCAGTGCTGGTGTCGGGAGGACAGGGACATTCATTGCCATTGACCGCCTGATACAGCAGATTGAAATGGAGAACACTGTGGATGTGTACGGAGTGGTGTACGATCTTCGCATGCACCGGCCTTTAATGGTGCAGACTGAGGTAGGGCTGTCCATCACCCAGCAGCATATTTTTCAAAAGTGCGTAATAATCCAGGAAGGGTGGACTCAAGATGTAGCTCAGAATCACAGGAAGATGAGATATTAAGGAGCAATCTGAAATTGCTTTTTAACTTCCCTCCTTCCTGCCTCATCTCTCTCCGTAGCTGCAGTTGCAGCCAGGGGCTGTGGTATGTCTAAGCAGTCTCTTCACAGAGTACTTTGTGGGACTGGCATTTGCAGCTGCAAAGAATCAAATCCTGAAAAAGTGTTTTTGCAGCTTGTTTTACACATGTGAGTCTTATCTTTATAGCTGTGAGCCAGAATTATCTTGAGTCAAGTGGTCTCGGGGTGCTTCTTTTCTTTTGTGTTCTGCGGGAACACACGTGTTCATGCTGAAATTATCACTTTGATCCAAGAAAGTGTGTGGATTAATTCAAACTGATTTGGGAACAGCTGTAAAATCTCCATCATGAAAGTCTTTTAAGAGAGTGTTTGGCGTGACAGTAAATTTGATCCTAGTTTTTTATGGGGGGTGATCAGATGACATCATGAGGTCCTTTCCAGCCCTATTTTCTGTGAACTATACATACAACTTCTAAAAAATGCTCTCTGATAATGTTCAGTTTCTAGAAATATACTACCCTCCTTTTTCTTCTTCTCCCACCAGGACCAGTACGTCTTCCTAAACCAGTGTGTTATGGATATTATTAGATCCCAGAAAGACAAGAAAACCGATCTTATTTACCAAAACATGACAGCAATGGCAATCTATGAGAATTTCACACCTGGGCCAAGCTTTGGGAAGGCCAATGGCTACCACGCGTAGCCTGGAAGGAAGGCAGCGTCTCTAGGAGATGTTATCTGCGCAGAGCAAAGGGAGATGTTCTACTCGTGTTTCCTGGGATTGTGTGCAGTGTCTCACATCTGGCTTCTGCAGCTATCTCTGCATTCGAAGATGTGATCTACAGGAGGAAAACCACAATGCTGGCAGAAGCTGCAGACTCATATTTAAAAAAAAAAATATCAAGCAAAACTATTTCAATTTAACAGAGGAATCTTGCTTTTTCTTGGGAATATAACAGTGCTGATAGGCGAAATAGCATTTGCAGTATGAACAGTGAACTAGAATTTAAATATTAAAATAATAACACAAAGTTTTTATTACAATTTTATATTGTTTCATTTTACAGACACCAGGCTTGTGGGCTGTTTTAATATATTTAATTATAAGTTTCAGGAACATATTTTATCTACTGTATCTGGTTACTTAGCTAATAGATATGTGCCTCTGTGATTTTTTTTTTTTGTGTTCCTTTTTATTTAAAAAGGAGTACAGACAGCTCCTTCAAATGGACATTTGTACTTGGAAATTGTGCCTTTTCTAGTTGCTACTCTAGAAAAAAAAACAGCAGAGATTCTATTTTTGTACTGAAACTCTTAATGAGAACACAGATTTTTAAATAAGGCTTATGTCAAATGTAACTGTAGTTGCACTGTTGGCAGGACTCTCCAGAAGTTTGGAGGTGAGCTTTGTTTTTGCGTTTCACCACAAATATCACCTGCCTTAATGTTTCAGTGCCTCTGCTAGAGGAAAAGGAGTGTGGTCTGCACTCCGAGCTTTAACTATAGTAAAAAACTGAGCAAGTGAATATGTGAATGTGTGCGCGGGGTTGCGTGTGGGTGTGTATGAAGGACAGAATAGCTCCTCCCTGTTCCTCGCTGGTATTCCGGTTTTTGTACAATTTATAATGATTTATTTGAAGGTGCAATATATGATTTACTGAATAATGATCACTCTATTCTAATAGAGTTTTACTCAGGTCGGTGTCTTTTCATCATCGTTGTTGTTTTCCTGAAATATATAAATCTGTGAAAATGTCGAACTAAGGTTCCAAGTGTCCAAGCGCTCCCAAACAGATTGACTGGCTTTACTGTTTCTACCAAAACAAATTGCACAACATTCTGCTGTAAAGACCAATTATTCTGTTGTTTTAGCCATTCAAAACTGAGACACATCTTACCTGCCTGCATCTCATTGATCTAATGTAATTGTTTTATAATTATTTGCAATATACTGCTGCTGTTGTTTTAACTGGTCCTTTTAAAAATGGAACAAACAAGCAGAAAACCCCTTGTTGCTGATGTTACAAGTCAGGGATTAGATTGGATTTATTTTGCTGGTACATAACTGTTAGACTTATGAAGGCATTACCAATGAAGGACTTCTTAAGTAGCTTGGGGGGATGTTTGTTGGTCTTCGGATCATTGCACTGGATGCATTGCAGAGGAATATGAAGTTTATGAATAATGCTATAGAATAGCTATAAAGAGATGAAAATCTTATGAAGGTTTAATAACCAGAGTCCCTTGAATTCTGCTGCTTTTTTTTTTGTTTGTTTGGGTTTTTGGGGAGTGGTGTTTTTGTTATTTGTTTGTTTTTAGCAGAGTTGTCAGAAAAAGCTACAGATGCTAGGACTATATGTGGCATTACAGTGGAACATGGCAACCTCACAGAATCCACTGTCAGCCGAAAGAAAACATAGGAATTCCTGGTGCACAACTGTAACTTTATAGATATCCAGAGGAATTTTTTACAACCTGGTGTGAATCGTGGTGTGCTCTGTGAGCAAAACTGGAGGACAAACCACAGTGTGCTTCAGCTTTTTTTGTAGCAGCCACTTGTGTATTCTCAAATATTTTTTTTTCTCTTTCTCTGAAAATACTTACTTGTAAATAAATAAACAAAACGATCCTTCCCAACTCCATCCAAACTGGCAGTCCACATAGTGGATCTCTCACCTGGCATTCTTCCTAAGCTGCTGTCAGATGACATTCCAAAGGAACTGGGAGGGAGGACAGCCTGCCCCTTCCAGTCACTTTTTTTTTTTTCCTCTTAATCTTTTAATTACTACCCATCTGTGTGGAGCACAGACCCAGTATTTATTATTCCAGGTCTTCCAAGAACTTGCTGCCTTAGGGTGGCAAATGCTTTCTTGCTTCAGAAGGCCCTTGTTTTATATAGCACAGAAGAGAGGGAGATGAATCTTCTGTGCTAGATTGTGTGTTGGCATTATATTGCAGCAGAACATCAGAAAACCAGCTCGAGTGGTGTGTTTCTGCCTAACCACTGCCCAGATACTCTTGCAGAAAACAAACCTATCTGTCCCATTGTTTTGATGTTGGAAGCAGGTGCCAAGTTCTCCCTTGCGTCATCATCTAATGACTATCCATTTTTAATACAACTGTATGCATGTGTTTTCCCAAAACTGACTCATTGTGAGAAGAAACTGAAGTTTGAAGTAAATGACCTGCTGATCCCACGTACAGGTGGAAGCGGTTGGTAAGGCATGAAATGTCGTAAACATGAAATTGGCCATAGTGTTGATGTGAATAAGTGGGATGTGCCTTGTAGGTTCTCTCTCCAGGAGGATTACCGGTAATGCTCCTACTACCTTGTGGATCTACCTGGTCAAGATGACTTGAATTCCTGCAAATATTTTTTTCCCTGCCTTCTGATGTTCTCTGTGTTACAGTTGCCAAGATGTCTCTTAGGTCAGTGTTTTCTCTCGTTGCTTATCTAAAGCTATCCGCTTCTCGGGCTGAAAGCTCCACTGTGTGGCAATTATGTCTCCTGCATTTCTGTTCTACTCTTTTTCCCATCTGGGGCCTGCTTAAGAAGGGAAAAGTGATGTGTTTCAAATAAGTGACTGTTGAATATCTTGAAATGATGTACAAATTTTATTGTTTTCATATTTGTTGTACAGGAAATTCCAGCACATGTCTATAATGTTTTTAATGGTTTGATTTGTTTCTAAAGATATAAAAATAACAATTAAAAAGCATCATCCTAGAGCACCTTCTGTCTTGTTGGGTTTTTTGGGTGTGTGTGTTTGGTTTTTTGGTTTCTTTTTTGTTTGTTTTTTCCTGTCTTGTCCCTTTCTTGGGGTTTCCAGTTCCTTTTGAATAAAATTAATTTGCCAAAGTATCATTTCATTTAGATGGGCTCTAGAATGGATACAAAAAGTGAGCTGCCATCCTCCAGGGTGGCACTTGAGTCGGATTTGTATTATGGTCACTGGGACTCCCTGTGAGGGTGTTCATTTGTCATTGAGACTTGCCTGGCAGGACCAGGGCCTAATGCTCCTGTGTTCTGGCAGTTGGTGGTTTCTCTTAAAGGAGGAGCTCGGTACTAGTTAAAGAAATAATACCTTGATCACAAGTCAATCAAAAGATTTCCACTCACTGAAATAGCCTTAGGGGAGGACCGGTGTTTCTATGACTTGTTTACTTACAGAAAAACAGGAGTGAGGTCTTTTTCTTCCCTTGAAGGAGATGCTCTGTTGTCAGGGGGCAATGATAGAAGGAGGTGCAGAAGTATGTTTGTATGTTCTAGCCGGTTTCTTGATTACAGTTTACCTGACTGTCAATGCATATAAAATTACCTTAGTTAAGTCCCTTTCTTCTAAAATTCTTAGTTTCTATTCCTTGTTGCCATCTGAATCACTCCCAAGGAGGATCATGTGCCTGGAGGGTGATACTGGCACTCAGCAGCTCTCCAGTTTGTCACACGGCGCTGACGTGTTCTATAGAATCTTGTGATCCTCCGTGGTAACTGCTGCATTTGCTGAAATGGCTGCATGGTGAGATGGGAAGAGCAAAGCGTGATTGTCTTATCACCTTCCATTGGGAACATGTGGCAGCCACACGATGGTTGAGTGCTCTTGGTGAGAGTTGTGCTGCAGAAGCAAAGGTGTGACAATGAACCTCCCAGTGCAGGGCCTGCAGCAGGTGACCACCATTGCCAGGGGCAATCTGCCTCAGGGAGACACTTAAAGAGTAAAATCCCTTTTTCCCCTCCCCCCCTTAAATCTCAGGTTTAAAATAATAAAACTTCAGTAAAGCCAACTGTTCTGGCTGTCCTTTGGACTGTTAGTCTGTTTGGGTGGGTAGAGCTGAACCTGTCTGTCTGGAAATAGTGTTCTGTACTTGGTCTTGTCATTGACTGGTTTTACTGCCTGTGAGACTAAAAAGGTGGAGGTCAGAAAGGAGAGGATGTAACATTTCTGTCCTGTTCTTTGGTAAAAGGGAAGTGGTCAGAAAGACTGCTGCCCTTGCATGCCCTTCCTGGCTGGGTGTTACCAGGCGGTGAATGGAGTTTGGAAATGAATAGATGTGGATGTGCTTGCAGAAAAGGGTCAGAAATGGGAGGTTGGAAGGGCAAAACACCTAAAAACTTTACACATGCTTCTTGAGTAAAAAGAAAAAGCCTCTTAGTGATGGGAAAGATGCTAAGTCTTAACAGCTCCTGGGTGATTTGAGTAAAAAATAATGTAAAAATGCAGATGCAATCACTTTTGTTCATCAGCAGAATGAGTGGCATGCAAATATCAACAGTTTCCTTCTGAGGTAGGCAGGCAGAGTCTTCTCCCACTTCTCATCCCCACCAGAGAAGTTACTATACTTTATTTTTCCAGTTACTGTGGCTCTGCTTCAGGGAGTCCCTTTCACCCCTTCACATAAGACCTCATGTTGTTGAAACCTCTGGCATTAAATGGTTCCATTTTCAGCACTTTGCAGAAATTTTAACAGAGTTGGTAGCAAACAGTGTCTCTCTCCAGTGCTGTGCTTTCTTCTATTCTCCCTTGTGTTGGGCACGCTCTTTGCCCATGCCAGCCTCCTGCCTGGGAGGGAGAAAGAGGAAAACAAAGCAGAAAACCTGACTTGGAAGCACCAGGAGGAGCTGCTTCCTGCCTGCACTGCTGGCAGAAGGGAAGGAGCTGTTTGTACATCTCGCAACGGGGAGAGACTGGGAGCCCCTCTCAGACTATCAGATCTGAAGAAAAAGATTAATGATCCAGGCCTGCTCTTCTTTGTCCCTGTTACCTGGCAGAACCCCATTTATTCATTCAAGTTGTTTTTCCTGGGTTTATTTCATTTTAAATTAATAGACATCATCTCCCAACAGCCAGAGCAAAGCCAGCAAATTAGCCCTTCTCACTTAGAAAACGTAGTCTAGTTTGATCCAAAGAGAGTTACTTAATTCACATTTTACCTCCAGCTTTCTAAGTGACCAGGGGAAAAGCCAGATTCTTTGGAATGATATTCTGGCTGTAACGCTTGTGTTTCACAGACATCCCTAGTATATTAATAGCGCTTACGAGAAGATTGCTAGGGTCACAAGAGCCGCGTGCTCAGTGTGAGGGACAGAGCGCTCTCCACACGCCACGCTGTGTGTCTGCTCTTGTTTCAGTGCAGGGCAGGATGGGCAAGAAGTCACAGATACTCTGGAAGAAAAATTTGGACTTTTTTTTTCTTCACTCCGGTGGCTTTCTGATGTGGTATTTCCAGCGTTGGGAATGTACTATCAGAAGGAAAACAGGTTCTGTGATAAAGGCTGATGTAATGTCAGCTCTGATTAAGGCATGTATCTACCTAAAAGGTGACAGCTGTCTCCCTAGAAAGGAAACGTAGCCTGTTCGTTTCTGCTTTAAGCCTCCAGATGGCACATGATACCACTGTTCTTTCCAGGGAGAGCTTTATCCTGCCAGGCTGCTCACTTTTTCACTGCCTGCCCAGATTCTCACAACCTTCCTCCACCCCGTGTGCTGTTTCCCCTCTGCTCCCCCCGCTGCAGGTGCACAGCCTGTCTCCTCTAGCCCTGGCCCCTGCCTGCCTGCTCCCAGGGGCTGGGTGCAGAGCCTTGTACACCTCATCAGATGACTTTTTTCAGAAACTCTTCAAGCTCAGCAATAGCCGGACAATGTCAAACAGTCCTTTGCTTCCTTGGGAAGCGCTCTTACACTTGAGTCTTGTTGATATCTAGACATTATCTGATGGTGCACGTAGTCCAAGGTGTAAGGGCTCTGGCTGGGACCAGCCTGGGGCTGGTTTATCGGCTGTGTGCTTGTTTCCCAGTTTATCAGTTTGCTCTGCAGCTGTTCTCGGCAATAACGGATTTATAGGATGCTGAACACAGCGCAGACACATCAATAGAGACAGCAAACAACAATGTGCTTGCTCATACTGCTCAATATGTGTAACAGTTAAAAGGCTGTTTCAGTTAATGGATCTGTTTGTGTGTGTGTGTGTGTAACACTAACCATGACTCTTCTGGGCCTTTTTTTACATGGGTCCTTAGGAAGGTTTTAAATGCACCTTTTAAAGCATCCGGCAACATCTGCTGAGTTACTTTTGGCTTTTTCCATCTCCAGCCTGAAATACAGCAAGATTTCAATGCAAAGCTGTAATGATAGACACATACTTTTTACAAGCACTGCCATAATGGATATGGGTGTGTGAGGGAGCTTCAGCAAATGCTCTCAATCTACTGGAAGGTGTATCTAAAACTGCCCAGCTTACAAACCCTTCCGCCTTGGAATGAGGAATAAATCAAAACCAAAACTAACACTTAGGCTGAACTAACCAGAACTAACACTTAGGGCTACAAAGTTGGTGAAGGGTTTGGAAAGGAAGCCATGTGAGGAGTGGCTAAAGTCACTTGGTTTGTTCAGCCTGGAGGAGACTGAGGGGAGACCTCATCACAGTCTCCAGCTTCCTCACAAGGGGAGGAGGAGGGGCAGGCGCCGAACTGTTTTCTTTAGTGACCAACGACAGAATCCGAGGGAATGGCGGGAAGATGTGCCAGAGGAGGTTTAGGTTGGACGTCAGGAAAAGGTTCTTCACCCAGAGGGTGGTGGAGCCCTGGAACAGGCTCCCCAGGGAGGTGTCATGGCCCCAAGTCTGACAGGGTTCAAGAAGAGACTGGACAACGCCCTCAGACACATGGTGTGAACTGTGGGGTTGTCATGTGCAGGGACAGGAGTTGGACTCAATGATCCTTGTGGGTCTCTTCCAACTCAGGACATTCTATGATTCTGTGACTTCACATCCAAACTTCCCGTGCTCGTGTATCAGCACCAGTCCTGTGGAAGTTCTGCTCTGAGCAGCACCTGGTGGGGCTGAACAGCTCTCGGCTGCTGCCCCCGGGCCTGGGCGATGCTCCCAGCGCTGGCAGTGACAGGCCAGGGTGGCATGAGCAGGAGGAAAGCTGAGCTCTAGAAGCCATTTGTAGCTCAGTTACCAAAATCCTGAGAAAAATTTCTGAACAAGAAAGATCAATCAAACCTTTAAAACCATTGTAATTTAATAACAACCCATGTCTAAAGCTATCAAACTGTTCTTCCTCTGCATGATGGTCTCCTAAAAGGTGACCGAGATGCCAGCAAAATATATTTCATAGTGTTAGCCACAGTGAGACCATCAATATTTTCATTTGTCAAGCTCACTACCAGCATGTTAGTACCAGTTGTGTTATTTCTACTAAGACACTTTATATTGCCACTTGGTATTTTGAAAATGAACTTTTTAGGGTTTTAGAAAGCATTGCCTTTAAAAAAAAGCCACCAAAGATTTGAACAGTTCCACGGTACCTGAAAAAAATCTTTGTGAAATTATTTCCATTTTATTTTTTCACCGTTTGGACATTTTTTAAAGCAATTTAAAGATGAACAATGACTGTTTCAACCAGGATTCAAGAGTATATTATATTTTTGTTTCTCTACAATATGTTTTGTAGTCAAGGGGACTGAAATACTGAGAAATCCAAAGCAAGCACCAATTTCAGTCACATGTGGAACACGACCTTATCCCTGCACCCCTACCCTTGCAAGATGGACAAGAGAGGGAACTAAGGCATACCCAGAGCAAACATCTTGCACAGGCCATTTGCAAACCAAGTTTACTTTGTTTTTTTGAGCAAAACTAAGAACCCAGTTCGAAAATGTGGGACAGAGAATAGAGAATCTGAATATATATGGATATCAATCAGTAATATCCCTCTAAACTCTCTGCAGATGGTAACCCGAACTATCTAGAAGGGAAGACAAATTACCGTAACACTGATAGCTCTCCTATATGCAGATTTTAGTATCGAAATAGGTCAATACACATAAGATTTTCCACAGTATTCTCTCACCTGATTTATAGATTTGAGTCAGGGCCTTCTTCTAAGCAGCTGTGGAAAGTATACGCTTTTTCCTGAAGAGCGTTGCACTGAGCCATCCACCGTGTGTATTTGGGTACTCAGCTTTCCATTTCACAGACAGAAATTAGAGTATGTTTCAAAATTTCTTTGCCTCTAACCAACTTATTCCAATAAGTAAGTGTGCATGGCTGGGTAGGCTGAAATTTTACAAGTCAGTCTGAGGAAAGCAAAATGTTATTACCAAACCAGAGCTTTAAGGTGCTCTCAGAGTCACTGGCCTGAAATTATATTAGAGGTACATGGAAGTATTAATTCTATTCTATAGAATGTAGCCAGGTGGTTCCAGATGAAAAACTATTGTAGCAGCAATTTATTACATAAAGTGATCAATGTGTTGGAAGTGCTTTTACTAGGTAGAGCCAGAATCTCTGCGAAAACACAACCACCAGCACCACCGTCTGCAGAGGCTGCTCTCGCTGCACAACACTGCAATTTTTCCCAGGATTGGTCTTTCACTCAGTGAACATTTCAACTTTCAAGGACTTCGCTATTTAGTTTAATTTTGCAAAAGGCAGGATGGCTCTAGGGGAGTCAAGGTGGCTGCTTTCTGGGCTGGGGATGGAGCTGCTGAGGAGTGAAGGGCCGTCTCCTGATGAGAGTTTGCAATCAATGACGTGACCCGAGGCAGGAGATAAATATAACCAGCAGCTAAGTGAGGTGCAAGACAGCAGTGCGGTGAACATGGTCACCCTAATAAGCAGCACTTGCAATTGTCTACCATTTTCTGGACTTCTTAGATACAAAATTTTTCTGAGGCATTTGAAGGCAGTGTTGCCAAAATGTTCACAAGTAGTTCCTTTCAGGAAAATGGGTGGAGGGGGATTAAAATCAGAGGGGTTTGTCAGCGGTTCAAAGCTCAGACAAGGACCGCTGGTATCATTAACAAAGACACACAGCCACCTATGAAATACTGCAAAAAGGACTGGCAAAATGAACTGACATCTTCACCAGCAGGTGCACTGTGGGGCTGAATTGCTTTCCTGTGTGTTGGGAGAAGCAGAACGCGTTCTTGCTGTGCCGGAGCCGAGGGGCTGTGGTGGGGAAAACCTATGTGTTTTGCTGCAGCTGTACAGCACAAATGTTTGCAGAAGTGAGGCTGTGGTGCCTCTTCTTGTTTCATGCAACGCAGAAGGTAAAAAATAAAGAATTTCCACATAGTTAAATCATTCCATAGCAACTTATATAACATCTTAATAACCTGGGACTGTACCAGAAACCAGCAGGCAAACAGCAGGGTGAGATTAGCGTGGAGTCTCTCATCAGCCTCCGTAGGGAAGGCATCACGCTCCAAGCTGACAGTGGCCTTTTAACTCTGCTGGTGTGTAAGGAAAATTCTTACATGCTAATAGTCAAATTATGATTTCCCATGATTGAAAGGCAGGAGCTGCTAAGCACGACAACTCGAGCTTCCCCTGCTCACCAGGACGTCTGCCAGCACTGTGATCAAACCATGGCTTTCCTTGGCCCACAGTCAGGAGCAAACTGCATATTCTTGATCAAAAGCGCAGTCTGCTTGGGTGAGGAAGGTTTAATTATTGGTGACAAATCTGACAAAAGTCCTCTGAAGTGACAGTCTTGGGATGGCTCAGTGTTTGCATATCAGGGAATTGACTAATTACAGCAAAATAACCTCAGCAATGAAACCAAAACATAAGGTGGGAGTCAGAGCTGTGCAAAATCACAGGCAGCAGGTGTGACGGTGGTCAGGCTGGGGGGACTTGCGGGTGCTAAAGGCCATGGGTGGAGGAAGAGACATTTGGGGTAGATCAGTCATCTGAGAACATGCCTGGCTTCTTGATCTGGTTCTTGCTATGCAAAAGCAGCTGAGGGGCCAGCCCAATAAGTTGCAACGGAGAGAGCAGCATTTCACTGTGGCACCCTGCCAGCCTTGCAAAGGAACTAGCAGGGCTCTATCTGCCCATCACAGGCCGGTTCCCAGGAGGAGCCCAAGGCCCTCTGTGCCAAGCAGATCCACGGAGACGCAGCAGGGCTGCAAAGGGTGGGAAAACCCAGAATAACTCATCCAGTTAACTGAAATGCCAGCTACTCCTAAGTAACTTCACAGCAAAGGCAGAAAGCAAAGAGAAAACATGGTGGTGACTGGAGTCTTGCTACACCTGGGCAAATCCCCCTGCACTGGAAGGTGGCTGGTTTAGTTGCCAGGAAGGGTTTATGAGCAGCTCAAGTCCGTCTGCTGCCTCCAGTCCTCCCTGCTCTGCTGGGAAACCAAACCCAGGCAGCATCCTGACTGCAGCCACAGGCCTGCTGCCTGTACCCGGTGTGGGGAGGACTCGTTTCAAAGGGTGGAAGTCGTGGCGCCCAGATGGATTCCCCTTTGGCAGCAGATGAAAGCTGTGCGGTTTCAGAACAAAGAGCTCGATTTTTGCATGTAGGAAATTAAGAGATCAGCTGTGTAATGTTATGCAAGCTGGAGGGGAAGCCTTAAAAGTTAAAAAAGGCACATTATACTTGATGTATTTGCTGGCGATGCTGACTGAGGCGTTCTGTGCTAACTGAAGTTGCAGCACAGTGCAGGTGAAGGCTCTGGGACAGCAGAACCGTGGTCACAGCAGATTTATACCTCTTCTACGCTGCAACACACTGCTGTTACTAAAAGGAGGAGAAAGGTTTTTTAAGAGCAATCTCTTTGTGGCTGTTTGGAAATGGGGGCTGGAATAAAACATGAGCAATGGTATCTGGTACTTAAACTACAGAAGCCAGTAATAATTCCTTACTTTTCCTCAGTTTGGCTGGGCCTGCAGACTTGCATACTGGAGAGCTGACTTGGAGGACAAGGCTGGCAGCAAAAGCTTTCTTCATGGCTCCCATGCATGATCCTACTGAACACATATGTGAGCTAAAGCAGGACTCCTGTGGCGCTGGCAGTTGAGAACAGCTTTTAAGAGAACGGCTCACGGAAAAAGCCATTGTGCTGTACACAGCAGTACCTTATTCCACGGGTTTATACATAAGAGCACGGTGAAAACAGTGGTCTAAGCGCAGAGGTGGTTCTGCTGTGGAAAATGTCCCTGCGACCCTGAGGGAACGGAACACACCTTGAGGCACGAAGACGTGGAGAAACTGAAGTGGACTCGAGAGAGTGAAATGCACAGAAAAACTGTCCATGTCACCCGCAGAAACAGTACAGCAAATCTAAAGAAGAATAAATAGCAGAGAGACAATCATAAAGCTAACAGGAGAGAAAAGAATGCATGCAACGCTTGTACTTTGGTAACTACTGACACGCGATGGGTTGTCCTTGGCCGGCTGGAGACCCCCACCCAGCCGCTCTGTCACCACCCCCTCCCCAACCGGCCTGGGGAGAAAAGCAGATAAAAAACCTTGTAGGCCGAAATACCGGCAGGGAGACCGCCTACCAATTACTGCCATGGGCAAAACTGACTCCGTTTAGGGAAAATTAATGTATTGTGGAGTAAAATACGTTCTGAGAGTGAGAAACAAAGACAAATCAAAAGGCACACGCACCCCTTCACCCCGGGCTCACCGCAGCTCCCTCCCGCGGCGCCGCTGCCCGGGGGGCGCAGGGCGGGCGCCGCGGGGCCGCTGCCGCCACAACGGCCCCTCCCGCGCTCCCTCCTCCTCACAGCCCGGGCGGCGGGACCGAGCTGCCCCCGCCCTCCTCCCCTCCGGCGGGGCCGTCCCGCACACCGTTCCCCTCGCTCCTCGCTGCCCGGGTGACACTGGGCTCTCTCTGGAGAACGTTTTCCCCGAGCAGCCCCCAGCTCCGCTGCCCGGCCGGGCGGTGCCCGCTGGCGGGGCCGTGTGGAACCGGCTGGAACCGGCTGGAACCGGCTGGAACCGGCCGGAACCGGCTGCCCCGCTCCTCACAGCGGCCGCCCCGCGGCGGCCCCGCTGCCAAACCCGGGAACCAACACCCGGTGTGGAGCTTCTCTTGTGTCACCCAGCGGGCAGGGCCGCCTCGTTCAGACACGTCCCTCCAGGTAGAAATGAAGATGTTGCTGATGGAAACACGGAGTCCCGCCCAGGCGAGAGCGCCCTCAGCGGGCGGGGGCCGAGGGGCGGTTGTTCAGCCCTCGCATCGCGGTGTCCGGGGCACATGGTGGTGGCTGCACCGCACTTTTTAGGGGCACACGCAGCTCTCCCCAGCCCGCAGCATCTGCTTAAGGGGCAGGAGGATTGTCGGGGAGCCCACCGGGATGCAGACATTTCCCTGCAGCAGCCTCCTGCGCTACCACAGCGCTCCTGCGCCTTCCCGAGGGCTGCACCAGACCGGGCAGTAAACAGGCAGGATTTGGGTTTCTGTGGCAGAAGTTTCCAATGCCCAGAGCTGGGCCAGGCCCCAGGCTCACACCCTGGAGGGCCGCAGGCGATGAAGGGCTTGGGTTGATGAATCGTGCAGATTGATCCTTGTGGAAGGGGAAGGGGCGCAAAGGTGGAGGGATTAATGAATAATTAAACACCGAGACAGAGCAACATACATAATGCATGATAAATTAGTCCAAGCGCAGCAGAGGAAGTGTGGGTAAAGTTTGTTTCAACAAGCATAAAATGGGATGTGACAAGATATTTATGCCAGAACGGCTGTTTGTTAAATTTTTTCATTTATTTATACAGATTTCCTCCCCCTCACAGTTAGGGGTTCTGCCCAGGGTGGGACAGGAATCAGCAAGTGAGCTGGAAAATAGATTGGGTTCCTGCTGTGTCCCAGGCCAGCACGCTCCCCGCCTGGGAGATCTCCCTCCTTGCTTAGTGCTCCGCTTTCCTATTCGATAATCTGATGCAATATTTCCCGTGCTGAGAGTCGGCCTGGTTGTTTGGGCTGCAGTTTGATTGCAGTTAAGGCGGGTAGGATAATGCCCATAATTCCATGGAAACCGAAAGGCCCGTGTTGACTCACTCCAGCCTTTTCTGATCCCAATTTCCCCAAATGCCTTCTTGTTTCCAAACTATGTTTTTTGTTCCAATATAAATTATTTAGGTTTTAGATGTTCCATTTGTTACAGATGGTAAGGAGGCTGCCAACCAGAGGGCATTAATTCTGTACTGCAGTGTCAAACTGATTTAGGGGGTGTGTGTGCAAATAAAAATCCAGTCCCTTCCTATGTTTAAACAAACCTGGCAAGTCTGTTCGAATTTGGTTTTCCTCTAAATAGCACTAAAGGCCAAAAGCTGCACTATTAGACTTGCAAAGTTGCTTCATCTGAATTGGAGTTCCGAGCAGCATGACTTCTTTTTTTTTCACTGTGAATCACTTAAGGTCTCCTTTCCTGTGTTAACGGATAAGCTCGGTGTTTGTCATGATAGATCACAGGACACCATACACAGAAGGTGTTTATTACAGACAGCTCTTAGAGCGACTCTGACACACAAAACCCCAGCTTTGACAGAGCTGGCTTCATCCCTTCTGATCATCATGGGCTGCACCTGGAGTAGGATTGTGTGAAGCCACCAGGAGCTGAGCACTAAGCCTCTCCTGCCACTGCTGCACCGTTCACACACAGGCTTACTGAAACACCAGTCCTTGGACATTGTCACTCCTTTCTCCCAGGCTCTGCCTGCCCCAAAGCAGCCTCCGTCCTTAAAGCAAGAGCTGCTGGGTGTGCCTGCTGACCTGCCTGCTCCGAGAGAAGGTATCCTGCTACTCACAGGTGCAAACAATAAACAGGGAAATAATTTTCTGTTACTCTACTCTAGGATTGATGCCTGTTTTCTGGTATGTATTGCAGTTCTTTGCCTAGGGACTGCACTTGGATTTCTTCATGTTTCTGGAGGTGACAGAATAGTAACCTCAAGCAAGGACTGCTTAGACATGAGGTGGAGAAAAAATAGTCGGAGTTCTAATTGTTTTAATTTTTTTCCTGTACATGCTCTTTCATCATTCCTTGCTAGAAAGATTGAAACTTTCCCACTATCACTTGTGCGCAAAGGAAGTGTGAAAGGTTGACTATAAGACAGCCGTCTCACAAAAATCAGTATGTTCTCTTTGAACATTAGAGGTCATCTATATAATTAAAAATACATCTTTTAAAAAACATGAAAATGCTGGGCCCATGAAATACGCAGATGCAGGATGCTGCAGTTAAAGGGCTAAGACTGCACAAGCTCTTCACTGAGGACACGCTGATGCAGCTGCATATTCAGGTGCTGGAAGGGATGGGGAAGAAGGAAGCAGCTGTTGATCTTGTGTTACAGAGAAGCCCAGTGCATTTTGAAGAGCCTTAGCTGTAACTACAAAGATATGCCTTCAGTTGCTTGAAGTGTCGGAGGCTTCCTGCACGCTGCTGGGCTCCCCCAGCAGCAAGAAAGTAACGTAACTTTCCCAGAAGCAATGCCCTACTTCACAAAGCCATCCTAAGGATAAATGCACTACATAGAATAAAAATGGGCTATGGCCAGGCAAAGCATAAGCATGCTACAGAAACTCCTCAGTGAACAGGTTCTGCAGGTGAGCAGAGTTCTGGTGGGTTTTTTTGGGTTTGGGTTTTTTTTTGGTGGGTTGGTTGTTGTTTGGTTTGGGGTTTTTTTTTGGTAGAGTTTTTCCCCTTCAGCTGTTGCAATGACTCACTGATTTGCATGGCCATTCATGTTATGGTTTCTGAAAAGCTTTGAGCACGTGATTGTGGTGATGAACTGATGAACTGCCCTGTCAGCCATCTCTAATTCAGTTAGATTTTTTCTTTCTCTCCCTTCTCCTTCTTGTGCCTTGATCTAGATGTGCCTTACCACTTTAAAAGTAAAGTGGGACACGGCGATGTGAGAGAGGAAAGGAAAATTTCTGAAGTCCCTGCCCTGTTCCAAATTAATTAGAGCCAAAACCACCTCAAATATGTGAAGAAAGCAGCTTAGAAAATGGTCTCCATTACTGCATTTAAACACTGCAACTGAAGTTCATGATGAATGATAAACCAAATCCTGTGTTTGCAGCCCTCTGTGCAGTTTGACCACACTCCAAATACACAGGAGGAGAGAAGGTAGGTATTTACTGTGTTTCTAGCTCAATGTATCTTGCCACATAAATCAACCCAGTGCTTGCCAGTGGGATGGGAGACCAGCACAACTGACTGGGCAACTGATTTATCTGCTATATGAAAATGAAGAAGTTCGTGGAGGCTGGAGGCAGGTTGCTGTGGTGACCTGCTTGGCGTCCCCTTCTTTCGTATGCCGCTGGTGTGGGCCCTGGCCTGCTGCTGACCTTGTGCTCTCTCTTCCAAAGGTATGGGGGCTCCTCACTTGCTTGTCATGTTTCCCTTAGTTTCCTTAAGACAATAGCTTCCAGTAAGGATATGTCCTGCTCCTCTTTGCAGCCAGGACACTGTTTTGCTAAGCTACTACTCAACAAGCCTCTTTCCACAGCACCAAGACCCCCTCTGAGGGAGCACCTGGCATGTCATTGCCTTCAGGGTGGTGTGTGCTCCCTGCCCAGCACTGCCATTGAATGGGCAATATGGCAGTGTACAGTAGCTTCAGATAAAACCCCACATTTTCCAAAGATGGCAGAAGATTCCCAGCTGGAAGAAAGCCTGTGTGAATTGGCGTGGGTCTGTGCCAATTTACATCAAAGGAAAATCAAGATCATAAATGCTTGCACATGTAGCTTTCTAAGATCAGAGTACAAAGTCCAGGCTGTTGAATTCAGCCAGGCTGTGCCTCTGTGCTGCCTGATTTTAGGACTGTGGCTCTCTAGGAGCCTCTTTTCCAGCTCTAGTGTAACACATCCTTCAGAGCTCTGGGAGGTAACGTCTTTTGCTTGTGGTCCCCCAAAGGGCTGTAGAATTACCATCTAAAGAGAGCAGAGGTAGCACCGTCTCACATAAATAAGTAAAAATACATCCATATCAAAACAGGAGATTAAAGGCAATGGCACATGAAAGGGAAAAGTGGTTATTGTTAATGACAGTCTTCTGACCCTATACTAATATAACCCTTTTTTCTTACCATTTGCTTTTTCATTAAGAAACTTCTCATTTCAAGACACAGTGTAGCTTTTTGCAAAGTCTTAACTTTCCAAGAGGTTGTCTGCACTACAGACAACTTTGTCCTCTAATACATGCAGTTGAGGGTATGTAATGTTACTGGTGACAATTGGATGGTATTTGTTTTTCTCTTGTGTCAGGAGACGGGAATAAATCTTGCTGGAAACATGAGCCTTAGCCTGGTCTGCCCTCAGACTGGGTGGTGAGTCAGCTTTGCAGATTAAGCACCTTAATGCAAAACTTCTGTGGAAACAAATAGTTTTTACCTCAAAGAAGTTAGGAGAGGTAAATGCCAGCAAGGGAACAAAACAGTGTGGAGAGGCCACCTGTGCCATTTCATAGCAAAATGGGTCATCTACTGTCAAAATACGCATTTTCAGACAGGTGACGTATAGGCCTGGTCTTCCTCCTGGTGTTAAATTCGAAGTAAAGACCTCCTAAGGCCGTTCCTGACCTGCTAACATGCAAAACTGAGACAAATACCTGGTCATCTTTAGGATTTACTGTAGGTTAGCTAACGCATACTAAGACTGACTTATTTTTGGTTTTCTTAGTAAAGACAAGGCCTAAGGCTCCTCGAATGTCAGCCAGCTCCGACTGCCACCTCTGCGAAGTTTTGTTCCATGGTGGGATATTGTGCTGCTGCTGTAGGACTGGCAGGGTGAAATCAAGGGCTCTTCCACATGTCAGTGAAGTCCAGAATGAACACGTGGGTCCAAGGACAGGACAGCATCACGCAGCCACTACAGCAGGTCCAGCTCTGGAAGATAAAATAGAGAAAAGATTTCAGTGGTCTCCACACTACCCGCCACAAACAACACCTCTGTCCTGAAGTGAATGCTGGGTTGTTTGAGCAGTGATTCCCACCACCCTCTGCAAAGCTAGGTCTGATGTGATACCCACACCAGCAGTGGGAATTCATGGCTCCGGATTTTGCTATATTGCTTCCCGGCACATGAGGCAACTGCTCGACTGATTTCTTTACCCTTGTCAGTGTTCAGAATAGCTGTGCATCTATTTTAGCCAAGCAAGTCAAGTGCAAAGTTGTTTTTCATGCAGGATGACTGCGTACAGCAGCACAGGCAGGGGGAAGCTGGATTTTTGGAGAGCAGACCCTTAGTATCGCCCGCACTCTGATGCTGATTTTCTTCTTTATTGGCTGCTCCTGAGCCTGCAGCCGGAGGAACAGTCTCCTGTGGAACGGCAGCTTTAGACAATTTTATTGGCTGATGAATCTGATCTTGCCTGGCCACCTTCCAGAAACACTGACTTGCCCAAGATGAGAGTGAGAGGAAGGTTGCTCTGCCTGAGGCTGTAAACCAATTGTTTTGAGACCAACGTAACACCCATGCCTTGCTGCACAGTAAGTACATAAAGATAGGTCCGTATACACACATATGTATGTGTAAAGTGCTTTATAATAGAATTGCTGACACAATTAAATGTGCAGCTCTGGTGGATTGCGTCTCGTTTGCTGCTTAGTTATGTGAAAATGTACTTGGTAGATTGCTTGCTGTCACAAAATGCTCAGTTAACTGTTGCAATGACCTAAGTTGAATCACTGCATTTGTCTCCTCTTCTGATTATTTCCTGTGCTGCAAGACATTGATTTAAGCTTTTTGCCATGAGAGAACAAAATACAGCTGCAAGATGTTGATCTTACAATGTTTTCTTCAGCTTTATTCTTTTTTGCTAGTGGAAACTCAAAATACCAGAGCTACTTGCTAGTATTTGCTCAAGTCTTCTGAAAATTGTTGTTTAATCGTTCCCTTTATTTTTAAGGGTAACTTCACTGAAGTTTGATGCTATGGATTGTTTTGCAAGTTGTGCTTTGCAACAGAGCAAAAATAGAGCAGAGCTAAGGAAGAGAACATTTTTTTAATGTAACCCCCAAAGTGTGTGATGCTCAAAGTGGCAGCATACTGCATTGCACCTACATCAGTTGCAAACAGCTCTCCAGATGAACATTTCTGGAAGAGCTTCCAAAACTGTTGCTACCTAAGGAATTGATGGTTGACTCACAGCACTAGAACAGATTGAAGGAATGCACCTTTTTCGACTGCAGCAGCTATGTAATATTTAAAGACGTAGCTAATCCTGAGAGCACAGCCTATCTGCTGCTTCAGAAGTACTACCAAATATTTTAAGTTTCACTCTAACAGCCTGCAGTGCCGCTAATAGCCAGGGTGGAGTTGGAAAATGTGACTTTTTGACAGCACTGGGAAACAACCTTTTATCATGGTACTTGTTCAAAATACCTCTCTCTAATATTTCATCATTCTTTGTTAGGAGAGGTGGGGGAGGAAGTGGAGTGGCAGTGTTTTCTGCAAACAGATCCCCACTGAGCATAGTACAGGGACAATATAGCATCTTCTGGGCTAAGACAAAGTATTAAAGACGAGTAAAGTTATACATAGTCCCCAGACACTTAGTGAGCTAGAACTTTCTGTACTCTTGGGCTGTGCTTAGTACAACTGTGTTGGTGGCAACAATACTTTTCTTCGTTCTTCCTGAGCACCATGGGGAAACCTGAACAGCTTCATGACTTGCCTTGGCTGGAAGAGCTTTGCAGTACCGTGCTGGCCTGGGATGCAATGGGTTGCTTAAGGAGCCAGAAATAGATGGAATTGTGCTGGCTATAGCCTCTTAAAATCACTTGCACTACAGCTGCCTTTCCAAGCTGCAGTGCTGTTACGTTTTGAGAACTACGGGAAGAGGTTGGAGTAGGAGGGCCAAGTTTTCCAGGTGGAGGAGAGACGTGCGTATTGATTCACAGCTGTAGTTGTAGGGAAGAGTTTCCCCATTATTTCCAAGTAGGGAGGATGGGAGTCCTCATTTGGTGCAATTCCTGGCTGTATTTCAGCTGCAGGAGGAAATGACCTTGTTGAACTGGCTCCCATGACAAGGGCAATGGCAGTATAGGAAGTCATATAGCTCTATTATCAGTTGCAGTTATAAGAGTGAAATAAGGCCTTATCTTAATGAGAAATTATGCGGCAAATGTGTTTTAGTAAGACTTTGATGCAATTGTGCCAGGTAGCACTGACAAACTTTCGTGGTGTGTCTTCTAAATGTTCATTTTGTTGGTCTTGTAAACAGTCGAAACTACTTTTTTGTTTGCTCCTGTGTTTGTGCTCCGCTCCTGCTCCCATTCTCGCTGGCTGAGGCTTCTAAGGGAGCCATGGGAAGCTGACATTCATACTCATTGGATTTCAAACATCCCTTCTAGAAATCACAGGCACTGCCATTATATGGAAGGTGAGACTTCTGCAGAATGGAATCATCTAGTTTTACAGATATGTTTATGATTTCCTGTGATTTTGTTGTGGAATTTCAATTAGGGCTTCTTTCAGGTTAAGATTTATGTTTAATATATGTGGAAAACGTAGTATTGACATACCAGCTCGGTACCTGTTCACCTTCCTGGAAAATTTTTTTCTCTGAATGTCAGGCATGCATCCGTGTAGTTGCAAGCTGTGGCTGTTGTATTTATGCTAAAAATGAAGGAAAAGGGAAGGAAACTGTCTATGAAGATGTGAATTCTGCTAGTTTTAGGTTTAAATGAGAAGGATTTGAAAGCAACCTGTGGTAGAAATGGATCTTTACCACTAAGCAGGATGCAACTTACCTGAGGGGGAATGCATGGTCCTCTTGAGTCTCCAGAGGGCTCTTTGATACCCTGTTGCTGGCATGCTGCTGGTGCGCTTCTGCCAGACAGCAATCATGCAAAAGCTAAATGCAGGCCGCTCATTTATTTTTTGAGCATTTGCAATAACTCTAGGTGCCACAACAGTTAAAGTGCTGGTGACTTCTGTCACTGTCAAGCCAAAGGTAGAGGTGGCCTCACTCCAAGCACCCATGGAATGGATACCCAAGAAGCATTCCTTGTGCCTGCGCTGTGCTGGTGGCCTCTGTCAGGAGTCCCTGGGGAGCAAGGGTGGCTCAGGGCCTTGTGGCAGTGCAGGGGAGAAGGACAGGTCACATCGAATGCGTTGCCCTTTCCTGGCCTGCCCCACAGCTTGTAGGAATGTGAAGGCCAGGGCTGCAGCCAGCCTCAAAACAGAGTGGCAGATTCTGGCTGTTCTGCTGTCGGTCATCTGGTGTGGTGCTCTGCACCCCAGTTGCCTCCTCCAACCTTGTAAATGTGCCAGGATCCTGATCTCTCATTTTTCTTGGAGTAGTTAAAAGATAAGGGCATTTCTAGCCCTTTTATCTTTTGGGGAGAAAATGGAGAGAAGTGGGAAAATCTCAGAAGATGAGGCAACTGAAAGTATTATAAAGCTTGTGATCTTTGTTAATTATTATATTTGGCAATTCTGTAGAAATGGATCTGAGAAAAAACTATGATTCTCAGAGTTTAAAAAAAAAAAAAAAGCCATTTCTTTGGAAATTTTTTGGTTTTAAATTAAGATGTGAGTGGAAAGTGTGTTGGGGTTTAACCCCAGCCAGCAATTAAAACCATGGCAACCGTGCACTCACCCTCCCCGCCTCCCCAAGTGGGTTGGGGGAGAAGATCAAAAAGGAAGGGAGAAATTCATGGGCTGAGATGAGAACAGTTTAATAAGACAAAAGAAAAAACATAAATACTACTAGTGCTACTACTACGATATATTAAATAAGTGATACTCAAAGCAACTGCTCTCACCAATCAATGACTGATACCCAGGCTGTTGCATGCTGAATAGCCAGTCCCAGTAAAGAGAGCACACTGGTCCCAAACAGCTGATCCCAGCAGAAGAGCAAAAAGGCAAAAGGTTAAAGGCCAAAGGCTAACTGCAAAATGACAGAACAGTGAAAGGCCAAACTAATGACCAGCTATATGTGGAACATGACATTAATGGTCGGGAGTGTTTCATTGACCAGCCTGGATGTCAGTCTAGGTGCTGTCCTGCTGGTCTCCCTCCCAGCTGCTATTTGCACCTGCAGCTGGGAAGCTGAGAAAGTCCTTGGTCTCCTGGGCAACAGCCAAAACATCAGTAACTCCAAAACACAGTCCAGTTACTGGAAAGAAAACATTAACTCTATCCCAGGGAAAAAGGCTGTTATCACATTATTATCATACTAAATCCAAAACAAAAGACTGTGCTTGCTACTGAAAAGAAAAGTGTAAGTGCTGTGAAGAAAATTAACTCGATCTCAGTTAAACCAGCACAAAGTGCAAAATCATTGATTTGTATTTTGGTGGTTAAAATAGCTTTTGTGTAATGCTTTTACAATATGTTGATTTAGAATGTGGACTTGCAAATTACAGTAGTATTGTAAAGTGCTTGAAATTCAAAACGACACATTAACTGACTGCAATTATTTAATTTTTATCTTGGTTGGTTTTGTGTTAGTTTGGATGTGAATTTATATTTCTCTATATGTATATAAACATAATCCTATTAACATGTATGTAAGTAGGAGGCTGGCAGGCAATGTCCTTACATATATATCAGCATATTATTGCACCATAATTTGAAATATTTACTACCAATCCCCATTTGTAAACCTGATGTGCTGTGGATCCGTGCTAGGAGTAATAAGGCAAGAAACTGTTTATGCTCTGTGATACAAATAGCCAGATCAACAATGGGAATGGAAACTGGAATATTGTTCTTCAGTTTTAATTACAGCCTGGCAAATGGTGCTTTCATTTTTCATTGTTAATAAATGGCCCATATGGCATCCTTTGATCACATGCTCTGCAGCTTCTGCAACAGTAAGGCATTTATTTTCAGAGAATACAGAACATAACATTTAATCTGGGCTTTCTGAGCAGAAGATTGTCTTGAATAAGAAAATGGGCACTATCAGGAGAAGGTACCTGAGGTAGCTCAGAGTTTTCCAGTCTGAAGGCTTGGTGCATGTTGCATGGACCTCAGCAGCAGGGTCAGCAACTTCTTCATATTCCAAATCAAACGGGGTAAAACCAGGAAGGATTTTGCCCCACCAGCAAATTTAATTCTTTCACAGAATGTGTGAGGATGGTTTTTCCGTGGTGCACAATCCAAATTCCAGGATGCCTGACAAGCAGGGACAGATGAAAACTAACCAGAGAAGGGGGCTTTATTTAGAAAGCAGAGCAAAGCAAAATTAGAATTTCTTTGTGTGAGAGAAATATGCATCACAAAAAAAAAACCCAACCCAACCTTCCTCCCCTGCTCTGCACACCTTGAAATAAAGACAACCTATTTGCTTTTCATCACAGTATTTATCATACCTTTTAGAAGCAAAACTAAAATCCATAGCCAGGACACCAGCTGGAGACATTCAGGAGTATCTCCATGGAAATACCATCTTGGAGAGCAAAGCTTGCTGAAGTTTGCTCATTATTATATTCAGAGCATTGCTGCTGGGGAGAAAACAGGAGCTAAGTGACAACTAGTTTTAGTGGGTGTTTTCTACACCCACTGTCACAACAGATGGATGGGTGACAGGATCTCTCCAGAGCAGCTCGTGTCCTCCCTTACAGTGTAGCTCTTGTAGCTACTTTGATCTGAGTGGGCAGCCAGTGACTGGGACCTTCCTGGGGTGTTTCTACCAGAAAATTATACTGATTTTACACGACTCATATATTTAATGCAATCTTATGTGTTTACAAAGCATGCCTGTATGTACACTTGTGTTTCCCTGAGCACAAGAGGTTTCCTCCTTCGTAGTTTTAATGTGATCCTTCCGGGGCAAGGAGGTGCAGGGAGAAGGAGACGGGGGAAAGCCAATTGGTCTCCCTTTGGGAAAGCTTCATCGGTAAGACAGCAACCTACGACCACTTGTAATGTGCTGCAACACTGACAGCCCCCCCGGAGTAGTCTGAACTTCTGAACTGACAGTAGCAAATGACCAAACTGCACAGACTCACCCATTGCTCCATACGGGCAAAGATTTGTGTCCCCTTAACCTTTTGCAAATGATGGGTACAACACGATAGCTTAAAACCCTAGGCAGATGGTGCATTTCCGTACCATGCATCATTTCGTATGTGTGATGAAATGTGGCTGGCTAAGTGTGTCCAGATGGGTATTGCTCCTTTAATGAAGGAAGCACTAAAATGTGGCAATTTGTGGGAATCTAGGCTAAAATAAGCTCTCACATGGAGCATTAGTACAAGGCACAAAATTGAAAAAAATCATTCTCCACATATGGAACTAAAGTGGGGGGAGGAAAAACATTAAAAGATTGTGTAATCGCTTAAGTTACTGCTTCATGGAACTCAAATATAAGGGACTTAAAACATTGTGAAAACAAGAGTGTTGTGAACTTTCAGCCAGTACTCTAGTGTTAATATATATAATGCTTCCCCAACATACCTGATTTCTCCTTTCAGCTGACTTTTTAGGAGGGATTTTTGAGGAAAATGTTCTAGCTGATGTTACATGTCTGTAATTTTCAGGCTAGACTACAGAAGGATTATATACTTGTTATTTTGGTTTCCGTTCAGAGAGTTCTGCAATGTTTCATAAATCCAGATGACTGGTACATGTTTAAGGCAATGTGTAATTTGCCATTTGAAATGTATGCTGGTCACCACCTCTGTTCTTAAAGGAGATGGCAGTTAGAAAAAATGATGTCTGACAGGGTGTTTCAAACTGTGTGGTCTGTCACCTCCTCAGGTTCTCGTAAATTGCTGTAGTTTAAGATCAGGGTGAAATGCTTAAAGTTGTCCAAAGTGGCTTTAAAGCCACTGACTTTCTAACTTTTTAAAGTGGTTTAGATAGGGGCTTATCCTGTCGAATCATGTAATCACCTTTGAAATGTCTTCTAGTCCATCTTCCTTGAATGAATAGAAAGTTGTTTGTTTTTTTTTTTTACCAGAAGTAAAAAGTGCTTAACTTTGGCCACAAAGCATTGCTTATTGTGAACTTGCTGAAATATTATCTGTGAGGAGTAAAATTTGGAAGTGACTTGCTCAATGGATGAGATTGTCAGGGACAGTAATATGTAAATGCTTCAACCTTTGCAATGTAAATGATTGTGTTTGAAACTAAGGATGGGGGGAAAATGCACGTGTGTCAGGAGAGGAACAGTAAGCACTTGAATTATTTTTCCTTCTTCCAGAATCCATGCCAGAAACAGGAATGTCCTCAAGAGGTTCTATCACAGATTATTAGGTTTTTATATTAAATATTACTGCCTGTGCTGCAAACCAAGCCTCATTCTTCTTGCCCTTATTTAATATGGTGGACATTAATATGAAAAAAGAAACATTTAGTCAACTTCTTATCTCTCTTTTGTGGTACAAGGCTCTGCCTGGTTGGAAGAACAAAGATATGATACATAAAAGCACGACTGATTTGTTTTCAAGTTTATTTCTTACATTGACACCAATATATGGGCATCACACTTTTCATCAGAGTATCACAGAAATGCCATGAAGACCCTGTGTGGATGGTGATTTCTGCATGAGAGTGAAGGTAACAAATTTGACCCAGTCAAGTCTGTGATATATATAGACACTCACTGCAGCAGCTCGCACCAACACGAGCTGTGAGTCTCAGGTCGGGCAGGCGGCTGTCTCTCAGCACTTAGTCCCCACTTCACACTGCAGATAAGCTGCACTGGCTGCTGAGAGGTTATTGCATCTGCATCAGGCATTTGCATTGGTTTAACAGCTGCCTTTCAGGCTTCCTCCAAACGCTGCAAAAACACACCAGCCAGGCCCAGGAATAGTCTTGTCTGGGTGAAGTTTTGAAAAAAGAGAGTTAGATTTCTGAAAAAATGAAATTAAAAGGGAAGTAACATTGAGTAATCTGGGAGATGTCTTTCCACCCAGGCTTAATTAATGATCATTTCCTGCTGTGGTTATTTGTGTACATTTACTGAGCCCAACAGAGCTATTTTCCTTGCGCTGGTTTTGTCTCATAAAATTCCAAAGTATAGAGCTGTCACTCATGCTTGCCAGGAATGAAGCATTGGTGTGATGTAATTTAGCTATAGGCAAGGTGGCTTAATTAACACGGTTTGTCTTTAATAGGCAGGTTTAGGATATGTGGTTTTGTTTTGTAGTAATTTTCCATTTTTCTTTTCCATCTTTCCTTTTCTACTGTAGCAGTAGAAAAAGAGCTCATGTGCTCTTTAGCTGTCATATGACCATGCAGCTCCACAGAGGGACAGCGAAGGCTCTGTTCAAGAAAAGTCAATGTATTTGGGGCAGGACTCAGCAAATTAACTGGGAGGCTGTTTTTCTAAAGGCTGATCTATGCCAACAGGGACATCCTCATTCAGTGCGAAGCAGCACTGCGCTGATCTCAACAGAACTACTTTGTTTGGTGGGGGTTAAAAATCTGGTCCCACGTGTGTGATTCTCTCCTTATGCTGATGCGATTACCACCACTGTGCCTGGGAAAGGTTTTGCCTCTGTCTTGTCCTCTCCTTTTTTTTATGGCCTAGCAACCCTACAATGTGCTATTTATCCCCACGTTTTTTGGAAGGTTATCCATGCTCACGTGGCGAGCTGTGTTTCTGGCTGAGTGTCGCTACTTGCGTGAGCTTTGATGCCATGGGCTTGGTGGCAGTGAAGGCACAGCAGCACTGGCTTTGCCGCAGCATTACTGCCTATGGTGTGGCCCCAGGACCTGGTTTGTCCAGCTCTGCCCACGCAGCCAACTCACTTTCTGCTCACTTTGTCTGCCTCCACATACCAGCAGTGTGCGTCCCTCTCTGCAGTACTGCACATTGAGGAGGAAGGAGTTACTCTGAGATGTATTTCCCAGGCCAGCAATGGCTCCGTCGTGCTATATTGAACTGGTTTGCTTTTTACACATGGCAGCAGGAAAAGCCTGTCCCTACGCTGCTGCTACTGCTTATTTTGTAATTTTAAAAGATATGGTCTGTTTGACTAGCACTCCTTCTATGTTTGTAGGTTAGACACAACTCCCTGTGGGTTCACTTTACGTCTTCAGCTGTAAATGTAGGTCAGCTGGCTGCCATGCATTATGTTCCTTATCCTTAAAAGCACAGGTCCTCACACGCAACTTCACAGCACATTGCATTTGCTTGTCTTGTAAGAAAGCTCATTTCACTCATGTAGCGAGTGGTTCAGCTGTCCTTGTGACATTAGCAGTCCTGCCAGCATAGTAGCAAAATATTTTTCAGTCTAGGTGTCGTAGATGCATAATGAGAGCATTTTCTGCTGGTTCACTTGAGGGTTTTCCTGACACTTTTCCTGGTAAGGAGATCTCAGGGCTGATCTCAGCCCTGTTAATGAAATTAATTATTATAGGGTTTGACAGCTGGTGCCTATAAATCAAATCAAGTCCTTCAGTTTTTCTGCTGTGCTCAGAATCTGTCTCTTCTGATGCCAAACCGAAGATTTGTCCATTCCTGCATCCTAGAGAGCCCATCAAAGGTTGAAGTCTAGATGTGAAAGAGATTCTCACGAGCTCATAAACTGGTTTCAGTTACACTGCTGAAGGACCTGCTCTTTCCTTTAGGGCACACATTTGGTTTACATATCCCTGTCTGCAGACTCCAATCTTAGATAGGATACTTAATATGCTTTGAATATTTTTTAGCCCAGTTTCCTGAGAAGTTGAGGCTTGTGCAATCCTTGTGCAAAGGCAGAGCCCCAAAAGGTTTCCCAAAAAAAGCAGCACAAACCAGCCAATGGGTTCATGAATCATAACATTTATTTTGAGTTGTTTCACACAGACAAAGGTCAGTGGTGTGGAGCTTCCTTTGTCCATGGCTGAAGGGACTCTCAGATGCCTGTAGGATCATGCCAAAGTGCAGAGAAGGTGGGTGGTGCAGGGCTTCCTTTGTCAACAGCTGTGGGGACCTTCCATGGCAGGGTACAGAATGGGGCTCTGGATGACCTCCAGAGGTCCCTTCCAACCTCAACCATTCTGTGATTCTGGTTTTTGTGTAGTATTAACTTTCCAGCAAAATTTGGCAGAGAGGTACAGCTCTCAAAGGCAAACACATTATGACAAGTGTCTGCGCTGAGGGGAAGGCTGTAGCTTGGATGGGGCGGTTGGATGTCTTGATTAGCATGAGTATGCTTGGACTTCCCAAGTGTTCACAATCCCCCAGAGTCACCTTTGAGAGAGGCTGTTGCTCCTGGAAGACTCACAAAATTAGACCAATAGCTAAACCTTTGAAAAAAGTAATCTCAGACGTTGGGGCAGAATTTTGCCTGGCATCATTCGGTGGGGCACCACCAAAACCAGCCGAATTCACCACCCAGCAGGGAACCAGCCCCATGGGCAGGTATCAGTGACATTCATTGGTCACTTACAAAGACAAGTGCCATTCAAGCTTCATTCAACTGTAAGTAAATACATGGTACTTGCTGAGAAATTACCATTTTCCTGCAGCAGAAAATCAGGCAATTTGGAACTTTAACCAATTTTCTTGCACAAAATTACAGGAGAATAAAGTAGGGCTTCATAATGGAAATGATGTAGCATTAAATATGGATTGTCTGTTGCCTCCCCATAAGAAACAAAATACATTTTGTATCTGACAATATATGTAAAAACTGTATTTTTTTCCTCATTTCCCTAATCACAAATAACAAATCCTCAAGAGTAACTCTATATATCTTATTCCAGCTGGGAAAGGAAGCATTGCTGATGAGATGTCAGGGCACTTTCCCAAGAAAATGAGGGGGGAAGTCTGATCAAGGTCCAGTTGCTGAGAATATATTAACAATCTGGAGGTGTGACACACTGCCCAACCTGCAGTGGAAGGCAAAGGCAAGCCTGTCTAATTTGGCCCTGGGTCCTCCATCAAAAAACTACTGGCAGGGTTCATGGCAGCTTTCTGCTTTGATGCTCCTTGCTCTGCAAGCCAGGGATTTGCTTTTCCCTCTGCCTCTGATGGTGCAGCAGGATGCGGTCTGCCAAGTTCATCAGCGTCTTCTGGAAAAGCCATTTCTGGCCTGGCCATGGCTGGATGCAGAATAAGACTTATCTGTGCATTCCCAGAGCTAAAATGACTGAAGACAATTTTTTGCACCTTCAGGGAGAGTCCCATATACTGACCTTGGCCCAGCCCGCATCAGCTGGACCACGTCCCCAAAATCTCTGGGGTGAAGGAGGAAATGGCACCCCTCTGGAGAGAGGCTGAATGGTTTTGCATGCACAAGGATCAGCCAGGTGCAACACTAAACAGTTAGGCCGTGTCTGTTCAGACCCTCATGAGCAGTGAGATGTCAGGAGGTTCTTCTCTTGAAAGGTTCTGCAGAGAAATATTCCTCTAAAAATACTTGGCTGGAAACAGACCTGTTATTATAATCTGCTAAATGTTAGCTAGACTTCATTAGGAGTTTTGATGTGTCTAAGCAGATTCAGGGCAGCAATCAGACTGACCTAACCAAATCTGTCTCTCTTTTGATCCTTCAGTAACTATGTGAAGTTGATTTGCTTTCATTAGAAGAGTCTATTTGGGCAGCAATGAGGATGAGCAGAGAGCAGATGTTCAGTGAGCAGCAGAAACGAGAAGGAAAAGGCTTTTTTCCAGTGGCTGCTATAATGTTCTTGAGTGGTGAGAGGGAAGGTACCTGAGCTTTTGGTGTTACCTCAAACATGTTCATGTGGCTGTCAGCTGAGGGTCAGGCTGCCAGCAGCAGACGCTACAGTGGCTGCTTTAAATCAGACTCTGTCAAGGTTTTGGAGGTGGAGGGAATATGCTTTTCGAGCCAGGGCAGTGACCTGGAAGGAAGCAGCAGAAGCGCTGATGACACTGGCAGCAGATGACATGTGGGTCAGAGGCGGCACGAAACAGAAGATGGTTGCTGGGCCAGGGCTGCCTGGCTTGGCTGGCGGTGGGCGCAGGAAGCAAACTCTGTTTCTGTGTGGCCACATCTTTGTGCTGTGAATGTAAGAGGAGCAGGAGGAGCAAGTCTCCTCAGGCATTTGAACCAGGCAAGCGAAGCACAAGGAGGGAAGTCAGGTGCAGCGGGTTTTTGGAGTCTTCTCACCACAGGCTGTGGTTTGGGAAGGACAGTGGTGGATGGCTTACGAACTGTCCATCTTGCCTCCTGACGATGCGCCAGGAGGAGCTCCTTTCCTATGCCATCTTGCTGCAGCCTGTGGGTGTCTGCAGTATGAGAGGACGCCACATAGGGACACCTGAACTGCTTCCTCTTGGCTTTTTCTGGGCACCAGAAGCAGCATAAGTCCCTTAGCTCAGCCCCAAACCTGTTTGCACTTGACTGTTTGCACTTGACTGTCTCTGCCCAGCGCTGTGTCCTGCTGCGGGGACCTCTTATCAGAGACGACAGCACGTCAGAGCCTCTGCTGTCTGGCAGTCAGCACTGTGAGCAGAGGATAAGCAGATAAACATAATCTTTACACGAAAGTGGTTAATCAATCACTGGAACAACTTACCAGTGCTTGTTGTGGGCTCTTCATCACTTACGACTGCTAAATCAGGATGATGTATGTTCTTTAAAATATAACATACATATGTATGAGTGAGTTCAGTGACATCTTCTGCCTTGTTCCAAACAAGAAGCCAGACTATAATTACAGTGATCTTTTCTGGCCTTATAAAAATGTCTGTATGCATAATTTATAGCATTAAAATGAATATTAGAATTATATTATTAATTTTCTCTTGAAACATGTCTGCTCTTATGTCTGGATCCTTCTTCTGACACACGAGTCCATTTAATAACAAGTTAGTTCTTCATAGCTAGTTAATGTGACCTTCATTTGTTCTGGCATAAAACAACTAACATTTTTCCAAGTATTTCATAATCGCCTTGTAGAATTAAGTACAGAAAGCTGAAGTCTTGGAGTTCAGAACTGCTGAAGAATTAATGACCCAATGTGAAAAAAAAGTTTTCTCCTTAATATTAGCAGAGTTGAGCATGACTAAGCATGAAGTAAGATTAGTATTTATGTAAATTAAGGGATTTTGAATATGGAGCCAAAATCCACTTAACAGACTGAAGGAGCTTCCCTGGAAGAGGTTTTACCATGTTTCAGGCCCATTAGGTTTCTTGCTTATTTTTCATACACCTGCTCATTGCTCCCTGCTGTGACAATCAGCAGAAGCAGTTATTTTTAATGATGATAGGCAGTATTTTGCTGGGATCTATCTATGGGTAGGTTACTAGAGATTTCAAGGAGGCAGCTCGCTGGGGCTGCCTAGAGTAGAGTTGGATCTGGGGTTTCTGGCGTTCTCGTGTGCCCAGCTGCTGCCTTCCCAAGTGCCTCAGCAGATGTGAGATCAGAACCAGGCTCCACTTTGGAGAGGACTGTCACTGGCAGCAGGGCTGCCCCGAGTGCCAGCACACCTTGCAAAAGGAGCAGGAGGGCCAATGGTTTTGAACTTTGGAACTGGACAAGGTGCCGCAAGTTGGGAGCACACTCCTGCATGGCCTTGGCTCTGCTGTCAAAGAAGTTCATGAACATCTTGTTCATGGTTAAGCGTGTTGTCTTGTTCATGTCTGCCTCATGGAAGAGGGGCCAGTTGTATCCCAAAGTAAAACACCTTTATCGGGAGCTCTGCAAATTAAATTACTACTTTACTTTAGACTTTTTTTCCAGTTACTGTGAATTCCTTGGAGATGCTTTGCTTTATTAACAAGAGGAGTGTGTGCTCTGCCAGAAGCTGAGAAGAAATAGGTTACTGATTTCCGGAGGATAGGATTACAAAACCCTTAGCAACCACTACGGTATAGTCTAAACATTTTCTGTCAGAGCTTTGCAGGTGCTATGCTTGCCAGGTTGGCTTCTGGCCTAAAAATGTCAAACATCAGCTCTCACACACTAATTTTTTGCCTTGTGGTTTCCTAGTGTGTCCATAGAGGGAACACACAACTCTCTCGTGCTCTGATATTGGTCCCAGTAAAGATCCAAACATGCAAATTCATGTCTACTGTAAGCCTTTTGCAAAAGCTCTTATAAACTCACTATAAACATGAACTATTGTACTGAAATGATTTCCAATGACTTTAGGATTTATGCCAGACATAGATAAAGCCTGCAATGTAGTAAATTCAGAGAAATGGAGTTCAGTTTGGTTTAGGTTGGGCAACAGAGCCCTTCTCTTCTATCAAACAAAAGACAATTCACTCTTTAGTTGTTTCTGGACATGCCCGGGGGCAGTAATATTTTTGCAGCTTGATTTTTCGCTTATTTTCACCTCATATTCCCTTCGCTTTGAAGAAAAATGTACCCTTAGCCTTGAGTTTTAAACTGGCAACCCTCTTCTCTGGCCTCACGCTACAATTATTTTTATTAGATGATATTGGGCAGTGTCAAAGTTTACAAACTTCATTTTGGCAAACTGCAGTCTCAACCCTAGCATGACAATGTGTGCTCCGTGGCTCTGTGCAGTCAATGGAGGGAAAGCAAGGGTAGCTGGTCCCAGTTCATGGCAATCTTGAGATTGCAACTGAGATACCAGCTACTCGGGAAAGAGAGGCCCCTGCCAAGGAGGTTTTACCACTGATTCTCAGTACCTTGGTCAGGATTGAAGAGCTGGCTGTGGGGGAAGGTCCTAGAGCAGGAAGGATGAGGAAGAGGGAAAAACTCTACCAACACCCTGTGAGGAATACCTGGGCAGTCCTTATCTCTTCTCAGATTACTGTTTTAGAGGCTGAATTTTTATGTATGTGTGTGTCAACACTGGGGTAAGAATGAATTTTTTATCTTTTTTTCCAGTGTGTTAAGTGAAAAGCTAGCTTTATCTCTTTTCTGTGATTGTTTTTAGGATGGTAAAGAAGCCTTTGGCATAAGAAGGATGATTTTCCAATTGAAATAAAAAGTTAGGTCATATACCTGGCTCCTTCTCAGTTGGCTGTTGCTCTGTGCAATAAGGTGCCAGGCAGTGTTGTCTGGTGTCTTGCTAGTAAAAAAAAGCAATCAAATTAGTTTCTGAGTGCTCCCCTTTTGAGGAGCTGCTTTAAACCCCTTCAGTTAGCCAGTTTTTTTGTGGAGATGTGAAATCTGATGAACCTCTGCATAAAGGTCTTAGGATCCAGGATGGTATCTTTTAGTGTGGTTTGTTTCAGACCAAATTAATCACTGGAGGAAGCTCAGCTCTCTTTCTGATAGCTCTCCCTTAAAGATCATTGATTTTACGCTTGAGTATAATGACCATAACATTCTCAACATTTTTGGTATTGATGAGAATGTTCTCCCATTGAAGTAAATAATAAAATTATCTTTATTTCAGTGAAAACAAATCTAAAATGCCATGTCAGAAAAGCTGTCCAGGCAAATTTTAACTCTACAGAAGTTATTTTACCTTGTCAGACTAGCTGAGGGACTTTTTAATCTGACTTTAGTTAGACTGCTGTTTAGTGGGAATCTTTCAATAGTCAGTGGAGAGTGAGGATTTCCAGAGGGCAAATCATTGTACCCTTCAGTGATGCCCTTTGTAAAATATCATTAACCACACTGTGAAGATCTGGGTCACTGTGCACTGACTGGGCTGATTACACCATTGACTACAGTTGTCTGTAGTTCACTCCAAATGTTTATTCTTTACCATATATCCTTAGGTACTTAGAAAAAGAGTTCAACTTAATCAGTTTTTCCCTGTCAAAATGTGTGTATATACAGTTACAGTTCATACTAGCAGTGAATTTAATTTAAAAGAACTCAGATTATCCATTCTTTAAAAGCCTTCAACTTGATCACCTTGATTGTGGCCAATTTTCTAGGCAATGAATGCAAATAATACTTTTATTTCTGCTTAAATTTCCCTTACACACTGCCTTCATTACTCAGTTATTTTTCTGGTTGTTTTTGTTTGTTTGCTTTCTCACGTATACTCCCAGAAGGCTGTAAGCTCTTGCAAGGCAATGCTGGTTAAAGCTTCGTGAAATCACATCTCAGAAATTTTGGTCTCAAACACCTGTACTGCGGTGTTGTGACTCTCACTGGTGCTAGTGGGAGTTATGAACCTCAAGTCTTGCACGCCTTTTTGAAAATATTGGAGCAGATTTAGTCTTCTAAGGCATATTGTACTTCCTTCATTTCTTGGATGATTTCCATTTCTGAACAATGTGCTGATTTGTGTGTTTAAACCACTTGCTGTGGAGAGCAGCAGAAAGAAGCAATTTCCTCTAGTTATCCTGTCATTTCCATTCTAGTCAGTAGTAGAAGTGGTTGAATCTTGTTCAGCAAAAAATGCGAACTGAAAATCAGCAAAACACTTTGCAAATTTGTGTGGATTTTGCAATAATTTAGGGGAGAGAAAAAAAAAATTCTCAATATACCCCAAATCTTCTTGAACAGTATATCCTTTCTTATCAGGAGATGTAGACCTATGTAGACCTCAGTGATTTTCTCGGGTCAGGGACATGTTTTTCAGTCTTCTCGATTTTTTTTTTTTTTTTTTTTTTTTTTTTTTTAAATTCATCTGCTCTGCATGAGAGACCCATTATGACTTTGGTGAAAGCTGAGGCTATATCTACATGCTACAGCATTGTGCTGGATAAAGATAGCAAGGTGCTCGAGCTACCCTGAGTGCTGGCGCAGTCATATAGCCGTGGTGAATGATGCCAGTGTATCCTGGTTTTCAGGTGGGTTAGCAGAAAAGCTGGATTGCTGCTATATGTTGTACTGCAAGACAGATTTGCTGTCTTCTGGCTAAAACACAGCTCCTTGCCTCAGTACTCTTGTAGCCCTCATAAAATGGCCAACACAACTCAGAAAGGCTCAAGCTTCATCCTGGAACAACTTCCACAAACAGGAAGCCAACCCTTACAACCCTTAAAGACACACACTGATGTGCACGCACCCATTGCTAATTTGGGCACAGTAAATATTGTCCTGACACATCTATTGGCTTTCTCTGCCACTTTTTCTGAAGGACACGAGGACTGCAGTGCAGGTTTAATGGACAGTGTTTCTAACAAGCAAATCAAATGCTTCAGGCCTGCAGAAAAACTGGTCACATGCCCTTCTAAATACTAAAATTTCTATATAATCCTATTGAAAAAAAATACATGAAGGTATAGTTCTGGAAATATATCTAGAGGTAGGCTCCAAGGGGAAGATTCTTTAATGTTATTTTTGTTCTTATAATCAGATACCTGAGGAAGCAGGAAAATCTCTCTCCGGGAGTATAAAGTGCTTGCCAGCTAATGAAATCGAATCAATATCAGGAATTTTAAGTGACTACATTATGTTCTCCATTAATTCGCTTTGCACACATTTATCTTGAAGCCTCTAAAAGAGCTAGTGATTGAAAAGACATATCTCTTGGAAGGGTAAGGATTTATTCTTGAAAAGCGTCTATTGTTAACAGTCCCATGTGACAACCATCTAATTGTATTGCTATTAGCACTGGGGTCTCATTTATCTTTTTTTAGTAATTCCAAGGTTTAGTTACATTCGCTTCTATTTGTACTAGTGAATCTCTTCGGGGCTGGAATAATACTTCCTCTCTAAAAATCTCTTTCAGGGAGAAAAGGGCCATAGGGAAAATGAGAGAGCTCTGTATTCTGGAGACACATTTATCTCAGTCCTAAGCCTGGCACAAAGCTTACAAATCTCTTAAACTCTCCCTTTAAGCCTCTCCAACAGAACCCTGACTCTGAACGTTTCCAGGTGTGCCTGTGTTTCACTGCTTAGGGCATTTCTAGGAGATGTGCCTACAAGAAAAGCATTAATGTGCAAAAGTAGCACCTTTTCCTTTTATTTGCTTGTTTTTTTCATGTTGCCCCCAAAATTTTCTGGAAGTCAGGTGTGATATCTCTAAACAAGAGACAGGCAAAATCACTATGATGATCGGGTTGGGCTTTTCCTTCCACTTTGCTAAGTGAGCACCCAGCTCAGGGTGAGCAACAGCCCCCAGAGTGCCTTCCTAGGAAAGATGTCCTGCAGTGCGCTGCTGGATTCAGAGAGCAAAGCTTTGTCCAAACTTCGTGCTAGGCATTTCTGGAGTGTTTCTGATGGTTTGTCTCCTGGTTCTTTTTTTAGTATTATTCTCTTTCTCTGCAGAGCTTTGTACTAGACTATGAAGGATCCAGAAAAGGTTAAGCACAGCATTTTTTACCCTCTTGGGATGGGGAGACAGGCCAGCAGCCTGCAGGCAGCTTCCCTTAACATTTATTGAAACCTTACAGCTTCAACAGCTCCATGTGTGCCTGTGCTGAACCAGAAGTGCTCAACTAATTTTTTACAGGTGGATAAATGAGGTGCTTGAGTGTGTGCACATGTGCCTTATTTATTGCAACCTGCACTGTAACGTATTAGCTTGAGTCGGAGGTCTTTGTTCCATGCAAGAAAGTGAGGTAGAATATATGAGTGCAAAGCACTGATGCTCCTGAGATAGATTTATTCTAGCTAGCTGGAGATCAAGTGGTGCTGAAGCGGACTTCATGCTGCAGGGCAGTACAAACTTGTCCAAGACCCTGAATATGTAGGTACTGAGTGATTATTTCAAAGATTTTACGATGTGAAAACTTACAGCTCCTGGGAATAGGCAGGTTTTCCATCTGCAGTCTTAAAGTCCCAGTACAATGTCATACCTACCATGATTTTTATTCCCTAGAATCAAGAGTGTGGCAAAACTAAGGGTTATTTTCCCATGTCAGTGGTGTTTTGGAATGATTTCATGCACAAATACATTAGCGGTGACTCTCATTAACCAAGATAGTTACACGTGCTGAGTTTCATCAAGGCTTAATGGCAAATGCCATGAGCGAATCACTATCTTGTCTCTGTTAATTGTTAACAATTATGTTTTCCACTACTACCTGCTTGCATACACCACCCAGATGCACTAAGGGGTGTGTGTCCTCCTTGCCCACCCACATCACCCTCTCGCTTCTCTTCATCTCAAGTGTCTGTTTTCCTCCCACATGCCACCAAGCAGCTCCATGGTGGTTAGTGCAGTAAAAACAGAGAACAAAAAGGAGATCCTTTCCAGAGCATGGGTTTGACAGACAGGGAGATTTGGAGGTGTATGCAAGGGGATTTGGAGAGACTGTGGTCAGCATGGGTCTTCAGGCAGCGTGGCATCAGCCGGACATGTGAAGCTAGCATCACTTTTAAAATAATTTAGGCCCGAGGTGCTTATATTAGCCTTCTTTCCTCCCTGAATGGTGTCAAGGGACAGGAGACTTTTATTTGGCTTTTTAAAAAGGGGCAGATCCTGGATATGGAAGGAGTTTGGTGTGTGGGGGTTTTTTTCCCCTGTAAAAAATTCAATTAGGATTTTCGGTTTTGGAGAATCAGAAGTTGACTCTCTTGACTGAAGAATGACAAAGGGAAAACAAGGTGAAGATATGTAACAGTGGGTTGCCAAGAAATTTTCTGGCATGCTGATTCTGTAAGCATCCCGTTAGAAACTAGCTCAGAAACAAGTTGTGGATCTTTGTATGTTCTTGACTTATGGGGAAATTTAAACATTGAACGATTATTTATTCTGCTATCCATGATGTTCTTATGAATTCCTGTGCTGTTTTTTCTAGCAGATAAAGGTACTGAAATTGTCTTTTTTTTTTTTCAATATGGATTTCTTAGGTTTTGCTTCAATTCTTGTAAGTTCCAGAAGTTGGTGTGGTATTCTTCATTGCCTCATAACAGGGTGTTTTCTAATCTCAGCTCTCCTTCCATGAGAGTGAAATAACATGTTGAAGTATTTTGCTGTATTGCCATATTTATGATTTAGACATGCAATATCTGTTCTGGTGTTTTAAAGTAAAAAAGAGTGTAAGAATATCTGGTGAGCCTGATTAACTCTTAGTTATTGCCAGCTGCTGTGTTTATCTGTGGAATATGGAATCAGTTCATGTCATTCATTAAGTATCTTCGGTTGTTATGCACAAAGTTTGCTGCATTTTAGCTTTTGTTCCAAGATTTTGGGCTGTATTTTTGCCTCTGATTCCTGCAAGAGTCATTGTCATCTGATGGGAACCAGAGTAGGAAATGGCCAAAAAGACAAATTCTCTTTGTCATAACATAGCACAGTGTAATTTCTTGGTAAGAGGTAACACCATTTGTTCCAACAGCTCATCAGCAGTAGCAATTTATCTTCTACCCTGGAGTATCTGATTTTGACCTCTTACACCTCTTTTATACCAGTGTAGTTTTAAGAGCCTTTGTAGACTTTTGATTTAAGCACAAATGCAGCAATGTGATTAAACACACATTGATTTCAATCAGCATGAAGCCTGTACTTAAAGATAATTATGTACTTGCATATGCTGCTGAAGATGAGTTTTCCACTGATTTATGCAAGAGGAAAACTGAGCCCAAAATATGTATGAAATAACACAGGTATCTATTTCTTTTGAGATACCATTTCCTAACTCCTCTTCTTTTCCCTATTTCTCTGTACTAAAAGACTATCTTTTTTTGTGATTTCCTAAGACTTGGATGATGGCTTGCATTTTCTGCAGCTATGCTGATGCCCTCAGATTTATACCAATAAATCTAATCCATATACTTTCCATCTTTCCTTAGCAGTCTCACTAGACCTACAGTAGCTGTTAAAGCAGTTTTGCTGCTAAAACTTCTATTTAGCTTTTCTTTCTTGTCGTTGTTGTATCTTTTGGAAAGACTGATGTCTGCAAAGACTTTTAAGCTTTAAATCTTTGGGTTTCTTCAGCCTCATAATTAGTGATGATGGGGCAATTACTGCGGTCACAGAGCCTCTGCAGGATGTACCAAACCTGCCTGAGCTCGGCAAACTCTCTGCTCACCCCTTTGCAAGAGCTGCCACCTCCTCTGCTCTGAAGATGAGGAGTAACAAGGCGAAGCCAAAGCCTTCGGGTTTTCCCAGCACGCTCTAGTATTGGGGCACTTTACCTGTTTTCCACTGCTCCGATGTTTTCCAAAGCGCAGGGCCTGACCCAGTGTGGGCAGACTGGGAGATCTGCTTAGCTGTCGCTAACCGGTGTAAAATTCAGGTGGTACTTCCAGCCTGTTCCTGCCTAGGACTCAGTTTCTAGGATCGCTGTTCTGCAGTCACTGATGCTGGTAGTGGGAAGAGGCCCTCTTGCTGGCAGTTGCAGTAGAGCACCTGCACAAAGCCCAGGGAGCATTTTTTCTGTTTATTTCCAATCATGGTGTGTTGCTGAGGATTTATCTGACTTTGTGCCTATTCCAGGCTAGTAAATAATGCCTTGTGGTAAGATACAGGAAGTCTTTCCCCATGTCAGGTGAACTTAGGGTCCCTCACAGTCTACAATTGTGAAAGATAACCTTTGCCTGGAAGTCACTGGACTGCTGCGATCAGGACAGTTCATCCACCCCTTATCTTGAAGTTTATTAAAAATACACTGCCTTTCTTGTTGACCAGTGATAGCCAAGGGCAAATACTAACCCAAAAGCTGTAAATCGAAAACAGACCCTCTGGCACACTGCTTGATATGTCATGCTGAGTGTGGCTGTAATTCTACCCTAAGTCTTGGTGCTTTGCTGCCATGCCCTTGAGCAACTTGTTAGTATCTGTGCAGAGAGTGCCTAAAATACGAGCACATTGGAATACGCATTGATAGCCAAATGACATGCACCAGTAGCACACACTTCACTGGGCCCAGAGTGAGTATAGGCACTTCAGTTGGCTTTGTCTGGTCACACTTTTTGTCTTCTCAAGGCCAATGCGTCCCTGCAAGCGGGGCAGAGAGGCACATTACACCCCGGGCAGCCCATGCCACGTGCACAGGAGAGACCCTGCAGCTGCTTCAGTACATTTACACTTGGGGACAGAAGCGTGCTTACTTCCTGAACAGGTATTCTGGACAGCAGAAAGGGGATCCCTTCTAAGTCATTTGCAAAAAGAAGGCATAACCTGGTTTTGAGGGTGGAGATACCAAAGTGCGTGACAAGATGCTCTGAGGTTGGTGCTCCCCAGCCCTTTCTCTGGAGCACTAACCCATAGCTGTGCAGCTCCTGGTGAACCAGTGCTTCCAGGGGAACAAGGCTGGATGCAGCCTATGGCAAAGATTGCTAGTAAAAGAGCTCTAAAAAGAAAATATGCGGAGTCCTTGAGGACAGCCGAGAGCAATTTTTAAAAAGGTCAAACATGAATCTTAATTTTTTGCATTGGAAACGCTCTACTCTCACGAGCTACTTTCATTCTGTGTCTGCATAGAAACAACCCAGCTTGTTGGGGCCTCAGTTTGGGTCAGGCCACCACAGTATAGTGAGTGAAGAATAATCAGAAGATGCTGTCTCTTTAAAGTAGAAAATCCAGAAAATATTCTTGCTGACCATTCTTGTTATCATAGAGGTTTACAATGTATGTGGTATTTGTCTTTTAACCCTGAAAAAATGGGTGAGAGCAGACAATTTTCAAATAAGCAGATAAGCTCTGATACACTGCAAGAACCCAATACTCCGAAAAAGCTCTCTGTGGCTTCTAATATATGATCTTGCCTAACAAAAAAAATCAGACTTGTGTCCAGAATATGTATTTGGGGATTTATAGGAGGGAGATAATACTCTCGTTTGAGATGGAAGCAGGGAAGTTTTGAGGGGGGGTGTTTTCTTCAGTGTCCAAACCAAGAGCCACAACAAGAGAACAACTCCCAGACCTGGCCCCATCTATTTGGCAAGAACTGATCTACTTAGGGCTTGAGCACTAAATGATACTGGTTGAAACAATTTACTTACGCAGTGGTGAACACACACATACAACCCTCTCCTTGGGTTCTAGACACTTGGATCTTCAGGTGGCCGGGAAGGAAGAACATGAAGATCTCTTCTTGTCTGCTCCAGAGCCACAGGATGAGCACAGACACGTGGGGAATTCTCTCCTTTATTTTCAACTTTGTGGCAGTATGCTTAGCAGCTCTTGACATCTAGGCAAAGAGCTCAGCCTCTGGCCGCTGCAGAGAAAAAATGAAGGGAAACAATAGTGTAGCTATTCTTTGGTCCTTTTTTATTTTTAAGCTATACATGATTAGCATCCCTCCAACAGAAGGACATGGATCATTAATGCACCAGTCCAGAGGAGACGTTTTGAGTGACAGCTTTCTGCATTGATTACAGAGTACATTGTTGATGTTACATACTGCCAACCTTGTCTGTGGCTCTCGTCTGTGCGGCACTCCTCATTTATAATAAGTAAATTCTCCAGGCTCCGATGTGTCATGCTGGATACACTCTCCTTTACAAGAAATCCCTACTGTTTCAGGAAAATGTGCATTGATGAAAGCAATCAGCATTGGGCCAGCATACAGAAAGAGTTACGCAGAGCAGCTTAACTTGTCAACACACTAGAGCAGGTCACAGTGATGTAACTGCGAGTGCTGACCCTTTGCCTTTGGTCTTGGGGCACAGTATCTATGTCAGCGTTTCAGTACTGCCAGCTGCTCTGGGTGGTGAGGATACCCTTCTCCTGGCTCACCTTTTGTTCATGTCAGATGAAAGCATGCGTGTGTCAAAGTTGAAGAGCATCACAGGTTTTTGAGTCATTTTTTTCACCCACTATGTGTTCTCTTCACAAAACAGTAGCTGCACAAGGCATGAAGAACTGTTACCCAAGGTGCGTGTTTTGACATTAAAAAGTTATAGATCGATAAATTACTAAAGACGCCAGGGACAGGCAGACTGAAAATGCCAAAAAGTACCAGATGGATAATTGATGGAGCACAGTGTGATCAAAGGTAAATTTATGTGAGATGGAGTATGCACTTAGGAAAATCAGATGTTTCTGCTGTTCTGAGTAGCTGTAAATTTGCACAATATCACCAAAATCTGGGTTTGTAAATGTATGAGTGCTCAAGATCAGACCTCTTTGCTAAATGTGCTCTCTTTCTCAGGTAAGCTCCAGCCTATTCAGTAAATTAATACCCTGCCTAGCACAGCCTCCTTGTCCTCTCAGCATGTTCCCCTGAGAGTGAATAAAGAGATGCATTTCCCCCTGCGGTTGGAGGACCCTCCCTGCTTGCCCCTCTGCTCTGTGACTGGGGTTGCATGGGAGTGGGAATTGCAGCCCAGCCCTTTACAGTGTTTCTGTCACAATGAAATGCAAGCGTTGTGTGCCCTGAAGTCACATCACAGCTGCATCTAAAACTTACCCTTAAGCAAAGATGAGATCACTCTCACAAAGAATAGAATATTTTAATATAAACTCCTACCTTCATCTTTACAGCTCTTACAGGGAGGATCTAGCTCTTCAAGTGAGACTTCTTCCCTCTCAGTTAGCAATTTCAGGAAATCAAAATACATGTTGGGAGAAGTGAAAGCTTACAGATCCACGGCCATCTGGGATTCATCTCCTGCCCAGTCGTCAGAGAGATGGCACTTTTCAGGGTGCTGCATAAAGGCAGCTGCAGTGTACTGGGTAGCATTTCTTGTGTGCTCACCATTTCTTGGGAACTAGCTTCCAAATATTGTGCTTGACTCCTACACGTAGGTAAAAACAGCTGCAGAAAGCCTAAGACTGGCTTGGTCTATTTTTGTCCCAGAAGGTGTCACTGAAGAGCTGGGAAAGGTGCAGGTTTATTAATACTTGTAACTGAGCTCTGAACTGCAGCCTCATGAAGTGAAGTCTGGAGAAGGTTAAAAGCAATTTGGAATCAGAGATCCCTCCAGCTACCCAGGGGTCGAGATCTAGAGATTTTTGCATCAGAGAATGAATACCCTGAAATTTGCAATGCTGTGTTATTCCTCAGCTAAGTCATCCTATGGTTTGTAAGAAAACTAGATGATTCTTGGGAGGTGGTAGGAAGAAGTACACGAGTAAGTGCTTTTTTATAACATACCTTTAAGGGAATATGTTTACCTTCTTGCTTTTCAATTCATGCCTGTTGTGTCAACATTATATTATAAAGCGCAACCATCATGCTTTTTTGCAAAGTCTCTTTTGCAAGGTCCTTTTTGCAAAGACTACGTCTTTAGGCCTATTCTTAAGGAGAAGAGGAAGAGCTGGGATTTTTGTCTGATTGCTTTGCTGTGATTTATTATGCATTATTGATAGACCCAGAACTAGCACAGATTTGGCAATGATGTAAGAGGTGTTGAGGTGCTTGCAACGTGAATTCAACCGAGAACAACAATTTACGCATGGCAGGCTGGGTATCCCCCTCTGCATTTGGAAAAACTGGTCTGGGTTACTGTTTTAATAGTCTTTTCTCCAATTAATGTCTTATGAGACTTGATCTGATACATAAAGCAAAGACACTTAGGGGACCTGCCCGCATGATGAGTGTTGGAAATAAATTCATCATTAACATAACCAGAGTAGAAAACCTTCTGAAAAGGCTATTAAATATCCTGGTTTAAGCCAGTCTCTTAACTATTGAAGACCAGGCTGTGATCTGATGATCTGTGGGGGTAAGATTATCCTACACCAGCCTACTGCACATTGTTATTTCCTTCCCCAGAAACATCTGCTACTGTCTGAGGCAGGATAGTGGACTAGATTATTGCATCCATGTTGCCATTCCTGTGCTTTAAAGAGAGTAATTGGAGGATCTTAAAAAAAAAAACAACAAAAAAACCCAAACCAAAATAAACAAAAAAACCCCACAAAACAAAAAAGAGGTTTAGTCGATATGTCGAGCTATATCTGGTACATACCTTACCAGTTCTCTGTTCTTTAGGGTACTGATGCTGCAGATCTCATCCTTTTCTCTCAATTTCCAATAACATGCCCTCAGCCAAGTGGGTTTATCTTGCCTGTAGTTTAATACGCCACAGGTTTTTGGCATGTTTGTTAGCTCTCTGAGGTAAAGAACAAAAGAGGGAGACTATTTTAAGTTTTTCCCTGACTGACAGAGCTATGTTCATTGCTCCAAAAGACTTCCAAGGCCTGAAGGAATATAGAAAATAGTCCCAAATTCTCTAAAAAGTGTGTCTTATTATTTGATAAAAGCCACTCAAAATTTCGTTTAAGTGAAAATTGAAATACTTTTCCTAGCCTCTTCAGCACTGGTTGAATCACACAGTGGCTGCAAGTGCATTTAATGGCAGAAATGGCATAAACTCATAGGAATGTATAAGAAAAACTGTTATTGTTGTTTCAATAAAAAGACAATAAGCTGGAAAAAACAATTTTTAACAACATAATAGAGTCTACACAGTGACATTCTGCTACAAAGATATATATGGTCGCATTGAGGCGGTCCAGCAAAGGAGAGTTGCGAGTCTCAGTGCTGGAATTTTGCCATTTAATCTTTCTTCTGGCAGATTAGCACAGAGATTACATAGCCTCTGTGCATTGTTGTCCACAGAAATAAAACCTATAAGAGTTTGTTCACCCACATTCCCCACTTATTTATCCATTTTTATTTCAGCCTCTAATCTGCTACGGATTTCAGCCTTTAGCTCAGGGTTATCAGAATGGCATTGTGAGTGGATAACATCTGTTTTAGCTTTCATCCATCTAGAACACAATCATTAATCACTAGAAATGGAGTGTGAAATGGAAAGACGAGTTAAATGCACATTTGATTCTGAATGCTCTCAGAGAAAATATCTTTCAGGATCTGACCAGAGGGAGAGCTTCACTCTGCTATAGCTGGGGTTGCCAGTGCAGCTTGCATGAAAAGCTGCTCATATTATCTGATAGAAATTCTTCTTCTTTCAGTTTGCTTTAAAGACACAAAAACCACTTGTCCTGTCTATTCTAAAAGCAATGTTAAAACCAACAAACCCCCAAACAGCGCACTTGTTTAGTTCAATTTGGCTGTGGTTATTAGAAAGCTTCTCTTTCCAGGTTTTCTGTGCCCTGGTCACCATCTCCAGCCCTTGTGCTGCAAATGGGTACCTATGGCCAGGCTTCCCTGGAGGGGATGAAGAAAATATAGCAAGGGCTGGGAACAATACTAGACCAAGACACAATGGACTGACTTAATAGGCCTTCTTCATCCAGAGTTTGTAGATTTTCATGAATCTGGACAAGATACGGTAACTGTTGATTTTTTTACTGGTCTGTGATGCCTCACAGTAATCACTTTAAGAACAGGCACCAGCCCTGCCTTTGTGGGAGCGATAGGCATGGGACACCATGAGACTGCTTAATTTTCTCTCCAAATTCACTTGCTATTGAACATTTAAATCTTTTTTAGTGAACTTCATGTCTAGTCTACCCTTCCGCCACACTTTCTCCTTTTGTCTGGCAAAGATTTGCCTTCCTGGCTAGAAATATTCATCTCAAAAAGCAGCACTGTTGGAAGGAACATATAGTCAGTAAACCAGTGTTTATGTGATGTCAGTCAAACAGCTACTGCAGAGAGCTGTCCTGTTTCTTCAAGGAGGTTTGCGAAGGACCATAAGATTTACTCCTGTAAGCAAATTTTTGCAGTTATGACCCTCGCTTTGGGTTGTTAGTTGGGCTTGTGGCTGACTGTGTGTACTTCTTTGACAGTTACATGGGGAATTTTTACAGCACAATGGGCTGAATTTGCTCCATTTTGTGAGGATGTACGTGTACCAGGTACCCTCTCTGCAATGGAGAACCTGCTGGGTGTTGTGGTGGCTCTGGAAAGCTGGCAGTGGATGACAGCTACATTCAGACCTAGCTGGTGATATATGTTTTGTATTTATGCCCTTTTGCAGCGGTGATTTCCAGCCTTGCTTCTTACATCACGAGATGCTCAGAAAACTGGCAGTAAATATTCTCTGAAAACCTCAGACAAGGCTTCTCACAGAATTCCTCCAGAACCACATAATATAATTCATCCAGAGCAGTCAATACTACTTACTTCAGTCATTATAAAACCTCTTCTTTTGTTAATGGATTTCAACAGGGCATAATGTCTACACAGTGCAATGAATTCAGCAGACTGCCTTTCCCGTTTCCTTTATCACTCCTGCTCCATGTCATACTTTGAGATAAACTGTTCTCAGCATCTTAAGCTCTAGAAGTCCCTGGAGAAAGCCATTGCAGCTCATTGAAAACACCCCAACAACCCTTGCCCAATCATCAGGTCAGTGCTACACCTCTCGGGGGGCGAGCAATGAACGTGCCCTGTTTCCTGAGCCTAAGAAGCATGTCTCTCTGGGATTAAGAGCGAACTGAGTTAACAGGAGTATTGTTTCTCTAGCATTTGAAAGCTGAGCCCACCTCTAACCGCTTCTAGGAAAAATGACTTCATTAGGTGCCCTCCCCCTGATTTCCTTGCAGTTTCACTGTAGGTAGACTTAAATATATTTGTCTTATGCACACCAGCAGCCAAATTCTGTATTCTTCAAGCTTTGTATCCTAGGAAGTGTTTCTGCAGGCCCACGGCCTTTGGTCCTTTGATTTCCTTGTGTGCTTTGTTGAGAAGTGAAATAGTTAATGTTTATTAGCATTACAGTTACAGTACTTATCAGCTGAGTTGGCATCTGTTCAAGTGAAGGTGAATATCATGCAGCAGAGCAATCAGTTCAGTCTGCCTTCAAATTTGGCTTATCGACATAGGATAGTTAGAAATGGAAAGGGAGAGAGAGTTTCAGCCTCTGTAATTAAACCAGCAGTAGTTCCCAGGAGGACACTTTGTGTCTAAAATCAAGGCCTGCCCTTTTCATTTTGTACTGCTGCATGAATTCTTGAAGCTATCCTGCACCTAAAATCAGTGTCTACCGTGGTCTAACACGAGCCATTTAGTCAGACCAGTAAAACCAGGAAAAAAAGTCTGCATGGACAAGTTCACAGGTATCTATTTATATGCACTCTGTGTTTAGAAAGGTCCCTTCCCATTTTAACAGAACAGAATTTCCTTTTACATGTGAGCTAAGTGCCTGCCAGGCAACTGCCAGATATCGAATCCCTTGTGTTTTCTGGAGCTGCTGCCATTTACCTGCAGTTTGGAAGAGACCTGGGAGTCTGCTCCCTCCCCAGACAGCACTATCCTACCTTTCCATCCCCAGCCTCTCTCTCCCTTTCCAAGCACACTGCTCCCTTACCAAGCAAGCTTTTTTCTGTTAAAAAAAAAAAAAAAGAGAGGAGAGGAGAATAAAAATTTGTGGCGTTACACTTTTAGAGTTACGTTATTTAGGGTATATCTTACTGGCTTTCCTATGAAAAAAGGCATGGAAAGACCTTTATTAGGTTTTTTTTCTAGGCAAGCAACAGCCTAAACACCAATAGGGACACCATCTCTGACTGATTTGTCTCTCCTCTAAAGGTAACTTTTCTTCTTTGCAGGTCCTTTTAGCTCTGGAAAATAATATTTTTGATTCAAAAAACTCAGGGGTACTTTCAGAAACTCCTTGGGCTTTTTAAGAGAAAAACAAGTCAGTGACGGTGTTTCTCTCTGCAAGGGATAAAGTGCAATGCTGAACTGAAATAAAATATTGTTATTTATATCACAATATGAGTAATTGCAGTTCTAGGCATGGTAGGTAAGATATCCACTGACATCAAGAATTTAAAGTGTAAGTAAACAAAGTCTGTGGGAAAGGTTCCATCCTGCAAATGAAGAACTGCTAAAAGGTTTGCATGGAGAAATTCAGTAGCAGTGGCCAGAACTGGGATCTGGCCTTATGAAGATGTTATTTTCCTCACCAGACCCTCCTTTCTTTCCTTTGGGCTCTATACTTTGTACCAGCTTGCAGAATAGGCTTTTTGAAGCTATTTAGTATTCATCACAGATGATAGTCTGTACTTCCATGAAGAGGAACATCTGTTCAGGGAGAAACTGTGTGTACATGCATAAGCAGGTTTCTAAGACACCTATTTGAGAGAAGAAGAGAAAACAGTTTTGCTCAAATATCCCTAAAATTTACCAGCCTATTTGACATCATCCAGTGACCCAAGCTCAGAGCAATCTTCCTAGGTAAAGAAAAAGAATAGACAATGATCTCCAAACCCCCAGCTGACATCAAATGGCGTTGCTCCCTTACAGATACAGTCTGTTATGTTTCTGCTGCCTTGTTAAAAAACTTTCCCACCACTGGCAAGTGGAATTTTTCAAAACCAGTCTATATGCTGGACTTCACTTTGGCTTTAACCAGCGGAGCTTTGTATCTGTGCTGCTGCTGATGTACGTCTCCTATGAGCTTTCTGACTGAGTCCAGAACTGCTGAGTTTCATCCGGTTTCACTGGAAAATTTTAGAGTTTTGAGGAGCACAAAGTTTTGCTGCAGAACCACAAGTTGGCTGATATGCTTGGCACAGTTCTGATGAAAATAGGCTGAATTTTAAGGTTTTAATATCACCCCACACCCAGGAAGCTTATTTTGGATTCTACTCTGCTTAAAAAACTCTTGCCAAGGGTTACTTAATGTACTTTTGCAGAGTACTATGAAGTTAGCTCTCCATATTCAAATGCAATTATTTGTCTCCCTCTGACATCACCTAAAGAGAATATTTTATTCTACTCTTTATTCTGCTCTCTCCTTTGTACCCAAGGATCTAATGGGGAGCAAGACAGGGATTAATTGTAGGTCACAGAGTCCCAGAGGGTCTCATGTTCCTGGTAGCAAGAGATCATTGATGGTCTTGAACTATGCCTGAAATATACCTGAAACATTATTCCTCTAGTCCTGTAGTCATGCAAATATAAATACAAGTAATAACACTTTAAACTAAGACATTTCATATATTTGAATATTTGTTACAATTTCTCAGTCTATGTAACCACATATAGGATTTGTTGTTCCAAACTCTGGTGTGTTTTTCACTGACTGCCATTTTAAAAGGGCATCTCTTCTTAGAAGTTGGTCTTACTTTTAATCCTTGTATCTTTACCCTGAGAATTCAAAGTGGATGGCTGCTACTTTTAACATGGTTCATCTTCAAAAGAGTTGCATAAAACTGTGTCACCATATGACGGTGGCTGACTGAAGAAAGCAGCCTGTGGCCCCGTTGCGAGGCTTGCACTCAGTGGAGGCCTGGGTGGAACATGGGGCTGCGGCGCTCCAGCTGTGGGTGCTGCTTCCAGCGGTGCCCCGGCGGGCCAGCTGCCCCACGTGCCGCACAGCCGTCCCACACAGGTGTGAAGTGGGGACAAGTAGCCCAGCCCTCACTGCCAGGTAGTAATTGAGGGAGTGTATGATAGAAGGGCTGAGCAATGTGCTCTAGGGCTTGTACAAACCTAAGGAGGTATTAACAGACAGTAGATAAGGTGACATGTTATCCTAAAATGTCTCTTTACATTCAGCAGTATTTTTTCCCACCAGTATCTCTTTCTTCATTCAGCAGCCAGCTTATATCTCAGATGTGTCACTGTTTTTATTTCAGAGAGATCTGCAATGTGGTTTTGAGGTAAATCTCCAGATTGTCTTTATTTACTGCTCTTTAATTGATAGCAAGAGCAGTATCAGAGTACATACACCTGGATTCCTTTTCAGTGAATCAGCATGGGAAGATGTACTCTAGGAGCACACCTAATTCACTGTAGCTGCTGACAGAGGCTGACTTGGTGGCACCAGATTAAAGCCAGTCCAAAGCCAGCCCTCTGAAATGCAAATAGTGTGGATGTTTCATCCTGCTACCAATTTCTTCACCCTACAGATCTGCTGCTGCTTGCTAATGTAGCAATAGCAAGCCTGATTTCACTGTATGAAGAAATCAGGAGGCATAATAAATGGCAGTAGAACAATGAAGTTCATATGGCTGAAAACAGCTGGGGCATTAATAATTTTATTGGCAAAATGATGGAGCAAATATCTCCAGTTCTCTGTGGTCACCATCATTCTTCCCAAGCTATTATTCCTCTATTCCAAGACTCAAATAGTAGCTAAATCCAGCCATCCTCTGTGAGACTGCCTTTGTGTTTGGACTTCAATAGCACAGGTATAATCAGTGACTGTGGGATCAAATGAGGTCCTCTATGGCATAAAAGAAATGGACATTTTGCTCTGGAACAAATCTTTGTGTGTTGCCCTTTTGGGCTGTAAGTCAGAGCGTGGTCTTTGATACTGTTAGATCTGTTCTGGGGAAACAAATTTTTTCGTCCAGGCTTCACTCAGTTGTGGTTTACATCTGCAATTGTAATTTGTGACAGGAACACGGGACAGGTCTCCCTGTTTGAAGCAAAAGGAGGAAAAAAATACTGGCATCCCTCTGTGCAGACAAACCAACCAGCCAGCTGCCCTTCAGCAGTAGCAGAAAATATTATTGTACTTTCTCTTCCTGATCTCCTTCAAGTCCCTGTGGCAAGCGCAGGTGTCGTGTTCATGGGAGGCATCAGCAGTAACTAAGAATCCTTAAAATGAATTGTAACAGTCAAGGAGACTTTGCTTGATCACGGATGGAGACAGAAGATGGATTTCAGAGAAAAGAGCAAGAAAGAAGCTGTGAGAGGTTCCATAATTTGTCAGAGATGAGCTGGCTGCAAGAGTGAGTCAAGAGTCAGACAAAATAAAAGGGGTCAAGTATGAGAACAAACACATCCTGTAATGTTTGGAAGCAGCTGCAAGCTTGGGAATATGATATAGTGTTATTACAAACTACTAATAGATCAGATTTGTGACTCGCTGGCCTGAATTCCAGATTAATAGCAAATGTTTGGTGTCAGGAACTAGATTCAGTCATCTATAAGTTAAAATGCCCCTCTCTGGAGAGGATAAAGTAATGAACAAAGCAGAACTAAGCTGTGGCTTTCTGTCTGCCTAGATCCAGATCTATGTATGGACAGAATATCAGTTAATAAATAAACAGATATGTGTAGAGAGATTGGTACTGGTCTATCCAAAGATCTGTGTGTCTCTGAGCCTGATAATGCATTCCTCTATAGAGAGACGTGTTTATGTTTCTTCTCACTGTAATGTTTCCTGTATGACAACAGCACTCAGTCCAGACAGGTTAAACTTGCTGGCATCTGTTCCAAAACTTTTCTGGTTCAGGAAGAAAAATAAACGAAGAAACTCTATCTGTTTATAAAGTTGGACTTCATATGGACATTTCCCATTAATTATTGAGGAAATCTGTGATCATTCAAAAACATGTCAGCTATCCATACTGATGTGGATGTTCCAATCTTATCCAGCCATGCAAAAAGTTCATTCACATATATTCGCATGCATGTATGCATATATTTACATATACATGTATGTTTTAGTTTTATCCTTCAAGGCTTTATAACAGCTAGCTTGGTTTGCAATTAGCTTGAAATATGACCAAGAACAAGGGCTATTGGAATGGTTTTGAATAGCAAATTGGTTTCATGTCATGTCTTCTCAAGGGTTTTGAAATCTAGCCCAGATTTCACTGGACAGTTTGTCAGATCCTGAATATCTCGGCTGCTTTCCAGCCTGCTGCTAGCTGCAAAAGGAACCTTGCTCACCAGATCAGCTCAGTGTGTTGAGCTGCTATCTGAGATGAGACTTCGATCTATTTTTCACACCAAAGCCACAATAGCAGCATTCAGCTTAATTTGCTGTTAGACACTTAGAGGAAAATGAAACAGGTTCATGGTGCTTGATGTCAACAGCCTTCAGATGAGCAAGAAGAAATGAGGACCTTAGATAGTCCTCATTTGACAACTAAACCTCATTTAACTCCAGCTGTAGGAAGACCAAGGTGCATGGAAGAAGAGTCTTACCTCCCAACGCAGACCTTAATCTAGGACTCCTGAGGGTGAGCCCCCTTGAGACAGACATTTATGTTAGCGAGGATGCAGGTTAGGGAAGGTGAGATCTGCCCAAGAAGTCTTGTTTAATCTAAGGTACCTGAGATCATAAAAGACCTCTCTGGGATGAGGTCTGGGTAGAAGTAGTTGAAATGTCACTGTGTTTAGACTCCTGAGAAACATCCTTGGTGTTAAGGTTGTAGAAGGCAGGGCACCATCCAAGCATATGACCAGTTCTATAGAGAAAACGAAGCAGGTAAGAATATCTATGATCTTTTATCTTGTTACTGGCAGGTCTTTAAAACTGTGTCCAAAGCCTCTGCTACAACCTATTGCTGGAGGCTCTTTTCTGAAAGCTCAAACCCTCTTTTACAGGACATCAGAGCTGTGAGTGGCTCGTGAGCCCTTTGGAGGCTTAGCCCACTGGGTGAAGTTCCTAGCCAGGTAACCTCTTTGCTGTAACCCAAAGCCCAAATGTGGACATTCGAAAAATCTTCTGATCACAGCGTGTGGGTAAAGAAAGACCCTCAGATTGTTTACATACTCTGTCTTCTCTAGTACTGCTCCAGGCAGGGAGCATGGTGCTAATATGGCCAACATCCATCATTCACACTAAATGTCTCCTAAGCTGAACTCAAGGCAGACCACAGGGACTATTGCAGGTAGAAAATAACACAGCAGAAAAGGAGATGAAATACCGAGCAGCAGGATCTAAACAATATCTTATTATAGAATTGTGTTATCTACCCATCTCAGCAGCAGACTGACAAGAAGAAGGATGGGAGCTGGCCTGTGTTACTGTACAGTGAATATATTAGCCAGGAGAAAAGTTCTCGCTAGCGAAACACTCAGGAAAAATTACCTCTACTAACAAAGGAAAAAAAACCAAACCAGCCAAAAACATCGTCTCAGCAGGGAACACACACTAACAGACAGGAGCTGCTAAAGTAAACAGTAGCACCGTCTGCAGTATCAAAACACGGTGGCATTCTGCTGCTTTTGATGCTTGCCCACTGCCAGCTGTGAAGTTTTCACACTGCTGCTTTTATGCTCTGCAATGTGATGTGAAACTCTGCAAAGCTGATACTCCCTGGATCCGTTACTTATTGTGCAGCCTCCTGTGTAGAGCCCAAACTTTCAGCAGTCATCAGTTGCTGAAGATTTTCCTCTACCTTTTGCCACAAGAGGACTCCAATCTTCAGCAGCTCCCAGGGAGACATTTGTGGTTTTTTGTAACTAACTTCCCCAGAGACCCGTTTTAGCAAACCTGCAATTAGGAACCTGGTTTAGCAGCAGCTCTGTTTTTCAAAATGTAAAATAAGCAAACATGTTTAGCTGTGGACTTACTTTTTTTGAGCCCTAGGCAGATGGACTACTATTTGTTAGCAAGAAACTCCTGCTCTATCCAGCTATGGCATTAAATATTTTTGCTAAGGAACTTTGCACTGGAAAACGCATGCGGGAAAAAGTTTTTTTCTTATCATTAACTGTATACAGCTGTGTTGAAGCTTATGGCTAATGATAAAGACCCATGTTTAATAACTTATTTTTAAACTAATTTGTTTTAAAGCTTCCTGCTTCTTGTCTCGCTATGTGTTATAAGCTTAAGGGCAAGTATCTTGCAATGCTAACAACCGTTCATATGATGTCTGATTAATGCAGTTATGGCTGTAGAGACATTGTACTAATTATAATGATAGGAATATGATTGTTCCTCTCAATTTCCACTTTAATAGAGGCCAATAAATATATCTGATAGCTTTTATGGTATTTAACAACCTTTCTAGTCATAAACGGGAGCTTGTAGAACCATTGTAGATGTGTTGTAAGACATAGGAAAGCATAAAATGCAAGTCTTGTGGGCACTGCAAAATGAGTTTGTATTTGCATTTCACATAGGTGGTGATGTCTGATGTGGGGAAGAGGTGCTCAGCAGTTAGCAAAAGGTGAAGGACGAAAAAAGGAAGATGCAAGGGAAAGGATTGCAATCATTTCCTAGAGTAAAGGGCAGGCTGCTGACCTGAAAGAACTGATTTGTCTGTTGCTGTAGCTCACCTCCCTGTCTTCCTTTATCATAATTTTTAAACAGCACTGATACCATGGTGTTACACATCTCCTAGGGTTGTCATAAAAAGACATTAGATAATGTTTTTAAGTGTCCAGACTATTAAGCTCTCTGGGTGGTGTTATTGGATGGTAAGGACTGGAGTAACACAACTGAATCACTCTTACTTCACTCTCACAGCACTGCAATTACAGCTTTTGTGCTTTGCTGGTTTTGTTACCCTTGCTTATGATAGAGTTCACACCAATTTACAGGCCCTCTTAGGACAGAGTTCTGTTGCTGTGGTGAGAAAGGTAAGCCTTGCAAACACTGGCAAATGCCCAAAGGAAATATCACAGCTGCAGACCCCCTAAAAGGAACGCTCTTTTCTTGCAAAGGAGAATTGAAGCCAGAAGTAACCACAACCCTAACTGCCAGGTATATCTGTCAGAAAGCTTTTGTCAAAGGGATATGTCATATCTGGGGGCCACTGATGAATTAGCTTTAAGTGAGGAATCTCAGGTGGTGTTAAGACAGAAGCTGGCACACACAGCAAACCTCACCCCAAATGCAGGGTTGGGTCACAAGCTCTGTGCTCCACAGCTACCCTGTCAGGGTTTTATGGGCAGCTCAGGTGTATCTGCATGAACTGCAGATGGTGCAGGCAAGGTAATGATAACCAGCAGAGCCCAAGCAGACATGCTGTCTCCTGAATGGCTGTTAACAGAACAGACACTAGAGGGCCGTGGAAAATAGTCTTTAAAAATATTAGTGTTTGTATGATTCAGCTTCCTCTCATTTCTGAAGAGGATTTATAAGGGGGAGACTGGGTCCAGGTCCTGTCTTTGACAGACAGGCAGGGAAGTGATGGATGTCACTCTTCTCGTCTAACCCAGTGTCAGAGGACCCATCTGGTGCAAGCACAGGAAATCAAATTTCAGGGCTCCCTGGACCACATCAGAAATGCCATGGCTACATGATGCAAATCATCAATCTGATGTAAATTTTCTCTGATTATTCAGTTTTACTTACAAAATATCGACTGTTTAACTGGCAAGCCTTTTGCTTTGTGTAGCCACATCACTAACATGATATGCGCTGTCCTAGAACACATAGGAAAACATAAAGTATTATTCTTTATTAGGGTCTCTAACTATTTTGACAGGAATGTTTTTGAATGCTCAGTTTTTTTCCAAATGAGCTCTGTGTGGCAATGTGGCAGTGAACAGGTGAAATATTAATAATCACGGAATGTTTGGCTGAACAGAGAATCCTTTAGTGGAAAACTGTAGCCAAAACACTTTAAAAAGAGTTTTTAAAACTTTTAAAACACGAGTCCTTGGGAAGTGGACTCTGAATCCCATTGTGTTTTGTGTAGGGATGCTAGAAACCCTAGATCTCTGTACCAAAGTATCTGAGGAGCTGCTGCTGTTGCTATGGCTGAACAAAGCCAATCTGAATGCAGACGGCAGGATCAATGTCAAGCCCATGATTTAGTGAAAAAGCTATTTAGACCAGGCAAGGTGCTGGCAAACTACCTGGCTGCATTTGAGGGAGCCAACCCTAAAAGCAGAAGGGTGAAGGGAGCAGAGGGCACAGAGAGGAACCTGATGTCACCTTGAGCAGACACAGCAGGAGGCAGTGAGGAGAGGGAGAGCCAGGAAGAGCCAGGGTTAGTTGCTTCTGCCTACAACATGGTGGCTCTGCCTGGCAGTACTCTGAGCCGGGGTGACGAGCGGCATTGGCTCATGCTGATCATGGCATCTCTGTGCAGCACTCAGCCACGTTGCACGGTACATACAGGCTTGCCCTTGGAGTAAAATACTGGTGAGGATTAAATCAAAATCCCAACGAACTTGAAGGCAGCTGGAATCACGACAGCTCTCACAGCTTGCAGATGATGGCAGAAATCACTACAAATACAGGTGAAATGTAATAATTACCTCCCTACGCAAGTGATTCTAGGGCTTATTTAATGGGCAGAGGAGGCCGTTGTGACTCTTAAGTAGCAAGGACAGCTTAGGCTGTGTGATCTGTTTCTAGTCCTGCTTTGTACTAGAACTTATAGGAGAGAGCAAAAATAGATGGGGATTTTTATCTCCAGCACCATGCTGTATTCCTAGCTAGGTATAGTGCACGTTGCTCTGTGTCCCACCAAGCTCACTAGGAGAAAACCAGCTACCACTAGTGGCTAACGTTTGGTATGTTGATGTAAGTGATGCAAGGTGAAGCCTCGTAGTCTGCGGAAGGGCTGTAGTTGGCTGGAGGCAAGAAGTGAGAGAAATTGTGTCCTGGTCTAAGTTGAGTTTGTAGTTTTGGATGAATTCAGGATTTTTTTTCTTAGATCTGGGAGACCTTTTCAGTTAATGAGTTGTTGCTCTTTAGGGTTGGAAGCTGGCTTCCTGGGGAGCATGAGGAACATCAGAGCTGGTGGGTCTTTGTCTTGGTTTAGAGGTTGAACACACTGAAGAGAAAAAGGATCTAGCTTTTTTCTGTGAAGGGGGTGGGGGGTGGTAGCAGAGCACTTGAGGCATCTGGTTTAACACCTCTGGTTTCAGAGGCGTGAGGCTGAGCTCCATACTGTGTTTTGCACCAAGGTCTCAGCTGTACATGGGTGATTCAGAATTGATGACAAAAGTCAGACACACATGCTGGTCACATTTACCCGATCATGTGGTTTTGTTTTCAGAAAGTTTGGGGTGCTTTTTAACTCTGCTCTTCCAAGTCTGGGTAGACTTTTGGCATTACTTTTCCCCACAGCTATGAAGGATGTGTGAAGTCCCTCTTGGCTGCCTGTTTTTGGTCCAGCGTTGAACCACGGGTGGAGAGGAGAGGAAGGAGCAGTTAAATGCTTGTGGCTGGGTAGTTTTCTGCTCGTGGTGTTTTACTACATATTGTACTGCCTGTAAAGTCATGACTCCCCCAAGGGGGCAGGCAGGCTGCGGCTAGGGATGAGATGATTGGACTGTCCTCCTTGTCTGGAGGAGCTTAGAGGTCCGTGCTTGCCATGGAATTGATTTTTCGGTCTGGGTGCACAGGCGAAGCTGGGAGCGTGCACGGCTGCATGTCAGAGCTGCATATTGCACGGGCGCTTTTGAGTCACGGTGTCGGGGGAGGCATATGGCTGGATGCTGAGACAAAGTGCTCCTGCAGCTGGAGGGCTTCAGCGTGGCGATTTCCCCAGGTTGACTTTTCTCCATTACCTTGCACATGGCGTCAGTGAACCCCAAGAATGGCTAGTTGCTTGCGGGGGGGGTCTGCATGTTTTTGGTTTGGGGGTTGTTTTTTCTTTGCTTTATTTGCTCTGCCTTGGCTTCAGCCTCTCCCTGTGTTGAGGAGAAGAACGAAACAAACTCCAGGGGGAAAATAACAAACCAAACCGAGCCGAGCCCCAGCCGGGCCGGCGGGGAGAGCCCGGGGCGGTCCCGGTGACGCTCCCGCGGGCCCCGGTGCGGTGCGGAGAGCCGAGCGCCGCGCCCGCTCCGCGCCGATCCCGCCCGGATTTTGCACGTTTCCTTTTTTTTTTTTTTTTCCTTCCCTTTTTGTTTTTCTCCTCCTTCTATTTTTTCTCCTCAATTTCCCCCCCTCTCTTCCCTCCCTCCTGAGCGTGGTTGGATCAGTCTTTTGGTATTTCCTGCCGCCACCGCCTCCCCCGAGCAGCTGTCCGGCCGCGGCCCGCCGCTGTGTGCTTTCTTTGCCGCGGGCGCAGGGGCTCCGCGGGGCCCACGCGTGTCCTCCCCGCCCCATCTCACGCGTGTCCTGGCGGCGATGCGGGCGGCGCGGCGCCGGGGCGCGGTGTGCTGAAGGCGGCGCGGGGGGCTCGGCCGCCCCGACCAGGTAAGAGGCGCCGGGCTCCCCCCTTCTCCAGCCTATGGGTCGGCTGTCTCCGACCCCTTTGCTCCCCAAAAAGCCACTTCCCTCCCCATACCCCCAAAGGCCATCCTCCTCAAAATAGCCTTTACAATCAAATACCTCCCCCCCCCCCCAATTAACCCGCTAAATCCATTACCCCCCCCCAAGCCAGCCCTTCTCCCTGTCCCTCGCACAGCCAAGCTGCCTGTTTTTAAATGTAACGTGGTACCCCGGAGTCATCCTTATGAGTGGAGTGAATACAGTTAGAGGCTGAGCATTGGCAGCTTCGGGAAGGTAACCCGGCTACCTCTGCAAATGCTTTGTGCCCAGGTTGTGTGTAGCAGGGGCTTTCACCGTTTCTGTGTGTGCCTGTTGCGGTTTGGGGTTCAGCGGTGGGAGCTGCGGGGTGCCCTCCACCCCCTGGCATGCCTGCATGGCAGGGCTGGATGGCTGATGTGTGGCTGGCATGGCATGCAGGATTGCAGGCTGTCAAGGTGACATCGTTTCTTTAGACATGTGGGCATATCTGGTTGGTAGAACCCATTTGCAATGTACTTGTTCCAGGATTGTGAGGAAATAGTCAGGGGACTGTCTAAACTGGTATTCATTGGCTGTGTGTAAGTGATGATAGTAATTACCTTTCCTATAGGCTCTTGTACTGATACCATTCTGGAGACCATTTGCATTGCTATCTAAAAACCAGATTTTGGAAATGCTTTTAGCTTGCACTGAGTGAAGCGAAGCAGCGTTCCTGGAGAAATAAATAAATAAATATATATATAAGCACATGCAACTGTCTGCTGGATCAGAAATCGTGTTTTTTGAGTGCTAAGCAAACCTAAAGTGCTATAGTGTGAAACAGTTGTTTAACTTAAGTGAGGAGGAAACTTCTTTAAGCTGTGTAGTCACCTCCTCACTTCATCCAGCTGTAGCAGTATCTTTGTTGTAAAAATATTCCTTCCTTCTCTTTGCACTGATGCACAAGATAGTAGTATTGAGCAGTGTTTGTACAGCAGAGAGCAGTCGCTGCATTGTGTATGTCCCCAGCTGCCACCTTTCCTCCTTGGCAGCAAGTTTCCAAAGGTGTGAGTGGAGAGGGAGGGAGATAAGCCTCAAGTTGTGCTCTGTGGCAGCTTCCTCTCTGCACGTGGTAAGTTTTCTTGCTGAAAGTGGAGAGTGGATGTTCTCCGCAGGGCGTGGGGTGGGTGGTGACCCTGAGTGTACACTCACCCCAGCCTGGTGAGGAGGATGCTGGCTGAGCTGCACTGAAAAGCTGTGGGGACAGCAAGGGAGTCTGATTCAGCACAAGGGTTTACTTTGTGCTGCTATTCATCAAGGTAGGGATGGCAACTCTCCGATTCAAGGGAAAAAATGCAGGCCTTAATCCTGCCCGCAGCCTGTTTTGGTCTGAAGTGGACAATGTGAACTTAAGGAATGATTTAATCATGGTGCTACATGAATGTAACTGAAAGGTGGATTTACTGCTGTAATCTTTTCATGGTACTTAATTTAATTTCTCTGTGCTTTATTGCAACACTGATTCATCAGGTGAGTAGGAGGGAGGTTTGTACAGTACAGGTGGTTCAGTTTCTATTGCTGGGTTAGGTATTTATTAAACCAAGGTGCTTTCTTGGCTACAGCTGGGGAAAAATGGCTCTGTTTCTGATATGGTGCTGCAGTTTGCAATCTGAGAGACCTCTAGGGAAAGGCCATTTCTGTAATCTGTAATGGGCAGTGTTTGAAGTCAGTGTGCTGTATTCAGAGCAAAATTCAGACTCAACTAATCCATATTGCGTCCATAGATCATAACAAATTTTCAGCTGATCTGAATTGGGTTAGACTCGCTTCATGTCGAAGGGACTTGTTATCTGCTGGAGGCAGTCGTGAGATTGGCAGTGTTGCCAGTGGTGAAGGTCTTTTAGGGCTGGATCAGGAGCTTCAGAGGCGAAAATGAGAATGCCCTGAAGTGTGTCCAGCAGGGTCCTGCTGCTTCTGAGCTATGGAGCACAGACCTCCCTCTGCAACTGCACAGATTTGTGCTATTTGATCTCCTGTTTTGTTTAGGGAAAAAGCTGCATTTCATGTTTCTTCTCCTGACCTCCATGCCTTTGGAGCATTAATAGCACAGTGTTTTCTCAGCCAGAAACGCTGCTCCTCACGCCTCCGCTCCTCAGCATGAGATGTCTCTGGCAGCACACTGTAGGTGTTTGTGCATGCCTGCTGTGGTTACTGAGGTAAAGGGAACACAAGAAGCAGCTCAGGGAATGGAAACAGACAATCCGAATGCCAGATACATGTGGGTTTAGGCAAGAATGATGGTGACCTGCTTTGCCAGCCTGTCTCTATGGGGCTGATCTTGCTTACTCCTCTTGCAGGCTCCAGAGTGTCACTTCTGGTGTTTGTGCTCGGCTTTCCAGAGCACCCAGCTTCTGAGGCTGAGCAAACTCCTCCCAGCTGCTGCTGTGTGTGGAGCTCGCTACCCTCCTTATGGAGCAGCGTGGTTGTGGTTCATTTAATTCTACAGGGCTGTGTCTAAATCACAGGTTCTGCCTTCATCCCAGCCCCTCCCCACCACTGTGGCTCTTTCTGGCCGTGCAATGAAGGAGGAAGGAGACAACCATCCTGATAAACACCCCTTTGATAAGCAGTTGCTGAGCCTCTGTGGAGGGCTAAGGAGCAGTGTACCTCCTGCCCAGACCTTCCCACCTGCTGCTTTATTACTCCAGAGGATGAGCTGCTGAGGACTTTCTCCCAAATCCTGAGGGGTTCTCCTCACACCTGTCTACATGCTGCCCCAGTTTTGTAGTCTCATCCTCCCATTGTCCCTGCCTGCTTTCTTCATGTCTCCCCACCATAGTGATGGGTTACTTTTCAGGAGCGGTTTTCCTGCCTGCAAGATTTACTACCCACATGCTTCTGCTGTGATACTAATTGGACACAGCACATTTTAGCATACTGTATATTTTAAGCCAGCCTTCAACTAGTAGCAGCTTTGAGACTCCTTGTTGAAATGCTTCTGTCCATTGCTACTCTGGAGGCGGTGGTAGCAAAATTAATTCATGGGTGCTCTCTCCCAAGCTTGAAATGTGAGATCAGGTGAGGCAGGAAATAGAAAAACCTTCCCAAAATAATACCTGCTGACCGGGAGTATTTTTATCATGGACGTATTCAAAAGCCAAGACTCCTTCAAAAATTTCTGCACTTCTGAATTACTGGAATACTGTTTCAAGGTACAGGGGTGTTGTGCTTGCATCAGGTTCTAGGTACTGTATATGCATCTGTGTAATATGAAAAGATTAAGGGATTAAAGGAGAATATTGTGCATAATTGGAAGCAGCTGACAGCAGTCTAGTAAGAGTACCTTTAAAATTGTTTCTGCCCATCACAAAAGGAGAGATGTGGAAGTGTTTTTTTTTTTTCTAGGTTAGAATAGTCCAGCTGCTTGTGTAGGTGTTTTTTGTTCAGTTGTTTTTGGTGTGGTGTGTGTTTTATTTTTTTTTTAATTTTGAAACCTAGATAAAAAAATACGGGCATACCCCTTGTTCTCTAGTCTCAGATGGTTTTGTTTTGTGTTTGTAGAACTACAGTTGAAGTTGTGCCATTATTTCCCCTACGCTCCTTTTGGATTGAAGTATTTATGGATGTGTAAATCAAACTCTGGACTGAAAAGGCTCTTTTCTCCTCCTTGTTTAATAAACAGCTAGGTGTTACACCTAGGCTTCCTTTTTGAGATGTGTCGTTGAGGTCTGTGCTATGAGCTGATATCAATAACCTTATTGTGCTGGCAGGCTTCTTGATAGTAGTTTTTGTGTTTTATTAAACTCCAAGCCAAGCTTTGACTTCTTGAGAATTGGCTGTAGGGCTGTGTGAATTTGGCTGTTTTGGCAACCTAGTTACCATTTGCATTATTATAGTATCAATGTAAAATTAACCAACTAAAGACAAAAGAGAAATACACGTGTCCTTAATAAACTGGGCCATGTGCGGCTATCCTGGGGTGGGGTGTGGGGAACCCCAGCAGCGCGTCTGCCTGCTTCAATTCTGTCTAATCTGTCACTGAATCAATCAATGTGAAATTGTACTCCCAAAGAATAATGTAACAGCTATTTTTTGTGTATTCCTGAAATGGCATGCTACTGTAGTAGAGTCCCAAAGGGTATGCTGTCTAAATTGATCAGCAGAGGCTGAGATGAAAGGTGACTTGCTGCTTATCTAGAAGATGAAGACAGGTGTTGAGTGATGAAATGTCTAGTTCTATATTGAGAGGAAAACTTGAATGTGAACTTGGTCCTTCTGCATCCCAGCACTTTGAGCACAAAAGCAGTGTCCTGCTAACTCTCCTTCAGTTTTCTCACTGCAAAAACACGAGATTGCTCTAAAAGACAAATTAGTTTTTCTGTGCTAATGCACAGCTGTTTGTGGTGTTGCTCCTTTCCACCTTCAGTGCTGCAGAGACAGTTTGCCTTTTATACCTGTGTTGTTTGATGCCAGTAAAGAGTGCAAAGCCCACGCTAGCATTGCACTATTCAATTGTTTAGATATTTTCTCAGATTATAATGACAGGGAATTCTCTCTTCACAGCAAAAAATTGCCACGTCCCAGTGAGGAGAGAAGGGAACTCTGCTGCATTGCGTGGTGCGGGTAGCTATTAGTCACTGTGGGTAATCTTGGCAGAATGAAAAGAAAAATGAAATTTTTTGAAGTCTTTCCTTTTTGCTTATTTTTCTTTTTGGTATGACTTTTGGCATCAGGAGAGAATCACTTTTATGTAGTAATAGGAAGTGATGGAGGCTTTTTGACACTTTATCAAATGTTGCACGGTTCACTCAGGGAGCTGCTGCTGCTTTGTCTGTGAAATCCCTGGAAGCTGAATGTGAAATCGCCACTGGAAGTAATGCTGGGGGGGTGGGGGCGGGTATTCTGGTAAGCTCCTGGCATGGATGCAAATAGATGAGATTTCCATTTTATAAGATGAATCTTTCTGCCTTTTCTTGCTGTGGTGTTTTGAAAAGAACCTCACACAATGCTGCAAGCCTGACAGCTGCTGATACAGTGAATATTTTTTTCCCCTTACCTTGCTAAGGAAACAAATCTGGATTTGCAGATCATTTAATGACCTTTTATGTCATATGTGGGTCAAAGATAGTTCAGGTCTGAACGATGTATTTTTTTTTTTCCAGGAAGTTGTAAGTCCTTACTTGGATTACAGAGGCTTTTTGTGAACACCAAATGCACCATATGAATACAGCAGTAGTGAGGAAGGCAGTAATTTAAGCCACCTTCCATGGAGCTCTCCTTTATTGTCAGTCTAGAGCAGGAGACAGGTGTGTTAGGCATGAAATACACAATCTTTGTTGTTGAGTTTGGTTTAAAATAGATTTTCTCCATTCCATTTTAATATCTGTTAATTTGACCACACCTCCTTGTCTTGCTCTTTGTTTTAATTCAGGTTGAGTGGATGCAAACCAGGCCTGATATTTTTTTTGACTGATGACACACCCAGGCTTTGTTGCCTGTAATCAAACTGAATTTCTCTGAATTTCTGAATTTCTCTCTGGACTTCAGGTCATAGGAGGCACATGGCTATACTGCACTCATTTATTCACACATGTATGCATTGCAGTAGACTTGGGGAGCTCTAGTTGTGGACAGGGCTGGAGGCTGTGTAAACCAAGCCCAGACTATCAGGCATCTAACCTAATTTTTTCCAAGCTGGTATTCAAGTTCTGGCTTGTGGAAACCCTCAGCCCAGGTGCTGAAAGGTTTCTTTTCCAAGAGGTTGAGGTGTGCTGAGAAGCTGGGAGGATCCCTGAGGGTATCTGAGAAGTGTGGTGTAGAGTCTCCTATTCCTGAGCACTCTGAGAAGCTACGTGGCCAGGGTGTGTTAACTTCAGCTTCCTATGCTTTTTTCATCTTAAGTCTGCTTGGATTACGTGTTCTGTGATGCCAAGGTCTAGCTTTTATCCTAAGTTCACACATTGTCTAGTGTAATGTCCTCTTGGCTTCTGCTGGACTGTTCTACTAATACAAATAAAAATAATGCCATTGTGTAAGCTAAGAGAGCGGGTGTAACAGTACCAGTTTTATTCTCTTCTCTGAACATAGAATCATAGAATTGTCTAGGCTGGAAAAGAGTTTTGAGATCATCAAGTCCAACCATTAACCTAACACTGCCAAGTCCATTGCTAAAACCATGTCCCTGAGTGTCACATCTACACATCTTCTAAACACCTCCAGGGTTGGTGACTCCGCCACTTGCCTGGGCAGCCTCTTCCAAGGCCTGACAACCCTTCCTCTGAAGAAATTTTTCCTCATACTCAATTTAAACCTCCCCTGGTGCAACTTGATGCCATTTTCTCTTGTCCTATCACTTGCTACCTGGGAGAAGAGACCAACAACCTCCATGCCACAACGTCCTTTCACGCAGTTGTAGAGAGCCATAAGGTCTCCTGAGTCTCCTTTTCTCCAGACTAAACAACCCCAATTCCCTCAGCTGCTCCTCATAAGACTTGTTCTCCAGACCCTTCACCAGATTTGTTGCTCATCTTTGGGCACACTGCAGCACCTCCGTGTCTCTCTTGTTATGAGGGGCCCAAAACTGAACACAGGATTTGAGGTGCGGCCTCACCAGTGCCAATACAGAGGGATGGTCACTTCTCTAGTCCTGCTGGCCACTATTCCTGGTACAAGCCAGGATGCTGTTGGCCTTCTTGGCCATCTGGGCACACTGCTGGCTCATGTTCAGCTGGCTGGCGACCAACACCCCCAGGTGCTTTTCTGCCAGGCAGCTTTCCAGTCTGTACCATTGCCTGGGGTGGTTGTGTCCCAGGTAAGTGCAGGACCAGGCACTTGGCCCTGTTGAACCTCATACAACTGGCCTTGGCCTGTCAATCTGAACTGGTGCATCCTCATGAGGAAATAAAAGGTAGGTAGGGACCAAGTGAGAAACATTGAGCAGCAACTGGCTGTGACTCAGAAGCAATTTAACCACAATAATCCCTGCGATGCTAAAGATTCCTTTTCCCAGAAATGCACAATATGCTGCTCTCTGCTATAAAGCTGTTGTCCACTGACATCATGATGTTAATGTAAGCTTTGCTGTTATCCACAAGATGCACAGTTAGCAGAGAGCAGTTCTAGTGCTAGCTGCTATTTATTGCTAATGTTCTCACAATTGTTGAACAACAATATAATAAAGATATTTTCTTCTTAATATTTTATTCCTGATGGCTGGTATGCTTACATTGTGTTAAAAATATTGCTTCTAATATCAGTTCAAGTATTATCAAGCTTGTATTTGATTTATTTATGAGCATGCAGAATGACCATTTACCAAGAGTCTCTCCTGGATACTTCTTGTAGATGCTTTGTCTTCCCCCCCGCCCTGAGTAGCAGTAGAAATAAATTGCTTTAAAGAGACTAAGCTTCTAGGAAAAGGTATGAAATCTGTGTCTGCACTTTGTCCTCACAAATGAAACCACTTTGACTGCAATGACATTGACTTACACAAACAAGTCCCTGTTTAGAGCAACGTTTGCAGAACTGGATCTTCCAAGCTTTTACTGCTTATCACTGTATATTAGATGGCATATAAATGCACATGGCTTCTTATGTGATCTCCTGGCCTCTGTAGTTTGGTCTCTCCCGTGTTGTGTTTGACATCCTGACCCATTTGAAGTTGGTGTGTTTTCCTCTCGATTTCATGGCAGCCATGCGTGTTTTATCCTGTGTCTCTCATAGAAATCACACTAATAATATAGCAGTAGCCGCAGAGAACTCTTGTTGAAAGCACACCAAGACAATAATTTGCCTTGTTATTTTGTAAAATGTAATTTTTTTCCTCGTATAAAGAAAGGAAACTTTGAGGTGAATGAAACTGAATGTCTAACTGGTGCTTAAGTACTGCCTCCGCAATGCAAAAGAGACTTTGTGCTGTCAGTATTGAGGTTCTCCTGTTTTCCCTTGGAGATGTGGTATTGAATTTGGAAACAGAATTTGAACAATTTTCAGCTGAACATCTCACTTTTCTGCTCTCTGAATAGATACAAACCCTTACTGTTTAATAGGTAGATTCACTTTTAACTGATAGAGTATCATAGAGGTAAGATAATAGCTGTGAAAAAGTAAGACTTCTTTCTAGATGCTATTTAATTTACCATAATTATATTAAGTGCTAACTTGAAAGAGGCTTTTCTAGTTAAGACGAGGATAATGAATAGTTGTGCATTATTACCATAGCCAGGACGGGGGAAGAAAGATTTAAGTTTTGCTCCAGAGAGAAAGAAAATCTGTATCAATGTGGTCCTTAATAATTTATTTTCCCCTCTCTATTGCTGACTCCCAGGTTTTGCTAGAAGAGCTTTCTGCCCTTTGTACCTCAGGGATGCAGCAATTTTTGAAAGGAAACAGCAGGCACTCCAAGTGGAAATAGCTGTGGAAATTGAGTGAAGGAACAGATTGCACCTTCAAGCAAAGCCTGGAGCTCCGCAAGGAAGGGCACTGCTGGGAAAATGCTGTTTTGGGAGCCAGCTCTGAAGGCACTGGACTGTAGCACAGCTCCCTGCAGGCCCTGCTCCCTCTGGGCGTTGCCCGTGCTGCAGAGCAAGATGTAGTTCGCTACTGTGTGCTGCTTGTAGCAAGTTGCAACAGCTCAGGTTGCTGGGCTGGTTGAGTGGGTGGGTGCACACCAGCACCTGCCTCTGCTGCTCTGCCCCGGCTGGAGCTGCGGGCAGCTTGCGCGGGCGCTCGCTTCCCTCTGGCTCCCTTGTTTGAGGTGTGCAGAGTTGTGTATACTATTTAAAACTCACCAGCTCTTTGTTTTTGTGCATTTTTGGTTGCAAACGAGAATGGTATCTTTATTCTTTGAATGTGGAACTGCTGCAAGCAGACCCTGCCTCTCCATGGGTATAAAAGGGATTTATTTGGGACAGAATTTCACAGGGTCTTCAGAAGCTGAAACTGTCAAGAGGAAACCAAAGCTTGTTCCCTCATTTATTCACCTCTGTTCCCAGAGGTCCAAGACACCACTTCTCTGCAGTATACCCTCCACTGGCTTCTCTTGCTGTCCTGCTAGGACTGCTGCCAAGGTAATCCACAAGGACTTGTCCCATACGAGCATTTGTCTTCTGGGAATTGCACTCGGGCCGTTCTCTTACCTCTCAAAGTCTATCAAGAGTGCACATGATTGTACTTGACAGTTGTAATCTGGGCTGGATGTGAACTCCTGGGGAAGGGCAGTGTGTGAATTTTTTAGTCTCTTGAACATTCCAGTCCCCTGCCTAAAAAGCATTAAGCAATGTGGGGCTTTTTGCTTGATTTAAGGAGGGTCTGTGCCTCACTTGAACTTCAGAAGGCTGAGTGTTTTGAGCACTAAAAGTTCATACCCTTTTTCCAAATTCCTTGGACTACAATAAGGGAGACTTAACCAATGTAAGCAGTGTCTGCTTGTAGGTGGGTCAGAAATATTCCCAATAAATGTTCTGCTTTCTTCCCTCCTCCAGTAGTGTGGTACTTCTGGATTCAGACAGGTTGAGGCAGTGAGAGTAGGATAATTGTGTGATTAAGGCATTTGGCTTTGTATCCAGGAGGTCAGTGTTAGTTCCTGCTCTCATCACAGGCCTTGTGTAGCTGTGAGGAGGTTGCTTGCACCCCTGTGCCTCTGGCTGCACTGGAAAAATAATGAACAGACAGTAAGTTTCGGGGGTGGGTTTTTATTTATTTTCCTGTGCTGCTGACCTACAAGCCTCTGTTCTGAGGGTAGGGAGTGGATCTGATCTCTTCTCTGGGTTATTTGGCCTTCTCTGCCTGCCCTGTCCCAGCCAGAGTACGCCTGTTTACTCTCTGGATAAAGCTAGTAGGAAATCTTCAGACCCATCTTTTTTTTTTTTTTTTTTTTTCACTGCCACTTTGTCATCATGCTCTTTGCTTTCATTTAATGTCAAAATTAAATGGTGAGTTAAATAGTGTAGCTCTTAATAATGTTTTGAAAATGAGCTGGGCTGCACACATAGATGGTGCCTGTACGAAGCCTTGAATTATAGCATAGTATTTTTAATGGGCAATCCTACTGTGCTCTAAGCCATTGGCTCAGTGAGTCTGTCTCATCTCTAGATGAGCTACAGATGAGACTCCCAGTACTGTAAACATCTGTACCATTTAGTTTTGAGTACCAGAAAATGAAACAGGATATGAAATAATAAAAAGGTTTATTTTACTGAAGACAGTAAAATGATTTTTTCTTAGGCTGATTTGGAGATGGACCTTAGAAAAATCAAGTGAAGAATAAATGCAATGTTTAGGGGCTAGAAGTGTTTAAAGAGCAGCACAAGCTGCCCGTTGCAGGCTGCCCTGCTGCTTGCTTACAGCGCAGCGAGGTGCAGCACTCGGGCAGCCTGGGGAAGAGGCTCCACAGCAACCAGCACGGTGATCTCGTAAGGTGCTCATCGGGTGAGTAAGTGGGCTCAGGTAGGAAGGCCGGAGTTTGCTTTTTGGACAATTCAGCTTTTCTTTGCATCCTGGATTTTAAAGCCAGAAGTGTCAGTCCTATTGATCTCATTTGGCTTTGCATCTGCAAGCCACGGGATTTTAGCCTGGGATTCTTACCTTACGTATAGTAATTTATGGTTGAATTACAGCATGTGTCTTAGGCATGCAGTGCATTTCAATTTTTGTTGGTGGTTCTTTTGTGCTCTTCATCAATGTGTGCAAAGGGTAATTATCTTTACAATAAAATATGTGTACTTCCTTTCTAATCTGGCTTTTTTCTAGCTTCATTTATACAGCTTTCTGACGTCTTTTCCCTCTAAGTAATTGCAGTCTATGATCAGGTGACGCTTTAAGTGTCTTTGATTAGTTAAGTAGGTTCAACACCTTAAGTATCTCATTGCAGTTGATTTAAGACCTGGTGACAGCCTTGTGGTTTTTTGCTAGGTCCTTTCCAAATTTTCATGCTGCTGTATTTCAGGTGAAGATAAAGATTGCATGTATTATGCCATCAGTGATCTTGCAGCTGCCACACACAGAAATAAGGCTGCATTCTGGCCCTTGCTTTTTTTTGTTCCTTCCCTTCCTTGTTTATGTTTCCAGGAATTGAGCAAGCCTTGTTCACCCACAGTATTACACTTGGCATTCAGGCTCTATTAGTTATCTGTAATTGTTTATAAATCAGAGCCATTTTGGAAAACTAAGGTACGTGTCTGGACAGAGAGGAGGGGGCGTTTGGGTCTGGTATGTGGCAACACAAGGTTATTTATCATAGATTGTGGTCTCTGCACTTTAATAATCTGCTGACATTTTGCCAGTAATAAAAAGGTCAAGGAAAAAAGTTACTTTCTACAAATCATGGCATTTGATTGTTCTTCTTATTAAACAGAGCATGGTTTCCTTGCAATGAAATTTCAGCCGTCCACAGCTTTGTAAAAGATAAATTACCAGCTGGTACAAATGTATTAAAATAAAAGTTAGAACAGTTTTCCCAAGAATCCTTTGTATGCCACTGGCCCTTGTTCCAGTGATTTGTCTTTTCCTGAAGCAGGGTATAGGGAAGATGCACAGTGGTGTTCCTTGAACGCTGAATACAGTAGCGAAAAGAAATTATTGGAAGTTGATACTTGGAAAGTGAGACATTACGTTGATTTAAAAGGCTGCTGGGATAAATCTCTCAGCTTTCAAGTTCACAAGATCTTGTATATTCCTCATTTTTAGCAATGGTTTTCCATGTTACCTATTAACAATCCCCTGTTATGTCCAAAGTACAGCAATTCAGTGCAATACAACATTGCATCCTTTGTTTTCCGTGCCTCCAATTTTCCCTATTGATTTTTGTCTCTGAGATGCCTCAGTTTGAAACTGCAGTGCTGTTTTTCTTGCAACCCCAAATGGCCCTTACTGATACCAAAATCATACTGTTGGGGGCAAGGCTGTGGCTCAAATATAGCAGTAGTGGTTGGGCAGCAGATGAGCGTCGGCAGCGGAGCTGGAGATGCTGGAACGTCAGCCACGATGGGCAGCTTGGGTGGCGTGTGGGAGCTGGGAGGGAAGGGTGCCAGCTTCTCGTAGGGTTGCTGCTGTTTGTGGAGGCAGCAGGCACTTGGTGGCAAGTTGATGAGTATTAGTGCTGTGAATTAGGGTAGTTTGTTGTTTTGCACAAAAAGGCAGCACAGCTGGTATATTTCTGGTAAAGGAAATGAACAAAGTGTCTTGCAAGGGAGTTCTGGATTGTTGCTCTTGTAACGGGGCATTTGCTGCTACCCCTCCTTAAAGCTTCTCTGTAGATACCTAAGAACGTGTGCCTAGAAAGCTGAGTTATAACAATTATATGGCAACAGGGGAATTGTGTGCAGTAGTTCTTACTGCTAGCCACCCTCGAAGTGAATTAGAATGTAAATCCTTTCAAAAAAGGAAATGTTGAAAGGTCCGTATTGGGGGAAGCAGCATGTGTAGTCTCTGGCTAAGTGAGTCAGGTTTTTTTAGTGTTTTACAGTGCCATTACATAAAGGTCCAGTGGGCAGAGGCCGCATATTTTGCTGCCCAAAAATTCAATATTGCTATTAATTGGTGTCGGAAACAAGCCAGATCTGCTTGAAATGGTTTTATTTCAAAAAGTGCTGGTTTACCATTTGAATTACTTCACTTTTGGGCAACTCAGTGGGTTTTACATTTTTACAGAGCATTTTATGTGTTGGGACTCTGCACATATTGGTCCTGGCAGTGTCTGCTGCATTATAAAACGCTGAAATGTGCTGGAGCAAGCGACTGGCTGTGTGAGGGCTGAAGGAGCATTCCCAGGTTCCTACCATCCCGAGGGATATGGGAATCACATTCATGCCTGCATTTCTAGCCTTTTGTATGTAAATGTTTTAAAAGCTTATCATGCTTGTGCGGAGAAACACAGTGTGTTGCTGTACTTGCTTTCTACCAAACAAGCGTGTTGCTCTTCTTCACCCAGCAAATGTGTTCAGGGTGAACAGGCTTACTAGAAAACCCCTGAGGGTTTACGTTTAGCACAGAAAGTACAAAAATCTTAAGTTTTACCTTTAAAGGATCTTTTTCTTAGGATGACTTACATCTGGAGATCATTCTTTCCTCTCTAAGGTCATTTCTACTCTAAAAGAGGATGCAGAAGGTTTGCCTGTGAAAGCATCCGGCGTTGCTCTGTTTGGGTTTGTATACTGGCCTTTCTGCTCTCTGGAGTGCATCTCTCTCAAAATACAGTCATTTCCGCTTCTAAATTCTTTGTTTAGCCAGCACTGTCTTTAGGCAGGCTGAGAGATAAAGGTGGAAACTTTGAATGAGACTGGAGAAATGGTTCCAGTTTCAGGAAGGTCGGAGCTGAACAGGAAGGGAGCAGGTGGGCAGGATGCTCTGGGGTGAACACATTGTGAAACACCGGCGCCTGTGTACGCAGGACAGTGCTATCTTTCTTACAAGTCTGTCTGATTGATGTTACTTTACTTGTTAATCACATACCAGTGTTATCTCATCCTGGGAATTTCTGCGGCTCGTCTCCACCCCAGCTTAAAATTGAAGTTAATGAGCAGCTTCTGGAAAGTGGGGAACAAAGTATGTCGTCGTCTGCCACTGTTTTCATTCACAGCTGATTTACTGGGCCTTTTCTTGATATTTTCACTAGTTCTTTGTAGAATTTCAATGGATTAATAACAAAAAAACCCCTGCCAAACAAACAAACAAAAAACCCAACAGGTTGTTAATAAATGTAATTCAAGGAAGTGTCTCTCACTTGTATTTAAAATATAATAATAAATCAGGCAGCTATGCAAATATCAGATGCCATCTCAGTGGTCACAGGAAAGAAAGATGGAGCCAAGGAAAGGCAGGCAGGGTAATACCACAGCATTTGAAACACTTTTTGTTTTAATTCAGATATTTTTAGCTAATGGTCATTTTTTCCTTTATGTGAGTTGATGTGTCAGTGTTAGAAGCTGCCAGTGTAGATGTCTGTCCCAGGGAAAAGATACCAATTGACATTCAGTACATTCCAGGGACTGCTGGATAAAATGGTGTTAAGGAAACATAAGGAATGCTTCAGCAGCTCTCCTTGTTACTAGTAATAAAATCCAGATTAAAAATTGCAGCCCCAGTTAAATCAAGGTTTAATTAGAATTAGAAGTAGTAGTAATTAGTAGTCCAGAGTCTTTGCTTTATTCCTAGAACTAACATTCTGCTCTTTCAGACACCCAACTCAGGTGGACACATACGTTACTTTCCTTTGTTTGGCCCTGTCCTTCCCAGGGGAGATGGTCTAAATACTTTAAAAGGAAGTGATAAACTGTCTCCCATCTCTCCTTAACTTGAAATGGATTTTTTTGGATTCTATATATCCATTTAGGCCCTGATCTAAATCCCACTGAAGTCATCTGGGAGAGGGGAGGCGCAGAACAAATGATGGGAACAGGAAGTAAATGAAGGCCATGGGTTACACTCATGGCTTGAATATGTAAAAGTATTGTCTTTGTACACATTTGGGCTTTTGGTGTGGTCCTGTTTTCTTTGTGGTCGTGTTTCATGGACTGACAGTGTAGTGCGATGGACCTGTAGAATGTTGGGGACCTGCCATGTTTGTAGGTGCAAGCAGGATATGCCCTTTACTAGGAGTTTATGAATTTTCCTGTGTGCAAGACAGCAGCTGCTCCAGAAGTGTAAAATGATGCAAAATGTGTGTAAAATCAGGGCAGAGAACCTTTCTCTGTCTCCTCCAGGATGTGCAGAGCTCAGGTACTTTGTACTGACAGGGCTTTCTTCCATGGAGTTTTATTTGCACACTGGCGAGCCCCAGCTGGGCATGCATTCAGCACTGTCCTGTATTGGGGCAAGGAAAGCTGGGAGCAGTGATACAATGTCTTTTTTCAAAAAGAGTTAGCACCAGACATGCAAAAAAAGTCTCAATCCTTGCAGGATAAATGAAGACAGCCCCAAGACTATTATAATTTATAAGCTTTCCTTTTTCTATGCTGTTGCTGGGGAAGATAGCAGTATGCCTGCTCGCTGTCCAGAGATCTGCTGTGCCAAAGCAAGCAATTGCAGCACGTGCCAAGCAGAGAAGGCACCAAGGTGGTTGATGAATGAGTGTTCCTCCACCAAGCAGAAAGGAATTTTTGTGAGGAGTAATTTACTGCAGTTGAAATGACCCCTTCACTGTATAAAATTCCCAATTAAGTTGCACAGCAGAGACTTGAAGAGCTGGTGTAGAAATCACTATAGATAAATCAGGTTGGCATCTAAATGATTGTGGACCCTGATCAGGCTGTGTTACCATTTTGTGTTTGGTGGACGAAGTCAGGGAAGATTGCATTGTGTGATGACTAAAATTTCCCCCAGCTCCTTCCCTTCCCCTTACAGCTCCCTCAGTTCATCTGAAACAAGCAGCTTGGCATGTTATCCTGCTGTTGAGATTTGATATTGCAGTGGTGTCCCAAAGTCCTTTTCCTTGCTTGGGGCAAGATGCTGCTCTCCCAGAGAGCCGGTGGTGGAGGACAGTGATGAGCTGGATGGAGAGCTGGAGCAGCGATGAGGATGAGCGTGGCTGCTGAAGAGCTCTCCAGAAGTGAGAGCAGTTCCAGCCAGCCGTGAGGGCAGAAACAGGCTCCTGTGCTGTAGTTATGGAGGCTGGTGTTTTAATTGCTGCTACTTGCTTCAGAGGTGTGCTCGAAATTAAGAAAGTGCTTTACAAGAGCAGCATTTAACTTCTGTCACCTGTTTTCTTTTTAATTGATCTGGGCTGGGATTTACCAAGGGAGGCTTCCTGCGCTGTGTAAATCCCTGGAAAGGATGTGGGCTCTGGGTTCCTAACTCTTGGAGGTGATTTGATGTTCCCTCTGAGCCAGGGTGATGAGGCTCCTCTGCACACCCAGTTGTGCAAGCCCACTGCATCCCACATATAAAATCCAATGACTTGAGCTGATCTGAGGGGAAGCTGTCCCCCCGCCTTTCTGTCACATTAACCAAGGGACATCCCTGGAGGCTGCATGGTTGCTGGATGTAAGGCAAGAGGAGGAGGCATGGAGCTGGAGGTAGAGGGGAAAGCCTGTATTTGTGCAGTTAGGTGGGACATTGAACTGCAGCCCTTTGAAAATTGCTGGTGAGAGAGTGGGCAGAACTGCCCTATTGATGAGCTTCTAGCCATTCTTCCAGCTTTTTTCCAAATTTAGATGAGACAGAAACCAGTTCAAGGCTGGAGAGACAGAAACCAGTTCAAGGCTGGACAGACAGATTGCATATGACTAGATGTTTAAAATTAAAGCTCTAGAATGTAGTTACAGACAAAATAGTTGGAACAGTGCTTCTTAAACAGTACTTTGCTCATCCATTTGTCAGGGATAATAGTAAATATTCCAGAAAATATTGTTGGTCTTGGAGATCCCAAAGTTTTTAGAAATTGTGAAGCTCAGGTTAAAAATAGAAACTTTGAGGAGGGCAGGAGAGGGGTTAAGGAGCCCTCTTTACTGTTAAATTTTTAAAATTCTAGCCTGTGTACTATGCACACTTCCAGGCTTTTCTCTCCAGCCAGAAAAGGTGGCTTTTTTCAGTTTTTACTAATAAACAAACTTACTTTCAAAGCAATCCCCTGAGGTTTAAAAGGGGAAAAAAATACTGTGAAATTGATTATGAAACAGCAAATCAGAGCAGCCTAGTTAAAACACAAAATATAGCCAACATCCCTTTAGTATTCTCTCTTACAGTCCTGAAACCTTTCAAGTTTATGAGTAGTTGCTTTAGTGCCAGGGGAAGCCATTTGCTCAGTAGGAGAAAAAAATATATTGGACTTAACCCCAAGGTAATAACATGGATGGGTCACAGGCCTCTCTGGTGTATAAACTGCGTGGGACAGGTAGGAGCATGGATATAGACTTGTCCATAGGAAGCGGTCGGTACCGGCACATTTACCTGTAGTCTGGAGGTGAAGGAGCCGTGTGTGCCAGGCGATGCTCCTGGGCTGCTGCACCTCGTTCTGGGGAGGCAGGCAGAGAACGTAGCGATGCACATAACCATGTCTGGTACTTGGAGCAGCACGCTTGCAGGTGTCTTTTATACAGCGCCGTGCCGTGTTTCCGTTCCCTTAATGTAATTGGCAGACTTTAGTCAGGATAACACTTGCCAATTGATGTGGTGGTAATTAAAGTCACTGTTATCCATTATGTGTTCACTATTGTACATTATGTACTCATTGGAGGAAGAAAGGAAAATAGGTGAGGAAATGCTAGCTTTGAAGAAGAGGAGTGGTTGTGCCAATTATCTTGGATGAGTTGTTCGGTGACAGTTAATCCATGTGAGTGAAAACAAGTCCTCTGTGATGCTGTGCCAAGGTCAGGAATTTGAGCTCTATTTGGGAAGTGAAAGTTACAGTTTTGCAGATTAAAGCTCCTTAGAAGAAAACATATTTATTGCATAAATAGAAGCAGAGCTTTTCCAACTCTGTCATCCATATAATTTTCTTCTCTTGATGCCCAGAAAAGGACCATGGCAGAGTAGAGCTAAGACCCCCTTATGTGAAGTGTTCAGCAACGCAGGGGTGTAACACGGTGGGTTTGTGAAACTTGTCTTAGCGTGGGTGTGCCTGTGTGCAAGCGTAGGCACACAGGCTGCAGAGGAGATCACGCCGTGTGTGCACTTGACTTTGTGGGAGAGCAACTACTGCAGAAATACATTATCCTTTGCCATCCGTGGTGACAACAGGGTTGCACTGATTTATACCCCCCGAGTTCCTGCTCAGTATGCTGCTTCGCATTTTTACCAGGTGGAAAATGGTCAAGTTCAGAAAGGTGACTGACTTTATTTTGTCCATGTTTTCTCATTTTGCAAATGGGATTGAGTCAGCACTTGGTATGTTGGAGATTGAGCTACATTTGCAATACAGTTGTCCTAGTAGCTGGTAATTTGGGATATCTGGTTTATCCATATGAATTACTTTATTGTGCAGAACGAGGTCATTTTCTTCTCTGTTTCTGCCTTCTGTCTATCTAACCAGACACTGTCTCATAGACATTTTATTCAATATCTGTGAAATCCTTTTCAGTTCACTTCATATTTGGGTTATATGTGTCTGGCCATGTCCCCCTGCTCCCTTCCCCCGCCTCTACCCCCCTGCCCCATTATTGGCTATCTAGAAACAGTCATTTCATTTTAGTCTCTGAAAAATAATGCTATAAATTCCATGATAGACTACAGTTTGTAGGGCATGTGGTCTGTGATGCTAACCAAGGAGATGCCCCTTTATCTTACTATGTTGGCCTCACTGATATGTAATCCCACCCATTTTAGAATGTACCTGTACTGTGTATTTTAATATCCATAGCAGAGTATAAATACAATACTTTCTGTTTATAGCTTTTTCCTTTAATATAGTCATTTTGTAGAAATAGTACTGTTTTCATGCAGAGATTGCTATGTATTCACTTGCCTATATATATGAGTGTGTGAGGTCCTGGACGTGGAATCTCATTGACTTCATTATTCACTTACATTGGTGTGCTTGAAGGAACAAGACCTCGGTATATATAAAATGCCATCATATAGTTTACACTTGCCTCTCCTGCAAAGTGTGAGTATAGGAGGGAATTGATGGCCTTAAAGATAGTTCATTCCGGGCTTTAAGGGCTTGTTTGTTGCAAAGGACAAGTTGGATGGATTGGTCCTTCAAAGATGAGTGCTGCTGGAGCTCAGCACCATTAGTACCTTGTAGTGCAGTGTGAAAACAAACACTGAGGCCCTGGGTTCCTTTGCAAAACAAGATCGCTGTGTTCCAGGCAGCCCCGCCAGCAGGTACCTCTCCCAGCCCCAGGGTCATCTGCCCTTTGCAGCGAGGATGCTCTGGCTGCCGGCTGCTTCTCTCCTCCGCTCTTCCCTGCGCTCTCCAGCACAGCCTGATAAATTAGTCCTTCCAAGTTAATTTGTTGTGGGAAATGGCTCCCAGCAGCTTCTTTCCTTATTGCTGATCCGTCCAGGGAAGGTCATTACCACTTGAGTCCTTTCTAACCTGTCTGTAAGTAATTTTTGTCTGTCAGTCTGGGGCTTTTTTTTCCTTGCACGTTCAGGATTAATGTCGCTGAGGTGTTGTAAGCTTAATTAATATGTACCAAAATCACTGGAAAACCTGAAGGACTGTATTTGGTGAGGGGCAAAATAGCGCTGTCAAGTAGCAGGATTTTTCAAGTGGAAATACCCCACTGCTCACTTATAATTGAAACCAGGCTTTTCCCAGGCATCTCACTTGCACAAGGATCTGCCAGTGCTGGAGAGCTGCAAGTACAGACACACCCTAGAATTGCATAAACACAGAATAAATCTAAGGAGGACAAAGTCTATGGAAGTTACATTTTGGAGGGTAGGGTTGTTGTTAAGGTTTTGAGATTTGGATGTGGGGTTGGTTGTTTGTTTTTTTTTAAACTGTTTATGAACAGAAAAGTTGCCATTGCTCTGAGAAAGCTGTGTGATCATCCCTTGGGGGTGATGAGCCTGTGCAGTTTTGCGGATGAGACTCAGGGCTCCCTTTTCTTCTGCTGAACACAAGGACTCATATCGCAAGAAGCACCAGCGCTGGGTGGCATGCACCAAAGCCAACTGGGCAGAAGGGCAGTGCAAATCAGAGAAAGCAGGTTCTTGAACAGATTGAGCTTTATGCTTTACTAAATCAGAATGTAAATGTCAAATTCCTTATAAATACCACAGAGTGCGCAGCTGCATTGAGCTAGTGTAGCTGCTCTGGTCTGCTGGGTGGGAGGGCAGGGTCAAGCTGTTCCCCCGTGAGCCAGAAATATGGTGGTTGTGTTTCTCAAAAGCAGTTATCCGCATTTCCCCCCAGCCTGAGGTGATGGGTCACCCCCTTCTTAGCATGGTGAAGAATGTGTCCAGTCAGCACTGGGGGAAATCCTGGAATTGTCCAGAAGTGCCAAGCATGCAAACACAATACCGGCATTGGCAAATCGGCATGAATAGCTTCGGAGCACTGTAATGTGGGCCGCAAATTGCAAGGCTGACCCCTTACAAAAACCGCAGATCCATCACTTTGAAATGTCACGTCTTTGTCCCCCAAAATAGGCTTTTATCTTCTTTTTCCATGCATGATACGTGGAATTTTTTTTCCCCTTCTTTGTTTCCTAGTTGCTTGCTCACCAAAGACGTGCAGGCACAGGCGAGCTGTGGTTGAGGCAGGCAACCAAGAGGCAGCTCTGGAGACTCCCCGTACAGTGTTGGGATTCTCTCCCCTCTCTGCCCACTGCAATGCTGTGTATGTAGGGTCTAGGAGAGCTGCTACTGAGCAGTTATGTCTGAAGTTTGTGTTGTGGCCCAGGCTATCACATTTGCGTCTTCAGTGACTGGATTGCGAGTGGGCGCTCCCTCCAGCTTACCTGCATGGAGCAGGCATGTATGGATCCTATGTGAAAACAAGATATACAGTGTTAGCGAGAGGGACCTGTGATCCCCCTCAAGATCTCAGCTGGGGTGATTTTCTGAGTCTTGATTAGGTGAGTTGTGGTCCATGTGTGAGTTACAAATCTCAGGAAAGAAAAAACAAGACTCTATTTTTACACATGTGCTTGTACCACCAGAATTATAGCATGTACTGAAGTGTAGTACATGCTTAAGGTCTTGTCTGGTTTTGAGGTTGAGGGCTGGTCTGTGCATGGTGCGGTGGGAGGGGACTCAGGCTGTTGCCAGTAGCATTTTTGTTCAGATAAGGATTGTGCTTTGCAGATACAGTCTCCACTTGTGGAATAACCTCCACTTCCTGTGCTGTTTCATGTCGTGGGGCAGACCTGGAATATGCAAACTGGCTTACCTTCAGATGAAACTAAGTTGTGGTCCAACTGCTTATGATAACCAGGAGAGATAGTCCAGAGTAAAACCTGTCCTGTAACTTGATTCCCCAATCTGGATTCATCTGCAGTCTCGTTAATTACAGTTCATGAGTTTGGATCTTCGTGTTTGTGAAAGACGTGAGCCCATCAGCAGTCTGGGAGAAATCAACCTGGTGTTAAAGCCATTGGCCCATGTGCTGTGCGCGAGCCTGGAGGAGACAGGTTGTCTGAGAGCCTTTAACAAGCGTGATGGAAGATTAATAGGGTTGAAGTACTGTGGGTTATCACATTGCTCCTAAGTTTGGCCCCAGCAGAGTGGGATATTTTTAATGTGGTCACGGATGTCGTTGAGTTCTGATTAACAAACGTCAGAGCTCAGTTTCATTCTCATGGGTCTTCTGTGTTCCAAGGCAAACTGGAGGGCTTTTAACCTTCTCAGAACTTGAGTTCACTATTTGTGTTTTTTCTCATAGCTAACACCTAAACTTATAGGAGACAGTAGTCTTGTGCACTTTCAGTGTAATTATTACTAACAAATATCGCAGAGGAAGCACAAGATACTAAAAATTATTTTGGCAGCAAAGTACATGAAGAGCAGACTTTCATTTGTACATTTAATTTCTAAATGTTTTTTTCCTTCTAGATTTTAAATCTTTCCTATATCAATTAATTTCAGGTAAGAAAGGGTGGGTTAATGAGGATTTAGTTTTTTGGTTTTGTTCTTGTCTCACTATTCTTCTGCTCTCTAGGTTAGCTTTATGTGCACAAGTTGCTTCTGTGGAAGGAGACCTGCAAACCCAACCACTTCCACGCTGGGTTTTTTTTTTGTTTTTTTTTGTTTGTTTGTTTGTTTGTTTTTTTTATTTTTATTTTTTTTTTAAGATCTGAACATAAATGCTTCTTTCCCCTTTACTGGGAGACAGGGCATGAGCACTGTGTAACTCTCCAAGTGAGTGGCAGAGGGAAGTGGATGTGTTACTGTTAATGACAGGCTATCCAGCACTGAAGGGCACACAAGAGTAGCTTTTTCTGAGCAACTCTGCAATGCCCTTCTTGGAAATGTCATCTGAGGCCCCTTTTCATATGACAGCATCCCTTTCCAGTAAGTTGAAGGAAACCCAGCAGCTCTTCTTTCCAGGACAAGACACGTGAAGGAAAGAGTGTATTTCTGGGAAGATAAGTAAAAGCCTCATGCCCAAGCATAATTTACGGGAAAAAAGGGGATTTTTCTCACCCTCTCATGTTAGTATAGGTTGTAGTTCATTGGCTGTGTCATGTGTAAAGCTTGAAAAGTCTACTAAGAGTTTAATTAGCTTGATCAGAGTTGAATTTGATCAAGCTATTCATACCATACTATTTTCTTATGCATCCTAACATAGTGTCAGAGGCTGTGCCAGTGAAATTAGGCCTTCATTTTCTGGGATATATGAAACCCCAGTGCTATACCCCTAAATATTCACCTTTGTGGGCCTAGCCCTGACATTTTTGCCCCTGCCCCAACACTGTCACATCACTGGTGCCTTTGCAAAGCCCTGTGTAATTCAGTTGTAGGTCCAGGAAGTCTGCCCCCATGTATTGGTCTGTAGGAGAGGGTCACGATGTTCTAAGGTGTGAGCAAAAATTCCTACCAGCTGAAAAGAGAAAATAATAACCAGCGTGTTAGACTTCTGTTTGGGGGAAGAGGACCAGGAGCAAGTGTGCAATCACTGCTTCACTCGCGGTGCTAATGCCTTAGCGTTTATATCGTGTTTTCTGCTTGGCCTTGGACAGGGAATTGTTTGCCATGTGAAGCATTTGCTCATACCTTTCTAAAGCCAGGAAGTTTTAAACATCTAACTGTGCCAGAGTTTGAGTCAGCTTCAAGTAAGACTCCTAAAACCTTTAATGGACTCTGAAAGATGGTGCGAGCTCAGCGGCTCATCATCCCATCCCAGGGCTTGCTTTTTCAGGGACACCCTCTGCAAGTGCTTCTCTCCATCTGCTCTCAGGTTATTGCTCCTTCTGGTTATGCAGAAGCTGCACAGTCAGACCTCCAAGCCATGGGGATGGATGTTAGCGTCCGATATCTCACAGGGCCTGTGGAATAAGATCCTTTTGGTTGCAGTGAGGCGCATAGGTGTTAGTGGGACAGCTCCGGCTGACGTCAATTGCAGAATCATCTTTTTGTGCTGTAGCTCTCAGGTGATAAAGTCCTTATTGGTGTAAAATGTCATATGGACTGGAAGCAGCTCACAGCTGTCATCTGAGAAGGTTATGTTTTACCAACGGCCTGAATTTCCTTATTTTCATAATGTTGGTGAACCTGTTTTAAATTTCACTGGGACGACAAGAAATGTGGACTGATAACCTGAGAGCAGCCGGTAGCTGAATCTGCATGAGCAGATTTACAGTTAATGAAGTGGCAAGGCTTGTCACCGAACTCCTGAAGGGTAATGATGGAACCCCTCTTCAGCACTCTGTGTATTATGCAAACAATATTGCAAGTAATAGGTTGTTGTGAGGAAACACTTTGATCTTTTTTTTCTTTAATATGCTCTTTTTTTCTTTTAAATATTTTATTTTTTATTTGGGCACTTAGAAAGTTGTTCCTGCTGGGGTGGAACAAGATGGTGTAGTCTAAGTTGTTGCTTGTTGACTTATCCTTGCACAACTCCGAGGAAAATGTACTGCAGGCTTTGCTCCATCTGGCTAAATTCCCCATCTTCTCTGAGGCACAAATTGCATTAAGAAAAAAAGCTATTTTCTACAGTCTGGCTGTTGCTACTCGGTCAGACACTGTTAGAAACCATTTTAAACATGGATCTCAAAGTTGTTTTTATGTAAAGTACAAATAGGCACTAGAAAGCAATACCTTTGCAGCTAAAGGTTGAAAGCGGTGTTGATTTTTCCCAGCTTCAGTGCCAGCTTTGGAATATTAACATGGCCTGTGTCTCGGACAGACTTACTTGGTAATAAATACTTCAATGTATTATTCAGGTGTCTGAATTGACAGCAGGACTCTTGGAGATCTTGGCTTATTCTTGAGAATTAAAATGTAGAAAATCAGAGTCTGAATTTTGCCAGCACATCTACAACAGCTCCAAGGTGGGATGTGGCTCCTTTAGCTTTGTGAATTCACCCTCCTTTGTTCTGTATATGTGGAACTTGCTGAAAAGTAAATCTGCTTTTCCTCAATCTGCATTATAAAAGGAAGCTCTTTTGTTATGTGTCTGTGTTTGTTTTCTCTGGACTCCTCCAGGCACACAATCTCTGAACTGTAACTACTGTGGAGCAAAGGCTCCTCTCCCCTTTTGCCTCTGTGACAGCACCAGGTTTTAAGCCCCCTCAGGGTGGTAAGAGTAGTGCTGAGCAGAAACACCATGCACACTCCTAACCTAGTGTCTGGGCTCCCATCCAGGCACTGGCAATAAAGACAGCCTCTCCTAAGCTTTGTGGATGGAAGAGCTTGGGAAACGAAGCACTGTTTTAGCAGATGTATGAGTTCAAACAAAATGGAGTGAAACTGTCAGCCCTTTCCCCAGACACACTGGTGACTTGAGGTCAATATTGGGTCTGGACACTCCCTTTAGGAGCCAGAGATACATCTCTCAGCTGACTCAATCTGCTCCTCAAGGCTGAGATGGATCTGTTGCGGTGGTAGGGTTTATTGGTTAGCTGCCAAAGTGTATGCTGTTGTGTCAACAGGGAGAGGTCTCACATGAAGATATATCATAAAAATTGAATTCCCTCTCCCCTCATGTCACAAAATGTGAAGCTGTCTACCATGGAGCTCTGGGGGAAATGATTAATGGGGACCTCAGAAATCTGAAAGCTGCACTGCTGAGCCTGTCGGCAACAGGACCTGAAAGGTCTGACATCCGTACAGTTGCAAGCTGGTAGGAAGCATGAGGTAGCATTGCTGCCTTGTCTTCTTCTGTCATCCCCCCTCCATTGCAGCTCAATCCAATCTCAAGATGAATCCGAAATATAGATACAAACTGACAAATTTCTGAGTGAACAGTGCTCTTCCCTGCAACCCTCTGTTGTTTCTGCACCAGCTTTAAGTGAGAAATATTTAAATGCATTTAGTAGTGACTTAGCTGCTTTCTTTTCCTCCTCTGTTCTCAGAAATAGGCAGTGAGTGGTTGGATCATGGTGTTGCTATGGTGAGTTTTAAGATACACCTTTGATCATAGTTGATAAACGCCAGCCAGCATATTAATTCCAAGCTGCCCATATGGTTCCAAACCAAAATACTTCTCTCTTGCTACCCTTCATTTTGTTGAACACTTGGCCTGCTGGCTCACAAACTACTGTGTCTTATTGTGCTGCTCTAAGAAATCGGATCAGGTTTGATTTTTTTTTTTTCCTTTTCTCATTGGAGCAGCAGCAGCAGGCAGAATTAAAGCTGAGTTTCTTTTCATTTGTGAGAGTAGTGGTCAGGTCACTGTCTTCCTCAGAGCTGCCAGATCTTCAAGACTGGAGGTAAAGAGTATGTTAGGAGATGGGAGGAGAAAGACTCTGTACAGAGAAACACAAGGTACCACAAGGATGGACTTAGTGATTTGAATTGCTTATACGCCTTTTGCTTGCTTTTTCAGGCTTCCTGTTGCACCATTTGCTCATACTGAAGCGCATTTATTTGCAGAAGTGATTTCCCTGAAATCAGGGGCCTTCTCATGTGAACAAGTGTTTGCTGATGTGAGTGAATTGCATAGTCAGGCATTTGTGCTAATCTATTCTGTAGGGGTGGGCAAGTGTTGCGCTGCTCAGCATTGACTCTTCTAGCCAATTCAGCAGCTGAATTAATTGGAAGGAAAAATCTTGTTTGATTTTCCTGTGGTAGCAGCTGCAAGAAAAGGCCCCGCTGATAGACACTGCAGTGCATGCAGATCAGTGTCACACTCTGGTGTGCCCTTGGTGTTGAAATGTCAGGAGAGAAAGTGAAGTCTTTGGAGGGGCCATAGGAGGAATCAGAAAGTTTTCCTTGTTAGACTGTGGGAATGTGGGAGAGCCTGAGACCCGGATGGGACCAATTTCCAAGGAACAGTGTTTCCAGATAAGCAAACACTTCATGTTCGGAACTTAAAGCATCTGGTAACTTCTCAGCAGGGGTGAAACAGCAGGTAAGTGAAGTTGCCTGAAGATCAGCCTCTTTTAGGTGAAGCATCTTAGTAAAGGAGTAACTTTAGCTTGAGACTGTATCACCGTTGTCAGTAATGAACATGGAAAGTACCCTTTCTGCTCATGGACTTCAGGATTGTTACCAGAGGGCTTGCTGAAGTAGCTGACTTCAGGTAATCTCCTGTAGATTTAGCTATTTAGCATGAATTTCTGGGTATGTGAAATGAGATGCTGAGATTCCTACCCTGAACATCAGTAGCAGAACTCCTGCTACAGACAGAGGAGACAAGGTCAGATGGTTTTGTTCCAGCAAGCACAATTAAGTCTACAAAATGATTCAGCTAGAAATATGCCTGGAGTGGCAGCTTACCCTATCTGCCTTATTTATGTTGGCCGAAGAAGAGTCCATAGCACCAAAGCTGTACTAAACCACTCGAGTCTTCTCACTGAATTGAAAGCAAGAGCCCTGCTGAAGTCAGGGGGGCTTGGGCGTCACCCGATTTTAGGCAAATCTCAGTTACTAATGTATTTTACAACTTGCCTGTATTATTTGGAGGTGATGCAGGAATGACTGGATTCGTGCATAAGTGGGAGCAAGTACTGTAATTCAGAAACACCATCAAAAATCAGCATTTTCCTCGCTATTTGCAGGAAGTCTGGCCCACTGATATAGCAATGCTACTCTGCAGCAAGGTTGGCTGGGTGGCAGCTTTGTGGCCTTTGGCTTCATTTGTTCTGCAGTGGTTAAATGCCTCCTACCTATGAAAATATTCTGCTGTTCCTCTGTGGTTTTATACAAATATAACTGAAAAGCCAAGTGACAGGGAATGTGGTGCTCAGTTATTTTCTGTGATTTATGCTCCGGTTTATCTGGCGAGGCAGCCTACGTACCCGAGAGAACCGTCTGAATATCTGCGTGAGCAGAGATCAGATAACAGTCTGACATAGCTTGTTGGGCTGGAGCGCTTTATCAGCTATTAGAAGATTATATTAGGAAATATGATTTACAAAGAGGCTCTCTTCAGAGGGTTTTGAGTCTTTGTCGGTTCTAGTAGAATATTCAAGAGGAAGTTTGCAATATCGGTCTAATCCTTTTGGTTTTATTTTTCATTTTTATGTGCTTGTTTTTCTGCCAAGCAGTTGCCCACTGCAACTATTTGCTAGGACTTGCTTATCTAGGATTCTGTTGTTATCCTGGTTGAATATTATTATTTACTTGTATGGTAATACCTACAGCTTGTGATCTAGGATCAAAGCTCCATTGTTCTAGATATTACATAGACCTGGTTTATTAAGGGCGAGTATTCACTGTCCTAGGAATGTATTGGCTTACCTTATGATATCGAGAAGGGACAGAAAAAGGTAGTAGGAAAACATTCACATGCAATGTAATAAGCAATCGTCCCTGTACTCCAGCTGTCTAGTTTTGAAATGGCAAAGGTTTGTGTCTAAAAAAAATATATATATGTGTATATATATATAATGGATAGAAAATGTTGTTTTCCCCAGCAAAACAGCAATTATCAAAATGTTTTCATTTTTGTTGCCTCTGCAAAATATTTGCAGTGCTTTTTCAGGACAGAATGAGTTTTGCTGCTATTTGCAGGACTACAACCAACTTCACAAATCAGTGAGCACAAAAGGCTTGTTTAAACAGAAATTAGGAAATCCCAGGTAGGAAGTTTGCATGACAAACTTGAGTCAAATGTATAATCCTCTGAATTAAAACCTGGCCTGAGCTTCTAGGAAGTCTAGCCCTAGTCTAGATTCTGCAAGCTTCCACATCTTCTGACCACTTCCGCAAAGCAGTTGGCAAAGCTCACGTTACTGGGCAAAGTCCTACTTGGCATAAATCTGCTACAATTGTATTACAAGAGGCAGCATCATGGACCTTAAAGGGATTAAATGGATATAGTTTTTGGATAAATCTGAGTATTTGTCTTACGCCGAATGGTAGCAATGGTAGCTTTAGCCAGGCTTGGAACTGGCTGGTTGACGTGCAGCCCCACCAAGAAGGACTGACCGTAGGGTCACTGTGGACGTGATATTAAAGATGAGCTGACATTATGAACAAGGCAAACTACTTGCTGGGCTGCACTAGGAGGAGCATTGCCAGCAGATTGGAGGAGATTAATGTTTTCTTCTACCCTTTGCTGCCTCCCCCTACCTCAAGGGCGTTGTGGAGAAGCTGAAGGAGCGCAAACCTGCTGACCACATTCAGTGTGCAAGAAAAGCTATGGCAGTGAGTTTGAGACTTTTTCAGAGCACCACAAAGTGAAAACTGAATGTGTGTGTCCCAGCAAGCACAAAGTCTGGGAATTTCCCCTCCTGTGGGAATGGAGGCTTTAAACGTTGTCTTCCTCATCTTAAATGCCTTCTCAGCACTCCTGCCTGTACCAGTGGGATTCGTCCACCTAAGTCTGGTGGTGTCCTTGGAAAAAATCAGTTTTGCATAATCAGCCTCGATAGGAGGGTGCCTAAAGCACTCTGGGGTCAGGTTTGTTTTGTTTGTTGTTGTGTTTTGGGATTTTTTTTTTTTTTTTGAACAACAGTGTGTTTCTCCTGCCAGCAAGGAGGCAAACATCTCTTCCACCTTGGAACTGTGCAGCCTGCACTTCTGTTTTTCTGCTGGCTCCCATACTTGGCTTTGTGTTGTTGCTGCTGCTGGTGAGTTCGATTTCAGAGATGTGCCAGGCGTAGCAGCCAGATCCAAATTTAGGTTTCTCCGCCTTTAAACAGAACAGAAGTTCTACAGAAGGTGTTTTTTAGGGTAGCTATTCAGAATAGCTAATAACAGGAACTTATTGGCTGCACATGAGACCACACAGCATCCCTGGGCCCAACCATGCGGAGCACTTGGCTTTTCCTTTATGCCTTCATTACCTGCCATGGTGATGGCCCTAAGTGACAGTGGTCCCAGGGAGAAGTTGAGAGCAGAAGCCTCCAGCCAGGCTTGATGTGGGACCAGAGTTACTTTACTTCTCAAAACTCTGGGCCACCTCATCCCACCCAGGCCTGTTTCCTTGCTTAACTTACGTACTGGCATCTGGATGCATCTCCTCTCTTCTTTGTATCCAAGTGAAATGCTGGTGCAGTGAGTTATTTATTCCAGCCTGGCAGGGAAAGATGTTTCCCGAGCAGAAGCTGGCATAAAAGGGTGGAGCAGGGACAATTTCCCTAATGCAGACTGGATTAGTGTATACTTTCGTAAGGACTGTAGCCAGGAGGGCTGTATTACATAGCTTTTAGACTGCTTTGAATTGCAGAACGATTGAAGATACGAGCTGGGGCATTTTAAGAATTGGAGAGCTATTTCTGGCTTGTTTGGATGGTGTTGAGAAGCAAGAGGGAAAGAGCTGAAAATGAACAGGCTGCTGAGAAACCTAATGTGGCATATAACTAATTGCAAGACAAATGTTGTCTTGTATGTGTGTTAATTATTTTAAAATTGACTGGCAGTTAACTGCTTATTACTTGAAGTAATTTATGTCTTCAGGTTTAACATCTAAACTGTAAGGGAATTCACAGGTCTCCCCAGTTGCCTAGAAGCACATTTTAAAAGGTAGCCTGCAAGCTTGCAGTTGCTTAACTCTGCCTATGTTCTTTGGTAATACAGTGATGGTAAATGTATAACTCCAGAAGTCCACTTGTAGGTGTGTCTGGTTACCGTATTTCTTTCTTCTTAGATTTTTAAGTAGCTAATATTTGAGTAACAAAAGCTGAGCAAAAGTATTGCGTTTATTGCTTTATTTATATCAAGCCTCCTTCTCTTTTTTCATTAAAGGGCTTTAAGCCTGGCAGCCTGCTGGGTTGCGTAAGGGCTGTGCCAGGTGAGTAGCACCCTGTGGCACAGCTGCCAGCTCCTGCACCCACCTTCCTCTCCTTCCAAAACACTCACCTGGCTCTGGAAGTGTCTGCATTTGGACCTGGTCCGGGTCTTGTGACAGTTCTTTATGTGGCTTCTTGAATGCACATGTTCAGCCAGAAAGTAATGAAACAGGCTTTGAATCTTGCCTCACATGCTGCAGATCTGTGGGAGGAAGATGGTAGCAGAATGATTTCCAACATTGCATATATGTCTTGAGTGGAATTAAACTGCTATAAAATGAGCTGCTGCCACGGGAACCATGTAGTAATGATTTTCGGGGTGCTGAAGAATGGTTAGTCAGGATTTGGGAGAATAGCCGCCTGCACCTTTATCTCCTGTGCCTTTGGTTCTAGTTTTGGCATCATGATGCTCCTGCTCATGGCCTTAACATCAGCGAGTGCGACATGGGAAGGAGCTAACGATGCTTTTGGGACGCTGAGGCATTTCAGTGCAGTGATAAATGGCAGAAATGACTCCTAAACTGCCCTTTGTGAAGAATCTCACCCTTCTGTTTGACACCAGTTGTTCTGTGCTGCTTCTTCCTGTGCTGCAATGGTTGCTGTTGAGGGTACTTTGTGAAAAGGAGCTGGGAGCATGGCTGGTTATTCTTTATCAGCAACTGCTCTGCTTGAGGTGGGGAGTCGTGGTAAGTCAGGTAAAGGAACAGAGTCCCAGAGTCATCCCCCTAAACTTCAGGCTCTTCAGTGAGGTCTGAAGGGTATGGGACTCTTGCTGGTCTCCAGGCATCTCTCAGGGTAATTCTTTGCAGGAATACCTGGAATAAGATTTTGTAAATCTGGGCCTAAATGTGTTGTCTTTAAGCAATTAGCTCCATTCCCAGCCTAATTCAGCAGGGAGCAGAGAAACACCTTTTTTCTATTTTAGGGTCAAATACTGACTTTGCTGGTGTTTCTGTCCTTAGTTCATTGAAGTTAAAACTATTGTTTAAGACCTCAGCCATTCATTAAGCTAACAAGCCAGTCGTGATTTTAGTTTATGTGGCTGGAATTTAATTTTGCACAAGCCTGGTGCACAGGAAGCCTATAGGCACTTGCATGATCGCCTCTCAGTGGGCTAGCTGGTACTTATGCCATGATACTGTTATTACTAGCAGGGGCACACTAATGCCTTCCTGCTTAAACCTGTCTAGGAATCCATTAATGGGGTGGCCTACTTCCAAATAGCAAAGAGGAGTAAAAGCTCATCAGACAGCATAAATGGTGATAATTTCAGCAAATGCTTTCTGTGTAAGGAGACTGATGTTTTAAGTGTCTCAGCAAATTGATAATAATGATCAGCAATTCTTTACCATCCTTCACAAAGAAACAGGTCTTTAATGAAAGAAGCGATTAAGTGCGGCCACCTTCTGGACTAAGCTAATGCAGACTTTCCCTGTTGTTCTGTAAGTTAACTATTTGACCTACAAGTCACGTTTAATGAGCTTTCTGCTTCCAAACCAGCAAAGAGTCTGCAATAAAGCTGGGAAAATGTGACCAGCATTTATATAAAGTGCCTATTGCAGTTTTCAATTACACAGGACAAAGTTGTGATTTCCTTGTAGTGGAAAAGGGGTAAAGATGAGCAATAATTCTGCAGCAGCTGCTGCTCCTGTTGTGCTGTTGGCTCATCTTGCAGGTAGTGACTGCAGAGTGAACATCAGCCGGTTCCCTAATGCAACATACGGAAAGATTTCAGTTTGGATGTCTGTGTACATCCTGACTCTGCATTAATAGATGGGAGAAAGAGATCCAAGTCTAAGGTAAAAATGAACGCAGTGTTATGTAGTTGCTTCAGTGTATGGCTCCCTTTACTTTGCTAGAGGAGACAATATTAGCGTGGTTTATATGTTGCCCCTGAACAGCTTCACCTGCCCAGCTGCAAGATGATCAGACTTAAAGCTCCGATTGAGTAGGGGAACCCAGGCAGCAGTTTCAAGATTCAGTGTTCTGTTTAATAACAAAGCTCAGTTTCCTGATTCAGTCTCCCCCTCAGCCTCTGTAAACTTCTTGCACCCACGGTGTCCTTTCACGGGGTGATCCTACTTGTATGAAGAACAGGGATGCTGTTGGCTTCACTTAGTAGACTCAAGGTCCTGCCTTGGAAAAGATGGCGAGCCTTCAGTTGTAATCCACACTGATCCCAGTGATCCTTTCACAGACCTGTTTTGTCTGCCTAAGTCAGGTGTTTTCTAGACTAACAAGTCCCAGACTATTCAGTCATTCCTAGCACAGAGCAATACTTTGAATCATTCTTGGTGTCTCTCTGTGAGCATATTCGAGATCTAATTTATCTTCTCTGAAGTGAGAGGACCAGAACTTCATGTAGTATTCAAAGTGTGGATTACCCGTGGATTTATAATGTTGTCTTCCCTCCACCAGTGTGGGCTCCTAATGAAACTTCACTGATGCCCTCTTTCCACTGGGAACTAAGATATCCTGTGTTTCCTAATTTGTAAACAATTGTTTTCCTATGCAAGGACTTCCCTTCTTATCCTGCGGCTTTTAGCTTTCAAGAGCTTTAGATGAAAGTCTTTGTCACAACTCTTCTTGAAATCCAGGTTATGCGAGGTAAATCACTTTTATCCATGTGGTTGGATAAAATCCTGACATATTGCAAGAACTGCAAGAGGCTGGAAAGGCAGGGCTCCCCCTTACAGCAGCTGTGTTGACTCTGCAATGAGCTTGTATTTGTGTAGGTATCTGTTGTCCTTTATTAGAGACTTCACAATGTTGCCAGATAAAAGCTTTAGTCATATAGGCCTGTAGTTCCTTAGATCCTCCTGAAATCTTTTCTAAAGGCTTCACTTTTTTCATTTTTCCAGTAATCCAGCTATGTCAACTATGAGTATTCTTAAAATACTTGAGTGAATGCTCTCTAGTCCTGATTTGTTACTGTTGCTTTTTCCTGTTTGTACCAGAAGTCCTGTGATCAGTTCAATTTCAGATAGATCCTGGAAAGGCTCCACTGTGAGACCCTCTCCAGTTTGTGTTTCTCTTGCAATTAGATCTAGGCAGGTTTTAATGAGTATGTTTTTTGTTGATTACTTGAAACAGCTTTTAGATTAATTCCTGCTATAAAGAATATCAAGAGGCTAAGAGGTTATCTGTGTTTTCCCCTGTTTGTCACATTTTATTTTAACTTGTTTTCAATTATTCTTAAAGGGGTGTGGGGGAGAACTACACCACACCACAAACTACACATACCCCAAACTAACCAGACAAACATCTCACACTTGGGATGTTTTCTGTTGCTCTGGCAAGACAGAGAGATCTTCAAATTTGGAAAATTACATTTATGTTTCTTTACACTGACAGATCAGTGGAAAGCAGTTGTTGCTGCTGTAAATGAGAATTACACCCCATAGTTTTCTTCTGGCAAGACAAAGAATACTTTAATACAGGTATGTAGTATTTAAAATGTTGATAAAAGTCACTCCTTGCTCTAAGTCTAAGTGGTCACATTTAAAGAAAATTAAGTGCTGCTGTTTCCACATTCAAGTCAGCTCATCTAGGTATGACTTATTTCTCTCCTGTGTTTACCCAGTTCCATCTGATAAGATCATCTATCTTTTGATTATGATGGGATTGAACTTTGTGCAGGCAGGCTCACAGCTCACATTGGCACTCTGATGACAGCTTATGGCTTTTCACTTTGATTTCTCTGTGCCATTATAATCTTCTCAGCTTGTTTTCATCCTTGGGAAGTATGCAGAAATGCAAGTGCTAACCTCTCTCATTTTCTAGAAGTAGCTGAAGCCGATGAGTTTTGTATGGAACTAAATTTCTTTCCATCTCATCGGTTGTAACATGGAGTCTGATGTACGGTTTAGGCATTAGCCTATACCCTGCTGACAGTTTGTGTGCTTAGATACTTGTGTTTTGCTGAACTGGAATATTTAAGCATGCACTTGCATATTTTGCTGAATTGTTGACTTAGAAAGGTGCTAGAAATTGAGTTTATGTAATTTCTAAAACACAGCAATGAATACTTCAGAGAAAGATGCTTCTCTGGATTCTTTTATGCTATCACTTCTTTGGTAGGGGTTTTGGTGTTTTGTTTCTCAAAGTTAGACATTGTGTCACAATATTCTTGCACTGTGTTAATTCCTTTAGTTTTTAATTCAGAGACATTTTTGGAGACTGTATTCTTCTGTTAAGTGAAATAAAACGTTCATCTATCCTTACACATCTAAGACAATGACAACTATTTTCAGCTGAGGATGTTTCGAACTATTGGTCTCAAGATTTGTTTCCCCATTTCCCTGTCTCCTTTTCATCAGGTCTGAATGCAAAGTCATGATTATTCTTCCCAGACCCAAACCTTCAGTGTCCTCTCTTCTTGTTTTCAGTTTGATTACAGCTACATCAGGAACACTGTCTTGAAATCCAGACTCCAAATATGTGACTTGCTTTCACAGAATGAAGTATATTCTCCTGAGAAATCCAGTGTGCAAATTGATTTCTGGGCACAAGCTGAAAAGGATTCACAAATGTAGACTGGTCAAGATTTTTTCAAATGTCAGTCCAGATTTCAGTTTATCTTAAATCTTTGATATGCCACTTGTAGTGCTGGAGAAGATTCTAGCATGCAAAATGTGGCTGCTGAGCTCTTTGAAATTAGGATCTCTTACATTCTCTCCACTTGGACATCCAAGTTGCAAGGTGCTTTTCACCACTGATGTAACAAAAATGGCCCATTTTTTTCTTCCTCAAGCTGAGGAACATGACTGACACTCTTAAATAACTGGGAACGACTGTTAGCTATATTCAGAGAAGTGCAAGGTCTGTTTCTCTTTCAAATTTGCAGTTTATTTAAAATTAATTATTGAAAGCCCTGACCACTTTTCTGTAAGCTGAGGTGCCTGTAGGATCTGTCGTCTTATCTGAAGGAAGAGATGCTGATGTATTGCAGTGTTGCATGAGTGGCAGAATTGTTACTCATAGGCAAAGAAATTAAACTGTCTATTGTAAGTCCATCCTATCTGTTGTGGAGAGATGCCAAATAGTACCAATACTTGGGGTATGGGTTCATATCATACTCAGCTGATATGAGGGCCAGCTGCCACTCCATTGACCTCCCTTTACATTGCCATTTGTTTGTCACTTTTTATGAACTGGCCCCCGTGCACGTAAAAACAGGTCCTACAAACCATCTATTTATTTTGGAGTGGTTAAACTCCCTGAATCAGCTCACTGTGCCTCTCAGTGAAGATGCAAGAGCTCAGAGCTGCCTTCCCTCCCAGTGAGGAGCAGATGTTCCCCATTTTGGGAACAGCTCCCTGTCAAAGCTGTGCTGTTGTGTGTTGAATCCTGCATCCCAGAGGCAAAGCCTTTGTCTGGGTTTGCAGTCCCACCTTGGGATGCTTTGGATGGAGGCTCCAGCGGATGTCCAAGAGCTGGGGAGGGTGCACCAGACTCACTCATACTATCTCTGCAGTGAATTGGGTAGGAGGGAGGATTGCTGCTATGGGGCAGTTCAGACCAAGGACGGGCAGGCTTTTCTGAGCCAGCATCTGCAGCAGATGGTTGCTGATCCATAAAGAAGGGACCAAGGTGAGTATATTCCCAAACTAAAGCCAACTTTCATAAGTGTGCTGAAACCTTCCAGTGCACACATTTACTCACCAGCCTTCCAGATCATCCTAGCTGTATTGACATATTTAGAGACAAACATCCAGCCCAGCCTCTCTTTCATAGAAGTTCAGTAATCGCAAATCATTGTGCATATAGTTTGGAATTGCAGTTTAGATGGTTCTGAAATGAGCCCTTGAAAATGCTATTAACTGAGGATGTGGGCAAGAAGGAATCACTTCTGACCCTTTGAACTTCTCTGGGCTGGTTAAAATAGTGATTGGTGTTCTTCTCTATACACAGTCCAGTCATCTTCCTGAGCATTTTACTGTGCTGTGTCTTCCGGATGTTGATGGATGAGCTCTGGACAATCTTGCTACTGCAGTTGTAAAAGGTACTGCTCCCTGCTCCTGTTTCTTTCCTGGGTATGCTGGGCCCATAACAGAAACAGCAAAAAGAAACATGTATTAGTAGCTGCAGTAAAAAATCCAACATCTCAGCCTAAAAATGCTTCTTAAGCTGCCTCAAGGAAATTCTTCAAAGCCAAGGCACAGTTAGTGCCCCTGCTTAAGACGGCACAGTTCCTGTGTTAATGTTATGTTCTCAGATATACCATCGTAAAGCTTGATCGATTTTTCTTAAGCTGGCTTTTTTTTTTTTTTTTGACAAGGGCTGGAGAAAAGCCACAGTGGTACCTGCTAGGGCTTTTCCTCCCTTGAGTGTTTAGGGGGCATGGAGGCTGCTCTTAAAATCCACAGTACAATTCTAGCTGATTTGAACAGACCAAGAGCCAATCTCTTGTCTCGGATGGGTGTCTTGCGAAGTTGTTGCTTTCCTTTTCCTATCATGTTAGACCTGGGGTGTCTGGTATTTTCCCTTAGGCCCCGATTCTGGGAACTAGGGAATTGCCCAGAAATGCAATCAGTGCCGAAACATTTTGAATATCTTGCATCTTGTACTAGAAAAACAGGAAGGAAATAAAAGAACAGAAAAATTACTGTTTTAAAATCTCATGTGTGGTTTTTCTGTGTGTGTGTTAGCCTTGTGAGTTCTATGGTTTGACTCATGAGTAACAGTGCTGTGTTCTGGCAGTTTTGCGAGCACGCTGGAGTCTTCTGGCCATCATGGGGAGTCACATTGAAGGACAAATACAGCCTCATATTATCCTAGTCTTTCTGTACGAGGAAAATGACTTAGTGTCTGAAACTGCATAGTGTCTAAGCTTCTATGATGCTCCTCCTCTTGTGATATCCCCGACAGGAATGCAGAAAATAATACTAGCAAACCAGCTACATATTCTGGGCAGATTGCTCTTGCTTGGTGCTGTGTAACAGGATGTTGTTTCTTTTCACATGTTGCTACCTGGTCTGCTTGCAGAAGATGACAGCATCTATTTCAAAAGCACTGTCTACACAGGTATCCTTTGTCCTCAGTGTGTTGGTCATGCTTCAAGGTAGGAGAAACTTTTCTCTAGGCAGGAAACAGGAGCTGCGTTTTAGCGTAGAAGATCCAACCAATCTTGGTCATCTGGAATAGAATGCTTGTGGGTCTTTGACTTTTTAGATAGGGGCTCCATCCTGCAACCCCATGTTACTTCACAAAGCAGAGTCATGGCCAAGGATCTTAATGAAGAGCTGTCAAACCTGGGCTTGCTGTGATGTGGTATGGAGTTTCTTGACACAGAGGAGCTCTCTTGCAGACTTCCCATATGTCCTACACCCCAAGGTGTGGGGCTCCATTTCTTGGCTTGGTCTTGACAAACATTCTCTCTCCTGTGGCTCTTTCCTAGAGCCTACCCCTTTGAAGAGGAAGTCAGTAGCAACACCTATAATCTGTGTTGCTTATTGATTCTGGGGGTGGAAAATGGTGTCAGGGCTCCATATTAAGAATTTGTTGCAGTGTAATGAACCAGGCATCATCTTGCCTCTTAAATCAGAGCCCAGGGAAAATTGTCTCACTGCTGTCTCTTCAGAACGATGTTGGCAGAGGAGCCGGACACTCTGTGGCCTCTGCAGACTGACAGCAGCACAAATCATGACCTAGAGGACAGTAATTGTAGTTGAAATTGTTCCCTTATTGCTTCTATCAGCTACATTTTTCATGCCACAGATATGGCTTTTGTCTGACACCCGTGCTCTCCTTCTATTCTGCTAATAATTCTCCAGTCGCATCTTTTCCTTATACATCTCCTGATGTATTATTTTTCTGTCTGGAAGCCCCTTTCACATGCTAGCAATGAGTTTCACTCTCAGAATACATATTTAAAAAAACAAAAACAAACAAAAAACCCCCCCCAAAACAAACAAAAAACCAAACAAAAACCAACCCCAAAACAACAACAAAAAACCCAAACCCAATTTTCATGCAAAGACTAACTTTGCTTTTATAACAGATGCCTGTTTGTTTGTCAAGCCAGACATGACTTGGGATCTTGCCAGTAAGCCCCATTCCTCTGCCATGAATAATAACATAATGTGTTGCAAATTAACTCTTTGTCTTACACTGATAGATCCCAGGAGAATAATCTCAAATGTGTTTGTTGAGTTTGTAAAACACTGTTAATGTAGATCTCCCTCTCTTCACAGAGACACCCATGTCGAGTTATGGGCTTAGGTTTTATTTCTGAATTAAATTCAGTAGCCAGGAATAGGAGAGGAGAAGAATTGAGAGCTGGGAGAAGATTTTTCTGGCTGTGATTTAAGAAGGGATAATGGAGCAGATACTTTGGGACAGATACAACAGACTATGTAGGTTCTTAATTCTTAGTGAAAAAAAATGGGAAAGCCAATCGTTGTGGTTTAACCCCAGCCAGCAACTAGAACCACAGCAACCGCTTGCTCAGCCTCCTCCCTCCCCAAGTGGGATGGGGGAGAGGATAAAAAAGGAAGGGAGAAACCTGTGGTTGAGATAGGAACAGTTTACTAAGACAATAATAATAATATGCTAATAAAAATATATTAATATAAAATAAATTATGCACAAGGCAGTTGTGCATAAGTACAAGTCCTGTGCAGCTGATTTTGGAAGAGTGGAGATCCAGACAGTAGCTCATGCTTGAACAATTGGTCCCAGAACAGAGAACACCCTGGTCCTGAGCAGCCTACCTTGGAGAGAGCGAAAGGGCAAAACAGCAAAAGGCCAAAACCGGATGAGCCAGAAGAGCTGACTCCATATAGAGCATGACACTAATGGTTGGGAGTATTTTATTGACCAGCCTGGATGTCAGTCTGGGTGCTGTCCTGCTGGTCTCCCTCCCAGCTGCTATTTGCATCTGCAGCTGGAAAACTGAGAAAGTCCTTGGTCTCCTGGGCAGCAGCCAAAACATCAATAAGTTCTTTTTTTTCCTACCAGCTCCAAAACACAGTCCAGCTGCTAGAAAGAAAACATTAACTCTGTCCTAGGGAAAAAAAGTGTTAGCACATTATTATCATACTAAATCCAAACCAAAAGACCGTGCTAGCTACTGAAAAGAAAATATTCTAACTACTATGAAGAAAATTAACTTGTTTCCAGCTAAACCAGCACACCAATAAGATACAGACCCATTCTAATTAAATCAATGGTAAAACAAGGAATGTAAGTAGTCCCTACTCTGGTTTCTGAAGAAAACAAATGAGAAAGTTCTCCCATCAAAACATGTTCTTATTGTATTAACATAAATGAAGATTTGAAAATGAACTGAGCATATCGGAGCAAAAAAAAAAAATTCTTTTTTTGAACAAAAGCAAGCAGGATAAAAAGCATCTTGGTAATGGAAATCTTTGTGCTAAGTTTCAGCCAGGGAATAATGTTGTTTGCACTACATAAAAAGAGCATGTTCCACATTCTAGAAAATGAGTCCTTAGCATGGAAATGCTGATCCAGTCCTAAGTACAGTTTTATAAGTAACACATTAATAAAAAGAACAAAACCAAATCTGTTTAAACAAGTCTCAATGATCTGCTTTAGATGAATTACAAGTGGCAGAAGCAGAAGTATTAAATCTTTAATTGCTTTCACAAAGAAGAGGAGACCTCCAAAGGTGTGCAGCTCTTTGAGGTTCTGAGCTGCTTTTAGGAAATATTAATTTAAATTTGACCACCAAAACCTTTTTGTTCTTTCTGAATAGCTGTAACCGGGGCAATACTAAAAGGTCTGCTTTTTCTGTAAATAGCTTGTTTCAAAATTTATGCTGATGTGATCTTAGCTGAGACAAATATCTTTCTGTGTATATTGAAATATATTGTGAGCTATGGGAGAGAAAATGAATTTCAGCCAAAGATAAATATAAACAGTGCATTTCAAGCTTTAGCAGAAGATATTTCTGGTTGCAGCCTAATAGGCAGCTGTCTCTTGGTGGTTGCAGTGCTGCTTTGGCTTCTGCCGAATGGATGAAGATGACGCACTTAATTTTTTTGCCAATTTTCAACTCCTGCTACTTTGAGCATTTCTGCGTTTCTTGAGCAGTGCGTGCATATATATTCCTGCTTCTTTTGAGGGCACTCTTCATGCAGGTGTCCTGCGTTGAGGCTATCAGTCTTTGCACAATGAGAGCATAAATCATTTACAAGTTAAGAGACTGAGATGCTATACAGTGCTATAGATGTGGTTGCCTGCAAAAGCATCTACTCAAATGCATTTACTTTGCCTGCTGTTCCTGCATTTAATGAACAAAACCTATCATAAAATAAGTGCAAGTAGTAGGCAAATGAGGTTTTTTTGTTGTCAGTTCTGCTCATCTGGAATATAACCCACCTCTTGGAATGTGTGTAGATAGATCAGGTCCTTGGATGATTGAATTTAGCCTAATTTCTCTGAAATGAGAAATTCCGTGGGAAGATGTAAGAGACAGACCAAACTGCAGTTGAAAATTATTTGACGTGTCTCTCTGTAAGCTTCTATAAGGTGCTTAAAGCTGCTCAGCTGGTGTTGATGGAGGGCAGTTCTGTAGAAGCCGGGCATTTTGAGCTGCTCCAAGTGATGTGAGCTGAAGGTCTGGCTCATTAAAGCTGATAGTCACACGTCCTGAGGATGCATTCTCAGCTACCTTGAAAACAAACAGATGCTGTAGGACAAAATACCTTTTCAAGCATGAATATGTGCTAGTATCTCTCTTCATGTCCTCTTCTGTATGTGTGTACAAACACATACATATATGTATTCACATGTTTACATATGAGAAAGGGGAGGAGACGCCATATACTTCAGTTAGCTTATTTCATATTTGCATGTCTTTGAAAGAGTTGTGTGTCAGAGGGTGCAGGAGGAAAGGTGTGAGTTGGGAGCACTGCCTTGGAGATAGGAGAATGTGCAGCTGGTTATTAGATGCAGTCAATTTCAGGTGAGTGAAAATTGTCAAATATAATTTTAATACCTCTGGGAAGATCACTGATTTGACTCTCCTCTCATTATGTGCCTTGGGAATAGAGTCCGTGAGATTGCTGGAGTGTTCTCTTATTAGCTTGCCTTTTTATTGCAGCTAAGATGATGGGCTTACAGCTTTAGACTTTTTTTTGCAGGAGATGCTGAATGAACATGTAGAAAACAGCAGTCCCAGAATGCTGCCAGTTCATTGCTGTTAGCAAGTGGAGAGTTGGTCCTGGTACAGGACTAAAGTGCAGTTGCCTTCAGTTCAGCATGAGTCATGTGAAACAAATATTCTGCTATTCTGAGTGAATGACTCCTTCCTTTTGCGCTGCATCCAAACCAAATAAAAAAGCCACATCATCAACTGGAAAGAAAATGCTTGCAGTCACGAAGCAAGCAGGGTACCAAAAAGGGTCTATTTAATCATTTCCATGTGTTGCTAAAGGGAAAATACAGAAACCAAGTAGCAGGCAGTTTTAAGACTTCCACAAGCCAAGGCTTTTTAATCCTTCCTTGTGTGAATATGACTGCACAGTAATTTGTGTCATAACTTTTACTGGTAACTGTCCTGCAGAGAAATTACAGCCTGTACGTGAGAGATGGAGCTTGAGCTCTTGCCACAGGGAGTTTGGCGTCGTAGACTGGACCCAATGTAACATAGAAGGTGAACAGGACAGAATGCAGAAAATATGCTCAGGAGACTCAGGGGGTGACAGCAGGGAGGGAACACTCACATCTCGCAGACAAATACATCCGAAGAGCCGTGTCAGACTGCTTAAGATATCTGGTTCATAATCATTTACCTGGAGAGCTCTGTAGCCACAGACTATCCTTATAATGGTGATTGTGATGGAAATGTAGAAATCCTGGACTGAAACTTACATTTGAAGTATATCCAGAGTTTTAAACCTACTTACAACTGTTTTAGAATGTAACAGGTACCATGCACTGCTGCTGACTTCTGGTGTTGCAGATTTCATTCCTGTCTTTGTCAGTTCACAGGCTGATTTTCCTAGCTGTGTGGCAGCAAAACCACTCCTGGTCATCAGGTTAGTTGGTACTGGGTTTTTATTAACAAATAACATTACTTGCACTGATCCCAGTAGAGGTTTTCTTCGTCACTTGAAACACAAAGGAAATGTAATATTTTCCTCTGTTCAGTAAATCTCTTTAGGCCTCACCAAAGGATACAAGACGTGATCTCGTTTATATTACGCAGTACCTATGCAATACCTACTTATGAAATCAGTCTGTGTGGTCACCCACCTTGTGTTCTGGACTGAGCAACTTGGTTAGGTGTCACTGTGTGCTACTACTCCAGAAAACTGGTTTGAAAGCCAGAGAAGTCCAAGGAAGCTTTTCTTGGCTGGTCCTGCCCAAACTGGTATTGCTGTGTGTATGTCACAGCCCATAGATATATATCACCATTTAATTTTTAGGATTCTTTCTGCTTTGCAGCAATCATAGCCACTTTCAAGGGAAAAAAAAAACCAAAACAAAACCAAAAACAACCCACAAACAAAACAAACAACAACAACAAAAAAGCAACCACATTATGAAGAGATTAACTTTAATTTCAGCTGCCCTTTTCCTCTCAATACCTTCTATCATTGACAGGAACCTCTGTCTCAGGCAACGTGTTGAAATAAAAGCCTAAACTTATCCTTGTAACTGTTCTGAGCGAGCCATTGTGTATAAAGCAGCAGTACCTTTTGCAATGATTTTTGACATCTGATAGCATGCAGATACTGTTTGTTTAGCGTAGTCATTTATGGGAGACAAGGCTGGGGGGATGTCAGCTTATTTTCTGAAATGCCAGACTTTTCAGCTGAGAGCTCTCACTTTGTTCAGAGCTGTTGGTGCATTTGGGAAATGCCTGCTAGTTTGGGGTATTTTTGAATAAATACGTACCTAACAGCTGTTTGTGAAAAATTGCTACTTTGCATAATTTTTGCATGTTTTTTGTCTCATTCATTTTAAACACCAGCTTTCATAATGTGTGTTAAAGGTACAATTCAAGTTTGCTGAAGTCTGCTAAAATCGCAGAAAATAGCTGTGTGTTTCACTGTAAGAGGTGTTTCCCTCTGGTCAGTCCTGGTGTCTTCTGAAACCAGAGAAGTTCCTCTCATGAAGAAGTGGTGGTTTCTGATTTGCTTGTCTTAAAAATAGCAAGAGTGCAGGGTGTGGTTTTGGTTTTGCAGCTTCCTCTCGGTGTAGTTCCAAGCTGCCAAGATGCTTGTTTATGAAACTGAGAGTTTGAATATCTGGCTGTTATCAAAAGGACAGTGCTGTAATTGGGAGCATATGCTAAAAGAGTTGAAAAATGTAAGAAAGTCCTTTACATTATTAAGTCCATTTCCTTACAAAGATACGAGAGATTTCAATAAAGCTTTTCCTCCAAGCACTAGAGCGATGCTGCAGTGATTAGAACAAAAATCTTCTCTTTCAACTTTTCACATGCTTGCTCACACAAATAATTTTTGGGTTTGAGAAAACATGGTAAAATAAGTGTTGGGCGTTTTTTAAGTGACCAAATGCTTTTCCCTATTTTTGTGTTTAGAAGTTTGAGTAATGTAGAAAACTTGTCTGTAAAAGTTTACATGGCCTTCAGCAAGGACAGGCACCTGGAACTGTCTGTAGGAGGTTGTTCTGGACATGTGAGATTTAAATGAGAGCTACATCCCCAGTAGAGCAGCGACATTCTTGCTTTTTACATGTTGTCTGTGCTGTTCCAGTTGGCAGGAGTTTGAATCCTGCACGGTCTGAACGGGACCAGGCACATAGCAGAGTCCAAACACAGCTGTGCTTAGTTCAGCCCTCACACATTCAGATGCCCCTGGATGTGCTGTTATGTGTGTGTGAGAGCTGTCAAATACACACACTCGTTGGCTTATGCTTTGTAATCAGATGTGTGTGGGAAGCTTACAGTGACAGGTCCCTCTTTTGCAAACATTTGCACACTTGAGTAATTTCACTGGTGTGAATAGGTCTGTTAGGCAGGCAAGCACTTCAGGCTTTTCATTTTTTTAACTTGAGGGAGTTCTAGTTTGAAAGACAGACTGGGGGGAATCCTTCCTTTGTCTCGGACAGAGTCTGAATAGGATTCTTTTCTATCGTTTAACATCGTCCTTGCAGGAGTGAAGTGAAAAAAGAGAACTTAATATATGCAGATACCTGTATACGTAAATAATTTGTTAGATTCAGATATAGGTATAGATGTAGACTGAACTAAGAGGAATGATCATGGAAATTAAGTTACTCATCAGCATATACTCAGGAGTGAAAAAAAGACTCTGAGATTAGACCAAGTTTAATAAAATTATTTCTGTGTGCCCTCTTGAAGTGCTGTATCTTTGTTAGAACCCCCTAAGGTGCAAACTGGCACACAGCATTTCATACAGACAGGCAAGATGGATGACAGTGTCTCCGGGTGCTGAGGGTCCTACCCTGGCTTATGTTCCTCTTTTTACTTGTATGTTGTTATATTATAGTTAATTCCACCAGAAGAGATCAAGGTTTGTTGTTTGTTTTTTTTTTTCTTTTTTTTTTTTCCCCCCCAAAGCTGCTGCTAGCCCATTTAAGGTTTTATTTGTTTCTCTTGCACTGAGTGAGTATGAATGGAGAACTTCCTCCTAAGTGGTCCCTTTGAAAAGTGCTGGTGTGACTTGTGCCCCTTCTCATGCTCCAGCTCTGAAAATCTTGCTGCTGCTTGGAATGACCCTCCAGGCAGCCTGTCCCTGAGTGTCCATTCTATACATTGTGATGGAAAGTAATGGCAAAAGGTAATTAGAGTGGGATTTAATGTGGCATATCAGGCATCTGTGAGATTGAGTTTACAGCTGCAGGCTGGAGTGTATTATGCCATCAGCTTGATTGATCTATTAATTTTACAAACTTTCTACCCATGAAGAGAGAAACACAACAGCACTCAAGACTGCAGTACTCCATTTATTTGCAGTCAGATTACCATACATAAAGCAGGGACACATACTTTTTTGCTTCCTTGCCTTGCCAGTGCACCTCATCTTTGAACTGGAGGGATTACAGGAGAGGTGGAAGAGAAGATGGTGGGTGAAGTACTCTCCACTGAGATTACTAAGGAGTTTGCCGCTGAGCTCCAAGTGAAGAGCAGCAGGTTCTAGACTGTGTTTTTGGAGACTTAGATCTGGTCGCATCTTCCTCTGTATCTTACTCCACAGTTTGCTTTCAGTACACCTCCACCCTTCGGCGTGCCAAGGCGAGGCTCACAGTTGATAGCAAGAAAGGCTCAGCATGGAAGATAAGTTCCTTGTCCAACCTGTGAGTGTTTCTGACCTGTTTATGGCTCGTTTTGGATCCGCTGCCATGTGAGCTAGATTCAGCTGCCACTGATTTTACCTGACTTCATTTATGAAGTGGCTGCACCAGCAGTGGACCCCTGAGCCCCTTCAGTGGTGAGTTGGAAGGCTGGCCAAATTTCAGTACTTTTCCATAGGAGCAGTGCTGGCCTGTATTTGTAAGTTCCTGCTTCCAGAGAGTCAGGAGAGGGTTTCAGTACTAAAGTTTTCAAAGAGAAGGTCTCTTGGTAGCAAGCAAAATATACCCTATCTGTGCTCATTCATCGAATCACTGATTAACTCTTGGTTGAAGTATCCTTTAAACCAGCCCTAAGGCAGGTGACTGAGGTGCTGAATTTCAACACGAATAGTTGAAATTCAGTTAAGTAGTAGTCCTCTTCTGGGAAGTCTTGGGTAGCTTTAATTATAAGACATTGTAGTGATGTTAATAAGTTTGTCAGCCACTGCCCATGGCACTCTCGTTCTCAGTATAAATGAGTCAGCTGAAGCATTAGGAAAAACTATGTGAGTGTAGAGATGATGAGGTGTTGGAAGAGGCTGTGGAGGAAAAGCTGGGCACTTTTCCTCACTGAAGGTCTTAAAGAGCATCCTGGAAGAATGCCTGCCAGGCATGACCTGCGTACACTAGTCTTGCTTTGCACAGAGGTGTGGGGAAGAAATATATTACAGGACTTTTTGAGATCTCTTTCAGCCTGGGATGGAAGAATAACACATTCATGAGTTAATAACCATTTCAGATAATTTTCTTACATCTCTCACTTCTGCATAATGAATGTTGCCTTAAGTGGTAATTTGCTTTCTCTTGCAGCCCCTTATCAAAAAGGCACCATGACTATAGTGAGTTGGCCCTCCCTGCCAGGTGCAGTAGATTAAGGACAGCAGTGAGTGATACAGCTTCAGAAAGCCCAACAAATGGGCTGTGCTCTGCTGGATGTCCTTGGACCTTTGTGTGGGTATTGGCAGTTGTGGAACAGAGCAGGGATCACTATGTTTGAAGGAAGCATTTGGGTGGAAAGCGTATCAGCTGGTGTTTGTTGGTGTGCACCTATCAAATGCAAGTCTTCAGAGGCAGCTGCATCTGCGTGATGATCTGCTGGTGTTCAGGGCTGGTTTTGGTTTTACTTCTGAGGGTCAACACAGCAAGCACAGGCAAGTGCTGTGCAGCCCCAGAGAGAGTGGAAACGCGCTTGGATCGCATCTTGCATTTATGCTGCACGGCATGTATCAAGAGTCACTGCAGTGGCATTTCTCAAACATTACAGTCTTGCCTCCTGCTCCAAATTCTGCTCCAGGTCACGAGCTGCAAATCTTGAAAACCTTTAGACTTGGGATTCTCCCCTTCCCCTTCAGTATTTCCATTTGTGTATGAGGCTTTCATGTGCAGCTGCAGCCAGTCTTGGGGGGGAGAGAGAGAGAGAGAAACTCAGCCTTGACCCAGGTGCATCCCTGTGTGGGTACTTTAGCGGTAGAAAGGTACAAGGATACTTTAAATAGCTGGTTAGGAGTCAAAATTGTGCAACCAAAAATAGTGCACCCTTCCCAAAAAAAGGATATATGTGAAGGGAATGGAAAGGAGCTTCAGTGCATGTTTTCATTTGCTACCTTTAGGTGTCTGACTTAAACGTTTGGCCTACGAGTGTAGGGATACTGCTGTCCTGCTAAGAGAGGCTGCTGCTTTGAGTCACTCTTGGCAGGAGCCTCTCTCCTTCCAGTAAAAACAGACAGACTAATTTTCTAAATTAGGAGCCATAATTAGTTACCAGAAATTGGGCAATGTAAATACCACCACCAAGGATCCTCCTGAAAGAGGAGAGCACTACTAGAATACTTACCTACTGGATGTACAGTTGTCTGGAGTCTGCTGCAGGTGGGGCACGATTTACACCAACCAGAAAGCCACCATAACTACTCTGGGCTTAAATTTGCCATTAGGTATTATCAAAATTAGGCTCCTGTGTTCTAGTATATAACTGGCTTTATTCTCAGTGTATGTGTACTGCTTATCTTTGCAGGTCCTAGTCTGCTCCTAGCAGACATCTGCTTGGAAAGCCTGAGTATTATTTTTGTTGATATTGTGGTCTCTCTGCAGGGTGGAGCAATAGTCTTTTTGCTGCTTCGTTCCTCTGCTGCTGGAGTTGTGTGTCAGGGATTTGTACAGCAGAGAGCCAGAGAAGAAAAGTGGGGCAGGATTTGGACTGCTGCTTGTTTTCCATCAATCTTCTTGTTAATGCTATTCCTCCAGGCATAAGATGCATCCTGAGCCCACTCTATTCCACCTTCTAATAGTTTCACCTCTTTTTCCAGTTTAAGGGTTTTTCTCTTTTCAGTCTGAGATTTATATTTTTATTTGTGAACACAGCAGCCTGAGAGTTGGGGATGTAGTTTGCCACAAAGGAGTAGGGTGAGTGTAAAGAAAGGACTGTTGGTAATGCCTTAGTTGTGTGGCGTGTGACAGCTTCAAGTAGGAGGAAGAAAGCTGGGAAATAAAGAGCTGAGCTACTGGCACACCTTAGCTTGTCTAGGCTTGGAAAGCCCACCACATTTGGAAAATTATTGCAAGGAATCACTACCTGGCTGGTCATTTAGGTGGTGAACACTTCTTCAAAAAAGATGTTCTTCTGAATTAAAGGCATCTGCACAGCACTGTCATTTTTGGAATAACACCCCTTGTGAACAAGTCTGACAGTAGATTAAGACTTCTCATGAGATCAGAAACCAAATGCGTTCGTGCATTGCCCAACAGGGAGAGTGAAAGTCCCCACCCTACGTGTTTGTACAGTTAAACATGGACTAGAAAACAGAAATGCAGAAGATGTGGGATTTGGGTTTTTATTTTTAACTTCCAATTCAGTGTTACATCCACAAGACCATCAGATCTGTATGACAACGTGCTGCGTGTGTATGGTCATCTGGATATTCAGCGTCAGTACACCAGCTGACTGTTCTCAAGTGTGGTTACACTTAAAATGTTCTGGAGCAAAGAAAGCTGAAGTGCTCAGAAAAAAACTGTGAGAGAAACAGAAGTGAGAGAGATTTTACCCTTGTATTAGAAAGTTAAAGCAAAGTGCTTGGTTTCATTTTTGACTTCACATTATTTCTGGAAACACCAGTCCTATCATGCTGGTAAGAAATTTGAGGAGTGTTACAGGAGTTCATTCAGATCCTTGCTTTTGTACTGCACAGTAACAGGTTAGTAATATTAATGACACATTTAGGACAATATAGGCAAAAACATTACTTTTCTGTGAAGTGATGGTGTTAATCACTTCAATGTCCTGTAAAAGCTGTTGTGGGCATTTACAGAGGATGCTTGTTCTGCTCTCAGACCACTTTATGGCCCTGTGTAGGTAAACATGTAAGTGGCTGCTTAGGGGAGGACATGGGCTGTTGTTTGGTGGGAAAACAGCAGAAGTATTAGCTCCAGGATGGGTTATTACCATGCCCAACGCTCATTTTAGATACTTGAAACTTACTGACTTGGTATATTCAGTTGTGTTCAGCCTATCTATGTGTGTATATCTGTCATTTAAATGGTGTAAGGCAGAGGACACAGGAATTGCATTCTCTGCTTACCTAAAGACACTGAATCCATGCTGTATACAAGGTAAAAATCCACATTTTCCTTTTTTTGATGTAACAGTCTTTCTAAAGATAGGACACATAAAACATGACTCAGTTCCCTACATGCTACTAGTCTCATATATGCAATAGTAGAAGGCCATCTCTTTGTGACAACCAGAAAGAAATGCATTTTTTATCACCTTTACTCACTGTGGGTAGTGCCTTACTCATCATAACCACCCATTCAGATCAGTCAGGCTATTTGTGGAGTACAGCATTATTCACTGTGTGGGAGACTATCAGAGATCGGTCCCTATTTAAGAAGATTTCTCTTGTTTCCAGTGGGATCACCTCATTTATTCAGGGAACCTTTGTAAAAAGGACTCCCTGCTGTAAATGAATTGTGATTTCAATGGAGTAGCGTCCAGTTGTGGCAGCTTAGGAACCACCACTATGCTCTTAAGTGCATGAGCTCAGGCTGTCCTAGAAAAGAAACCTGGGTGGATTTTATGGTGCGCTGTGGTTCTAGATTTCACCAGGGCAGGATCTGAACCAAAATGCTTTGTGAAAATACCAGAATATTCATCCTGACATGTTTCTCTGCTTTTGCTGAAATACTGTATAATACCTACCTTGCATTTGATGAAGGATTAGATAAATGGCACCTGCAAATCTGTCTCTCTGATACCTGATATGTCACTCTTTGGAGGAAGCTCCATTTATAACTATTGTTTTATTTGTTTTGATGAAGATGCCCAAGTTTGTTAGCTCCTGCAGTGTTCGATTGAGCTGAATGGTCTGATCAAGGGAAGTTGGAAAGTTGCTATGAAATTTTCGTCTGCTTTGGTAAAAGTCAGCTCAGTGCACAGAGTTGGTGAGATGCCAAGAAGATGTGTTTTTCTGAAGCCTGAGCTCTGTTTTGTGTGAATGTCATGTAAGGACTGTGAGGTACAATGAGGGAAGCCCTTTTCTCATCTTGAAAATCCTAGCAGTGAATTAATGTAAGACTAGCTACTGCTCTTCCATGCCTTGCTGTAGCTCACTGGTGACTCAGGATCGAAGAGGAGCTTTTGCCAGCCGAGTGACTGGAAAGTTATTGTGCGGTGCTCCTAGACAGAGACTGCAGTTTTAACAGCAGCCTGCTGTTGGAGCCAGCAGAAATTTAGCTAGTGCTTTTCACAGTTCTGCTATATTTAATTTTTGTAACATAATTCCTATGAAGTGGATGCAAAATAATCATATATAGCCTGTGCAACTCGGTACGGAGCAGTCAGAGTTTGGGGCAGAATCCTCAGTCATGCTGAGAGCTTCATTGGAGTGCTCCCCTGGAAAGATGTGAGAGGCTGCACATTCAGTTTGGCTTTGCTTGCTTTGCAGTTTGCATGATTGGGTTCCCCCGTCCCAGCCTGGATGCAAAGCCTCTTACGGACCACCAGAAGGTGCCTCTGGTTCCTTTGTGTCTTATTAGTGCCTGTCCATCTAAAGAGGTGCATGATAGGGAAATTTCCTATTTTAGTATTCTGAAGGAACATACAAATTGACATTAACCTCTTGTGAAAGATGAATTTTTGCAGTCATGATAGATTTTTCTGGTTTGATTCTATCACTTCAAAGTTACTTTTAATGCACGATAATAAGCTTAACTGTGCCTCTCCATACACCGTAAGCTAATCCGTACTATTACCTGGCTGATTAAATTACAGTGATCTTTTTTATTTATAAGCACAGTATTTTGTTACGCAAGAGTCAACAGACAGTAATTGGAATTTTCTGATGCTTTTTGTGCATGGAACTATAGCACTAAACTTTCTCAGTCTTGAGCTTTCTCTTTTGTTATAGATAATGTATTTACCCAGATTTTTTTTTTCTGTGAATGATTTTTTAATATAAATTTTCCATTCCTTGTCCATTAATATCATTTGGCACAAAGATAGACTAATTGAGTGGGCAGGCACAGTGACAAGGATATAAATCTTTTCCAGTGACGGTGTCTTGAAATAGCAATCAGTTAAGATATCATCACTGCAGTGTAATATTGTGGGTAGATCTTGCTGCCTTTCTGTGATGATATGAGCATAGCGTTGAATCCATACATGTGTGTATGCATATATATGTATTGGTGTGTACATGCATATATACCTGGATGTATTGTGTGTGCAGAGAGCTCGTGCATACTGATTTTGGATCTGTCTGTCACTGAACCATTAGGGTACGGTGGATGTTATCACATAGAGCTCTAAGCAAAAACCAGTCTCTGCCTGCTTTCTGTCCAGCTTCAGCCCCCTTGTAACACGTCCTGTGTGCAGTCAGCGTCAGCTGGTGCCCACAGTGCTCAGGAGGGAGGCGAAGGCCTTGACTGTGAGGAGTGTGATGGTCCTGCCTGCAGATCTGGGTGGCTTGGGCACAAACGACACTGAACGTGTTTCAGCCCCGTTTGCTGGTGGTTTTTGCGGATTTGGCTTTCCCCAAGCACCACCTCAGTGCCATGGTCCTGCAAAGCAGCTGTTGTCATGCTCTGGTCCTCAGCTTGTAATGTGGATGTGGTCCTCCTAGGCCACGTTTAGCCATCCCAGGCCCATTTAACAGCCCTGCAAGTCCTGATCTGGGTTTCACCAGCTGTGAACTCAAGATTTGAAGCCAGATTTCAAAAGGTTAAATGTACACTTGTCTTGTTTTATTTCCTCATTGATTTCCACCAGCAGGTTCCTGGTTAGCTACCTTCTTGCCTAGCCCCCAAGAGAAGCACTTTACTTGCACTGTTTCTCCTTTCGTCAGACCCTAAACTGAATAATGGCAGTCTGTGAACTCAGTCCACTTGTGTCGTGGTTTAACCCGAGCTAGCAATACAACCACGATAGCCACTCGCTCACACCCCACACTCCCCCCGCCCCGCCAATAGCTGAGAAAATCAAACGAGAGGGGAGAAACTTGGATTGAGATAAACACAGTTTAATAAAATAACAAAATACTAATACACTACTAGTAAACATATATATACAAAATAGAAATAAAACATACTCAAGGCAATTCCTCACGAACACAACTGAGCAGCCAGTCCCAGGAAGCCACACCCTGGTCCTGAAAAGAGGGAAAAAGGCGGAAAGGCTCAGAGGCCTCCGCAAAATGGCAAAAAGACGAACTAAACATCCCACACCAAACTCCCCTAGCTGTGCCCTAGAGCAAGCAAAAGCGAGAATGTCCCAAAGAGCCTGAAACCAGAAGGCCCTGACTCCTTAAATAATTAGCATGACATTAATGGGATGGAATACTCATCAGCCTGGATGTCAGTCAAGCTCTGTCCCCCTTCCTCAATGCCTCACACCTGTGGGCAGAGTGCTCAGAGTGTCCTTGGCTCTCAGACCAGAGCAATTAAAACCATTAACTCTGTGCTGTTACCTCTTGTTCTCAAACTAAGTCAAAATAATGAGCATGCTAGCTATGAAAAAGAAAGGTTTCTAACTGCATGAAGAAAATTAACTCATTTGCAGTCAAACCAGCACAACTTGGAAAAGCTGTGAAATGCCAGAGCAGGGGCAGCAGTCATGAAGACTGCACAGGTCTTGTCTTCCATTTGTTGTGGTCACCTGCTGATCAATGCAGGGAGCTGCAAAGAGAGAATGTTTGTGTTGCCCTTCTTCCACTGCCATGTTCCAGCTATGGGATCACAGCTCACAATCTGGTTTTGCATTCACTGATGTATTTACTCTGTTTAATATAAGAAAAAATCCTCCAGGAGCCCACCTGGCTCAGATATGTCTGTCAGTCATGGTTCCCTGCCCTCTTGAGCTAATCGCCCTGTCTTGTTCATGCTGCCATGGGGCCAGTGACGAGACAAGTCAGGGACTCAGCAACCAGGGAATCTCTGGGTCACTGATGGCACAGCTGCAGAAAAGGATTTTCTTGGAGAAGAGACTATAACAGGCGTGGTTTCAGAGAAAATGTAATTTGGCAAACACGTCAATTGCCATTTTAAAAATGGCATGTTCTGTCAGAAACACTTCTTCTGAGCACTCTTGCTTGCTTTAGATTTAGAGATGTGCCCTTTGATGCGGAGAGTAGGCTTGGAGCTGGAGGTCCTTCCTTTGAGTGTCCACCGTTCTGAGGGAGAAGCTGTTTTCTGAATCACAGGGTTCAAGCCTGACTGCCTTTGTTCTGTCAGAGTTTGCTGCCACATGTTGTGCTCTGGAGCCTCTGGCACGTACGGCGCCCTCCCGGCTGGAGTGCAGGCAGTGGGGCTTCTCGTGGATCGTGAGTCATTCCCTTCTCGCTGTGCAGCCGCTCTGCTTAACCACGGGAGCACGGTTTAAAACCAGAAGCCAATGAAACACATGATACCCAGCTATCTGTAGCATGAAACGGTATGTTAGCTCTTCAAAGACAGCCTGGAGCCTCGTGGTCGTCCTCTCGAACAGATCCTGCTCTCTGCTAAACATAAAAAGACATCATGTAAATAGCCTCACTTGCATCAAAGTCAGTTCACCAGCTGTGGATCTGGGTCCACATGTCTGGTATGTTCTTTACCAACAGAGATAATGATATTTAAAGTGACCTTTACTGAGGTTTTTGGTTCTCTCTTGTCTCTTAGTGCATCTGGCTCCATTATTTGCTTCCTAACCATTACTGTAACATCTTTTTCTTTTGGGGAGCTGTTTTAAAATAAAAATCTAGTAGATCTGAAAGCGTTAAAGCAGAAGTGTTCAGCAACAGGGAGCAGAACAGGCTGTTTCTGATTCTGGTTGCTTATAGCTGAATTCAAAAGCAGCTGACACATCGGTCATCTTGTATGCCGTTCTATGATTCTGGCTTCATTTTAAGATACGATATGCGATGTTTGTCTGTGTAAAAGGTCATAATGAAAACAAGAGTGTTGGAAGAAATAAAGTGGTTTACTTTTCATGGGTGTTTCCTCCTTCCTAGTTTAATGAAACACTGTATCCTTATGTAGCTCCAGACAATAAACTCATCTTCAAGCAGTTACAGTTAAAAAATTAAGCCTAATGAGCAGTTTAATATAAGTGCCCCATACATTCAACTAGTCAGCACTGACTGTGCTGAAAAAACTGACCATTTAACAAGTTGCTGGTGTAGTCTGAAGTATGTGGTTTTTTGTTGTGTAAAGTAGTATCAAAGTCATGCTAGGAGACATCAAAATTACTTCAGTCTGCTGAGTTCTCTGATACAAAACCACAAGCTTTGGAACATTTGAAAGCTGAGTTTCTGAAGGTTTGGATAAATTTGTCTTTTGCTGGAGTCCTTTAGATCTGAATAAATCTTACCAAGAAAAGCCTTTTTTTGCTTTTTCATCCTCAGTGACCCTGTCTCTTATCAGAAGTCCTCTTTGGTATGCTACTATAATACATATTTAGAACAAAACATGTTTGCACCAAGCACTGAGTGTCAATCTGAAAATGGACCAAAGCTGTGGATTCAGTTACAATTTTTGCAAATGAGTGATTGGATTTGGAACAAAACCCTTCCCAAAGTGGGGAGACAGGCTGTTTCATTGAAGCGAGCTGACACTGCTCAGAAGGCAATGTCACGATTTAATAAACAATGCTTTTTCATTCTCCCTTCTTAATTGTGGAAGTCAGTCGGAGTTCAGCTCTTGCATGTTAGGCAACAAGGAAAAGCAATTTCCTCTTCATCCCTTTTGCTGACTTTTTCTCACAGTATGTATAAAACTAACGGGTGATTTTTTTTTTTTCCTACCTGTTTCAGTAACTAAAGTTACAACAAACAATTCAGGATTGCACGTAATACTGATAGCGTGTTTAGAAAGTTTACGTTGCCCTGTAGCAGCCCACATATGCTTCACCATATGGAGTTTTTCAATGTGAACCTCCTGTTATCCTCTGTAGCTGTCAGGAGCTGAGGAGGGTGCTTGGGTGGGTGAGCAGCACCCTTGTCCTGCCTTCGCTCTGCTGGGGATTAGTGGGCTCCAAAACAGGTCCCAGTAGCCTCTGCTCTGATTTTCAATAGGCTGAGCATCCGATCTGCCTGGTTTAGTGACCTGTTTGTCCATGGCTCGCTGAACTCACCCAGCCACGGCCGTTTTCATCCAGTTCTCAACCCAGCAGCTCATGGGGCTGCCAATTCTCCTCGTCTCTTCCCTGCTGGCAAAGTTGGGTAGGTGGACTCGCCCATCGAGTTTTCGCCTGTTTGCCCACAATGTGGGGCTGATCTTTGTAGGGCAGCGTTGCTCTGGCAGCACAGTCCTGCTCACTGCAAATAAACCTGCTGCGGTAATTCCTGAGAACAGAGTGTGTGCTGCAGGGGTTTCTGTGTGTGTGTGAGTCCTCTCAGGGTACATCACTGGACTTTCGGTACCTTCCACCTTGGCTAAAGAGCTTTCCTAGTTTTTGTAGGCATGCAACTGCATCTTGGTTCATGGTTCTGCAGTGTCTTTTACTTTTCAAAGGCAAACTCTGTCCTATTCTTATCTTCTCTGCAGATTTGCAATCTTCCTTCAGGAAAAAGATGTCTCCTTGCAGCTTTTGTTTGTTAAACTGAGGAGAAAGAGCAACCCTCCCAAAACCAAAGCAGTGTCCTTTACTGACAGTATGGCAGTGATTCAGGCTAACTGGGTGGCAAGCACAAATCCTGTCTCGACCATATCGTGTCTTTTCAGAATATCATTACAATAATGCACGTTTCACGTGGTGATATTTACTCAGTGTTCCAGCCCTGGAAAACCTCCTGTTACTGGACACTCACCAAGTTGTTAATGGATAGTTTGGAAGCAGCCATCAAATGTGGAAAGATTTATAAACACAAATTAGCTATCTTCTTGCTTCTTCCTGGATCACTGGACCTAAATCACGTATTTGGAAAAAGGTTTAGGTTTTCTCCTAAATTAGGCCCGAAGTCCCAGACCTACCCATACTTCCTACCAGGCTTATTTCTCTGTTGCCAGAAACAGGCACAGAGAATGTAAAAAAGGTATTTCCAAGATTAGCCTGTTACCCAGAAACATCTGGAGCAGAGCGATTTGCCTAGAGGGATGGGTGGTGAACATATTCTTGCTGCTCTTAGTTCATCCCCATGGCTGCCATTTGAGGCTTCTCTATTATTTTCTAATAGCTTTTATTTTCAGATGCTTTTCTGGCTAGCTGTCCTTGCGCATCTCTCTGACTTCTGGGATCCTGAATTCTTTGAAATGCAAGAAATACTGGCTGTAATTCTTTCATTCTCTTTTTTTTTTTTTAAGGTATCTTCAAGTGTCTGTTTATGAACCTCCAAAATGGTACCTCTCTAATCTGATACTTTCATTGCTGCTAGTGCATAATGCCTTGCATTTTCTCACTTTTCTACCCTGTTACTACAGTGTTTTGCTGCTTAAGTACAGTGGAGCCCCTGTGAAGGCAGGAAGATATGGCTCTTCTAAAAGTCAGCTCTGTAGTGAAACAGCAAAGCATCACATGTATTGATAGTGGTGGTGGCAGGGAGGTTCCTGGGTTGTATGATAGACTTTAATACTACAAACCAGCCAAGTTCTGAATTTGTATTCTTTCAGGGGACTGCATTCACAAACACCCGCAGCCACCTTTTCAGACTCGGTGATGGGATTGGTACTGTTGCTAATTCTGTGCTGTGATTCAGAAAGGTTACCTGCTTTACATGAGCTGCATCAATGACAGTGGCAGCATTGCTGGTGAGAAGCAGCATCCCATCAAAGCTGTACATTGCATAAAGCAGCAAGCATGCCTCAGTACTGTCAGTAACCCACTTCCTGTGGCCCTATTAATTTGCAGACAGAAAAGGGTGATATTTAGGCAAAAGACGCTCTTTAGCATGTAGGACTGTTAGCATAATAGAAGAGGGCTGGCGTACCTCCAGCCTGCTCCCTCTGACCCAGGGCAGTTTTGTTGTGAGAGCGCAGACCCAGAGGAGCTCCTCCTCCCAGCTGGGAGCACCTGGCAGTGGGTGCCATCCTGCCGCGTCTGCACACTGGTTTCCTTGGCACTGGTGTAAATCCAGAGTGACTTCAGCGAAGCCACGGACACAGGCTGTTATCACACACAGCTGAGAGAAATAACACTAAATGAGAGAACTGGGAAGTTCGACAAGATCAAGTGCCGGATTTTGCACCTGGGACACAGCAGCCCTGGCTGTACATACAGACTGGGGGACAAGATGCTGGAGAGCAGCTCCATGGAGAAGGATCTGAGGGTTCTGGTCGATGTCAAGTTGAACATGAGCCAACAGTGTCCCTGGCAGCCAAGAGGGCAACCGTGTCCTGGGTGCACCCAGCACAGCATTGCCAGCCGGGCAGGGAGGGGATTGTCGCACTCTGCTCTGCACCGGTGCGGCCTCACCTGGAGCACTGGGTGCAGTTCTGGGTGCCATAGTATAAAAAAGATACTAGGCTGCTAGAGAGTGTCCAGAAGAGGGCTACGAAGTTGGTGAAGGGTTTGGAGGGGAAGCCGTATGAGGAGCGGCTAAAGTCACTTGGTTTGTTCAGCTTGGAGGGGACTGAGAGGAGACCTCACTACAGTCTACAGCTTCCTCACAAGGGGAGGAGGAGGGACAGGCACCGAACTCTTCTCTCTGGTGACCAATGACAGAACCCGAGGGAATGGCAGGAAGATGTGCCAGGGGAGGTTTAGGTTGGACATCAGGAAAAGGTTCTTCACCCAGAGGGTGGTGGAGCCCTGGGACAGGCTCCCCAGGGAGGTGTCACAGCCCCAAGTCTGACAGTGTTCAAGAAGAGACTGGACAACGCCCTCAGACACATGGTGTGAACTGTGGGGTTGTCCTGTGCAGGGACAGGAGTTGGACTCAATGATTCTTGTGGGTCCCTTCCAGCTGAGGACATTGTATGATTCTATGAAATTATGCTTCTTGTGTTAAATGCTGTTACTGCTAAAGTTTTTTGTCAGAACTTTATTTGGTTTCTATGGCCTCTGTTTCATGCCTATGTTTGTTTTGATATATCTGAATGCCAAATAAAAACTGCGGCAGCCACTTTAAACAGAGGAGAGGCTTGAGATGAGTGTACGGAATTAGAGGAATAGCAGGAGACTGTTTTGGCTGCTGTATTGTTAGAGCCACTGGTGCAACCTGTCAGATAGTCTTAAACCATAGCAATAAAAGCGTGTATTTTCTGGAAAACTGAAATGTTACTTTCTATACTTTTTTTTTCAGTAGGGCATGATAGGGAGCTGGTTAAGACTTGGCCCTTTTTACAGAGCATCTTGGAAGCAGTTTAGGAAAGCAGATGAACTTCTTATAAGTGTTAGATATTGCCAGAGCTGCTGGAGAAGACCTCATGGCACCTCTGCACTGCACTGGCATTGGGACGGCCAGAGGCTCCAGGGGCTGGAGGGCTGAGCAGGGACATAGGGAGTCTCCTGTGTCCCATTGCCTGGCCAGAAGAGGGTTAAGGACTGCCCATCCACTCGATGATTCAGAGGGATCTGAAGGGAAAAGGTGTGCCTTTTTTTCCAGGAAATCAGAAGACATACAGGGGAGATGCCTTTGGGAGATGCTACTTCGGTTGTAGGAAGGAGCTGTGTTTTATATTACTTGGGCATTGTCTTTATCCGAGTAAGTAATGCCCAGAGGAAAAGAGCCAGTGTAGACTTTGAGGCCAGAGTGTGGTGAGATTTTCCTAGACAGGTTAACAAGTTCTTTCCAATTTGTAGTGTCTTTGACTTTGACAGCAGCTTTGCCACTGCACAGTGAGCTGTTGCGTGGGAGCTGAGCCTACTTGCATAATCCAGTCGCCAGCTCAGTTGTTTTCTAGTTGTAAATTGATCAGGCCATTGATTTGTTGCAGGCATCAGAATTTAGAGGGATTTTAAGTGTGGGAGCCTGCCCTAAAATCTGGTTTTACATTGTTAATTTAGGAGCATAAAGCTGCATGTGCTACTTGCCCTTTTTCTAACAGCATTTAATAACGGTCATTTTGACTGTTGGTTTGGGGTTTTTTTGTTGCTTGTTTGTTTGTTGTTGTGTTTTTGGTATTTTGAGGGGGTTTTTTTTAAGCAGAAGATATTTTGTCTGCTTTTTAGAAAGGCAAACAGTCCAGCCAAACTTATAAAGAAAATCACCTGGTATAAGCTTGGGGACCCAGATGTGCTTTTCCGAGTACAGGAAGGAAGCTGTTGCTTGGCAGAAATGGAGCATAAACAAAGAAAGAAACAGTGGGAATGTGATTACCAAGCACATGGAAAATTACTTTCAAGCAAGTCTCTTTAAGATCAAGAAGTGTTAAGATGGATCCTGTTCACACTGACCACAAGCAAGTCACCACTGACCCAAGTCCAGCTGAGCAGTACGAGCTAGGAAGAAAAGCAACCACACACTAGTTTGCAGAACTGAGTTTTTCTATGCCGTTAATTCTGAACTAGGCTGTGTAAGGAAGAGGCAAGACACCTTAGAAGGGAGGTATAATAGCTTTCTTCTGGGAAGAAATTTGAGGATTTCCTCTTGTTTTGGCATGGCTGAGTGGCAGCGGTAAATGTGCCATCACAAATGATACAGCAGCAGTTCCCTTCTCCAGATTGTCACACCTTGCATGGAGCCAGCGACTCTGTGGCTGCCAAGGGCAGACCACAGTCTGAAGTTATTTGTGGGGAGCCTCCAGGTTGCTGTGACATTTAGTGGTTCAATACAGGAGGAGTTGCTTAGAGCCGCCTCTGTATCTACCCGTTCAAAAATTCCCTGCCCTCTCTCAGAGGTGACTGGCCACAGCACTGTTGGATTTACTGGTCTTGCTGCAAACGCCAGACAGCCTGAGCAAGTGCTGAAAGACTGACTTGCCTTTGTAGTACGGGGTGATGAAAATGTAGGAATTATGAACCGAAGGATAAATAGGGCTGGAGGGACCTGCAGAGACTGTCAAGTCTTTTTCCCAGGCAAAACTGTTCCTGGCACCTCACTGTCTCATGTGCCACCAAAAATGCCGTGTGCCTTCACAACAAGCATGGCCCCACGGTGTCTTTCCCAGCCAGGAGCCCGCGCACATCCCCTCATCTCGAAGGCCACCTCAAACCCCTTGCAGGGCCAGTTGTTTGTGAGCCTTGTTCTTCAAATTCATCCCAAATTTTTCTTTCGGCTCATAATACCCAACCACGGAGGGCTCCCTTAATAACTGTTTGAAAGTGAGAAAAACACACTAGTCTGAGCACTGGCTCCCAGACCCCAAATGCACTGTACCCCCTACCCAGACCAACTCTGGTACATGCAATAAAAAAAAATGTTACTTTCCAGTCTTTGTGTCATGTACTGCCAGAATTTACTGCAGGCTATCTCTTCCCTCTTAAATAAGGCTGGACTTTTTTCTGTGCACAGTGTGTGCCCCGCATAGTTCCTCCCCTGCTTGGTTACCCCGAGACATGTAGGCGGCGTCTCTGGGTGCCCTGCTTCTCCCAGCCCCTCGTGGGGGAGGGAATGTGGACCCCTCGCCTTGGCACGAGGCCCCCTGGGGTGTATCATGTCCCCCAAGACAGTGTTCGTGCCGCCTGACGCATGAGCATTGCCTCCTATGAGGATTTCAACAGTTTCCCACAGTGACGGTGTCTCCAATAGCTGAAATTTCTCATCTAATGAAAAATCTTCGTGTCTCAGCAGATGCTGTGTCTTCAGCAAACTATGGACTGTCAAGTGTAGAAGGTGATGTTTATGCATACATTTTAATCCTTGTTTGCACAGTACTGTGAAGGTGTGAAATGCCTGAGAAATGCTGGCTTCTTATTGTTACTATTATCATTGTCATTTTAATTTTCCATCATTTTGAATATCAGTTATTCATGAGAAATCAGTGCAACAACTGGGAATTCTTCCAAAGCTTTGTAGTTCATATTTTTTTCAGTCACGTCATGCCAGGTGTCTTGGGGGAATCTGATCTGCCACAAACCCAGAGAAGTCACTGTAGAACTATATACAGAAAGATGCAGGCTGATACACTGCAGCTGGTGACACCAGCAGATATTTGCAAAACTCTTCCTTCAGCATGGGGGCCAGGGAGGAGCACGTGCTGTGGAGAACAGCAGCAACATGAATAGCCTTGGGAGCAGGCTTTGGCTGAGGTGCGTTTTGTGGTTACCACTTAATTTAGCAATATCGGGAAAACCCACGAAGGAAAAACATTTGGGTATTTTCCAGCTGCGGAATGATGCGGGAAGAAGCAGGGCTGTAGTTAAGCATGCTTGCCTACTGAAATATGTGTATGGTCACTACGGGATACTGTAACTAGCAACATCTATAGGCCTATTTTTAAAGTTAAAGCTGTAATTCTGTGCTAGTGTGCCTGATGTCTACACCTGTGCTTGGCAAACCTGCTTCCGCATGGCAGGTTTAGGTTCGGTGCAGCTTCGGAAATTCTGCTTTTACTATGCTCAGCTGCCATCAGCTGAGAAATCTTTGCCAAACTTGAGCGTATCTGAGCCCTGTGCAGAATGCACTGAGTGATTTCCATCACCAGCAGCCCACTGTTGCAAAGATTTACTTTATTCCTTACAGATTAATTACAGAGAAGAGTGAACTGGCCTTGGTTTTTTTTCTTCTGATTGCACAGTGCCAAGAAGCCACTAAAAAGAAAAGGAAAGAGTGCAAGAGATTGTGTGTGACAGGAATAGGGTCTGTCACAGAGCTGCAGGTTATTTCTTGCTGGTGCACTTTGGTAAGTGGCTGGAACTGGCTCTGATTTTCTCGGTGCTGCCCAGCTGCTTTGATCAGCCATGAAACTGTTAACAGTGTTGACAATTAAATTATTGTCGATGGGCATTGCACTTTAAACTTCGCGTGACAAACAGTGGCAGATCACACCCATCAGGGCTATTGTTTCAGGCTTTCTTTGGATATATCGCCATGTGGAATCACGCTGTGCTTCTTTTCAGGATTTTCTTCCACAGTCCCCGTGGTTAGAGAGTTGCTCTGGTTTTCCGAGCAAGAGCTGGGATCGCAGACAGCACGCTGGCAGCGTGTGGGAGGTGTGTTTCATTGCCATGTGCCCCTGGAGCAGAGGCTTTGCGTGCGGGTGTCTTCTCTGGGTCCTGTGCTGACCTGCAGCCTGGAGGAGCGTAGCATCCAGGAGGGGACCAGGAAGGCTCTGCGTGTAGCAGGCAGCGTGGATCTGGGGTAGGGACGGTGGCTCTGAACGCAGGTGTCGCGTGGGAGAGGAGTGATTGCCGTTTGAGACAGCGAGCGCCGCGGTGAGTGTCCTTTCCTTCTCCTTCCCCAGGCTGATCCCAGCCTTCCTATTTTCCTGTAGTTCTTTAAAATCTCCCCTCCTGCAGGCTCTTTCTTAGCTCCTTTCAATCTCTACTTTTTTTACCTGCCCTCCTCCTCTCATCTCTCATTCTTCTCCTTTCAGTCTCCTCTTCTTTCTTTGTTTCTGTCCCTGTGCCTGTGAGGCTGGACACAGTCTCATGCAAATGCAGTGGGTTCTTTGTAGCCTTATGCTTTAGGAACGGTTGACTGGCAGAAATTGTCTATAATGGATTGAGAAGTACCTGAACACCCTATTTGCATTTCTGCCTGTCTGCTCAAAACGCTAGCATTCAGCTCCCTTGAGGCTTGAATTCTGCTAGAAGCAGCTGTGGCAGTGGCATCCTGTGATTTGCTTCTTCAGTTGACATTTTCAGGAATTTGGTCTGATACAATGAGAGTTGGACATTTTACTGCCCTTTGGTGCTAAACAACTTAGGTAACCCCTACCCACATAAAGGGATGGAGTCCTCTAGACATAACTGGCTTTATTAGTGAGAGCCCACATGAGAGTGTACATCTTCCTTATATTGTTGTTGTTGTTATTATTATTATTCAGTGGTCTTTGTTGATTTGTGGTATATTCTATTCAGCTAAAACCCTGATCAGCCCAATTCTGCTCTGTGTCTGGATTGCATGTAGAATTAGGAGTTTTAGTAGCAATTTCAAGATCAGGAGCAAATCGTCTACAAAATTAGGTCTTGCCTATGTAAAGAAGTTGCATTACTTTTAACCACGGTTCTGTAACATTGATGTAACTCTCCCCTAGTACGAATTCAGGTATGCCAGTATGAACATGCTTGTACCAGCGTAGCGTCTTTCCCTGTGGGAAAGGAGAACAAGCTATTCCAGCATTGAGCACTTTTATTTGGCTCTACCTCCACACTTTTGTTTTATTGGCAGAAATATACCAGCAAACAATATTTGTAATTTAACGTGGCTGAACTGGTACAAAATCATGTACAGAACAAGTCTTGGTCTGCAGACTGCCTCAGTAACTCCTTGACAAGCAAGTGTTGAATATGCCCTGTATTTGTAATCTTTGTGACTGGAGGTACAGTGGAAAGATTTTGTGTTACTGTCGTTATGTGTTCACAATTAAGAAATTGAGAATTGGTCAGTGTGTTGGCTATAAAGTCATGACTGTGAGTCATGGCTGTAGTTTATTTTTAAATAAAGTACGTAAGACTTTATTCACTTTCAGACTGGTAGCTGACCTTTGTTTTTATTTGCAGCATATTGGCAGCGTAACAGAGCTGTGGCAGAGATGCAAATTCCAGTAATGCTTACTTGGAAGTGCGTTTGAGCTGGCAGGGAAATACAGAGATGTTCTAGCAATGCTGAAAATCTGGGTCCTGAAAAGCCAGTTGCGCCAATGAAAAGTAAGTGCCTGGTGGCTGTGAAATACTTGGCATTTGTATCTGTGGTCATCTGCCTCAGTCACTGGCAGGGCAGGGCACTCTGGGGATCAATGGGTGACAGGTACAGAGAGAAACTTTTAAAAAATCCAATCAGGTAATATAATCCCAAATATCATGGTTTATTTTCAGACTTTTCCCAGTACTGCTGCTTATCTAGATGATCGGTGTGTCCCTTGTAGCAAGAGCCATGTAGGAAAGACTCTTGGTGTTTGCAAGCAAAGAAGAAACGCATTTGATGTGGAAACACTTATATTCAGAGTAATTGAGGGGAGGCAGTGCCAGGACCAGCTTAGGGTCTTCTGGAGAGGAACTGACTTACTGGCATATAACTGGCAGGTGTCTGGAAACATGGGACCTAACTAAAACTTCTAGGTTTTCTTCTACCACAGAGTAAATAGAGCGATATGACCCTTTTCTGCTGCAAGATAAGAGGTTATTTTAAGGCACGTGATGGTGAGGTGAAGGAGTCTGTTGGGAGGAGAAGGGCTGGTCCTGTTAGGGGACTGCGAAGCTGTGCTGGAAGGAACGCGCTTTATTGTGCTGCTTGTTGGCACAGTTACATTGCCAGGCTGTTGAGGGAAATAAATGTTTGCAGAACCTACTAGTTACTTCCTGGGAGTTAGTGTCACCTCCATCTCATTTAATTCCCACCTTTTCTTATTGTGAGTGCCATTTCAGTGCTGCATTTCTCAACTTCATTACCTCCAGACTGAGCGCTGCTTCGGAAGCAGCTTTCTGAGCTGCAAGCGGCTTGTTTTGCAGAGCAAGGAGGAAAACTTCTTTGCTGTTTTTTCCCCAAGCTCGTTGACTCCCTGTGACTGTGATGATGGTGGAGGTGGGTCCCATGAGCAGGCTGGGGGTGGGTGCTGCTGGGGCTGTCGGGGTGGCACAGGCTGGCAGCGGTTGGTAAAACTGGCCTGCGGTCATCAGGAGCAAGCAGCTGAGCTGTAACCCAGCCCAGTGTCCAGCTCGCCATGGTCTGTGCTGCTTCTTTCTAGGAGGAAAGTGATCTGTGACGGTGCTTTTGCTGGTTTAAATTACTTCTTTCCCTGGGTTGACTCACGTGTTTTGCCTGCTCCTTTTGCATCAGGTGGGAACCACAGGCTGTCAACAGCTGATCTTTCTCCTTAAAGAGTTCAGCAACATTGGCAGCCATGGAAGAAGAGGCAGAGGCATCAGACAGGTCCTTGCCTGTAGTTCTTGGCAGTGAGGCTTGCAGTTGGGGCAGTTAACGTTACATTGACAGACATTTCAGCTCAGCCCTGCTCCCACATGAGTCTGCAGAAGCCACTGTTGAGCAGTTTTGAAAAGCTCCTTTTTATTATCTTATCGCCTCCACTTTTAACCAGACATGAAATTGTTCATTATAAAACACCCAATCGTCCTTACAGCAATCACATCACTGATGTCTGTGGTGATGCGTTGTGAGCTGCACAGGAGAGAATCATTAATATCTGTGTTTATACATTTCCCTAAAGATGAAGAGATGACTGCAGTGGAAGATTAGTTTTGCTGGGAAGGGCACTGAATGAGCTGACCTGTTCAAGGGGAAGACATTAAAATGCTGTGCTCTTTAGTTTTGTCTGCTGCACTCAGACATTAGCTAGTTTGGTCTGTTGCTCTTCAGCAAATATGTTTGGGTCCAAGTGCTGCTTGAGGTGGTTAGAAACCCAGTATGCTTCTTGAGGCAGCGGCAATTATTTGTTACATGTTTGTACAGCTACTAACACTTTTCGTTGCTGTGCCAACTGATTGCTAATGGTTGCGCAATAGTATTTATTACTGGCAACTGGTAATAGCAGTTTGTGTTGATGCCCTGTAGGGGAATTCAGTATGTGCACACAGCCATGGGACATTAAAGGTTTTGTACCTTTTAGAGGCACCACAAAATCTGTACAGACCATCTGCCATTTTAGGTGCTTCCTTACTTCACTTCAGAGATATTTGTTTATTCCTTCCCTTGTTACCCTCCCAAACCTTTCAAATCTTTTCCTTGTGGGCTCTTTTGTTTATAAACTTGTCTGTGTTTGGAGCTTGTGGGCACCAACTACTTTGAAGCCTACTTTTGTAATACAGACCAAACAGTTGCCAGCAAGCACCATGGAGACTGTTTCCTCTGCGCCCTCCTCAGGGCATTGCAGGTCTCTGAGGCTGCCTCCCTTCCACATGTTGGATGCCCAGCCCTGCACTCGCAGCTGCAATTCAGCATCACCCTGCTAAGGAGGCCACAAAACTTCCTTGATTTATACAGCCTGGGGATCTGGGGCAGCACAGTTGCTATTGAAATATTTTCATTTTTCTTGGTTTGTTTCTCTGGAAAAGTCATAGTGTGGCAGCTCTAACTCCAGTTTTGTAAGATCCACACAGCTGAAGCCTATCACTTTTTTTTTGGTGTGGAAAAGATGAGCTGGTCAGCCCTGAGCAAGGCTGACGTCTGGCATCATAAAATCTTTCTGTCACCTTTTAGCCGTTCTCCTCACTGCTTCCTTTTCATAGCAGAGATAATGGGAGTGTTTCCTGCTAACTCCTGTCTCTCTGTGATAAATTGCTGTGGTCTGTATTGGAAACATTGTCTGGCTGCTCTTACCGCTGCGATAAAGAAAATGTTGTGAATCGGCTGCATTGTGTTTGGCTTCCTTTCAGCCAGGGCCAGTCTGGACGCTGAGGACCTGATCTTCCTTCTGTGCCAGGCCTCAGCTTGTGTTTGTGTGGGAAGCGGGGATTTTTGTTTGTTTGTTTAAAGCCACCTTTACACCTTCAACATGGAGCTGATGAAGGTCAGTGTGATCCATAAGTCTATCGGTGGGGGTCCGCAGGTGCCCCTTGTTCTCCATATCCTCCTTGGCACTCTCCTTCCTCCCTGGTGCAACGCCAGAGCTGGCACAGACATCCTTGTGTTGGTGTTGTGCTGCCTGGTTAGCGCTTCCTCACCCTCCCCGGCTGGGAGCCCCAGCTCTCCAGGGGTGCTTTCAACCTCCCTGTGTTTCCAGTTGTCAGTGCTTGTAGCAAGGAGGGTTTGTACCCGAGCAGTACTGTTTTGTTTCAGTTTGGGGTTTTTTGCTTTGATCTTTCCATTCAGTGACATAAAAAAGCTGATGTCAGTATAGGTTAGCTTTAAAGTGATGAGAAGAGTCCTCTGTCTGAATTCCATGTCTTTCAAATTTGTTGTCTTTTGTCAAGAACTATATTGTGAGGTTTGCTGCTCACAAGATTGGGAGTTAGATCCTGCCTTGGCTTATGCTGGCATGAGCAGGGAGGAATTTCACTGCCACTGTCAGTACTATTACAATATAAAAGCAATATGAGGGAAAGGTGACTCAGGTCTTCACTATCAGGTTCTTCCAACTATTCGCAATTGAAATGTATTAGATGCTCTTAAAAAGGAAGCTTGCAATCCCTACAGAGCACATTTTTTTTTCTTTTTTCATTGAAATGAATTCAGAGGCAAAATGCATACTCTGTCACAACTGCTTTCTTGCTGGGATTCTCCAGGGCTTTAGCTTATGGCTGATAATTCACACAAGGAATTTCTGACTGGCTTATTCCTGACATGCACACAGCTACATCTGGTAGTGGGACAGTTGTACAAGTACCAGAGTAGTCACTGCCAAAAATATTGGGGTAGTATTATTTGAACAGGTAGGAGGAGATCAGCAGAGACAAATGCACGGTTACGTTTGTATGACTTGGGTGCGTTCATTCACCTGCGTGCCTAAGCTCACTCCCACTGAATCAAAAGAAAGCGCCAGTGCAAAGCGTTTATCCTGTCCGGTTGTTTTCACTGAATAATCGTGGATAAACTGGGAGGGAAGGAAGGACTGAGGCAGGCGCGGGAAGGGTTTCGGCTTGAGAACTGAGGCTGAGAGTGGGTTTTATTGTGTGTGCTGCATCAGGCTGTGCATGGCTTGAGTCCTTAGGGTTCATTTAGCGCAGCATAAATTCCACCCTAAATGCTCTTTGTGGGTTGTCTAGTTTCCTTCCTCCCACAGAGATTTTTAATTAAAAATCTAGGACCAAAATAACTCTAGTGCCATCTCTTAACTATTGTTGAAAGAAGACCGTGATGCTGTCTTCTCTGAGAAACAGTGAAGTTTATGTAAAAATGCAGAGTATCTTAATTTCCTGTAGAATTTCAGGGCGGACGGCTGTATCAGAGGAAGTATAGGTGGATGCTAAATTTAAACCACTGTACAGCAGAACTTGGTATATACTACAGCGCCCAAAAGTCTGAAAAGCTGAACAGGGGTATATCAGGATCTTTTCAAAAATAGATGCACTTCCTTAAAATTGATTTGGTCTTGTTTATTCACCCCTTCCTGTGGAGATCCCTGCGGTTTACAGAGCCCATTTGAATCTGACAAGTAAGTGGAGTGGAAAATTCTGCATGATCGGAGCACCATGCCATGAGATGTGGTCATTTCTCCATCGCTTAACTGTTCTTGAGAGGCAGATGAGCCAAGTCGGCTATGATTTACTGGGCTTGGTGTCAAATACATTAGGTGGAAATATAGTTTGTACTTATACAGGAGGTCAAGGTAGAAATACGCTTCTGGTCTAAAATTATTGGCATTTAGGATTGTCCATTTCATTCTTTCTAAACATGCATTTGAGATGGTGGATGCTCATGACATAAACAATCTGGAACTGGTTCTGGGAAATCTTTGTGAAATTGAACAGCTCTTGTTTTCTCTCTAAGTTGGTTTGTTAACATCCTTTCCTGCCATTACCCTTGCCTTACTACCATGTTGAAGTTCCGTTTTGAGCCTGAGTCTGAAAATGGCTCAACAGGACTTGAGGTAGAGGTCGGGTTTTGTTTTACTTTGTTACAAGGGGGCAATATTTCACAAACAAGGGAATAATGTCAGAAGGACCCTATCAAGCGTGAATGAAGGTCTTACAATTAGCTTGGTATTTCCTCATAATTGTGTGGTGGGAGTGTAGCCCCAAGGCTCAATCTTTTATAGATTTAATTATATAAAGGCAGAGGTGGATATCACAGAAAGCCATCAGTGAGGCTTGCAGTAGTCTGGGTTTTTTTAAATGTCATTAGAGCTTGAAGTAGGATCCTTCCATTAAAAGAGAATGTGATCTCACTATGTGATTTAGATAGTGGTATGAAACTGTAATGATGCTCTTTAATATGTTCTTTTTAAAGAAAAATATCAAGACAAGAACTGACCTTGAAGATGTGGCCTGCTTGCAAATGATATAACTGCACTCTTGTCCAAAGAGATGTCTTCTTGTCATGGCTGTAAATCTCTGAGAGCTTTAGCTAAAGCAACTAAGTGAATTTCTCATTTATGTTTCCATGTACCTGATACTTTATTTGCCTCACTGCCCTGGGACTGTCCTAAATCCTGTCACCCCCTGCAAAGGGCTCGTCAGAGCCCTCTAGCAGGCAGTGGGGATGGTGGGTGCCATGCAGGGCCAGGCTTCCTCTTACCAGGGCTGGTCCTGGTGACTCCGTCAGGGTGGCCCTTCCCACAGTCTGGGGTCTTTAGCCCCTAAGGTATCGCTAGAAGAACTTGGTTATTAAAAAGCTGTTCTCTTGGGTAGTCAGCTATAGTTTAAAAGGATTGTATGGGAGGTCATCATAATTAGCAAGCATTAAAACTTCAGGGCACGGGAGTCTGTGGGATATCCGTTCCCCAAGTAGCATGTGTACTGAGTTATGGATAATTACTGGAAAGCTCAATGTGTCAAAGGTGGATGTGGTTTACTGTTATGCAACTCATTAATACTGTTCATGGGACCCTGAGTCATGCTCTCTGAAATGCTCAGGCTTGGAGACATTGTGTTCACAGTGTGCCTCAAAAAAAAAGTCAAGTGATGGACAAGCTATTAATATTAATAACAGAAATAAAAAAGAAGCAGAGCACTTCAAATCTGCTTTTCAGGTGGACATTTTTTGAGTCATATGTCCAATCTTCTTTGGACCTGATACTGTTTATGTTGAAATTCATAACGGGGTGCTTATTTCCTAAACTAGCACAAAGCTTTTAGCGCTGTGTTTCAGTGCCTAACCTCATACGGCGTCCGTGCTGGAGCCTCGCACACGTGGAGTCACAGGGAGCGTTGCCTTTGGGCTGGACCTGCGCTGGCAGGCGGCTGCGGGCTGGCCAGAGCTGCGACCGAGCTGCCAGCACAAGCAGTAGGGATGCAAGGGTTGTCTGTATTGCAGGTGAGGTGTGATGGTGGCCTGTGTCTGCCTACCTGAACACTTGAACAAGCTCAGTAGCAGACATCTGCACGAATTTCAGAATGATCTGGACATGTGGTTCTTGGCTTATTTCTCAGATACAATTTCTAGCCTGCCTTGCATGCCTTGCTACTGTGGCCATGCTGTTAGTCCTGCTCCAGCTAACTAGCTCAAAGTTCGTTTATGTATGTGTGTCTGGGCTGCTCTTATACCTTAATTTACACGTAAATATATCTCCAACAGCCTCTTGAGTTCACTGCCAAGAAGCAGCTGTCATAGCCATGTGAATCCTTGTGTCATCTATATGAAAATTTAATTTTAAAAAGTATATAAATATTTCTAGATAAACAGAAATTTAGAGACACGGATCTGGCTCCTGTTTCACAGTGGATCCTTACTGGAATTTCTTGGCTAGTGTGTTACAAAAACTACATCAGGAGATCAATTGTGATCTGTGATGGCACATTTCTTCCTATATGTTGTACATTGTGTTTTGGTGGGGAGTCTTTGCTAATCTGCATTTTGACTTTGTTTTCCTGCTTAAAATAATGCCAACTAGAGATAGCAGTAACAAATATTTATAAACTTTAAACGAAAATTCAGTAAGATGGATGAGCATTCAGGTGCTTGGTGTATGCTTAACAGCTGTGATTTACCTTTTGGTTGTCTTCAGTTGAATATATTAGAACATGGGATTAAAGGGTTGGAGAGGATTCAAAGAAAGCACATTATCTTCCTGCATAGATTGGTGCTTCAAGGAAATACCTTTGCATGAGTTTTATTTAGTAGAGATGCCTTCAGAAATCAGGGCCTAGAGGAGGTTATGCAAAGTATGATCACTGAAAATAAAGTAAGGGACTAAGACAAAAGTCTGCATTAAAGGTGCTAGCTCCTGTCTTTCATGGGTGCTGGGCACTTTCTCATCCTTCTGGTAAGTATGGGTAAAAAACTCCTTCAATTCTGCACGTTACCAGGGAAATAATTAATGTTGATGTATTAGCTGTAATTACAGCAAGTGAGGTATGATCTATGCAGTTAGCAGGGGGAAAGACCAGTGAAATCGCTAAGTCAGGAGAAGCCTGTCAGTGCTAGTGGAAAATTTAATATGCTTTGTTAAATTAATAACCTGTATAACAATCAATTTACAGTTCAGAGGGCAGAGGAGGTGGATGTAAAAACCATTAAGCATTCATTTCAGTGACCCACTTGATATTCTTCGTCAGAAGAAATCTCTAGTATAATGTTTACAGAGTAAGTTGCAAGTGTTTTAAGAAAAAAAGGCACGAGGATTGTGTATTTAATGCTAATTGCAATGCCCATTTCTAAGGCATAAGGTTGCAGTGATCCCTTTCTGAAACATAACATGGCTTTAGTCATGGGCTGGTATTTGCCTACGGGAGATGTTTATCCAAACCAGAGGTGATTCTGAAGATGAGGTTTTCCTACCTGTCAAATAAAAATGTTTTGCCCTTTGTGACCCTACCTTCAAATTCCTTGGTCCCGAGGTAAATAGGGAGCCCCAAAAGAAATGATCTAGGATGCTTTTTGCTCAGCGTAGACATTCAGTGCCTGGTTTCATAGAATCACACAGTTTCACTTGTAGTTGTTCTGTTTGTAGTGTTTGTACATAATGCTCACCGTAGAGAGAGATTAGTTGTGAGAAGATTATGTGTGTAAGTGCTGCTTGTGTGCCTAAAGCTGCAAATGTTCTGGTACACAAAGGAAACATTAATCAAGACATCTTACAGAGAATTAAGGGAGGAAATAGTTTTGTCTCCTGATTACTACAAATTTTTCACTGCCCAGTGCAGGAAAAGGCAGGCAGAGAAGCAGGAGGCGACACAAAGAGGTTGTTCTTCTGTTCTTGGAGAGAGCAAGAGCAGATTGCTGGGGGTGGCTGTGCTAGGCATCTTCCACAAAAACAGCATGAGAAAGGCAGCTTTAAGGTCTCTGCAGGGCATGTGAGCTTTGAGTTAAGTTGTAGGGATGAACTAACCACATTCCTGAGCTTGCCAGAGAAGCTGAGAGAAATACTTTCTGTTGCATATGATCTTAATTTAAGATGTCCGTATCTTCAGCTTTCCATAACTTGGTTCCTTTGTTGCAGATGGGTGCCTTCAGAAACCCATGTTACTATATTTTCCAGCCTGGACTGATTGCTGAGTGATATGGCATGCAGCAGAGGGCATGGCAGTCCTTAAAACTGGAGCACTCAGGCAGTACCAGCATTTCAGTGTATTCACCTGGAGCACATGAAGGATGGAAAGAGCAGGGCTTCATCAGGCTGCTGGGGCTGGTTTGGGATCCAGTAGAGCAGGACATGCTCTAGGAGGAACATGCAAGGGACCACCACTGTTGAGGAAAGGTCCCCTTACCAGCACCACAGAGAAACAGCTCACCCAAATAGTTCTGGGGAATAGCTGATATTGTCAAGTTTCATTGCTTCAGGTTCCAGCTAACAACACGTCAGCCCAAAACATTCAGTGTCAGCTGTAAAATGTGTGGTTTTCCATATCCCTAACCAAATAACATGGATTAGATAAAGAAATTGCCTGCACAGGCATTTTTTGCTATATCAGGTTTTATTTAACTGTTGTCTAATTACTCACCTTAGAAATGGGTATTTTAGGAAAAGCTTCCAGAAACAGATTTCACAGACTTTCTGAATCGATTGTGGTTCTTCAGCTGTTGTAAATCACCAGTGCACCACTGAACTAATAATTTACCCTTGTTGAGGATCTGTGCTGCAGTTTTTCCTTGTGAATACTTAGGTCTGTAATCGCTAGGAATGTGTCTGCTAACAATTTGCCTTCTCTTTTCATTCATGAAATTTTTACCGCTTCAGGGTTAATTGAATCAGGAAATGTCAGTACCTTTTAGATTTAATTTTCCTTATTGATGCGGATTCTGGAGTGAACGACGGCTGTGAATACAAAATATGGTTTAATTTGACTTCTGGGAAATATTTAGTGACCAGAAGAAGAACGGGTTGTTTGAAACAAGCCTTGAATAAATTAAGAACCCCCCGTAACTAGCACAGCCTTCTTGACTATATGAAACCCCTCATTAACTATTTATAGAGATGTGCATATTTCCAATCTATTTTAAAATGCTGGAAATGAGAGCAAGCAAACCAACCTACCCACCAGTTTGCAGAGGGTAGGGGCAGCATAATGTCTGCACAGTGTTTAGCTGTGTGGTAATTATATATCAGGAACTTAGAAAATTTGAAGATGGAGCCAGGAAAATTCCATCCCCAAAAGCCTCCGGCCTGATGCTGAAAGCTGCCACTATCATCCCAGCAAGCACAAAAGGCTCAAAATGCAGAGCAGCCACGTGAAAGGCATTTCTGCACCAACACTGGTCATCTGTAAATGTGTTAGTTGCTGCCTTCGCCCAAAATGGCTCTGGTGCCAGAAGACGAGGGTGCTGGAAGGTCCCATTTGCTTTAATGGCAGCCACAAGGCTTGTTGATAAAATGACTTTTATTCTTGCCCCATTGCTCTTTCGTTGGCTGTTCCTGAAGCCGCCTGGGAGTGAAAGTCCCATTAGGCAGTTGCAGCCTGTTAAGTTCAGCACTTTCTTTGTTCTGTGTTTCATGGGGGCTTGACTCAGACTTTTCATATGCTATATTTTTCATTTTTAAAAGATAAAGTGGTCTCAAAGACAAGGTTAGCAAGAAGTTTATTTCTTGCTGCTGAATTATTTATTCCTATTTAAGCTCCGGCGAACAGCCCACATTTAGTAGTCCATTACTGCTCAGAGAGCTGTCAAGGCAGAAGAGGCAATCCTGAAAAATACTGTATTTAGTGGCTCTGTCAATACTCTCTATATTACCTTTCCTTCATTTTCGTGATCAAGAGCACAGAATAGAAGGCCAGAAATGACCTGAGCTGCAAACTTCAGGGTACTTTGATCTACCAAGACTAATAACCAGATAAATTAATGCAAGAGCTAGAGTGAAGATTTTTCACAATGAAGTTAGCTTCCTAAGAGAGCTTATGGATGGATTCTGCATCAGTTGATGTCTTCAAATCAAGACATGATGTCTTTCTTAGACAGTTCCGCATCTGATCTGCTGGATTTGGAGATGAAACACAGGAGCAGTGGGTGAAATTTGTTGCCTTGTGTTCTTTAAGTGGTTTGGTAACATAATGGCAATTTTTAGCCTTCTATAATTCTGGCCCAATTTTGATTTTTACCTTCTCCCTATTCCCCAAGCCCCCGCAGAACTGGTTTCTGCGAAGCATCTGCCGTATCCTGAAGCAACCTCCAAAATACTGATTTAGAAATAGGTTTGCATTTCACAACAACAGTGTTGTCCTCAAATCAGCCGTGCAAGATTTGATGCTCAGAAGCACTCATGTCTAGAAGAGTATCTTCTATGGTTGCTTATTTCTTATCAGATACTTCATGACCAGTGAATTTTTGTATGCTTTCTAGACAATCACGCATTAATAGTATAGAAATAGATTTAGTACAAGGCTCTATTCTTGGAATTCTTCACACCCTCCTGTCTCACAGAGGTGATTCTGGGTACGGGCTGGGTTATTTACAACTAAAGACCCCGTTGTGAAAAACACTGAGCACACCTCCCACCTTCCTCTTACATCCCTTTGGAAAATTGCCCCTGGCATCTACTGTTCGCATCCCCTACAATTCTCGTGAGTTTTATGTAATTTGAAGCCAGCTTGGGCAGGCAGACCCTTGTGGACAGATATAACAAATAGCTGTGAGTAACTGAGCTAATGAAGCCTCATTTTCTTATGGTTTTGTGGCTTATGTTGGATTGGTAATAGCTGAGTTCATAGTACTGCCCTTCTTTCAGAGGACAATGACACAGTTTTCCTCCTTCCTTTAACCATTGATTTTCATGTAACTTTTAAGAAGCTAATGTTTTCAGGTTTTCTAATGCCTGTTGGATTTCTTTGACTTTTGCCAATGCTACAAAAGGGATTAGGAGGGAGGGAGGATAAGACAGTATATTTACAGATGCAGGCACACACAGAGATATTTCAGGTGTACTGTAGAATCTTAATAGTGCGAACTACATTATCTCCCACCAAGGAAAAAAGTGTCTGATGTATAAAAAAACACCAAGATATAAAAAAGCACCCTTTTCTGTGATTTTTGTCCTGCACTTTGCACTGCATAATGAAGTAAAATCCTGTAGACTGAATATGTGTGTCTCACCCTTTCTCTGAAAAAATATCATAGTAATCTTAGATTTTGGTATCTCAGGGAATGAACTACAGGCCAACAAATCTTATTTCTTACCCAAAGTAAATGAAAAGTAAGTTGAACTGTGTGCACACCATGTAGCGCACTGAAGGAGACATTCTGCTGCTGTCGACTTCCAGTTGGAGTGAAGCCCATAAAAACGCAGGTGGCATAAGAGCCAGTCTGAACGAGGGTCAAATGCAGGAAGGATCTGTGCCCAGGAGCTGGAGCAGTGCAGTTTTAGATGATCTGTGAAAAACAGGCCAGGATGCTGGTGATACGGCGCGTTGTGTGGTTATGTGTGTGTGGCTGACAGACAGACATCGCCAGTGCTGCTTCTCAGGGAACTTCGGTCGCTGGAGGTCTTCTGCCATAAAGGACACAGTTAAAGAGGAACTTACTTGAATCGAACTTTGTGGCCCAAAAGAGATGAGCTGCTCCCACAAGCTTGTATTAAGGTATGAAAGAGAAGAGCCAGAGCAAGTTATGGAACGGAGAAAAGTCTTTTCCCTTGTTATTACCCAGTGGCTGTTCCCAGATGAACAGAGCATCCAGATTTCTTGCTGTCAAGCCCGTGGCTTAAATAAGTGTGGGAACGAGAGAGCGTCAGCACCGTAATTCTGTCAGTTATCCTGTGGTGGAATAGTGTGAAATAATAGGTGAAACATTAGAGCATCAGTCTCTCTGCATAGTAAATATAACAGCAGTTGAAAGAACTCACGTTCCGGTATGTCCACCTGGTATACAGCCTGCTCTTGCTCGGTGTCTGGAGGGGTCTTGCGACTGACAGCAGTGTGAGCTGGTTCTCCACTGATGTGGCTTGTGGTATTGCTGAGACAAAATAATGCTGAATGCAGCCTTTTTGTTACCCTGTCAAGAAGAGTCTCCACCACCAGAGAGCGGCCTAAGAGCCGGATGGATAGATGTTTTATGTTTGTAGCTTGTTTCCCAGCCTGCTCTCCACTGGATGGACCTGGGATTTCTGAAGGCCTTCCTGCACAGGCAGCTCGGCGTTGCTGGGTCGCTGCCTTTTGGGGAGAGTACCCCATGGATCTGCTTTCGCTCTGAGAGACTTACAAGCAGTTCCAGAGGCAGAGAGTTGAGACGGCCCTTCTGGGAACAAGGGCAGAAAATAGCTCAGTGTTAGCATTCCAAACCCAGCTGTTTAGACCTGGATTATTTTTAAATATTTTGCTTTCAGACACATAACTAGCTGCATTTTCATCCTCTCCCGCTTTCTTTTTTTAAAGTTAGCTTTACTTTTGCATCTTCTCCCCACCCAGCTGTAGGCAATCAAGAGTATCTATGCAAAAAAAAGGCTTATTTACATTGTCAAATGTTAGGTAGCTAAGTTACCTGCTACTTCAGAGATGCTGTTGGCCGCAATGAGAACCTGGTGACTTTTTGAGCCCAGACATATGTTTGCAGGGGGTTTTGCCGGCCGGTTGCATGGCCAGGAGGCCGGGCAGCGGTCAGTGGGAAGCGCTGCAGCCACCTCATTTCACCCAGTTTTCATTGTGCTTCATCAGCCTGAAACAGCCTCGTGTGAGACGCTGTGCGAAGCGTCGGTCCGTGGCAGCCCCGTCCAGCGCACCGTGTCCTGGAGTTCAAGTATGAAGCCTTTCACTGAGAGTCATGTGAAGTGGTTTTGGTGCAACACTGCTGCTGAAGCTGTTGTGTCCTACAGCCATTTCACAGGCGGGGACGTGAAAATGCCTAGGGCTGTTAGGGAACATTGTGCACAGACCTTAATTCATTCTCTGCAAATAATGCAAACCCAACAGGGGACATGCAGCCACTTCAAACTGCAGCTGCATGGCCATTTTGGGGCTATTCTGGCAGCTAGCCATTACCCTGTTTTTGGATGTTGTAGACCCTCAGGTCTTACGGCTCACCCATCCCAGCATGGTGAGCTGGACTGAGAAAGAGCTGCTGCTCAAAGTAGATTTGGTAACCCGTGCTCATTGTTGGGGTCCAGACTGGTTTAGGTCATATTAAGGTTGTGAGCATAGAGGCCATCGCTTGTGGGAAGGAAGGAGCAGATGCTCTCTCACCTTGTCAATCACAGCTAGTTTATGAAGTTGATGCAGCCTGATGTGTAAATAAATTTTAAAAAATGCAAAACCTGAAACACTGGGACTTCTATAAGGATAATCAGGGCAAGTGGGGGGACAGATCTCAGATAAAACACAGGAGGAGAGTTTCTGTAGTGCTACCCAGGTCACCTCACATGCATGCTGGTCCTGCCCTCCTGACCTGCACTGCAACCCTGGGCAACTTCTTCCTCTTTGCTTTCCCAGTAGCCTAAAGGAGATGGGAAAACTTGGAAGCTCTTTTCAGGAAACATGTACTATCCTAAAGAGTTTTTCTTACCACAGCAGCTGCCCGCAGGAGAGGCAGTAGACCTCGTGGTCTGTAATGCCCACCCAAAGGCTGGGTTAACGCTTCTTACTGCTAGCGAGAGCCCTGCCTCTGGCTGCACATGGGGAGAGAATAAAGCTTGTAACTCAGGAAGTAGACAGTCATATCTGTTTGTAATGGGTAAGAAAGAACTGCTTGTTGGGTGGGTATAAAAGAAACCTTTAATTCCAGCCAGGATAGTCTAACATGTTAGCCAAGTGTTGGTAAAGAGCACAGTACCACCAGGATGCAGGGAGGCTTTGGGGAGACAAATACTGTTCTTTACCCTCACAGAGCAGCAAGGTTTATCTTATTGATTGAACTGTAAGGCTGATCTAAATGGCATTTTAAAGAAAAACAGAATTATTTTTATGTGCTGTAATTGGAAATAAGGGCAGGCCTGACACTCTCATTATCTCTGCTTGCTGCTCTCTGCAGCCAGTGCAGCTGGTCTTCCGTCATGCAGCTCTTCCTCTACGCAGCTCAGATTAAATGCAGATTTTTGCAGAGATGGTGTGACTCTGCTGACACCAATGGAGTTACATTTATGAAAAAGACTCCAAAGCATTAAAAAAACCCAAACAACCCGAATTTTAGCTGCTGTGCACTGGATAGACCCAGTAAGTAGCTATTATCCTAGATAGATTCTTGGAGGTAGGAGGGTGTTATACCGCTTGGATTCACCAAGGAGCAGTGTCCTCCTTCCCTGCAGTTTGCAAATGCTGAGAGTCAGCAAATCAGTAATTGTAGCTTCAAACTAATATCACTTTCTTTTTTCTTTCTGCATAGCCTTCTGGCACTCTATAAAAAGATCTGGCACACTACATAGGATTAGGTGGCTTTGAAGCAGCAGAGTCGTCTGGGTGTGAAACTTTGATTTCCTGTGTCTTGAAATGAACTGTTATTTCTATCTTTCTTTTTCAGAAAACCCCCACAGCTCATGCCATGAAGGAGGAGAACTTCCTTCGTCGCAGGTTCTCCCTCTGTCCGGCCTCGTCCACCCCTCAGAAGGTTGATCCTCGCAAGCTGACACGCAATCTGTTCTTCGGGGCCGACAATGACATCTACCCACTCAGCCCAGGTTGGTTTCTGGTGTTTCAGTGCAAAAGTAGCACATTTCAGGTGTTTGGCTGCAAGTAGATATTTTAGCAGGCTGCCAGGAAACAGTGAAGCAAGTTAATGTGAAAGAGAGAGAAGCTATTGCAACACAGGTGTTGTGGATCCAAGCCAGTACTGCTTTCATGATGCTATTGTCTTTCATTGCCATGGCATTACAGTGGGAACGGAGGGCATCAGAGGTGGGGTTCATGACTGTTTGAACACTGCATGGCCTCACATTTCTAAAATGACTAATGTTTTCCTGCGTGTCCACTTCGAGGCACTATATGTGTTTCACCCTAAGCATTGTACTTGTTTAAGATTTACTGGCCCCATTTGCAGACGTTTAATGGCAGGTTTCCCTGTTCAGATTTAGAGCCCAGGATAAATATTACAAGAGCAAACTTTCTGTGGTTAATGTTCTGTAAATATCTACAAGCATGACAAGGAACAAGAATCCTGACAGGTTGCAGTGAATGGCAGACGGGCTTTAAGTGTTCTCTTTACATCTTTTTTGCTTTGAATTTCCTGGCACCCTTTTTGAAGGAAATAGAGCTCATTTTATTGTTGCAGAATTTTTTGCTTGCAGTAAGCATTCAACTCTTTCCTTGGTTGCAATGGGCAAACAATGCTTTCGTTCCAGCCTGTAAACAAGTGCTTCAGGGAAGAGTCACAAGTTTGTAGAGCTGTCATTTGCAGCTGCCATGTCAGTGCTAAATAATCAAATCTCACAGCACCTTTGTGAGCTCTCAAAACACTGATATCTAGAGAAAGAACATAGCATCTCTCAAAAGGTTTCAGTGCTCATATAGATGTAGCACCTGACAGACTCTCTGGGCTTTGCAGATGTAGAGCAAAACCCGGTCTGGGTTTCCTGAGCTAATTGTCTTTAAGTGCAAAGGTTTCGAGGGCCTCTGATTTCACAGGTATTTCTATTTGTGGATGTCTGCTTCAAGGCAATGGGGAGCCTATTTTCAGCAGTGCTTGCTAATCCTGACTATCACTGAGGTTGCTGGAAGCCTCAACAACCTTTGGTAATCAAATTGAAAATGATTTAAAATGGGATACCTAAAATCTCATACATTTAAAAACCTGTGGGGACTTCTGAACAGCTAACTGCCCATAAGTACAGCCTGTACAAATGTCTGGTAAGTAAACAGCTGTTTCACGTGTGCTGTCCTTTGGAGCCGAAGTGCTGATTTCTCAGGCTGTAGTCACTTCCTGTTGCTTTGGGGAGACGGAGAGCTGTAGCTTAGGGTTTGCCTAATTCTTCAGTTCTTACCAGCATTTTCAGTGCTAAAAAAGTTACCGACTTCCTCACAGAGGTATTTCAGTGCTGTAATCTTTCAGAAACCAGGGAAGGCTGGAGGAGGTAGCTGGAAGAGTTTGTCTCTTCCTCAACTTCACCCATCACCTTGTTTCTCCTTGATGCCTGCTGGCAGCCGGACCAAACAGCCTTTGCTGGGCTCAGCAGAGCAAGCGCCTTGAGCCACACTGGAGCTTTTGTTCTGCTGCGTGGTTCTGCCGAGTGACCTCCAGCACTGGCATCAGTGGGGGTGGCATCCCTCTGCTGCAAGGGAAGAGCGTAGGCCAGAGAGTTGGTAAAGGAGAGAATATCCCTTTTAAACAAACAGAAGTTACAGCTTCAGCCAGGGGTTTTTTTCCAGAACGTCTGGGTTTTTGTTTACCCTTACTTTTTTTTTTACTCCTTTCATTTCTTTCCTAATCCCCACAGAGCTGCCTTATCTCTTTGTTTTCCTCACCTTTCCTGTAAGAAGTATCTGTCACTCTTCACATTCAGTTGCCATTTCGTGTGACGGGCTCTCCTTTCGCTCCTTTACTGCTGCCTCCTTTTCCTCTGAGCCTTGCGTGCTTCCCCCCACCCTCTCCCATCTCTCTGAAGGATGCTGCTATCACCATAAATAAGTCACAGTTCTACTTCCATAAGCTGCATCCAATATTTCTCTGTCCCCCATTTTTTTCTGTTGTTTTACATGAACTTTCAGTTTTTGAGGCTTTTCCAGTGGTCTGTGTGTTGGTGCCCGATCCCAGCAGATTTTCTTTGCGAGGACACTGGGCTGATGGTGTTGGATGGGTGCTGTGGGCGGTGCAAGCAGCAGAGCCCACTGATTTCCAGCCAGGAATTTGGTGGGTTGCGGAGTGACTGGAGCTGCAGGTCTCACAGCACCAAAACCCAGGATTAGCCCTCCAACACCGACGGTGTGCAAGTAAATCATTCAGTGAGAAGGGAGTGACAGAGTTTACACCTCAGGAAAGCTGTGTTGTGGAGATTCAGTTCAGTGAGAGGATTTTTTGTAAAGGAAACATATGGGAAATACAGAGGGCGCTACCTAAAATAACAGTTTGGACCTTTTGTTTCTTGCCTGTATACAAAAATGCTAATGATTATGATAACTTAAGGAAGTTTGAGGAAGACATTTTCTTCTTATAGAAAGTTCACAAACTAGAGAGACATAAATTCATGTTCCTTGCCCATGTCTGTCTTTCACATAGCAAAAAGGGGAGAGAATCTTCCTCTCTTTTCTCTCTCAGAGGGTAGAAAATTTAATGGGACAGTAGCTAAAAGAACGTATAGAGAATCGCTCTTTTTGACTAGGCTGCAAGATCACACAGTGGCTTTAAATAAAAATTTAGATTAGCCTATCTGCATTCTCAGAGATACACTTTCATTAATACATGAACTAAAGTTTAGCCTGTATACATTGGGCCATGTGGCTGATACTTTATTCGCTAGTTTTGCCGCACATCAAAGCCTGTGTTTCCTCTTGTAGTTATCCAAATACTTCACCAGAAAGTCTATAAAATAATAGTTTGTGCTGCATAGAGATAATAATGAATTCTTAAATAACCCAGTTATTTTTCTTCCTGTTACCATTGCTCAGTCATGCATGCTGTATCATTCTTCATAAAGGGGAAGACAGGTGCACCTCAAGGATTGATACCCAGCAGAAAACCAAAGAAAAGGAATGGTTACTATTCTGGAAAGGAACTAAATATTGATTTTTCCTTTGCATGACAGTAATGGGTTAGAAAAAGGTATCAGTAATTGAACTCTGTAGTTGCAAGGCCAGAGTGTTGGCATTTTTCTTCATGCTGTGGTGAAGGCTGTTTCCATAAGCACCACTGGTTCGCTTCCTGAAATATTTTTCATTATTCGGTGCAAAACTGTTGGGCTACTTTGTGGAGGACCCTTCTTTGCATGTGCTGCTAGCAACCAGCAGTGTAAGTCAGGAGAGATGCAGCTCTGTTTCTGTTGTGGGCATTTTGTTTTCTTGATCAGGGAGATAAGAACTTCAGCCTCTATGGCCAGTTAATATTTAGCTCATTTTATGTTTTTATGTGGTTTCCTATTTATTTTCTCAAAGTGGCTATGGCTTTTGTGCTTTGGGTGGGACTCTTGCTTTTGGGCTTTCTGTTCACTTAACTATGTGTGTGGGTGTTTGAGAAACTTGCACATGGTTCCAGTGAAGTTTGTTTTCCAAACAAGGGCTGGCTCTCTCCTTCCGCATGGCTGCGGCAAGTCTGCTTGAGAGAGACAACAAAGATAGCTATCGTCCAAAAACCAGCCTTTTCCTCACAAGTGCCTATAGGCTTAACGTGTTTGTCATAAGAAACCAGTATAATGCTCCTCCATAAACATATTTTATAATCCTTGTAAATGATACAGCAAGAGTGAACAGTTGCATGTTCCTTTGTGACACCCTGTGAACAGGATGGTCCAGAACCTCAGGAGCACCAAAAATCTCATTTTTCAGGTACAAAGTCTTCTAACTGTATTACTGAGAGGAGGCAGAAATCTCTCACATCCAGGCTTTTTGTATGGATACCAGCTCGGAGTTAAGCTTTCTTTAAGAAATGAGGCATAATAAAGAATGGATGTGAATTATGTTATGCTAATAGACACGGTTCCCTCGGAGCAGGCAGCAGCTGATTCCCATTAACTTTACTTGAACTTTAGACCATACGTTACTTTCCCATACATGCGCAGAAAAACCTCTTCATGGGAAACAAGTACAGCAGCTACATGGCTTTGTGCGTTTGTTCCAACCTCCTATGCCTCTGTTGGGGAGAGCGGGGGCTGCAGAGGGGAAAGCACCATCAGAGAAAGAAAAGGTACGGAGATGCAGGTCCTGGTCCATGCACAGCAGTGCTCATGGCCATCCTGCTTGTCATGGGAGCACAATGGGACTGGCAAATATCCAGCCCCACTTGGGATTTTCTCCTGCCCACGGACATTAGGTTTCTGAGTGCATTATCTAGGGCTTGGTGTTTCAAGGGAAGGAGTGACAGCTAAGGAACTGGGTTAAGATATAGGTTCCCTGTTGTTACACCGCCTTGCTGTGTGACCGCACAGATCCTCCCTCTGCTTCAGTTCCCACGTGAGCAAGGCATGTGCTGTCCCGCTTCTCCCAGGCTTGGAAGCGTTCACTCTCTGCCTCGGCGCGGCTGTGTGCCTGTGGCACAGCGCTGTGCCGTGGGGTGAGATAAACTGAGACCCCCACCACCCTTAGTCACCACATGGGAGGCTGAACACCTTCTAGGGACAGCTGTCCCACAAAGCTTTTTCTTAAATTGAAGAGCTGATAAACCAAACTGCCTGTTAATGCCTGTTAAAAGAGCATGGGTTTTGTCCATTAACCAGTGAAACCCTGTAGCACAGTTGTAGTTCTTCTTATAATGGGACTTGCTTGTTCTCTCTCATTTCTCATGATAAAGGTGCAGAACATGGCCATGAGGATATTTATTTTTCAGTAAGCTTCTCTGGCTGGCTTTCCTAATGGTGCTTGGCTTCTTAAATGGCTGCTCTGAAAACTCCAGGAAACATTATGGCTTCTGACACATCTGTGACAACTTCGGCTGACTTCAAGAGAATCAGGATTTTCCCTTGCCAGTTTTGGATTTCGTGGTGTTGCCAAGACTGGCCTGTACAATGTTGAAAAACATTTTTAAGAGTTCTCATGTTTGTAGTGTGCTAGAATTAGATTATATTTCACTGTCTTGGTGATTCTTTACTGTGTCCAGTATTCTGAAGCTCTGATTGTTAACAATTTTGAGAAGAAAACTACATTGCAATTAAATAACAATGACTGTCTTGGCACTGAAAAGCGAGTCTCATCAGATACTATTTTTTGGCTTTTTTAATAGAAGCTCTCTGATTTCATTTACTGTAAGGACATTATTACAGTTGGAAAAAATAACAGAATTTATCATTACATTTTATTGCTTGGACAAGGACTACACACACTCATACTAGTATATAATGTGTATAGTGTACTGCAAGTTTAATACATTTGGGTAGTGGTAATGTATCTCTTCAATGACTGGAGAATGTCATAGTGTTCATAAATACTACTTTTAATTGAGAATGTTTCTTATTTTAACAAACAACTTCGTCAGAAGACATTGATCTTCTGCAGGTTTTTTTATTTTGTTTTATTAATTATGTCTAGATGCTGTTCTGTCTTCTGTAACGTTTTATGATCATAGTTATTATTTGTCAAACAAAGTGTGCTGTCAAGTGCATCTGTGTATAGTTGCCGGGTACTGACAAAGAAAGATAATGTATTGAATAGCTGCTTATTAACTAAATCCCATTTGTTATTTGCATTGAATGAGGCATGGGGTATGTAAGAAAAGAACAGACTGTGGTAATGTAGTTAAAGACTGCATCATAATGCAGACAGAGAAGGGAGCTGATTAAGGATGCATAAATAACCTTATTTCTGTTTTTTTCCAGCCTTCATATGCTGGACTTTGCAAACATTGTGTTGGTTTAACACAGTGTTTTCAGACCTAACTTTAAGCAGTACTTGTTGCGTAGCCCAAGCACGTGGATCCAGGTCATTTTAAACTCTGCAAGATCCCTCTTTGTGATCCTGGTGTGCATGAGAGCTTCTCTTGCTTGCTGTAGCAGTAGCCCTTCTAAGGCCATGAGTAGCCACGATTTTGCACAGTATTACTCTGTTTCTGAATCGCATTTCTTTGTTGCAGGAAAAGACGTGGAAGGAAACAGCCCGTCAGTGCTGAAGGATGAGACACCACAGACTCCAAACTCCATTAGTAAGGTACTGTGGAGTAGGGCTTCATCCCCCTAGTCTTGCTTTCGTTTCTTCTCAGGCTGTTACTAATCATTCTTACTCTCTTTTTTTTTAAGTCATTGCGAAAGCCTCTCCCTCCGTTCCTGCGGGAACTGTGTGTGCATGTTTTGAGAGAAAGAAAATGGGTGATTTTGCATGATTGGGATGGCAGCAAAGCCCACACTTTCCTCTGACTTGATAGCACCTATTGCAGAAGAACCCTGGACCTCATTTGGCAGTGTAATTAGATATGAATAAGTATGGTTAAAAGGTTAATTTTGTCAGTAGAGGTGTCTCCTGCTGTTCCAGGTCAGCAAGGCAATCATAAACCTTCATTGTTTTGGAAGAGAAAGCTGTAATATTTAGCGTATTGCATAGCATCCAAAACTGAGAGTCAAGATCCTGGGAGAGAGCTCTGGGAATTGGTGTAGCAAGAGAAGAACACAAACTAGCAAACATTTCCTGAACACATTTCCATCCAGCCTGTTATGGAGAGGTAAAACTGGATCTAAAGACTCTGGATCTGGGTGTTAAAAACCTGGCTCTGCATCTAGAGTTACTGAGTGCCTGGGTTTGATTTCCTGTAGAGATGGAATCAACCTTATAAATTAGATCTGGCTTTGAGATTCATGTACGGGCTTTTTTGGCTGCAGCTCCCTACCATGTTTCTGGAGGGTAACTAGAAATAGAAGCAAGGCCTGTTAATAAATTTTTAACTAAATTTATTCAACTATGAAGCTATAAAATGCAAATGACACCAGCTGAAATGAAAATATAACATGAAGCAAGCAGCTGCAGAAAAGTAATTTCTTATAATACATGAAAATAGGCTCTGCATCTTCGAATACATTTGGCTCTGCTTGCCTGAAGCTTGCAGATTGCTCTGCTGAGATGCCCTGGCAGAGGTCAGCACAGGGAGATAGTGATGAGAAGAGCTTTGGGAGTATGCAACAAGGGCTCGTGTACATCTCCTCTGCTATTGCTGGAACCTGACAAGCTTCAAACGGATCTTGGTTTTGCTTTTTTAGTCAGGTTCCTCATGGGAACCCAGCCTTCCACTTACCCTGCCAGTGGAGAGGCCCAAGGACCAGGTAACTGCGTCCAGGGCTTTTGTTTTAAAGCCAGATGTTTTGTGCACCTTACAAGTGGTGGTGTTAAATTCCCCATGAATTAGGAATGTAAAGAAGATGGACCTTTTCTTGACAGGACAACTCAGAGCACTGAAATGCTGTCTGAAAAGGAGTTGGATTTCTGAGATGCAGGATGAACGCAAGAGTAGGGATGTATTTGAGAAGTATCTGGGTGAGAACACAACCCAACTGTGTTTTCCCAGCCTCAGGGCCTGCCTTGCTATTCACACTCCTACAGGTGTGTTTTTGAAAGGAGAGGCACCCTTGGAAGATTGGGGTGCCCACCTAGATTTCTTCTGTGCTTTGTGTGCACCTGGGAGGCATTGGTGGGTCTCTCCTTGACAGCATCAAGAGCAGTTGTTAAGGTGAGATACGAGAAAATGCACAGTGCAGAACAACTGCATCAGATTTGTGACTCAAACCAAATGGGGGTCTGAACCTGGACCAGAGCTTTGTTTTCACCAACCCAAGACTTTAGTTTTACAATAGTCAAAATTCCTCTGAAACACCAATGGACAAAACCCAGATATGTGGAACCAAAACACCAAGCTTCAGCTTGCCTGCTCACTTTGGCTACTGAATGAGTCAGAGCTAGATTTTTCTTAACTTCCTGAATGTTCTGCTTGGACACACAGTGTTTGATTCAGAGACCTTCTGTCTCACTGCATCTCTGCTGTAGCGCCTGTCATTCCCACTTCAGTCTCCTTCGCCTGGCTATGTTGTACGCTGCCTTGCTCTTCTCCAGTCACGTAGTTTTTCTTGTGTCTTGCTTTGCAGTGGCAGTAACGGTAGGGAGTCCCTCTTGTGAAATGTCTTGTAGTTTAAAAATTTAGGCAAACTGGTAGTCAGTTTCCTTAATATTTTGTTTTTCACGTCCACTCACCTCTAAGACTATAAAATGAAATCTTACTGTCGAGTGTCCAGAACTGTAAATAGGGTAGTGTCACAGTATTGCAGTTTAAAAATAAATAGCGATTCCACCTACTTGAACCAAAGCAAAGAGTGTGCGTTAATTGGGTCATGTTTAGATTCATAATAGCAGGAGGGAAATAATTTTTAGAAACTAAACCGTAGGGTGTGCAGGTTTAATTAATGGATTCAAAAGTAAATGTTCTGGGTAACAGATCTGTGCCATGAATACTTACCCTTCTTTTGGCACAGTGGATATAGCAGACCTTGTTGGAAATCAGTATCCCTTCAGCCATGCTGTTTTGATGTACCACACCACATTGACTCTTTTCACCCAGTAATGAGAAGGAGAAGAAAAACAGTCAAGTGATTCAGTCCCTGGACTGGGGCTTAGAGGACCTTGAATTCCCAGCTCTGACTTGGAGTCCCTGTGTTTTCCTAGGCAGAATAATTGTGTTTCTGTTTCACATCTTCATCAGTGAGGTGGAAGCGGTTCTGTGTTTCATTCATTCAGGCCGTGTCCACAAAGCGTGATGGAGCAGGCTGCAGGTTTCCCAGGTTAGCAGACACCAAGCAGAATGTCCCATAAAAACCCTATGAATGTCTGTGAACTTGTGAGCTGTGAAGCCATTTAGTTGCAACCACACTACCCTGTGCTTGAGCTCATAGACAGACAGTCCATGTCTGAGGTGTGAACAGATCCCAATTGTCCTGTCTGTACAGACACTAAAATGTTTGATGCTGGAACATTTGCTTTCAGTGTGTTTGTGCAGTTCTTAGCAAGATATATTTCTGATTTCAGCTGTGGCTTCTTATGCCAAATTTTATTAAAACAAAATTAAGGCACAGTTCAGCTACATATTACATGGCAAACTTTCCTTCAGTGTATTTTCACCATTTCATTTTTCAAGTGGGGTCTCTTCCATCTCATTTTTCAAGGGAAGACAAAACCAAAACCACTTTATTAGCTTATTTATTTCAGTTTGTTTCTCATATTAGCTTCTCTGGTTTTTAGAGTGCTTTAGCCTTGTTTTCTGGGACCAGTGCTCATGGTGGGGTATGAAAGTATCACAGAACTGTCTCTAAGCCTCAAGCTCATCTCTGCAGCCAGTTAGTACAGCCAGCATGTGCCTGATAGTGACAGGAGATACCCTTCTCTCATTTTGTGCCTCATTGACATGCTTTAAGGCACCTTTCATTGCAGTATGCAGTGCTGCATTTTCTCTTTCTTGCCTTCCTATGCTTACCTATTTATTTTACTGTCTGGAGATCAGCTGAGGTGTCTTGATATGCACACAGAGCCTACAAACAATTGTGGCGTATTTTAAGGGACAGTCAGAAAAATCTTGAAGCTGGCACTCAGTGCTACCTCACTCTTTCCAGTTCCCCCCTAATGCCACAATGAAGTCTAAAATTATCACATTGTAGGAGTGTGGCTGTTGTGTGTACAGTTAGACCATGTATGAGAGGGCAAAGTTTAGATTGCTTTGCTCATCGTGAATGAGGTTTTGCATGTGCCTGAGTTGTTCAAGTCTTGATTGTGTGATTTATAATCTGAAATATGAATCTAAGTGACTACTAGAAATTCCTTTCAGCTGCAAAGTAGTTCGAAAGGGCTCATGCTGATCACTTGAGATGTAAGCTACAACTGCCGTGCTGTCTCAAGCTCATCCTAGATCCATGAAGCATGCTCTTAACCTCTCAGTTAATTCCAGGCATGGTTACATAAAAGATCATTCACAACTCTGGCAACCTCCAAGGGTACCTTTCCCTCTCTTCTCCTTAGCCAGCAAACCAGAGAATCAGTTGTGAGAGAGATCCAGACATTGCAGAATCACCTCAGAGAGGCTCAGGAGTGAAACATGCCCCATGTGTGCTAAACACAGACCTCCTGGAGAACCTGGCCCTTCCAGGTGGTGTTATGCTTCACTGGACCCTTGCTGGCTTTTTGTTACTGTGCTTTATGCTGTTGATGCTGTGGATGGAATTATTTTGGAGCTAGTGGTCCCTATCAAGACTTACACTCAGTTTCTGTGCCCTGGCTCAGGCACACCTTGCTTCTTCAGTTCCATGTGCAGCATTTTTGGGTAATCACTGTTGTCCACAGTGATTTCAAATGAGCAGAGATGTAGCCTGGAGTATCCTGGGAGAATTGCATAGAAGAGGGCTGGGCTTTTGCACTGAGAGGCAGGAAGCAGGGAGCACCCTTAACTTGTGTAGGTGCATACAAGGCCTGAACTCCCAGGTGCCTCAGAGAGGGGAACACAGTAGTAACTGTTCATTCACAAAAATGAAGTCTCGAAGTTGATAACTGCCACAGCAGTCATACCATGTCACCATGGGTCACTGGTGGTCATAATTCCTTACTCTAGTGTTTCTGATGGGGGAGATGAGGGTAAATGGAGGTGCTAAAATCGAAATTATTCATTAAACAGTTTTGCAAATCATATTTTAAGCTGAAAGTTTTTCATTGCTCAATTTCTTGATTTGTTTAAACTCAGCCTAGGAACAAAAGTTGTGCCTATAGCTAGAGGGGAAATCAAGGCTTTGCTTCAGGTTTCTGCTTAGCACAACTGTACCAGTCATGTGAAACAGCATCTTTCTCAGAGTGCAACTTCCCATCTTGCCTGAAGTGTTCTTTAAATATTCTAAACCTGCAGAATGTTCTTGCCATGAAAGGCACACGTAAATTATCATACAGAAATCCCATGAAGTCTGTGGCTTTTTCTTTAATTACTATAATCTGATGCAATGGAGCAGAGCATTCCACTACACAGTAGTATAACTTGATATTTGGAGTTGCTTGGATAGCTGAATTTCACTAATTATTTTCCTTAGATATTGCTGTCGTGTCAGCTATTTATTTGTACAGGCTTTTCAATTTGTGCTAATCATTGTCCTGTTTTAGTGTTGTAAACACAGTTAATATGTCATTGTAACATTTTTGCATTGTTGAAATAAGATAGTTGTGGGGGGTTTGTTTGTGTTTGTTTTTTTTTTTTAACTATAAAGTTTTAGATGAAAATTATTCAACTTGCTATAAAGCAACATATTAACCGAAGGGTAAGCTTTCTAATGCAAAGCTTGTTTGTCAGTAGGAATCATTTCACTGACTTTACTGTGCTTTGGATGAGCTGTTAATTCACAACAAAATAAAAAAGTTTTTAAAAATAACTGCTTACAGTAAATTTAAAACAAAATCACTTAAACATGGTTGAGATATATGAATATTCACATCAGTAACAAGAAGCTCTTCGTTTCTAACATTAAACTCAGCTTTTCCGTAGTGTTTTTACTACTTCAGGAACTTTTGTTTCATTTCTTTTATTTCTGCAGTGATACAGATCTGCAGCAATTATATGTGGAAAAGATACTGCAGAAATTACATGTGAGCAACAATGTGCCTCCCATGTGACAACTATTTTTGCTTTTGTGAAGCATAACTTACGACCCCAGCTACTTTTGTTCTGCCTTCAAATTCCCATCTGATTTAATCTTTCTCTCACTTAGAAACAAAGAAGAAAAACAAGCGACTTGTAAGCTGTCGCTGCTGTTAACATTCTGACCACAGCCTGAGAATGGCTTTATTTAGATGCTTCTGACTTGGAGTAGTTCTGTCTCATTACACATTGTTTTGTGTTCATCCCATGCAGCAAGGGTTGCGTGTGCTCAACAATAGGATATTCCTCTTGCTGTTATCCAAGGCACGGCCTGCTGATGGGCTGCCATCCCTCACACCAGAGCTGATCGCAGACTGTTTTTCTGTCAAATAATGTGGTTCCTCTTGGAAACGAATTCACCAAAAAGACACTGGATCAGGATAGCGCTATTGTGAGGACTCTTACAAAGCCTAGCAGAAGTGCAAGGGTATTGTCATAACTGCTAACAATCAGCAGTGGATCTCCAGAGCTACATAACTGAAATGAAAGGGAACAGAAACTTAACAGGGATGAAAAGTATGTCTCTGAGTACAGTTACAGCCCATCGTCAGCTGGCAAGGTCATCACTCAGTCCTGGAAAGGACAGATCTCCTTAGAGAATAAAGAGGGACAACAGTTTTCTACCTCTGCAAGTGCTGCTGCGTGCCCTGGTAAAAGTTTTTGACAGGTTAACAGTCTTCCCTCCTTATAATTATGAGAACCAGTATATGAAAAACACACTTATTGCTTTCTTATTAGAATATTCCAGTGCTTTTTTCAATTTTAAAAAGGACACCAATTCCCTACCCTCCCATTGTACAACGTCTCATTCTGGTTAATATTGTTCACATGTTGCTGTAGACGGGGGGGCCAAATTCTGATATCCTGCACAAGCATTTTCCCAGTGTCCTTGAAAGATTTGTTCTGGTGACAAATGGCTTCTCTTAGTTTTCAGCCAGGCTGGGAAAGGCAGAGCAATAGAAGGACATCATTAAATGGTCTTGACGTGTTTTAGCAGTGTAAGGCCCTGCTGTGCCTTAGGGATCTTTGGAGGTGATGGCCCAGGTTTACTGAATTTTATGTATGGCACAAGGTACAATCAAAACTATTAAGACAGATTCTTGTAAAAACATGGTATCATATTACTTCAAGTCACTTAGCAGGTTAAGCCTGGAGGAAGTGTACATTGCTATCAGCAGCATGGCGGCCTATGTTATGCCATCCTGGGGCTTTAGATCCCACCTTTCCTGTGAAAAGGCAGGAACTTTAAACCCAGAAATGCAATGTTTTTCACTCTCTAGACCTGGAGATCACCTGCAAGAAAACTGCTATCTAGGATCTGTGATGATTTTTCCTCATAAGCATAACGAGAAGCAAAGTCAACAGGGAGAAGCAATCAGTTTGCCTCTTTGACAAAGTAACTGGGGAACAGCGTCCAGTTTCCAAACACAGTAGTCCCAGGTCAGGCACATCTGAAAGGTTGTCCATGGGTCCTAGTTACATGGCTCGACTTTAGTAAAATTTTCTCTGTCTTTATAAATCTTGGTCATTTTACAACCATCTTGAGGAGCTGTGCTGTCACACAGCTGATACATCACAGTTTTTGAGACATGGCAGCACAGATATTTATTTTCCCACACCTAGAAATTCTTGCAGAGGTGATGGGGCACTTAAGTTACTGCTTCTTTCTCATCCATCCTTAAGCCTGCCTAAGTGTGCACCATCCCTGTGGCTGCGTTTCCATTTACAGGCAAAGTCAGCAAAGTCAGCATGTCTGGACGTAGCTCAGCCTCAGAGGAGGCCGTGCCTGAAGGAGGCAGTGCGGGAGTTCAGGACCCCACCGCAGCAGCCTCCAAGGCTGTTCATACAGCTGCTTTGACCAAGTGAAAGACCAGTTTGTAATTATTTCAGGCAAGTTTCACTGCATTTATTGAGCTCCTAAAGGCTGCAGTGGTGTAAGGGGAGATCACCCCTTCATCTGCTGTTGTGTAGTGCGGCTTCGTGACATGCACAGCAGTACCAGCTGGTGTTGGGCTTGTGGTGTCCTTGGTCACAGAGCTACGAGTCAGCTCTCCCGAAGAGGCAGATCAATGTCTTTCTGTGTAAGCGTCCCAGGTTTGAAGTCTTGTGGTGATTTAACTCTATTTTTAGCGTGACCCAAAGAGACTCCGAGGAGTAGGCAGGTGTGTGTAGCTGGTAGAGCAGTGAAAGTGCCTCTGTGTGTGTTGGTGCCGGTTCCCCTCAAGAAGCAGGTTTAGGGCTCAGGTTTGCAGCGGTTGTTGGAAGCCTTTCTGAATTCATCTTCAAGTAAGCTTCCTTGAGCCAAGTGAGCTTAGGGTCTGAGAATTTGTTCTTTTTATAAGTGCTAATATGTAATTGTATAGACAACAAGTGACTTGTAGCTTGTTTTAATTAGTTAAGCAAAGAACATTAATTATATCCTGATGTTTTGCAGACACCTGAGCGGGACTTCCTGAAATCTCAGGGATGTCTGTGCTTTTTCTGCTTCTCACTCTGGCTAATGAAGAATAGTACGCTGTGTTTCTCTCTGTGTCTGATCTCTCAGGCTGGAGGGAGTAAATTACTGATAAGCATTTGGCTCATAGTTGTATCTCAAGGACAGGACATTCTCCCTGCTAATTGGGAGAAAGGGGGAGAATTCTTCTGACCAGTTTCAGAGGACGCGTGTCTCAAATCATGAAAGCATAATCTGCTAGTAATTCCAAAGGATTCTTGCTCAGAGACATTTAAGCACTTAGAAATGCTTCCTCATAAAGAAAAGCTTATAGCCTATCTCCCAAATGTCTGCTACTGCCCTTTGAAATGTGACAAAGACCCTGTGGGCACAGTTATCTGCTCAGACATCGTATCAGTGCAGTGGTCCCCATCATAAATCTTGTGTTTTCACAGTGAATCCCATGTGCGGAAATAAAAAATATGCATCAGAGACTGCATTGCAGGTAGAGGAGGCAGGCTTAGCTTTCTGTTAAAGCAAAAATGACGAATATTGAACAGTCACAAGAGTCCAGAGCTGTCGTTTTCTTTCAGTGGATCCAATGCCATATTGACTTGTAAACTGGACAGTCAGATCAAGAACTTCACTGGTCTTTATGTGCCATCATAGAGTTTTCATTTCTCTATTTATTCTTAAGTGTCAAGTGTACTTTCATTTTTAGTGAAAGACTAGCGTAAGGGTATGTGACAAGTGTTATTGCACCTACTGCCCCTAGTTTCTAATCCCGCATCATCCAGAGTGAGTTTTGCTCAGTTGAGTATGCACCCTTATCTCCCATTTTTGCTCCTGCCAGTCTCTGAAGCATAGTTGATGGCCTGATTGCTGTGTCCTGGTTGTGCATTTGCATGTTTTTATCTAAGTTACTTGAAAAGGACTGATCCAGCTGTCATTAAATATTTTCCTGCTCATGCTAACATTCAGCATGGTTTGTGGCTGTAGCAGCTGAAGAGGTTTCTGTGTCATTAGAAGGGAAAAAGAAAGTGGGTCTCTCAAAACTGAAGGTACTGTAAAACAATTACATCAACTCATGACACACAGGAGAGAGAGTCCAGTGGGTTTGTGTCACGTCATAGCAGTGAATTTGTAAATGGGAACTATATTTGATACTTTTTTCCTTAGTACAGCTTATTCTCGTGTCATACCCATTCAATCAAGGTGGCCAAGGGCTTTTTTTAATAAAACAACCATGCATAAGTGGGTGAGACAGTGCCTGACCCCAAAAGATCACAGTCTGAATGCATGAGACCCATGAAAGGTTGGAAGGAAAAGAGAGGTATGGTGAGAGAAAGTAACTTTCTTGTGGTCACATAAAAAGTAGCAGAGTCCAGACTGTACCGTAATTCTCATGCCACTAACCCGCCCAAGTTTTGGACAATTTGCTGACAGTACATATCCAAGTAGGGGTCCTCGTCATGAGTTGGGCTCCAGACAGCCATACTCTCTAAGCATACTTTATTGTAGGAACACTAATATTGTGACCATGTCTAACAAAATTAAAACATTTTTTCAGCCCGTCAGCACGATTATGAGATCAGTCTGCAGCCTCTGAAAATGAATTTAAACAGCACTGACACTACCAAACTTGATTTGAAGTGACTGTATATTTTGTGCCTCTCTTTGCAGGGCCAGATGATGATGATTTCCTGTATTATCTGTAACATGATTAGGTCATTTCTTGCCCACTCATGTTTCTGGACATTTCAGCTAGGGCAACAGTCATTGCCAATATCGAGTCTAGTTCTGAAAGATCTATACCAGCCTCCTCATAATTTTTATTCCAGTAACTGAAATGCTTTCAGATTGGAAAAGAGATGGACAGTTTTCAAAGTTAGGAATAAGAATAGAGGGGTTTTTTGTTTTGTTTTACCAAGGTTAATGTCTGCAGGGGAGAAATATGAAGAAAATTTGGTTGGGAATTTGCTAACTATGAGTATAAAAAGGGAGTTTGGAGTGCACTGCAAATCTGCGTTTTCTGCACCTGCCTAGTGTTCTGTTGCTGAAGTCTGCAATTGGCTCCTTCATGGATTCCTGGAAGATAGAAACGACTCTTCATTAGAGCATAACTTGAACATCTTCATGTTAACGCATTCCTGTTTCCTCTGTCTTTTTTTAGATCGAATATAAACTTTGCAGTGGTTCTGACAAAGAGTGTGTGTCTCCCACAGCCAAATTCACAAAGAAGGAAACACTGAAGGTATGTGCGAAGCAGCCAAGTCAGCATCAGCTGACTTTCTTTTACAAAACAAGTAGCACCTTCCAAACAAACCATTGGGAACTACTCTGAGTCGTTTCCCAAGACCCAGAGAAGCCTCTGACTCTTCTAGGAGTCATTATAGGCCAAGGGCATTTACAGGCTTTATACAGAGGATTAGATTATGTACTGCAAACAGAACAAATCAGTGTAATTATTTCACTCTGTTTGTATGTTCCAGAGCTATTATGCACCTCAAGAGGATTGTAATTCTTCATTGGTCTTGTTAGGAGGAGTATGCCTAGGCACTCTGGGCAAATTATTGCTTGAACACTTGCTTGTCTACCAAACCAAAAGCATAGATAATTTGGTTTGGATGAAATTAGATTTAATATCTTTAATTTGAAGGGTGGGTATTCAGCTTCTTTCCATTTCCCCCAAAGAAAAGCCAAATTAGATTACGTTTAGTGAAACTTCAGGAGCAGAGAAAATACCTGTTTTCTCGTTACGTTTTTGTTCTTCCTTGTGCTTATTTCTGGGGAACCTGTGCTGGGTCAGGTTCTAGCTGCGCTATACATAGCTGTCCTTAATGCATTATGTTCTTTCTTCCCCAAAAGAGGCCATGATTACAGCTGCTATATTTTCTCTGTTCTCTACCAGGTACAAAAAAAAAATTACAGACAGGAGAAGAAAAGAGCTACCAAACAACTCTTCAGTGCTCTGAAGGATCCCAGTGTAGTGATCACAGCAGACTGGCTGAAGGTATTGAATTGATTCTGAGGCTGTAGGAAAAAATAAGTGAGAAGTACTTGATGTGTCTGAGACTTACTTATGCATTAGCACTTTTTTGAGTGAAGGAAGACTGAATACTTTTGAGTTGAAGTTGCTCTAAAGCTGTGATTAAATAACTGCTATAAAAGTGGAGTTATGGGCAATATTTACTTTCCATCTTAACCTAACTTCATCCATCTCTTCCATGTCCTTAAATAGCAACAAGGTCTCAAAAAGCGTGTAGTACAAAAGGAAGCGATGATGTTTCTTTCTTTTTTCCTTTATGAGTCTGCTGGCCTCTTCCAAAGATGTGGTTTTGTACTGAAGAGGGAATAGACAGAGTAACAGCCTGGAAATGAGCAGATAGAGTTTGTTCTATTGACAGTTGCATTTTATGTTGTCACAGCACAGAATAAAACATATTGGACCTGATGACAACTGTAATTTCTCCTTGTGCAAAGACTCAACTAGTGACAGCTTCTCACTGAAGTCCTGAACCTTTGTATGTGGCCAAATAAATTTGGACTGATACTGTTACCTTTGACCCTCTTTTTCTCCTCATTTGGTGCCATTTAGTCTTCTCGACTAATAATGAATTGGTTGCCCCTTTCATAACGGCAAAACTTAACTTCCAAACATTGCGAAACACACAGCTCTTTAAAAAAAAGGAAAAAAAAAAGTAACTTAGGGATTTCATGAAACGATAGAATCACATTTGACCAGTGTGAAAAACCTCCAACATTGTTCTACAATCAGTATTAGAGGCCAGAAAAGTGAGATACTTCTGGTTTATTTGGGAAATTAAATAGGCAACAAAATGTTTCCATAGTGTTTAATGTTGATGGTAGTTAAATATTAAGATCTTTATAAATACAGAAGAGCTGTTCCATGTTTGCTGTGGCTGGAAGTTTCTGGTTCAGCAACAAATGATGCTGGGCCATAAAAACACAACACCAACATAAGACTTGGGGTTTGGCCTATGTATGTTGAAGACAAGACCACCTTAGGCAAAACCTAACCTTACTGAGAAACTTCTCTGTTCTTATAGCTGTTATCTTTAATATACGTGGTCAGATTTAATGTCTCCTATGCAAGAGAGAGTGCACATTGAGCTTGACACAGAAGTAAACCAGCTGGAGAAGGTGCTTTTAAAAATGGGCTATTTGACAAAACCCATTAATAGCTCTGTTCTACAGAATGCTATTAAAATGACTTATAAGTCGAGTTAGACTAGTTATAACATTTTTCTGTGCAATGTTCTAATTGGCATGTCCTCCGTGATTAATAACAAATCATTCTCACGTGGGCCAGCAGTGCTGGTTGCCTAAAAAATTAAGCAAGCTGCTAACACTAAGCCAATAATAAAAATATAAAGACTAGATTCTGATAGTGAGATTTACAAGGTCTAGGATTTTGCTATGAGATCCTTAAGACTGTTCAGATAATGCAGTGTATCTTCCTAAGGAAGTGTATCGTAGTGTGGCCTTGGGAGAAACACATACTGGAAATGCTGTATAAACACTGAATACATGCTGTTTTTCTTTTAGGGAGCAACGTAAACGCAACTTTTTGTTCTTTCCTTTCTTCCCTTCAGATTCGTGGGACTCTGAAGAGTTGGACCAAGTTGTGGTGTGTTCTGAAACCAGGAGTGCTGCTGATTTATAAGACACCAAAGATTGGACAGTGGGTTGGGACAATCTTGCTCCATTCTTGTGAGCTGATCGAGAGACCCTCCAAAAAGGATGGCTTCTGTTTTAAACTTTTTCATCCTTTGGATCAGTCAATCTGGGCTGTAAAGGTAACAATCCTGATGAGTCAAACAACCTCCTCTGGGTCACCAAGTGTCTGAGCACTAGTATTATCTAGCATTGATACTATCTAGCTTCTCAGTTCTTCACTTGCTGTTAGTGATGGTGAGTTGACTGCATGAAAAGATTAAAGACACTGAAGCTTGGTCATATGACATCAAAGGAACATGGTGCCTTGTGATTAGTTATACAAATGTGTCATTCTTGCTGTATAGATGCATGCATAAACTGAGGAAAGGGGAAGCATGTTAGTGCAGGAAAATGCTCAATACCTAGAAGCTGTATCAAGCCATGGCCTATGTCTTTAAAAAGAGATGAGGAATAGACCCAATTAACTGACTTCCCCAAAACAAGGATGCGCAAAGCACGAAATGCTTTGTACAACACTGGAAGAGGGCTGGCAAAGTGGCAAAAAACAGATTAATCATTTTACTTTTTTAGATTAATCATTCGATTTTTTTTTTCTAATGCCTTTGGGGTTTTGTGTTTGTTTGCGATGGACTGGGAACTCTGGTCTGCTCAAGACTTGTCTATTCCACAAAAGTGTGACTTTTGATAGGTTGCCTTAATTTTCTCTTCTTTGAAAGAGAAACAGCAAGGTTGTCTCTCTTTCACTTTGAGTTCTTCTTCAGTCCGTTGGTATCCACAGAGTGAAACAGTCTTTTCCTTTGTACACAGTAAGTCCTGCAGTGACCTCTGGATCTCTGTGTAACACAAATTACATTTTTTCACACTTCTTGAAATAGCTCCCTGCAAATTTTAAAGAGCTGCATTTCTTTTCCTTCTTTCCTTTAAGAATAGGCAAAAAAAAAAAAAATTATCTAATGCCTCTGAGCAAAGAAGAAGACCGCAGTACTTTCTGAGAGGCACCAAGAGCAACATCTTTTGGATACCCTGAAGACAAAACTTAGATGTTCTTGAACTCTTGTTTCCCCATTAAAAGCAGTGACTCAGCGGAGTTATTGCAGACCTAAATTCTCCAGGATACATCACCAGTGTAAGCAAGGCATTACGAGCTACTGCCTTGCTGGGTGGTCAGCAGAGTAAATCTACTTGGAAAGACTCTTGTGAGAGCGATGACAGCATTTGTCATTGGCATCCAAAGGTCTAACAAAATGGAGCAGAAGCCCTGTGGGAACAGACCGAGCAGCCTCACCTCCTCATCCCTGCACTTAATTGAACGGTTTTAAGCACAGCTATACAATCACTATAGAAAGTCTTGCAATTTTTAGTAAGGTAGGAGGAGAGAATTAAAATTAACCTCAACAACCAGGGGTAAGAGTTGCTGTCTTCCGACAGTAGCTCAGCTCTGATCTGTGCCTAGATGCACTGCTTTTGCTTTAAATCCTAAAGGTTTCATTGCTACCTTGCTCCTCTTGTTCAGTTTTGAGAGTTTTGATGTTTTTTTATTCAGACCATGCACTCAAGAAGGTTGTGGATTATTTGCTGTCCATCAACAAAAAATTCCTTGTGATTTGACAGGTCAACTGAATTCTTCTGAAAAGCACAGTGAGGAGACCTAGTGAAAAAAAGTAGAATCAAAAACACAGTCAGGTACTGAAAAGTAGTGTTGCTGACAGTTCTGAAGCGTTATGCCAGAATGCCCTTCCCTTTGAATGGATCAGCCAAAAGAAAGAAGAGTTTTTATTGATGTGTATATGTATTTGCATGTGTTTATGTATGTCTAATTTTTGTGTCTCTTGAGGAAATATATGACAAAAATAGGAATTAGTGTATTAAATATGAAGGGAATATATCTCTGAAAATATTTGTGTACTAAATGAATTCCTAAGAGGTTTGAGTTTTAAAGTCAAAGCAGTATTCTAAGTCTCTTGAGACATACTTAGAAAGCTGCATTTGAGCTGCACAGTAGGGTGTTTCCTGAAACCTAAGTTCAGTCTGGATTGTTACATGTGATACGTGCTTTCAGCCACAAGGTGAACTCCAAAATACACCTATAGAAGAAATCCACCACTGATCTGCTTGATGTCAAATAAACTGTCTGCACTCTGACAACAGTTTAAGGCTGAAACCGCTAAAAATACTGTTTCGTTTTATGTCATTTCATGGCCACCTTTTGAAGCAACTGGAGGAGAACTGACTGATCTAAATTGGTTATGTATAACTGTGCAAAGAAAGCCCATTTCTCATGAAATATAGATTAGCCTGAGCTTAAGCAAAATGCCCAGGTTACTGTCCATCATGATAGGAGTAAGATCTGGCTAAACAGCTTTCACTTTTGGCTAAAATGGCTCGTGAAATTTTAAGGATTTTCCAGACTGGAGTTGATGGTCCAGTTTTGTCTCACATCAGTGGACTTCAGCTGACTCAGGGTAATTAATGAACGCCTTTGTACATGTTGGCCTGGCTGCTCAGCAGATGTTTGGATCTAAGTGCAGGGTTCAGCCCTGGAACAAAGGTCTGGTTCAAGTAGTGCCCTGGACACTTCTAGTTGTGCTAGCCTATTAAATATGATGTGCAGTCATGTAACTTCAGTTAGAGCAGGATGAAATTTTGGGTTGCCTTTCAGATGAGAGGTAGGTAATATGTAAGGCCATTCCTTGTGGTGGAAAGCTTAATATATGCAGAGGGAACTGTTTTTTCTATAAAGCTCTCTGGTTTCTAGAGCTGTCTTAGAAGCATATCCCTGAGAGGAGAGAGTTCTTTATTCTACGCTGCTTCCCTGGCTTTTTGAGCATTTTAGCCTGAAACTCCTCCACAGGGCAAATGGATTAGACCTCTTACCTTTTTGCTCTGCCCATGGCTTTGTAAACCCAAGGCCAAAACCACCAAGGTCTCCAAATCAGTCGGCAGCAAAAGCAGCAGTAAGAAAAGCTTCCCCCATATGCTCCAAATAGTCCTGCAGAGGCACTTTGTCCGTCATGTGAAGGCAGCGTGATCCCACGCTGCTTCAGGGAAGAGACCAGAGAATGCCGACCTAGTAATGAGTGTGAGGGTGTGAGTGTCTGTCCTCTTGTCTCACAGAGGGAGTGTAGGGCTGTCTGCCGGCAAGGTTTGCCCGGCTGTCCCAAATTAGTGTCCTGGAATAGTTTGTGTTTCCCTCTGAGCTTGCTCAGAAGCTAGCTGAGCAGTGTGGTGTGGGAAGATTTTATTGACTGCAGCTTGTTCCGGCACGTATTTAGAGCACTAAATGAGTCAGGGTCAAACCCACTGAATCTAGAAATATGTTTAATTTTAATTTTGTTTATTTTAAGAGCTTCGAGTTGTTCCTTTAAAGAAAGGAGTTCTAGTAATGGGCTTATGCACTTCTTTTACAGTTGTTTGTTCTGTTCCATAATACAGCACAGTTACCTACAGTACTGTTTATAAAAGGGTTTTTTTCCCCTTTTTTAAGCTTTGCTTTATGTCTCTCCAAGACTAGATGTCTCGTCGCACGATCTGAAACAGTGTGAGTTCACTCCATTTTTCAAAGCCTGATCAGCCACTGCTATTTGATAATGCCTTTTGAGTCTCAAATCAAATGTAAAGACAGGAGTGACTACAAGATGATCGTTTCTTAATTGTACTGTCCAGAGGCTGCAGCTGAGCTCTGAGTCCCAGTGTAGCAGGGATAACATTCACTTTTTGTGAGAGATGATCATTGTCTTGGAGGTCTTAGACTCAAAGGCTGGGAGACAGTAAGCATCATTATCTCGGCCATACAGATACACAACCTCATTTCTCTCTGAAGATGCTGACTTTGTTTTTATGGCCTCCTCTCCTTTCTGTGGGAAGCAGACCCCTCCATGTATGAGCATGCCTTACTGTTGAATACATTTCCTTGACAGAGTGACTTGGCTGCTCCTTGTGTTTATCCGCTTGCCTAAATGTCTGTTAAAACCTTGTTTTATTCCCTCCTTCCCCTCTCCTCCTTTTTTGTAATAACATCTCTCTGGATGTTTAGTATTTTGGTTGTAAGGTTATTCCTCCAAGAGAGCAAAGATCAGTTTCTGCACTGAAAAAACAAGTAACGGTGTTATCAACAGTTCTTGAACACCCTGCTCAGCTGCAAGCTACTGAAAGGAAAAATGCCGTTGGGAATGATGCCCGATTGCATTAATTTCACTAGTAATGTCTTGAGCTGCTCTGCTCTGGTTTACTAATCAAATCTCAGCTTTGCCAGTCCTGACTATTAAGCCTTTAAACAGTCTTAATTTTGTGAACCTCTTGTGGGAGAGGGGAGGAGAAAAAGAAGTGAGTAACAAGGATCTCAATTTCTCCTGGCAGCAGAAGAGCCCTGCAGATCTGGAGACAAGAAGCTAGACTGAATACTTGCCTTCTCAGCACCATGTCTTCGTGGCATAGATATAGATAGAATTTGATACTTGTCCTATGCTTGCACTCTTCATTCTTTCAAAATTTTGGCTTCCTGAGTGGAATTAAATAACAAAAATCCAGATAAAATCACCGTTTAGCTACCAGACACTTGTATACAGGAGCAGTTTTCAGTAGCAGTCAAAGTTTCCCTGCTTACAAACTAATGCTAAGAAGAAGTCCTTCTTTCAAGGAGCAAGATGGAATACCATAAAGGCCCATGTAAGGGAGGAGAGTCACACTCAAACTGCAAAAATTTCCCTACAGATTTTCAGCATTGTGTGGTATTCTCTAGGAACTCAAGGAAATCCCGGAGATCCTGGAGAAAACTGATTTTTCTACCCTGCAGTTGGCATAGTGGTCATGAGAGGATTGGTGATGTTTTCTGCTCTATGTTTATTTCTGACTTGACGTCTGCGTGTTTGAAAAAGAACCTGCTTTCATGTTGCTTGTTATGAAGTGAGGAAGAGAAGGAACTTGAGGAGGCTGGATCACTTTGAAATGCAAGAGAGAAAGAGGAGGGACTTGCATTTATTTCATAGAATTGTAGAATGGTTTGGGTTGGAAGGGACCTTAAAGATCATCTAGTTCCCCCGCCATGGGCAGAGACACCTTCCACTAGACCAGGTTGCTCAAAGCCCCATCCAGCCTGGCCCTGAACACTTCCAGAGATGGGGCATCCACAGCTTCTCTGCGCAGCCTGTTCCAGTGTCTCACCATCCTCATGGTGAAGAATTTCTTCCTAATATCTAATCTAAATCTACCCTCTTTCAGTTTAAAGCCATTACCCCTTGTCCCATCACTACATGCCCTTGTAAGAAGGCCCTCCAGCTTTCCTGTAGCCCCCCTTTAGATACTGGAAGGCTGCTATAAGGTCTCCCCAGAGCCTTCTCTTCTCCAGGCTGAACAACCCAAACTCTCTCAGCCTGTCCTCATAGCTCCAGCCCTCTGATCATCTTCACGGTTCTCCTCTGGACCTGCTCCAGCAGATCCACGTCCCTCTTAAGCTGGAGGCCACAGAGCTGGATGCAGTACTCCAGGTGGGGTCTCACGAGAGCAGACGGGGAGAGTCACCTCCATCAACCTGCTGGTCATGCTTCTTTTGATGCAGCCCAGGGTACAGTTGGCTTTCTGGGCTGGAAGTGCATATTGCCAGGTCGTGTTGAACTTCCCATTTCAGCCAGGTTGTGGCGTGAAGTCTCTGCCATGAAGTGTATGAAGTTGTGCTCACCAGATGCAGGAACTGCTTTTTCTTAACAGCTTCTGGAGCTCAAGAGGAGAAAACAGGGAGAAGATCAAGGTGGGAACGTGTGGTTCTCCTCAGAGAAGTTCCTAATCCAAGATGGACTCTACTTCTCTGGGAATCATTTCTGGAGGGTCATGCTGAAGGGATTGTGACAGGATGTTTACAAGATACTATAATATTTTTTTTCCACAGCTTCTAAACTAAATGCAACATAAACAAGCAAAGCCTGTTTTTGTTAAAGCCTGAAGAGGCCATCACCCCAGGCACCACAGCATAAGGGTTCTCAAAGGGTCTGATGTAGAGGTGAAGGGCTGAAACCCAGCAGCACGTGCCCATGCTGGGAGACCTTTGGTCCTCAGCCTGTCATTTTCCCTGTCTCCTTCTTTCCCAAAGACAGGTTTGCAGGATGGAGTTTCCCCCTTGTTTCCTTCCAGAAAATCTGCCATTGCCTCTTTGCTAGAGCACAAGGTGTGGGCTCTGCCACTTCTATGGTGACACATAAAAGGTGTTTTATTGCCAGTGTGTCAGGCTGGAGACGGATTCGGCATGCACCGCATGGAACAGTCTGTTCAGGTGTTGCACAAAGATGGCTAATAGCAAGTATACGACTGTTTCTGTCCCAGGCTACAGGAATGAGATTTTTCGATTCCCAAGGATCTGAATAAACAGTCAGTTTGGGCTGAGCTTGAGTTAGACCAAGCCCCATTTACATCAGAGCTCATTACTGCTTTGGAGCTGCAGTAGCAATATCATGATTACTGATGAGTCTCCCTAAATTACTCCATCTGCTTCTTCTTTCTTTCCTGTCACAAACATAGACACTCTGCCCAGGAAGGGTAGAAAGACTTGGAATAGTCCGCTGCATCTTCTGTGCCTTACTTATGTCTTTTTGTCTGTGTGCATTTCCAGGGCCCAAAGGGAGAAAACGTTGGTTCGATCACTCAGCCTCTTCCCAGCAGCTACTTGATTTTCAGAGCAGCCTCTGAATCGGATGGTAAGTTTTGGTCTTTGTTTGATTTCTCCAGACTGCATACTCTGTGCTAGTTAAGAAAATAGGTTGATGCAAAAAAACCATGGTGTCTAAAGGAAAAAATGGCATCTCACCCAGCTTGAGATGCCGTTTGTTAGCGATGGCCGGAATACATCAAGCAAACTACAGGCACATTTCATATTCCTCACTGAAGAGCCACCTTTCTGGCCCTATGTATGGAAGATGGACCTAGGCTTGTAGCTGGGGAAACATACTAAGTATATACTAAAGGATCAAAGGGCTTGATCCCAAAATTGGGATGAGAGGGGGCTTAACTGTTTTCTCAGTTCAGCAAGGACTTCAGTGGGTTATCTGCCTAAGTCTTACACTAAGTAGAGATCTGCCGGAGGAAAATGACGTAGTAATATTGAAGAACTGTTGGTATATGTCTCTCAACCACCAGAATTTCCTGTAAACTTGTGTCATGGAGATACCCTAAAAGTCAATTTAGGCAGGCAACAAGCTCCAAACAGACTTTATTCTTGCCAGAACTGTTTAGCAGAGAAACCAACCAGAAACGAGGTTTATCCAAATTATTTAGCACTCCAACAACATTATAAAACACAGGTTCGGGTACCAGTTGAGGATACTATTATCGTACGACCACATAAGAATAGTGAGGATCCACAGCATGCATGCACTCATTCACAAAAAACAGAGGCCTCTTTCACTCAAGGGTAGCCAGAAGGAAAAAATCACTTGCCCCTTTTCCTTTGCAGAAGGAAAATCACTCACCAAAGAAGAGTCAAGGGCATTCAGTCCCTGGAAGTCTCCTTAGATAGCATCCCAGGCTAAGGGGAGGGCTCTGTTCACAGACCTGCTGCTCTGAGAAGACCAATCAAAAGGAGTCTTTGGTGGGGCCCCATTTTATAGACTGGTCGCATCTGGCTGTGGTCATTATGAGCATGATCCCAAAGCTTCTCAGCTTCTCTGGGCCTGGGCACCTCCTTGGCTGAGGACCCTGTCCCTGACCAAGGGTCCTGCCCCTCCTGCTACCCCAGTCGGGGAGGTGACTGGAGTCACTGTGCCCCAGGGTGGGGGATGTGACTCTCCACACCTTGGTACCAACCAAGGTACCAACAGGTGGGGCACAGATGTGCCAAAGAGCCATGAACTGCCCCATTGATCTCATCAGGGGATGTGCCACTGCCACAACTTGCTGTACCATGGTTCACACTATAGCAGGCCCAGATACTGGTGGCTCCACATGTAAAATACCATCTGGGAATTCACAAAGTTATGAAAAGTAAATTTAGGTTAATATACAACAGGCATGCCGGTTTGCTATGTGCAAATCTCTTTAAATTACTTTAGTGGACCTAAATCAGTGATTTATAAGCAGATAAGAAGATTAAAAACATGTTTTCATTCCATTTGACCTTCAGACTACTGTAATTTTTTTTGACATAGCAAATTAACCCAGGCTGTTCATTTTATGCTTATTTTTCACTTACCCCACCAAGGGTGCTCTTGTAGCCCATATGCAAGGATTTTTTGATGGAGCGTAGTGAGCTTTGAAAGCAGAGCCCTCTGGTCCAGTGTTTCAGTTTTACATACTCCTAAAGGCTGGAAATGGAACAATGCCAAATGCACCTTCGTCATGGCACTTAGAATAGGAGGAGACCTTTCATTACAGGTGCTGTTCTTCCTACAACTGTGCAAGGAGGGCTGTTCATAGTGAGGGATACCAGCTCAACATTGAAAGCTGTTTGCATATGCCAGTGTAGTGAAGGATATGAAAATAAGTGGAACTTGTATAGAGCCGTACAAGCACATCTATTTGAATATTATGCTTTTGTAGCTTATGGAACAGTACAGCTTATTTGTGTAAGGGAATAGAGGATTCTCACATGGCTCCAAAAATTACCTGCCTAGAAAGGGATAGATTGATATAATACTCTCTTGGGAAAAAAAAAAAGTGCTGTTGGGGTAGAGCTACTAAATTGTAGGCATTTCAAACCTTGGTTATACAGATAGCTTGCAGAATAGATATACAGAATAATCCTACAGAGTCCTTAGGCAACCAAGTAGCTTCAACAACTGTCTGTCAACCCAGATTTTCTAAATTATTATTTCCTTAGAGGTCTGTGTAACTTGTCTTTCCATTAACTTAATTAGAAAATGCACAAAGGGACCAATGTGGTCATTCTGTGTGGTCAGGACAAATTGCTGTCTCATAAAGTATTTTTCCTGGCATTTCAGCTATCTTCTAAATGAAAACTTTCATTCTGGTGGAAACCTAATGATTAAACCTTACAGCCAGCCTGGCAAAGAGACCTGTGGCTGCACTTCTACTCTCTCTTTTTATGAGAACTGACATAGGCCACTTATGTGGAGTAGAATAGCTTTAGATTTGTTCTAACTAACCTTACCCATAAAGGCTCCCAAGCCAGCAGTAGCTCCCAAGAGATCAGCAGAGGTAAGACTTTTCTAGCTGTGATCTCTCTGTCCGGGTCATACACCACTTGCTGAAAAAGCACAAAAAGGACCGTATCTGGCACATGAGAATTTTTAGTATTTCAATGCCTGTGGGAAGCTTTCTGCCCAGTGAGTTATTACATGTCTCTGGTATCATAAGAGCTTAAAATAGAGAGTTACTGAAACGTATTTTTAAAGCCAAGATATTGGCCAAGATTCTTGGGAAGCATGCAGAGGCCAGGCAGATCAAAGTAGAGTTACTTTAGGGTTTAGTATGATCTTCCTTTGCTGCAGATGGAAAACTAATGTGATCAAGGGAAGGAGGAGGAACTGAAATACCTGTCAATCAAATATCATAAATATGTATGTAGGAAATAACTAGGGCCTTTGGTTAGGGATGAAATAATACATGCTCTTGAACAGCGTTAGCAACGCCCTCGAGTCGCTCACACAGGTTTGGAGTGTCCACATTACGTCTGGTAGATCCTGAGAGTCTGAGGAGGTGACCATGACAGTCAATGTGAAGTGAAGCTTTGGGATCTGTCCACTTAGTGGTGGACTTCACAAAAAAAAATATATAGTATTACACCAGAAATACTAGCATGCCGTGTGCAGGAGAGGGAGGATGTGAATCTGTTTGTGAGTTAGCCTTCCTGGGGGCAGCTTGGGGGCATCTGCTCCACTGAGCGGTCTAGATGTGCTGACAAATGGGCAAACACATGGGTATCACACTCTGAGATGAGTGACTTGGAAATGGTGTTAGTGTCAGTAGGTGGTGTAAAACATATGCAGACAAGGACACAAGGAGTAGAAACTGTTAAAGAAAACTGTATAAACTCTAGCAGATTAAGGCTTGTACTTTGCAGTTAATACAATTTGATTTTAAGCCCGGAAGACACTACTGAAATGGTTATAGATTGATATATAGCTTCACCTATTGTAAAGAAGCATCTCCAAGAGGGTGTACCTGAATTTGCTTCATTTCTTCAACGCACTGGACAAACGTAGAGAATGCAGTTATGGTCAAGAGAGACTGGAGATAAAGGTAAAATGAGCTAAGCTAGCTGACACAAATGGGGCAGGTGGAATCTGATCCCTTGCATAATGTTAGTGTATATTTGTAGTATGTTTGCATCTCCTCCATAGATGCGATATTGTATGAATCTACAGCATCTCTGAGGAGGTGTCCTGACCGTGTTCTTCGTAATGCAGTTTCCCATGTTAGTAGTGGAAAATGAACCACAGAGCATTTGGCAGATTTAACAGTAATTGACGGAGGCCTCTTGACTTCTTGGGGAATATTGAGTTGCGGCATATGTTCGATGTGCAGTTCTGCTATCCAGGCAACTATATCATGATCGGCAGCTACATGGCCTACTTTTTATCTCAGCATGTCAGAATCCCATCTGTGACAGACTGTTGGTAGGATTTAAGGTCCTGACTTCTGGACAGCCTGCAGAACCACTGCCAAGCTGCAGTAGCATTCCCATGCACAGACCGCAGCAGCAGTCTGCTTTGTGATGTGTTTTAAAGACATCTGGAAGGTCATGTCAGCCTACAGGGCTCAACCCGTACAAACACAGGGTCTTTCTTTCTTACCGGTTTCAGAAAAGAAAAGTGCTTTTTCCAAACCAGTGACTGTGCATGCATTTCAGCTTTATCTGATGAGAGGCTTAGAACTAGTAGTTTAAACCTGTCCCGAGCTTCCTGCCTGGACCATTCTGGGGCTGCCCTTGAGGCCTCCAAACTGGTGCCCCAGACCTCTTAAGCGTTTTGAGTCACCTGCTTAAATCTCATGGTGCAGGTCTCCACCTTGCCACAGGTGCTGCCACCAAAGGGGTTACCAGGGGGATGCCATGGGGCAGGTTACCAGGGGTTAAAGGCTTATCAGTGGAATTGTAAACCACACTTAAATTTTGTTCCTTATGTCTGTCCTTTCGTTCAGGCATGCTTTGGGTAGTCTCCGTGGCCTGATGTGGGAGCTGTGTGGAAATGCTGATGGTCTGGCTTACAGTGGTGGTGTTTCTTTGCTAGGCATCTGGCCCTTCCCCCAAAACTGATGCTCTGATCTGGGGAGGAAACTAAATTATTGAAATAAGGGTCACGCACAGAAGCAGTGAAACAGGAGGAAGATTGCAATTTGAAACCGAGTTGACAATGAAATATATCATTGGATCCTGGCAGTACTGGAAAAAATAGAAATTGCCTTCTTAGCTTTATGTCTGCCCTTCATATTCCTTAGACCTTTCACAGCAGTTTAAAATCCAGGCATTTGCAACCAGATTTCATTTAGCTCAGTGCATAAATTGTACCTGCAGCTGAGAGATCGCATCCTTGCATCTTGACAGCTGAAGTGTAAGAAGCCATGCACGCAGGCATCCAAGTGGTACAGCAAAATAAGCAGTCAGCTGAATACGATGACCTTAACGTGCACTGACTGAACCAAATCAGCCTCTTCCTCATCATTCGTGATTTGTGTGCACTTGAGCAAGAATTCAATCTTTCCAGGTAACAGTCTACGTCAGGTTGATTTTTAAAAGCATCTATCTTGTAAGTGTGAGGCACGAGGCCAAAAGCTGGATTACTTTAATAATTCAAGAAGAATAATATTCCCTCAGTGATGCCTCTCTGGAGGAATGTATGGTTACTGGGTGTGAGGCTTTTGAAGTCTTAATTGGCAAGAGATTCATTCCAGCTGTTCTACAGCTACAGGAATGCAATGGAAAAGAAGTGTAGTCGCAGACCGAGATTTCGATGTGCAACAATGTGATTTCATCTTGAGCAGATTTTTGTTATTGGTGAGTGCTGAGAGAAGGTTGGCTGGCTCTGCTGTGATCAGCTGTTGCAAAACGTGGCAAATAGTCTTGACACGTTAAATTATGAGTTGTTCCAGGTGAATGATGGTGACTGTTAAGAATTGCAAAGCTGAATAGCTTAGCAGTTTTAGTACTGCCTGTTTTCTTGAGGGTTTTTAGTGTGTTTTTGTGTGTGTGTGTGTTTTGTTGTGAGTGGTTTGGTTTTTTGTGATTTTTTTTTTTTTTTTTTTTTTTTCCTGGGGGATATTGTTGTAAATTTAGATCTGTTTGAAGACTAGGACAAACTCAAGTTATTTCTTGAACTGAGCCTAGGTTAGCAGCGTAAGCAAACTTCAGTTGTTTGGGGTTTTTTGTGTTTTGTGGTTTTTTTGTTGGTTTGGTTTGGGTTGGTTTGGGTTTCACTGAAAGCAAAATGGCAAAATGAGCTCAGAAGCTTGAAACAGCTATCCCGTGACCTTTTTTTTTTAATAAGAATTCATAAATTGATCCAAATTAAGTAAAAAAAAAAAAAAAAGACCTGTCATAGCAGCAAGAGCCATCTTTTTTCCTCACACAAAAGGAGAAAAACAAAATTTAAAAAATGTTCCATGTTCAAAGATAACAGATATTCATATCTTACCCTCAAAATCATTAAAAATAAAAATTAAAAAAACCCCCACGCCCATACCTTTGATTTATCAGGGAAAAATACTTTTTAGTCTCTGAAAAATTCCTTTCATCTTCATGGAAAAGGGAAAAAAATCATTAAAAGATTCTACCTCAGGGTGAGTCCAAAAATATTTTTTTCTTTGGGGGAGAGAGTAATTTGGGAGGAATGCCATCCTTTTTGATTTCCCCACAATTGCTATTATATTTATTTATTTATTGTGCAGCTAAGAAAACTCTCTACGGGTATGTTGGATCACCCTCTGTGATGCAGCAGTAGGCGTAATATCAGTGGCTTTCTGTAACTCCGCTGCTTAACATTCAACAGACAGGGAGAGGATCTAAATTAAAACCTGGCTCCAAAACACCACTGTCAACTTCCTGCCCTCCGATAAATGATCCAGAGCTACTCCACATCAGGATGGAAATTTTTTGTTTTGTTGTTTTGTTTTGTTTTGTTTGTTTGTTTTGCTTGTTTGTTTGGTGTGTGTTGTGGGTTTCTTTTTTTTTTAATTCCAAGGAAGAGAAGGAATTTTTTGTCACTTGGTTTTAGTATTTCCTTTTGTGTGTGAGGAGCTGGTGTGAGCACATGCCTGCTCCTGTTCAGCTTTGCAGCCTCCAGGTCTCCGCACGGTGCCAGCAGCGCCCAGCGGACCCGAGAAGCGTCCTGCAAGGAGCCGCAGTGACTCCCAGTTGCTCAGCTGTACTGCAGGAGTCATCTCAAAGGACCACAAGGTGCTTTTCCAGCCTGCTGAGCCAAAAAGGCCTGGAGAAAGCATACGGAAGGTTTCAAACCATATGTGGGCTGCACATTTGGCTTTGTTTTTGCAAAGTCAAGGCAACACACATCCTGTATTAGCTTTTTTTTTCCCAAACCTTTCATGAAGGAATGAACTTTGGAACCCAGCTGTGTTTAACTGATTTTTCAATGAGTTTTCTTTTTCAAATTGTCACTGATGACTCTTGTCATTTTACAGAGAAAAAAGGTTGCAGGCCTACTTAGGGGTGACAACTCTGTTTCATCTTTTTTTTTTTCAGTGAGCACATCTGAGTGATGTGCAGATGTGTTCTTCTGACATCCCACATCCCTGGGACATCTGTCACGTGCCAAATGCTGTGATCATCATTTGCTAAAGCGATGTAGGGAGCGGATATTGAAACTCATGATCAGTGCAAGGAGGGAGGTTGCTACAAAAGAGAGCAGAAACCCAGGCTAGCTCTAGCGCTCTGGTAGGACATCCACTTCTGGTGCCTTAGGAACAGCCTTGTCAAAGAGTCTCACTCTTTCCTCATCATTCCTGGAGGGAGCCAAAGGTGGCTGAGCAACCCACCCACCTGACCAGTTCAGGTGCCGAAAAAGGGATGATGTGGAATGCCCTCCTCGTGCTGGCTGTCAGTATGATGAGCTAGCTGGGCTTTGAACATCAGAGTTGGGGATCTTCTCTGGGTGGGGTGTCATTTCTGTCAGTTATTATCCTCACTGAGAACTCTGTTAGCTTGGATGAAAGATTTCTGTTGCTGAGTTTTGTAAACCCTTGTATGTGGCTTGTTAGATACATGGGAGTGTTATGTGTAGATGGGCTGTTTTACTTTCTCCCTCTTCCATCCTTCCCCTTCCACAGCCCAGGTAAGAGCCAGAGCTTACTCTGTGGGCTGCCCCTTGGAAGTCAGTGACAAAATACTAAATACAATGAAGAAAAGGTCAATCTTGGAAATAACATTTGAAAGGGAATACTTAGTTCCCAGCTCCCAAGCAGGAGGAGGTAATGCAGGTGTTTTTGAGACGTGACCTCTGCAGAAACTGTGCAAAAGTAATCATTGCAATGGATAGAGTAATGTATTATTTGATATAAAAAGAGCTTAAAAGCCTATGGGGAGATTCTGCCATAGGCTAACAATATACTCTTGGGTTTTCCTTCAGAATTTAAACATATGCTTGCTTTAAGCCACAATTTGTGGAAAATTATAACTGATAACTGATCGCAATGTTTTACATTGCAGCTTCTAAAACCTGCAACCTTCTGAAATATTACTGTTGTAACTCTTTCGCAGCTCTTTTCCTTTGTACACATCATATTGGGCTGCCTTTCCTCTCTGAAGGAACCCACATTTTGCATCCTTCACCGATCTAATTACCTTGTATACAAAAAAAACCAACTTGAGTCAACCACTCAAAAAATGTGAGAATTAAGGTAACCGTGAAGGCTTCATGCAGACTGCCGTGACTGTAGATGACAGCCTTTAATTATGTGACCACGTAGTTTTTTCCCCTTCTGCAGTTCCTGAGGGAGTGAGTAGACTTGTCAGGCAAGCAATTAAGTAATCCAAATGCTAGCATTTTTGTATCATCTTCACAATAAAGAAGAATATTGCTCAGTAGCAGGATCACTCAAATGTAAAAACATTTTATGTAGTCCTTTAGCAATGAAATACGTTTATCTTGTGTGCAATCCCTGAAATTGAGAGGATATAATTTTATGGTGTTGTGCTGCAATTAACACACTGTTGACTTGCAGAGAATGTAACCTTTTCATTTGCAGAGGAAATCGTAGATTTTACATCTGGTTTTGTGGCATGTATTTGTTTGGATTCACAGCACCACCTGATGGCTGAAGGCCCGTTTCTTAGCTTGAGGATTCTGTGCCTCCGTTGAACTCAGTTTCTGTTAGAAATGGAAACAAAGGCAAACACTGATTCCATTTCTGTGTTCTGTGGGGCACAAGTAACGCTGACTGCTAATGCACAGCAAGTTCCTCTAGAGCTTTGTGTCTCTGCTTTGGAAAATCAGATTTTTTTAAAAAATTTTGTTTTTAATTTAGGCTCCATGAATAAGGTTTCAAAAAAGATTTAAGTTACTCATAACCCTTTCCAGGGAGTTACCCAAAGAGATAAAAATCCTAGATATGTTATGGAGAAATTTCCTCTGGTAATATGGTGGACAAGTCCAAAGGTTTGACCAAGCCTGTAAGTACCATGTCAGTACCAGTGAATACCAGTGGCAGTGACAGGGTTACAGCCAGTGGGGACTGCTCTGCCTGCAGACCCAGAGAACGACATGGCTGAAGGGAACTTTGGGGTCACCCTTGCCACCCTTGTTAGAAAGCGTAAACATAGCCAGTGCGTTGCTGTAACCATCATAAGGTGTCTTTGTGTGAGTGCTCCAGGGGACTGAGGAGCTGATCCCCATCACAGAATTACAGAACGGCTGAGGTTGGAAGGGACCTCTGGAGATCATCTAGTCCAACCCACCTGCTAAAGCAGGTTCACCCAGAGCAGATCACACAGGAATGTGTCCAGGTGGGTTTTGAATGTCTCCAGAGAAGGAAACTCCACAACCTCTCTGGGCAGCCTGTTCCAGGGCTCTGGCACCCTCCAAGTAAAGAAGTTTCTCCTCATATTCAGATGAAACCTCCTGTGCTTCAGTCTGTGCCCATTGCCCCTCGTCCTGTCACTGGGCACCACTGAAAGGAGTCTGGCCCCATCCTCTTGACACCCACCCTTGAGATATTTATAAACATTGATGAGATCCCCTCTCAGTCTTCTCTTCTCCAGGCTGAACAGACCCAGCTCTCTCAGTCTCTCCACAAAAGAAAGATGCTCCAGACCCCTAATCATCTTTGTAGCCCTGTTACTGCTCCAAAGTGCTCATGCTGCTACAAATCAAGCTACCTATCAAAGTACCTGATTTTACAAGCTCATTGAATGCAAAAATATCTTGACATATGCAGCATTTACAAATGTCAAATCATGCAGTCCTCATTCTGCAGAACTTGAAAAGAAAACCAAAGGTAAAGAGAAAGCTGAAGGAGCTGAGCCTAAACAGGAATGTGCTCCCTTGTACAGAATAACCTGAAACAGGTTTTCATCTTGATGTGTTTGAGGGAGAGGGGATATGTAGGAGGGACTGGATTTGTGCTCAGCGCAGCCATTAACTCTAATGGGTTATCCATGCAAATCCTCGTCATGGCGAGAAGGGAATAAATCTCTACGTGTAAAGCCTTAATGCAAGAATATTTGTTAAATACAAAATAGTGTGAAATCAATTCCAACAGCCTTCAACCTTCTTAATCTTTTATTAACCATTATGTGTGATTTTATTATTAAATTGTAAGCTGATGCTGAAGGAATTTATGGGATGAGATTAGAATAAATGACGGGGTTCTGTGATGCTTGTGGATCACTGTTCAAGTGCAATTCTTCAAAGTTTGGGGTATTTTTCTCGCATTTACTGGTTGCAGCTTTGTTCCAAAGCAACAACTAAAAGATACTCAAGTTTTTTAAACGTTTCTTTGTAGACATATCTCCTGGATTTTTTAAAAACTCACGTTGACCTTCTTATAGAGCCAAATTTTGGTCATATAGAAATAGATGGGAATTACACACAAGAGAGCAGGATCCCAGTGGGATTTATGCATGCGCTTGATGCTGTGTGATGGAATTGAGTGTAATGGAAGCATTTCCCAAATGGGACCTCAGAATGCATGTGGTCCAGGGAAAACCTATTTGTAACACTTGCCATTGCTAGAGCAAAACCCTTGTTTTCTTCATTGCCTCTGAAGCACACTTCTCATTATTGGAAAATATATTCTGAGGAGTGTAATGAAGAGCTCTGTTTTACATGCTTGAAATTAGAGGATAACTCCCTTGATACCTCAGTTCTTGAATGTTCAGCCAATTTGCAGGTGTCTTGGCCTCATTAATGACTGCGCTACAGAAGCAGGCTATTTTCAGATGCTTCCCAGAACACAGTGACTCCAGCATTGTGGTGATTTGGCTTTTACGCTAACAAACAGCTTTGCGGACTTGTATGGATCATTGCAAAAGGAGCCAATGGTCCGTATGGATTGCTGTGATTTTCCTTTGCTGTCTGCCTGTGGGACCTATGCAGGCCTTAAAAAAGTCCAATGAGGCTGTGTGTGGGAACTGTGGTTTGTCTCATCTCTGTGTCATGCTTATAGTTTCTGGTATTACAAAGTAGACCCTTCAGGTAAAGATTTTTTTGTGACAAGATAAGGAAAACTGATGCTCCACCCAGATTGTCTGGTGGACTGGGCAGGGAGAAGGAATAGAGAAAAGGGAAAAAAATACAGAGAAAGAGGAAAAATAAACAGCCTGACAAGCAACTGTGTCTAGTCTTAATCAGTCTGGCAAGTATTGATCTGCCTGGTTCTTGTTCCGAGAGATTGTTATTGCAGCACTACACCCTTTTGGGATGCTCGAGCCGGCTTGTGGTTCAGTGATCCCACACCAAGCAGGGGCCTGTCCTGCGCGGCGCAGTGCCCTGGTGTCTCCCTGCCATTGGGGAGTGCGCGTCGTGGGGATGCCAAATGCCAAACGTGTTATTAGGGTGTGTTGCTTGCAAACATGAGCTGCTAGGTGGTTTGAAAGGACCGTACCTGTACACATTTCCTGAGTTTTGAACTAAATCAGAAAGAGGCAAAAGGGGATGTGAACAGGTTGTGGGAGTTCAGAGGAAGAGATGCTATTAGGGCAGAGGGAGTTGGAGTGAGCTTCTGTTGTGGGTTACCACCGGCCAGCAACTAAGCCCCACACAGCCGCTCGCTCACTCACCCCAGATGGGATGGGGGAGAGGGTCAGAAGAGTAAAAGTGAGAAAACTCGTGGGTTGAGATAAAGACAGTTTAATAAGTAAAGCAAAAGCCACACAGGCAAGCAAAGCAAAACAAAGAATTTATTCACCACTTCCCAGTGGCAGGCAGGTGTTCAGCCATCTCCAGCAAAGCCAGGCTCCATCCCATATAGTGGTTACTGGGGAACACAAATGCTGTAACTCCACACATCCTACTCTTCCTTCTCCCTCCCCAAAAATACATAATGAGCATGGTGTCATATGATGTGGAACATCCTTTTGACCAGTTTTGGTCAGCTGTCCTGGCTCTGCCCCCTCCCAGCTTCTTGTGCACCTGGCAGGGCACGTGAAACTGAAAAGTTCTTGAGTACTTAGGATCAACTAAAACATCAGTGTGTTATCAACAGTATTCTCATTATAAATCCAAAATACAGCACTAAATCAGCTGCTGGGAAGAACATTAAGTCTATCCCAGCCGAAACCAGGACAGCTTCCCACTGTATTTACCTGTGCAGATGTACCACTCATGCAGCCACTAAAACACACCATTTCTGGCAAGATAACCTAGGGATTATGTATATGAAAGATAGGTTATTGTACACAATGACTTCCTGAATTCTAATGAGCTTTACTCCCAGGCAACAAGCTTTTAAGAAGCAATGCATGAATTGTCTTTTTTACTCTCCTGTGCTTAAATAATTCCTTTTGTTTTCACAGGCCGATGCTGGCTGGATGCTTTGGAACTTGCCCTGCGTTGCTCCAGCCTCTTCCGGCTCAGTGCCTCCAAGCAGGGAAAGGATGGAGAAATGAACTGTTCGAGTGATTCTGCACATGCAGGGCTCAACCACCTCTTGCACACAAGCACCATCTCAGACCAGGAGTTCTTCCAGTAAGATGGGGCTATCATTTCTTAATGCACAGAGAGGTGTCGCATGGCTCACGTTTTGTCATTCTTTTAACTTTAGCATAATCTAGCCAGAGTCCACCAAGAAAACCTGTTTAAAAACCAGCCTGTATGTTCTTCTGCTGCATCCATCACTAATTAGTGGGTTTGGTGCGTATGAGGATTGTTGTCACCTGACACTTGAGCACACAGACTGGGGGGAACTTCAGCTGTGCTCATGTGTACATAAACAATTTTCTGCTGTTGCTTACTTGGGCCAAAATGCTGTCTGGAGATGCTGGCATGAAAAATAGCTTGCCTGAGTAAAGACTGCAGAATCCATCTACTACAGTAGACCCATGGTTACTCACACAATCACTGATGGTGTCTATGTGTTGGCTAGCACATACAGCTCTGGGCCTGATCTATTTTTTAATAATGCGTTCTCTTTTCTCGTAATACTGTGTCACAGTCAGCAGAGTGCACAGACTGCATCCTCGGTTTTATAATTACTTTCTCTCTCTACAGGGGTTTTGAGTGGTTTCCAATTACTTCCTTGATGCATCAGATAAATTTTTACATAAGGGAAAATGTCCCCACAGCCTTCTTCCTATTCATATTCCTAGTATTACTGCAGCATTTTGGAACAACTCACATCAAAGCTCTGTAAGCTTTAAAAAACCTCAGGCCTTAATCTGTTGCTTATAGCTAAATAGGCAACTTCAAAAATCCCTCTGGTGTAGACACTTGGCCCTTGGAGTGGGAGCAGGGAGATGTAGTGTCTTTTTCTAGTTCTGCTGATGGGAATTCGACTCTTAGGGTTCACAGCAATGCACCATTGGTTACACTGTTTTTAAGGTGGTGATTCTTGCACCCCGTGAAGATGATGCCTTGCACAGTGGGACCTCACTTTAACTGTTTTCTTAGGCTCTGTTATAATAACAGCAGAGCGCCAATGTATCTCTGGTCCCATGGCAGCATTTTGGTCTGCCCTTTGCTCTGAAAGGCCGTGGTATTCCCAGCATGTGTTCTCCAGTCCTGCTGTTCGGGGTTTTAGCTAGAGTTTGAAGAAGAGCTTTACTGAAGAGCAATGGTAGAAGAGCAGGAAATCTGATGTGTTACCAGGGCATGTGATACAGTACTTGTGCATATACTTCTGTTGTTCTTGGGCTTCTTTCGTAATACTTTACTTTCTAATTTCTTTCTGCCTAAGAGAGAGTCTCTTAGGACTGTACTCGCTGTGATAATGAATCCAGGAATGCAGTGGACTTGTTTTTCAGCTGGTGGATGTGTGTACAGAAATCCTAAGAGCCTGTGGCACTGAAAACATACAGGCAGACTCATGGCTACTGTAAGGATGTGCAGAAGATAGAGTTATAAGTGTATTACAAAATATGATGCATGAATTATGCTAAAATGGTGCCTCTGTGTTACCTCTTAGTTGTTCCACATTAAAAGCCCTCTTGAATGATGCGGCTCAGCAGTAGCACATGTGGCAGCATTTTCAGCAAGACAGAGTACCCACAATTGGAACCAGATTTTTTCTGACAGACTCAGATTTTAGTGAGTCTGGTTCACGCTGGCTGTTCAGCATCTGGTTGTCTGGACAATACACTGTTCTTTCAGAGTCCTACCACTGGTTTTAATATGTACCCAGACTTTGCCCAGTGCTTAAAGCCCAGGGGAGTTTGATGGTTGGGGGACAGGGGCATGACTTGCTGCCATCCCTGGAGGAATAAAGAACATTTAAAGAAGGGAAAATGCAAAACCAAAGCTGTACAAGTGCTGAGCAAAGGTTTTTAGGTTTACCACTGACAGTGGCTTCCTCAAAGGGATTCAATCATTCTAATTAAATGCCTTCCCTACAGGGAATCTTACCAATTAAATTGGCACGGTCCTGTTAGGGGGGCAGTTAATTACATTTAACTCTATCTTCAAATTAGCCAAACTACTCTGTCAAGAAAAGAAAAAGAAAAGGGAGATCATGGATATTATAGGGAGAACAAAACCCAAGGGAGCTGGCAAAGGTGAATCTTCTGTTGAGCCAAAGTTGCATTTGTCTGCTGGCTGCTTTACTCCTTTCCTCCTGGGAAAGGAGTCAAGATTATATAGTGATTTCAAAATCTGTATCTTTAGTAGTGTATAGAAATGAAAGGGAGAGAACTGTGCAAGTGAATCAAAGGCTAAAATATTGTGTAAATCTGTGATTTAAGACAAGAGGCCTTCAGTGCAACAGGTACTCTTCTTTTTAATATTAAGCTGTATTTCTTGTGGCTTCCATGTCTTGTCTCCGACAACTCCAAGAATCTGGCTGGTTTTCCTGTTTAATAAGAGCCAAAGGGGTTTTTTGCTTTGTGTAGAAGAGCAGTATCAAACCCAAAGAAGTCCTGGTCACTGACTGAAGTTTCCAGGAATGCCCTAGAGAATAAAGCTATGGTATAAGACAGCTCCCAATATGCTGAAACAGTAAATTAGCCATTAAAAATGCCAAGTGATTCATGTTCATGGTGGAAATCCAGTGTTGACTTTTAGCATAGTCATTCTTTCCCAGCTTTTAAAGCCTGGTCCAAATCCCATCAGGGCTTCCCGTGGGAAGTCTTCACATTGATTGTAGTTCAAGCTCATGGTGTGGCTTTTGTTTTTAGAATATCATATGTATTCACTGATGATTCTGTTTGGAGGAGTAGAAGAGCCTGGCTCCACTTCAACATCTCAGATTTGTTCCTCGGACTCAGAATGAGGAGCATCTGTTTTCACTTTGGTTCTCCAGAATGGCTCCTTGGCTCTGGATGTGTTAAGTCTTGTCTTGTTTGTGGCTGGTGGGTAATCAGTGCACAGTTGAGGGGGATTTCATGTGAATTTAATTCCCTCTTGAACTAAATCTGAAATCCTTAAAAAATAATAGGAGGGAGCAGAAGAAACTAAGAGAGTCATTTGCTCCTCTGAAACTTCAAATATTTCCCAAATGTGAGATAGGTGACACTGAAAAACGCTCTTCTTATAAATGTGAAATAGAAACAAGTGCTACTTCTCAGCCATGAACCATAAGCCTTATAATGAATTGTTCTTTCAAACATTTTTACTCCATGGAGAAAACTTTCGCTAGGTAGGGGAGCATAGCAACCATAGGCAAACACATATTTAGCTGATCATTGAAAAATTAAGAAATAAATTAGAAATAAATTTAAATGATCAGCAACGAATAACTTCCCGAACTTATCATGCAGGAAGTATCTTTGCTGAGGAATCATGGGATAATCTCTGTAGACATCTCTCTCCTCACCTTTTTTCTCTAATAGTAAATTATTAGTGCTGGAGTATAGTGGTCATTGACTCTCTGATTTATGATCTTAGTTTTATTTTACAGTAAAACTGTAAATTAAAAAACTTGCAGTTTATATATACACACACATAGACATATATGCATACATACATATATGGAGTTAAAAGAAAGATTTTCTACAGGCACAGAAAGCTGTAGACGACACTTTCAAAAGAACTCTAGAAACTGAGCTTCTCCAGAAACTGAGCTGTGACTGTCACAATATGGCTTGCTTGGCACGTTAAAATCATGAGCTTATTTCAGTGCATAGTTGGAAGTTGAGATCTTCTGAAAAGCTGATGCCAGTTCTATGTTCTGATTCTTCTGGGTTTTGTTGGGTTTTGTTGTTTGTTTGTTTGTTTTAATCTAGCTCTAACTAGCAATGCCTAATTATCTTTTTTATTAAAAAAAAAAAAAAGAGAGAGGGAGAACCAGGGATGGAAACTTTCAGCATTAAGCTATAATCAAAATTGGAACATGGCCAGAATGGCCTGAGAAAAGCCCCATCATGGAGAGACTTCAACCTTGACAGAACACTCCCATATACTGAGGAGAAAAATGTTGCTTTGAGGAGGAGATGGACTACAGCAAGTAACAAAACTGTTCAAGATCCGGGGCCTGTTTAGATCTTCTGAAACTCCTTGTATAGCTGGAAGTCTTTTCATATTGCTTTGTCCAAGGGCAATTTTGCCTGAGGACTTGGGTAAGAAATGTTCAGAGGAAGGTCAAACTGAGAAGGTCAGCCAGCACCTGAGAGCTAGGCTAGGCCGTGAAAGAGGTGATATGTGTGCCAAGAATTGTATAAATATGGAAAACTGAAGCCCATGCTAAATATCACTTGAAAAAAATGGGCATTTAGTAAATACTTTTCAGTGTCTGACCTCTGGCCCGTCTAATCATGTTTGCCATCTGTCGTATGAACTGCATCTGCTTTTTGAAATGGAGATGCTATAGGCTACTTGAGAGAGAATTTTGGCTTTCTCCTCATTCTCTAAAGCCTGGATCACTGAACGTGAAGCTTGCAACACCTTCCATGCTTTCCCTTGGGTGCTGTTATAATCTGGATATTCTTACACGTAATTGTCCAGTCCTTGCGTTCAACTGAGTTCTTCCACACAGCATTTTCTGGGGGAAGCACATTCCCCAGGTTACTCTGGGAGTGTGTATGTGTGTGTGAAAATACTTGCTTCTACTGATTTTTAAATTTGCCTTTTCTAGTGTAGGGCTGACTTAGGGCCACCATCTGTTGAAATAAAGTAGCAGTAGTGCTGAAAAGAAAATGTGTCCCCTAATGTCATTTTTTCCCATATGCTACAATCCACTGCTTTGCTTCTGTAAAGGCAAATACCTTTCCTGATTGACATTTCAGTTCTTTAATCAGCAGTGTACAGTTGTTAGTGTGTGCTCTGTATCCCTCCGGTATGTGGGCTCCCATTGCCAGCAGCAATTCTGCATAGCAGCGAGTAAGTGGAGCAGCTTTCGCAAAGTGCAGTTTGGAGGGGGGAATTTTGATGGAGAATATCCCACCGTTTCTGTGATAAAAACCCTAGTATTCAGGAAATCAATTTCTTATACTCTCCTTGGCTGCACACCCTATTTTGAGTCCTGGAGGGTGTTTTTACCTTATCTAAAATGCCTAAAGTAATCTGACTTTGTAAATGGAATTGAAGCAAGTAATGAACTGTGTGTTGCAGTTTGAATGAATCAGCCCTGGAGAACCATCACCATTTGGAAAATGATGCTTTTTCGGACAAGTCTGAGAGAGACAACATAGAAGAGTCGGAGAACGAAACGCATGAGAACAGCCGGAAAACAAATGAAAGCGAGAGCGATCAGTCAGAAATGCAGGCAGAAGTCTCTCCAGGAAGGAAAGGGACAACTTATATTGAACAAATCTATGAGGAATTTGGAGAGGTAAAAGAAATCATTTTAATCACTGCCTGTTTCTGTTAAAATGTCTTTGTTCATAGTATTTAGCATTCAGCCTTTTAGATGCATGGCAGCTAAGAACCAGTTTTGTGAGTTCCAGTGTTTTACGGATAAAGCAGTGCACAGCTTTCTGCTAAATTATGTTGAATTATCATGTGCTCTAATAATTATGCATTATGAACAGCGGCTCCGCTGCAGCGCTTTGGCATGTTTCCAGCGTCAGCGATTGCTTTAACCAGTTATTGCATTAAAGAGCCGCATAACATTGGCACAGTGCTTTGTGGAGCCAGCGGGAGCGGGACTTATTACTCTGGGCGTGTGTTCTGGCCATTATGCATGGAACATCCTTTTTGTGTGTCCTAACGGAGCATTTGAACCACTTGATTCCTAAATGACAGTTTCTTGTAGGAAAGCCATTTCTCATGTCACTTAACAGCAGGAGGATGCATTTCTGTTCCATATAAGAGCCGTTGTTAGCTGGGTGTCACTGTGACACCTTTGAGGAAGGCAGCGGTAGAGAGCTGGGAGCCAGGTGTGTTGGGTGCGAATCTGTCTGGGCACGCAGCGGAGGAGCTCTGCTCCAGCACTGGGAGGGCTCTGAGTGCTCCCGTGCCTATTGCTTCGAACAAGGAAACTGAAGTCTGGTTGGTGCTTCGAAGAAAACCACGTTGCTAGAAAGCTGTTTCTTTTTTAGAATCATAGAATCGTTTAGGTTGGAAAAGACCCTTGAGGTCAGTGAGTCCAGCCGTTAACCTAACACTGCCAAGTCCACCACTAAACCATGTCCCTAAGCAACCATGTCTGGACATATTTTAAATACCCCCAGGGATGGTGACTCAACCACTTCCCTGAGCAACCTGTTCCAATGCCTGACAACCCTTTCAGTGAAGATTTTTTTCCTAATACCCAATCTAAATCTCCCCTGGTGCAATTTGAGGCCATTTCCTCTTGTCCTATCACTTGTTACGGAGGAGAAGAGACCAACACCCACCTCGCTACTGCTTCATTTCAGGTAGATGTAGACAGCGGTAACATCTCCCTTCAGCCTCCTTTTCTCTAGGCTAAACAACCCCAGTTCCCTCATTCACTCCTCGTAACGCTTGTGTTCCAAACCCTTCACCAACCTCTTATGCTCTTCTTTCAATGTTTTCCTGAAAGTGTACTACTAATATGGAGGAAACAAATAGTTCAATATATCCTAGTTACTTGAAACACTGAGAATAGTTAGGTGTTCCACATCCAGATTACGTTACTCCTGTTTATTTCTCCACAGACTTCTCACAGCAGGACAACCTACATGAGAGACCACAAAAACTGTCTCTGCCATTATCACCTTGCAGAGGTGCAGAAGGAGTTCAGTTTTTCCTCCTCCTTTCCACAGCTGAACCACCCCCAAGAGTACCAGTTTGTGGTCTGGAGCCACCAATCCATGTGGCAGATGTTTGCTGCCATTTCAGATGTCACGTGTGAGGTGCAAGCCCCTGCTGTAGAAATTGTTCTTGCAAACAGAACTGTTGCCTACAGGGGCAAATAAACCCAACTCCTCTTCTGTGCATCTCTCCCTTCAAACCCGACCCCAGACAGACAGCAAATGGTAACTGGCTCCAAATGGGATTTTGAATATAGCTGAGGAACTAAGCAACAGCAAAATGAAGGCAAACTTAATTTCTATCAGCTGCTTATTCTGAAATGACCTTTTGCCATGTGACGAACTTATCCTAGCAGTGTTGGTAGGGCAGGCTGATACTTTGGTGTTTGAATGAGGCTTACAGGCAGCACTGATGTAGGGGTGAGAGAGTGAAAGAGATCTCTGCAGTTTTACATTAAAATAAAAAAAATGCAGTACAAACCAATTCAAAAGGACTAAATTTCTGCTGTGGAGTGACACTCTGTGTAGCATAAAATAAGACTAACCATACTGTTGCTGCTTGGGCAGAGGTAACATCCTGTGGGCTTTCAAAAAGAATTGCCAAGTAACCTCGGCCATTAGGTGTTTTATTACATTTCTGTTGCTGGCCAAGAGATGGGGCTGTCATCAGCTGGGACACACAGATAGAACTGGTTGTTGAGTGTTAACCACTGATGACAGTTAACATAAGGAAAAGCAGGTTGTATGCAATGACATGGTTTTCTATCAGCAACAGGAAGAAATGTATCAAGGTAAAACACATGCTCTTACACTGAAACTGCTGCCCCACAGTCTGTGTGTACAGTTCAGATTTGGCAGGACAAAGGTCAGAGGAGATGCCAACTATCACTGTTAAATTTTCAGCTTGGCTTTGCAAGCTCATTTGAAAGGTTTACACGTGTTCGTGCATCTGTATGCCTTTGAAAGGTATGTGCTTGTGCATCTGATGCTCCAGCTTTGCCTTGTTTGCAGTAGACATGTGATGGCACAAACAGGTGTCAGAAGGACTTTGAGACTGAAAAAAGTTGATCTAGAATATAAAAAAGACACTTCATTAGTAGGTAGATAACGAAAAAACCTCTTTTTTTCCCAATATTTTAGTTTTAAGAAGTTATAAAAAGGGTTATTGAGGGTGATGTATTTTAGGGGAACGCAAACCAGAAATTACTTGAAGTTGTTCTCTTCTTCCTGCACCACCTTCTTCCCTTTTCATCCATCTCTTCTGCAATGATTAATTCTAAGTAACACTTTGTACAGCATTCTCAAGATGGCATTAATTTATGTTGCCAATACACACACACTTGAGAACCTGGATAAATACTGAAAGTTCTGACAGACCCATATGTATTGTAAGCCTTAGCTGATGCTGTGGTATTATGTTCATTAATGGTTTCCATTTCTTCGTGGAGGTTCAGGCTGTGTATTGCACCAGCCTGTCACAAGAGGAATGGTATGGTGATGGAAAAGCAATGAAATGAAAAGAGCTTTGCTGTTCCTCAGTCTGAAATTCCCCTCAGCCTGCAAGCAGGACTTAGTGTGTTTCTGCATGACTAGTAAAAGGGCTGATTGGGAGCTAAGAAGGTAGTGCTGGGAAAGCTCACGTGGTGAAAATGAGTGTTTAGTGATTTACACCATCTGCAGATCGTATTTGGATACGCTGTGTGTCCTCTCCCAAACCAAAGTCCGTTACAGAAATGGATCCGTGCCCTTTTCCTCATAGAAATCTCTTGCCTAAAAACAGTAGAAAGCCGAAGTATTCCCTTTCATTGTTAAATTATGATGCGTTAAAATGACATTCATGTTTGAAAATTTACTTTCTCCAGTGGCTTGAAAGGCCCATTCCCCCACGTTAAAGCTCAAGTAGCCCCACTAAATGCAGAGAAAGTGCACAGTTATAGCTGAAACTACAACATAATCCCTGGCTTTTTTACTGTAACCTGCACTTTTACTACAAAGGGCACTGAGCAGCATTACAGGGTGCTGTAGTTTTTGTGCATGTCACTGGCAGAGGGGCCTCTGCTGTACCTACACTACCAATTTGTCTCATTTTGAACTGGGAGGACTGCTTCCATTCTTTGTTGATTACTTGCTTACTTCCTCGATTTTTTTTCTATGCCTGTGGTGGTAAATCTTAGAGTCTCTTGTTTGCTGAGAATGGAACTGAGAGGAGCTTCTCGTATGCATCCCACCAGGCCTCAGTGATGCTGTGACAGCCTTGGGCATGTCCACACCTCCTGAGGGACCGCAGCGCAGAGTCCCCTCGGTTACTGTCGGTCCAGGTTGGCCCGTCGCAGTCCTGGGTGTGTGGAGGCAGTGGCTCAGGAAGGGGCACAGCAAATGTGTGTTCCCTGTCTCGTGCCAGCTCTCACAGAGGCTCGGGGCTTTCTGTACCACTACTTCAGTGCTTTGAGGATTCACTTCTGAGAAAGAGCTGCTGTCTCTTTGCGGTGGTGTAGCTGAGCATTCACCCTTGTGCCAGGGCCAGGTGTGCCAGGGTGAGCTTGGACTGTCCGGGTAAATGCACCCACAAGAAACGGTTTTCATGTTTCTGCCCTGAACTTCCTTTTTCCCATTGTAGACAGGCGAATCATCTCAGACAGAAACTGTCTCTGAGGAGAACAAGAGCCTGATGTGGATCCTGCTGAAGCAGCTGCGGCCCGGCATGGACCTGTCACGGGTGGTGCTGCCCACCTTCATCCTGGAGCCACGCTCGTTCCTTAACAAACTCTCTGATTACTACTACCATGCTGACCTGCTTTCCCAGTAAGCAGTACAGAGCGTTCCCGACATTGGCACTTCTCTTCTGTTTCTGAAACTGTGTTACAGTGTTAGCTTGGTGCTGGCTGGGGTGCATTTGTATGCTTGAAAGGCTCCCAAATAATACCCAGGTCGCTGGATTCAGTGTAAATCAAGCCAGGCGCCAGCTTCAGTGATCTTTTAAAGATGGACTGCTCCCCAGCGAGGGGCAAGGAAAACAGTTAAACTTCAGACAAAACTACCTTTGCACATGCACGTGTTTTACCAGCATTGGCTGGAACTGATGGGGAATTCAGCTCTTGCCTTTGAGCGTCTTGCAACAGAGCTGTGCCACCTTCTGGTGTGCTCGTGTACAGAGCGGAACAGGACAGAGAGCAAACAGAATTGTCAAACACTTCTAGCCCCAAAAGCAATATAATTATGTTGGTTGATAAACAAATAAGAAACATCTTTTAACACCACTGATGAGAGAGACCTGCTGGGAGCAGCAGAGTAGAAAGTAGAAAATGTTATGCTTGCAAATAGGACCAGCCTCCTCAAAGAGATATGCCTGGTGTGTTTTAAAACCAGTGTGTGCAATATTCAGATAGCAGCACTAGTTACTCAAGTTTATTCCACTGCTTCTGGGTTATATTAGAATTGCGGTATCTTCAAGCCTTGTTTGTGGTATCTGTAATGTCTGAAGTTAAGAAAATGGTTCTTCTCAGTGCTGAGTTCTAAGAAAACTTCAAGAAGCTTGGAGGTTTTGTTAAAGCTCTTTGTGGTACAGATGGTCCTTCTGAATGGATTTTGCAAGAACTTATCCAGGTTGATTTTCAAATCTGACTAAATGATTGGAAATACCTGTAACTCTGTGTTTACTTCCCACTTCATCTTTGAGTGGGGAAGGGTTGAATGAAATGACCTTGAGAGGTCCCTTGCAACGTACATTATTGTATGAAATCTCAAAGGACTGAAGGAGGCCACGTAGCACATCATCTTTAAAGATCTTTTAAGGAAGAGGGAAACAAAGAAAAAGAGAGAAAAACAGTTGTCTTTGATTTTGGTGGCATAAGTATTATTGTTTTTATGACTCACACAGGACTATTAGCTGTAACTAAATGCTAGTGTGAGTGGCAGTCCCACATTGACATACTTGAACAGGCAATCAGACCTGATGCACTCCAGAAATTTTATTAGGATTTTTTCAGGAGTGCAGGGCAAGAGGGGACACTTTTTAAGAGTTTGTGTGTGTGTTGTATGATGTATGTTACTATAAAAAATCATTTCTCTCGGCAGACACTTTTTTCACTGGCAGCAGCCACAGAAGTTACTTCCCTTTAGCTCTGGGGAAATATTACTGAAATTGATGTTATTATACTTGTATGCAATGAATATGATGTGTGAACAATATAAAGAGCATTTTGTGTTCTGTCCTGTAGGGCTGTCCTTGAAGATGATCCATACAGTCGAATGAAGCAAGTTTTGAGGTGGTATCTGTCCGGCTTCTATAAGAAGCCAAAGGTAAACGAGTACATGAAGTTGGGGTTGTAACAGGCATTAAAATCTTCTGCTATGGTTGTGTATTTCTTTATTGCCTTTCCTTTGACACTTTACCTCTTCTGTTGTTCAGAAGACTTTGACCATTACTTTTAAATCTCAACTTGCATTTGGTTTTGGAGTAGATATTGAGTGCAAAATAGTGTTGATCAACCTCAGAGCCTTTGCACTGGACAGTTAGAAGGCAAAACTAGTCATCAACAAATAACGTCCTCTGATGCAAGACTTTTCCCTTTGCTGAAAGCAGGTCTCCTTTATCTTTTCAGGCCGATTAGTACCATAGTGCCATATTTGCACATCACAATGCACCTGCTGCATGTGGTGGCAGAAATAATAAAGTTTGATCATCTTGTAAAGCTTTGATCAGGCAGTATCGAAGATTAAGTTGGTGAGAATAGCAGATGAATCTGTGGGTCAGATTACAAGATTAGATTAGGAGGATGTAGGTAGCCAGTTCTTCAGTTTTGATTCTTGTGATTGACTTAGTTTAAAATATCAGGGAGAAAATTATTGTGTTGTTTTGTGGCCATCTCTGTAGAGTTGGATTGCAAATCTTCATTTGTAGCAGGTTTTCATTGCTTTGCTTTTCAGGGAATAAAAAAGCCATACAACCCTATTCTGGGAGAGACATTTCGCTGCTGTTGGTTTCACCCTCAGACGAACAGTCACACATTTTACATAGCAGAACAGGTAAGTTGCTTTGTTTGGATGCTCAGGTGTTGCAAACAGCAGCCTGCTTACACCTGTGTGCGTAGGAACATGCTCCTCATCTCACCCTAGGAGAGAAACTTGGAGTTCTGTAGAGACATCCAGAGTGGGACATTGGGATAAAACTAGCTGCTGATCTCCTTTTTACAGTAATAATGTGAGCTTTGGTGGCCACTCAAGACTATAAAAGCAGGTCTCCCTTATGAAACATTAGCCTCTTCAATAAAGACCTTTTCCATAGGATTCTGCCTTACTGGTTTCTTATTGTTCATAAAACAAGGTTTGTGTTGCCTCTGTCAAAAGGGGGATAAAACACATGACCAAATCCTACCTTCCTTTATTTCTAAACTTTCTATAATGATTTTAACAGGAGTAAATTATCTCTATGTCTTCGGGGAAAAATGAAGGGCAGAGCTCACAAGTGAACTGGCCTGACAAAATTTGGTTTGGGATTTACAGTGTTAATAGAGGGATCCAAGAACCATGTCGACTTTGGTACAGGGACCCCTTGTTTCACATACATTTTTTTTCTTATTTAATCAGAGAATTTTGATTTTATTTTATTTCAGCCACTGCATCCATTTTATAGAGGTTATTCAGATGCTGCTAAAAACTTCTGTGCTGTCATTCATTGTGTTGAAAATCTGACAGGGTACCTGTTGGCCTAAAGTGATCTCAAATGCACAAGGACCAGAAAATACGGAGTGGGGGAGAAAGTTTACATATATAATGTTCTCATATATAGTGGTCCCACATATAATGTTCCCTCCTTTAGCACCGAGGTTAATGGTACAGTTGGGGCTGAGAGGACTCTGCTCAGTCCTGCGGCCCCCGTGTTGCTGTTCCTCTAGGGCAGGTGTAACACCGTGTGGGGCTGCGTGTGCACCCACCGCTCTGCTCAGCCTGTACACACTGCTGCACGTGACCTGTGCCTGTTTCTTCTTCTAGGTCTCCCATCATCCGCCAGTGTCAGCTTTTCATGTCAGCAATAGGAAGGATGGATTCTGCGTTACTGGCAGCATTCTGGCCAGGTCCAAGTTTTACGGTAAAGCATTAAGCCTAGGCATCTTTCGGGTAACATTATGGTGTTGGTTTTGGTTTGGTTTTCAGTCACTCCTGAGTGCATTGAGAGTTAATAACAAATAAATGCTTAAGACATCTACCAGCAGGACACCCTAATTCCTTGTCTTGGCTCTCCTGGGTTTTCCCCATTTCTACCAGTTCAGTGGGAAATCATACCGATGTTAAAAAAAAAATATTCAAGTAGAAAAATAGAGAGTTTTAAAAACCTGGTTTTCAGAAAGCAGAGGTTCATAAGAATGTATGGGCAATTGGTTGTCAGACCACTTTGCGTATGCTCACAGATGAGTCATTTTATAGCTATCTGATCATCCAACTGGCTTTTGCAAAAGTCTCTGTATAAATGTAACCATTTATCTAGCTCCCAGATTTCTGAGGCTTGAATCTTTCTGGAATCTTTTAATTGCAATGGAGACAGCTCAACTGCAGGCTCTGAAACAGCGTTGCTGTTTGAAATACTTAAGACAAACACCTCTGACTTACTATCCTCTGGTAAATATATTTGCTGAAACACTTGTAAATAGTCATTGCTGTCCTTCTGGCAATTTTATTTGTTATTTGGGATCATATACAATCAGAAAAGTTGTGAGAGCAGAAGAACCTGAAAATCTCCTAAGCATTGGAATTGCTTTCTGCATTCCACTGATGACTCATTTAATCTACTGCTCTTTCTGCAATGCAGGCTAAATGCCAGAGCAAATACGAGCCATACACCAGACTTTATTAGAACTGACTGCCTCCAACAGTAAATGATTTGCAGGGGTCCTGAATTATTGTATCTCTTCTTTCATTAGTGACCTACATTTAAATGGAAGTGTTTTTCTAAAGTAGGACAAGTGACCAAGTATAACATGCATTTTTTAATATATATATATATGTTTGTTCTTTTAAATTTTAGGTAACTCACTTTCTGCACTCTTGGATGGGAAAGCAAAGCTTACGTTTCTAAACAGGGGGGAAGAGTATATCATTACTATGCCATACGCCCACTGTAAAGGTACGTTATGACTGTTCAAATAGGAAGCAAACAGAATAATGTAATGGTATTTTACTGGCTGGCTTTTCACCAGCTCTCTTCTCCCCTCTTGGATACTGGGTGCCGCAGGGCTGGTAATTCCAGGGAGCAGTTGCTCCACACATGAGTCATGGCGCTCAGCAGAAGACTGGTAATCCTCACTGAAGTCTTTTTGATTTGTCTGTGCAGAGCAGGGGACAGAATTAGGCCCATCTAAGTTAGTTTTAACACTATGTAGAGACAAAAAATATTGCATACATGCACTGCAGATAAAGTGAAGATGGAAAGAATAAGAGTACATTTCTTAGCTTCTGAGGATAAAAAGTTTTTCTAATGTTAACACTGAAATTGTGTAATATATTTTCTGATTTTTTGAGACTAAAGGAAATTCCTGATTTCTGATTTCTTTGTTACTCTAATCATTATATTCCTCGGTGTATGAGCTGCCTCAGTGAGGCTGATACCTGTTACCATGTGGCTTTGCTCTGTTGAGCTGAATGTGCCCTGAGGCCAGGGGATGGCTGCTGATTCACTCCTGTAACTTTGCATTTCTCCTTAGGAAGCGAAGCCTCCGTGCCATTTCAACCACAGTGATAAAATCACTCCTGCAGCAGTTTGATCCAATTTTGTATTTTCCATTTTTTTTTTTGGCATGGTGACCTCCAAGTTAATATTTGTGGAGGGTCTAGCTACCTGGAAACAGTAACTTCTGTAAATCATGCCCTCTGTGAACTATTCCTGTGCATAAATATTTCTCTTGTCAATTTTTCTTTTTCTGCAAATGACCTTTTCAGAAAATGGTAAGCATGTGTAAAAAGGAATCCCTTACATGACTGCTAGTCTCCCATATTCTGCTGAATCCCGTTGCAGCGCCTCTCTGCCCCATCCACCCTGTGAGAAGCAACTGAGTCTGTTTAAGCACTAGTATAAATGAGGTTGCTGAGCGCAGTTTTCCTTATTTTCCCTTTCCCACTTTCAGCTTGCCACAGAGGCACTGTCAGCATCTGTGAGTCAAGCTGTTTCCTAACGTGTAATAAGTGGGGAATAGGGACTCAGGGGAGGATTATTTCATGCTTATAGTAAAGAGCCATTTCCTAGAAACTTTGGTTTCTGTCTTTTCAAAACTCTAAGCCAAGCCGCAAATTTCACAGCATTTCAGTGAGAGCCAGTTTGAGTTGAGAAAGCAGATTACTTCCAGTGGGGCCTCTCTTAAGTCTCTTTTTTCCATTTCAGGACTTTTATATGGTACCATGACAATGGAGCTTGGAGGAAAAGTTACCATTGACTGTGAGAAAACTAACCACAGGGCAGAACTGGAATTCAAGCTAAAGGTAAGAGACATTGTGGCCCCCATTTTGAATGGGTCTCAGGCTTGCCCCTGAGCTCCAGGCAAGGTTTAACCATACACACTAAAACATTTAAGTACCAGCAATGTATGCATGTGTGACAGAGTGGCCTACCCAGAGAGGACGCATCACCCTGCAGTCACTTTTTCCTAGTGCAACTCGATTTGAACCCAGCAAGCCTGAGTTTTACATATGACTTGTTCACTGCCAGCCAGCTGAATGTTTGGCAATGACAGTGTGGCTTCTGTTTAGAAAAGTACAATTATTTTTGCTTGCAAAATACAGCGAGGTGTACAAGCTACTCTGAGCCAAGTTAGGATGTGGATCTTCAGTGTAACTCTCCAGTAGTCATCACACATGTACTTTTACCTTGCAGGTATTAAAATGGACTGTACGTTGTGTTTCTCAAGGCTACAGGACCTTGCCTTGATGGTAGGATAAGAGCCCATTTTCAGGCAGATAATTTTGAGTGGCCGTCACACTGACGAGCTGCACTGTCGTTGCCTTGTACTGACTTGTTCATGTAGCTATTCCCTCCCATAGAAAGCCTCGTGATGGAGATTTATGGTATGCAGATAAAATTTAGACATCTTAGAGCATTCTTGTAGTTACATGTGTTAAAATTTGGGAGGGAAGGTGATGACCTGTAACTTCTCTTGGACAGTTAACTTGTTTTTTAAGGAGCATGCATTTCTCATCTGTTCTAACAAACTTGCCTGGGCGTAAAATAAAGGATGGAGAACTGAGAGCCTGCAGGACTTCAGAGTTGCAGCCTTAGCTAACATAAATGTGAGAGATTACTGGAGTTAGGGGAGTCTTTTTCAGACTGTGTTTTTCTGGGGACAGTAATAATTTTCTGTCTTTATTTGCCCTTACAAAGTGAACTGTTGCTCCATGTCTTTCCTTGACATTTGCATACACTTCTCTTTAAAGCCTCTTCTTCCCGTAGGCCTGATGTGCTGTGTCGAGGCCAATGGAGTATTTCCCTGACTTCAGTCAGTGTCATCTCAAACCTATAAACACTTCAGAGCTTAAAATGCAGACCCTTCTTTTCTGACTTGTAAACAATATGTTTAGTCCAAACATGACTCAGAAAGTTCCCTGAGGCGTAATTACATGTTCTGCTTTGGATATTTTTTAGCCACCTCTTTTAGTAGAATTGTGAGAAATTAAAGATAAACCCCGTAACTTTGTTATTAATTTGGATACATACCAATTCTTTACTGGATTGCATACATTGATTCTTGAAATACTTGTGATTTCTTTTTCCATGGATATTGTGGCAAATTTAGGTTTATATTATTATTAAAAAAAAAAAAAGTTCCTCTGCACAAATGTTATTGGAAAGTAGCTGCTTAAATGTCTGAAGAAATGTTGTGTGGTATGAATGGAAGAGCCGGTCACTCTATCACTGCTGTTTCCTGCGTTTGGCAGGCAGGAGGTGAGGGGAATTTTCCATTGTTCTGAGACTCTTTTCCTTCAATCTGGAAATACCCTTTTTCTTCTTTTGTTTGCTGCTGATGAGAGCTTTTTCGCACTGGAGACTTCATGCAGATGCAGCCATCAGCAGTGCCACACTGCTCTTACTGTGCCATAAGCAGGAAAAATCACCAGCTGCATTAGTGCTGCTCCTTTCCTTTGGACAAGGCTGCAAGTATAAGGCTGCAAACTGCAATGTGATTCTGAACAACGGGAAGGACTTGCCCACATACACTTATCCTGATGTCTAGCTGACAATAAATGTATTTGCAGTGAAGGCAAGGCACCTGAAGGCTTATCTCCCTTCCTGCAGCTCTTACAGTGATTTTTGTATTGCAGACAAAAGGAGGAGGGCACAATGCTAGACAGTAAAAATTTGTGTTAGAATTCATTCTGCCTTTCCCCAGAAATAGTGGAAATCAAACAGATTGCACTTTCCTTCCCTCCTGCTACATCACTGTGTTTGGCTCTCTTCCAGTTCTCACTGGACTGATCATGTTTTCTATTTCTATTCTCCCCTGACAGCCTTTCTTCGGTGGCAGTGCAAGCATTAATCAAATCTCTGGGAAGATTAAATCAGGAGAAGAAGTGTTAGCAAGTCTCAGTGGACACTGGGTAATGTGCGATAATTGAAGCTGCTGACAGTCCGAGTGCGGGTGGCAGTGGGGTGCGTGGGAGGACGGGCAGCCCTTGGCAGGCCGGGCAGCCCTTGGCAGGCCCTCTGTGGCGGGCGGGGGCTGTGGGGGCCCTGTACTGCGTCCTCCCGCCGTCCCCAGGGAGTGCAGGCGAGCAGAGCTTTCCGGGCCACAACTCTCAAGGTCATTCACACTTCTGTAGTCCCATCCACCCGCAGCGCGAGTAACACTTGCACGCCCAGAGCCTGCGCCAAAGCTGGGACCGGTGAGGTGTGTTTCTATCGAAGCCGGTATCTCTATTTAGGGTCTCAGGTTTATGACAAGCACTGATGGAAGGAGACATAGAGTGTCTTATGTGTGATTGTGAAAATCACGAGGCTTCCTTTTGTCTTGTGTTTAATACTTCCCCAGCTACAGCAGCATCAGGGAGGAACTTCACAGGGTTTTAAATTCATTATTTTTACAGCAAACGGTTATGATAGATGGCTACTCGTCTGTTCTGGAGATGAAAGACCAAGAGACAGATTCTGTGGGGGTCTATCTGTATGGGCAGCTCAGAATAGTCAGCAGAGCAGCTAGCGCCTTTGCACACCTACTGCCCACAAGTGAATCACTCAAAGGTATCCTTGAGCCAAAATCCAGCAAGAATAAAGTTGGACATAGAAGGATGTAGACTAGAGTTTTGGTTGGGAACTCCTGATAACCGAGGCAAAAGCAGTGAGCCCTGGCTTTGGGCTGCACACTTAGGTATTTATCTCAGCTACATTTAGATATCTACATCTTCATTATAGTTGACCTATGCTCCCTTTCTAGTCAATAGAAATTGTCACTCCTGAGACAAGATTTTTCTCATTCTAAAGGAGGTACTTAGAGTAGGTCAGATGAAATGTGCCTGGAAAAAGCTTGTTCTATAGTGAGGTCCTAACCGCAGTGCAGGCTTTGGTATTGGACTCCTCCACTCAGGCAATCTGTCTTTTTACATAAAAAGCTAATGATTATTTGAAAATAGGGAATTTGCCCATTCTAGGTGTATACAAATGGGGAGATTTGCTCCCTGTGCCTGGGTGGCTTTTCCATTCTGAGCCCCTTTTCCTGCAGGATGAGCCTTGGCAATTGTGGGTTGTGCTGGACTGTGGAGTACCTTGTCTGTGGTGGGTCCTGCAAACACCATCCACGAGAACACGTAATCTGGCTCCGCTGGGGCAATGAGCCACATGGTTGTGTGCTGCTCAGCTTCCAGCCTTCTGTGTTTGGGTTTTATCAGCCTGAAAATAATTTATTCCTCCCTTGTTCTTTGTGCTGGTTGTTTGTGGTGCACAAATTTAGAATGATGTATAAAAGAAGTTTAATGGCTTTGAAAGGGTGGCTCCATAAGCTGCTGTTTGCAATTGCATGCTGTGAATAGAGTAGCTGCTGTGCAGCGGTAGGGACATTGTTTGTTCTCCTCCCTCCCCACTGAGAGTATTAGCCTGCTGTCCTGTGCTCTACAGGCTTTTCTCTAGCACCGTCCAGTTTCCTGACAGAAACCCTTGCAGCTGAAAGGCCTTGCTGCCTCAGGACCTGAAAACCCACCTGAATAAAGAAGACAAGCAAATCCCAATGCTTCTTAGCCCCAGATGAAAGCAGCAGCTGAGGGCCTGTATCTATGCCCCTTAGAGATGCACGTAGTGATGTCTGGTAATGCCTGCCTGCTTCCTCCTATCCACAGCTGGGGGAGTCTTGGGGACCTGAGATCTGTCCTGGAACTGGCACCTCAGGACATGCACAGGAAGTCCTGAGGGAGACTTCGAGGAGGGATGGAAGTCCCTCAGGGTTGAAGAAGTTTCACAGCTGAAGATGTGGGAAGTGGACTTTGAGACGTGCACCAAGGGACTGTGGCAGGGGAACAAATGCAGCAGCAAATTAGGCAGGGACAGGCAAAGCCAATAGCCATGACTTAAAAAGGTTTGCGTGATACTCATCCCATGTCCAGGCAGCTGAACGGCCCAGTGCTCATGCTGTTCAGCAGCTGTAATCGTCTGATTCATCCCACTTGGAGTCAGCATCATGCTGTTCACTATACACCCTGTAAACTACCCTGCCTGGCTCCGTGACATTGCTGCATCTGGGAGGCAGCTTAGTAATAGTGTCTAGCCAGCCTCAGATTAGAGAAGTGCTGCTTTAATAGTTGCCAGGTAAATTGGCAAGGAATAAGGATGAAAGACCCCTGGCATTTTGAAGTGCTAAATTAAATTCAGGAGCAATAACAGAAAAACGTGGCTAAACTGAAAAAAAAATGCGTTAAGAGTATCTCAGCTTTAGCTCTCCTTGCTAGAGAGGATGGTATTTCAGTAGGCTCTGCGTGAGATTTCAGCATTGAGGAATAGAAGAAGGGCTGGAAGAGGAACTAGGGATCTTTCTTATATGTGCTGGGTGGTACTTGGGAGGAACAGTAGGGAGAGAAGAGCATCTTAGGGCTTCTGTGGGTACACTTGACTGGGGACAACGCTAACAAAAGGGACTGGGTCCCTTTCTAATTCTTCTCTGATTAGTCCAGACAGTGTTTCCAGGAATGTCTCGCTTCATTCATTTTAGAAACTTTCAGGAAGCGTTCAGTGAGATTTAATGGGATAGAGGAGAAAAGAAGCCTTCTAACCAAGCCCTATCCCCAGTCATCATCTGGAAGTGGCTTCCCTTTGTCAGGATTATTTTCTGCCTTGTATTTCTGATTGTCTTTAACCTTTTCTCTAAATTTTCCTTGTCAGGATGGGGAAGTGCATATCAATGAGTTGAAAAACGGGAACGCAGAAATGTTCTGGAACCCGACCAGTGAAGTACGAAGGCAGAGACTGAAGCGCCATATTGTGCTGTTTGAGGAGCAGACAGACTTTGAGTCGGAGAGGTAAGGAGCTCCGAGAACGCCTCGCTGCTGCTGCTTCCCCACTTGAAGCGGGGCTGTCATCAGAAGGCTCCAATTCCACAGTACAGTCCTGGAAAAGTAGTGACCTGCTTTGCCTGCACATATTACCCAGCCATTTACCTGTTTTTTTCTAGTCTATTAACTCTGGAGTATTTCCATGAAGTATAGCTCTGAATTGACCAGGAAGCTGGGCTGAGAAATAGTGGAGGCTACATTTTATCTGCTAAAATAACAACTGTCTCTGAACTCCAGAGATCTTGAACAGAATCTCTGTAACTGGTGGAACATTTTATGAAAGCGCAAGATGTCAGTCTGAGGTCGGATGTCTTGTTAAGAAGGGTTATTTCAACCACAGGATCATAAACTAGGTGCAGGAATCATGTGGAAAGTCCTGGCATGAGCAGAGCAGTAGTTTGAACCACATAACAGGATTTTATGACAGAATGTAATTAAACAGAAGTTTAACCCTGCCTCATAATCTCAGCTGAGATCTCCAGAGAAGTCTGCACCAGTGTTTTATGGTAATCTAGATTACCTAAAAATATCATCCTGGCACACAACCTAGGAAATGGAAGGAATTTGACTTCCTGATGCAGTGAGCATCCCTGAGCCAGTTCTTGAGCAAGAACAATTGCAGCAACATCATGTGATACTGGCTTCAAACCAACTACTCCGACCATCTCAGCAATATGGTTTGCCAGTACCAGCTAACATCCCAAACCAGTACGTGCAGTTACATTGGCCACTTCCCTGTGGGCATCTAATTTTGATGTTGCATCACATCACACCAAGATTCTCCTTTTTATGAATGAAGAAAGAGAGTGCACAAAAGTAAAAACACATGAACATTTAATTTGTTCTGGACTACAGTGGGTGTTATGGACAACACAGTCTGTATTTGTAACTTACACTCGTTTTCACAGAGCAGAGCAGACGGCATCACATTTCTCTGAAAATCTTCTGAAGAAGATTCTTTTAGAGGAGAAGAGAAATCTCAGTCTTGCAGACAAAGAATATGACTCCCTTTGCTACATCAGAGATTGATAATGATACATGCAGCCAGGGGAAGGAGGCAAAAGAAAAAAATTCTAGAGATTCCTAACAGACATTCTACCGAGCTCCTTATAATGCTGATGGTTGCATGAATAAATTACCATCTAATCCAGGTTATGTTCTGTCTGAATTGCATAGTCTTTCCTGCAGTGCTGAAAATCGCCTATTTTCATGAACGCTGGAGAGTCTCTGAAGCTCATACCATTATGCAGCTCACCATGGAGGGTCTCTTCCTCTGACACATGCAGCTCTTGATGGAATAATTTGCCCTTGTCAAACAATTTTGTGTGTGTCTCTCTGAGGTTCCTAGAATTAGAGGACTCTCTTTACACCACTGCATTCCTTAGAACTGACTCTTTACGCCACCGCAGTATTTTTTCAGGACGTTATTTTCACTCCTCGCTCCCCCACCCCCATCCCTTTGAGTTTGAATTGAGTTTCCTTCCTTTGTTTCTGGGAGAAAAGATTCATACACAGGAAGATGGGAGTGACGTGTCAAATGTCAGGAAAGTGTTCCTCTGCCTTCAGTTAATTATCAAAGAGGCTGATTTTTTAGAAGTGTTGTGTTAACATATGGTGACAGAAATATAATGAAAGCATCAGTATCCCTTTAAAATTAGGAGCTTCACAGCAAGCTCCAAATTAAATGCAGTGATGTATTCATCTTCTAAATGAAGGACTGGTGTTTTTTGGAGCTGGGAATACTAGAACCACCTGGATCTCCAGTGCCTATTCTAAGTGCTAAACCACTCAGTAATGTTTTGGGAGGGCTACCTGCTAATCTCAGAACTATTTCCAATCTGAAATGAAGATTAGAATGCTCTGATTAGAGGAACTGTGGAGAGAGAAATCACAGCTTGGCTATAGTTAAAAAAAAAAAAAAAAAAAAGGTAATTATTTTTCTCTTGTAAAAAGCAGATCCTCTCCTCCAGGCAGAGGCTCAATGAGATATCATATGAAAGATCACATATCTTTTGGCATCTGACAACAAGTGCAAGTGAAAACCTATGTTCATGCTTACCATTTGTGAGCACAAGTACAGATCCATTTCTTGCAGATTGAATCAGCTTCCTACAGATCTGGTTGCTAGTCCTATGTAGAAGTACAACACTGCATGTGCAGCTGCAAGCTGTGCACATGAATTCATTTTCCAGTGCTTCTAAACTTTAAATATAAAGCCTTTGTGTCAGGGATAGACATTAACACAAAGGCTCCTAAATATAAATGATTGAAAGGGCAAGGAAGAGAACAGATTCTCCATTACACATCAATCACCTGTGAAAAGGCGGCTGACCTCAATGAGCATAACTATCTTATAACTCCCGCAGACAGCTCTGAAGATTTTGATTACTATTGTAGGTGATGTTATCGAAGGGAAAGTTCCCCTGTTGTTCAGTAGATCATTGTATACAGCATCCGGTGTTGCCATGCTCATAATGTTCCTTTAATTTACAAGCCAAAACTGAGGCTGAGCAGTCCTGTTACAGTTCTTCTGGAGTATCAATAGAGCAGAAAAGTGTCTGCTCTAAGGTGCAAGCTGGCAAAACACATTGTCAGTTTTAAGGTGGTTTCACTTGCTTCCCTGTTTATTTCTAGGCTTTGGCAGCACGTTACCAGTGCAATAAACAAAGGAGATCAACACAAGGCGACGCAGGAAAAATTTGTACTGGAAGAGGAGCAGAGGAATACCGCCCGGGAGCGGAGGGAGAACGGCACAGAATGGAAACCGCTGCTCTTCCGGCACGACGCCGCAACTAACGAGTGGCACTACAAATACGAGGAGTGAGTGGTGGGCCTGGGGGGGTTATGGGCCTCGCTGCTTGAGTCTCCAGGGATGCAAGTAAGGTTGCAGACCCGTTATTCGGGTCCTGCCGTTCCCCAAACAGTGCCCTGGGCTTCCTCTTTCTGAGCTCCATGTCATTATTAGAATACGTATCCGTGATGCTATTTGGGAATAGCTGGAAATGGGGGCTTGGCAGTGGAAAATCTGCTGTGCCATTGGTGGAAATCCCTATTGCTGCAGTGAAGTGTGGAATCATTTTGCAGACATTTTTTACACTGTGCGAGCAGAGCTGACAACTGTGCTCTCGTCCCCTGGCAAGAAGGGTGAAGCCTCTGGAGACTGAACTCCCCTTATTTGTTGCTAGGAAATGTGAACATAGGAGAAAGTATCTGTTACTCCTCACACTGCATCTGCAGAAACTCTTGTTCATGTCAGGAGTGAATGCCTTGATGAATGTCGAATTGGCTCGTTGCTCTTAACACACCTGGTGGTATTCTTGCTTTTCTGATGCTTTTTTTCCTTTGGTCTCAAAAGTTTAAGACCTTGGGATCCTTTGAACGACATTGCCCAATTTGAGAAGGATGGAATACTTCAGACCATGGAAAGACACTTATCCACAAGGATGTCAAACCATGAAACAACATGCATAAACAATCAAATTACACGGCACAAGGTAAAAAGCCTGTTTTGGGGAATATAATATTCTTTAAGACTGTTTAGATACAGAGCCCTTTTCTGCAGCATTTTCATGTAAGCATGGCATAGGGTGAAAGGTTTGTTTTGGGTAAATACAGCTCATGACTCTAGACCTGCAGTGTTATACCATCATTAACTGCAAATCATTGTAATTCTTGGTTGACATATCCTATCTGTTTTGGTATTTTTCTTCCACTCAGTGTTAGTGACAGTGACTCTTACAATGGGTTTTGCACAACTGAGGTGAACTTTACTGTTTGGTGTCTCCAAAGCAGGAGAAAACTTCCCATAGTGAGGGTGTGAGCAAGGTTTTGGAGTACACAACTGAGATCCTGCAACTTCAATTTTGGTCTTTGCCATTTGCCTTTACCACTTACTTCCTCTTAGACAAGACAAGAAACCTTCCTCCATCCTCTCACTTAAACAGGGATGATACTTTCTTATTTCATTGCATTTATCTTTGAAGTAATATATGTCATTCAGAAAATGCTTTGTAAATGTAGAACTGCTGAACTAGCTAGATATAACCTGTATTACACTGAGGAACTCGTATCTTACTATGGACATAGACTTTTCTAATACCCTGAATCTGAACGTCTCTAGACACGTTTGGTTTACCCATTCAGGAGGTAGGGAGAAACTTTCCAAAGTGCATCAAGAAGTTAGGTTTAAAAGTTCTGTGATGTTTAAATCTTTCCAGCACTTTCTGAGAAATCTTCCCCAGGAAATTGTATTCTAAATTTTTCTTCTTTTCATCCTTTCTCTTATGTATCTGGTTGGTGGGTATGCAACTCAGCAAAAGAACTATAAGATTCTTCACTAATATGTGTCAGTTAAAGCTACAACAAGAATAACTTGGATGAGTGTCTTAAGGATGTTATTTGAGGAAATGCTTCTGTACGGGGCATGTGTGTAATATCCTTAACTGGCTGCCAGGAGTCTGACTACCAGGAGTTGCTGAGAAAGCAATCAAACTTCACAATCTCACAGATACTCCCCAGCACCACAGATTATTTTGCTTAAAGTCAAACACAAGAGTCCTCAATTTGACAGTTGACTGAGTCTTTTTTAATCCCTGTTTTATTCAGAGGTCTGCCAAAGACTGCAGGCGCCGCAAAACCAGCGATCAGCCGTCTAACCATAGCCAGAACACAGAGAGCAGCTGTTCAACGCCTGAGTCGGTGCAGGAGCTCTCAGATGATGATGGCAAGTATTTGGGTATCACTGGGTCAGGCTTTAATGTTCTTCCCTTTGTACCTTATTCCTTGATCCAGCCCTGGGACATTTCCCAGCCCAGTTAATGCCGTGGGCCCATACTCCACAGGCAAACACAGAGAATGTTCTGCTTTTCTGTTCTGTGTACATACTTTTTCTGCCTTATGCTATCCATGCCAACAAGGGCTTCTCAACTCCTGGCACAAACATGTTGGAAAAATACACTGAAATTCCAGTCAACAGACAGGAAACAGGCTTCATTTCTCATTCCCTTTTCTCAGTCTTTGGTGGTGGTGACCTCGAATATTTCAGAGATGGGGGTAGGTGCGAGCACTCCATTCCCCTCCCTTCAGCTGAGAAGAATGCTGCAAAAATTGTTTCCTGAGAGCCAAGAAGGAGCTCCAGGCCACTGTCAAAGGGCCTGTTCCATTGACCTGTGTCTTTGGGGTGGAAGATTATGTCCCCTGTCTCCTTCTCCCCAGGTTTCCTCCTGTAGATGTTCCCCCTGGCTGTGACAATTTGATCACAGCCAGCCACTTGCTGGGTGAACCTGCTTTGTGTTTCATCACCATCACCAGAGATAGTGATGCAAAACACAATGTCCTTCAATACTTTGCTGCAGGGTTTGAAAGCCTGTGCGCTCAGTGCGGAAAAGAGATGAATCACCTGAAGGAAATTCATTCAGCCGTCTTATCCTTACAGAGAGCCCAACAGGACATACACAGGTAACTATTTTCTCTCATCAAATGAGTCATCCTAATGGGCTAAAAATAACCTGTGGCCTTTGGAGCATCCTTATCAGCTGCAGGGGTGCAGTTAACCCCTGTTTCAATAGGCAGCCTATTAACACGCCTATTAACACACCGGAAGGACAAAGCCACTCCCTCCTTGAAACGGTGAAGAAATCTCTTTCTCTTAAGACTGTCTTTATGGGGCAATAAAGCATCACCTCAGCATATTAAGCTGTTTCTTGGCACTCCCAACTGCAAAACAGCTGCAGAAGTTGGGAGGGGCTTGGCCAGATCCTGGCTATAAATAAATCTCTGCTAGGCAAGAAGGTGTTGGGGCTTCTCTTCTTATCAAGCATGGTATGAATTTGCTCTGGTTGCTACAGAGATGCAGGTGTGTGGTCTGAAAACTGAGCTCCATGGGCGCAAAGCACTAAATTCCTGCTTTTTGTATAAAATGCTATTTGCTGTTTAGGGTAAGTAGTGAGCACACCTGTGTAAAATACTGCTAGCGAAGGGCTTTGCACCACAGACTCTTGTGGGGCAGGCAGAGGAGGTATTAATTGCTACATCTGCTCCAGTGAGCCCTGCTGATTCCCCTCTGCATGAGTATTGTCCAGCCCTCCCAAGGCTTCAGTGGAGTGGGATCACATGGGGCCCACCGTTTCTGGATGTTGGAGCCATCGGTGATACGGCTTTAGCCTTTCTATGCTGCTCTTGGGGGTGTCCAGGGCAAGTTCTTGTATTTGGGAATGTTAGGGCATAGGTTTGTGAGTGGGTGCTGGATGAAGAGATTTCTTGGGGTTTGTGTCCTTAAACCGTGTTATGCCAACCAGCGCGCTCTGCCCTATCCAGCGTCAGCCAGAAGTACTTCTCTTTCTGTTCAAAAGCGGGGAGGTGGAGTCTGCAAGGCACAGTGCTGAACCCATGAGGGTGTCTCTGAAGTGTGGGGATCCCTCTCTGTGAGGAAGCTCTGGGTATGCGCACATGTGTGAATGCACACCTCCCTGTGACACCCAAATAAACATACTGCTTTCTTTTCCAGAAACCTCAGTGCTCTGAACAAAAAGTCCTTCCACAGGAAGGTCTCTTCTGAAAGCTTCCTCCTGGACTCTCGCTGTTGGTTTCTCCTCTGCATCTTTCTTACGTGTCAACTATTCATTAATTATGTCTTCAAATAAAATCACTACGTTTGGCAGCAATAATGATTACTGGCTGCAGGAGGGGGGCCACTCACGCAAGGAGCCCAGCGAGGCACCAAAGCACTTTAGAACCAACGCGGCAGAGGTGGAATAAAGTCGAAAAATGAGGTTAAAAAGGGACCTAGGAACCTGCAAAACTTTGTTCCTGCAGATTATGTCATTTTTGCCTTTTACATGTACATCTTCAAGGACCTCTTAACCTGTACGGGCCTTAATGCTGAAGCCAAATGTAGCTTTAATTGTGCAATTTGTTTTCTATGTCTTGTCATTTTCTGATGCAATTAATAATTAGCAGTATTGATACCCCCAAAATGGTAAACACCCCAGCATTTTGGGAAGGTCACGCCGGCCTGGTTCATAGCTCTATGAGTGAGGGAGTGCAGTTGGGGAGCTTTAAAGAGCTGATGTCCACGGTGCCTATCCGGCTGCATTTAATTATGGGAGGGAGCATACTTGGTCCAGAAATTCCATCCCCTGGGATATTAAGTCATGGTCTGTTTTGTCAGCGCACACACAGAATGGGACCTCAGGATGTGTTTTATTTTCCATTCCACGGGAACTGTAAATATGCACAATTTCTTAGAGCCATTCCTCTTTAGGAAAGGGGAAGTATTCAGTGAAAGCTCCTCATTTGGTTGTGGAGCTGACTGGTGTCCTGGACCGGGCCCATCAAGTGTAACCTCCGATACGCCTTGTTCGTAAAACCTGGTCACTTATTATTGTTGTTATTATTTGCTATATGGCTGTTTTATAAAGTCACACACTAGCATTGTAGAGAGGAATCCACTGCCCCAGGATAGGTGAGGACGGGAGCGACATAGGTGTACGAGTGTTTGGTCGTAGGCACATTTATTGTCAAAGGTCAGGAAGGAGGAAGGTTTTGCCACTGCATTGTTCAACTCTGTTAATAGTCTTCCTATTTTACACCATTTTTTAAAGATTTGCAATATTTTCTGTAGACTGCGGACAAAACTAAGCCTTTCTTTTCTGGCCTGAAGTAGTTCCAAGTGGTAAGTACTGCTATATATACAGCCTTAAAATACTTAGTGGTGGTGCCAGTCTGGACTATCTTTCAATGTAAATGTTTCCAAATTTTTAAGTACATTCCTCGTCATATTCCCCAATTAGGGGAAACCTGTTTGTGCTTGATATGTTGAAATAAAACTACACACAACTTTCAGTGGCAGTGTATCTGAGAAATTATTTGTGTGTTTGAACTTGGTTTTGTGTTTTGTAGCATTTTACATGTAAATAATTCTTAGGCTATGCTTTTTAGAGGAAAAGATACAAGAGAAAGCCTTTAAGAATTTCAGACATAGGCCGTAAGTTAGAACAGCAATAGCGTTTTTATGCCCCTTGGGCTCAAATTATCTGTGTCTTCTATTTGTAACAACTAACAACTTCCTTAAAATAGAAAAGTGGTTGCTTTGATTTTCACTGTTGTACATGTAAATGCACAGACTTGCCTTGGACTTAGAAAACCTTTATATTAAGGAGGTAACTTGATGATAGAGAATAGATAGTTCCATGGTGAGAACCACAGCTCTCTGGCATGAACAGACAGGATCAGAGCCAGTATCCGGAAACTGACGTTCAGGAAATAGATCACAAATCATAAAGGGTGAGAGTGACTTCATTATCAGCAAAAGTCTTCAAAAAACCGAAGGATTCTTCATCCTTGAGGAATCATCCTTGAAGAAAGTCAACATTATTGATCCAGATTGGATGCCTTTTTGAAGGAGGTCATCACTCCTTTATGAGCAAGTGTGACCCGTGCCACCTGCGGTGTAAACCTCCGTGAGAGGGTGCCCCCTGGCCTCTGCCTGTGAGAGGGTGTCCAGTCCCTGATAATGCCTGCCCGTCTATGCTAAGTCCTGTACGCACCTTGAAAGTATTCGCTCCTAATGCTGTGCAAACACGCCTGCTAATTTCCTGCCTAAATCTCCCCTTGAATGCATCAGCAAGTCAGCACATCTCTGTCCCGTCAGCACACCTGTCCTCGTCACACACATTCCCCCTTGAGACCAGGTACTGGAGTTACTGATAGGAGTCTCTCCTCTGCTGTGGGGATATGTATGTCTCTTGGATACAGATGTATTCTGGGTTCGAGAAATAGTTACTAAAAAAAAAAATCCCCCAACTCACCTATACCAAAGAGAAGCAGTGCTGAACAGGGAGCCTTCAGTAGGTGTAAAAGCAAGCGCCTGAAATTCTTTGGATTGTTTCCATTTTACCAAACTACGCACCCACAGGAATTTCACTGGGACTTGTTGCTGCAGTTAAATAAAACAAATGCTGTTACCACAAGAGGAGCAGTTCAATGAAAGAAACTATTAACCTACATAAACTAATTATGCATCAGCTGATGAGGAATGTCCAACATTTACTGCTGCTGCCGTAGGGGATTAAAAATAATCCAAAAAGGAACAATCTATACATTGTTGTGCCATTAATTTTAATCCAGTTTCAACATCTGGAGGTGTATGTCCCTACATGCCAGATATGTGCACATGGAGGATGAAAGGTATTCTTGAGGAAAATCATGGCCAGAAACGTTATTTCTCTAGCAGGAATAGCTGCTGTTGAAAAAGTTGGGAACCTTTTTACTGCCCTAGAAAACCCAGTTGCGCATTCAGTTCGTGCGGTTTTGGAAAAATTCCCCTTCCATCCTTTGCCCCTCCTGTTGGTGATCAGCGAGCAGCAACACGTGAGCTTTCGGTGGGGAGACACGAATCAGGCCATTTCCTAATATGGTTTCCGCCTGCTCTCCATAGGTGCAAGGCGCGGCACCGGGGCATGTCCCAGCGCACGACGTGGTTGTCCCCGGCCCTGCGGGCGGGCAGGGGGCTATTGGGGCACACGCTCTCCGGTCGTCCCGCTGCTCCCCGACGGTTCCGCAACCGCGGAGCGACGGGGGCGGGGCCGCCCGCCCCGGGGCTGGATAAAGCGGCGGCGGCAGCACCGCCCCAGGACGTGCCGATCGGAGCGGGCAGCGCTGAGACGGGCGCTGCCATGGGAGCCGGAGGGGTGGCGGGGCTGCTGCTGGTGAGTGCCGGGGTTGGATGGCGTGTCTCTGGCCGGGGTCGCTGTTTGTGGGTAGGGGCTCGTCCTCCGGTTGCTCGCCGCGAGTGGGGGCTGGCACCTGGCCACAGCCAGTCCCCAAATCCCTGCTTTTGAGAGGAAAAAAAACTTCATTCAAGTCCAGCCTTGCGGGCTTTTCTACCTTCCTCTTCCTCGACAGGCTTTAGTAACTTCACTTAGGTTTTATTTCGTGTTGCCTGAAGTTTTGGGAATCCTGAGTTAACGCAGCTGTCCTAAACCTAAAAAGATAAGGAAATGGAGCTGTCGTGGGGGTAAACTCAGCCCCGGCTTGCGGGGAATCCCCTGGGCCGGGGGGTTGGGGCAGGTGGCGCCTCCCCGAGTCTCTCCCTAGCGCCGTCGCTGCCGCTCGCCCTTCTCGGGAAAATTACAAATCAGGCGTGAGTTCTTCAGTACTCTTCACGTTATCTAATTGTGAAATTGGTGGTTTTCTCAACTCCGCGGTTGTGAGGAAGACTTTCAGTCCTCCGGGGAGAGTCGAAAGATTGCGGGAGCTGGGGAGTGAGAACTCTTGATTTCAGCTTAGAAATCGGCAGCTGATGGCAATGAGCGACAGGGAGCTCCGCGGCCGCCGCTTCCCCTCCTCCTGCCTCTGTTTCACCACTTTTCCTTGCGTGTGTGTTCTAAGTGAGGATGTACCTCCGTGGCCCGAAACCCGCTCACCTCCTCGCGAACACCTGGCTGCCGTGCTGGGCGGCCGGGCAGCTGATCCCCGCTGGAGGCTGTGCCGCGTGTGCAGTGTCACAGGTTTCCCGTGGGGAGGGGGGGAAAGTTCCTAAAGTTAATGTTCCCGGGGCTACTGTAAGTTATTTTTGTCTGTGACTCAACTACTTGCCTTCTGAGGAAAAGTACTGAGCCAGCAAGAAATGTTGGATGAGGTCTCTGAGGCGTTCCCACCATTTTGTTGTAGGAAGACTAACACTGGCCCTCCTGAATTACGAAGATGGGAGGAGGGAGAAACAAATCCAGAAATCTCAGCCTCTGAAGTTCAATTACAATGGATTAGTAAAAAGAAAATAGAAGTTTAAAATGGATCTGGGGCAAGAGTTGACTACCACCCATCAGCTGCTGCGTGGTGCTTCTCTAACCCTGGCTTTGTGATTGTAATTACCGCTGTGAGCGGCACACTTAGCAGAAATTAGTTTGAGTTTCCTTTGTGGTTTCCATGAACTTCTGCAGGTGTTTTCAAGTCTTTACAGGAACATCTCCCTGAGATGGTTATCGTGTCCTGGGAGGATGAATCGCTCAAACACCTGTTTGTCTCTGCTGCAGGTTACACTGCTGATAGTGCCTGGAACCGGAGCAGAGGGCTGTGGGGAGGGAGAATACTTACACGAAGGTCGCTGCTGTGTATTTTGTCCCGCAGGTAAGACTTCAGGCAGTTATAGCTGACAACAGCCGTGTTTTTTCCTCCATGGAGATGACTGCATGGCTACTGGTTTTTACATTGCATCTGGTGAAAGCATAAGCCTGGTTGGAGCTGTGGTGGCTTCACGGTGCTGTCAAGGCCAGGCTCCATTTTGAAGCGAGAGCCCCTTATGCAATAGGTGATAACTGGGAGAGGTGCCTTGGCAGCAAGTCAGGAAAACGCTGCCTGTAGTTGAAGATGAAATGTTCAAAGTCGGGTAGTGATTTGTTGTTTGGTTTTTTTTTTTTTAGTTAGCACAAAGAATGGGCCTAGGGGAATTTTGATAATTCTGTATCTGTAGGCAAAACTTTGGTTTGCCTCTTCCTTGCTCAATGTGTGCAGAGTTAATAAGCTTTGTGCCAAGAAGCACACTGCCCTTCGATAGTACTGGAGGGATAGATATTGGATTAGAGATAATTCAGACAAAGGAGAAAAGAGGTTGTTACAAGCAATTCTCCATGTACCTGCCGTGCCCCTTCAGAGGAGATGGTGGTGGCCCTGTGGATGACTCTGAGTTGCCACGGTGAGTTGTCCTGGTCCTGGCAGAGGCCTGGTGGAATGACTCCTCTACCACCATTCCCTGTCTGGGAGGAAAACTGCAAATGTGCCTCCTGACTTGACTGTGCTGCTCAGTTCCTGTGGCACACCGTTCATTTGCGAGGAAGGGTTGAACTTTAACTGAAAATGGCTTTGTGTTGTAACATCCTGTTATAGTCCTCTGCCTGGTAAAGGATCCCTTGAGACTGCTGCGGGTTCTCCTCTTCCACAGGTACTTATGTTGATCAGCACTGCAGCGTTCCGCATTTGAGAGGAACATGCCTCCCTTGCATTGAAGGAGAAGGTTATACTGCTCATGAGAACGGCTTGGAAGAATGCTTGTTGTGCAGACAGTGCAAAGATGGTATGAAGCACGATTTTGGTGAAACCTTAACCCTTTTCCCTTCTTTAATGTGGAAAGCCTGGTCTTCTGGTTTGTGTTTTTGTGTTTTGTTGTGTGGTGGGTGTTTCTGGGACTTCCAGTCATGGAGAATATTGAACTTACAAACAAATTGCATTTATGGCTTGAGTTTGTTTTTTGCATAGTGGTAGGGAGTTACAACTTTTATGTTTAGTTTCTAACTTATATTTTATTTTTAGATCAGATAACTTTGAGACTCTGTACTCTGACACGTGATACTGAATGCCAATGCAAACAAGGATATTTCTGCCCTGCTGAGGGCTGCGAAGTATGTCAGAGATGCAGTACAGTGTAAGTTTGATAATTAATATAAGAGACTGTTTTCCTTCTAGGGAACACTAGAGCTGTGGCCTAATCTTGCCAATACATAACATGTTATTAGGCTGTAAATAATTGCCCTGAAGCCAATTTGCATTATTCACACTTTTAAATTTTCGGTGTCAAATTACGTGAGGTTGAGATCTAGGAAGATATGGATTTTGGTATTGTTGTACTTGTTGCTTATGGCTGTAAGCTTACACTTCAGTGTCTTCAGATTAGTACTTCCTCGCAAACGCACTTGAGTGAGCTTTGTAGCAGCCAGTCCAAAATTTTGGGAGGTGGGACCACCTGTTTAAGGAAACAAACTGTACATGAATAATGCATCTACTCTGTGGGGTTTCTTTCTCACCACCTAAAGGCTAACATAGATGGGTTTTATCTGCTTTGCTGCCATCTAATCTTGTAGTATCTTGTTTAAAGGTGCACTTCTAACAAAGTTATCTGTTTATGAATGTACTGTTCATGCCTCTAAGCTGTATCTGAAACAAATGAGGCCTGAGCAGAGCTGCATATTGCTCTGGAAATGTCAATACAACCCTGTGTTGCTATTCACTTCAGGTGTCCGGAAGGGAAAGAAACTGTGCAGAATTGCAATGCTACTATGGGCCTAGGATGTGGCTTACCTGATCAAGGTCTGGTACACAAATATCACTTGGCTTGGTTTGTTGGGTCTGTGGCCTCAGGGTAATAACAGCAGTATGAGAAACAGTGGTTCGAGCTACTGTAACATGTTTAAGAGCTTTTGTATTTTGGTCTGGGAATTATTTGCTAAGGACAATTTCTCAAAGGGGTTGGAGTGACAAACCATTTTAATGGTGAAAAGCTACATATATTGCCAGGGTTTTCTAAGCTGCAACAGTGACACTGAAAGTTACAGATAATGCAAAGATTTTTCGTGTTTTCTGTGTCTGAGAACCTGCACAGGGAGTGGCTCTTTCTTCTGCTGGTTAGGTAGCTTCTGCCAGACTAGAGAAAGAAGAAACTGATACTACCAGCACTACAGCACCTGAAGCTTGCTGTGATCCCTTGTATTCTTGTTTCCCTCTCTTCTTAAATATCTCTTCAGAAAGCCTTGTACAAGTTTATTGCAGCTCTCTACAGAATCCCCTGCTGCCTTTGGGGTAACAATGTGCAGTGCGAATGAGTACTTGCACATTCAGGTCAGCTGGTAGTCCCAGTGCCTTTTCCAGGACAAGCTAGCTAGGTCATTGTACTAGTGCTGAGCTTAGGTTGGTCTCTAGGATGGCAGGGAAGACTTGCACCTCAGAATATCTTGTTTGGGAACTGCTTTCACTACTACTTTTGTTCCTTTGCAGGAAGCAGAGCTCTTGCTTGGAGTACTGTGATTATTTTGGGTTGTGTTCTGGTGCTGTTCTTTGTAATTAGAAAGCTGAAGCGTGATAAAGGTAACTGCTTGATTACTCTCCATAAACTTTCCAGAACTAGGCAAAGCATGGCACCAAGGCTACCCTGGTTTTTGTGTTACCTTATAGGGGACCTGTTTAAACTCTAGCTTATTTACTATGTGATTCAATTAAGTAACTCCTGTATGATGGATACGAGTTTTGTTCAGTAAACAGAAAGCTCATAGTTAAAATTGACACATTTTTAATCTGCTGACAGATGCCTTTTCTTCAAAGCAAGATCAACATAAGGTCCTTAAAAGGACTTTTCCTGTCTACTTGCATTGTATTGGCAAAGAGTGAGACAAATCTGTGTAAGCTCAGGCACGTGATGCAAGAAGTAGCAACTAATTGGATCATTAATTTCATTCACTGTTTGACTGGAGATTTTTGCTAGAAATTGTTGCACTTTCATCATTTGAGCCGCTTAAGATAAATGTTAGGTTTAAGTCCTGTGTGAATTTATTTTAGTGGAAATGGAGATGTGTTCATGATAAACCTTTCTTTCCACTACTGCATATTAAAGTGTTTTTGCAACTAGTTTAGGTAGAATAATGTTGAAAGTGTTTCTGAATTTTGAATGTTAACTTTGTTCAAATCATATCTTATCGTATTGCAGTAAAGGCAATTTCTGCCTCCTTTGTGTTGTAGTAGCTTATGCTTCTTAGCATTTTTATGGGCTGGGAGGGGAGGTTGAAAGAGTGACTTAAAAGCCAAACTGCATCTTGTGGTCTGTCTATTACTAGGCAGGACTCTTCATCCCCCTGTACAGTGTTTATGCTTTGGTGGAAACTAAGGATAGTACTCTCATGAAATGTATGTCAGGTTAAGGAAACTGAGTGGCTTGTATTAGAGGTTTGGTTTGTGTTACAAATGAGTCTCCTGCATATAAATCTTGTGTGAATTCAGATACGTTTAAGTTGCTGCAATTCCTAAAAGTTTCTTAGACATTTATCTTGTTTTCCAGCTGCTTCAACTGATAAAGATGTGGAGAAAGGTCTGGTAAGTACATTATGGATCAAGTATTTCATCTCAGTTTTGTGCAGCTTAATTGTACAGTGCTTGATTGTACCTGATACACAGCTCTCAATTTTTGTCTCACTGTAGACCTGGGGGAGGGTGCATTCCCGGGATGCAACAAGTTGTGGTTCACTCAGGACCAGATGTTAGCAAAGGCCTGATGCATTCATCAGCTGTACATGTCCACTGCAGCTGGCCTTTCCAGTACTTCCCTTGGAAACATTCCAGAGCCTGTGGCTGGGATGTTTTGAAAGTGGGGAAAAAAAATAGGCCAAGTGCAAGATTTCTCTTCAAACTGTCTCCAAGTGATGCCTTGATCCAGTTAGTTCTTTACCGCTTCATGTGTGTATTCCACATGGCAACATCAGCCATCACTCTGCATGGTGGTGTTACAGCTTTCCTTGCATTTTGATGACATTTGTTCAGAAGACTGACTTCCCTTGTTCCAGCAAAGTGACTGAGTCTTTGTGCCTTTGGACTCATGTCACAAGCTACAGACCAGGACCTGGCAGCCCAACTTCTTGGTGCTAGACACTCCTATAAGACAAGGGGCTCAGGACTCAGAGTGGAGCACTTGAAGTACATCCCTGAAAAGGTTTTATCAAGCTAAGACTGGCTGCTGGCACATGTTCCACTTTAAAGCTAGGTTCCCCCCGGCCTCCTGTAGTCAAACACTATTTTAGAACCTTACTGCTTCAGTCTAAAGAGATTATTGCTAGTCTAGCATTTTGCAAGATAAGTACAAGACTATCTTGTACTTAGCTAGTCTAGCTTTAGCTTGTCTATTTAGAAGTTACTCCTAACAGCATGATGAGGCAAAAATTAACTATACTAGTGAAGACCGAGTTAATGATTTGTAACACCAAGCTGTAAAATGAGTGTTTGTCTTGATGAGGATCTAAGAAAAGCATCCAGATTCCTATTGTAGCACATGTGCAGCACCTTCTCCCTGCTGCCTTCCTTGTCCCCAACCCAATGCATGTACTACTCACCTGGTGTGTAAGCTGTTGTCTACTCTTACTAGTTAGACATCTAAAGTAATTAAATGCATTTTATGTCACAAATACTTGAAGACTGAAGAAACAGAATTGAAAGATCTGTTAAAAACATCACTTTAAACTCTTCTCTCTTTTTAAGGTCCATAAGTGCCTCAAATATGTGAATCACCCATGGGTTTTTGTTGGGTTGTGTCCTCCTCCACGCCCTGGCCAGATTTGCAGCACTTCATGTATTCATAAAAGCTGATGAAGAAACATGATAGAAAACCTGGTCAAAATGCTGTAGCATAGGGATAGGCAAATGTAACATCTCTTTAATTTGAATAAAAGGGTAGCAGAATAGTGCAATCGCAAATGGTGCATGGTGACACTTAGCTCTGACATAAGAGTTGTCACAGACTTGAGTTGTGATGTCTGCACACTTGGAGTGTTTGTGCTACTGTAATAAATGTTATTTGTCAAGGAGAGTTACACTGCAGTACTGAGACCAGGTGTTTTGGCACCAGCACACTGTCCTATCCAAAGCACAAGTAAATTTATACTGCTGGGGAGAGTGGGGGGGGGAAGGGGGGGGTGGGATGGAAGAGGAGGAAAAAAGCCAAATCTGCTGATTAATTTATTTCATTCCAAAATGGAGCAGCAGCTATTGGTCAGCCATACTGTGTACCTTCAGTCACTCAGTTACCTATTCAAGAACTATTCTGTACAAATAGGATCAACTTGTTTAACCTGTTTGCAGCCTTAAATGAAATGTGTATTCAATGAGGATGTTGTACAACTACATCTGTAATGTGTAGGGTGGTTCCCCTGACATCCCTGCCTACACATGTTGGTCATATGGTGGCATCACACATGGGTCACTGGCCTTGTACAAACAGAAGTCACACTGACTTATGCTTATGGGGGAACTATCCCTTAACAAACACAAGTCTCATTGGAAAAACAGTCACTCCTTGCCTTCATTTTCCACTTTAAAAAAAAAAATGTTCCTAAAGCTTTCCAGTTTTAGTACTAGCTGGCATGCTAGACAGATGCTGGTCTGCTTTGCACCTGTACTGTCCTTGATGAGTTGGAACATGGCACATGCTTGCTGAATGTATTGACAATGCTAAAAATGATGCAGCCTTCCTCACTTGCTTTCATCTTTGTCCTCTCACAAAAGCTATGCAATGTGCACCAGTTCTTACTGGCTTCTTTCAACTGGTTCTAGTTTGTGAATCTGCCATAAAAACTAATCCAGCCAAAAAAAGCCCAAGCTAGGGCACTTACTTAGAGCTGACAGGCTATCATCAGCTTGGCAAAAGCTCTGAGAGCATCATGCTTGATACAAGGATAGGCTGGAGGCCCCTGTTGCTGTTAAGTCAGCTCAGGTGCAGCAGGGCAATTGAATTTCCTCCTGCCTCATGAGCAGTGCATACCTTCCATAGCTAGAGAAGAGCAAGTAGCAATACGTGCCAGTGAAAACATTAGGAAAAGCTGCCTGTGTGTGTTGTGGGGGTAGCCTGTGTGCCTTACCCTGCAGGCCAGTGGGAGCAGAACAGCCAGAGGAAGAGAGTGTTTAGGCTCTGAACCATTTGGAGTCCAAGTCTATAAAGGCTGTAACTTTTATGTGTTTATAACTTCACCAAATGAGCTGCTCTCCTATTGTTTCTCTGATGTCTGGTGACTTCAGGTGTTCTGTTTTCTTCCTTTATGCTGTCCTTGAAGGGATACCTATGAAACATCTCTTAAAATACGTTCTTATTCTTTACAGGAGTCTGAGGGCAGTACTGAAAGTCTCATTTTACCAGAAGTGGAGGCACCTGCAAATAAGGCAGCCAAGCCAGAGGGTGAGAACTCTGGTGAGAGCCCAGAGGGCCAAGCACAAACCAACATTAACTTGGAAGTGAATAACACATCACCAGAGGAAAATGGTGTTGTGCTTTCTGAGCGGGCTGCCATCCTGCATGGGGGCTTGAGGCGCCACGTGGGAAGGTTCTGGAGGAGGATCACTATGTCTTCACTGCCAGCAAAAACTGGGCCCAATCCTGGTTTTCATCAGAATGCCTGGTCTAACATACAAAGTGGTAGGATGCCAGCAAATCGTATGGTAAGTGTGCATGTGGGTGAAATTATGATTGTATTTTCTCTGATATGCCTGACTTTAGTTGAGTTCATAATTACTCCTTGAGCAATAGATGCTATTTTCAGATGGAAAAGTAGGGAAGAGGAGGCTTTGCCTTAAAGATGTGATAGAAAGTACGGGAAGTGATATCTCGGGAAAGCAAACTTCAGTCCCTCATTTAATGTGCTCTGCCTCTCTCATCTCCCTCTTCAATATTTACACAGCAGCTATTATTTTGCAATAGCAGCGAAAGTGTTGCCTTGTTGCTTCACTTTGGAGCTAGTAGCATGGCTGTTCCAGCATGCAATTTTCTTTACTCAAATACTTTCACATGTGCTGTGAAATCTGCCCCTCCCCCTTATTGGAATGGATGCTGTGGAAGCAAACTGTCCAGTAGCTCAGGAATGATTGTGAGTAGAATGCCCTGATACATTGGAGTAAGAGTCCAACTTTATATTACAGGCACGAGAACCAAAGTTTCGAATAATTGTTAAAGACCTCTCTCAAAAAGGTAAGTATTCCATAAATTGGCAGTACTTGGAATTTCATGTTTTGTTGTTGTTTGGTTTTGTGGTGTGTTTTTTTTTTATTTTCCTGTTGACTTCAGTCTAATTAAGGAATAGCCCAGGGATGCTAATGAATATTGCGTAGAGCTACAAGTCTTTCAGTTTATTGTAAAATATGCTGAAACAGGATTATTACTATGTTTGAGAGAAGCTCTAAACCTTGTGGTGAATTGTTCATGGCTTTTCTGCACAAGACTATAGTGCAGTCACGCTTATAAGAATGGTAGAAAATGTTTTTTGTATGTGTTAAACAAGTCTGCATTGTAGCAGTCTACTCTGCTTTAATGAGTGAGATGTAGGTCAGAGCAGGAGATCTTTCTGTCAAATGTCCGCTCACATGGTGCAGACCGCATTGATTCCCTACACATCTACCTGTACACAGCATGTTGATGTGCTGGATGTCCAAGCGGTGGTTTTTGCTCACGCTGGTCTCGCATGACAAACCTTTACCAGTAGCACAGCAGTGAAGTAGTTCAAGCCTACTGCTGAGCAGCCCTATTAAGCTTAAGTGAAGACGTGCAGGCCAATGAAAACTTCCTCAAAACCACCTTTACTGAATGATGTCTCATCTTAAAAGACTACTTTTGAGATACATAGACTGATACCTTTAGCTTCTTTCAACATCATTTAGTAGGAAATGTATTTTTCCTGCTGCTTCTTAGTTACCAAATGGGGCCTTGCTGCTGCTGTTTGATCTGTGCATGTATTGACTGAAAATTAATGGGAAAGCATGTACGTTAGCTAAGAAAAAAATCTGTATTTTAAAACGTAAGCTGATGTGTGGTGTTTGTTTTTTCTTTCAGAACTGAGAGAGAGCTTTTGGGCCTTTATAAATGAAGTACCACCAAACAAATGGAAGCAGCTTATGAGAACTCATCTACAGGAAAATGATATTGCTAAAATTATTTATGACTTTCCTAAAGATAGAGAAGAGCAATATTATCAGATGCTTCTCACTTGGAAAAACACACTGGGAGAGAAACAATGTATTATTAAATTACTGGATGAGTTAAGGTATCTAGATACCAAGGCTTATGATAACATATTGAACACTTTAAAAAGTAATAACATTATAACTAAAATAGAAGCTACAGATTAATGTTTACGATGAACTTAAAAAAATGCTTCTGTGTACATATATACGTCTACAAACCTCCTGTAAATGAGGACATCAGCAAACCGGTTGTAAAAGCCATGGCATGGACTTGATACCCTGCTCACCTTCCCGCGGGGAGCTGGATGTGACCTAGCGCTGTTGCTGTTGACACAAGACTCCGGTTGTGAGGTTCACCAAGGACTTTTTGAGTTGTATGATATTAAACTCGGGCACCAGTTTGAGAGCGAGCTGCTGCAGCTTGCGCTTCCCTTCGTGTGAGGCAGGACCGCGCTGTTGGAGCCTGGGCAGCGGCAATGAAGAGGCCGCTGCTGTTTTTGAGGGGCCTGCAATGCTTCTGTTTCTGAAACAGTGACGTTTTGTGTTGGTACGCTCGGAACTCTTTTGTTTGAAGCGCGGCAATAAAAGCCCGGTTGAGCCGGAAGCTGGGGTTGGCTCCTGGACGTCGTTGTGCGCGGGTGGCGGTGGGGAGAGCAGAGCCCGTTCCCGGGCGCTCGCTGCTGAACGGCTGGGAGGCGGCGGCCGCCCCTGAGGAGAGCCCGGCCGCGCGCTGGGCGGGAAGGCGCTGTGGGCGGGAAGGGAGGGGGGTGGTGCTCCCCCGTTGCCGTGGTGACGCGGGGCTCCCGTCGGAAGTAGCGTAGAGGCGGGCGGGGCGGGGCGGGGCGACGCTTCCGGGCACGCTGTTGCATCAGCTCGCGAGCCGGGGCAGGAGGCAGGAGGATGGCAGCGGCCGCCGAGCAGGGTAGGGCAGCGACCGGCGCCGGGGGGGCCCGGCCAGGCGAGGCGAAGGGTCCCGCGGGGTTGTCACGGCTCGGCGGGGGGGTGGTGTCACGGCCGCGCCGCTGTCACGGTGTCAGGTGGGCGTCGTGACGTCAGGCGGCGGGGGCCGCCGGCCGGCAGCCCTGTCACGGCGGCTGAGGCGTCGGGGCGGCAAATGGCGGCTGGGGCCGTTGGGGCGGCGCCCTGGCGGCCTCTGCAGTGTGCCCCTGGGGGCCTGCGGCGGCGGGATCCCCGAAGGAGTGGGTCGGGTCGGGGGGGCCCCGCCGCCGCAGGCCCCTGAGGTGTGAGACAGGCCGCCATCAGCCGTCACCACACGCGTGGGGCAGAGGTGACGTGTGGAATCAGTCCCCCTCACCCGCTGTTGGGTGGGTGTCCCTAGGGAGGTCACCTGTGACCCTCGGTGGCAGGTGACACGTAAGCAGCTCCTGATGCCCGTTTGAAGTGTAGCGTGTGGCTGAGTCCGCGTGTGTATGGGGTGGTGGGAAACGTGGATCCACAGGTGCCGGTTGCACCTCTCACACTGGTGCCTATAGATCAGAGGACCTCCGGTGCCTTGCAAAGGCCATAGGAGGTGATTCACATCGTGCCTCGTCTCTAATGTGGAGGCTAATGATGACACATGATGATTTGTGGAAAAAATTCGGAGCTTCTCAGTACTGAAGTTTGGAAACAGCTGTTTTCCAGCTTTATGGGTTTGAAGAGACAACTCGGTCAGTTGTGTGCTTATCACCACATCGTCTGCTCTCTTGCCTGCCTCTGTCTCTCTTACTGTCTTTCCTAGTCATCTGTGTTCTCCCTTGAACTCACATCTGAAGTTTTTGACTTTTCTGGACTTTTTTTGGTGGTTGTGTCAGTGATGAGTTATGCTACAGTCCTCCATATGGAAGGAGGGCCAGGGTAGTCCTATAATTTTTGGCACTACTGTAGCAAATAGAAACTTGGAATACCAGTCATACAAGTATGAAATACCATTATGGTGTGTAAGGGGTTGGAAATTTCTCTCATTCTAGTCAAGGATCTGTAGATTCGAAGTTTTTGCCCCTTTTTCTTTGTTACTCAAAGTTACTTTGCTCTTTATTTGTCGCAAGTAATATTCCTGTGTAAGGAAGTCCAGAAACATTTATTGCTGTCAACGGACTGGCTTTTTCAGATGTGTTTTCAGTATCTTTGTTAAGGTAAGGGAGGAAAAAAACCCCACCAAAGTCTCAGTTCAAGTGTGCTTTAAGAAACTTTTTAGTTATGTTTATTATTGGGCAAATAGTATTTGCCTTTTACTGAAATTGTAATTGTTACTTTTAGTTTCAGTTCAGGTAAAGTGGAAGTGGAACTTACAGGGCTAAAGTGACTAGGACTGACAAGCTCTTCCTTGCTGGGATACTCCCGTCTTAAAAACCTCTGCTCTGCTAAAAGCCTCTTGATCCTTTTGTCTGAATCTTGAAAAATCCTTGGTCTCTCTGTGCATGTACGCTATCTGCATAGGTGGGATAGCTGCATTGGTTCCGTTCTTCTGAAATTTTTATGGAAAAGGGTAATTCATCTTGGCCAAGCATATAGTTGGACTTCCAAGGCTACCGGAGTGGCCAGCCAAAATGATAAACGGCCAGTTTGGAGCCGTATTAATGATGAGATATATTACACTTATCTTTTGTGAGTTGTTTAAATTTGTGAAAGCCAAGTTGGAAAAGAAATGACGTTTTAAAATATTCAGAAACATCTAAGACTTCTCAGAAAATGCCCCTGCAGAAATCCTGAAACATTTCAGTTGTCATCTAATTATGACTGACAAGGTTAGCAGGTTCAGGGAAGCCCAGGAAACCCGATTTTTTCCCTCAAGCAAAGTAACTCCCTGTTTTTGTGTCAGCTAGCTTACTGCCTACTTTATGGCTTTGCTGTACTTACTTTGCTGTCAACACCTTAAAGGAACAGAGGTTTTCTTTCAAGTTAATAAAAGTGAAAAATTTCCATCAAATTTTATATTGTGTGGGTTATGTATCTTGATTAAACTTCAAAGGTATTTTGTGTTCAAATAAAATGTAGAAGTCATCTTATGCCTTTGAGTCTGTGTGTTGCTGCAGTCTTGCAGACAAATTCCCCGCGTCCTTAAATAGTCTCTGAAGCACTCCATGATGGAAAGAAGAATGTGTGACAATTATATCTCCCACGGAGATCATACACTGGAAATTATTATATGAGAAGTGTATTTATTAATGTCTAGAGTGCAATTTTTTTGAAACAACTTTTTAATGCAGAGGTAGTGTTACATTATAAACATTCATTCTTGTGATTTTTCAAGGTTATTTTGCTACCTCTCCAGTACTCATGCTCAGTGCTTGTTTTCTGAACGGAGTTGCTCTTGAGTGATACGATTTGATGTCTATGGATCATTCCATTCACATGAGTTAACACTCAGTGTTACGCAATAGCTCTGTAATACTCCTGCATTTTTTTTTGTCAAGAAGACACTTCCTAGTGCAATTGAGTAGTAGCAACTGTAATTTTTCTGGTTTGGGAGTGGAAAAAATTGCAGTCAGAGAGAACAGCTATTTCTTAGCCTGGTTTCCTAAAGCAGCAGGGGTAAAACAGGTCAGACCTATATATGTCTATTTGCCCCAGTGGGCTGTGTCTTGCACACAATTGGCAGACTGAGCAAAAATGGGTTGGAGCTGTACAGGAGGCTGGGGATCCTGAAGTGTGTGGGGAGAGAGGATGAAATGCTTAGGAGGTACCTGGAAATATTTCGGTGGGAGTGTGTGATGAACTAAAGGCAATGCGAGACACTAAGGAGGTGAACTAAGCATGCAGAACATAAATCACAGTCAAACAAGATTCTTCAGATTTATTACTCTCATTGTTAGTAGTGATATAAATGAAATTGGAACAGACTTTTATGTAAAGATAGTTTTGACTGATTTATTTTGCTTGAAAAGAAATAGTCTTTGGTATACTGCTATCCAAAAGACAGTGTTAACATATTCATTCTTTCTTCCTAGGAGAGCACCCTGTGATTCAGGAAAAAAAGCTTTTGTTTTGTTAGTTCAGTCCAGTTTGGAGTTACTCACAAGAATGCCAGACATGAGAGTGACGTTGTCCTGTATGTATTGCAATAGGATGCTCAGACGTATTGCAGAATTGCACTGATTACTCAGCCCTCGCTCAAACACAGCAAATTTGTTTGTATCTCTGCAGTTGTCTGCAGCAGAGAGTAGAACACACCTGTGCTAGCTTTAAGCTGGCTGTCATGCTTGGAAAAGTGGCCGTCAGTCTAGAAAAGGAAGTTTGGAACTCAGCACAGCCTGTGAAACCAGTGTAGGAAACTCGAATTGGTACAGTGAGCCTGCTGGGAGCTCCACACTGCTGTGGCTCAGCTGCTGCTGCCGTGCCCTGAGCAACCCTCTCACCAGCTGCTCAGGTGTGTTCATGCTGTACTGCACTTACTGTGGTGTGCAGGCACGGACTGAGTTTGGGCTGAATTTGAGTCAGCGATCAGTCTCGGCATAAAGACATCCTCCTGTTAGGTCCTCTGGGCTAACTGGTTTCTTTGATGTGTTATACTTTCAAGGCTGCTGTTGGTCTTGCAACTAGAAATAAGGTCAGACTTTGTAATTTCAAGTATTAATGTGCGTGCCAAGATTGTTCAAAGTAATTTTGATTGCTCTGCTTATCAGGGCTGAGCTGGTACTGACATTCACAGGTGGTGTTTTACATCTCTCCTTACCGAAATTAGCTTGTATGAGTTCTGTCATCTTTGTTGTATTTGTGTGTAAGTTTGTGCAACTTCCCTTTTAGATTGGTTTACAGATGTGGTTGGAAAGCACTTATATTGTTTCAGATACACTGACTTGCTTCCCATTAGCAGCCCAGTATGTGAATAATGGCCATAATAACCTTAATAATACTTTGCAAATTGAGTGTTGCTTTCCTTGCAATAGATCTTTAAAGATCTTTCTTTGAGATATAGTTTCATTTCTGCACAGATCATTCCTGTAATACTTTTTTTTTGGCCTTCTCCCTCATGATTCATGGATACGAAATTCACATTCAAGGAAGACTTATGTCTTAGATTTCCATAGTTAATGAACATAACTATGTCCAACTATTTCATGTGTGTAAGCGTGTGAAGTTCTATGAAGATAAACATCAGTATTTAGGAGCCTGAAATGTTTACAGTAAAATTAACTATGTGAGCTGAAGCTGAATCCCTTTCAGCTGGGTAAGACAAGCCCATAAGGTCTAGTTATGAACCATTATTTATTTGTTATCCTTATCTATACTGAACAATTACCTGGATAGCCCTTGAGAGTGATTGAGAGTTTACATAAATCTGACGTTGCTTTTCTGTATGAATTGTAAATATCTTTTGTGACCTTTTGGTTTTTTTAATTATTATTTTGTAATCACAGATCTTTTTTATTAGTTCTGCTGGTGTGCCACTATATCTCATTTATACTCAAAGGAGTCAAACACGAGCATACTTGGTATCTAGCTGACATTTCCCTGTCATCCTGAGTTCCTGTTGAATATTTTAATAATTGACTTCCATATAGGAAATAAGCAGCTCATAAAATCTTAAATGATGATATTTGGAAAAACTTCTCAGTTCTGCAGTTCCCCACATCCTCTCCTAGCCATCACTTCCCCATCTTCTCTCATCCTTGCCTTTCAATGAATGTTGGTCTGTGGGCACCTCCAGTGCTTTGGGAACCACTTGTGCAGAAGATGTTCAGTGACCGTCGTCTCTGTCAGAGTTTGGCAGCAGGGATGCGTGTTCTCATGCTGCTTCTCTCACTTTATTGCACTATGACCTTGAGTACGTCTTAAACTACCTTCTTGGTACGACTGGAGTTACGAATGTTGAATCATTGTAGGAAAATCTGAATGCCAAGCGCTAGCCCAGATGCCTTATCCTCTGCAGTGCTCCGTACCCACTGGCTGGCACAGGGCTTGCTGTTTACTGTGAGCATGCTGTGAATACATCTACTAAAGTTTAGCGTATCTTTAAATCTTTGCTTCCTCCCTGTGTTTGCAAAGATGAGAAATAATTGTGCGGGTAAATCCTGTTTGGACTAATAAAGTTATACGGAGGCCAGAAGCCTTCCACTGCTTCCTCCCACAGTGTATAAAATGAACCATATTTAAATATTTGCAGGATGTGTGTTTTAGCAGCGTGGAAAAGAGTGACTGATTATGTTTGCTGTGTGTGAAGAATTTTCTCCAATTTCAAGTAGATAACATTTCTTCATGAAAAGGACTTGTGCTTTTGTCCTTATTACTCCTTGTAAAGATGTCTCCAAAAAACTTATCACAGCATGAACATAATCCTATTAAGAGGAAATACATAGTTATTCAGTAGCTTGTATTAAATATGTTTTTCTCAAATTTCTTGTCAGTTGCCAGAGCTAATTTAGAGGGGGAGATGTATAGTATAAGGATATATTTTGGTCCTGGGATCTCCTTCTTCTTTTGATGCTGACCAAATGTCCTGTACCTTTCTTTACAGCTTCCAGCTACAGTTTTATTCTGAGCATTAGTGAAGAGGAAGCCAGGGTGAAGGCTTTGAACGAGTACCTGAGCACTCGTAGTTATATCCAGGGGTTCACATTTTCACATGCAGATGTGGAGGTATTCAGAAAGTTTTCGGGGCCACCTGTGGACCAGTATATCCATGTTGTCCGGTGGTACAGACACATAGAAGCAATCTATGATGGCAGCAATGAAAAAAATGAGCCTTGTAAACTTCAAACAAGTGAGTAATATGAAACTGGTGGGCAGGTTATAGACTAGCTGACATTGCATTGGTTTTTATTGCTGAGAATTCGTAGAATTTCCCTTTCATACTCTCTTGCACACTTTTAAATTTACTGTATGAACTTGTGTTCAAGGTCATTAAATACTTTTGACATACAGTTACCGCATAATTCATAGATACTGACCTATTTGAATGTTAAAGCTCTGTTTCCACATTTCTTTAATTTTAAAATTCCTCAGTGTACAGAATTTGATTATGTGTATTTTATTTAAAAAGCTAGCCACTGATTGTAAAAGAATATGTGGGGTTTGGCTTACTTCCTAAAATATCAGGATTTGCTCAGTCCACCTTTTTTTTTTTTTTCCCTGCAAGGGTAACTAAATACTTGTTGTTGTACAAATAGTTGTTGTCATACAAATTCAAAATAAAGTAAACTGAATACTGCCTCTTACAATTGTGATTAACACTGAATGTCAAAAAGAATGTTTGGGGTTCTTTTTTTAACCCTGGTAATTTAAGCATTGCTGATGATTTGAGGAAATAGTAACCAGTTAATCTAGGTCATTATGTAAGCATGGGTGCTGGCATTTTTGGGAGCTGCATCATTCTCTCGAGTTGTTTTCCAATGAGCTAGTCTAATTTAATTGCTTTATAGTGAGATCCTTGCTCAGGGAGTCATGAAATAATTAATAACACAGAGCTGTTGTATAGTGCTTGCAATACCTACAAATGAATGCATGATGTCTGTCATTTTTGCTGATGGTTGTTGACTAATATTACTCCAATGCCATCTTCTCACAACTTCTCATCAAATGTGTTCTCAATTCCTAGCAGACCAGCAGTTAAAATCAGACTGCTGCAAGTAGATTCTGCATATGTGTGTGTGCCTGCATGCGTTTAGGCTGGTTATTGATTTCCTTTCAGCAGTGAGGGGATCTCAGCTGTACTGCTGGCTCTAACAGCAGATTTAATGCTACTAACTACAGTTCATCTGCAGACTTCCGTGTGTCAGGGCGGAGCAATAAGAAAAAAGGTTTCTGTTTTCCTGGCCGTGTCTCTCTTTCTAAACGGTTATGTCTTGTTATCTTCATGATCTGTGCATATGTATCAGAAGTCCTGAAATGGTGTTCTGCAGTGTTTGCTGTGAAAATGACACATGAATCTGCCACATTTCTTAGGCCTTAGATATTTTATCAGTGTTCTTTTGGGTGTATCAGAGAGCTCCAGGGGTAGATTAGAGCAAATGAACTTTAGTTCAACCAGGGGGAAGACTATATTTGAACAGACTAAACAGTATGCCTTTTACTTTGCCCTTGGTGTCTGTGTAGTGGATATAATGTGACACCTAACTCGTAAGCTGAGTACAGTATCTGGGTTTTTTCTTATGTTTAGTGTGGTTCTAAGTAAAGAAAGCTTTACAGATTTATCTTTTATTAGACTAACCCACACAGGCTTCTTTCCCCGAGGGAAATGTTAGCCGCAATTAAGCATGCCAGCATAATCTTTGTAAATCAAAGAGTAAACACATCCATACCTGTGTATATGGTCTGGTTTATGGGTATACTGCTCTTGAACTTGAGGTAACCTGTTCAGGGGAATCTCATACAACAAAATGTTTAGAATAAACACATATTTTTGTGGATCCATAACATGGAGATTAAATGGAGCCCGTTTTTGAGACAGAGTACTACAGTTAATATATTTTTCTCTTACTTACGCAGTTATTCAAAAAAGGAAGATGAGGAAGAGATTAAATTTTTATACCATGAATGTTTACATTACTTGAAGTTCTTCAGCCAAAATATTCATACAAAGATATCAGGGGAAGCAGAGTTAATGAAGAGCACCCTGAGACACAGGATCAGAAAAGCAATTTTGTTGTCAAAACAGATAGTTTGTGTAACATTTTAATTGCTTAAAATGCATACCATGAGAATTCCTAAAGACAGTGCTGTGTGTATTAAGCTGGAAACCTTGCTGTGTTTTTGAATTTCCTGGTTTGCTTTAATTCCTAGTTAATGTGAGAATTAGCTTAACATCATTATGGCTGTAAGCAGCCCTGTGCACAGCAAACTGCAACTCTTCAACAGATGACATACTCATGCTTTTATTTGAAAAAAGCATTAATTTAACAACTATGTTGCTTCTTAAAAATGTAAAAGAAAACAAATGCAAGAGTAGTGTCACTAATATTACCCTGGGTTTTGTCTACTCTCTTTAATGGTAAAATTTAGCCTCTTGCTGAATTGGAGCATATTTGTGGTAAAATGAATGTGCTCAAAAATGCTCTGTGTACATAGCAACAATGTATGATTAAAAGCTGAGGTTCTCTCTAAACCTTTCCATCTCCCCTCCCTCTCACCTTGAATACACATACTCTGTCAATATTGGCTCTAGAGACTAACTCTGGTCTCTGGAGATTTTTTGCAAATTCTGTATGAGATCTGTGATATGCTGGCACAGTAAAATCAGTGGTGTTGCAGAAAGGCCAGGGCTGCTATAACACTTTATTGATAATTCATTAAATTTCAAAGCTCTTGTTAATGCTTTAACTGAATTACATGCTCTCACTTATATACCCTCTTCCTTCCTATTACTTGGATCAAAGATTAATAGGAATAGGACATCAGAGAGTAGAAAATAAACTATATTGGAATAATTTACTTTGGTTTTAGTGGCTTTGTAGGAAGCTCTAACAGAAGTAGTTGGATTAGTAGGATTGGAGCTGCTTTCCCTAATTATATGTATTGTTTTTTCTTTTGAAATAAATTAGTGATGCGATAAGAAGAAAAATTTATTTTGCAAATCTGTGAGAAGTGTCTTTTCAGTTCTCTTCAAACTACTTTTTCCCCTAGGTAAAGGCAAGCGTGTGCAGCCTCCCTGGTCTCCCCCTGAAGGGACAAAACATTCTAGGCTCTGCCTCTACAACAGCCTGACTCGCAATAAGGTGACTAAATGAAAGAGAAGTGGAAATTTCCGTAGAAACACAAATAGACAAGTCATCAAATGTTTGTTTCTTAAGTGTTTACCCTCTCAGTAGACACGTTGCTGGGTAATTTCGTGCAATGTTAACAAGCACATGCCAGAGATGCTGTGTCAGTGAAGTGTGTTTGCTGGGCAAGTGTTATAATATACACAATAAATATACATCTACTACAAGTGTGTGTATGTATACGTATATCGCATAATAGATGGTTCCCCATTGCTAGTTATCATCATGTAAAACAGCCAGGGGCTCAACTATAATACACATAAGTAAAGGCAATGTGAACAGAACAAAATCAGAGTTTCTGTAGATGTTGCCTGTGGAGGAAAAAAAAAAAAAAAGGTCTTGCCAATTGTAGTATTGTCATATAAACTGGTAAAACTTCTTGTGGTCTTGTTTGAAGGTCTTTTAGGAAAGAGAGGAAATATTAAGAATAATGATGTCATATGGGATGTAGTATCCAGGTATATGTGAAATTGTTATACTCTGTAGCCTTTGTCAATGCAAAAGAAAGCCTGATCTTCCCTTTTATAAATACACCTTCAATGCCCTGCCTAGTCCAAATCTTTGTAATCTGATATCTTGATTGATAAAGAATACAAATAACATAAGCAGCCACACCCTGTTATCTCTCTTACATGAAAAAGCTAGTGATCTTTTCTTATGGTAAACCTGGGAGTGACTATTCTTTTTTTTGTAATCATAAGAGATGTTTTCATGTTCTAATCCCCAAATTTAGTGTTACTGGCCTGAGATTTCATTCAATTCAATTTCATCTGATCACTGTACCTTCCTTTTCAATTAAGGAAATATTTCAGCCTCAGAATGGAAAAAAGGTCTTGTGGTATTGCTGTGGTCCAACAGTTTATGATGCTTCTCACATGGGACATGCCAGGTACTGCAGTTCCTTATTTTGATAGAGGTAATAACAGTGCCTATTGGAAGCAAAAGGTTAATAGAAAAGGGTATTTGATTTAGATGAGTGTGTTACTAGAAAATAGTCTTGTTACACTCAACACTTCAGATTTAAGATTAAAAGCATGTTAGAATATGTCATTGTGTGATTTAGAACTTACTAGTTGATGAGGGAAGATTAAAAATGCTGTAAAATTATTGACTTCCTGAGATTAAAGTAGTTTTTCCATAGAATAGAAATAGATTTGAGGTGTTCATTAAAAACACCCCTTTATCTTTTATGTTTTTAGGTCATACATCTCATTTGATATCCTGAGAAGAATATTGAGGGATTATTTTAAATATGAAATTTTCTATTGTATGAATATTACAGATATTGATGATAAGGTAAGGTCTTTTTAAATTGCAATCTAAAATACTGTACTTAGAGTATGGAAGTCAGAGAGTCATATGTAATTGCCATTTGATAAGACAAGATAAGTCTTACACTTATTAACTCAGACATACATCTTGTACACAGTTATTGAATTTTCTCAGTTTTGTAGCATTCTTATGGTAGCGAAACCTGTATTCTTGTATATAAATGAGTGTTGTCATAAATGGTGAAGACTAAGCATTTTACAAAGATAACATGTTTTATTTGCATATTGTTGAGATACCTAAATAACTCTGTTGAGGTGGCTGATTAACTTTGTATGGTATGTTTTATTTGTATTACTGAATGTAATTCTTGTAGCTTGTCAAATTTATAGGGATTCTGAAATACCTTTGGTATGTAATAGATTTTATTTGCACTTTAACTATGTGTTGCTTCACAAAAATATTTTTATGTTTCTGCTTTGTAGATCATCAAGCGAGCAAGACAAAATTACCTTTTTGAACGGTATAGAGAGAACAAATCAGCACCAGATCAGCTACTTGAAGATGTTAAAACTGCCTCAGAGGTAGGTGTGGTATTTAATCCCCACTAGTGTCTTAGGTTCTTACTCAATAAAGTAGCAAAGCATCTAAAAAATGCCTCTGACTTTGCTACCTCCTTAAACTTTCTGCTTGTTTCAGTTATTCTGTTGAACTCGTAACACACAAATTAGAAATGTTATTGGAACTGCACATCACTTTGATTTTCCATTGTTTTAAAATTGACAAGATCTATCTGTGTAAAGCCACACCTGATTTTATGTCCATAAACTTGTTTGTGAGTGCATATATATTGTTGTTGGGGTACTGGGGAAGAAACTCAAAATGCATTTGGATGTTTGTGTGTTAGAATTCAAACTTTAAAAATAGCCCTTTAAAATATTTTTTAAAATGGTGCTATGTACATAATCTTTTAAAGCTTCTGAGATTTCTCTTTTTTACCATTGATGGCCTTGGAAAGAGCAAAAAGGCTCCAAAGCTTTAGGGATTTACTAAATTGTGTATGCTGGACTGAAGGTGGGGGAAGGTGATTCTTTGATCATTTTTAGAACTCCATATCACAAAGAGATTATTAGTCTAATGAATATAATACAGGCCTGAGAATAGGAGGCCTGGAAATTTTGCCCAAGTATCATTGCCTGACATACTCTCTAAGCATAGCATTTAATCTCTCTCTGTTTCACATTAAAGCTCCTCCTTTTCAGATTCGTGATAATCAGCTGTGTAATTAAGATGATCAACTGCATAGAAAATAATCGTTACTGTTGTTTAGTAATTTTTATGTAGTAATTTATAGTCTTTCTGAAAAACTGAATTTGGATGTGAACTAAATTCTTTTGACTTCACCTTTATTTGTGATGCGGAGTATATTTCAGTAGTTTAATATCAAAGCTTTTTATGTGGCATAATGTATTATTCATCACTAGCAAGGTACTATGTGACTAAGATAATATATTGTTTATGGAAAATAGCACTACTGTACTGCAAGTTACTTTCTAAATTTTTTTAATTGTAGCTCTTTTCAGTTAAATTAAATGAGACAACAGACCCAGATAAAAAGCAAATGTTGGAAAGAACTCAAAATGCAGTGAAGTCTGCTTTTGACCCTCTACAAGAAGCTGTGCAAGCAAAATTCCCTGCAGAAGAGATCAACAGATGTCATGAGGTCAGTTTGAGCTACTTTTTAAATTACATTTGGCTTATAGTTGTTAGGGGTTTTAAAAATAATATTTAGATCATGGTAATTGCCTGCGACATTATGGAAAATTTTATTCTTGATAAGAGAGATGGTGGGCTTGAGGAATTTTTAGTACTTTGTATTCAATAGAGAAAATTTGATCCTTGAATACAACTGTATATTTTTTGGATGCTGTTTTTATCAATGACTTTTTTTTTTCCCTTCCACTGTGATAATTACTCAGTTATTTTTATCTTTCCAATGGGAATTTTTCTCTTGCTTATATTTAGACTTTCTCTTTGACTTTTTTGTCTTGATGAATTAGTTTCAGTATAAATTACTGACCATACATTTATGACATTCCAATATCGGTGGCAGTTTTCTGCACAAGTGTTTCCATCTCCAATGAGAGAAGAAAATACATCCCAAAAAATTATACTCGGGATAATTTTTATCCAAAGACCATTACATTTAGTGATAGTAATCTTGTTGACATTATTGGGTTTTGGTACTGTGCCAGTAACCAAGTCGGTCAATATAACTACTGTCTTTTAGTAATTGGTTTCCGCTTCCATCTTTTCTTGCTTTCAGATTATTTGTGGTAATTACTATAGGAAGCATAGGGTGTGTAGTCCCTTCTTGAGAAGACTCAATTATCTTTTGGAAAAAAAGTACACCTATTCTAATATCAAGTGCCTTTATAAAAGTGTATACTGACCTGCAGTTTTAAAAACAATTAAAATCTAAGCAATCACACCTTCTGGGCTATAATCTATTGCAAAAAAAAGTCATCTTTTAATATAAGACTGAAATGTATCCTTGCCAGTGTTCAAATTAGTCTTGCAAATGCTTCTTAGCAATGTGCACAGTAAGGCTTCTGTTAGTATTATCCAGTAGTAATAGGGGGAAATAGATGATGTGATATAACTGCAGAGACCATACGGTGTTCCCAGTGTAAATTCCACATGCCTATTTAAGTAGTTGATATCAAAACAGATACCACTTGTCAGTTTATCTTCCTTCCTCTGTTTGTCTAATCCCTATTTATGAAGGGCAATATGGTAGAAATCTGGTAGAAGCACGGATTACTCTGTATTCATATCCAAGTGTCTTTTCCTTAAGCAAATCTCTCTGTTCAGAATAGAATCTTTCTGCAGAGTTTAAACAGGGCAAGTCTTCAATCAGTTGCATTTACAATTATTGTTTTATAGATACTGTTGGAAGAAGCCAGAGATTTGCTGTCTGACTGGCTGGATACAAAATTTGGCAGTCAGGTGACTGACAATTCCATATTCTCAAAGCTCCCCAAATTCTGGGAAGCAGAATTTCATAAAGATATGGAAGCGCTCAATGTAAGTAAACAAACTGTTTTCTGTTCTAAAAGTGTATGTGCCATGCCTCATAATACCCAGAATACAATTTATCTCCTTAATAACTTTCAAAACCCACATATTTTAATCTTAATGATAGAGTATTTCCTTTAACATGAATAGGTACCTGTTCTCTTTCAGTGCCAACAATCTTAAATCCATTGTGCATGTTACCAAAGCTTAACTGGTGATCAAGTTTGACGTGTGCCCTCCATCCCTTCCCCTTGGTATAACATGGGCTTGTAATCATAAACTGATCCAGAAGTTTGAGGTAGAGTCTGTTAGCTACATGAGAGCCCTGCCAACCTCAGCATTTAGACTGACTACTTATCAGTCTTCAGCCACTAATAAATTATATGATAATAACAACCAAGGACAGATTTGTGTGTTACAGATGAAATGCTACGTAATATGGAATGGTTCAGGTCATTGAAGGTTTAATTATTTACCTGCAAATCAGAGGGAGTTATTGAAGAGCTGACATCTCCTACAGGAGTCTGTTATTAACATTGCCTTAAAGGCTGAGGAAAAAGTGGCCACAGCACATTGCTTCAGAGCAGAAAGCTTGAAATGGGAGTCTTAGCTTCTACTGTCACTTGCTTTTGACCCGTTTTTTAACCAATGTAAATACATATCTAGTGCATATTTGCATATATGTAAACATTTATATATAAAAAATATAAAATTCTGTATTTTATCCATAGGTTTTACCTCCAGATGTTTTAACACGGGTTAGCGAATATGTGCCAGAAATTGTGGATTTTGTGAAAAGGATTGTGGAAAATGGTTATGGGTAGGTTTGCTACTGGATACTTTTGTTTACCGCTTATACTGTATCAGAGCTAGAATAATTGCTTTCAACATTAAATGGTGAACTGTTTTCTCTGTTTCCATATGCAGTACTAGTCTTTTCCAGAAGTAGTGTTTCATCAAATAAAGAAACTTCAGGTTCTTTTGCAAAAGACCTGTTATTTCTCACCTGATGAAAATGTGCTATTCTATACGTCTTATGATGTCTTACAAAGAGAGAAGATAGATTATTTAACTTATAGTGTGAAATCCTCGTTCATTAAAATAAATAGTCCAAGTCCCATTCACTTGAATTGTGTTTGACTCCTGGACTTCAGCAAGGAGTTTCAAAAATGGATGCCTGAATAGATGGCTAGAAATCACTTGGAAATAATTAAGTTTAAAAAAAGTAATTGTGAACTGTTTTTCCGCCATTGTCTAATATTTGTGAAAATCATGCTAATACTCTAGAAGTTTGTAAGTATCACGATAGATTCCTGTCTGAAATTTTTGGGTTAATTTTTTGACATGGATGTATTTTTATTGTGAGAAAAACAAATCTGTTATTCAGTCTGTCATAATTTCTCTTGCATGTTCTTCCTTTAAATCTACATTTTAGAATTTTCTTAAAAAAGAAAAAAAAGGGGGGACAGTTCAAAATTGTTTGCACTGGATTATCAGCATTCTTGGTGGTCCTGAAACTTACTTTCGTGTCAGAGTTTTTATTATGGCTGTAGTGGGAAAAAATTAGCAAAGTGAAGGAGGACAAAATGGACTGTGAAACAAACATGATTCTTATAAGATATTCTCTTGGACTGTTATCTGATGTCTCACCTCTTAAGAGTTTAACAAAAGATGTTAGTTGTTTTCCCTTTGATAGATTTTATTATGACTTTCAATGATTTGTCTGAATTCTTTATGGTAAGGCCTGAAAGCTTGTGCTCACCTAAGTCATCTTTACAATACTGAGCAGTACCATCCTGTATACAGTTTCACTAGAGAACTTAAGTTTAAGACAGTGATTTTTTGGGGGGATAGAATTCAGTTAATTCTTGGTAGAAAGTTAGCTAAATAACGATCTTTAACTTTTCAGGTATGTGTCCAATGGATCTGTATACTTTGATACTGTGAAGTTTGATTCTAGTGAAAAACACTCCTATGCTAAGTTGGTTCCTGAAGCTGTAGGGGACCAAAAAGCTCTTCAAGAGGGTGAAGGTAAATAGTGGAAATAAAATTTGATTAAGTTGCTGAAGAAACTGATGATGTGTTGATCTTTTCAATTGATTTCACTGATGTTTGGATCAAAGTTACTGTCAGAGTTGAATAGTTTACCTGCTGCACTTGCTTTACCAATAGATTTCTTTTCCAAGATTTTGTAGCTTGAACCAGCACTTTTCTAAACGTTTTTAATTGGAAAATACCAAGAAACATTAATTCTAGAATGTTTTTGGCTTGGTTTTGTTTGGTGGGTTTTTTGGTCAGAATTGTGAATAGCTCAGTCATTTGACTGTAGCCCTGTTATATGGCTGGTCATCTGGTCCAAAGTAGGATGAGCAAAGACTTGAAGCTGGGTCTTCCACACGCCAGGTGAAAGCTCTCCACACCAGGCTGTGGTTATTTCATTACAAATATTTGGGTACCTCTTTCATACTGAGGACTTTTTACTTTGTAAACCTTGTTGTGTTGAACTAAATCCAAATGTAGGGTGTTTTGTTTGTTCGTTTTTGAGTTGAGCCACAGCAGAGAAGTAGCTTAAAATGCTCAGTAAACCAGACTCATTAGTTATCTGCTCCTAAGGTGGTACAGTTTTAGTAGCAAATCATCCACAAAGTCTATCAGAAGAATATTAAAAGGTTTTTATATAACAGTCATGTTAGGTGAAATTAGGGTACTCAGGTGAAACTAGCAGTATCTGAGAGATACAACTTAAAATGGATATAATTATTTTTTCCTTCTTAATGCAAACCCTTATAGCTGAAACCTTCTATATGAAATAAGAGGTGCCAGCCTAAACCATGGTCTTTGTGGTAACATGAAAGTATCATTTCCACCACAGAACTAGTCAATTTTGTTGAATTGTTGTGTTGCAAATAGGAACCAATGCTGAGTGATTAATGTAACTAACCAAGAGTACACATACCTCAAGTTATTGCTTGTCAGCTTAGCTGCTTTGGCTCATTTGTGATGATTGTCCTTAACCTGACAGATAATGTCATTCTGACTGTTACAGGCAGCAGAAATGCTAAGCTTTGAACATGGCAACTAATGTAAATAAAAACATAATACTTTTATATTTAAAGTGCATAATGTTGGATATTCTAAACAATTGAGACTTCAGGTATCTCAGCCTGTACATCAAAATTAAATGACAAGTTTAACCTTGACAATTTTGTCTTTAATCTGTCTTAGATTCTTATGTGGTAGGCGGTATTGTTAATCACTTTTAGTCTTTGACAGTACTGCAGAAGTGGTAAATTCCCTGTGTTTTAAAGATGTTGTAATGGGAGTAACACCTAAATGATCCTAAGGAGCTAACAGCAAATCCTGTATAACACATCTGTGATGGCAACAAAACAATAAACATAGCTATTGAACAAATACCAGCCATTCTGTGCAGCAACTGAGATTAGAGGAGGAAGAAATATCCCATGATCACATTGTGCATGCAAAGAAGACAATCTTAGTCTCAATTTGGATCTTTCTAACTTCGGAGTGAATTTCTTCTGCAGACTTATTTGTCTATGGGTATAGGGGTTTTTGCTTCTATATTTCTTTTTCTGTAGCTGAAATACTGGAATTGTGCCTACAGAGAGAATGTAGATGAATCTCATGTTAAAACTTAGAAGGCAGTGCAAGTGATACTTGTTGTCACATTTCCTGTCAACCAAACATTAATCAAAACACTAAAGGATTATCAAGGTTAATTATGAAGGATTTTGAGGGCTGTTTTAATTTTCTTTATTTAAATTTCTTTATTTTTTAAATTAACTTCATGTGCGGTACAGCGAGGCCAAAAGTCAATACTGCTGGTGTTTAAATAAAATTTATATATTTACATTTTCTCTTTTGAAAGGTGACCTGAGCATCTCAGCTGATCGCTTAAGTGAGAAGCATTCTCCAAATGATTTTGCTTTGTGGAAATCCTCCAAGCCAGGAGAGCCCTCATGGGACTCTCCGTGGGGAAGGGTAAGGACATTTTAATCGGGATTCTACACCTTATTATATAGAATGCTACACAAATACTTTGCCTCTTCTCATATTAATAATGTATAGATTATGGGGATCTTGTATTCAGTCACAGGTTCTGTTGTTACGTCAATTTAATAATTTAGAATGTGTGTCAATATATGTGTTTGATACTTTTTAAACAGAAATTACCATGCATGCTCATGATGGCTGTTACCGGTCATTTGTCCTCTATTTATCTACAGGCTTTATCTGCAGTAATTTCTATACCCTTTTTTTCCCTTGTGATCAAAAATATTAATGTAATTTTTAAAAGAATAATAAACAGATAAAGCATCACAGATAGATATGCCATGTTTGATCTTTAAATCCAACACTATGTTTTTATGAAGCCAAGACTGAGAATCTTTTTTTCTCTTTAACACTGTACCATTTCTTCCATCCTGTAGCTGCTTAGGGGCAGAGCAATGAGGGAATGATACACAGACAGGAGAGGGAGACAATTAACTAGTAGTCAAGTCATGTCCTTTTCTTAACAGGGTCGTCCAGGTTGGCACATTGAATGTTCTGCCATGGCTGGATGCATTCTAGGAGAGTCGATGGATATTCATGGAGGAGGGTTTGATCTCCGGTTTCCCCACCATGACAATGAACTGGCACAGTCTGAGGTGAATGAACTGGCCTTCAGTTTCTGCAGCGAAAAAAGTGACATGCTTTGCTTTGACTGCAACTTACACAAATCCATCAGTTAATTTTTAAAACTTTATGTGTGTTTTATATAAGCGTAACTTTCGTTCTCAGTATTTTATTCTTAAATTATCCTACTTCATGGTATGTGTATAAACAGTGTTGGGTCTTTGGGGTTTTTTGTTTTTGCTGCAGGCATACTTTGAAAACAATCACTGGGTTCGGTATTTTCTGCATACTGGCCACTTAACAATTGCTGGCTGTAAAATGTCCAAATCTTTGAAGAATTTTATTACCATAAAAGATGCACTGAAGGAACATACAGGTAAAAATTACTCTGGATGCTTTTCATGTACTTTGAGTGATGAGTGTGGTAATTTTATTATTCAGACATATAATGGAGTTTCCAAAAATGGCTAACTTCAGGTGTCATTCTTCTTCACTAACTTTAGAACAGCTTCCTTGTTCTTCTGTTCCTTATCTGTATGGAGAATAGTGTTCTTGCTTTTTTGGTAGATGTATTGATAGTAAGAATATTAAAAAAATTGTTCTTAGCCACTGCAGTGTTGAAGGCCATAAAAATGCGTTACATTATTATTTTCTTTTTTTTATTTTGAAACTCCTAATAGCACGACAGTTACGGTTGGCTTTCCTCATGCACTCTTGGAAGGATACACTGGATTATTCAAATAATACCATGGAGTCAGCTATTCAGTATGAGAAGTTTATGAATGTAAGTAAGCTTTCTGTTCTTCCTCTAGCTCTCTAGGCTTTGTGTTGTCATATGTGGTTCAAGGAATAGAACCCAAGGATATATAGGCTGTATCCACAGACTGAGTTTGCCTTCTGAGTTTATCAGGTGGGGTGTCACAGTATTTGTTTAGCTACCATTGAACGTTCAAGTCCTGTAAATTCCACAGACAGCTACGTTTCTCTACAGCTGGGTGCTCTCTCCAAGTTCTGACATCTCTGATCAGCTTGGCACTTACATGCAAGATTAGTTTCTCAGTTCAGCTTGCTTATAGGACTCAGTCCAACAGACACTTTCATAACATGTCTACCAGATCAGACTTTACACAAATATAGCCAAAGGGGAAGAAGGAGTTTCCTTCCTACCTTGTCTCCTCACCACATATATCAAGCATTTGCCTCTATGCTTTGCAGGTGTACGTGAGGGTTCAGGCACAGTTCCTTTCCCTGTTTAGTTTGGAGCCATGATTTAAACCCACATTTCCTATGAGGAGGCTGTACAGCATTTTGAGATCATTGATGTTGGTCTCTCCAGCTGAAGCTATTCTGCTTTTTATGTAAAATGTTTGGTTTGTGCCACAGAATAAGTGAAAAATGACTTTTCACCAAGGTGTATGCCCATATAAAATCGGCCCTTACTATAAAGCCACTTTTATTCTTCAGCTTCCGTGGCTAGCCACACCATTAACAATCTGCCATAAGAACTCTCGCCTAAACTTTTAAAAAATTGTATTGTATTTGAGCAGCTTAGTGTTACAGTTTCATAGTGTATTGTGCAGTGACAGAGCCAAGAGATAGAACTGAATTACAGTCCAACTGTGATTTACAGAGTTATGCAAAATGTGTGGGTTTCCTTGTTTTGACAGATACTGAGTAGATCCTGGCTGAAACTGTTGAAACCGTAAAATTTAGGAGGCTAATTAAGAAATATTTACTTTTTGTAGTAAATATTTGTTCTGTCTAATTTAAATTGATTTTTAGCTATATTCTTCCTTTATAGGAGTTCTTTTTAAATGTGAAGGATATTCTTCGAGCTCCCACTGATGTGACAGGCCAGTTTCAGAAATGGGAAAATCAGGAAGCAGAGCTGAACAAGAAGTGAGTGGAGTGTTCCTACTATTCTGTGAATAGCCATTGTGTGGCTACATGTTTAATTTTTTTTTCTTACAAAATTACTTACTCTGTATAAAGTGATATTTATAAGTCTGTAGCATTTCCACAGAGTACCCCAAATCTGTACAAGCTAGGGAATTTAATCTTGCCACAGCTTTATGAAGTATATATGAAATTGTTAATTTCCCTTTCGTTTATGTCCTGTTTATGAAGGGAAAGAGAACTTTTTTTTAGATAGCTGTCATTTTCCTCACTACTTAAAATGCTGTCCTTTTATCTGAGAAGTGACTGATAATTCACAGTCATTAAAACTGGAAAAAATAGTATTTATACATTTCAAAGTGCAGTGAGCAAACTGCGTCAAACAGAAGTTAAACAACCTGACTAAAAGCACAAAAGATCGGAGTGCCAATGTTTGAAATTGTGTTATTGAGAGAGACAGTGACATCACTATTGCAATCTTTCACTTTTATAACAAAACTATATTATTGTTTGTAATACGAGCAGCTTCTATATGACTTCTGAGTGAAATTTAAAATAGAAGCCTCTTATGTTGCAGTACTAAAAATGTTCCTAGTTCAGTCCACTGTTGTAGACAGAGATGTTACCTATTGAAGGACCAAGTGCAGATGCTTCTGTTTAGTGATGTCCTCTAAAAATTTCATCTTCAACTTGAGGTTGGTAGAGAGAACCCTTTTACTAAAAAAAGAGGAAGATAGTAAGTAATAGAGGGGTCAAAGGGAAGGGACAAAGGAGTGGGAGGAACAAAATATATGCTTCATGGATGTTTGGTTTTGTCTCCTTTCTCTACCACTTCTCATTCTCTTTTCTGTGGAAAAAGGATGTTGTTTGAAACAGCAGTACCCTTTGTGTGATGAAATCGTACTTAATATACCATATTACCTATTCATGAACATTACAAAGATTTACATTAATTTATTCCTTGTATCTGCTTGTAACAGCTTCATAACACTTCATTTTGTGGTAAGTTAATTTCCAAATTGGTGTTCCTCACTGGAAAGATACTAAACAGAGTACTTGGCTGGTACATTGGGATAGGAGAGCAATACTATTAAAAAATATATAGTAAGCACAAGAGGGTACTAAGTAAGCAGTTTATACTGTGTTTAAAAACTAGTATGAAAAGGTCAGTTGCTGGAAAAAGTGTTAGATATTTGGATAGTTGTTGCCAATTAGATTATCCTGCCTACCTTTGTCCATAGCTGCAAAACAGCAGCATCGTGATAATGCCTTTTTCTCACTCATCTGTTTTTCCTTCAAATATAAACTATGACCAACAAAACATTATCTCACTTTTAGGTCCCCTTACTCTTCCAGCAGAAGTTCTTCAGAGTAGGTTGCAGATGCTTTTGCCGTCAATAGTAAAAAAAAATTTTTTTCTTCTTAGTTTTTACGACAAGAAGGCAGCAATTCATGAAGCACTGTGTGACAATATTGACACTCGCTCTGTCTTAGAAGAAATGCGTTCGTTAGTCAGTCAGAGTAACTCCTATATTGCTGCAAAGAAATCTTCCAGACAAATGCCAAACAGACTTCTTTTACAAAACATCAGTTCCTATCTCACTCAAATGCTAAAGGTATGTAATAGCAAGTAGTAACGTTGCTATTGCACTGTGAAATTATAAATGTTGTATTTTTCAAGTATGTAGGGATCTGTACAGTCGTTTTTTAAGTCTTGTAGGAAACTAGAGATCTTCCACACACACCCCGAACAAAACAACCCCAAATTGCAGTGCATGCTGCAGCAGGAGCAATTTGGAGTCCATTATGTTACATTATAATTTCAGCTAATGTTTTGTTCAGTAGTGGAGAGCCCCTAGTACATGCAAAGAAAATTAGACAGTAGAAAATACTTGAAGTCAGAATGTCAAATCTGACAGCTTTAAAGTTAAATCTGAAAGCAAAGGCTTAGTATGCTTTACCAATTAAAAATCAAAACATCATCTTATTAAAGCAGTGAATTGTGGGTTAAATGAGAACTAGGTGGCTTCAAAACCCTAGTACGTGTGATTTTTGCTCATTTTTCATATACCTCTGACTTGATGTATGCAATCTTTTTTTTTTTCTTCTTTTTTTTTTTTTTTCCCTTGACTAGATTTTTGGTGCCATAGAAAGTGATGACACAATTGGTTTTCCTGTTGGAGGGAGCGGTCAAAACATAAATGTAAGTGAAGGACAAAGTACACTATACAAAATTACTCCGTGTCCTTTGAAAGCTTAGGTTAGATAAAGTGATTACATTACTGATATGTAGCTGAATCACATTCTTTCTGCATTTAACACTTGAATCTGAAGTAATTAGTTGGCTTAGGAAGCAGGATTTTTCTTTTATGAGAGCTTGGGTTTTTATAGGTTTGTTTGATTTAATGACAGACAAATTGTATAGCAACCAGAAAAAGAATTATCTTGTCTTCTGAATGATGAGTCTGTTTAAGAAACCACATGTTAACGACAGACAGCACACGCTACTGTGTAAAGACTCATTGCAAGTATTTATATGCTAAGTAGTTCCAAAAATATAATTAGACTGATTGAACTTCCTTGTGGTACACCAGAAACCAACCTGGAGGCAGCTGGAGTTTTATCCGCATTTCAATCTCTTCTGATCTCATTTGTAGCCACAGTTTTTATCTGTCTTTTGAAGGCTGTTTTGCTTTGGTCACCCAGCAGTTCCACTGTGATTCATAATTTTTCTGGAAATGCTTAGGAGATACCTGATGAAAGTGCTGATGAGCCCTGTAATAACAGTAGTATTTGGTGGTGCAGGCAGGAAAAATAACTTCACTTTGCTGTCTTTGTTCATGCAAAATATTTGACATGGACAAACCAGTTCTGTTTTTCACCTATTTTTCTGCATTCCAAGATGTGACCATATGTTTCTCTGTTCCTCCTTAGAAGGAATAATGATTAATAAAACATGGTGGTGTAACAAAAGAGCTAAACTTTTTATTCATCAAAGGCAGAAGAAAGCTTGCTTGTGGTTGAAGAATGTGAATGAATGCTTGTCTGATAATTGCCCTGCAAACACTTAGTTACTCAGCTGTGGAAATCTCCAGTAATGCTATAACAAGGATAATAAGGAAGACACTCAGTATTGCATACCAAACCCCATCAACAGTGAATTTTAATTTAGCTCAGAATTATTTTGAATTTCAGAAGTAAGGCAGCACCTTAACACTTACCTTTTTAGAGAAAAGGAAAATCAAATTTCTATTTAGCACTTCATTTAGGTAGTGTTTACAACAGATGTGCTTTATGGAAGGATTTACAATAGCTTGGAACAAGAAGCTAAGGCCTTTCAGTGTTTTAAAGTAATGTTGCCAAGAGTAGTAGAGTCAGAAGAATCTTGTGCACAAAGAATCCTGTGCTAACATCTGTTAGCACACTTGTTAGAAGAATCTTGTGCTAACACCTGTTACACATAAGAAACTTCTGTTTTTATCACCTAAGACATTACTGGTTTTAAGCATTATATTATAAAGATGCATAATATCACAAATGTTTTGACTGTTTCATTAAATATTAAACCCCATTTCAGTCTTCCATGCAGATACTTATTTTTCTTAGCAAAAAATACCAGGTGAACATTCAAGGTTGGAAAACTTCTCATTAATTACAGAAGGCTGTGGATCAGGCCTTTTGTTTCTGTGTCTAAATTGGAGATGAAGGAATGAATAGAGTACTTATCTCCAGAAAAGGCATAATCGTCTTCAAAAGCTTTGAAAGAACAAGTAGCTTAATTACCGTGGTTCACTAATTTACTTGAAAGGGGACAAAAGAGATTAGAAGTCAGAAAACCTCAGGTTCCATAGTCTCATTTTCCAAATGAATTAAGTGTTGCTGTCAAGTTAGTTATTTCTGGAAATAAAAATCTTTTGTCTTTAACTGCTTGGTAAAGTAGTGACAGTGCATGCTTTCCTGACACCACTTCATTTGCATGTTGAGCTGGTTTCAGTGTAGAGTAGTGGGGTTGTGACCGTTGCTTACTTTCCATAGTCTGTTCGTTCTGCCAAACCTGTCAGCAACGGTTCCAATTGTGAAGCTTTTTGCATAGTGTTCACATTTATGAAAAGTTTTAACAGAGCCCCTCAGCTCCTTTCAAATGGGCACTTCTAGAGCATAACAGACTATCCTGTCTGTTAATTGTACAGAAATGTGTCATGGAGATTAAACAGCTGGGAAGGACATGTGGAAACTCTAGGGGAAACAAGTGTGCATTTTTTTCTCTCTCTTCCCCACCCTCCAAAGTAATGACACTTTTAATTTAAGCAGTCCCCTGGGTGTCTGGCTTCTCTTGGGATTCCAGAGAAGTGTTGGCAGACAGTGCTGATCTCTAGTTGTTTTTATAGTAGTTCACTGCTGTTCTTCACTAACTGCTTGCTGTTGCTATTCACTACCATTGGGAGCAGGATTCTCAGGACTTTTTCTTTGAGCTTTCATGACCAGCATTTATTTATACCTGAAATAATTCAACAGCAATCTCTCCCCACTTTTTGTTGGGGAGGGAGTCGTTAGGAATATGGACAACTGCACTGTATTGGAAATAAATATGATTAACATAAGCTAACATCTGAGGAACAGATCTAGGTTCTGATGAAAATAAGTCCTAACATCATTTTCACCTGGTATTATGTCTGACAAGCAGCTGGACCTAAGTAAGGCAATACAGAACACAAAGGGGCAAATTTGTCTGGATGCTGTTTTTATCGCTGTACTGCATTATAGTTAGCTGGACTGTAGCATATCCTTGTGGAACTGATGTATCTGTAACGAAAAGGAGACGAAAAAGGAAGGGGGAGAGGCAGAACTCCATAAACTGATTTTATCTGCACAAAAGGAAAATTGTCAGCTAATGCAAATTATCATCTATCCTTTGACATCAATAGTGCAATGACAATTTTTATTGATGCAGATCTGCCCTGAGGGTTAAGTTCCATCCCAACAGCACATAAATATGAAGTGGGTAAGGACATGTCTTATATCAAGATGATGATTAGCTAACTGTAGAAATAATTATCCTGCAGATTGAATCTACAGTGATGCCATACCTACAAGTTCTTTCTGAGTTCAGAGAAGGAGTGCGACAAATTGCCAGAGAGAAGAAAGGTGAGACTTCACTTTTTCCTGTATTGTTGTGCCAGAGACTCAGAGCTTGTAGGAATCAAACTGGGGGGATGAGCCAGCTGATAGTCTCTCTTTGCTTAGAGAATAAAAGGCATCCTTAAATCAGAGCAGGTTTGAATATCTGAATCTCTGCTACCTGTTTCTTTAATTTGGGAAAGTTTTACAGGCTGCTAAAGTAATTTTCTATTAATTTCCTAAAGAATCTAAAAGTTCTGGAATGATGAGGACTAGTTGTTGTTTCTGTAGATTAGGGGACTCCCTGTTTTCTAGGTATGAAAGTACCTATGATCTCTACCCCCAGGGAGCTTGGTTCTTTTAGAAGTGTAGATTGCTACACAATGGTACTCTCTCTCTCTGTGTAAATAGCCTGAGATTTTCTTAAATAGCCTGAGACATTCATTCTTATTTGTTAGTTAGTATAGTTAGAATTGTAGCTCCCCTGATGGTAATTGAGTGTTCTCCTTGGAGAATTCATTTGGGAGTTTGCTAGGAGTTGTTTTGGGCGCTTTTTTTTCTGCCTCTGAAAAGCTTTGATCATGCTGTATGTGTTGGCAGCAGAACTATAGAGTGTTAAATAGGTTGTTCCATTAGGCCCTCTTTGATTTTACCAGTCAATTAGTTCCGAATGGTGCTCTTACTATTTTCTGCTGTTCCCTGTAGAATTTTACATGTCTTCAATATGTATTTGATTCTTGTTTTCTTAAAACTTTTTACATGGAAGTTTGTACTTGAAGGCAAAATAGGGCATTTTAAAATATATAAAACATATATAAATAACCCATATATAAATAACCCATATATTATACAGAAATATAAAATTACTTGTGGTGTCTGGTTGATAACCAAAGGCAAAGAATCTGAACCCTAATTCTGCTACTGTTTTGCATTCTTCTAAGAGCCAACAAGTTTACCTTAAAAGCACAAAACTGTATTTCTTAATTTGACTTCTCAGCTGTCAAACTCCTATAGGTCTAATTGATGGTGAGAAATAGGCTTATTAGCTCCAACAGCAAATACTTGCTGTAATTTGAATTAATTCAAGAAGTTTGTATCCTCAGCTAAAAATGTGACCTTTGATCTTTAAATATTTAACATAAATACTCATTTTGTATGAGACTTTTTTCCCCCCTTGCTTTCTGATGGTTGAGCTAAACTGATCCTCACTTTTAACAGTGGTAAGGTTTAAATATCACGTGGCTTCTTGTAGATCATTTTTAGAACATACGTAGCACTAGACTGCTTACTGGCACATGAGTTTCTTACTTGGAAGGTATTGATTTTTTGCCTGACATAAATTGGGCAGTAAGAATAAAGCTGGATTTAGTTGCTATTTGGTTGGGGTATGGAACAATCTGCAGTGCGACCAAGGAGGCACCTTTCATTAAACTACTTGATATATGGAAGCTGAATGGTGGCTGGCAGGACCTGCACTGACATGCAACTGAATTGTTTCCCTGTATCCATTAAATCCTTGCATACAGGAAGTGTTAAATTACTCTAAAAGTTTTTTGGATTAATGGCTGGGGATATTGTCTCTACATGGTTGTAAGTGAAGGGGGTTTCCCCATCACAGTCCACCAGAATGGTGTTAAATATTAATTAATACGATCTGTATTGCTTCAAGTATTCATAGAGGTTAAATAAAAAGTATGCTGTGTCTGTAAAACCTGCAGAGCAATACAAATGTCCCCATTCATATGCATATGACTTTAAAAAAATGTTATCTATATTTACAAAACACTTCTCAGAATAGTCATTTGTAAAACTTTTTTTTGTAAGAACCCAAATGTATATACTCTACAAAAATTTTACCATTGTCCACAAAGCTAGCATTCAAACGTATTAATAAAATTAATTCTCTATTTTGTAAGCTTATTAGTACGCAACTGAAGATCTGCACTGATCATTTGCAGTTGGGTCTTGACTTAATTTGTGAGCATATCTAGCAGTGATGGTACCCACGAAAATGCTGTGCTAGCTGTACAAGCGAAAGAAATGCAGAAAACCTCTGCAAAAGACATCAGTGACTGGTTGGTCAGAGCATCTCTATATTGCACAGCCTGACGTTTTACTTGAGTACTTGATCAGCTGCAAAGACCTCATATGGTTGTCTCTGCAAAGATGCACAGTGGAGCAGATCTATGCTCTAGTGCAGCCCCAATGCTTGGGAAGAATTCTCATGAGTGACAAATGGTTATTCAGATGTTCAAAAGGAGCAAGTGTCTTCAGTTGCTTAAATTGACTGCCCTGTGGTAAAGGTGTCCATGACTGAACTCTGCCTGCGTCTTCATTTCAGCCATGGGTGCTGGTGCCATGTGGTATCTTGCTCTAAGCTGTTTCTAAGACACAGTGGGAAACCCTCTCCCCTCTTCCTAATGTATTATGAGTTGGCCAGAATTGGGACAAACTTGTTCATTGTAACTGTGCCTGCTCTTGTCGTCTGCTGCCAGTCTTAACATCCAGCATTCTCAAGATGCTTCAAGATCCTCCTTTTGCTCCCCATCACAGTGTTCTCATTCACAACAGCACAACATCTGTTTCACATCTGAGGCTCTTGGCTTGAAATTCACAGAAAATGTGAAAAGAGGCCTGGGAAAAAGTTACAGGCTCAAAGGGCTGCCAGGGCGTTCATGGGCACTGGTGGTAAGATACTATCCCACTGGTTTCCGCAGTGAGGATAAAGGCTTGTATCTTAAGGCAGCCCATAAACAACCCCCTACCCAATCCCTAAATACCTGTGCTCTGGAGATAGCACATGCAAAGAACAGGCACATTTCAGCCCTAAGAAGTGTGGTGCTGACTCCTCTGGATAACAGAGGATTTTTCAGAGGATGTGTCCTTTCATAAATAATATGTTTTGTTATACATTTCTCATTATTCTCTATCTTGATGGATTTCTTCTTCTTAAACTTCCAATTATTCATGATTTCAGAGAAGTAAATATTTATAACTTAGCAGACACAGTTTTATTGAATAAGCAGTAGGTGTATCTTATACATTCTTGGTATGACGTGCAATTCCTTTGCCTAGGTTAGAGTCAACACCTTTTAGTATTAACAGCCAGTGAGGTAATCTTATCCCTCGTTTATCTTAATGGCTTCTTTAGAGTTGCATCAAACATGAATGTGGTTTACTGTGTATAACTGTTCTGGATTAAGAAAAATAACTACTTAGTTCTGGCACACAAAAGAGCTGCTATAAAATGAAGTGCTTTCCCATACAAAGAGAGTCACAGAACACTTCCTTGCAATGAAATAGGGAGGCCGTTCCTTTTTATAGGATTAGGATAGTCGATGCTATTCACTGTTCAGCTCTCTGAGGCTCTAAGAATTATGGAAGAGATGAAGGCTCAGGGATGGTAATTTTATCTACTGATATGTGGAGTGTTGAGTACAGTGTCTGGATGGTACCTTCTACTGCCAGAATTATTACGTTTGAGACCCCTATTACTTCTTACATTTAACCAGCCGAGAGCTGCTGAAAGGGAGAACACTTGCTTATTACAAGCACATAGTATCATCTAACTCAAGTATTTATCTTGTCACACTTCGTAAGCGTTTCCTCTTAAATACAAGACTGTCTATAAAAATGCCCCTGAATTAAGTTCACAATAGCAACATACAGGGTCTTCTAGATGCATTTAATTCCTCCTCACAGTTCTGCTAATTCTCAGCTGATATAATTTCTCATCCAAGTAAATAACTTGTATGAAGATCTGTTTTTCTCTTAAGACTTGATAGCATCTATTTCAGTTACATCTTGAGTTGTTAACGATTTGCTGTCATCAAAGGCTCTCTGATAAATTTGCAAGGAAAAAAAATGTTAGTCATGGCATCCTGATCACCATCCAGAAAGCCAAATCGAAATTCTCTGTTCTGCTGCAACTGGTTTGCTTTAAAAAAAGCAGCTTCGTCAGACTAGATGAAACCTATTTGTACAAACAGGGGATGTTTGGATTACAGTTGCTCTGACAGATATATGTGTAGTTATCAAAACAACAAAATCATAGTCCTTCAGAGGCACTGTTGGATGTAGCTCAGGATATGTTAATCTGTGATTTTTCTAAAATAGGCTTCTTAACCCTTCTTACTGGAAATTCTACAGCAACCATTAGGATCTTCCTAAGTTGTATACCCTTCCACTGTGCTGTACCATTCCTGAATTGGCTTGGATTTTTGTTCTGTTCCCCTTCAGGAACAATGAGGGTATCTTGGAAGAAATTTATGCATTTCAAGTCCATGCAGAGAAACATGCTGCTTCTCTGTACAGCTGAAAGAAGGCAGAACTTACTTAAAAGGTTTATAACTTTAAAACAAAAGATCTTTCTCTGGGCTGTGTGAGTGGCGATTTTTAATTGCATTTAAATAACTAAATAACTATACTTTCACCAAATCTTACTTTACTAAAAGTATTTTTCTTGTTCTGTAGTAACTGAAGTTCTGCAGTTGAGTGATGCTCTTCGAGATGATATCCTTCCTGAACTTGGTGTTCGATTTGAAGATCATGAAGGTACCCAATTATATGTCTTGCAACTTTGTAGGTAGCTTAATCTTACTATTTTCATAAGAAGCAGGAAAACAACCTGTCAAAACTAATCTGGAATAATCCAACAAACTCAAGGCCTGCAAAGCTATAGCATATATTTCTGATATATGTATATATATTATAAAACTGTATATTGGAATATATGAATGGAATATAAAAAGGTACATTGCAGTCTTTTTGATCTTTTTCTGTAGTACCTAATTTCTTAGTAACTTTTGAGTAGTTACTCGGTTGTATTTGCACTCAGCTAGCAAAAAGAAAACAGTTATCATAGGGTAAATTCATCTACCTCTGACTGTTCAAGCATTGGAAACTTATTCATCTGTTTTTGCTTCTTCAGGACTTCCAACTGTGGTTAAATTCGTGGATAAAGACACGTTATTGAAAGAAAGAGAAGAAAAGAAAAAGGTTATTATTTTAAGCATTCTATATTTTTCAAATTTGAAGTAATGTGTAAGGTGTCGATACTTTTACACATCTGATAACTTGTAAGAAAAACTTTAGACTAGCAACAAGGAAAATAACATAAGAGAATTTACATGAAAATTTGAGTGGTGTTCAGGAAAATAGTTTTTGAAACAGCAGCTTCTTGAAAATGTTGTATGGGACCTAATGAATACCCCTAAGGTTTTTTATTTTTAAAAAATCTTCATATAATTAAGGGATGTTGAATGTTGCATGCACACTGTCTTGTCTCTCTGGAAGAACGATTCCAATGAGAAGCTAATGGGGATTTCTTTTGTCTGTACAAATGAAGTTGACATTTTCCATAGAACTAGACTATATTTATCTGATACGTGAGAACAAAATGCCCTGGCTAAATCTTAATTAATGTAGTATGGATGAGTGAGATATTCAGAGTGTGGGGGTAAGAATTCACATGTTACTATATAAAGATTTTGAATCCTAATTCAAATGCACAAGATCTGCACAGAAACCCTCCTTGTGGCACTTCCTAGCATTAACATGTGACTTTGTAAAATTTAAAAGTAACACTTCATATGTCTTTCTTCAGTTTTAATGAATGATAAAATTCCTTCATGACTAGAAATATTTGAAAGACTTTCCGACACCTCTCCCTCCATGTCGATATTTTTCAGAAAAGGAAGAAGTAAAATGTAGTTTCAGCCAATTACAGATATTTTCATCAAAGAGACATTTGAAGGCAGTTTGTATGTAGCTGCTGGGTAGAACCTGCAGCTAGAGTACATTTTCACTGGAAACAGTATTATGTTCAGTACTGGCAGAACCCTTGGAGAACCGATAGGTCTCTCCTAAGCAAGTGCAAGATGAGATTTTTGTTTTTCATAAAGTTTTATAAGTTGGCTAAATTTGGATAGTTGTTTCTGTAGGAACATCAAGGGGTACAACTGCTTCTTGAGAAACTGTAATGTCTTCACAGTTTCAGGCAAGAGCTTAAAATATCAGCGAAATATGGTCTTTTTAAAAAGTCATTTGCAAAACATTTTTCCCTGTGAAATGGCAGGACTACTTCTTCTGCAGTCTTTGTAGGTTTTCTTTCATATGTATGCAATCTGCATGCAAAATCCATTCTCCTCAGCTAAAACTGGTTTAACTGTGAATAAAAGCAAATGAAATCAAAGTCATACAGTGGGAAGGATCAGACAATCCTAATTATAAGGCATAGTGGTTTTGCTGCAGGTCGTGCTGCCAGTTCTGCCTGTAATTAGATATCCAGGGGAGCTAGCTGGCTCAGATTTCTAGAAAACAACCAAGTAGTTACCTTTTACTCATTAACATTGCCTTTCATAGATTGAAGAAGAGAAAAAAAGGAAGAAAGAAGAAGCAGCCAGGAAAAAACAAGAGCAGGAAGTAAGTGTTCAGATCCTTTTAATCTGGTTTTGAAGAAAAGTGTTAACAGCGATAGTCACGTGCAGGGAAGATTATAGAAGAACACAGGCTCTCTGCCCGGCCTTAACTGGGCCTCCATTTACTTTTTTTTGTCTCCAATTTCCTGCTCAGAATGACTTTGGCTTGCAGTTCAGATTTGAATATTCAGCTCCTATTATAGAGAAACCATCTTTGAAAACACAACTACAGACTGCAAAGGCTTCTCAGAAGATCTCATAGCACATATTTCAGTCTATAGACAGTATTACTTCCTTAATTCCCAAAGCAGTTTCTTACATGCTTGTTAGAGAAGATTTTGCATGTGTCATTTATTATTTTCTTCCCTTTCCAGTGCTGTAGGTATGTGTGAAAACAGTTGTTGGTTGGTTTGTTTGTTTGCTTGTTTTCTCTTTAAGAATCCACCTGTTCCTTATGATTGAGCTCTGAAATGTAGTGTTTTGTAAAAACACATTTTACCTCTGCAGTTGGAATTGAGATAGCTCAAAGGTTTTAGGCTTTGGATGAGGAGTAGACAGCCAGAGGAGATGGACTCTCAAAAAACAAAAGATTGTTTGCTATGCTGATGATTCTAACAGTACAGGAAATGCGGTCCTGGCTTAAAAGAGGAAGTAAACTTTTAGAGAGCACCAGGTACAGAGAGACAAGCAGATAAATAGCATTTATTATCCACAAATTCCAAGTAGCTTTTTGCATTCTTTCAAAAAATTGATTCCCTTGCATTGGGCATAAGTTACTTGGAAAGGATTCCAAGATGTGTTTGTTTACAGATAAGTTGAAGTTCGGTTTATTTTCAGTAAATTTACTTGCATCCTGATTCTGCTGTGCCGTGCACAGAAACTGTTGCTTTTCAGCAGGAAACTCTTGATAAAGGTGGTTCCCTTTGCAGTGAGTTAATTGCTGAATATTCTTTACTCATAGCAACTGTTCACTTTGTGTTTACACCTAAAACATTAAGGAACTAAATCAGCAAAAATCAGATGTAGTTTTTGACCTATATAAGTGAGTTATTTTGAGTTCCTGCAATATATTTGTTTTATTCAGTTGTTCTCTACAGATTTAAAACATTTTTTTCCACCATACAAGCACAGCTAAGACTTATTGAGTTGTTCCTCACTGAAAGTTTCTTTTCAAATGATAAATAATTGTGAATTATTTGTTTTTTGCTCTTTGATTTGTATATTATAGTCTACTTTTTGTTTTGCATGTGACAGGGTGTCAGTAATGAATGTGATGCTAATGCAGTTAATGCATGCTTTATATTACAGGCAGCAAAACTGGCAAAAATGAAGATTCCACCACATGAAATGTTTAAATCAGAACATGACAAATATTCCATGTTTGATGAAAACGTAAGAGTGTTTTCTTTAGATAGGGAGTGGTTTTCCTTCCCCAGTAGTATGTAATTGTATGTGTACCTGTCCAAAACCTCCAGGGTAGTGCTATTAATGTAGCGGATGGAGGGAAGGAGAGAAAGAATAAGCGATACATTGATTTTCTTGCACATACCCTGCACTGAGGAGCAAGGCTCTCTGTTAGCCATCATTTCAAGGGTATTTTAATTGTCCATTGCTCTCCTTTGGGCCCTCTCATTGCAGAGAAAAATCTTCTGTAGATATTGTGGGTAGGAATATGTATGCTTGTTCACAGATTACCCCGTTGCAAGGCAAGGAATTCACTTGCATGTACAAACTCCCCAACTCTGCCAGAACTGATGGAGACATCTGTATTTCTCACAGAGCTCCTGTGCTTCCTTTTTGGTTCTGCCTACTGTTTTGTTCTCTGCTGGCAAAAGATATCTCAAGGTGCTGCAGAGATAACTTTGCCCTTGACTGCTCCCCTTGAGGATAAAAGTTGTTACTTGGAAAACATAAAGCACTGTTTTTTCAGCACTTCATCCACGACACTGATCATGCTTTTCCCTGTCTTCACCCATGCAAAATCAGGCCCTGAAGGCCAGTAAAAATGGAGATTGCAAGCCAAGGAGAAATCCATAAAAACTCTGATCATACTTTCTCCGTCAAGAATGCAAAGCTCTTACTGCTTCTGCTTTAAACCTTGGATTCAATATTCTAGTACGATTAAAAGTGGTTTCTTAACCATCTGTTTAGGGATTAGTCATTATTCTCTTAACTGTAACCATCTAGAAGTCAGTTGTCTAAGCTTCCCTTACTTAGTACAGGACAGAAAATAAATACACCCTTTGACCCTTCATTACCTAAGAAGGGAACATACACAAATAGTCAAAGTTAGTTGTCAAACTTTTAGGTGACTAAAATTAGCTATGATGCACCTCATCCTGACAGTTTGTCATTATGACATTATCCCCCTATCTTAATAAAACACGATTTCATAAGGAGCAAAAGAAGTCCAAGAATTTATCTTAAATATTATCTTGGTTTTTTTAATGTTTCAGGGATTTCCCACTCATGATACAGAAGGCAAAGAACTCAGCAAAGGACAAATTAAGAAGCTAAAGAAACTTTATGAAACCCAAGAAAAGCTACACAAGGAATATCTACAAATGGTTCAGAATGGAAGTGCAAATTGAAAAGAAGAGGACTTTTTATTTTTTAAAGGCGAATGCTGGGTCACCATTGAAGAAGTGAGCATATACTGATGCTCACATTCCTGTTTACACTTTCTATTATGTGCAAAGTAAAAATCCTGTTTACGTGGATTAATAATGTCATCTGGAAAGTCAATAAAAATCCATTCTTAAAAAAAGCCAACCTGTAAGAACTTTCTTTGCAAAAACAGTAGCAGGTTGAACGGTTGCCAGTTCTATTTGGAAAGGTGCTGCTCAGTCAGCAAATCCACATAAGGATTCCTGTTTCTTATAGCTGTCCAGGCTTTGGTTAATTTGTCCTGCATACTGATCTCTATCTAAACCCCACTGTAGCTTGTTTTCTAGAATATATCACAGTCAGCAAAATTTACTACTAAATGGGAGCTGAGTAATTTGCTCCACAGTAAACGGTATTTTCCAGATGACTTTAGTATCTTTACATAAGCAGGAAAAACTGGGTAGTTCCATTATGATACTTACTCTAGCTGCTGTTATTAGAAACTCCCGTAAGTATACTCAGAACACTTTGCACAGTAGAAGCTAACAGTCCCTTTGTTGCAAAAGGGAACAGATATTCATCTTTGCTCAACCTGCAGTTGAAATCAAGTGGAGAAGTACAAGGCAAACACACCTGCATTCAACAGATAGTTGGGGAAGACATGAAGGGCTAATGGTGGTGGGTGGTGTGTTCTTGGACCTAACCCTCCAAGAAAACAGCAGTGCTGCCAAAGGACTTGAAACCTTTTCAGAGCCAAGGGGAATTAACAGAGGGTTTCTTACTGAGATACAGTTTGTGGATTGGTTTGCAATTAGGAAATACAGCTATAAGTTGCTTGTTATTCAAGACTGATGTTTTTAACATGACAGTTTAACCCTGCTTCAATAATCTTTCTGATGTTGTATGGTCACATGTCTGCAGGGACAGTTCTCTGTTGTCTAGTAATGCATTTCACTGGCAGTGGCTACTTCACGAAATCCCAAAAAATATCTCACCTACTTCACAACTGCATATAACAGCTATGTGTCTGATATGCAGAACTATATTCATCAAGTAATAAGCCTCAAGGTGACTTGCAGAAGGTTATAGCATGACATCTCTGTTCTCTCAACTCTTAGGTCCATGCTATAACCATTAGGCTATATTCCTGTCCTTAGTTAAAACATCTTTGCTTTATCTTTATATTTTTGTATTTATATTCCTCCTTTTGAGGAATGAACATATTTGGAGTAACAGGAAGGTCTAGTAGGTTTTTTTTTTCCCCCAGTTTGTATTTGCCTTTGAAAAGAAACCTAATGTTATGGTCAGTAAAGCACATGCGTCTTCTATGCAGGTAGTATAATAAAATCTGTTGTGAAGTACAAATTGTATATGACCTTTGTATATTGGGAAGAATGTAGATCTTAATGCCACAACCATATTTTTGAAATGAAGTTTACAGAACTTTTCCTTTAGCTTGCTATTACTAATTTAATTTTGCATTCAGTATTTCATTATTCTGCTAATTTCTAATTAAATGTATAAACACGTTTAAACTGCAGTCGTACTTTAAACAGCCAGCCACAGTCACGAGCGCCACTTCTCCATCCTTTGGTCTGCAAACAGAAGAGGATCAGTTGCATTTTTACACCATTCTAGATTCTAACCCCCTTCAACATTAGCAGCTCATTGTTTTCTTCCGAACGTGCTCCTCCAAGACACTCGTGCACTCGGGACGGCCATGAAGGGATGGGATGTGCCTAGGCTGCAGTCACAAGATGCTGCTCCTCAGCCAGATAAGGTTCTCCAATTCCAAACTCCCCGCAGTCCTTGACAGATTCCAGGGTTAGTTCTGCGAACTTTACATGAATCTTAGACCTGAATAATTTCTAACAACAGCATAGACTTCACTGCTTTAACTACTTCTCTGACCATGAACTGCTTCTGAAGTTGCTACTTAATGTCAAATAGTGAGAGTAATTTGCTTACAGAAATTCTTTTTTGGTGATCCGAGTTACCAGTTGTTTAAAGCTATTAATAGTTAGCATGTCACTACTGAGAAGACACTGTTAATCCATCGCTGTCTGGGATTCTAGTTTCTTTAGGACATCTTCATGATAATATACTGACTTTCCCCTCACCACACACCTTTTTTTCTCTTCCTGTTGTGTTTTTAGTTGCACCTCATTCAATTCCATGGTTTATCTACTACGTCAATGTAGAAGAATTTTTTTTAATGGCCTTTTCCCTTCCCAAATGCTTCATTTTGTTTCTGGGGCAACTCTCCTTGCACAGATCTTATGAACATTTCACAGTCATACTCTTGAAAAGTTATAATCTGTTTTTTCTGTATGCTTCCCACATACACACGCTCCTTCCCTCAATATTTTTTTAAAATTCATAGTCATGTCAGATAAGGGTCTCTGCTGTATTTACTGCTCCATTAATGTCTTATTCTACCACCAAAATTATTTAGCTCATGCTTGCCATTTCTGTGTTTTGTCTGATTGACAATTTGTTTTAAACTAAGATGATTCGAAAGAATCCTTATCTGAAATATCAGTGCTGCTAAAGCCATCTTTCCCTTCTGCTACAGCAGAAACAGCATTCCTGTCTTTGAATTCTCTTTGAACACAATCAAAAGTCTCCTAAAATTAATGGGATTCTTTTCATAGACATCACAAGGATCAGAGCCTTTGAAATCCTCACGTCTTCAGGCTCACCTTGTGTCTTGGGTGATCATTGTTCTTCAACACAACTACTTATTCTCCCCTGCTTTTCATAGTCTTTTGCTATCTAGTTCATGCATTTTTGAAGCTGCCACCTTCGAGCGAGCTTTTCACTTGAATCCTCCAGCAGTAAGGCCCTCAAAATCTTCCCATACTTGAACGTTTCTTCCAATACTTGAACTGGTTTTCCAGTTAAAATTTTTTCTTCCTATCTGTTTCAGCTATCCTTGGAAGTCAGTATTGTCAGCAAGGAAAATGTCTGATTCATGAAGCATCTGTGAGTTAGTGGACTGGACTACGTATTTTCTATTAAAAAAAAAGCGTCACACAAATTGGCAACTCTTCCTGTAAAGAAGCTGCTAAGATTTTACTTAACAGCAAGTTAATCTGTGCTTTCCAAATAAAATCAGAGTAAAATAAAAACTGAGTAAAATAAAATAATATTTTGAGTTCCTTTTCAAAAGCAGCAGGATAATAAAAATGACCTTGGCAAAGAGCCAAGAATTTGTAACCAAAAACGAGCTCCAGAGCTACTACAGATCAGTTTCTTTTCTCCTCTCTGGAGCCACAATTTAGCAAAAACTTAACACTATGCCTAAGGTCCTGGTGAAGGAAAACTTGGTAGCCACCAAAGAACGCTGCAGCCAGGACTGAATGCACACTAAGATGACTTCTCAGTGAAGGTGTTCCAACTGATCTGTGTGATCACTGAAATGCACAGCGCAAGACCACTTCCCTGGCAATCCATCAAGGTGGCACTTAAGTGAATTCCACTGCACTTGCCCAGTAGGAGTGACCTGGCAGCCAGGAGAAGAGAATGCAACAGCAACGATCTGCATTCCCTGTCTTAGTCACCTGTCTCTCAGCAAGGCAAACGGAGAGAGGACTCCACAGTATTATATTTTTTCATTTCATTTTACAATGTACATGTATGCATGCACTTGCTCAGGGAAGCTAGTCTGGAATATGATTTTCTAAGCATTATGAAAATGAAAATTCCCACAGCAAAATCTTGGAATTTTTGGAACACAGACCTCGTATTGGTCTGTACAACATGGAGCTTTTTATCTTCCATCTATCAAAGAATTTATTGAGAGATGGCAAGGTAAAAGCATGGTGCTTCTGTTTTTAATTGCACCCTTGGCTGAAGGCCAAACTTGGCAGCAGCAAATTTCCTGTCTTTTGTTCAGAGTGTGCTTTTCAGCCTTTCCAATGTGAATATTCACATTGATGTCAAATGTGAATACTGCTCCACTGAAGAGAATAAGTTCTTCCATCACTCAGTTTGTTCAGTTACTGGTAGAAAAATCTGTGAATTGTTCAGTCTGGTCTTGTTGCCTTCAATTTTCTCAAACACTTTTAACTAATGAGTGCCTAATTACGTTTATGATACTCTCTTCAACCTCTTTATCCTAATGTTTTTATATGCTGTCTGCAGTTCTGGGAAACCACCAATGCATTTTAAATGTGCAAATAAGCAAATCTCTGCAACATACCGTACATTCCTTCAGCTTCTTTTTCTACATTATAAGCTAACACTTTCTGGTGGTGGTAGTTGTTGGACCAACTTTAGCTCCCTCTTTAATTACACAATTTCTACCAAACAAAAAGGGAAAGGAATTTTTACTCGCCTCTCTGATTTCACAGGGCAATTTCTATACAAGACGCTGTACCACACGCATAGTATTTAACATGCATAGTACTTAATGTGTCTTCTCAGACAGAACAAATTAATTAAGAGGCACATTAGCTATTTAGTACCAAGACTCCACTTAGCAATGATCAAAGTTCTTCCTCCAGAAAAAGTCAGTGATGAACTAAGTCTTATCTCTCAAGTTAGGTTGTGAATGTCTGGCATCTCACTGAGAGCAGTTTCCATTAATACCCACCCAAGGGCAGAAGCCACAGACACTTTAATGCCAGTTACAGATCTCAGCCTAAGCTTTCTCTCCAGTGTCTAGTGCATCTGTTCAGCAGCTCTGCCATAATCCCTTCTCCCAGTTTTGGTTCTCCAAGCTCTCGGGTATGCTAGACTGCGCGTTTAAATCAAGCCAGAGTGATTCAGCAAATACCTTTTTGCAGCTCTCTGCAGGGTATGAGCACCTGACAGCAAGATGACTCCACAGATCGTGCCTATCTGTAGTCCTAGTGTCCACCACCGTGCTACGAGAGGTTAGACAAAAGTCAGCAAAAAGCTCTCACTGATTGTGGTGATTAACGCCTTTGGAGACGGGCATTAAATCCAAGGCTGTAAAGTAATTTAAATATATGCTTTCAACATACATCAGTGGAGGAAGAGAGCCAAATACTTCCAGCGCTCTGGACTGTTTCCAGGCTTTAATAATTGGTCCAGAAGAACCCAAATCTACTTTTACAAGACCATCTTAGTTTTAATGTAATCCAGGGTTTGTAGCATTTATGAGAACTGCATTAACAAGATGGTGACTAATGCAAAGGGGCAAACTCTACACATGCCACAGAAGATGCAGCAGAGCAACAAGAAGTCTGAACAGGGCTGCAGCGCATTCCTGCAACAGCAGAAAGGTGCAGCTACATCACATACTCAAGCAAAACCTCCTACATCTCCAAACATCTTCTGGGTGGAAAGGAGAAATAGCTTTTAACAAACTGGAGATTGACAGAAAAAGCTTAAAAGAATAGTTGACAGCTGTGAACCAGCAGCAAGAACATAAGTGTGAGGTAGGAGTACCTTCAGATAAATCCTCCTTTCAGAGTTCATTATGCTCTTTTTTGGAAGACTGAGAATTAAGTGTGGCCACTATAATGATTAAAGTTGTCCCAAAATAAGAATTCATGGAAGTACGAAGAGACCATTAACCTACTGATGTTAGAAAAAGGACTGGTATGGAAAAACAGGGAAAAAGGGTTGGGAGAAAAGAAAATAAGTGGAAGAACCTTCCACTGAACATGTCCTCTGGCCCACCAAATCTGCTTGTTTGTACAAGTGACTCTACATTCCTGCAGTTCTTCAGCTGTTTGTTACATTACTCAAAATTATCTTGTTCCTTAGTTACAGTATTGGTACCTATTTAAGTAACTATTCCTTAGTTATTCCTGTCACTAAACTCCTACAAAATCCTGAATTAATCCAACATTAATGTATTGACTGGTTGTTAATTAATAAATATTGGTTTCATAATTTCCAAATTTTGCCCATGGTTGTGATAAATCCTAGTCGTTAATTACTGAAACCCAAGACTAAGTTGCAGACCTGCAGAGCACATTTTTTAGAACGAGGGAATCCAGTGACACAATAAAGGGGCAGTCGTTTTTCCTATTGAGTGAAAGATTACTAAAACTCCTAAGTGGCTTCAAATGCTGAAATTGCACTGTTCTAACATCATGCTATGCAGCGCCTGCTGCTTACAAGTCACCATACAAACAGAAGCCGTATTGTTAGGGGATTATTGTTTTGTGGTTGTTGTTTTGCTTCTTTTTTACAGAAATGACATCTGTATCTAGACTAAGAAACAACGCTGGAAAGGCGAACATCTGCATTTTCAAAAAGGTGCTCAACCTGAAACATCAGAAAGGGCTTTTTAATAGGAAGCACTCAGGTCTTTGATTTGCCTATCAGCTTTGAAACTTTAGTCTTATCCATGCAGATTATCTACAGAGCAGTTCCTAAAACCGTTATCACATTATTCGTCTAGTTAAAATGCAGCCCTTCCAACACAGGTGCGTGTACCTGCTAGGACAGTAAACCTCGCACTGCAGGCGACTGAGCGGAAGGCAGGCATCGCCAAGTCTGTCTCGGCAGCTGAAGAAACTGGAAAGCAGCACCGCATCGCAGCAGCCAGGCACTGCCGCCTCAGAAACTGCATTTCCCAGCCCTCCGCACGGCCAGTTCTAAGGACAGGCCCAGGGCCCGGCACAGCTGACTGCGTGCGGCTGCCAGACGCAGCAGTTACGGGCCCGCCGCCTCCTCCCACCTGCAGGGCGCACGGAGCCGCCAGCCCGGGCACACATCCCCGGCCCTCAGCGCTTCCCCGCCGCGGCGGCCAGCACGGCCGGAGCCCGCTCCCGCCCCAGGCCCGGCCCCAGCCAAGGGCTCACGCCGCGGCAGCCGCGGCACCGCCGAGGGCGGTTAAAGAGCACCCAGGAGCCGCAGCACCAGCAGCGGGAGGTCACCCTCTGCACCCCGACCAGGCGGCCCTCGGAGACGGGGCGGGCCGGAGCCTGCCCCTACCGCCCCCCAGGGCCGCCCGCCGAGCGCCTTTCCCGGCGCGCTCCGAGAGCGCGGCCTCCAGCGCCCAACGCCCGCCGGGCGCCCCCGCCATATTGCCCCCACACCGCTCGCGCAGCCGCTGTCGCTTTAAGGACGCAGGCACGAGCCGCCTCACCTCCCGTCCGCATCACGCGCTCTCCCCGCGCGCCGCCAGCCCCGCGCGCACATCCCCCAGCGCGTCCACCCCCCCCCACCCCCCCACCCCGCGCTTGCACTCTGATTGGCTGAGCGCCGCGTCGTGGGGTAGTCAACATGGCCCGCGTGCGTCGCAGCGGCTGTGGCGCTGCCAGGGCCAATTGGCGGCTTCTTTGCTGAGGGAGGTGCCCGCGCTTCAGCCAACGGGAGGGAGCTTTCTTGGCGGCGGCGCAGCCCGGGCGAGCCTCCGAGGAGCTGAGCGGCTGGCGCTGCTGTCTCTGCGGGCGTGAGGGGGCGCGGGCAGGTGAGGGCTCGGCGGGGCCGCGGCGCTCAGCTCCCGGCCTTTGGGCAGCGGGTGGCCGGTGGGACCAGCGGAGGGCCCGAGCTGGCCGCCGCGACTGCAGCGCGGGGCCGGGGCGCGCGTGCGGCAGCCGTTAGGGCCTGCTCCGGGGTGGAGCCCGGCGGCGGCGGGGGCCGGCTGGAGCCGCCTGGCGGACAGGGGCGGGCCCGGCCCGGTCAGGCACCATTTTAAGGTTGGTTTGAGAAGTTTGGACCGCGAGAACGGGGACTCTGCGTGGCTCTTAGTGGCGCTGGGCGGACGGAGCGGTTCAGGCCACATCTATGGCCGCTCTCGCCCGCCCTGGGGAGCCTGGCAGTGAGCCCTCCCTTCCCCGCCCTCCCGGGGGAAGTGGAGGAGGAAGAGGGTGGGAGAGCTGTTGTTTGTGGTGAATAGTTTTTCCGTCTCTCTCACCCTGCGGTGCTCGAGTTGAGGCAGGCCCGTAGCCGCTTCGATCAGGCGCGATTCTTTCGTTTGACCTCATCGGCGGTCTTGTGTTCCCTCAGCCTGGTGTGGGACCTTGGGCGCTCAGTTTTCATTTCGAAGTCCCTATCTCCCAAGTGAGGCCCTGTTTGGAATTTTTGCTGCTGCTACAGCTGTTTACTGTATATGTAATACCAGTGTTCGTAGTTATTTGTCTGCGTCCCTTCCTGTAACGTCTGCCTGCAAAGCCTCGAAATAAAAAGGTAGAGAAGCAAGTATGTAAGGGGTGTCAAACTCAATTTCACCGGGGCCAACATCAGCCTCGCGGTTGCCTTCAAGGGGCCGAATGTAATTTTAGGACTTTATAAATGTAACTACTCCTAAGTTACAGGTAAACCAGAACCACTAGGCAAATTTTTATAAAGTCATGTCTAACCACGATAGTATTCCTTCACGAAAACTTCCAAGGTGAGATTAAGCATTGCCAATGTTCAGGGCTTGTGCACAGGTTAATGAGCTTTTTTCCTCTTGACTATTTTTTTTTTTTAATTATTTCTTCTCATTTCCCTTACAAAGAGTATCAGACTATTATGTTTGTGGCTTCTTGCAGGGTTGCATCCCAGCAGCTCTCAAACGGAAGTCATAACTTTCCCTTCTGATTTGTTGTAGTTACGAAAAACAGTAACAGTTGTGGGTAGAAGTCTTCCTGTGAGTTCAGGACTTCATTAATTTCCCATTTCATGTTCTAGTTGTGTTTAGAAGGTTTGTACGACAAAATGTAGATGTTTTTAGCAGAGAATATTTATTCTTGTATTTATAAATATGTCTTGCTATTAAAGGTACAGAGATTTTCTCTGAAGTTGCATCCATCAGGCCATGTCCTCATAATGAACTTCTGCTCGGTGTGCTTATGGTTTCCTGCTGTTTTAAGTGACTAGTGGTGTGTGGCATTTGTGTTTTGCAGCAGCCAGCTTTGTGGAACAACTGGTGGTTGTAGTCTACTCTTTCCCAAAAGCCTAGTAAACGCATTAGTTATTTGAAAACAGTGAACTGTCCAGCAGAAATAAGATAAGGATTTGGTCCCTTCTTTGTGGTGGCAGCAATAATAACAATACCTTACATTCTTTTTTTCTTGGAGTTCTGATAGCTTTCTCATGCCTTGTCTGTAAACTGAGCTCACTTGCTTGGAAAACAACTAAGGCAACAAGTATGAAGGCTCAGTGCTTTGCTACTGTACTTTTTCAATTAGGTGTCTGCATTTAACTTTGTCTCTCTAAAGTCACTTTGCTCTCCCATCCCCTGTCCCCACCAGCTTTTACTGAACAGTTTTGTTGGTAACTTGGCAGCAGGTAAGCCATTGGAGGAGACAGCTGTGGTGCAGTGGGTATTCACAAGCTGTTTTGTAAGAAAGCTTCTTGTAATTATTTATGTATTTCTTTTTACTTTTTAGTTACCAGAGGAGCAACTTTAAGGAGCAAAACAAGTCTTAAAGTATGTATTTGCACCAGGGAATGGTCTCTTTTTGTTGTTGCTTTTCTTGTTACTTAGGTGAATGGCTTTTGTCAGAACATGCCCAATTCATGTCTGTTCCAGTGGAGATTAATTCAACTACTATCTAAAAGTTATTCAAGTTAGGGGAACTTTATTACATGTTTTCCAAACGCAAATGAGAATGGAACGAGAATCTTGTCTTCCCTGAGCAGGGCTGAGAAATAATTCCCTGCAGGAAATACAGCAGAAACAACTAAGCAGGAGAATTTGGATGTGGAGTGTATTTTTTTCCATTAGCTCTGTCAGTGGGCCTGAGTTGGAAAAGGCAAGTCTTTGAGGCTAATTTTTAAGTAATGCGAGTCTGCGTTTTTAGTTGCTTATCATTGCTTCCTCTAGTAGTGGGTTGGATTGTATAACTTTTTGGATGAACTCTGATATTAGGTCAGTTTGCTATATATTACCTTTTTTATCGTGGTTTGTTTCTTTTTTTTTCTTTTCCCGTCTTCATTTTCTGTCTGCTCTGGAAGGAAATACGTGTGTGTGCTCCTTTATTTCTTCAGCTGTAAGACAGTAAAAATCTTCTGTTTTGCTCTAGTGGATGGTTGCTGGCATTGCCACTTTCTCTTGTTACCTTTAAGGCAAGAATAAGTGTTTGCAAATAAATATGCCTGGGTTGCTGAAATACACCTAGTCTACAAGAAGCCCCTTCTGTTTGTTCCTGGACTTAATCTATAGGGTGGGCTCTTGGTTATTTGGTAGATGTAAAGGAGATTTACTTCTTGTGAAATAATATATATTTTATATATATATATATAACTTTTAGTACTTTTGTAATTAAACAAAGCTTTTCAACTCTATTGAAGTGGTTGTGAAAGTGTTGCTTCTCTAGCTTACAGCAGGAATCAGCGTTTTCCAGATGGGAGAGTGCATGCGATCTCTGCCCCACCCCCCAGCTCTGGCTGCCACTCAAGATGTCATTAGCACTTAAGCTCTTCTTTGGTAGCCGTGTTTTGGAAGCTGGGCTAAAGATCAGCCTGCTTGGCCTTTATAGAACCTAAGAAATCAGATCGGTTGACTCTAATGAATGATGGAAGGTACTTTTTATTCTAAATTTGGCTTGCAGACTAACATCTGCTTTCTTGATAGTGAAAAATATCACCTGTGCCTATCTATGGTATGTAGTGATTACTTGTGTTTGTGATAAACTGTTTAGAATGGAGGAAAAAACCCCAACCTGTATGACTATAATACAGGCTGTTTTAAGAAGATGGACCAAATTTGATATCACACACAATTTGAAATTGGGTCTATCTTTTTGGAACACCATGTAGATAATACAGGCTTGGATATTATGCCCCAGTAAAGAAATAACAGCAAAATAAGTTACGCAGCTTGGCTTCCTCTGATTTCTCAGGAGAGCTAATTTAGACCTTGGGGCTGGGATAGCTGCACTAAACTTGGTTCCAATCATTGCTAATACCGAAACTTCAATTTCTGTGTTTCCTCTTCGTTTTCTCGCTCCTAATAAATAAATTTAAGGCAAAGCTTTGTATAAGGGATTCTGCCCTTGTAGCTGCTGTCAGAAACCTTTCTCTTGGTAAATAATTTTCTTCAGTGTTTTGCTTCTCTTTATCTAGCAGCAGCTTTAGGTTGTCATTCAGTATAGTGCAGCAGAAGCAGCTGTTCACAAAAATAGCCCTGATTAGACAGACAAGTTGGCATATTTTTTTGCTCAGGTGACAAAAGAAAATTCTGATGTTGTAATTCATTTGAACTTTCATTGTTTTCAGATCAGGCATAGTAATACAGTATATGCGGAGATTAAAAATTCATTATGTACTGTGATACTGTCAAGGAATTAGAAAATAATATATTTATTTGTTTCTCTTTGGCTTGAATTTTTTTAATAGAATGGAGAGCTAGCTTAGGAATCTGTGACACTTGTTTGCAGACTGAATGCTTATGACCTGGTAGAAATGGGTTAACATCTGGAATACCTAACAGGAAGAAATAAATATAAAAGGGATAAAGGAAAGCACATAACAGACTGTTTAAAAACTATGAGGAAGTTCCAATTTGGATTGGGTATTATGGGAGCTATTTACTTCAAGAGACTGTGCATGATGAATTTCATAGCAAACCCAGCAGCTATTAATTTATATTGAGGTTTTAAACAAGGACCTGTTCTATTTTCATATTCTCTTGGGGTAAACAAATTACCATGAAAGTATTTTTAAACTGTATTTTATCTTGCAGGTGGATACAGGCACACAGATGGCAGATAACAGGTATGTTGGACTGTTTTCTTGAAATCTGATCTTCTGTGGGAGGGTACCTTTTACCCATGAGGAACAGGTTACCAAATTTGGATAAGAATAATGTTATAATACTTTTCTCTAACTAGACTGTGTTCCCATACAGCAAGGACAAAACACTCATTTAGGTACAGAAGCTGAGATTGTAGTGTATTGGATACAGAATTACTCTGCTCTTGGACTAACGTAATTTATGTTGTCTTGATTCAGTTTTCAGTGTTCATATTTAAATGCTCTAAAGACTTGAACAGTGATCCTCAGTGTTCCTCTGATCTGTATGATTTAAGCATGCAAAAGGCACTCATTTTCTAGTTTTTGTAGCATTTTTGGAACAAATAACAGTGTTAAACTGGTGTAAATACATATGTGATGCTGGACTTCCAAAACTTGCTGTGCACTACGGTAAGCTGGATGAGCTAGTCTATCTGGTAACTGCCCATTTGCATATGTGATATCTTTTTTCCTTTCGCATCTGAGGGTCAATTTCAGCAATACTCAATCTGTGTTTTGCAACCTATAAATTGGCAGGGAGCACAGGGAAAGCTTGCTGGCTGCTAGCTCATTTTGGGCCCTCTCCAGCACAGGAAGCGTGATGGAAGACATTGCGGCAGAGAGGTGGAGAGGACAGGGACATCTCTTTTTAGAGTAGAAGCAAATGTTTCTACTTTTAGTCAAAACAACTTGCTATAGAAATTTGAAACAAAGAGCTTTTATCTCTTATTTATCTTCCTTTCTTACCTCTGTCTGTTCTCGTGTTTTTCTTCATCACTTAGACTAAAAGGGTGTCTTGTATTCCCATTTGTGAGTAATAACATTTTCCTGTCCAGAGTGACCCAGTATAGGTGAAAGGCCAGCCATTTGCTTAATGAGATGAATTTATCTGTCACTGCTTTGTTTTGGGTTGTTGGTATGTTGGTGGGTGCTGGTGGTGTTTGGTTGGTTTTGTGGGGGTTTTTTTGGAATTTTTTTGGTTTTTTTTCTTCTTTGCATCCTTTTCATCTTAGGAGAACTAGTTTCATATCCAGACTTCTAAGTTTTGAGAAGCTTGAAGCCATAAATACCTGTCTTTTAGTGGCATACTTGTTTATAAGACTTGTCCTGTAGTAAACACTGAAAATTCAGAATACTTTTGTTCTTAAGTGTTAACATTTTTATAAGGTGATGCCTTTTTAATATGTTACATTTTAAAATTCTTTTAGTAAAACGGACGATACTGCTTCGGATTCTGTGGAGGCCGCTAAAAATGCAAGCGACAAAAAAGGTAAGAAATACATGGTAGTAGCTAGTATTACAAAGGTGGAATAAGACTATTGCCGTGTCTGTTGAAGCTTATCTACAGGTCCAAAACCTTTACAGTCAAAACTACAGATATATTCACTATTGAAAGCAAAGCAATGGTTTCTAGGGTACCTGTTCACTTGGTGATGTTTTCCATGTTTATTGCAGCCAAGAGCAAAATAAAGGCTACATTTTTGTAACAGTGAAAGTATTTTTGCATATGTTGTGGCTGAGATGCTTTACTATTGTGTGAAGTAACAGACTAGATGCTTGCAATAAGGCCTGTGTAGACTAGGTTTAACAACATGTACTTTTTATCAGCATAATTACGAAATGAGCACTCCTGTGCTAGCGCTTTAGTATCTTGTTTGTAGGAAAATGCATCTCTATAATATGTCCTCTTGAGGCTTTTATTCTTTCTTTGTAAAGTCTACAAATAACTGCTGAATAATGCTTTTCAAATTAATAGTTATAATGAAATAAGTTATAATGAAATATGTTTCATGTATGTGGTTATTGAATGTTCTTTAGGTCTCACTTTTTAAAATTTATTTTTTAAGAAAGTCTTTGACTGGCAGTTGGAAATGGCATATAAGCTGGTAGACACCATTGAATAATTCTTATAGTCAAGTTGAATTAAGGAAAAACTAAACCAAACAAACAAAAAAACCCCTCCCAAATAAACCCAAAACAACACACAAACCCAGCTTCATCAGGTTACCATGTGCTGTGTTTTTGTGGTTGTTTGTTTTTTTTTTTTTTTTTTTAATGTCTGGAGAGAAGAGCAGTGAGAAAGAATGGAAAGATTTGAAAAGCAAATATCTTCCCACTATGGCCACCTGTGCAGTTATTAGTAAGGATTTTTAACTGCTAACCAGAAGCATTTTAGTTCTGATGTCCTGTAAAAATAGTCTTATGTGAACTGTTGTGATAACTGAGGAGTTTTAAAGATTATTAAAGTCTCTTGATGTAAAAAAAATTAGTAGTTGTCAAGGAAATGGTTGCAGTTCTATGCTGCTTTGTCATGCACAAAGTTTTTGTCAGGTTTTTTCAGGAGTGAGACTGAGAAACACTTCTACAAGTGTGTTGGAAGTATAATTCAGTGGTTCTTCTCTTGCAAATATCTATGTGGCATATGAGCTACATCTAGTATAGAGGGAGGATAGAGAAACTCCTGTTTTGCACTTTCTTACATAAAAGGGAAGACATGAAATTTGTTTGTGTTGTCAATGTGCTACTTGCTTCTAAAAGCAAATATTTGGTATATTTGCAGAGAGAAAAGTGCATTTTCTGTAATTATCCAATTTTATCTTTCTGAAATCTGATCCTGAGGTAATTTTGCTTGAGTTATTAGTTAACTATTAATACAGTGGTGCTATTTGAGACCTGGAAAATAGTGAGTACTTTTACTGTGACTGCTCTAAGACACAGTATGGTGAAAGTCCTATGTATTCAGATCTGTTTTAAAACAGATTTCTGTCTTCATAGAAAAGCTAGCAGACCAAGTGATGCAAAATCCACAGGTCCTGGCAGCTCTACAGGAACGTCTTGACAACACAGCACTTACTCCTTCAAGTTACATTGAAACGTAAGTACAGGACATAATAAAATTCTTGAAAGACTGAAAGTGTAGTGTAATGTTATTACTGTATAATATAGGAAATTAGAACAAATGATTAATGAAGAAAAATGTTTGACTTTAACTGTGATTCATAGTGGCCTACTTCTGGAAGGAAGAGTCAAGTTTTAGATTATTTACACAAAAGCACAAGCAAAGTTTTGTCCAGTTCAGTATTTTCCTTGGCTGTTATTACTTTGGTTAGGAATAACTCACCTTGCCCCCTTTTGTTTCCTTCTGTGACCCTTTTTCTGTCAGGGTGTGTGCTGCATTGATGGATGATTTCTGTAAGATTGCTGTCCGGGATATAGTGGAAAGTTCAGGACTTGGAAATCCTTGGTTTGGAGCTTAGTTTTTTATTAAATGTAGAGTGGACTTAAACTTCAAAATTTTGCCTTTAGTAGATATTTGTGCTTTTATTTCTTGACAGGGAATAGCTGGTAGACCTCTTTTAAAAAAATGCTGTAAAAAGTTCTTTTTACCTGGCTTTGTATAAATGCTTAATAATGTCAAGTGCAGATGGGCAGTGTGTACTTTTCTAAGTATGACCCATCAAAACGTTCTCCTGTAGAATGCATGATTCTTATTTTTCATAGATGGATCACCATAACTCTAGTCTCAAAGATAAGGTGTAAACAAAGATATTAATTTCAGATCTCTGAACTACATGGGGAGGGTGGTGGCCCCAGGGAATGGAACAGAAGATAACACTTTTGAGAACAACTTGGGTAGGAGAGGATTCTTTCAATTTTTTGAAATAGGTTTTGAAGAATTATGTATGTTAGATAGAAGTTTTTTATTTTAAAAAATGCATTTATTTATAAGCAACCTATTCCACAGTGATATGTTAAATAATGCTGAGGCAACTAATTTCTAACCTTAAAAGAACTGTTTGTTTTTTAGTTTACCAAAAGCAGTGAAAAGAAGAATTGATGCCTTGAAACAGCTCCAGGTGAAATGTGCCCATATAGAAGCTAAATTCTATGAAGAAGTACACGACTTAGAGAGAAAATATGCAGCGCTCTATCAACCCCTTTTTGATAAGGTGGGAAGAATATGTATATGATCTTTGTCTCCTTGTAGCTGCATCAGTTCTCATTTTACATCTCTACATGCATTCTCTAATTTTACATATTTGATTACATTCTTGTGGGTTTTTTTTGTTGTTGTTGGTTTTTTTTTAACACAGAGAAGAGAGTTTATTACTGGTGAAGCTGAACCCACAGATGCGGAGTCAGAATGGCACAGTGAAAATGAGGAAGAAGATAAACTAGCTGTGAGTACAAGCTGTGGGTCACAAACTACAGATAAATCAGATTTTCAGAAATAATTCCTCTACAGTGTTTTCCATTGAAAAACACTTTTTTAGTTTAACTTGAGTGAATTGAAAAGATGCCTTTGTTTGCACTGTTCGTAATCTGTTAACAGTACCTTTCTGATAACGGGTTCCATTCCAGTGCTACATGATACCCCAAGATAACAGAAGGCTGGTTGTTTGTCTGCCTGTCTCCTTTATTTTGGGGGACATAGTTAGCTTTCATTTTCATAGATACAGATTAGACACACAGATGTCACCTAGTCATAAAATGGAATTTACCTGATAAAATGTGTGCTGGCCAGTGGATTATTACTTGCCTGTTGAATAGGAACTACCTAGATTTAGGAGGGATAATATGATCTGTAGGATGCATTTTACTCTTCTATCATCATTTTTGGAGAAGTGTACTTATGGCTTGCTTCCTTTTCTTGGAGGAACGACCTACTTACAATGCTGTGTTTGCCATTCTGTTGGGTTTTCTTTGCATTTTTTTCTTGGCTTATCTTCCTTCTGTTTCTTTTGGACATTGTTCTGTATACAAAGTGAATTGTTCTTTGTTTTTGCTGATGTCATCAGATTTAGCATCACACTGTACTCTGTGCATAAGCAAAAAAGGTTTGTTAGGCTTTGTGTAAATGCAATATTGACAGGCCATGTTCCATGCAATTACAACATCAGAAACATGTCTAGATGGCAAAGTAAACTGCTGTTTTGTGTTCTTGGCTACTAATAACTGAAGTAGCTGCTGTTCGGCAGATCTTGCGTATTTGCTGCCATCTAGTGGTGGAAAAGGAAAGGTGCAATACAGCGAATTCAGACTGAATTTCTTGGGTTTTTTGGCGGGGTGGAGAAGTGACTTAGTCATTCTTTTTTTATAACATTTGACATCAGTTATATGTAAGGAATCCCGTATCACAAAATATTAATAATTGAAGACAGTGTAATAATGAAAAATAACTATGAAAGCCGCCTTTACCAAGTATTCTGCAAAATTAGGAAGCTAAACCCATATTTCAAGGGGCAAAGTTAAATTTTTAGATGAAGCACTATAAATGGTACATGAAGCTATAGGCATGAGATGAATAAAAAAATATAAATGTATTTTTTCTATTTGTAGAAAGATAGAAATGTGTGTTAATGATTTCTTTGTCAAGTCAGTGAAACTGTCACTTGGTCTCTTTAGTAATTGCACAGAAGAATTCCAGATGAGTTGAAAGTAAATCTGAAACATATATATGTTGTGTAAATTAAATGAACCGTATGTCTCTTAACTTCATTTATGGAGAGAAAAAAACAGTATACATTTTAAATGTTCCTTAAACTCAGCTTCAGAGAAGCAAATCTTTTCTACATCTACCACCATTTATTGAATATATTAAGAAGTCATTATTTCATTTCCTAAATTTTTCTGTATTTGTTTCACAGGGAGACCTGAAAAATGTAGTGGTAATAGAAGAAAAAGCGGAAGCAGAAGAGACAAATGTCAAAGGAATTCCAGACTTCTGGTTTACTATCTTTAGGAATGTAGATATGCTAAGTGAATTAGTACAAGTAAGTTTCTCCTCTGAAAAGAGTAACTTCTGTCATGTATTAAATGAATTACTACTTTTTCCAGTTAAGGTGCATGAGAGACCAAATCTTTGAGTCTTCAGAATTTCTAATATTCCTGAAGATGCATGAAAGGCTGGTAATGGACAAGCAGAACAGCTGTCCCGAGCTGCTAAATATTGTATGGATTGTTTAAGAAGTGATCATGTAACAACCTTCATAGATACTAAAATGAAAGTTTATGTACTGCTTACAGTAGCTCTTCCCCTGTAGATTTGCTGATTCAGTCCATAAAGGATTATTTTTACAAGGATAATATAAGCATTCCCATGGATTTGTTGAATTTGTGTTAAATAGCTTATGTAGTTTTGCCATCAGTTATATTAATTGCTTTTAATGCTGTCAAGGAAGAATTCCCTGAAGCCTTTCTGTGAATCTCACCAGCAATAAGTATCCCGAATGAATTTGTTTTGTTTTCAGTAATGTTCATGCAACCTAGCATGGTAGCAGCTTTATTTACTGAAGATGAGGCTTAGCAATTGAGAATTTGGCTCATGGTATTTGCAACTACAATTAAGAAATTTGGATCCAAATCTGAACTTCAGCTGAAATTGTTGAATAATTAAAAGGTTTGTTTCTTTTTTAAGAACAGATTGAACTAACAAGCTAGGTTAAAATTTGTTTTTCTAAATATTGCCTGCTGAATAGGAATTTTTTTCTCTCTTTTTAATTTTAGGAATATGATGAACCGATCTTGAAACATCTGCAGGATATCAAAGTTAAGTTTTCTGAACCTGGACAGCCTATGGTGAGTTTTCTCTGGTTGTTTCTCATAAAGATTGTAGTAATGAAGTGAACAGCATTTCAAAATTTTAATTCCATTCTTTTCAGCTGGAATACATGTGGGCGATGTCCTTCTAGGCTAATATCTTTATGCTTTGCCTTTTAAAGACTTATCTTCTGCTTTCCAGTCCCTTTGCTCTTTTGTCCTTAGCCTGGATATCTCTGATATCATTGTAGTTTCTAGATTCCAATTCTGGCTCAATTTGTCTAGTTTTCACTTTCTTTTCTCTCTCAAATTCCAAATTAACTATTCTTACTAAGAAAATGAATGTAGCTGCTTTTGGTTGGAAAATGAATTGTGGAAAAAATTCTGGGTGCTACTTACTGTATTGAATATTTCATCAAAAGAACGGATGTGACATAGTAATCAAAAACAATGATGGATACTGTGCCTGTTGAAAAATATAGAAAAATAGATGGTCTTTTAGGAGTGTACATAATGAGTAATTTAATTTAGAGTACAACTTTGCCTTTTTTGGAAATTGCTTTCTTGTTTAGTGTACTGAAACAGATACTGTGTGTGTCAAAAAGAAGTTGTTCTATTGCTTATGCAGACTATACTTATTCCTTGAACTCCCTTTGAGGGAAGGGCCTTTTTCCCTATGTTTCGTGGTTTTTGTTTTGTCTTATGGAGTTGTGATCTTCTGACAGTCTAAAATAAATGCAAGAAATGCTTCATTGAAGATTCACGTAAGAAGGATTGAAAGACTCTCTCAAAGTACCTTTTAAAGGTTAATAACAGCTGAAGCAGTTTTTTTGTTTTCTTTTTTTTTTTGTCCTCCTTGTCTTTCTGCTCTTAGTACCAAAAACTTGAACTGTTAATAGGCAAGGGAAGAAGTATGGACAGAGGGAAAATTGAGAATTAAGTTCCTAAATATTTCTAGGGCTGAAGGAGAGGATATGAGTTTTATGATGAAAATAAATTGTTTAAGCACAAAGTAAAGTATTCTAAGAAGTTGATGTTGTGGGGTTTTTTTTGTTTGATGTGGTGGTTTGTTTTTGGTGTGGGGTTTTTTTTTTTTAATCTTGAAGTATATCTATTCAGTGGTGTTTGGATGATTTGGGAATAGTTGTTTTTGCCCACAGCATTTTTGTATTCTTATTCAGCTTTGTTTTACAGTACCTTCAATTGAAGAACTGCTCTTAAAACATCATCTTGTCTTGCACTGTTCGTAACCTCTTGACAGCATATTTCTGTGAATAGGTTCCATTCCAGTGCTACATTAAATCCAATAATGGAAGACTGACAAATTCCATGTCCCTTCTGTATTTGGAGACAAAAGGATGCATTCCTAACTACTTGAGTGAAGCTTGTTCTCCAGTTGTGTGTGACTGTCTTGTCTGAAATTCTCTGGCTATTGAAAATTGCTGCAGCAGTGGTAGCTTAGTGCTGTAGAAAGCTCACATAACCAGTGCGTAATAAATAAGCTAATTCTGCTGGCAATTAGGTTTTGCTGCTAAGAGAAATAAGATATCTGATTTACCATTGACCCAAAGTGATTAACTGTAGTTACCGTCCTCCAAAAGTAGATTTATCTGGCTACAGTAATGGTGCTTACAAAGTTGCTATAGCCTGTATATATAAACTTTTATCTGCATGAAGCATAAGTGATTCACTTACTATTTGCTTTGATTTATATATAATCATATGAATAAACTTACATATGTTTGTATAAACACAGTTTTTACTTATATATCTATTTGGACATCAGGATCCTTAGCTAGCATATTCAGACTTGGATGACGTGTCTGGGTATGACTTAAGTAAGTAGCTTAAAATAAGGAAGTTCTCTTTTTTTTGAACTTCATGAGAACATATCGTACTTGAGGGGAAATCTAGAAATGCATGCTACAAAGGTAAGCTGATATCAAAAGCAAAGCCAGCCACATAAAGACTACTGGAAGGATTATTACAGCTCTTCAAATAGTATGTGAAACTTGAAGCCTCTTATTATTGTCTCCTAATTGGCAGGTATGGAATGAAATACCAAAATGCAGTCTCTGCAGATATTTTTGTCCTGCTAGTCTTTGGGATCCTGCATGCTAAGTGATGCCACTGGCTACCTATTTATAACCACAGTGACAGTTTGTGGGATTATTTGGGTATGAATGCTAGTCACTGGTAGTGGATAAGCTGTTTGTAACTCATCCCCTGAACATCTTTGCAAGAGAGGCTTGCCTTAGCTGAAGACAACCTCCAAACCATGCTGGCTGTCTTGAATTTCTTTAAGAAGGAAGTAAAGCTGAAATAGGCTATGTTAAACAAATACAGATATTTCAAGGCATATCTGGTTTCCAGCAGCTTTGTTTCCTGAAACTGTGAGCACATGAGTTGGGAAAGCTGCTGTTGCCACCAGTCCCCATCACTCTTTGACCACTGTCTTTCCAAATTTGTCACGTTAGGAGATTTCATGTGGTCATAGAAAGGAGAGAGTGTGGAAAGACGGAGGGGCCTTAGGGAGATGAGTGAGGGATGAATGTCTTTGAACAGGCTGCTGTCCCCGGAGATATTTATCTTGTCTATATGGTGGACCTTTAAAAAGAGGGGAAGTCAAGACAGACTTGGGTGATAACAGGCCGTTTTCTGATCTGAGTCTGTAGGGTGCCTGGGGAAGTATCTCTGTGTGCTATGCAACATGCAAGGCTAGTGGTTTTGGCAGTTATCTATTTTACATGTGCACTCGGTCTAGCCCTTATGGCATATTGCCAGGGTAGTAAATAAAATATTCAAGGTAGCAGTTACGCATGCTGTGGCTGTGCAGTAGATATGGTGATGTTGGGGATTTTGACTTTCAGCCCTTCTGTGTTGTTGAACTGACCTGCCTAAGCAGATTTTTTCATCCTTCAAGTAACTAAAGCAATGCTACTGAAATCCTGTTTCCCCTGTTACAAGGTAGTTTGAGTTTTGTTTTAGTTTTAAGTTGTTCATAGTTGATCTCGAGTATGAGGTGGGCATATATAGTATTGTGCGGTTGGTTTTGAAAGCTTTACATATTTGATAATTTATGCATTGTGTATGCAGCAGTTTTCTACAACTGGAGCCTTTTGTTCTCCATGAAAGAAACTGAATTCCTGCAGTTTTCAGGTGCTACAGGAGGGGTGAACTCAAACATAAGCAGAAATACTCTATTCTGGCGGTATCCCGTTAAAACAAGAGATGATGACAGAGCTTCTACAGAAAATTTAACCAAGACTTTTCTCAAAGTAGCTGTTCCTATGGTTGCTTTTAAGAAAGCAGTTCTATATGTAAAAGTGAATGAAATCTCCTAGATTACCTGGTTGTCATCTGAATGTTAGTATTAGTCAAGGTTGTTCTAGCTTCTTGCATGTTCAGAATTAGTTGATATTATTCATTTCCTGCTTCCACTATAGTTTGAAAGATACGTTTGCCATCAAGTTCTTTCCCCACCCCCTATTTGGAGTTTGTTCAGTGGTAGTTCTACTGATGCACTATTTCAAAGATAAGAATTAGTGGTAACGTAAAACTTTAATGGAACTTTTTTCCAGTCTTTCTCATTAGAGTTCCACTTTGGGCCCAATGACTACTTTTCTAATTCAGTCCTGACGAAAACATACAAGATGAAGTCGGAGCCCGACAAGACAGATCCCTTTTCATTTGAAGGACCTGAAATAGTTGATTGTGAGGGGTAAGGAAAATTTGAAATTCGAAAAACCTCCTGAAGTAATAGTCCATATATTCTAGATGCTATTTTTTCTTACTCTGACAATGATTAATGAAGGTAAAGCTTTTGCTGACTTAAAAAATGGGAATGTTTGTAGGGATGGTGATGATTTTAGCCTCAGCATGCAGATGTAGCAGATATATAAATACATTTTAACATACTGTGCATTTTGAATCTTACACCTTCAAATTTAATACATTCTTGATGAGGTAACAAACCTTTTACTTCCAGGTAGTTGGGTAAATTGATTTTAGTTATTATATTTCATAGACCCCACCCACAGTCTGATAAGTAGTCTTAGACTCTTGCACTTATCTCCTCAGCAATTTTTATTCCAGCAGTACTTTAGAGTCTGGCAGGAATTGGTTGTATGTAGGATCTGTTCTTACAGCCTGTTTTGAGGCTGGAACATACTGGCCGTGCAGTTTGGTTCTGGCAGTTGTGACTGTACTTAATGAACTCAGAACACAGCAAATTTCTTGGCAAAATGTGTTCAGAAACTGTCTATAGGATGCTGAATTCTCATTTCTGTTCTGGAAGTCTAGTGAATTGGACACCGTGTTAGACTTTGTGTAAAAGATGGCTCTGTCTTACATGATCTGTTCTTTTCCAGTCAGTGATCTCTGCTCTGTGACCAATGTCCAGTGCCACACCAGGCCACCTCATTTATTGTTCCTTATTTTTCTTAGCTGCTTTATGGTTTTGGGTTGGTTTGGCTTTGGTTTGGTTTTTTTGTTGTTGTTGTTGTGTTTTTCCCCTCTTGGTCTCCCCTCGCCTTCAAGGCTGGGATTTAGGGTTTTAGTTACAGGGTTGTTCTGGGGTTTTTTATGTGGTGGTTTGGTGGTTGGTTGGTTTTGGTGTGTTTGGTTTTTTTAACGTGTTTTGGGTTTTTTTTTATTATTTTCTGTGTGGTGGTGGTGTTGTAAACTAACACTTAAGATATGCCAAATACTAGCTTTCTTGAAGGCACCCTGACAACCTCAAAACAGTTTGGCTTTTAGTGCTACATGTTGGCTTTTGAATTCAGTATTCACCCACAGTGAGGCAAAACGTCCACTTGCATGTTTAGTGAGAGTTGTGTCTATGTAAAAGGCTAGTCCATTTTGAAGAAAACTTTAGTTAATTCCAACAAAATGTTTTATGTTTAAGTCTTACAGAGGAGGAATCCCTTTCTAAAAATGCTGGTATGTCAAAACTTTGATTTCGGTTCATGTTGCCTGATGAAGGTTATAGGCACTGGAGTAAGTAGAGCAGGAAAATATTTTTCTGTGACTTTTCATACAAATGAACTATAAAACCATTGACTTTGAGCATTTGTCTATAGGAGAAGATATGTGGTGGCATTTAAGGGTTACTGTGATGCCATTATTTCCAGTAGAAGAAAACTAGCTGTGTTCACCACTCATTCTTTGTCATGTGCAGTTCTGGGTAAAACTACAGGTGGATGGAGAGATACCCTTAATTGGCATAAAAGTGTTAGTTTGCACAGTAGCAGAAAGGAACTGGGAAGTAAGCTCTTTCTGGCTTGCTGTACTTGGCTGCCAAGTCAGCCTCAGCACTCTTCTTTGGAGAGCTGAAATGTGCCTCTCCCTGGCCACTCTTCGTGCATTTATTTTTAGGGTAACTGGACACCGCCTTGGCCTGTAGTGAGAGGACATGACATATTATTTTCTACTGGTCTGACTGTTGGAAGAATAATTCTCAACTGCTGAGATTTTTTTTTTATTTTATTTTTTTTGGAATAGCTTAATCATGTCCTCAGTTATGAAACTGTAGTAGTTGGGGCAAAGACGTATTAAAATGTGGGTGGGGGAAGTTATTACTCCAAGAAGACAATTTAGCTTTATCATTTAGGGAAATATTTGTTGTGTCTAACATATACATAATCTAATAGACAAGACATCAAGTAGATGCATTGTAGTGCTAGAGCCTATGTTGCCATGTCAGTAAAAACTAGTTTTAGAGAATGATAAGCCATCTTTGCCTTGATGTTTGTTGCTCTGATGCTTAGTTCCTTATTTTCACTGATGTCTTGTCTTAAAATGCTGTTTCCCACATGGTGTCTCTAGGTGTACTATTGACTGGAAGAAAGGGAAAAATGTTACAGTTAAAACAATCAAGAAAAAACAGAAACACAAGGGTCGAGGCACAGTTCGGACAATTACTAAACAAGTACCTAATGATTCTTTTTTTAACTTCTTCAGTCCAATAAAAGGTAAGCTTGGAAATCGAGAATTTAGGATTCTTAAAATATGTCATGTTTTATTTGTGTGTATTTGTATTTATACAGCTTAAACCTACAAACTGTTTAGGCTGCTGCCTTGTATACTTCCTTCTAACTAGAGGAGGATAGCAAATGACCCATCCAAACAGATCACGTCATTCTGGTGGTGTTCTGTAGAGTTTGACCATTAGGTGTGCCATGTAAACAGAATTCATAGTAAGGAGATTCTGCATGAGACTCTTTCCAAATGAAGTTGACTTGTTTTACCACAGGATGGCTCCACGCATCAATTTGAGGTTTTTAGCATGCGAAAGAAATCTCTTCCAGAGTTTCATTTAGATATTTGTGTTAAGTGATGGCGCTTCCTGTGGTTTCTTCTGTGATTAATTAGTGATGACTAATGCTTCCTAATTTTCCTAGTTATCTAAAGTTAGACGTGTACTCGCATATTTAAAACAATTTAGATGAATTCCAGAAACATTATTTCTTCTTGATACATCTCCCATTGTAATATTTTTTCAAACATGGGTGGAAGAAGCAGTTTACTTTGCAGACTTCAGAGATGTACTGAACAAAACAGATGCTAGTTTTGATTCAGTCGTGGGCCGTTATGAACTACCTGTCCCTTCTAAATATCACTGCAAATGCCCATGTACCTGGGGATAAGAAACAAGGGATAAGCATTTCCAGAGTTGGAATTTGTTATATAGCATTGTTCTTTAAGAACTTTATTTCTTTTTGTTACAAGTAGTTGCTGCTTTCAGAAAGGGATGAAGATTTGTTTGCCTCATTATGGCTTTATATTAAATTTTTAAGATACTCTGGAGGTAACTGTATAAGAAAGACAAGACTATGACGTCTGCTGGCAGTTGATACTTGCATTTTCAACTTGAGAACAGACTGGGCCAAATTACCACTTTTGCAGTAGGGTCACAGTACTGTGGCATCCGAGTAGAGAAAAGAAATCGTTGGTCGGGTTTCTTTTTAACAAACAAAGAAAAAACCCTACCCTGTTCCTTACTGGTTACTGTTACAGCACCAGGCCTCTTGTCAACAATGCTTTGCAAATTCATGGCAAAATGTTAATCTACTTCATAGCACCTAAGTTTGCACAGACAAGAGGGTTTGTAGTGCTCCAGCGAAATAAAGTTACTATAATTACAGCACTAATATAGAAACAAAATGTGTTGTTACTTTAGAGGAGAAATGTCATCTACATGCCTTCTGAACCCATCTTTATAGAAAGGGTATTTCCTGTGCAAAATCTGTGGGTTTAATTTAGGATGAATATGAATGGTCTTTAAAGGTTTAATAGTTAGCTTCTGAAGACTTTATAACCCCAGTGTTTTCTGTTATGAGAAGGTCTCTATTTGTACTGTGTTTTGTTATCTTGAATGTTGAGGTATGCTAGACTATAAAAACTTTTCTTAAATTTTACTGTTTTTTCTTTTTGCAGTATCTGGTGATGGAGAGTTATTGGTAAGTTTACGCTTCTGAAATGGCACGATTGCTCTTTGCCATATCCTTTTTGCTAAACATCTCTATAGTAACTATTCAGATTCTTTCATTAAGTACTGTGTATTTTTATCGTTATTTTTGCTTTTGCCAAAGCTGAGCTGCTTCTTGATAAATGAAAGACAGACTTCTCCAAGTAATCTGTTGACATGTTGCTGTTACATGTCTTGCTAATCTGATACATCTATAATGACCACTGCTGTGAAGAGGTCACTATTTTCTCTAGCCACTCAACACTACTGTGTGGCTGGTATCTGATTTATTTAAATCAATCTGAAGCATTCTGAACAATTCTGTAACATCAGGTGTCGGAATCAGCAAAGTCTTTATGAAACTTTTTAATTAATAAAAGGTGTTCCAGCAGGCCAGTAGCCTGTATGTAGAAAGTAGGAAACTTTTAAAATAAATCTCAACTCTGCAAATCTGGAATTAGACTTGCAATATTTCTTTTATTGTTACAAAGTTAAATATGCTGAAAGTACGTGTGACCTGAAGGTCGATGTTGATGACAGTGTGATGTTTCTCAAACGTGTATTTTTGAAATACTTTTGCTCCTCTGTAGCACATCACCTTTTTAGTAGAAAAATCAAACTGACTTGCTTTACAGGATGAAGATTCAGAATTTACTTTAGCAGCAGATTTTGAAATCGGACACTTCTTCCGTGAAAGAATAGTCCCTCGTGCTGTGCTTTATTTCACTGGGGAAGCTATAGAGGATGATGATAACGTATGTATGCTGTCAGCATTTTGTTTATTAGTCACCGTATAGATAGAAGCATTCTCCTCCTTCCTTGATTAGACTAGTATGTAGCATTAATTACATGAGAATAACAAAAAACCTGAATAGATTCCCGTGACTTAGCATAAGGAAAGAATTGTTCAACTTGCTATGAGTTGTTAATCTGTTCTTCTGGAAGGGCTTAGTTTCAGTTACTGTGTTTGAATATGCTCGCCCTGTTGCTGCGGAAGATTTTGCGCAAATATTAGTGAAGCTAATAATGCTTTGGGTTTGTTTTTCAGTTTGAAGAAGGTGAAGAGGGCGAAGAGGAGGTGAGATGCACACTGTCTTTTATAGATAACTACATACTGCATTCTAGTTCCAGAAATAGTCCTATATGGAACAGAAAATAGTTATTCATAAATGCTCTTGCGTATGGTGTTTCTTTCCAAAAGAGTTCAGCATTCCTGACTTACAAAATGTATGCCTGTTCTTCCTGTTCTCAAAAATAGTTTCTGCAAGAACACTTATCTATTTTTTCTATTATTTTGAAAGCTGCTTTCTGACATGACACAAAAATTTAAGAGAAGCTTTTTTTCTTGAGTGTTGCATGGTAAAAATATTTAGTCTTATTTTTAAATATCTGCCACTCTGCCAGTATTGGAATTCAGTTGTCAGCTTTTAGTTGTCATAAGCTTGAAGACTGGGCCTTGCTAAATGTAAAGTAAAAAAGGGAGAATGTGCAAATGCTCAGGATAAAGGCTTAATTTAGGGTAGAATTTTTAGTATACTAAGAGCTCTGGTCCATTTATAGTACTATTGTATGGGTACAGGCATACTGTGAAATGCTTTGCACAAACCCACTAAAAGATACCACACTTAAATGACCTAATGTCCTTTACAGATTATTATTTTTTTATTCTACTGTGTTCTTGCTAATTGGTTAAAGTTACATGCCTGACTGTCATCAACTTCACCATAGCAGAGTACATGAGAAGTTACCAAGCTGGTGGTCTGATATGAGCTGGCAGCCTTCAGTGTGCAGTCTCTTTGCAAGTTGCAATACAGACTTCTGGGCTTAGGCTGTTGAGTGTCTAAACATCATCTTATTTTTTAAGATGGGTCTTGATAGAAGTGTACATGTATTTTTAATCTGTCTCCAGTGCCAGATGTTACTACTTGGATGTAGGTGTGTGTACAACAGTGTGAAAATACTGTAAAACCCTGTGCAGGAATACATAGCCTGTCCACAGTAATCCAAATAGAGACTCTCTAAAAGGAAGTCAAAACAAAGAACAAAATTAGACTTACGTTCTTATTACCAGAACTATAAAATTCCAAATAATATGTCAGCAGTTAAAAAATTGCTGTGAGACTGCAGCAGCTTATGTAGAAAGATTGCCTTAAGGCATGCTGAATCTTTTAAATCTGTGTTTTAAATCTTCTTTTAAAGATTTTACTTTAAGGTTTTTGAAGATGCTGAATTCTTTTAAGTCAGCCCAAGTAGTTTTAATGTTGACACCTGAAACACTCTAGAATATAGTGATAATATAATTTGTTATTTTGTTTTTTCTCCATTACAAAAAGTTGCACTTTTAACCTGTTTTAATTTCTGTTAGTTTATCTCTATTTTGTCATAGGAGTTGGAGGGGGAAGAGGAGGGAGAAGAAGAGGAAGATGCAGAGAGTGATCCGAAGGTAAGAAGTTTTTGTCTGCTTAGTCATAACACAAACTATAATGATGAGCAATATAACTAAGGTTATAGTAGTTTGTGAAAAGATTGATAAATTATTAAAAACCAAAACCACCAAACAACAAAACCCCCACAACCCCTAGCTTCTGACTGCAATGTTTTCATCATCTTCAGCACTCACATTGCTCTTAAAAGAAAGGTTAATGTTTCCATAAATTGAGAAAATGTAGGGTTTTTTTTCTTCAAACATGTACGAAGAAAAAGATAATTTCTGAACTGTGTGCCTTTTCTCCTTAATGATATTGCTGTATAATAATGACAAATATTTTTTCCTTTAGAAAGGTCTTACTTCAAAGATTCTGTGGCTGGACTTCAACTTAGAATTAGTCTGACAAGTCTCAACTAGCTTGTTTATTTATTTTCTTAGAATTGTTCTTTTGGTTGTCCTGGTGGTTGCAGGTTAGACTCCACATGTTTGTACACAGCTAGAAATTTAAAAAAGTCCCCAACTTTGAATTTTAAACTTTGAGACCTTGTTTAAAATTCAGCTTTGAGAGTTAGTGCTTCTTCTGATAAGTATTTTTCAGTCCTTCCATCATGGTAAAGTTAATGCTTTCATTTAGTGAAGCTGGGACAGTGATAACAGACTTTTTAAAACATCAGCTTTTAATTTTTTGTACAAGCATAGATGAAGAAGAGAAAGGTGTGCACAACTGCTCGATCTTTCACTGAAAGTCTTAACAGCAGCTTAACATGTCACTCTTCTGACACAGAGCTTATATACATCGTCATATCACTAGTAAATGCTTTTTATCATCATATTGATTCCTTTAATGAGGAATACTGTATACCAAAGAAAGTCTGTCTTGTGGAAAGATTGATCAAACAGGTTTAGAGTGGTAGAAATGGGTATTGTGACTCTGTTCTGCAGGGTCGAAATTCAGTGGTGTACCTGTGATGGGAAAGAGTGGGACAGGTGAGAAAAATGTTAGTTCTGAGTTAAAGTATATTTGTGTTAAGTATCGAATATCCCTCTAAAGGATTTGGTTTTCTGCAGGGAAAAAAAAGGTATCTTGGAAGGTTATAGTTGTTGCCTCCTGTATTATTTTGTACATCTCACTTTTCATTCATGCTGACGGTTCCTTTCAATTTTTTCCCATTTAGGTGTAATTTAAGTCTGTTTATCATTCATACATTTCTAGGTAAGGTGGAATTCCGTTCATACCTAACTTCCAAGAGTCCCATTCAGAGCCATGCAATGTAGTTTGTTTTGTAGGGCTTTCTGGTGTTGTGGGGTTTTTTTTCCTTGTATGGGTAAAAGAAATGGGGGAAAGGTGACTTCAGAGTTTAGGTTTTATTAGTAAAAAGAATAGAAAGAAATGTGTGTAGAGATGAATGCCTTTAAATCATGTGATTAAATTAGGTTTTGGGTTTTTTTTTTAAATGACCTCTCTGCTTTCCCGGCACAACTTCTTGCTTTGCCTTTATTGCAGTCAAACTGTATTTTCTATACACGTGATCAAAGATACTGATGCTTGTCAGACTTTTTTTCCTTGTTTCTGTTTTGATGTTGCATCTCTTTACTGTTTCTAGTGTAATTGCAAATTATTTCTTAAATATCTCCTCTGCTCTTCTTGAACTCTTTTAAGTCATCAGCTTACTTAGTACGTCTTTTCCAACATTATTCTTATTTATGCTGCCTAACAAAGGCAGTCAGTCACTCTTAAAGGCTCTCCTGATTCTCATGAGGTATTGCTCTCCTGCTCATCTGTCTCTTTATTTAAATGAAGAAAAAAAAAATTCCTTCTGTTGTATGCTGTCATCTTTCACCTTTCATCCCGTGCTTCATAGAGAACAATGCCTGCAACACACTCCGTACCTTTTCCCCCTGTACTTTAGGTTTGTATCTTTTGTTCTTCAGTTACTTAGGAGAAGCTGTAATCTTTCTAACTTATTCCCTCTCTGCATAGATAATGCCCCTCTCTGCCTTTGTTAAACTCAAAATTTATGTGTGCTTTTTAAATTATTTTATTTCTAATCTGATATGCTTTGAGAAGCCAGCCATCCTGCCTCAGCATACGTGCACTGTTTATTCACCTGCAATAGCAGAACATCCATTTGTCACAACAGCTTATATGTAGTCCTGCTGCACTATGTTACACAACTGTCTTCACTTCTTACAATTAAAAGTTGTCAGCCAGGCTTCAGTTTTTCAAGTCAACTTGGAATTCTGGTTTTTTTGTCTTTTAAGACTCATACCCTGATCTTGTTTTTCATTCCTTCTGTCCATCCCAGTTTCTGGTCCTGTTTCTCCCAGTCCATTGCCCCTCCTTGCCTTTCAGTTCCTGCTTCCCCCTTTTCCCTTTCCACCCCCCCCCCCCCCCACTTTTCTTGCATCTAGAATAGTTTTCATGTACACAAAGAAATAATTGTTTGTTGGTATGTTTTCCTTTCAAATCAAATTTCTCCTCTTCAGTCGCTTCCATATTACCTCCTCCTTTATTGTCTTACTGCATTTGCTACGTAAATGTCAACACTCTCCACTTCGTTAATTTTTCCTCCTTCCTTCCTTTCCTGTGAGTTTTAAGTACATTTGAGTTGTTCAGTTAGAACAAAGTCATTATCATCTCTTGCACAAAGCACTTATGCTGTATATAAGTTGTGGCTTTGGAAGACTGAGCTGATGATTTGAAGTAGCTTCAGAAGGTGCTATGAAAACGGATAATGTAGCTTATTTAGTATATTTTGTGTGCTTGCATGCCCTCTTCCTTTAGCTGCCTTTATTTCATGTTATTGATGCTAAGCTTGAATAGAGAGGTAGCTGACAAGGTAATACAGAATGCTGTTTTGAATTATGAACTAAGAGGCTGCTGTGGGGAGAGACTGCATGTGCTTCAAGATGCTTATTCTGTCTTTTAAGTACCAGTGGTAGAAGGACCTGTTAGCAGCAAATTAATTTTCAGAACCTTTGAAGTGTTCTGCCCAGTTGTGGTGGAGGCAGTTCAGACCACTCGCTTGCTTAGCTCCCCTTAGCTCTGAATTTACTTCCCATGTATATATTTGATATTCTTGCTTTTTCTCATTCAATAACATTGATTAGAAAATGAACAAAGATAAGGTTTAGTGTTAGAACCCCTAACTGGACTGTTTCATGGTAGGACACTTGAAGTATTGAACGGCTTTCTTCCTTCTCTGCTGGAAAGGACATCAGCTTTAGTGTCTGCTGTTTGCATTGATCTCACTGTTGGCAGCAAAGTCTGTTTGGGAGTCACATGAGATCTTGATGAGCTGCCTGTGCCTGCACAGCTACTTTAGCAGATGAGAAGCTTCCCAAGAAGTGATTTGTAAAAGTAAGGAGGTAAAGGCTTGATTGCACTTTGAATCACCTAGAAATATGTCCTGCCTAGTCTGTTTAAACATTGAACATGAACAGAAATTCAGTGTCTCCTTCAGCAGTAACTTTATGTGAAAAAGATCTGGTTTGAAAGGATTAAATTGCAAAGATAAATATCACAGGTATTCTGTACTTATGCCCTCATCCTCTGGGACGTTGGGTTAATTGGATGGGTAGAAGCAGTGGGCTCTGTGTATGGAAGTCATGAAAGCAACATTACTTCAGACCTGCTTTTATTCTCCATTTTAGTGCTATGATTCTGTGAGTTTTAGGTGAAATTCCCTCTCTAAATTTGATGCATGTCCTCTGTCCAGGAGCAGCTGATGCACTTTAGCTGATGTAATTGCTGATGTCTGGGCAAGTGGTCTGTATGTAAGCTAATTAGCTCAAGTTTCTTGCATTGTTCTCCTGGGTAATCAAACGCCAGGAGAAAAATGTTCATGTACATTGTAGCAAGAGGGGGCTTTTTGTTGTTGTTGTGTGGTGTTGGTGGTTTTTGTGTGGGGTTTTTTGTTTTCAGTTCTGAGCAAGTGATGCAGTAAATAAGAGGCAGTGGAAAAAAAGGCTTATGTTGATGCTTATTAGCAAAAGAGAAAAAAAAGGTGGGAGTGTAAACTTATTCAGCTTGTATATCTCCACTGGAACAGTGTCTCAAGCTGGAATCAAAGGCCCAAAGTAGTTTAAACTTGTTGCTCAGAATAAGTAAATATTATGAAATAGTTTACAGATGTAAAAATTAAAAAATGCTACAGCTTTTCATATGAACTTAAATCGTTGCTTATGACTACTATAGAGAATCTCTTTAAGACAAGAATTCTTATTGGTCTCTGTACCACTGGTGGGGAACATGTTTGCTGCTAAGTTTATTTTAAAATAAGATGCGGTTCCTCCTCATCTTTGCCATTTAAAGTCTCTCTAGTCTTTATTGCTTGGCCAATGCATTTCATCGCTATTTCTAAGATATCTTGGGAAGTTAATTTAGGGAAATACACCATGAATGGCAATATTGCTAGAATGGGGAGATACATAGCACAGGGTCTAAGGCCAGTAAATGGATCGGTAGTGGTTGGCTGACCCAGTGTCACCAACAGTCTGGGCACCATAGGAAAAGCAGGCTCAAACTTACTAATAACCTTGCCCGAGAGAGTATGGAGGTAATATCTCAATCACACTCCCAGCCTGGAGTCTGGTCCCTGGTCTTACAGGAGCCATTAGAGGCCAAAGATAAATGTCAATATGCATGTGCCTGATGTGGCAGCTGTAACTTGAAGAAAATTGTGGTCATCTACCTGTGCTGTGGTCATGTTGGGATTAGACTGAGATGCTTTACGTGAGGCTGACAGGTAACAAAAAGCAGGGTGGAGCTCATGTACGGGCTTGCTCGGCAAGAGCGGTGCTGTGCTCTTGAAATAGTGGAAGAAAATTGATTATGTTGGAATCTGGATCTGAGATGCTGCCTTGTTACTTATGCCCTACATATCAATCTTGACCATATATATAAAATGTTTATGCCCTGAACTGTAAGCTAGAAATAGCACAAACTAGCAGTATTTCTCTCAAAATTCTCCAACAACTGGCTGAGAAACCCTTAAACTATGGGGTTTTTTTTGTCTGAGAGCAGTAATCAACACTGAAAGGTCCTTAAGAATGAACCTTGTAATCTCTGTGACTCAGTTCTTACAGGATGAAGATTTATATGCAATAATATGATTTAAATGTTTACAGAAATAAAGACAAGTATAAAGAAAAGATAACGAAGTTTATTAGAAAATATAACAGGGGTTTTGGTTGATCATTTAAAATTTGGCTGGAATGGTTGCAGTGGTCAGCCTAAATGTGTCTGATATAAATATAACAGGTGAATAGGAAGGAAGGAGGGAGATGGAAAGAATTTAAAGTATTTTCTAAATAACAGGTTTATTACTTGATTATGGCTCTTGTCCAGAATGCATGATGGAGGGGAAGTGATGCTGTGCACTATGCTGTGGCCATGTTTTAATACAAAGCAGTTATAAGAAAACTAGTTTTGGAAAGTTTTTTTTGATAAAAATGTTGCCAGTTTTTGTCTGCCTCTAAATGTAAAGGAATAGCATGCAACTTATTACCAATGGCAGTCAGATTTTTTTTTTTTTTTGAAAGAGAGAATGATAACTTCTGTTCTGTGTAAACAGAGGGAATTCATGCTGCATTTAGGCCCAGATCTATGACAATGAATTTACATCAGTGTTCTTTGGAACCCCAGGCAGATGAGAGGGTGCAAAGTTTAAGTCAACTATGGATCCTGGGGGAGGAAAACCACAAGGAAGAAGTTGAAGGGTCTTTGGCGTATATGTGATTTACAGTAGGAATGACAGTGACCACTGTAACCCTAAAACATTTTAGGTGAGGAAGAGAAAAACAGTCTGGGTTTAGTGCATGTTATCGAGGGCACCTGTTGTTCCTCACCACAGGCAAATGCTTAAGTTGTTTTAGCTTGTGGTCCCTTGATGTATAATGAACAAACATCTTACAACATCTTCTTTAGGATAGTCACTAAGAAATTTTTTTTTGCAGTCAGTGATGTTCAAGTTGTCATATTTTATGCCTGTATTTTGCTTTATTAGAATTCAGCAGGTTTCAGTGACTGCTTTTGTTTACAATAAACTAGGGAGAAGCTAACAGGAAATACACTGAATAAATTCTTCTGCTTTCTAACAATTCAATTCTACAACAAAAAAGCAAGACGTGCAGTGTAAAACCTGAAGTTCTTAGCTGTTTGAGTACATGTTCTCCTTTTCAAATACAGTTCCTTTTGCCAAAGGGGAAGTTGTTTTACTACCTAATGAAGGTGTTTTTACTTTTACATATTCAGATCAACATGTGGACTTCTTGCCCAGTGTTAAACTGTTGAATAGTTACCTGCTGGTGATGCAGAACCTAGAAGAAAACAACACATTAATTACATTTTTATCACCTTAGCAGAAAGGGCAAGGCTTCTAAGGAAAAACTCAAGCGTGCTGTGGAATAAGCAGCCTGCCTTCCTCCCTCCTCAGAGTTGGTGAGGAGGTGGCAGTTGATTGTGAAACTGTTTTAATAGGAACTAAAACTCAAATTGAGCCTCTGATGGGGGAAGTAGAAGGTGGTTTGCTTTCTTGCTTGAGCCTTTGTCTATTGGATGGCGTGTAAAGAATACAAATGTAGTTTAAAAATATTATTGGATACTAAGCAGTTGGGGGTGGGGGGAACCCAGTAAATCTGGTGGCTGCTGTTCAGACCTTTATGATCTAGCTTGAGGTTACATGTAGCTTTTTTGTATGTGCTGATCATATATCTAGCTAATTCAAAACTGCATAGCCAATTTATTTTATTTGTTGAAGTATTTTCTTGTATGCCATTTTGATTTTTCAACTGTTGGGTTTTTTCTTTTTTTTTTTTTTTTCCCTTTATACAGAAAGATTCCAGCCAACCTGCTGAATGCAAACAACAGTAATAAGGAAATACCACTTGGAAGTGATATTTGAACAACTCGTAACAAATACTTGGATACCTGGCCTGCAGTTCAGGATATTCCATTGCTGCAGCACAATCTTATTAACAGTGCTTAAAATTAATTTGTTTTAAAATGCATGATTTTCACTAACTTTTCTTTATTGCTTAACATGTACAGTGGCAACTTCAATGCATTTGGGAAATATGAGGTTTAAATAAAGCACACTCTACAGCCGTTGGTACACTGTAGCTAAAAGTATGTCAGTAGGCCTTTAGAGCCTTTTGCCCCATGCATAGGGGAATAGTCAGACTACCAAGTGAGAATTATCCATTTTCTTGTTAAACATTGAAAATTGTGGAATAGCAATGTGCTGAGAAGCTAAAGTAAATGGATTACATGTATGGTAGCTGAAACAGATACAGCAATATGACTTTTTGCTAGTTCCCTCCCCCTTTTTTAATATTTCTTGCAACCTACAAATTGAACTAGTGCTTGAGCAGCTTTAAATGTCATATTTATTATCTCAGTAAAACCAACTGAAGTAATTTTACTTCATTGAAGGGGGTGTCATATTTGAGACTTAGTTGTTCATCTTACTATTTATTTATTCATGTTTGTAAGTACTTTGACAGAATTAGTGCTTTTTAATAGTTTTTAATATACTTGAAAAACTTTTTCCTCTTTTGCATACAATATGGGTACTTGTAAAACAAATAATTTGAATTGGTCTCAAATGTAGTAGTCTAGACAGAAGAAACGAACTTGCATCAAAATGACAACTCTTCTGGATGAAGATCAAAATACAAAGGCCAAACTGTTGCTGTTGATGGAAGTGGGTTGCAGCCAAAGAACCAGAAAATTTCCAGTAGTCTTATTGCTTAGTGTCCAGCATGGGAGGACCTTTCACTATGAACACGGCAATTTACCGAAATTCAATAAATCTGAAGTTTTGGTGTCTTACTTGCAACACTGAAATTATTCCATTCCACAATTTGTTTTAAGTTCTGAAGTCTTCAAAACTACCTTTTGTTGTTGTGTGGCACTTCAGGTACACGTTCCTAGTTTCAACATCCGTTGCCGACCTCTGGCAGCAGTTGAATAGCAGCTGTATCAACACTGTGACCAGGCATGTAGAGTGCTCCAGCCTTACCTTACACATTTGTAACAATACAGTGTTTTCAATTTGTACAGAATAGATAGAATATTCTATTAAAGTTGTGAAACATGATTGTTGGTGCCTTTCTGGTCCATAATGCTTCCTAGGTAAAATGAATATTCCTTTGACTTTCAGTAGTGAATGGTGAAGTGCTAAAGCAGAGGCCTGCTGGCTCTCTTGCTTCTTGTCTGAGTGTCCTTTGTCAAAAGCCAAAGAAAAGGAGCCCTGGTAAATACTGCCCTGTGGAGTAGATTGATGTAAATCAGAACGAACTTGCTCAAGTTGCAAGTGAACAGTTCCCTTAAATTGTAGCTGTCTGGAATGTTTTGTAGGAATAGTTTGTTTTTTTTGGGGGTGGCGGGGCAGTGTCATTATCAAAGATGTGGTGTGATCTCTGCATTTTTGTCATGGACTAAATGAGGTGCTGGGAACTGTACACTGGTTTATGACATGATATCCCCATGTCAATACCTTGCAGTCAGAAAATGCATAGCACTAATTCTCAGGTGACAATGTTAAGGCAGGAACGAAGGAAGTGGGAGAAGGTCAGCAATAGCGATAGGTTCTGGACTTCAAAAAAAAAAAAAAAAAAAGGTTTTGTAACCAGTCATTAGGCTCTAGTCCACTACAGCAGGCACAGAGAACAGCGTAGGCCTGTCTGACAAGGGGAGGAGTTCTGGATGGTGCTTGCATATGTGCAGACTGGCTAATTGCAGTGCCAGTGATGTTAGGCACATCAAATAGAGGTATTTGACCAGCTTTTTTTTTTTTTTCTTTTTACATCAAAAGAAGTGGAATGATAGTTCCCCCATCCTAAAGAAATACTTTCCACTACATGGTTAAACACGAGTGCTGCTACCTGGAGATAAACATCTGCAAATTAGCACGCCTAAGTAATTTATGTGCGTGAATCCCGAAAGGCTAACTTCAATTTTGAGAAAACGGGAAATTCCAGAACACACAGAGCAAATGTGCCAGCATTCAGGGAGCGCAAATGAGATGGGTGGGTAACTGAAGCTGCCTAGCGAGATGTTCATCCCCAGGAAGGCGATGGGAAAGCTAAGCTGGGATTTGTTAAAGCAGAGTTAACACCACTTGACACAGCTGAATGGAAAACAGATCTTGTCAAAACCCAGCCGTGCTGTTGGCGTTACAGATCTAGCTGATAATGGCAAAGATGAGCATTTCACACACTTCTCTGTTTTCAGATAGTTATTTATAGACTTTGTCTATGGGAAAAGTAACTAACAGGTACTTGAATATCTCAGCTTGTTCCTTCAGCAGAAAGGAGTATGAAGAACTGATGGGTTAGTTGTCAGAATGCCATAGCTGGACAAATCCAGACTGGATGGTAAAAATAGGGAGTGAGGGTGTGCAAAAAGGAGATAACTGTGATTTACAGTTGGAAAAGAAAATTAAAAAAAAAAAAATCAATATTGGTGTTTTCTGAAGACTGTGCCTTAAGACAAATAAATTGGGGGCCTTATGCAAAACTATGGGGAGAAGTTCCCAGAATGGTGAGGTGATACCAAGAAAGTGAGTCTGCATGCATACAAGCCTGATTACCATCACAGCAACCTGATAAACTCTGAAGTTCAGTCTGTGGGAACACACTCTTCTGATGCAATCTTCATGTCGGTAGCTTCTCATTTGAGGGGAAAAAAAAAAAGCATTCCATTTCTGGGTTTGAAAGTTGAAGCAGCGGGAAGCGCTCCAAGCGAGACTAATTTGGCGTGTCACCTACTGGGGCTGCAGCATGATTAATAGCTTCTCAGTGCCCTGGTTGTCTAGGAAGAAAGCCTTGGAGGTACTACCCCGCTGCCCTATCTCGTACAGAAATAAATGCCAAATATTCTGCTTCCAGCTGAAACCGGGAAGGGTTGTGGTTTCTCAGGAGCCTTTTGCAGAGCGTTAGGGTACCTTCATGGGAGCTTGGTTTTTGGGATAACCAAGAGCTGTAGGCTTTCAGGCCAACTGCAGTTAAGTTCAGTTATCTGGGGTTTGCTATCTGGGTTAGGACTTGTGGTAGCTGGAAAAAATTAAAATTGTCTCTGTGCGTTTCCACTCTCCTTATTGAACAGGCTTTTCCTGTTTTGAAGTAAAGGAGACTCATAATAAATTCATCCTTGGTTAAATGCTGCCTTGACGGCAGTTCCTCAAGCAAATGAGGTTTCGCCGAGGAAGCCAGCTCAGCACAGCGCAGTCCGGAGGAGGCCACGCTGGAGAGGAACACGTAAGAAGAGGTCAGACCAGTAATGGCACGAGGAAATCACTTGTTCCTGTGAGCTCGGCGATTCGGGAGGTGACTCTAAGACGCGAGACATGCTCCAGCTGGCTGTGTTACACTGAGGTAGCACATAACCTTATGAACTCATGCTTGAAATTTGCGCCTTCTTCTCAAGCATCTTAGCTTGACCTCTTTTGGAAACAATTATAGCTCAACCAGAAAATGGAAGAAACATCATTTCTAGTTGAGCTTAAAGGCACGAGTAGTAGATGATGCAGCTGGGTGCGAGACCTGCTGCTCCTGCTGCTGGAGCAAGTGTTATGTGCTAAACTTCACCTGGTCCCACGGCTTTTTATGTCCACCAATATGTGGCTTCTGGAAAAACATAAAGTTTATTTGGGCTGCTCCAAATCACCTCTTGATAGCTTATTGCAAATGGCAATCTATTAAAAAAAAAAGCGTGCTGCATTCATGCTTCTTTATAAATAAATATCTCTATTATTTCCCAAATAAAGTCTGGAAGGCACTGATTTTTTGTCAGTATAGTGTCTGTTCAGGCCTCCTTCCCTGAAGCTGCGGTCCTCACATTTTCTACCTTTTTTTTGCCCATGTTTTTCACTACAGTCGGTGTGCAAACAGCTCTTGTCACTGTAGCTGTCACCTGCGCATGGAAGAACCCTCATCCTCCCTTTCCCAAATGGTTTATAGCCATCACACTAATGGCAGGCAGAGCTATTTTTTTCCATATGCTCATATTGCTGTCCTAAATACCTCCAGTCTCTCACGGGCCAGGAAACCCGAACAATAAATGCTGTAAATCACACTGGTTTGACGAGCATTAAAAAAAAAAAAAAAAAATCCAAGCCTGTACGCTGTTCATGAAGCATCGTATGAATGAAGGCTGAACTGCTTGCCAAGTGCCAGTTTTTGTTTCCAGACTGGCTTTCCTCTCTGCTTGTTCACCTTGCCATTACACAAGCAAAATGCACGCTCCACCCAGCAGCAAGCAAGCCTCTTGCACAAGCCGCCTTACCCTCTGGTTTTTACCGTGGGAATCCGGGCACCTTGTGGGGATGCCAAACCAGGTTAATACAACCCAGTGAGCGTGTGCTCCAGTTGCCAGCGCAGCTCTGCACAGCCTCCTGGCTTGTACAAGCTTTCCTGGTAACAGACCCACACTGGGAAAGAAAAAAAAAAAAATCGCCTCCTAGCAAATTTTCCTTTCCCAAAGGAGTCAGCAGCAGCAGCGCAGTGGCCTCTCGCTGACTCGCTCCTGCCTTGCTTCTTGCCCCCTAGCATGTGCAACTTAAACATAACCCGTACCAGACCCATCCCAGCTTAACAAAGGGGCTGGAGAGAAGGGAAATGATACAGAAAGGAATTTAGTCATTATGCAACATGACCCAAAGTGGAGGAAAAAAAAAACAAACCATAAAATAATAATTTGCACCTGCTTGGGGTACAAACCAAACAGCATAGGATGATACTGGAAAAGAAGGACTATTGGTCTATCACTGATGCAAATCTTTGCACCATGCAGATATTCCTCGTGAGCTGATAAACTGATCTTTTCATAAAGCAAATTCACTCTGGCGGTTATTGAGACGAAATGCACCCACCTTTTAGGAGCAAAGGAGGAACTTGCCTCAGTGTTTTAGCATTAACACCTACTTGACAAAAGTGGTCATGTCACACTTAGGAGGGGTTTGGGATTTTTTTTTTCCTTTCTTTAATATTATTTTTTATTTCACCCAATTATCTGGTCTTCTTTCTTTCTTTTCATGATTCTGACTTAGGGCACATTTAAAACTCTTATTCGCCTGATCAGAAATAGCTTGAGAGAAGGGAGGCTGGGTACAAAATTAGTACCAGACCCACTACCAAAGCAAACTCCTGAAGTTGACTATGGGATATAACTTGTTCGGGGAGTTAAAGCACTTGCTGTAAAGATCACGTAGTGCTCCTGCACACAAGTGAATAGTTCAAGGCGTTTTGATGCAGAGAAAAACCAATTAAGATATAACTGCTGCTGACATTCCCCTAAGTCGTTTAATCTCTTGCCGCTTCAAAAAAGCAGGGAAAAACAAATTATGTACTTTCAATCTGACATTTATATAGGATGAATTGTTGCTTAGCCTATGAAAAGATCAAAAAGGAGATCTTTGAAGACAGATTGCCTACAAAGAACACTGGACTGTTATTATACCAAAAAAAAAGAGGTTAATAAGCATGGTTCAGGTCAAAACACAGGCAAGTGCGTTGTATGCATCAAAGTGTTCACAAGACCTGCTTGCTCAGGTGTTTCAAAGGCAGGCAGCAAAAGGGTAAATCACCGAGCCGGCATCTTGAGCAGCAGCGCTGCAGCACTGCACATGTATTTGGCTCTGCACTTGCGGGCTTGGCAGAGCTTCTGTGACTGGAAACTCCGGCGGTCACAGAGATGGCTTGGCTTGTGTTGGGATCTCCCGGCCAAGGAGAAGAGGGCATAGTGCCCTCACTCCCACTGCCCCAGCTTCATCTTGTGCCTTAGGGGGACCAGGGGTTTCAGTCCTTTTAACCTCAGTGAGGCTGAAGAGGCTGCAAATACCCTGTTTTGTCTGGGACTGTAACTCCTGTGAACTCCTTACTGTTCTGGCTGGGGACAGCAAATGAAGAGCCCTCTGAACACACATCCCCACCTGGCGGGGTGAAGCCACCGCGGTTCCTAAAACCTAGCAGGGGTGGGGACCACCCGTGTGGGTGTTCCTGACCCCGGCAAAGAGCTGCCGGCAGCTTTGAAGCATCCCTGAAAGATGGAGACGAAAAGGCAGAGCTGCAGGCACCAGCCCAGCGAGCCCCCAGCATGGGGGGCTCCTTGGCCGAGCATGGAGGAGTCTTCATCTGCATCCCTCATCCTCCTGAGCATCCATCCTCGGCACTTGGCCTCGTCTGCAGGCGCGGGGTGGGAGGAGGAGGAGGCAGAGAAGGCAGCCTGGCCTCCCTTTCCCACTGTGGCACGCTGCAGCCTCTCCCAGCAGCTGGCCCGACCAGTACGCGGGGTTTGCTGGGTGCAAGGAACGCACCAGCGCTGTTTCACCTGGGGTCCGATTTCAAAGCCAACCCTGATTAAGACGTTGGGTGAAGGCAAAGCAAACAGATACCATAATTGCGGTGTGTGCTTTCTCATCTCCACGGCAAGTTGCAAAATGTGCCGCCTCCTCCCTCATCAGCCGGGCTTTAATTGGCTTTAATGAAGAGGCAATTACACTATTTCAATTTTTAATTAAAAGGGGTGGCAGCGCAGGGGAGGGAAGGACTGGCCCCCTTTGAGTGTGTTGGTGGCACCATGAGAGACCTCTGGGCATGGTGTGCAGAAGGGTTTGGGGGGCTCCCACATGGAACCCTGGGTGGACAGGGCTTTGTGGGGGGCTCTGGGGTGACTGGTGCGAGCAGATCGAAGTCGGCTGCCTCCTGGCCATGCTTCTGGCGCTTTCAGATCCTGCCCCAGCACCCCTGGGCAAACTGCAATCAGGTTTTTGGTGTCAGAGCCAGCACATCAAAGGGACAGCGAACAGCCTACAAAAACCCCAACCCCGAAAACCCTCCAAAGCCAAACCAAGCCCTCCCGACACACTGCACCAGCAGAAATGCCTTCTGGATAAAATGTTGGGTGGTTGTTGGCAGGGGGAGGAGCTGCTGGGATGGGATGGGATGGGTGTCTGAAAGCAAAAGCAGAGCCACAGTTAGGAGCTCAACAATTTTATTTTATTTTATTTTATTTTATTTTATTTTATTTTATTTTATTTTATTTTATTTTATTTTATTTTATTTTATTTTACTTTATTTCATTTTATTTTATTTCATTTTATTTTATTATTTTATTTTATGCCATGCAGGAGGCAGCTGTACTCTGATAGAGACACCCTCCCCATGACCCTGCACAGTGAGCACAAAGGTGAGACTAACCCACTCAGCCCATGTGTGCAATTTTCCTGTAGGCACCACCTTGTATGTCTATCCTAATGCGTGACTAGGGAGGGATAAATGGAGGCATGTGGTAAAATCTCCCTTGGGAAACAGTGATAATTGCAGGGACCAAACTGCCAGCTTAGTCCCACGTTGCTTCTGCACTTTATTGCTCTCTCTGGCAGCCAGGAGGCCAGAGCTTTGGCCTTGACTCGGTCCCGTGAGCTGGGATATCCTCCCTCCTCCTGTTTCAATGAGACGTAATCGCTTTACAACTTCCTCCTACCAGAGATAAAAAAATAATTAAGAAAAGAACCCAGCGGCTTTGTGGCTGCACTGCGCCCTCGGTGTTTCCTCCAGCCCTGGCGGTGCTGCTGGGCTTGCCGTCGGATGGCTGGGGCAGGGGGCCCTGGGACCACCGAGCTGTCTGCTGCGGCAACCCAGCTTGGTGGCCAACACGTCGCTGGCTGCAGAGCACCAGCTTCAGGCAAGAAGGGAGCTGGTGCTGCCAGCCAGCCAGAGCCTCTCACAGGAGTGTGGCTCCAGGGTGGGGAAGGGGAAAAAAATGGAAAAAAAAAAAAAAAAGGGAAAGGAGGAAAGGTCCAAGGTCTTTCTGTGCAATGATTGATTCACCTGCTTGGCAAATATAGCCGGGGCTGTACGGCAGCCTGTGCGTGGGCAGGCTGAGTCACCCCACTGCTGCCAACCGGCCGCCCCAGCCCTGTGCCAGATGGGAGAACAAGGTTGCCTTCAACCAAAGAGAAGTGAAACCTGCTTATTTAAACACTCGGGTGGGAGCAACATGCAAGAGCTGGGCTGGGTCCAGCAGTACAGTGCCGAGCCAGCAGCCTCCTCTCTTTGAAGATCAGGACCGAGATCCCGCTCCAGGCTCCCCGCCAGCCCCCCATGAACACAAACCTCCTCCCTGCCTTCCCCTCCCTTTGCCCTGGGGTCCCAGATGCTCAAGAGAAGCTCATTGGCCTTGATGCCTGCAGCAACCTGTAATCACAGCCTGATTTTTTGGAGGGGTCTTTTTTGCCATGACCAACAACCTGTTGGTCTCCCAGAGAAGTGCAGTCCTGCTCCTGCAGGGATGACTGCATCACCATCCCAGTGCCCAACTTTCTCACGAATTTAAGGCCTTTTCTCCCTTCTTCCCTCATTGCTGTCAGCTGAGAAATCACTTATGATTCAAGATGACTTGCGGCAACTGCTTGTGGGGGATGGAAAGCAAACCACCCTCCTGCATTTCAGGCTGGGGAGCAGGGTGCTGTGTGTCAGCGATGCTGAGCAGCCACCCTTCCCTCAGGGTAGCCCCATCCTCATCCTGGCATGGTCATCACCTCTGGCCAGCATGCTGGTGTAGCCATGGGTAGACGAGGGGGTCCCAGGCTCCCTTAGGACTCCATGTGTACAGCGCTGGTCTCTGCACATATGCAATGTGTACACACACATAAATAAATAGCCTTAGGGAGAAGACAAGGCTGTAAGAAACCTGGGGGGGAAATATAAATCTCCCTCCCTTCCGCCCATCATGGGCCAGTAGCTCACCGGGAAGATGCCGCTGCTGGGAGGGTGTTTCTCCTCCATGGCAACACAACACCCCACACATCCTGGGGGCCAAGGTGCTCCCAAGCATCCTATCTCCAACCTCAGGACCTACCTTCCCTCCACTGGGCAACACCCAAAGTTCCCAGTGCCACACAACAAGGTAGCATATCTGGGTGTCCCCATTCCCAAACTGGCAGGAGTGTGGGGATGAGCTGCTCCACATCACTGGGACACCCAGAGATGCCTTTCATGGTTTGGGAAAGATGTGATGATTTTGGCCACCCAAGACCTCGGTCACTTGGTGATGGCCTGTGGCACACAGAGGATTTTTATTTTTAATGAATAATCACGCCAATGCAATCACCATTGAGTTCTGAGCAGGAGTAAAGCAAACTGCTCCCTGGCACTACTGTTATAGCCTGGTGTTACACCATGAGAGGAGCAGCAGAAGCAGCGAGAGAAGCACTGCAGGGCGACAAGTGATTGAACGGCCATGGCTAAAGGGGATTTCTGGGTGCAGGCATGGCTGTGCTTCTCCTGCCCCTGGTCAACACTTAGGAGCTTTTCCATGGAGGAGGCAACCAGCCCTTCACGCCCAAGTGAAGCAGAAGCAGCTATGAATCACCAAAGATAAAGGTCTAGCTCCTTCTCTTATCAGCCACAAGCCGTGCAAGCAGGTGAGGCTGGGCTGGGTGTGCTGCAAAAAAATGTGCTCAGAGGGCAGCCAGAGCCAAAAGTCCCATTGCCAGGGAGAGGTCTACCTGGGGAACCAACCCAAGCGATGCCAGGGGCAACCGCCCAGCTTTCTTCTTCCATCACCTGTTTCCCAGTAACTTCCAATAATGATGGGTTTTGGTGGTGCCGTGAGCCAAGCAGCACCAATAGTGTGGTTAAATAAGCTGTGGGTGGTGAAGCAACTGCACAGCCCCATACAAGGCACTTGGCTGTTGTCACGCATTGCTGGAGTGGCTGAAGATAAAGCCCCATCTGGAAGGGAAGGTTGGTATTGGGGAATGAGTGATCCTGGAAACGGCCAGACAAACAGGCACTGCCACAACCCTCCTCCATGGCTGGAGGAGGAGAAGGGAGAAAGGAGATGGAGTCTCTGAAATTCAACATTTCTTCTCCTGCTCTCACATATCTTCTCACTTCAGGGTCTCATAAGAAAAGCTAAGGGTGGAAATGTGCCCGTGTAAGCCCAAAGAGGCTTTTAGAAAGACTTTGGCAATGAAACCGGGCTGGCAGTGTCCACGTCAGAAACTCCAGCCTTGTCTGCCACTGTTTTGGGCAAATGTGTGATTTGCTATTTCTGGTCATTGGTTTGTTTCTGCAAAGCACCCGTGTTCATGGATGCGCATCTCCCTTCTGGAGCTGCCCTGCCTGTGCCCACGCCGGTCACTTGCAGCCTACTGCAGCCTTTGCTGCAGCCCTGGATCCCGCGGTTCTGGCCAAGGGTTCCCAATTACGGGGAAGGTGTCCAGCTCCAGTTATGGGAAATGTCTCCGGATCCATGACTTTGACTCCCGCTCCAGTAAGGCTGGAAGAATGACTCAGTCATCCTGGCTGCCTGCCAAGGCATTTAACTCATTTTGCTCCTTTTGGAGGTTATTTCACTGCTTTGAAGGCTGACCAGCCAGCAGGACTAAATATATTGAGGAAACAAGGAATTCAAAGCGTTTTATCCCTGCTGTAGCAACCCCTGTGCTTACGACACCTCCAGAAAAGCTCAGATAAACCTACTCCAGGGTGGTAAATGCCAGTCAGTGCTACCTGTCTTTGCTCGCAGAAGGGAACCTTCTTCTGAAGGACACTAGTAATTTGGGATTAAGGGCTAAGATTTTATGACATTTGGTGCACTGAGCACTCAGAGATTACACTACATTCAGGGGGATTCTGTGTTTTAAGCTATCACACAGCACTAGGAGGGTTTCTGTGTTTTCAGCTCAATGAAAATAACTTTTCCCTCCGCAGCTGTACCAGGCACTCGGCTGGAGTCTCACTGAGCCGACGGAGGGCACACGAAGGGGATAGTGTGGGTGCCAGGCTGCTGAGGACACCGCCCCCCTAAATCAGTGTGACACCCTTGGCCAGGGGATACACCTCTGTGCCCCCAGCATCCTGTGTGTGCCCTGGCTGCTCCCCCTACATCACACAGGGACTTTAACCTGGGTGCTGGCTGCCCTAACTCCAGGGAAATTTATTTTTGGCTCGTCCCCAGAAAGCAGAGCCTGGCCAAGGCTATGTGCCAAACACCCTCATTTCCTCCCCTTAACTGCCTCCCTGCTTTATCACAAACTTTGTTGCTTCATCTTGTTTTCCGCTCGTAAAGGCTGCAGTCACCGGTGCCTCCAGCAGCACCAGCACAGGCTGCCCCTGGGCCACTGGGCCACTGGACCGCTGGGCCACCAGGCTCATGCCCACCTCCAGAAGTGCTGGCTTCTGCTCTCTGCACAAAACATGCAGAGATTTCTGCAAACCTGGTTCTCCCTTCCACCAAATACTGGTTTCTTTAACAGAGTGGGAAAAAAAAAAATCAAATCCTCATTTTTTTTATGATTTAGGATTTCCCTTTCCCATCTCCTGGTTTAGCCGAGCATCTTGGGGACCATCAGGAGGAGAATAACAGTGATGCTGATGCTCGCTGCTTCCCCAGCCCCAGCCCTCAGCCCAGTCCGAGCGACAGCAGAACAGCTGCCCCTGCACAGGACCCGAGGCTGGGACATGCCCTCGGCTACTTATTGCAAATATTTGCCGAGGTGGGGCCAGGTGTTCGAACATGAGGTAGGCTGAGTAACCGGCAGGAAAAAAGAAAGTTTGGCTTCGCATTTTAGCCCCATCAACAAATATTAGCTTGGGCACCACGGAGCAAGCAGTCTGCCACTAATCCCTGCCATGCGACCCAAAAGGCAAAGGGCGGGTACAAATTTAGTGGCACCTGGAGTTTATACACACCAAATTCTATGGCTCAGGGCTGTTGAACTCACCCCATACCCTTTTATTTGGTTGTTGGAGTGAGGAAATAAATCAGTGACAGGTTAGATTTGGGAAAGTCAATCGTAACAGGAAAAATACACATTGCTGATGCCCCTTCTCTTTTTCATCCCATAGTTTTAGGATTTCTTTTTCCCTCCCATGTTTTTTGGATTTATTTGAAGCACTTGAAGCTGATGAATGAAGAGAAGTGGTTTTTTTTTTTTTTACATCCACTGTATCGGACACCTGTTTCCCTCCAGCAAGGAAACGTGGCATCTCCAGCTCCTGCTGGCTGCACTGGTGGAGAGCTGGCCGTGGGTGCAGATTTAGGGGGGAGCAGCAGGGTAACGGTAGCAGGGGAAGGTCACAGCAGTGCAACCATTGGCAAGGAGGTGGAAAGCCTTGGGAGAGGACAGCTGGTGCCAAAACCGGCTTCCCTTCATGCCTGTCACAACACAGTGTCCTGGCTTCATAAAGAAAATTCGATGGCCAAAGGGCAATATGAAACATGACATCAGCACTACCACCTGTCCTCCCATGCACACCGGCTGCCCAGGAGGGAAAGAATGCTCTTCCCTGGCCACTGCTGGGGGTGATGCACTGGAGGCTTTTGTTTGTGATAGCTCTCCAGCCCGCCTGGAGACAGGAAACATCTCAAATCTGGACAGTACCATGATGTCATCTTCTCCCTCAAGTTTGCTGATGTTGTGGTTAGGTGGTCCTGCAATGGCTTTCAGTGTTTACTCCTAACATTTACACACTGTTAGTTCAAAAGAAAAACGGAGAGAAGCAGAAAGCAGGGCCAGGAGGATGTGTCAAGCAGGGACCTCAGTCACCTGCTGGTGGGACAGCTGGGACACACGCCACACTGACGCCAGACAGCACAGCCCAGCGATGCGCTCGGACGTGACGCACGACACCCCGCTTGTGTGCGCTTGTCAGCGCTGGACCTGCCGGAGTCCCCACACCTACATAAAAATGGGAAAAGATGGTTAACAGCCACTTTACAGATCTCTGCAGATTTCAAAAGGGCAGGTTATCTGGAGTGGTGACCTTCAGCTCGGTGTGTGGTGTCAGCATGCTACTACAAGGCCTGGCCCTTCATAATCTCTGGTAAATGTTATTGCTGTAGCACACCAGGGTAATAAAAGGCTGTCCAGTAGCAGGCAAGAAATGTCAGGCTGAATGGTATGAGCTGTAATCACCAGAGACTTCATATGCAAAGAGCACATCAGCATCAGTCAAGGCCAAGGTCTCAGACCTATATTACCACTGCTGCAAAATAAAGATATCCCAAGTGTTTAACTTTCACAGACTTGGTCTGGGAAATTGAACGTTTTGGAGGGAGGATTTTCTATCATTTTAGAATCGTGAACTATAGCCTAAACCATCTCCTGAGCTCATTAGACATGAAAAAATGTTCATGGCATTCAAAGGGGCCAGTAAATAACTGCATAGTTCAGGGCAGCGCTTGCAAGCTGCTGGTCTTCCCATGCTCTTGGCAGAAGTCTTTATTAAAGGGGAAGTACTGAGTCACCACGGGTCCCTCAGCAGCCACACAATGGGGCTCTTTCTTTCCTGCTGGTATACGTCTCAAGGTATTAATGGATCCCTCTGTGATGCTCAGCAACCTGCTTCATGAGGATGGTCATGAGAACAGGCTAAATCCATGTCTGCCAGTGTTTAGACAGCCCTAGACCAAAACCAACCTGTTGGATCAACAGTCTCCTTGTGCAGGTGCCTCTGAGAAGGAAAACAAGCTGTGCCCAACCACTCACGGGCCTTGCGGCAACTTTCCATCTATCGCTATTCTGCCATAAACCAAGAAAATCAAAGATTAATGTATTAGATGTATTAGGTGGAGGATCAGAGCAGGGAACTGTATGACCAATGGCTTGAGAGATCGGAAGATCGAATAACACAAGCCTTTTTTTTTTAATTTTTTTTTTTTTCTTTTGTAACCAAACTACATACCTACCTGATGTCCAGGGCCGGGGAACATACTACACACACAGCCATGCCCAGGCTGCTGGGGAGAGACAAAGCAAAACACCCACACACACCATCGCCCCCTCAATTTTCAATCTCAGTATTGAAGTTCGGTGCCTGAAGTCCTCCTAAGCAGGTTTGAGTTGGCACATACCTACCCTTATTTGACTGTCTGCACAACCAATGTCTGGATTACTGGAAATGACATCTTTTTTTCCCAGCCCCTCACGCCTGCTCCATGACTCCATGCAGCAGTTTACAACACGTAATGATAACACACTGAGTCAGTGTGATGAGACATTTCAAGCTGCTTAGGGAAAAAAAGAGTCTTAGTCAGATAAATATTAGTAAATTGAGTAAGCGGGGCTACGTGATATTGCTGATTAATGCAGGGCTTGCGTACAGCTTGAAAAAAATTCTCACAGATTGACCCAAGATGCTTCCGCTGCTGCTCTTGTTTAAATTAACCCCAAAGCTCCAGCCTTGCTGCGTTTCATTTGCTGTAATCATTAAACAAACAGCCTTGGTGGCCTTTGTCTCTCTAGCTGAGACCTTTCTAAGCGAGCTGCCCCTAAGAGAAGAACTTCTTCACCTGAACTTGGCCATCTTGGAGTGAAGTACCTGACCTCCCTCTGTGCCCATGGGAAGACCTGAACATCCCTCACAGGGCCTCTCTGTCTCAGACGGCTGCCCCTGATGGGTTCCATATCACCCCGGGAAGTCCTGCTTGCAGAGAGACAGGCACCTACCACCTGACCTGTGGGGTTTGGGGCGACCCGGCAGTACCAGTTAGTCCCAGAACACTTGTGAAGGAAAAGAATAATAAGAAACTATAACTAAAAACCTCTCAGACATATTCTGGAATAGTCTAATCATAAAAACCCCACACATTTTAAGGAATATGAAAATGTGAAAAAATAATTTTTAAAAAAGTGAAAAGTGTGGAAAAAACTCTGCTCCTCACAACCATTCTGCTATAGCAACTCACATCCTTTGCTCGTGGTTATTTAGAGTTCTTTTGAATACAAGTTTCCTAGGAGACCTGGTGGTCACTATACTGAGTTGTAGCTATTTGTGCCTGTGGATATAGCTACGATCTACTATAAACTCGGAGGGTAACAATTTACAATGAGAGAGCATATGTTTCTGTGTTACTAATTGACTTCGGCTTGCAAGATTACAATGCCAGTTCCATAAACCAGTTTTTTTTCTTACAGATGTCATGTTTAAACTGAAGGAAATCATTATAATAAAACAAGTTATACAGCCTTGAGTCTCCACTTTGCCGCTGAGATGCCAGTGTAATACCAGAGAAATTAGGGGTCCTTCTCCAGGGGCAGACGCCTCGGAGAGGAGATGCTCTTCTCCAGGATTACTGAGTGACAACGGGAATAAAAACCTGACAGCAGCGGGAAAGCTGGTGCCCTGCAATGGCTGATAGCTGCAGTGGGAGCTCCCATATCTCTTGGGAGGGAGATGCAATGCCAGAGCCAGCCAGAGACCTTGGCAAGCTAAATGCTTTGCTAAATCCTGCAGGAAATCTAGCAGGTCCCGCCAATGGGGGTGTGGGGAGAGCTGCCGAGGACATAAATCACCAAAGCCCAATTTTTTTGCATTTTGCCTCCATGTGAGCTCTGCCCATGCTCAGCCTTGACCTCAGATGGTGGGCTGCTCCTGGCAGTGTCTGTGTGGCTGCTGTGCTGTTACCATGACTCACGTAGCTAAGGCAACCCGATGTTGCCAGCAGCAGGACACATGACGTCTCAGACTCTGAAATGATGATCAAATCCCTTCTCTGGAAGAAGCACTCACTTAAGGAATATGTGCTGTGGCAGGGCCAGTGACCTAACCTGCAAAAGGTGGTGTCACCAGCCCATCCATTGAGCCTCATTGTGGCCACCACATTCCACGCCCGTTAAAAAAAAAAAAAAAAAAATCCCCGTACGCAACACATACATGTACAAGCATCCCTTCACAACGACCCAAAGCTATTCCCTTTACCTGGGAAAGGGCTGAAGCCCCTGTTTTGTGCCAAATTGCCTTGTAGGCTTTAAGAAACGTTGTTACTAGAACAAAAATTGCTTTGGGGTGGAGCAAAGGGTGGTACCAGCATCCCTGGTGAGTGTGGGAAGAAGACGATGGCCACATAGGACCTATGCTCCAGTGAGTGAATTTCGGTGCATTTCCCATCACCTCCCCCTCGTTAACACTCCCCACTGCGTTCTTTTCCCCTGCTTTCTAAGAAGAGAGACAGATTCTTAAATTATCAAGTTCCTGTAGATTTCTTGGGTTTTGGGGGTGATGAAGGGCTGGTGCCTGATGACCTTTTTTAATGGCAACCAAGGTAGTTGTATTTGGGAGGTCACACACTGCCAAGGCACATGCATGGTGACGTGGTGTGCTGCAAGAAAAAACCCTCTTCTCTTGCTCTCACTTGTAACATAACTAAAGCAAACTAAACTAAACCCAAACTAAAGGCAGTGGCAGGTTTCTCCTGGCCACCAGCCCCAGCTTGGAAAGAGACAGCAGCAGTCACCTGAACTGCAATCACCCAGAGCTCCTGTTAGCTAAAGCTGGGCCACGGCCCTTAATTATCAAAGCCACCGACTACCTACACGTACTCAAACTTCCCTGTGACACTCGTCCTCCCATGCTTGTCCCAAGCTTTGGTGCCAGGGTATGGTGCAGGGCTGCATCACGGCTCTTACCTCTCTCCCCAAGTGCACTGGAAATGAAATTAGCAGTCTGCTGTCAGCTCTTCACCTAAGCTGTTAGCCCTTTTTATTTAAAAACTAAGGCAACGTACATATATTTTCTTTTTGCCAAGCAAACTGGTGCTGTATACTTGTAACAGTAGTGACCAGCTGCCATGGCATGCACTAGGATTAGGGCTGTGCTACTTGCTTATAAGCAATTGCCATGTGTTTCCCAGGTCACATTGCTCTGAGCTCCTTGAAGCTCTCCATTCTTTCCTGAGATGTGTCCTTGTAGGAGACTGCCCATGTTTCAACTTGGTTGCCCAAATTGGATTCAGTTAGAGTCACCTTTGCTTTCTGCCTCAGTAAAGGTAAAGAGGCTTTAAAATCATGGTCACAATGCCAGCGACCTAAAATTATGGTATTTTAATGCACTGGACCTTCTTTTGATGTGGTTATCCACTTAACAGGCACATGCTTTGTAAAAAAGTGGAACCTTCCTACACTGGAAACTGGGGTCCCAGTTCTGTAAAAACCTACCTTTTTCTGCATTGTGAGCAATTTTTTCACTTTTTTTCCTAATAATCTTTTATTTTTCTAGCAGTTTACTAATTTGGCCATTGCTAAGACAAGTTGACTGCAATGACAGCTGGGGGAGGCTTTGAATTTTTCAAAATGATGGATAAATGCATAAGAAAAATCACTTAGATGAAAGCAAAAGTGGAAAGACAGAGACTAAAGCGGGCTGCTGACCCTGCATACACAGATGTGAGTTTCATTTAAAAGTAAATTCTTTTTTCTTTTTCTTTTTTTTTTTCTTTTTTTTTTTTTTTTACTGGGCCTTTTGAAGCAAGGTGTGCACAAACATGCCAAGTCCTGCAGCCTTTCCACACCGGGAGCCTTCCTCCAGATGTTCCTTCTGTGCTCCTGACTTGCTGCCTTGTTTTTTTGCTCTTTTTGAAGTGGTGTCCCATTTCCTGTGCACAAAGACCATGCCCCATTGTATTTTGGAGCCCAATTAAAAATGTCATGATTCCTGCTTAAGATCCAGCTCTGCTCCTGGCTGGCTCCAGGTCCTTTATTCTCCTGGGGCCTTCTGGACAGGAACTTGCTGTTTTACAGAGCAGATGAGCATTTGTCCAGAAAATGTAGCTGTGCAGCCTGACGGTTAGTCAATCAAAACAAACTGTGTCACACTGAAAAGTGAGCTATAGTGTTGGCTTTCAGGGAAAAGACCACAGCTTTTCAGGCCAGGTCACAGCCATGCCTATGGTCTGCGGCCGCTCCCCCACTCCACGAGCAGTGATGGCCAGCGTGGTCTTCCCAGAGTGGTCACTAGCCCATCCCACCCTGAGAAGCTCAGCCAAACCATTCCCAGCTCATTCATCATCCCCGAGAGCATCACACAGCTCCCCCGCTTTATTCTGGTCCTCCCCACAGATGTGCATGCTGCTGTGAATTATCAAAGCGCAGCCGTATACTCCAGCCAGTGTGTGATTTGCAGCGGAAATGGGCTTGGCTGTAGCTCTAATTTGTTCCCGGGAATGGGCTTCTGACCCTGCTGAAGTCCCCGGGAACACCGCCAAGATCTTCAAAGGGGCCAGGCCTCGCTATGTAAACTCACCTCTGGGGTTTGGCTTGCAAACACCTATAAGAGGTGTTGGTCATTCAAGAAAAATGATGGAGGGGAGGAGAGCTCAAAGTCCAAAGCGTGATGCTGCACAAAGGACGTAGCTGAGCAAATACTTCTTTGGAAACAGTGTGAGTAAGTTCATTAAGCGCAGCCCTGCCCTCGGCTGCAGCATCAAGGTAATGGCTAGGAAGCTGGATCAGCCTTGTGTCAACTATCGTAAAACAGCGACAAAATGAATGGTGTACAAGAGGAAAGGATGGTAGTCTTGAACGTGCTGCTTAAATATCACCTCCAACTGCCGCTGCCTTTACTGGTTTCTCCATGGCGCTGGGCACTGACCAAGCTGTAACGAACTGTGGTGCCTTCCCTGGGAGGAGGCAGTGGGCTGGAGGGAAGAAAATGGGTTATATCTGGTGATTGCAGGTGACAGCAAAAAAGATAAGGGGGAGCAGTGTTAATGCAAAACTGGAGAGGTGGGGTGCCCTGAGGATGCAGGATGCGGGGCCTCAAATGGAGCTGGTGGGATTAGACAGGTCCTGCCTAAGCCTCTTGGGGCAACCAGGGCCTAAGGCCCAAACCAAACACCATGAGGTGCCTGTGGAAGAGGCCAGTGGCCTGCCACAGGTGGGGCTCAGGACCTTCTGTGCCAGGTGGAGGTGGTGCCAGGACAGACCCAATGTGGCAGAGATGCCAAGGCCCAGGACCTCAGTGATGTGGTTTTGGGAGCATTGTGTACCCCAGAGCAGACCTGAGATGCAGCAGAGATTGCTCAGAGGGGCACGGCAGCCCCATCCCCACTGAGGGGGGCTATCTCTGCTGGGCAGAGGAAACACACGCGGAGGGACCAGAGTTGGGATCCCCTCACGGGCGGCTGCTCTCCCCTTGCCCACGGCAGCAGCTGAGAGGGGGGCCCTCTCGGAGGCATCCACCTCCCCACACCCAGCCCGCCCGCCGACACGGGACAGCATCCAGCACCATCCCGTCTGCTCTCGAAGGACCATCCCCGCGCTGACCCCCGCTCCCCGCAGCCCAGCGCCGACGGGCGGGGAGCGGGGCCCGAGGGGGCGGGCGGGAGGCGGGGCGGCGAGGGGGCGGCGGGCCGGGCTCCCCGGGGGAGGCACCGGAAGGCGCCCGGCGCTGATTCATTGCAATAAATTGTTCCCGTCGTGGTGAGGCTCGGTCATTGCCGCCGGAGCCGAGGCTGCAGCTGGATCCGCAGCGGAGCCGCCGCCGTAGCCGCCAAGCGGGGAGGATGAAGATGCAAGCCGAGGTGATCCGCGAGGGCGAGCTGGAGAAGCGGAGCGACAGCCTGTTCCAGCTGTGGAAGAAGAAGCTGGTGGTGCTGACCAAGGACAGCCTCAGCCTCTTCCCCGACGGGCACAAGCGGGCCAAGGGCAAGGAGCTGGGCTTCGGCTCCATACTCAAGGTGGACTGCGTGGAGCGCACGGGCAAGTACATCTACTTCACCATCGTCACCAAGGACCGCAAGGAGATTGACTTTCGGTGCCCGGACCAGAGCTGCTGGAACGCCTCCATCACCATGGCCCTCATCGACTTCCAGAACAAGCGGGCCATCCAGGACTTCAAGAGCCGCCAGGAGATGGAGCAGGCGGCGGGCACCCAGGAGCGGCGGCTGGCCCGGGCGCCCTGAGCCGCCGCCGTCCGCCCCGGCCGGCACGGCCCCAGGTGAGCCCCTCCACGGCCCCTAACCCGCTCCTGCTTGAACTTTGAATTTTATTTTTACAAGATTTTTATTATTTGTCCCCCACGCCTGCTTTGGGCAATCAGAGGGGGACGGGCGGCAACCCACCCCCTGCACCGCTCACTCCCTGTTTTTCACCGGAGGGACCCCCGGCCCCCACCGCCGCCTCCCAGTCCGCTGGGGTGCCCGGCCGCAGCCCGGCACCGGGGCTCGCTGCCTGGCCGCTTCAGCCCAGGAGTTTCGGGGCTCGCTCCCTCTTTGCTGGTGTGGCGCTGCGAATTTCGGGTGGGAGTCGGGCTCATGTAGGGCGCTGGGAATTGCGGCTATTAGGCGGGGAAATAAGAAGTGGCACCTGGCAGCGCTTTCCTTAGAGAATTTGCTAAAACTAAGTGCCTGCGAAAATATGTGCTGAACGCTTACTCTCCCTTTAAAGTCACCCTTTCTTTTTCTTTCTTTTTTTTTTTTTTTTTTTCCTGCTCCACTATCTTGTTTGTTTAACTAACCTGCATTCTCTTGCTGCCTTTAGAGCATACCACTGGATGATAAACCAGATCAAGTGTCTTGGACTGAAATGGGACAGGGTACCAATGAAGGAAAGCGAAGAAGAGAGCTGGAAACAGCTTGGTTTTCTCCAAGGCCATTGAGGCTGCTGAGCAAAGAGCCCTGAGCTTTGCCTGAGATGCATTTAAAGAAAAACCAAAGACTTTCATAAAGGACTTCTAGTGAGGCGTCCACGTGTTTTGGGTGGCACAGCTTTGCGAACTATTATCTTCTATTTATGAGACGCAAGGAAGATTCAACACTGACTGGTGGTGTTAAACACAATTTAAATTATTCGTAGTATCTATATTTGTATTTATTTTGATGTCTTTCAGCAGTTACTTGTCTTAATATTGCTTTTGCATTAATATGTCCATTCCAAATAAATTACTTGAAATGTTCACTTTTTATTACTATACTCTGGGCTGCAGTAACTTTTGTTGATGCATGTTTGTGGAGTGGGTAGTAGTGTAGTAGCTTAAAAAGAGTCGGTAAGCTCAGATTTTTGGTGCCTTGGACTGGGCAGTGTGAAGTGGAGAAAGCCCTGATAACCCATTTGCGTTTGACCTTGTCTGCTGACCAGGGAAGTAAAGTGTGTTGATGTCCATTTCTCGTCAGTGGTGGAAATAGAAAAGCCTACCACAACTTGGATAAGTGCTCGTTTTGAAGCGCTTTCCCATACAGTTGGGTAATGGTGGCTACAGAAGGTGCAAAAAATAATAAAACTCTGCCTGTCAATACTCCGCGTCTTCCCCCTGGCCCCCATAGCTGGTTTCTTGATTTCGGAATAACAGCGCCAACGCTCCATGGGATTCCTCAGCTTTGCAACAAAGCAAGCTGAACTCCTCACTCTCTTTTCTTTCCTCCACCTTGGCAATCTCTAGATTGAGTTAAATTTCTACAGGAAAACTAGGAAGAACAGAGATAGACCCAGACCAAGAAGCTTGGAGAAAAAAGCAGCGCTTTTTTTTTTTTTTTTTTTTTTGATAAAACTCACTGAAGTTTTATTGTGTGAGGCTCACTTATCACCAACTAACCTGGGCTTCCTCAACAGCAATGCTGCAGCACATGACTCTGCTCTGGCAGTCAGGACTATGAGCTTAGCAGGCAAAGTACACACTACTAATGCTCCAGATTTGGCAATTTCAATCAGGTAACTTCCCCCTCCCAAAATCAGTGTGATTCTTGCAGGAGACTTTGTACTAGAGGAAGTTGCAAAGTATGTAATTACAAGCAGCCTGTAGTAAGTGCAAGAGAGACTCAGAACTGGGGTGGGGGAAAAAAAACCAAACAAAAAACCAACAAACCCAAAACTGGAAGGAGGCTTGGTCTCGATTTCTGGAAGCAGCAGGGAAAGTGGCACTGTGGCGTGCTCCACTGGGGCTTTACATCCTTATTGCATGTTGCTGGCATCCATGCTGCTGCCGGCCAGGCTTGTGCAGGGGCAGAGCTGCACATGATTGAGTTGTGGATGTAACAAATGTTTGGCCACAGTGTTTGAAAGCCTTTGGCCTCAGCTCCCCTCTAGCAGAAGAATGCCAGAGGTGCATTTAATTCAGCAAAATGACACTCAAAAGCAGATGTTTTACCCCGATTTTCCTTGGAACCATTGTAGGGGATGAAATAAAAGGCCAAACCAGAGCAGAGGCACTGGCTCCTAATCCCCTTAGTTTTGGCGACAACAGCTGAGGATCTAGAGCTATTGCCTGCAACGAAGTCACTGCTGCAGGGAGGAACCTGATAGCTTCTGGGGTCCCGCAGCTGCCAGCTGCTCCAGCAGCACTCCAAGGCTTTGCAAACTGATCTGTCCCTTACTATAGATGCAAATGTTGATGAAAGGCACGGTATTGTTCGAGTGGTTTTATTCCAGGTTTATGGAATCAAAAATAAAACTTAATAACATCTTTATTTCTATGGAAAAGGTGGGTTACTTTCTTGCAGCTGAATTATTGGCTTTTCGTCTCTGTCAGTGGGATTTTACTCTTTATGAGGTAAACAAACAAACCTATATTGACAATTAGCTGTAAATAGCCGAAGGAAGAGACTCCAAATTGTTTGTACAAAACTCCGCCAATGGTGGGGCCCACTGTCCGGGTCAAGGGCTGCACTGAGGCACAAATCCCAAGCATGGTACCTAGGAGAGATGGCAGAGATGCAGATGTCAGGGTGAGGGCAAGTCTTGGGATGGGAAAGCAGAGAAGAGTACGCAGAAGCCCCTTCATCCCTGATGGCATTCCCTTGCAGTAGTAGCAAATCACTTCAAATAATCTCTTGCGTTAATTTATAGAGGACCAATTAGGGTTTGTTAAGGCTAAGGACTCCTGGAGGCATCGGGACTAGTTTCCACCATGAAGCAACTAAGCTCTTCACTGAGCAGTCTGGACGACCGTAATGCTGCCCGAAAGGCAAGCCAGTGCTCACCGCTGCCTTCAGCGGGATCCAAGGATGCCTTTGGTCCCAGAAGATGCTTCTGAACATTGCACTCAACAGGGCTGATAACTACTGTGTGGGGCTAAGGATGGAGAGGTAATTTCTAGGGTTGTGTTCGAGACTTCCAAGCAAATCACAGGTTCTTCCAGTATCATAATTACCTAAGAGGGCCCCATTCCACCTGAGCTGCTATTGCCATTTATTCTCTAGTGTGGGACAGAGGAACACCTCTCGAGGGCTTAGCAGGTGCGAGAGGCTTAGGTCTAACTAGGTCTTCAAGAATAAATAAATAAAACCACAGATAAAGACTGAACTCCCTTGAGATACTCCCCCACCCGCTTTGCAAAGAGAACAGATATTTCAATTTGGATGGAAATGTGAGCCCTTCACCTGGCTGGGCTAGTTCCCCATCCAGCAGCTCTGCCATTTGCATCGTTAACAGGAACCTGGCAGATGGGGAAACACCTCCAGTTTGGCAAACGCAGATTTTTTTTTCCCCGCGCAGACGGATGGTCAGGACATCCCATGGGATGCAAAGATGTCCTACATACACCCGGCGTGATCTTCGCTCTGTGGTCTTCACACAGGACAGCTAACACACTCAGGGGAGCAGAAAATACCCAGGTGGCCAAAAAATGATTATTCCCCAACACTGGGAGGAAAGACAAGCTGGCAGTGCATGCAAGAAAATCGTGTGCCACTCTGAACCAATGCTTGCAATTATTTGACTACTGGTATGATTATCTGGGATGTTGGCATCAATTTTCCACCAAGACACACGTTGAGGCATTGTTTCTGCACAGGGCCAGCAGCGTCTGGGAAGAGGAGGATGCTGTCATGCATGCAAGAAGATGTGGAGTCAAGCGCAACGTTTAACGTGGGCAGCCATGGGGAAACAATTCCTGACTCCAGGAGAGAAGAGGCAGCCAGGTGTTCGCATAATGCCAGCCAGAGACTGCTGGGCTTTTATCAGCATGCTTAAAATACTTGTGCAATGAGCCTGAGCCGAGGGCGTAGCCATGCGGAGAGGGAAATCTCCCAGGAAGCGCTGCTGAGCGCTCCTCCTGCGCATGGGAACACAAAGGCGATGGGTGGCAACTTGCCTTGACCCTTTGCCAATGGGAACCATCCCACAACCACCAAACTTTCTGAGCAGGTTTTGCAATTAATTTTTCCCCTCTAGGTATTTGAATTAAACTAATTACTACGTACAACTGCCAAACTGGCTCTTATGATTTAGGAGGCACTATTTTTCCTTTCCTTTCCTTTTTTTTTTTTTTCTTTCGGAACAGAAATCCATCATCTTAAAAGGCTGGGCTCTCCCTCTGCAGTTCTTCAACATGTTGCTGAGAAAGATAATTTCTATTTAATGGTCTTAAATTAGATTCCTCGTGTCAGATGCCCTCGAGCTCTGGGACATGGTAAATCTCGGCTCTGCAGCATGGCCTTAGCTCTATTGCAAAGCTGCACATGTGATGGATCTCATTTAAGAAGAGACCTTTAACTGAGACAAGTCACATCAGCATAAAAATTCCTGCGTCGCTTCGTGCAGCTCTGTCAGCACACATGCTCAACTTCTTCATCACAGTTATCCCACTTTCTGAATATTCCTTGCCCTTTTTTCCTCCCTCCCCAGCTTTTTTCCCCCTTTTCCCATACCTAGCATGACCCGTCCCCGCTGGGCGCCCATCCTCCCTCTCGCCCCAGCCCGCCTCTCCTCCCGCAGGTTTCAGGGTTGGGTGCTGGCGCTCCCCAAGCCGGGCGGCTCCGTCCCTCCTCCCACCCTCCGCTGTGTTGAGGCACCCCGGCTCGCCCTCCTTTCCAGCTCACATCCTGTTGCTGTGCTCGGGTGATGGTGCTGGCCCAGATCAGCCTCGTGCCCGCAGGGCAATCACAGGGCCTAATTTAATGATTAGGTCATCACTCCCAGCGTCCGCTTTCAAACCAGCAAAGCCCAAGGAAAGCTGGGGGGTTCAATGCGCCAAGCCCTGCCTGGCTGCAAGCTCTGTTCCTAAGGTTTTGCATCTGATGTGCAAATACAATCACGAAATGCGGGCCTGTTATGCAGGGAGGCTTTGCTGGGCTTCCTTCCTTCCCTGAGGGCGGGGGGCTCTGTGCAGAAACAAGACCTCCATTCTTGGGGAGGGACTGGGGTTGACAAGGAGTGTTTGTGCAGATGCAAGTCCCCCTCAGCTTGGGGCTGCTCTCCCACCAGCTTACATGCCCAGCTGAACAGCATGTGTACGTGGGGCAGAATTTTCCCTTCCTGCCTTTGAAGATGAGGAGAGGGAAAAAAAATATCAAAGGGAAACAAATGAAATAATTTCCGCTATCTTCTCTTCAGTGCAAAGCCCTAGCCATAAGCAAAGAGCAAGTGCTCAGTAGCTCATCAGGCTCAGCAAGAAGTAACCTTGAATCGGTCCTGAAAGCAGGATGATGGGTGCAAGGGATGGTGCCATCCTACATCCCTCTGTTCCCTTTCTGAGACACATATTTAAAAGGCAAGGATGGGTGACTCAGTGTCCAACAAGGGTGGACAGGTTATTCTCCTGCAATGCTCCATCTGCTCCAGCCCCGCGATGAGACGGACACCTGAGCTCAGCCCAAATTCCAGCTCCTTAGAAAGCCTCTCCCTGGCCCAAAGGAAAACTTCCATGGGCTCTACCAGCCCCAGGCTGGCAAAAACATCAGGAATACACAGCAGCAAGGCCCAAAAGTGATGTTTCCAAGGACGAATTCTCAGTGTGTGATTTCCTTGCATTAACTACAAGTTTTTGCAAGCTAGCGCTCAGATTTTTGATGCAGCAACAGCGAGGCTTTTTCATAAAGCCAGATTTCCATGCTTTTAGAAAAGAGGGGATTTCTAATGTGCCACTAAAATCCTCGCTTTGCAGAGCTGGTCTCAGGCTCACATAGGAAGGAGCGACCTTTTAGCTGCTGTACGGGTGGAGCAGCCGTTGCGGGGTGCCACCCACGGCCAGAGATTCATGGCAGGCATTTTTAATAGCTGCATTTCTCTGCGAGACACCCACGCCATCACTGCCGCAGCTGCTGTGGAAAGGCAGCTCACTAGCTCTGCTGTGTCAGCCATTCCTGCCTTCGCCCAGGCCCCTGCCTGGGTGCATCCAAAACAAGCACGAAACCGTCAGATGCCCCTTCCCTCAGAAACATTGCAAGGAGAAAGCATGGTTTGAAAGGCAAGGGCCAGGGAGGAGTGGCAGAGATAAGGGTTTCCCCCAGCGCTGCGATCCTCCATGCCAGCAGCATCCCTCCTCAGTATGCCCAGTTTCAAGCTAGCCGTAACTCTGCAATTTGTAGTAGTGCTTGGCATGGCATCAGCCCGGGATGAACATGCAAGGAAAGCCCCAGATAGCCCATGGCTCCCCCAATGTCCTGCAGCCCCCTCCTGACCCTCTGCACCACCCTATGGGCTGCCTCCATCCTGCCCTGCCGTCCAGTCCTGCCATGCAGAGACCGTCCGTCCTGCCAAGACGCAGGCTGACCTAACAACATACGCAAGCAGGGAGCAGGGTGAGGCAACTAAACCCATTTTCCTCTCTGACCGACGTTTGCCTCTGGGCTTTTAAAAGCCAAGCAATGCTCCGGTTTCCCTCACAAAGCCCCTTTGAGAAGAGCCTGGATGAATTCCAGTTTGGCTCTACATCCCAAAGTTGCTTGGTGCCCTTCCCCCTAGCTCTCCCTTCTTGCATGAACATTGCTCCAACCCATGAAACAGCAGATTTTCTTCCTGGCCAAGCAGAGGGGCTGAGACATTCCCAGTCCTCACCTGCCAGGAACTAAGTGGTCCTCCCAGGTACAAGTATTGCACTCAGAAATTGCAGGCTCCCAGCATTTGTAGGAGATGCGGTGGTCAGCTCTACAAATAAACTACTGAAGTGACATTTAGAAAAGCTCTTAATCCAGAAGCATTTCAAAAGTGCTTTATAAACTTCACTAATGGGCTGTGCAAACTATAACCCCCATTCTCGGTATGGTCTGTGCAGAGGTATTGGCTCAGATAGCTGCTAGGGAAGATGAAGGGTCTAGGTTGGCATCCCAGAAAGGTTCAGCTAAAGCAGAGACACTCTTGGGTACCTGGTGAATGCAGCTCTGGGAGAAAACCCTGACAGAGTTTGAGCAAAAGACACCAAACTGGGTTAACCCAGTTCCATCTTGGGACAAACTCAGGAAGGACTCAGGAAGGCTCCCATGACAATAACATAGGCATATTTCCTTCATTGACAGAACTAAAAACCCAGGCATAAAGATTTGTGTGTCCACCACTGCATTTCAGCTGCCTTGCACAGAAAAATATAGTAACTCTTTGACTGAAAGATGCCCAAAATGTAGAGAGGGGCACAATTACTGCATCAGGCAAAGCATGTTTCCAAAGGGCGATCCAGAATACCCTCCTGAGAAGCTCTAAGTTAAAAGGTATGAACAAACAGCCCTTTCAGTCACCATCACAGTAGAAAAGCAGATTTTTTTTTTTTTTTTTTTTTAACACAGCTTGGCTTTCCATGGAAAGTAGAATTTGGGAGAGCCTTCCCTTACTGCACCACTATGGATGTCAGCGCAGGACTGGGAGCACTGGGTCACAGGATGATCGCTCAGTGTTGTTCAAGCTCATCCTGTATTGGCATCACTGGTCCCTGTTCTTCTGCTCTGCTGACACCCATTGCAGGCAACTGCCAAGCCAGATCTGCAGATTTGGGCATTCGCCATGAATGTGCCCCAGCACATGATAGTGGTGGTGTGATCTGGGAAGCACCTGATGGACTCAAAAATGAGAAAAGACCAGTCTGATCTTTTTTGATATGTCTTACCAGTGTCGGAGGAGGGGACAGCCTTGGTGAGGATGCTGTCGGTGATGGTGGCCAGCGTGCTGAAGGCAAATACCAGCGGCACCGCAATGACGCAGTAGTGCCACACGGTCCTCATCAGGGCCTAAGGAACAGGACACAATGGAGCACAGATCATTACAGAGCACAAGTGGTGACTTTGTGGCAAGAAACAACCTAGAAAAACATCACGAGTCAAACTCACGACTTAGGTAAATTGTGGGAGCCACAACTGATACATGATGGTGTGGCTTTGGCCATTGCAGGGTCTTTCATAGCCCACCATTTGTCTGCAGTGAATTATTCCAAGCATGCAGAGCAAGTAGCAAACGATACCCTACTATCTGGCAGCACGTTTCTCCGGCACTGCTGTGGGTATTTTTAGTGTCTGAGAATTAGTGACGTCTCTGCACCCTTCCCCCCGTCTTCTGTCTCTTGTCCAACTCCTGAGGAAACGTTGAACGGCAGATGCATGTGGTGTACTTCAGGAAGCCTCTATTACTTATACAAAACAGCCTAGAGAAGGCATTTCAGTTCATTATCATAAATAATTAAAACTAAACTGAGCTTGTCAAAATAAATGAGCATGGTGCATTATGTAATGTTGTACCTTTAGGATTTCTAATCCTGTTCTGCTGCTTCCTTGCTAATAAATTCACCGAATTCAGTAATCCAGAATAGGTCTTTTGGCCATAAGTGCACACTAGCGAGCATAATTAGGGAGAGTAATGATTTTCTTATTGCACATATTCTCAGTGGAGACATCCCTCCAGCTGTTTAATACTGAAACAAAAGTGGTGAGGCTCCCTAAGCTGTGGGGCTAGAGCGGCTCTCAGCTCATTCACAAGCCCTGCTGGTCAAATGAATGGATTTCTCTGGGGCATGAAAAGGAAATTCTCCCCTTCTTGCAAATCTTCTGCCCTCACCCATGTCTCAAGGTGTGTTATTGTGGCCAGAAAACATCTCTGCCACTGGTTTAGCCAGAAGTTTCATTCTCTGGAGTTCTGTCTCCTAATATCTGGTCCCTGCCTCTCGGCTACAGAAGATGGAGAAGCCCAGAAACATTGCTCACTAATGACTTGGAAATATTGAGGTTTATTCCTAGTTTCCCTCTAGACTCACACACGGCCAAGTTTCTCTCCTCAGAGAGGCTCTTTGTCTACATTTTGGTTAAGATCTAGAAACTTCTGATTAAGGAACTGGAGAACAAAGACAGAGGAGCAGGTAGTTGCTACATAAACATTCAGATGGAGGGAGAATAATTCCTTGCTAGGGCAAATGTCATTGCAGGACAACATTGCAGAGCTCATAGGAAAACACCAACTTTAATCTCCCCTGCCTTGTATGAATCCCCTCATGGGCTGGAGCAAGTGAACCACATCTGTGCCTGCTGTAAAACCAGGGGAGATGGCTCCTCACTCCCCTGGGACTTCAAAAGTACCAAACCAAGCAGAGCCTCGTCTCCACTACCCCTCATCTGGGTAGGTAGCGGTCTTTTTGACCTGAGCAGATCTGAAGGCATTTTTCAGGTGAAAGAGGCAGAACGAGGAGTTTCAGCAGACAGGCTATAAAGCAAATGCCTGGGCAACGCAGGCAGCAAGGCATGACGAGGCACAGCCGAGCCTTCAGACAAAGAGAAAAACTTCCCCCTCGCAACCGCCAAGCCCTCCTACGCCCCTGCCCACGCGCTCCCAGCTTGCGTCTGCAGATCAGACACCAGCTCTCTTCTCCTTTCCTTTTCCAGGTGTTACTGTCAGGTCTGAGCCCACCCCTTCCCTTCTCCAGCTGCCAATTACTGGGAACATCCTGCCACCTCTTCTAGTTGCGCTGCCGTCTGTCTGTCTGCTGCCACTGGTGCCTACCTTCCAAAACCACTTCAGCCCACCTCCCAGAGAGATAAAGATGGGCTTCAGAGTGTCTTTTATTAACAGCTATCTTTTCTACTCGCTCCCACGCTTTGGGAAGAGGATCTGCTTTGTTTGGAGGCCAGATGCAGCAAGGGCACAGAGGGCAGGAGGCTTCTTCACCAGCGGCTGTGCAGTATTAAAAGCTTCACACATTAATCTCTGCATTTGGGGTCTGCTGCTGTGATGGCACTCATCGCCACCAAGACAGATAGCTACCCCAGAAACGGATGTTTTCTCGGCAGCTGCTCGAACAGAGTGCTTTTTAGTAAGGCATCCCCAGCGAAGAGGATCGCAGCTGCATTTGCCTATGAATAATTATCGTGGGAAGTCATTGCTGACCCTTGTCCCCAGGCCCGTGCTGTCAGGATGTCCACAGCCCTCCAGGCTTGGTGTACATGCCAATTCTAAAACAATTTCCCTTGCTGGCTTCTCTCCCTGCACAGCCGATGTGAGCCTGTCCATACTGAGGCATTAGCCACTGCAAGCTGTGCCGCCCTTTATGTCCTTCTGCTGCCATCGAGGCTTCCTCTCCTACGTCCGGCCTTCTCTTTCAGTGAGACCTCAGTGCACAAAAGACATTTAATCCATGTTGTCCCTCTGCCTGATTCCCATGGGACCAGGCTTTGGAACAGGGAGCCAGTTCCAGTGACACCCTGACCTGCGCCTGGTTGGGAGTGCTCCAGATGAGTGAGGTTCACCTTGGTCCCACCTCATTGCTCCCACCCATGACCAAAAACCAATGGTGATACCTTCAAAGCTATTCATGGGCCATGCTCAGCAGCACCAAGCCCTGTGCAGATGTCCCATGCTAAGGTAGCGCATGACTGATACCAGTCAAAAACATGTGACACCAGCTGGGAGGGCCCCTTCCCTGGCAGCACCTCTACGAGCCCTGAAATCCCAGACAAGGCGACTGTGATCCACCTGCAGAACCAACGCTCCATCTGCATCCATCCTCCCTTCCCAGCCTCATCTCGGACACACAATTTAGCCTCAGGTTAGCAAAAGAGCGTAGGTGCCTCATCTCATCCCTGTAGCTGGGAACCACGAGCCTCAATACGCTCCAGGATTTGGCCCTGACCTCCTCGTGGCTGCAGCATGGCTGTGGGAACGGCACCCATCCTACCCATGCCAACCGGAGCACCAGCACCCCGGCAGCAAGGCTCGAGGCCAAATCCCACAGGGAATGTTGAAAGGCTTGACACAGCTCAACAGTCCTTTGGGCCCATCTTGCTGATGGGGACCTGCGCGCACCCTTCCTCCGTCCCCATTGCCTGGGCAGAGCTATTGGTTCTCTGAGTGCGGCTTATCTGAGCAAACACAATTACTGGTAGAGCTGCCTGCATTAACTCAGTCTTCCAATTACTGTTTGAGATTGGCATCGATTGTCAGCCATGCAGACACAGTCGGCAACGGGTAACATCACTCATCCCAAAATGGAGGAACAAAATTATCGCCTTGCTGTCTCCTTCCACAAATACTATCCGCTTGGGGAAATCAGGCAAGAATAAAGCCCTAGAAGAAGAGCACACAAATTCCGCTGTCTGGCAGCAGCGTACAACCACAACGATTTCCCCTCCACAATCTTCATTTACTTTCTGGGTAGTTCAGGAAATGCAGTCGCTGACAAGACCGAGGGCAGAATTTCTGTGCAAATCCAGTGACTCACGAGGGACTTACCGAGTTTCAGCCTGAGATTAATTTCTTTTTAATCCCCGTAACTATTACTCATATGGCTCCTTATCATTATTTGGTGCTGTGTTTATGCTGAGCACAGCTCCGTTTGCACAGAGGCCAAGGACAGCAGTCCTCACTGAGGACCACCCAGCAAAGCTGGTGGTGGCACTTCAAGGGGCAGAGCTTGCAGTCAGATCTCACAGACCTCATGCTGCTGTGTTATTAAAAGGCACCGTGGATCATTTGATGCCAAGCCTTACCATGCCTAGGCCCACGCCAGCAAAGACAAAGACACTGAGCCTGAGCAGAGTCCTCTCTGTGCAGCGGTTAGTGAGTTTTCCAACAACAAGACCCTGGACAACCTGGAAAAGAAGCAGACGAGTGACATTAAGCCTGATGTATAACAATTTAAACAAGCTCAAAAGAGGACAGTAACGGTGCTTCATGGAAATGAAAGGCAGCAAATGGCTTATTCCATTGTTTTGTTTTGGGTTTTTTTTGAGAAAAAGGGACCTCACTGTCGTGGTAAGTGGCTGGAAAACACAATCCATTATTGTAAGCATTTTGCATCCTCAGGATAGAGCCATCCTGTCAGCTGAAAGTCTTTACCCACGGTGCACACCTGAGTTTATCATCACTGCCTACTCACCAGCAGTGATGGAAACTTTGTAAAGATGCTTGCTGATACAAATGGATTTTTCTGAGTAACTGGTGAGTTTTTTGTGAAATACGATTAATAACTAATTTCTTCATTCTTGGCAAGTCCTTGTACATTTGTATGCAGAGGAGGAAACTGCCTCCTTTCCTGTACCTTTTCTTTCCATTATTTTAAACTATAAATATACAAATTGGGTGGTTCATCTTTTTTAGACAGGAAACAAGTATGACGGAGATGCTAATACCCAGCCCCAAGAGTATGCACAGATGTGAGGGACAGGGAACTGGTTTTACGGATTTTTAAATTAAAAATGGGGAGAGGGGGAGAGAAGGAGGAGCAAAACAATTTAAATCCCAGGAAGTATTTGGCTTTTCCACCACTTTGCAGAGAAAAGATTCCCTCTTTTATTTCTCTGCTCGTCATCTCCCATACTTGAAGTGACACTGGCCCAAGTGGACACTAACGGACAGAGACTGGAAGGCATAAGTTTGAAAACAAACCCCAACCCACTTCAGGGAAGGGACAGATAGGAATCTACGGAGATTTCCCTGCCTTGAAAGGGTTTGTTTGATCCAAGCGAAAACCTCTCCAACTTGAAAGAAAACTTTACTTCAAAACGTTTCAATGGCAGCCCAGCCTGGGGAAAAACTTTGGGCTCTGCTTGGACCTGGAACGATGCTTGCTGTGTTAGTCCTAAGGGTGAAAACCAAACTCAACTGAAAGGAAACAAGTGCAGAATGCATAAGAAAATTATTAAAAAGGAAATGTTAATCTAGGACAAGCAGTCCAGAAGAAGCAATTTAATTATTAAAATGAAATTTAAAAATCAAAAAGTAAATAGTAATAGAGTGAAAATAAAGTTGATGTAAAGAACAACAGCTACAAATGGAATATATTTCCAACAAGCTACAACTTAATGGAAAACAGTGAAATTTGACCCTTCACTTTGCTTCAGAGCACAAGCGATTTTTGACACGAGGGCACATCTCACCAAGCAGACATTTTGGTTCCCAGTAAATGCTTTTCCTGCCTCCTTTTTGTCCCTGTCCCCACCCTCAGGCAGGGCTTGAGAGCTTGGCTCATATGTTCCTGGCTGCCATGTGACAGTGGCACAGGCTGAGCAGCCTTGGGGACAGTGGCAGACCTGCCACGGTGCAACGCTCGGACGATACATGGGGTGACCTGTGTCATCCCGGCTGAAAGTCTTGCCGTGGACATGGGAGGAGGCTGATACCAGCCCTGGTGGCTCCTACTTGGGGGGTGGGTGGAGGAGCCACTGAGTAACGCTTTATTAAGCTGAGCACTCCTAAAACGAAGAATCGTCATTAACTTTTTGCAACTTCCCAGTCCCTCCCACTGGCTCGCCCCAGCTGGGGCTGTGCTGAGTCACGCGGGACGGGGGCTGAGCCCCGTCACAGGGTATGGTTTGACTCAGTGGTGGCATCACCCAAACCCCATTTCGGCTCTGCTGAGCCACCAGAGGAAACGTTTCTCAATTTGCCTGGACTTGAATGGTGTATTTAATCAGGATGCACTGTGCAGGCACAGCCTCGTCCCTCCCCTTCCTTGAGTCATTGAGGTAGATCATCAGCAGCATCCCAGAGCAGCCCGATCTGATGGCCGTGACAGCACCTTACCCAAAAACGTCTCTGTCACTACACGTGAGCACCCAAGTACTGGGACCAAGCGCCACTGCAGCAAAACCAGGCTTTGAGCAGGCAGGACCTGGAGACAGGCAAACCAGAGGCCACCAGGGCTGTCCCCAGAGTGAGTGGGGCAGAGGGACACTCCTTGTGCCCTGCTGCATGGGAATGCAAGCCAGCATTCAACACGTGCTTCCCCATCACTCGGGCTGAGCAAACCAACTCGGCAATGGGATTTTTTCAAAGAGCAAGCATCAGCCTGCTTTCCCTTTGGGGCTGAGCAGCCATCCTTGGGCTATACGGTCTCCAGCCTCCCCACTGGTGATCTGGGCTGCCAGACTCCCTCCCCAGCACGGTCGTTGCCAATCCAGCCATGAGCCCCAGGCAGGCAAGACCCACCATCTTGATTTTGGACGCTATCAAACAGTCTGAATTTAGACCTGAAAACCCATTACCTCCAGCCTGCAATTTTCCCTAGGCGCACAGTCCCCGGGTTTACATGAGCGGCAGCCGCGTGCACAGGCACATTTGGGAAGGAGAAAGCAAAAGGTGGCTTGTGTACACTCTGCTATGTAAGGTTTTGGACATGTGCTGCCATTGCCAGGGCATAGCGGAGGCATCCCGGATGACTTGGCCATCACCGCTCCCATGGAGAAGCCCTGGTGGCACTGAAGAGGCAGCAGTGGGATTTATCCCTGTTTTTATTCCTGCTGGCACATTCCGGACTTTTCTCTTGCATGCATCCTTTCCTGGAGATCGACTGCACTGGGCCTTCCCCTCCTGCATTTCATTTAGTCTGGATGGTGCTTGTCTTTGTAACCTGACCTCCTTTGAAGTCGGGGAAGAGCCAGTGTACCTGGCTGGAATGCCTTCTGTCATCAATAAACAAAAGAGAGAGGAAATTGTTTGCAAGTGAAATAACAAGCACTGCCTGTGGCTGTGTACACATGTCACAGGATAAACCAACTCATCTTCTTTTTCCTTCCCCCCTCCTTCTTTAAAGGCAAATAAGTCTCCCAATAAATGCATAAGAACAGCCAAATCTCTCCTTGTCGTTATGCTGGATTTGCCAAGCTGGGGGTTCGTTACAGTAGTTCAGCTGATCACGTAGAAACATACTCTCTACCTTTACTACTGTATTTGATTTCTGAGAAGACGGCAGCTCCCATTTGCTCAGAAGAGCCAATTGCCCATTTTATTGTTACCCTCACTAACAAATTTCAGGATGGAAAAGACTGTTGCTGTTTGAAGGTTTAAAGTGCTGGTTTTGGGAAGACTCAAACAGTGAAGCACTGGCCTTGTTGCATGGAGGTGCTGCTGAGCAGGACTGGCATCTGCAAGTAGCTAACTGCGTCAGTGGGGGCTAGAGAAGTTATGCAAATGCTCGGCTGGTCCTCCGTGCTCAGCGGACACTGGACTGCTTCTACAGATTCCTCCAGCAGAGCCCAGCAGCAAAATAAATTCCCTTTTACCCAATAGCCTGGAAATGAAAAGACAGGAGAAGGTCGGAGAGGCAGGCGCATCAGGCCGGATAAGCTGGTACAGCCTAGCAGAGAAGATGCAGGGCCCCATCCCTAGCGCAGATAGCACGATTCACATCAGAGACAGCCTCCCACGCAGCAGACCCGTATCTCTCGCCTTTGAAATTGTGCCCGGCTGGTGGTTCCCAGGGCGAGCACGATGCCGGCTGGGGTGACGCGCGGGTGGGCACCAGCTGGGGCAGACCACAGCGGGCAACAAAAATCACAGGGCTTTTCTGCACCGGCTGAAGGTGGTGCAAAAGCTTGGGCAGGGCAAAAGGGAGTTGTTTTACTGACATGGCAATGCCAGAAAGTGCTTGAGGACTATTTCAGATCTTGCAGAGGAGGAGCAGGGCGGTGGGACTGGAAGGAGAGCTGATGGTGAGGACCAAAGTGCTGAAGGCAGCACTTTGCCAAGGGGGAAGAGGAATGTGTGTTTTGCAAACTTCAGTCTAATCGCTTTCTTTCCCCCTCCAACCTGCCCCCCTCCACAGATTTAAATCCTTCAAAGCTAGGAAACTGGAGTACTTTCTGTTTGTTGTTGCGAGGTCCTTTCACCGAGTGGGTTTTCCCCCTAGGCATACCTGGCTGTAATTAAATCCCTGGGTCTTTAATCATCTCTTTTGCTGTGCAGGGAAAAAAAAAAAGTGAGAGGGACAGACTGGTGATAAGATGATAGGCAATGTAAATCTCTCCTCCAGGAATTTCTCTCATCTTTTCAGGATCGCTCCGTACCAACTTGTCCCTCCAGAAGCTGCACAGCTAGAGGTGGAGTTTGTACAACAATACAAATTTAAACACAGTAAATAGAACAGATGTCTTATGATTTCTTCATCCTCAGGGTAATAAATATCTACCCCTTTGTCCCACCCAGAGTTTTTGTTTGGTGCGTTTGGCTTTGGGTTTTTTGTTTGGTTTGGGTTTTTTTTGTTTTTTTCCTTTTTTAAGAAAAAGTTCTTAAAGTAAAGCTTCCCCCACTCCCTCCCATGGTTTGAAATCTAAGCATCAGATGTGACTTAAGATATCAACCAGGGACTCCAGGTATTTCACTTGCCTAAACCTCTAGTGGCATTTTCCAAGTCAGATACTGTGTCTGGAACTTCTTCATGCTATTTAGCTCGCAACTCCAAAAAAAAGCCAGAGTCTAGGACCACTTCTGCCCATTATGCAAAGTTAAATTATTTTAAATTATCATGAAATTAACTATTCTCTGGAGGGAGATTGAATGGCATCTCACACTCCCAGGCATTTAATTCGCATGGCTTCTGAGATGAGAGGACTCTGGAAGCCCAGCCCCGGAGGACAGAGGGATTGTGTCCCTGACAGGCTCTCACACCTCTCGCCTGGAGACACACTGGCAATCAGATAAATATGCTTCAAACACATCATGAGCAAGGGAATCTCAGTGCAGAGGCACCCGTCCAGCCTTCTCCTCCTCATTTCTCTATCTCTTACCCAACTTCTCCTCCTCGACTTAGGCTGTCACAGTCTCAGCTCCTCAGACAGCCCCATGCTATCAGGGTTCTTCAAGTATCACTGTAGAGCCCTGGATTGTTTGAATTATCCCTCACTTGATATTTTCACTTCCCCATCAGCGCACTCGAGGCTTGGTCATATTCCATTTTCTAAGCTATGACTTTGTTTCCTCATCAGACAGCTATAACACAGCATTCCCACACACCCTTCTCTGACCTCGTTTGGCTCTGTTCCAACCCAGAACTGAGCCCCCTTCCCACCCCGACTTTCCAATATCTTCTGCTATTAGACAATGCTCTTTGCCTAACCACAAACAGTAAATCGGCACCAGCTCCTGGGCCAGTGCTTTATACAGAGAGCCGGGAAGACCGCGTTCACCACACACAGGTACTCTCATGGGAACTTTTACAACAATGCATCAGCAGACCTATTACTTCGGGCCACTCAGGTCTCCATGAGAAAGGCTGGGAGCAGCGGTTAAGGCAACCTACATCCCTCCACGCAGAGGTACAAGTGGCAGCAAGGACATGGCCCATAAGTGCTGGGGTGAAGGGTGACCATGCTGTGGGCAGCCAACTCGGCGAAGGGAAGAGGGTGGCCAGGATGCCCCACGCCGTGAGTGGTGGCCATTGGTGCTAACCTGCACAGCGTTGCAAGGACAAAACCCACCACTAGCACCAGCTGAGCCACTTCACTGCTGGCAAGTGCCATGAACCATTCCCATGTGGACAAAGCTGATGCTCAGTAAGGGAGCAACCAAGGGAGGTGCTCTGCAGAGCGGCCAGCCGAAGCCCACGAGGCTCCTGGGCTCCAAAAACCAGCCTCAAATCTACCTTCCAAACCTGCAGGGATCCTCTCAGGCTGGGCATGGGGCACCTCTGCAAATGTTGGGGTCATGCAGGGTCATAAGGTTACAAGATAGGAAGAAGCATGATGTGGGGAGGCTGAAGAGCTCTGGATGGGATCCCTCAAGAAGGCTGTCTGAATTAGCGGGGTGGCTAACTAACATCCTCCATCTGCAGAGGTGGCAAACAACCTCCGTGGGGTCAATGTTTCTGTGCTGATCTCCCCATGCAAACAGCTGTTTGAGACACTGATGACGAAGTACTTGAGTTGCCTACTTAAAATTAGGTGGACTGACCCAAAGCCATTAAAAATCTCCTCTCTAGGTGCTCTGCAGCTGGCTTGAATAGGAGGAATGGTGATAAACAGGGATATTTACAGTGCATTGACCACTTCTCACTGCAGTAGGTTAAATGAGGCTAAGAAGCTGAAAAATTAGATTAAGCAACTGGAGCATAATATCCCCATGGTGGGAGATGAAAGTGGAAAGAGACCATCACTGCTTGAGTCATCCTGGGACTGGCCATCAGGCCGGAAAGGGGGCTGCAACCTCACCTTCTGTGCAAGAGGAAGATGTTTGTTTGGAGAACATTTCATTAAAAAATAGAAACTATGTAACACAAAGAAATACTATTACTAAAAATTGCCAGGAATTGGCAGACCAGGCAATGCTTTTGTCAGCTTGTGACTTCTTCAGGAAGAGCTGAGGAAGGGGCTCAGCTAAGCCTTGCTCACTGTGCTGCTCCCTGTGCACACTTAGTGCAAGCAATGTGTGCTGGGCACAGGCGAGACCCTGGGACACGGCACTGGGCGTATCAGCCAGACATGCTGTGCAACCGCCCAGGCACTGTGTTCAATGTCTGCAGGGAGGTTTAAAGTAAACAGGGCATGGTTCGATTCTTATTTTCCCCTTCATTTCTGTGGTGTCTGCTCCCATCTTAAAAGTCCTTAAACATGACCCACTTTCAGATTCAGGGAGAGATGCAAATGGGGAGGACATGTTTCCTCTGTCAGGTGGGCTCAGAGCAACTCCAGGACAATGGGAAAAACGTTGCAATGTTTTACGGAAAGGCAAACTAAGGAATGAGAAAACAAAGCTTAGGATCTGCTTGCTGAAATTCATTGAAAAGGACATTATATTCCTTATGAATAAAGCCATAATTTACTTAGTGAAGTGGGGAAGCCAGTCAGCAGATATTAATCACCATTCTGCCATCCAGACTGGTGGAATTTGCTTGCACCTTAATCTGCATTTTTATCTCCAGCAGTATCAATTCACTGTACAGCAGAAACAAATGCATCTGAAATGCCATATTAGGCAAGATGAAGGCACACAAGCAGCTCTGGGGCTCAGTAGGGCAGAGCTGGCACACGTTGCATTCCCTGCATACATCTTCCATTGGAGGAACCTCAACAGAAAGCAGTTGTAAAATATTAACCCAGTCACTATCTGCAAGAGGTATTTTTGGGTGGTTCTAGCCAGAGACCTGATCTGAAAGTAAAGACATAAATTCTAATGTTTGAGAATAATTTAAAAGTCAGATGGTGAGAGTATCATTTGGACCAGTTGAGGATCTGGTCCTGTATGAACCAGAGCAGAGCTCGGAATGCCAGTCATAAAGTGGAAAAAACAAATGACAAAGCAGAAAGCAGTGCTTTGCAAGCTCTCGGGTGAGATGGCTTTGCTGCCACCAGGAATCAGGTGTCCTAGGCTTTTAAAAAAAATGAAACCTTTTTCCCTTTCCTCTTTGGGTATTCTGACAGCAAACCCCAATGCACCATAATGAAGAAAAGGTTTGTACCCTAGGATCACTTCACTCCTATATTTCTGATGTCCAGAGTCATGTGCTGTAGAATATGTGTGGCAGCACAGATAGGACTGCATGGATGGATGAAAGAAAACTGCCTGGCTGACAAAAGCTAGTTTCTGTGCCCAGTGTCCTGAGGCAAAGACACCCCAGCAAAGTAGACGCTGCACCTGAGCCTGTAGGCCACTGCTGGATTAAGGCGTAATAGGTATGATTGGCCTCCAAGGGATGAAACCCTGTGACTATGGGAAGGATCAGGTCCCTAATTAGCACTGCTGTCTTATTATTCATTAGGAAGCAGAGTGAATGCTATAATTCCCGTATCTTCCAGGGCTGTTCCTATCTGTGGGGACCACCAGCACAGCAGTGCAGGTAACCTTATCTACGGTAGTTTCAACCAAACTAACCTGGAAAACGATAGCAGTGAGGGCAGACACATCCCACACATAACAGCAGTGTCCATCTAGCAGTACGAAGCCACTCCTGCTCCAGCTATTGCTGCCCATATTACCCAGCTCAAAACAAGCACACCACAGCCATGCTGCAACCCCAAATTTGATTTCAGTGTGTACACGTATAACAGGGATTTAAACTGATATGTCTAAGTTAAGAGCACAGTTGTTGAGGAGTCCCTCTGCGTTCAAAGGGAGAAGAAGATATCAGAAGGAGACTCGGCCCCTCTAAAACCTGAGTGGTTCTTGCAGATCCAGGTCTAAGAGGGGTCACACAAAGACTAATCTAGGGAAAGCCTCTGTTAAAAATGGAGTTTGGATCAGAAGCATGTTTTGGAAGGCAGCTGCTGATCACCCCACTCGTCACACTGTTTCCACGCTGTGGAGCAGCAAACTGGTTTTCTTTCTGACGAGACTGGATGGGAGGGTGCATCCAGCTGCTGAGAGACACCGAGCCCAGGGGACCAAGCAACAGCTGGTCCGAAGCCACCCTCCCAGAAAGGACATGGCACAGGCACCAGCCTCTCAACTCCAGCTGGTTTAGTCTGCAGACTCCACTTGCTGATGTACAGCCATGCTCAACAGCTGCTCTACCAAGGTGCCCAGATTTGGTGAGACCAGGGCAGAGCCCAAGCAACTGGTAACACTATGCCACATCCAAATCACAAGGGAAGGAATTAAAGCTGCCATTTCCCAGATGAGAAGCTCCTCCAGATCCCACAGGAACTCTGCGGCAATGCCCAGGAAATGAAGACAGATTTAATAACAAGACCACCCTCCTTCAGGATATTGCTTAACTTGCATTCCTACCTTGAGGCTTGCTTATAACCATCTGTTGCTCTTTCTGCAAAATTATTAACCTCTTCCTCCAAAAGAAAAATTCTGCTGTAATACAGCATCTTTTTTTTTTTTTTTTGGCCCTGCTACTGCCTAATTCAGCTGATTTTTCCCTTTTACCCATTTCACAAGTCTCTTAAACACATACCATTGCCCATCTTTAATATTTTTTTGAAAGTACAAGCTTGCTGTGCTTGTTTCCACACAGTAGAAATGAGTCCTTCCTTGACAGTGGAGGCATCTGTGAAAATGACAGTAAGACAGTCTACTTACATAAATTTGCAGGGTGCTACTAAGTAAATGTAAATCAGCTAACCCGCAGCAGTGAAAACTTTAGTCAAGGTCGTTCAGCTACAGTTTAAGTCCTGTTACAAAAAACAGGGTGACATATCAGTCCAAAGAAATTTTAGCTCCTTTTAGCAGCTTAAAGATCTGCAGGGAGGGACAAGGCGAAGACAGCTTTCAGGGCACTCCTAGCTATGGTTTCTTCCTATTCCAAGGAACAGAATAAATTTTGAGTCACTTCTGTTTTTTGAATCCAAGTGTCTCATGGCAGAACTAGGATTTGCCTGTCAATATTATGCCTGGATTTGGGAGAGCGGGTGTCAAAAATGTAACAAATTAGATAGTGATGTGGCAAGAGGGAGACTTCCACTTCACTTACCATTTGAAGGACACCAAAATATGACATTACGTATCCAGACTCCACTGCTTCCAAGCCAAAGAAATCCATAGAGATAATGGAAAACATAATCAGGAACAAACCTAGAGGGAGGGTTAATGAAAAACATACATCAATATATTTTCACTGCATATAGATGCCCAGACCCTGCTCCCAATCACCCCCAGTATGAGTCAGTAGCTCTCCCTGGGGTTACCAGGACTGGATATAAACACAAGCAGAATCCTATTCAAAGTAAGTGTAATAATTTAATCTTTAAATGTGACTTTTTATCCCTCTTGCTTTCATCTTTAAAATAATGTGACTATGTAGGCTGTAGATTCAGCTGTTTATTATAAACTAGTAAATATTTGTATCACTGAAGCCAGACTAACCATTAAGGCAGCAAGAAAACATTTGTTCAGACAAGACTGTAACCAGAAAAATAATCTGATTGGATTCCTTGCCCCTTTTGCCTGACTTCAGATTTTCACCATGGGGAACGCTGCCTGGGAAACAACCCGGTGACATCAGACTAAATACAGCAGTTTCACTGCACACCTCAGCAGTGGTGTTGGTGGCACATGAAATCTCTGGCTCTCCTGGACTGATAGTGGTGACACATGCAGTTGGAAAAGTATGGACAGAAACAGCACAGGCTGGGTCTGCTTTTCCATTAAGGACATTTCTGGAAAGCATAACGGAAAATGCCCACTCACTTAATCTCACATAAAAGTACAATAGTGTGTGTTTCCCCCAAGCCAAACATACACAAGTACAGACATGCATACACATGTTCCCATCGTACACAAAGAGCTATCAAATTAAAAATATTATGACAAAACATTGCTCTCAAATAGCTGGTATGGGGTAGGAGGCTGCTGCCTCCCCTCGTGTCCTGTGCACCTGTGTGCCAAGACAGTAGGAAACTGGGGCTCTCTGCATGTGACCTTCCCCACAATATGTCAGTTGGAGATCATGGATCCTGCTGGGGAGAGGAGAAGAGAGTGGATGACCTTTAGGGGTCCTGTCCTTCCTCATAGGATCCTCTGAGGCACAAAGACTGCGTAAAGAGGGAGCTGCGGTCCTCTCTTTCCTGAAGAAAACAGAGCCCAGGAGGCAATGTGTGACGACTCAGAAGACAGCTTGTGGCCTGGCAAAGAGAGTCCCTAACCCCACAGCATGGGAAGGACTTGGTGGCATTTCCCGGAAGCATGAGGAGAGCTATCCCAAATCGCTGACTGAAATGCTGTGGAGGACTCGCACCCTAACAAATGAGCACAACTCCACCGCACCCAGCAGCCTGACGGCGCTGTTAGCAGTGGAGCTCCCACAGCAATGGGGACCTATCTCCAAGCACCCCAACCCTTTGCCTTGAGGAACCACCACCCTCCCACCCCAGGACCAGCCACAAAGCCTTCCTGAACCCCACCAGAGACACCTCTTCCCCCTTAATGGCGATAGCTGCACCCCAGCTGGCCACATGGTGTAGGGGGCGAGGGGTGGGGGGCAGGAAGGGTATCCTGCTCTGCTACTCTCTGGATATTTGGAGAAGGTGCTGGGGAGCTGGGGCTTATGAAGATTTATGGCTTCGCCACACCCCTCTGTGGGGAGCATCCCATCCTTATCCAGTTACTTTGAAATCGCTCTCAGCTCAAGCCAGCTTAAGGTAACATGCAAATAACGGTATTTACTAACAACATCCAAACCAGCAACAGAGTTGCACATGTTTATAAAAGGCACACGTGAAGAAATGAAAGATAAACCACACTTCGTTTCACTTGAAGGAAGATTAGATCGAAGTGGGCGCTTGCCCTTCATCCTGCTACTTTGCTGCAGGTACCACCTAGGAGGGGTCTCACCTTTCTACATACCTGACACGTCTTCCTGGTACCACACGCCAACTTCTACAGCTCCTCTCCCCTTTGAAGTCCCTCACCATGTTAAGGCATATTTGGATCTTTCTCCTCCAAACGAGCTGATTTCTTTCGGAGCAGGAGGATAGGCTATGCTCTTTAATTAGTGTTACGCATTGCACGGCTTCCATAGAGATGGAAGCCTCCTCTTCTTTAGAGGAGTGTCATCTCTCCCTGCCTGCATGGTCACTTAAAGCTGCTTGGACGAGGGACACCCCGCTACTCCCTCTGCTTCCAGCAACTAAGGGGGTCTCTCCCACTGGCAACACATTTCTTGGTGAAATCCACACATTAAGTCCTAGGTTGAACTCAAAAGATTTTCTGCTCATCTGAACATGCATAAGCATTTCTCACAAAGATCTCAGCAGGTCCCGTCTGGCTAGGCTGCAGGTTGGCTGTGGGCAGCCATGTGAGTATAATGTACCCCAGGGGAGGGCTCTTCTGGGAACACTGAAACCCCACACAGAAGCTGCTGGAATAAGCTTCAATCCACACTATGAGGCTCGTGTTTTGAACAGGAAAAAAAATGGAAAGTAGCAAAAAAAATCCTCAAAAACCTCGTCTTTTTCAGGGGTGGTCTCAATAAGGGCTGCACTCCTTAGAAAATGTGGTACCAGAGGGAAGAGTTACTAGGGTTATACAGCAGAAGGCAGGTAAATGGTTTGTAAGATTTGATAAAGACAAAGAAAAGCACCAAGGACACACAGGAGTACAAACTGTATTTTCAAAAAAAAAAAAGACATGACATTTCTAAAATCAGCCCATGGCTTTGGGAGGGCCAACTTAACAATCTTTACCGTAAGCCGCTGTGAAAATGCAAGTACAGCCTCTGGGAGCCTGTCTCAGCCCTCCTACACTGGATTGCAGACGCAATGGGATGCAGAGCCCCAGGGCCCAATGCAAAATCCTGCTCTGTGTGAAAGTCCCTTTAAAAATGGGATGTAGGTGCTAAAGCGATTAAAATCAGGTTTTCCAAAGGGATTAGGCAGCCAAAGATTCATACAAGCAGCTACTTATCAGTATTTTCAAGGCCCTGATGATTTCTGTTCTGTGAAAGGTATGTTTGACGTTTTTATCCTCACGGTTTCTTTCCTGTCTCTCATCTACCGCAATGCGATGAGACTCAATTTCCCAGGCCACTTGAGGATGTAATTTGGCCATGCTGGAGCAGTCTGCTGCCCATCCATCCCTTGGCAGCTACCCTCCCGCAAGAGGCACGGAGCCCATGTCTCTGCTTTTATGCAACACAGGGAGGAGGTTCCCAGCCCTGCAGCCCTCCTGGGGACACTCTTTCAGTCTCAAACAAGCTAATTTTAGAAAACAATGAGTTCCTCAAGGAACACAAGATTTTCTTCTGTGTATATCACAAACTTGTTTACAAAGTAAATAGAGAATGGTCTGTAATTTGGGTGATCTAATTAATTATACAGTTGCAGCCAGGAGATGAAAGGTAAATGAGCTCATGAGGAGCTGAGCCTCCAGCTGTGAGCCGCAGAGAAGTAGGCGATGGCCAAATCCCGTTTCAGCTGCTATTGTATGGTCAGTAACCTGAAGAGAGACCTGCAGAGAGAAGTGACCAGGATTGTGATCACCCCTCATAAGCGCTATATTTGTAGCAGGAGTGCCTCAGACAAACCCTTTCCTACTCTCACTGAAGTACTCCCAGACCTTTCAGTGACAAGACTGTCAGCCCATGGCCTGCCTCAGCTCTCGGCTTTGCTGTTTCCGTCCTCTTTGCCTAGAAGTTCCCTTGTAGTTTTGGGCAGGAGCTGTTTATTTTGGTTGGGTGCATTTTCTGCTGTGCAATGGCAAAAGAAGAATGTCTTCTGCAACAGGGAGGAATTTGCGTTTCCGCAGGGATGACTAAAACAAAGTGCATCTCACTGGGCCTTTGGAAAAAGGAGAGTGCACGGGAAATCACTGTGCGGATTGCATGGATGCGGTCTCGGGATGGCATTTTTAAACAGAGAAATGAACGCTACTTTAAGCTGAAAAACAAGCCAGAATCAGCAAAGAGAACCATCTTAAAACATCACTTGACTATCCCAGTCTGTGAAACGCTGTAATTTTATAAGCACATTCAAAAATCCAATTTTAAAAGTTGGTTGGTTTTTTTTTTTCCGGAAGAACCTAAAAAGTGCATTATTAGAGCAATCCACCAGTACATCAAGACCATATCCTGTCTCCAGTGGAGAGGTAGGACCAACTGGCATTACTGATCTCAGCCAAAGCCAACTACACACAAAAAGAAAAAAAGAAAAAAAAAACCAAACAGAGGTCCTTTGCTTCCCTGCATGCTATTCTACAGCTCCAGTCAGACTTGTTCCCCCAGAGCCTTAGCAAGGAATAACAGATGAACCTGGCCAAGCCCAGAAATGCCATCGCCTTCCGATTCAGCCACTCTCCACAGCCAAATCTACCTTCATTTGTAAACTGAATTTACAGTTTACAAATTAGAATTTAATTTGTAGATTATGTTTCACATTATTTAAACTTCAAGGGCTTCTCCAGACATGGATTAGAAAAAGACGCAAAGTATAAAAGCTAAGGTATCTTAAATCCTCTCTTTGGATCTTTGTTCAGGAGAGAATTACCTTAGTTTGTTCAGATGCATGATGTGCACGTATTTTGATGTGTACAAAATTCAGTCCTTGAAACTGTAATCAAGAGAAACTGCAGTTTTATGTTTGACTGTGAAAACAGCCATGTAGGCTCTCCATGTAGAACGGCAGAGAACCTCACCCTTTCCTTACGCCACCTCTAACAAGGCTGACATGCTGGCTTGTCTCTAGACAAGCTGAGGGGAAAGAAACTAGAGGGCAGGCAAAACTAAAGATTATTAAATCGTGACTGAGGACACGTACAGCCAGACAAATTGGGAGACATGGACTATGCCAGGATAGCAATTGACTCAAAGGGAGCAGGGAAACAGGCAGGTTTGGGATGGGTTTGAGGCAGCAGCAGGTTCCTACCACAATACAAAAAAATGAGCAGAATATATAAAGAAGAACAAGCACCGACTTACAAGACAAGAAACATGCTGCTGCTCCCCTGCGTGCAGCTGACAGAGCAGCCATGGCCTCTCATCCAGCAATGGTCTTCAGTTGTTAGGAAAAAGGTTAAGGTACACGTACCCCTTAAAATCATTAAGCAAATCAGGAAGGACCTCAGTGTTTCTGGCAGAGTACAAGTGATTTCTCCCTGCTCTGAAGAGGTTAAAGCCTAAACAGAAATGACAGACAAGAGGGAAAAACATTTACAGCCAGGGGGATGGAGTAGAAAGATTAAGTGATTTGCCAAAAGTCACAGAAGCAGCCTGTGACAAGAGGCCTATTTTACATTAAATCCCAGGGGTTTGACCCTATGTAGCTGAGAGCATTTGAAAGCACCCAGCACTGACTTAAGAGCTGAATGCTCACTGCTCTGTGATCAAATGCAACGTGCTTTCAGTAACTTGAGACAAGCCTGATCCACAGTGTATGTCATCGTATTTTAAATACATCAGCAATCATGGTTAATGGGTGAGATTTACCAATGGGGAGTCCAGCAAAGACCTTGATTATGAAAACTTCCATTACTCCTGGAAACTTCATCAAGTGTAGGATTTCTCTGATGCTAAACACGCTGCCAGACTGTGACGTGCCTACAGAAGACAACATATAGATTAATACTCTATTTATACAGGTTAGAGGCAGGAAGCAAGAAACTCGGAGACTGTCTGCTCAGGTTCACCACCACCTTTCCAAAAAGGCAGGTCTCCGCAGCTTTCTGCTGATGGCAGGAGGTTGGGAGCTGGTGCTGGCTTTGCATGAAGACGACCCCTGTGAGACTGCGGGATCACCTCCCATTCTGGGCCAACTATCCCTAGTGAGGGGCCCACATTCACGTCTTCTGAGATGCACAGCAAGCACTGAGCTGGTAGGCTGTGATTCTGCACGGCAGAGTGGTTGACAGGTAGGGAATAATACTCTTCCACAAGCACAGCTTAGGCATTAAAGTGCCAGCATTTCAAGATTGGCTCCTTTTTGCTCTTAAATGCAACCCCAAGTTCTTTAGCAGTCCTTACAGCATGCCAATCTACTGTCCCTATTCATGTGCTATTTATCAAACCCACTAAATACTTACCGTGCTCTGTCGCACGATGGTCTGACTTTGGTTTAGCCGGCAAAGGGATCCAAACCATTGCTATCATGGTATTTATGAGATTTCCCACCAGCCCAACATATGTAGGAACAAAAATGCTGCAAACAGAAAAAATACAGGTAAGTGGATAAATGTTATAAACAAGACATTTATACCTCTATCCTGCAAAGGCCTGGGCACTTGGATGAGGAACAATCCCTTTGAAGTTGCAGTGCAAAAGGCTATGGAAGAGCTCACATCCTTTCATGGAGGAAATTTCACTAAAAGGTGGCTATTACCGTCAAGATAGTTTATCATTTGTATTAGTAACAGGGTATAATACAATGCTTTGAAATGTGTGTCAAGGGAAAAGACCCCCTCTTTGTTTAATAAAGCTTAGAAATCTTGCCATGGAAAGCACAGCAACTGCTTGTTAGGATCCATCTAATCCCCAGTTTCATTCATTTAAGTATCATCTCACTCCTTGAAATTTCCCAGCAAAATCAGATGAAGTCAAGTGAAGAAAGTATCTGAGATGATTAGGGATGGTAGAACACAGCCCAGCCTACAAGTGGAACTGAAACCACCAGCAATACAATGCCATCTGAATAAGAGCCACTAAAAATAACAAACATGAATTACAAAACCTTCTGAGGAGATGAGTAAATAGCACTTTGATTGATGCACCTATGTTTCTCCAAAGGTGCCCCAAACCAAATCAACAACCCTTCAACTGGCTATCTGAGCCCCAAATGTTGCATCTTCAACAGAAGATAACATCCTTAGATACAGATACAGTTAACAGCAATTATTAACAATAGTTGCACGATAGTAAAAAGGAACAATTAGAACTTATCTAAAAAACCCAAACACAAACCACGGAAAAGTCAACAGAGTCAATAACAAGTCTTCAGTTATCACTGTCCTCTTAAAAGAGAAGATTAGGAAATTACTCCTCCTAGGCTTTAAGGGTATGTGGGAAGATTTCAGACTCTGAAGGGCTTTAACTCTGCCAAACACAGGTGGAGCAAAGTCCAGGGCTGGAAGACTGAAACTCAGGAGAGTCGAGATGAAAACAAAGGGAGAAGCATGTTTTGTTTTTAACAGTGAGAGCAATTATCCACTAAACCAGCTCATTAAAAATCTCCCCTGTCGTGGGAACCCTGTTAGTCGAAGGGTTTCGTAAAACATGCGCTTAAAACAACTGCAGGACGCAGGTTTGCAGTGGGAACGCTCGACAGAAACACCAGTGGCTGCTGTCACAGAGGGCACAGGGTAAATGACCATCGTGGTGTCTTGGGGGCATTGAAAGTTGGACACCTTGGACTTCAGTCAAGTGATGCCTGGATTTCCACAGAGAAGGCATCGGGGCCGTGCAGGTCCACGCAGACTGGGAGGCGACTGCACCATCCCTGCATCTCCAGCAACCTGTGCTGCCAAAACAAGACGCGAAGTGAGCTGCAAGCTGCCAACCGATGCTCCCTGTGAGCCTGCTGATAAAGCACTGCTTATTGCCTGGCTTTTTACTGCTGCTTTCCGTGTCGGACCACAGCATAGGTTTTTCATGGAATAACCAGCAGCACTAATTGTAAAAGCCTCAGGTTTCCTCTGTGCTAAACAAAGGTGTGGTCTGAATAATTTCTGGAGTATTATTAAAGTCCCAGAGCAAGACAGTCAAGGATTGAGATGCAAACAACCAAGAAAAGCATCAAAGAGCAAATATATATACACACATGTATTCCTGCTAATAGAAACAGCAAAAATCCCAGCTGAATATTTTAATTCTCATTATTATTAATAACAAGAAAGTCAGATAGTATCTTCCTGCAAATGGACTTAGTGCAGTAATTTAGACCTGCTGCCTTCCATCCGCCAAGCTGCTCCGCTAATTGCCCTGGATCACAAAATTAGTCATTTACTGGATCGTTATGTTTTATTTTTAGTGCTGCAGATTGCCACTTTTTGATGTAAAATTATCTGCCAAACGGTTCCCAAACTACTGAAATCAACTATGTGGACCCAAATTTTTATCAAAGAAATTCGGAGTCTCTACTTTGCATTGCAACATGAAGTAAATGTACTAACAAAATAGAAAGTATATAATAAGCAAAATAAGTAGCTGCAGCTGGCTTAATGTTGTGTTTTGGTTTTGTTGTTGGGGAGGTGGAGGGGATTTCTATATTATTTCTATATTATTTCTATATTTTAAGCTTTTATTCTGATATAGGAAAAAACACATTAAAAATTTTTCATTGGATGGAAGAGCTTCCTTTCCAGTCTTAATTCTTCATGATGTTTTCCAGAATCCCACATGCCAATGTAAATATGTTTTTCTCTTCAGATCCAAGAAGAATTATAGCAAACAATGAGGTAAGGATCCCCCTATTAAAACTAGTAAGCAAACAACACACTACTTCACTGCAAATACATGACTGATAATTCATTGCTGTGAAAGGAAGAGGAGAAACTTGACATTTTACATATTTGGGAAAACCTGGGCTTGCTGTAATGGATTCATGGTATTTTGTATGGCTGGTCTCTGAAGTCAGAGAAATCCAATAAAATATGGAGCTCAAAATCATGTTTCTCAGACAAGCCTGAGGCATTCAAAATAATCTGAAAATCCCTTTTCTTAACCACAGCTTCCTGTAAGTGCTTCATCTTTTTCAACATATTAAGCATTATCATTCCTTGAAAGAAAGGTGATGAAGGTACACCCTTGGGTTAGCTGATGCACTATCTCATCCTTTGCAAGAGATGAACTCTGGAATTGGAGATAATGTATCTGTGTCCAGGAAACCACCTCTTGCATTTATTTCTTTGCTCGTTTAAGAAGGATGAAGTGAAGCAAAGGGTCATAAAAAGGCCATATTGACAAGGCAGGTCATTTTTTTTTTCCTGATGTATCTTCATTTCCTTTTTTTTTTTTTATGTTTCCATTACAACCCATGAATTACGCATATTGACACCTCCTGTGCCACCCCTCTGGTACAGCATCAGTGGGACACATCCTCCCACTCCTACAGTGAAAGACAACTGTTTTACAAAGCAGCAGCACAGGGCAGTTTCCTGACACATCATCATCTCTGAACACCCCCTGTGAGGATTGCTCTGGGACTTGGGTAGGTGAGGGACTGCACACCTTGTCTTTTCCTGTTATACGAAGACACACAAATCTTTACACTGTCATGTAAAGGGACAGAAGTGCTAAGACCAGTGCGCATGCTAAATCATTATTTCTGGCAGCCGGGAATACAAACACCAGCGGGTTGAGCTGACGGTATTCTTGCAATAATGCTGACTGGAGACTAGAGGCTAATGCATCTGCTGGGGAAAGTGGTGAAGTTGCCAGGTCCTCTGCTAGAATGTCACTGGCACTGGGGGAAACTCTGCCTTTGGATGGTGCTGGGAGGGGAGCTGCAGCCCTGCAGAGGTGGGGTGGTTTGCAGGAGTCCAGCAAGCAGCAGGAGGGCAGGGAAGGGTCTGCACCCCACAACAGCCTCGAGGAACAGTGCTTTGGCAAGGGGTACAGTGACGCTATTGCCACCAGCAGAGAAAATAGCCAGGGGTTAGCACTGGGAATACCTCTGCTGTGCTCACTGGACCTTTTTCTGCATGCTAAGCAAGTAGAGGAGCCAAGGCTAAGCTGTTGCTTTTATTTCTTACCAGTCTGATGAGAAGCAAGTGGTACAAACCAGAACAGCTAAGCTAAAGGTGAGACATCCGGACCCCTCAGTGGAACCAAGGGCTGGGGGTAAGAACAATCACTGGGTTTGCAGCTCCTGCTGCGCAAGTCTTGGCTCACAGGCAGTTGTCTATGTTTTGGTTTTGTTTTTTTTTTTTTAATTTAAGCACGAAATTTCATCTTTCCTGATATCAGTGGGAGTCCTGCATTCAATTTTGCCTGTTTGGCTTATCAGAGGGAGGTTTTGCCAGGAAGCGATACAGTGGCACTATTAAGACAAATGAGGCACATTAAGCAGGTTGCTCCCATGGGACCTTTTCCCACCCTCTTCCCCTTCCTGCCCTTCATCTCATTCCTCCTGGCTGAACGCAAACCAGCCATGTGGAGCCAGAGCAAGCTCTGCCAAAACCAGCAGCAGATTTCCTAAGCAGGGTGGAAGAACAAAGGACACAGACAGGACTAATTCAATTAAATTAAAGGGAGTAAAAGGGTGCAGCAGCTTTGGCAGCTGAGATCATTGTGTGGCCTCTTCCAGCTTCTTGCTGATTAATAGAGGTTAAGAGTCTTTACCATCCTGGGCTTTATGGTAAAAATAACTTGGGTAATTTTATCTGCGTACTTCAGCATGTTACTTATCATTCCTTTGCTTCTCTTGAATCTGGAGAGAAAGTCCCTTGATGACTTCTGCCAGCAGCCTTCCTTGCTATTTCCTGGGCTTTTCTGCTCGCAAAGCTCCTCTCAGGCTGTCTGTCATCTAATAACACAGCTGCCCACTCTTCTTTGTATGTTTTCAGCCTTGCATGAAAGCGAGGAACAAAATGCATCGTCCTGTCCTGATTGGGACTGATGTGCCCCAAGGTGCTGCTGCCAGGAGGGCACAGGTCAATTGTCTGCAGAGAACAAACAGCTGAAATTGGAGGAGGACTAGTTTTTGCTAGTTTTTGCCAAAAGGAGCAGCCTCAGCTTGCCCTGACCTAAGGCTTTCAGAGAAATAAGAAGAAAACATGAACAGAGGGACCTGGAGGCCAGGAGTCTGTAACATTAGCCAAACGCCGCTTAACAACATAACAAAAGCCTCTTCTTTTCATTTTCCTGAGCCAATTAGGCAAGTGTGGTGGATGCATTAAAAACATTCATTGAAAGAGTTTAAAAGGGTTTCAAAAATCAGGATGGTGAGCCTAGGGCACACTTGCCATGGGACTGATGGTGTGGCCAGGAACAAGGCTCACTTGGTAGCCTGTGGCCATGGATAAGGGGCACACGGCTGACAGCTAAGATTGCCCATCTGGAAACTCCATCCTTAATGCTGGTGAGAAAGCAGAATTGATGATGAAACCATTAATAGTAATGTCATGGTAAACAGATTAAACCTAAAGAAAATATTAGTATTCAAAGCCAGTTGGAGAAGGGTTGCATTTCTTCCTGCTTAATGCTTAACCAGCCTTTGGTTTGACTTGCAGGTAACTGTAAATCCCAAAGTGCACCACGCTTCCCACACGAGGCAAAGCGAGGATGAGCTCTACGTTACTTCACAACTGTCTCCCATCAGGGTCTGTTAGTATGAGGAAACAAGTCCAACCCGGGTTCAGCTTCTGAATCAAGATGTGCTGCAATAACACAGGTTATTGCAAGGGCTCCCAGAGGGTCCCCAAATCCTGGAAGTGATCTTTCACGGCTCTGCTTTATGTGTCACATCCCCCTGCTGTCAGAGGTGGCACACATGAAGTATCAGAAAAATCTGGCAAAGTCTACAGCTAGTGCAGCTTTTAGAATGCAGGGCCTGGCCAAACAAGTATGGTTGGGTGTATATACATACATATATACGTACAAAGCTGAGCAGAGCATTTCCCATTAGCTTTGAATCAATGCTTTCAGCAAAACTTCAATGAAAAACTCGATCCCACAAAGGCGTGCACACGAGCAGGAGAAGCCACTGAGCAGGCACTTGCAGGCAGGTAATATTTTCAGCTCACAGATGAGGGCATCTGAACAGAATCCCTGCTGGTACCTGCCAGCTACAGCCCCCAGGCAGTGCTGAGGAGGGATGAGTGCCAGAGCCTCCTGCTTCCACCAAGGAAGGCCACAACAAACCAATACGGGATACAGTTTTGGGCTCCATCCCAAATTCCAGTCCTTGCTCTGACCTTGCTGGGCTGTGATTCCCATCTTTGGTTTCCTGCTTGAAAAGGCTGGGACTGACCCATGAAGGTATCTAGGGGCTCCTGCCAGCTGGGAGGCTGCGTTCAGGCTGTGTGTGCTGCAAGATCGTATCAATCACTTTCTGATTAGCATTCCAGCCACAGAGCCCTGCTCTGCAAAGCCCAGGAGAAAAATGCATGTGTGTAATTGCACAATTAAATGTTGCATCAATACAGCGATTCTTTCAAGGAGGAAGCACTTCCCAATGATTCCCTGAGGATTAAAGGATCAATGTGTATTTCGGCAGTGAATGGGATTGTGTTTGTTTTCTTTCTCTTTTTCTTAATAAAGTCAAAGTTGAACATGGAGAGAGCATAAATTGTTTTTTAATGACTCACTCCTACTTCAAAACAGCACCACATAAAGCCAGCATTCATAGCCAGCCCAGATTCCTTAAAGAGGTCTGAAAGGACTCTCAAAATATTTCTTTGATTGCAGTCCGGCCACACTATCCACTTATTCACTCACGCCCTTGGAGGGACAGCTATGGGTGAAAAACAGCCGGTGAGTTAAAAAGAAAATAAAAGCAAAAAACTAATGTGAAAAAAAAAAGTTCAGGTGAAACCATGACACCGAACCATGCTCTCCAGTAAACAGCTTTGGGTCTGTAAGAAAGTGAGCAGTGGCCACCATGTTCCTGACGACTTAGCGGTACATAAACTCTGTGCATAACTTATTGTAAATTAGTGATGGTTTCATTCAAGGAACTTTGTTTAACTGCCTTGACAATGCTTGCTGAATGTATTTCATCTTTCACCCATCATGGTCTGGTCTATGTTGTTGAGATTCCTCCTAAAGACCAAAAAAAAGGCAAGCACAAGATTTCACCAAAGCTTCTTAAAGAAGCAAAGCCACAAAAGCAAATGGTGTGTGAAGCAAACAGCACAGGTTAATGCTAGCTGAAGGAGCATGAAATCCCACGCGGGAATAAATGCAGCCTCCAAGGGACATATTTCAGAGAAAGATGCGCTTTTGCACTTGCTTACTTGTGGTCAGGTAGAAAGTACTTCACAAAAGGTAGGAAAAATCGCCTGGGATAAATCACCCATATTTCACTCAGTGGGACTCCTTGGTTGCAGTTTCCGCATTATTTCACTGGGAGCCTGGGATTTCTCTAGAGACAGAATGTAAAACCTGAGCAGATACCCACCTCCACCCATGCACAAGCAGGAAAAGGAGGGTGTTCGCTGGCCTAATGCAGCTGGAAACCATGACCAGGGTGTGCTTTCTGCCACATGTTTTAGATGAGGAGCAGCAGAAGTGGGCTGGTGCTGCTTTGGAGAGAGCAGGAGGCTCTTTTTCATTCTGGTGAACCTGACATCATTGCAGGCTGTCCAAGGAGCTGGTGAGACTTTGCATCCGCACCCTCTGCATAGCCCCTCACAGGGTGAGAATGAGTCACTCACAGACAAGTGCTCATTCAACTGCCTATTTCTAGTGGCAGCCACATCTGGAAAATTTGGGTGGTGGGAAAGGAAAAAAAGATGAAAGTATGGTCATCCTGCATCACCCATTTCCGTCAGAACTGAGCGAGGGAGGGATGCTGAAGATTGGCACTGGTGCGTTAGCAGGGCAAAGAGCCAGGAGCAGCAACAGCAGAAGCATGTCAGAGTTACTGTGTGCTGGGGGCACCAGGCTGGGGACAGAGCCAGGAGTTCACAGCCATCCCCAAAGTCATCAGAGTCACCTGTGGCTTAACTTCCCTTAAAGGACATTTGCTTCTGTGTGTGTCACTAGCCCGGCACAAGGAGGGTTGCTGGTGGAACCTGACACTCAACCTTGCAGAAAAAAAAACCACTGTAGGTCAGTGCGGGGCATTAAATAAAAGCACTTGGGCTTCTTCCACAGGGAAAATCCTTCTTTGGTAGAGCTCCCTATGTAAGCGGTGCTCTGTGTGAATGGATAAGGCTGGCTGCCCATCAGAGCCTCCGCAGCAACAAAGCCATCTGTCCCCGTGAGCGCCTGCTGCAGAGAAAATCCCAGCAATGAAAAGCATCTTGAACTAACTGGCCCCTGCCACAGTCCCAGCTCAAGCACGGCAGATCATGCTGCCGGGGCGTGAAGGGGATGCTAATTCCCAGGCAGCTGGAGCAGCCTGCCTGCGCCAGTCCGTCCTGCTGCCTGATCCAACACAGCACTCTTCGGAGGAACCCGGCTAATTGCCGGAAGAGGCATATCAGTTACGCTTCAATAAGACGTGGGTGGATTTGCATGCTTTGCCCATAATCCACTACTAATTTTGAGTGTCATTTATTTTTGTGTGCTCTCTTCTAGTTAAACACCGTATTTCAAAATACTGCACTTCGCTAAATCAAAGTTTATGCTTGTATATGTGATTATTGCTTTTCCCTATTGCATGGCATAGACAATCCCACTAGCATCTTGGGGCACCGAACACCTGTGCATTTACATGCATTTATAACAAATGGGAGAATAAGCTGCACTCCCCAAAAGATTTTAGCCAGCTGGCTGGCTAAGGCATCGCTTGCCTCACACTCTGCATTATCACTCTGTACGTCTAGAAATGGAGGAGTCTAGACAAGGATCAGGTCTGAACTGCACTCCCTGAATGGGGCTTGCAACATCTGGCTTTGATCCCAGCGGCACTAATACTGGATGAGCTGGGCAGGTCAAGATAGGCATCAGAAAGTAGGTGTAAGAGGTCAGTCCTCGCAACAGAGGCATCCCACGGGTGAGACTGGGACATGTGGTGTTTAATCTATCTGTGAATGATCTGCAGCAGCACTGAGGTAAGAAAGTTTGCCGAGGATACACAATTAAAAGAGTACTGGGGAAAAGAGCAGTCAGTGGGGAATTGCATACAGCCCTTACAGGGCTGAGGGGTTGCTCAATAACATGGCAGATGAAAATCAATGCAGATTAAATTTGAAGTGATGCATGCAGGGAAAACAAATCTTAAATTCATAACGAAATTATGGTTTCTGAACTGCTTATTATCACTCAGGAGTGAGACCTTTGGACTATCATAAACTATTCAACAAAACCATTGGCTCAGTGCTCAGCTAATCGAACATTAGGGATTGCCATGAAAGAAATAGCACGTGAACAGAGAACCTCATTAGACCACTGTTGACGCTCGTGGCTCACCAGCACTTTGAACAGTGCATGCAGTCCTGGTTCACTCCTCTCAGAAAGGAGTGGGACAGGCTCAGAGGATGGCAACGAGGACAATTAATGCTGACCGGCTTTACGCCTGAGGAGGCTGAGAGTCTTTACTCCAGGAAGGAGATGCCCAAGTGACATCTAATAAAGGTCCACAAGTTTGTGAGGGACTTGGAGCAGGGGTTTAAGAAGTGGCTTACACGGTCATTTCCACCACAATAACTGGGAAGCACCAAACAAAGCTGTTGCAGACTGGTTCAAAACAAAGAGAAAGGCCTAATTCTCAGTAGAACATGTAGAAGGTTGGTGGAGTTTGTTTTTACTGGTGGTGTGGAAGCAAAAGGTTTAGATAGGTACAAGGAGACTGTACAAGCAGTTGGAAGAATGATCCACTGAAGGTTACTAAAGAGTCACAAACCACATTTATTCATGTCAGGAAATCCCCTGAGCTGAAAATAGTTGGGGGCTGCAAAAGTAATCAGTGAAGTATTATGCAAGTTTGTCCCACTCTTTCTCTTCCCTAGGCTTCTTAGTGTGATTTTTATTGGAGAAAGGATACCAGATACACGTTGAGACACAAGTGCAATTTCCTCCTCTGCAGCAGGAAACAAAACAGTGTCTTCCACCACCATCTCACAAACCAGACAGGCTCATTTTTGCTCATTTCCTGGAAAATGCTGCGCTTTTTTTCCTACAATCCTTAAACATTCCAGATAACAAATAAGAATAACCACTTTGCACTTGGGACACTCAGTTGGGAAAGGGTAATGCTACATTTCCATCCAAGTAATGTTTATGTATCTTACCAAGCAACTGTTTAATATAACACAAAGATGCAACTCCTCCCAACTCTTAAACATGGATTTTCCCCAGGTTTTTTCTTGGATACTCCAACCATACAAAGTAATAATCGTTTTTTTGGGTCCCTCCCACCTTCTTCTTCATGGCGGAGGTTTATTCCTTAATGGGTGGCAAAGCCTTTAAGTATTTTTTTTTTTTTTAAGTAGGCAATAAAAACTGATCTTCCAAGCTCAAAATGCGGTAAATTATTAAAATGCTCAGTTTGGGTGTGTCGCTGGGTAAGGACCCCCACGCACAGACTGGTTAGAAGGTGAGCAGGGCTTGCTAGACTACCCGGTGACTCATCACCAAACGCATCATTAATCATATGTTACAGCATGTCTGGCTTCATAGAGTACTGTAGGTGGTGTGAAATAATCTTTGAATGAGTTCAAGCTTTTTCCAGCTTTTATGAGATTACAACGGTTCAGATTCCACAAGACTCAGCTGGGCAGGAAACTGTTGAGGATTTGCTATAGTAACCTGGGCTACACTCCTGGCACATCAGGCCTCGGCTCACAGCAGTGGCTTTAGGACATCGACAAGTCTGGCATCAGCTGGAGTTGTTACCTCTTACTGATCGTGATGCACTCATTTATTCGGAGATGGCTCAAAGCAACATGTGGGCAGAGCTGAATTTTGCTGCCCAAGGATGAGGGGTGGGGTCCGGGTAGATCCTGCCAGGGGAAGGGGTAGGATTTGGCTGGGAAAGAAAGCACAAAGAGAGCTCTGGCGAGCCAGGACCACTGCCTTTGCTGGCACTAAGGAGACATGTGGCGACTGCTGCTTCCAGGAGGACCTCTCCCACCTTCCAAAACCAGCCACGGACACCAGATGCTCTGGTTTCTTCAATAAGCATACCTCCTTGCCACTCTGGCACGGGCAAGTAGAAAACAAGACTGTGGGCACTACCTATTTTGCCAATGCTTGGAGAAGTCCCAGCATCAGCACACCAAAGGACTTGAGCTTCTTTCTCTGCCAGTCCCTTTTTGCAATCAGGGCACTGGTGAGGGTACTGCAATGATCCCAGAGAGAGTCTTTGTGTCATGCAAAAGTAAAGTCTCCCTCCATACCCCACACTCAAAGGCTAAGGAGGTAAATAGCGAAGTCATTGACCAGCCAACTCTGAAACTTAAATTTCATCTCTTACCAGGACCGTATCCACATGAATGACATTTTTAAGCTACGTAATCCCTGGCCAAACAAGTTAGTTCTTCACCTTGAGGTAGGTAACTGTAAATGCAGCATACTACCAGAGGTACGGCACAGGCTCATCTTGCCTTGGAACCAGTAGTGGCAGCCAACACCTCCTACCTCGAGGTGTGAAAAATCTTGCCGTGCTACATCAAAGGCTCCAGTGCCTTTTGTCTAATAAGACCTTCTAATAAAATAGGATACATTAGGGCTAATTTTGTATGTAAAGCAATATTGGAACACTAACACCCAAAAGTCACAACTAAAACACTTCACACACCAGGTGGAAGACTTCCCAGCAACCTGCTGCAACCTCTTTGGTCGCACAACAGGGCCCTTGAAAACAACCCTTTCTCCAGCAAAGACAGAGCCTGAGGGCTGTGGTGCAGCTGATTTGATTTCATGAAGAGTTTGTCCCAAAAAGGAGGCATCTGCATGAGAAGAGTGAGTCACTCCATTTCAATAGTGGGCAAAAGAATTAATTAAAGGTGCACAGTTTGCTTGCTTGGGCAGGCTTCGTGTGCTCAAACCAGGAGTGGTCTCACTGTTACTATATTTACTGAACTCCCACAATTAAGTATTTTGTTCCCCTCACCCCATAATGACAATGGTTTCTTCATGTAAAATATATTCAGAAAGGAGGTTGCTCTGCGTTTCATATTTGCAAATTGTAGTATTCTCCTCTTCACTGGCTGTAGGACAAATGCTAGCCAAGGAACAGCAAAGAAACTTCATGCTGAATGATGCATTTTCAACTATGTTGTTTAGCATAGTAGAATCATTTATTTGGGCTAAAAAGGACATTCAATACTAACTGAAGCTGCTTGCACTTTCTGGAGCAATGAGTTGAAAACAGATCTAATGTACTTCATACTAGTCAAATATAACTGTCTTCTATGCATCTTGCATAATTCTGTGGATTCCAGCATTGCCAAAGCCCTGAACAAGAACATCCTTTACCTGCAGACCTGGTGCAGCAGTTGCACTTTGAGCTCTGCCTAACACGCCTTTGCTCTCAGTTGGAGGCGCTTCATTCGTTCTCCACGCCACGTTTCATCTTGGCCCCGCTACTGAGACCACCTACAGGGCTGCCAGTTAGTATCAGCTGCATTACACTGAACTGGTATTTACAGAAGCGCTTGGTGGGAACCACATCTTAGGCAGCCTCACGGGCAGCCTCTCCACCCAGCCACACACTTATAGCAGAAGCCTGCTCCTTTCACCATCAGATGACAGCAACCGCAAGCTACCTGATGGACTCGCACGGAAAACTGCGAGCAGTGTTTACTGTATTTTTAGTTGGGTTTAGTTGCAAATTAGCAGCTGGAAACAAGGAGGGGTGAGCAGTGTGTGAGCAGCCAGCTGTTTGTAGAGGAGTTTGGAAACCTCCGATTGTCCATTTCTGCGGCTCCGATGTGCGCCTGCTGCGCGCCTGGGGTTTGCTGTACCTAGAAGACTTACATTTCAAGACATCTGGTGTTGCAAGAGACAGGCCATCTTGCATCTTAGGGAACACCTGTATTGTACAAGGGTAGATAGGGAACAAGGATAGATGCTACAACTAGGTAACTCAAGGCAGCAACGGGCCATGTTCTTTAGTGGCCGGCAGCGACAATGATTTTAGACTGGTGCTTGTGATATCTCGGAGCCTTGCAGAAGCTGGCTGCTTTCAGTGCAACAAATGCATCTGTATAAACAGACAAACTGGTTGATGAGGAAATTAATTACCCTTTGAGGTGACTAGTGGGTTGGATTTTTTCTTTTCAGTGCACAATGAAAAAGAACTGTGTGTTTTCGTTCCACTTCAACTTTATTTTCAACAGGGGAAAAATATGAAACAAAGCACTGCAAAGCCTGTTGGACATACATCTGTACAGCACCAGGTAAATACTGAGGTGTTCAAAGTTCAAGGATCTCCAGGTCTGGATTTACATCCGTCCTCGTAACAGTCCTTACATAAACTTTTCCTTTCTTATATACAGAGACAGACCTGATAGCAGCAGCTGAAAAACTCACACTTTAAATTTCATAACTTATCTTCATAGCATCCCCACATGGGTGAGGGTGGTGCAAACACCCCCGTATGTACTCACAGGGAAATGAAGCACAGAAAACCTCAGCGCCCCAGGTAAGGTCCCATAAAGATGATGGTGGAAAAAAAGCCTTAAAAATCATGTTAAAATCATGCCAGTTTAGTGCTCAGACCAGTGGACCACACTTTTCTTTTCCTCTTTTCTTTCTTTTTCCCTGGATCCCCCCAAAAGCCTTTTCTGCTGTCCTTGGCACAACACTGATGCAACAGGAACCCACAACTCGCTACTGCTTGCAGCACCCTGACGATACAACACTGGCACTGCATATTACAACACCACTGATGGGAGAAGCACACTTATGTAGATTTCGGAAGTGTGTGACATCCCTATTACTGTTTCAATAATTCCTTCCAAGGAGCTTTGCCATCACACGCTGGTGTCGATTGGGCCAGCTCCATGGGAACCAGGCGCCCCAGAAACAGGCTTTGCCCCGGGGACACATCCTGGAGCCCTGACTCAATTAAAGCATAAATTTGAGTCAGTGGAAACTCGTCTGAGGAAGAACTGAGTAAAAACCACAGGGTCAAATTGGATCCTGAGGAATTAGTGAGAAATTCTTGCAAACCCAGCTCCACTGCAGGCATCATGGAAAAGGGGTTGGAAAAGATCAACCGGGGTCATCACAGGAAAGATGCAAAGACAGTAAGAGCTGAAAAGGGTTTACAGGATCAGGCCCAACATCAGCAGTGTAGATACAATGGCTGCCAAAACCCACCAATATGCTGGCACCCAGTAAGAAGAGGCCAGCCATAGAATAGTGATATGGATTAGCAGCAGGAAAGGACTTGAAATTCATTTTTTAGTAAGTCATCAGGTAGTAGCAGTTGAGAGAAAAGGATGGTATGGGTTCAGTACCAACACCTGTATCTTTAATCCCTGCTTCAGATCAAGGCTAGTAGTTAAATTAGCCTCAGACAAAGGCAATTTTTTACTAAATGACACAAACCAACCACAATTTATTGTATTTACCGATATAGCAAACAAACCCTGTACTTCAACTACACTTATAATGAGATTTCCTAAAAGCAAAACACCAAGGCATTTGAAAGCTTTAGGGCTGTTCTTTTTGGGTTGCTTTAAGTCTGCTTAATATTTGCCTTTAATTTCTTCCACAGATTTACTTCTTGTAAAAACCAAACATGACCAAAGAGGAGAAAAGAGTACTGAAGATCACTAAACATGTGGAAAAAAATATCCCAGAGGGAACATGAAAGCCATCTTGCCTGAGACTCCCTCTGCACTTACTCCATAGGCATGAACAGTAAGAGACTGATGTTCTGGTGACAAACACAAATAAAGTGGCAAACCCTGGTCTTTGCTGGCATCAAAGGAAACCGCACATCCAGCCATCCACAGATGGTTTAGCTAAGAGCATATTAGCCCCTAGGCTAGCCAAGACTTTATTGGTTGGAAAATCCCAATCATGAATGCTAGCTGCAAGGGAGGGAAAAAAAAGAAAAGCACACCACATCAACCCACAACGAAACAGGGAAAGACTGGGCAGGACAAGCCTGAACATGTTCAGTTTGTCCTTCCTATGTTACAATTATATCCTCGTTCCTCAGAACAAAAGGCAGTTCAAAGAGATAATAAACCCCTTTTTAGTCTTAGCTTTGCAGGAACTGTCACTGAAACGGAACTGAAGTGGTTCCCAGAGATAAGACAACAAAAGAAATTAAACCCTTCCTTATAGCTACCCTTTGGTAAATATCAGCAGAGAAATAGAGGTACTGCTTCAGATATAACTATGGCATTCATCTGAGGAAACAGGACTGACTTTAGTAGTTTCAAACTGAGATGAATATAGTACACTACTTCTCAAAGTCTGCAGCTGCTTCCTTCCTTTGCGTTGCAGGAATATGAGCCTCTACAGCTCATGCTAACTACATTTTTGGGGGATATATACTAGTTTACTGTCAGGAAATGTGATTCACTTTTGGGGCACAAGTTAATAAATGTTCCAGTGTAGGTCCTAATAAATTTGGCCTGAAGCAGTGTAGCCCACAGAACATGTTTGGAGTGGACAAAGCATGAGGGACCAGTTAGAACAGCCACCAAATGGGGTTTCTACCACTTTTCTGTAACCCTCTCATTTGGGCCCAAAAGACATAGGCTAACAGAAGGTCTGTTTAGCACGACAAAGAAAAGCAATTGACCTGAAAGGCAGGGCATGAAGCATGGCGTGGGATGGACCTGGGAAGTGTCTGAGGGTGCATCCACCCCATCCTGTCTCCCTCCTAAAGAAAATCAAGCAAAAACTAAGGTGTGGGGCATAACGATACCACGGGGCAAAATTAAGTGGCAAGGGGAAAATAATTGGATTTGCAACTAAAATCATGAGACTTTAAACAGCCCTAGACAACAAAACATGTGACAGCTGCAATCCTAGACATGGATGGGACAGGCAGAAATAAAAGGCCCCATCCTCTATTACCAAACTGCCCAGAAACCATCAAGTACTTACGTTGAAAGGTTACTATAAACAACAGCTTTTTTTAAAATTAATTTTTAATCCACTTCACCATTACCTTTATAGAGTATGGAAATTGCCCTGCTCATCACCCCAGCTCTGGGGTCTCATTGCTGACATACATTTGTGTAACGGTAGCAAACGTCAGCCTGGCACAGGACAGACACCTTTTCTAACCATAACCAAGTTGCATGACAAATTAATTACCAAACTGGAAAGCCATAAATACTTCAGACTGACTCAGTTCGGGTGTGCTGGATTTTTTCCTGCCTTTCACTGCGTCAGGGAATTTCTTTCCACCCTACAGCCCTTCAGAAAGGGGCACATGGCTGAAGGCGTCAGTGGTCATGAATAATCAAGGAGGGACTTTTCCAGAACAAGGCAGTAATGTGGAAAAGTCTGTCTTCTGGGGTGACATTTGCATGACTGAGGGATGACATAATAAGTCTGCAAACAAAAAAGGCTTTATACCCCATGGCAGCTTTCAAGACCTCTCCATGCTCACTTGGTCCCTTCCTTCTGTGCAGAAGCATCACATTTTGGGGGCAGGAATTTAAGTCTCATCTGCACCGGGCCAATTGCCGTCTATAGCCGTGGGTTTATCTCATTGTTTCTGGCAAACGCAATCCCATGACCCATGTTAAAGATGCTATTTTATGGGGCAGGATGTTTTGCTGCAGTACTGAAGGGATTTATTTCTACTCTGCGATGAGGGACTAAGAGCCAAGCAGAGCCCAGGGAGACAAACCAGTTTGCATAGGAGGTCCATCAGTATACCGCTGGAGGCACATCCAAGAAGTAAGGCCAGTGCCTGGACACCAGCATACAGCAGCAGAGCAGAAAGAAAAGTTACAAACGGTATTGCCAGAGAGTGAGAAAGCAGCAGCATGCCAAGACCCACTCCCCACAAAAAAAGAAAAAAAAAAAAAATAAAGCCCCTGTTAGACACTTAGGAGCTGCTGAAAGAGCCGAATTGAAAAGGAACTGCTGAAGTGCAGCTAGAGGAGCTGTGTGCCAGGACGCATCCTTGTGAAGGCAGCCCAAGCACTGTGGGTACCATCAGGGCACCGAACTGGTGCTGGAAACCCAGCCAGGGTGTAAAAACATGATGTGGATGCTCAGATTGAGGCAGAACTAATGTTTCACTTCCAGCACGGGCAGTTTGCCGGATGTGGACCTCTGCTGAGAGTTAACTGAAATGCATTTGAAACTCTGGACAAAACCCTTTATTTTGCAGGTCATTTGTTTTCAAGGAGAGAGCTGAGCAGTGATCTAAGGAGTCAGAATCAGGTAGTTCAGACACCTGCAGAAAAGTGTCTGGGGACTTTCAGAGCTGTGAAGCAGGCGCTACAGGAATGATGGATGCTGGACCAAGCCCAGCCTCCCAAGCCTAAGGGGATTTGCTCATGCTGCCGGGAGCGAGGAAACTGTTTCTCACCAGCACAGGAAGTCAAGCGCTTGGCAACAAGGGAGGCAGCTCTCCCACAACTCTGGTTACGCAAACAGCTGCCTTCTGCTGGGTTTCAACATGCTTCGCTGCTCCAAAAATAATTTCCTGCTTGATTTGATACCATTAGCAGGAGCACAGAGTGCAGCACAAACCATCATGCTGCTTCACGCTGGATCCAGCTAGCCACTGGTTTCTAGCGAAAGCCCAGATTTCTTTTTTTGGCAGAGGGGCACAATTACAGAGGAGGAAAAGGTAAGTGGGTGATGGCGTAAGCCCTCTCCTCTTCCTCCACAAAGGGCTTTGACGCAAGCACCTGCCACCTTCATCCTTTTGGGCCTCTTTCCAGAGCTGAGATTTCCCAGCCCTTACAGCTCATAACGCTTATGGCATACAACCAACACTCAGCAGCCAAGCAGGAATCAACGCCAACATAAAGTTCAACAACGAAGTCACTGCATGTTGGGTGACTGGGAGCTGTGGCGGTCCCGGACAGAGTTGCTGAAGTTCCCCCGTGGCACAAGCAACAAAAAGCTAATATTATGCTTTTTTCGTTCCCCACTGGATGCCTTTGTGTCCCCTTTGGGGGCTTGTTGGAGTAATCTCAGTCCAGTCCAGTGCTTTGGGAACAGCAGCACTTTCTGTTCCTAGCTGGACTGGAATTTGGATAGCAAATTTTGCCCTAAGGTGCATCTGATTTCCTGTTCCCTATTCCCAGCCCAGGCATCTGCATGCCCCTTCCCAGAGGCCTTCACCAACAGTGCTTTGAAAACCTCAAGAAGTACAAAAAGTTAAAGATGCCAAGGCCCGGCACAGCAGCATCACACTCCACAGCCTGTGCACCACCAAAAGCACAGTACACCAACCCTCTCAACCCATGGCTTTACACAGAGGTTAGCTGCTGTCTTCCAGATGAAGTTCAAGTAATGTTCAGCAAAGAAATGAAGCAGCAAAGTAAAATTCAGTGTTGCTCAGTAAAACAACAGCTGCAAAGTGGGATTCAGAAGCTGATAGCATGACCACAAAAATCAGTGTATTTTAAGGCAGTACAGAGTGCACACTAGTGTGAAGGGGGACTCCCCAGCAAAGTCTGAAGATCTGTTTTATTGTTTGAGGAAGCTCTGTGGGGTTTTCCAGTACTACCTGGCTCAGAAGAAGAAATCCTTGACAGTATCAGCCAAGTGATTTTGTGCTGCCTTGCTCCTCCTTCTATACCTTCAAATCAAAGTTGTGCAATGGCACTCATTTATGCTTATATGTTTTAAGCCCAAGCACTCCACAAGGGACCATTTAATCTGATCTGCACAACAAAAGACTTACCAACCTTTTCTTTCCACAATCATTCTTTGAGCCACGAAACACGTTATGAAAGACACCCTTCAGCCGTGATTAGAAGAGTATAAGGGGTGATGAACCCACCACTGCTTTTGGGGAGTTTGGCCAGAAACTAATCTTGGAAGGTAAAGTCATGGAAAGAGAGGAAAGGTCCCATCAGCAGTCCTACACAGGACATAACTCCAGGATGACACCCACAGTTTTCATACACAAGGCAAAACATGCATCTAAGCTGACCCAGATGCCAGGTGGGGCCCATTTCTATCACCATCACAATAAAGTGAATAATCCTTTGGAGAAGGGGCCTTCTCAGTTGCTGGAGGACCTGAGCTGGGCAGGAGGACAGGACTGGTGGGAAGAGTGTGCAGACTGGTTTCCATGCTCAACTGACCCGTGTCTGCAGCTGCTGCTGCTCCCACAGCCTGAGGGAGCGCAGATAAGCAGCAGTTCAGCTTTTCCAGACACAGCACAATTCCTGTTTACAGCCTCTGGGCTAAACTTTTCAAAAGAAGGAGCTAGGTGCCTATTCTTGCAGGAAACCAGGTGTGTAAACAGTTCAATTAATATACCCAGCAAACTGTGCTCTAGCACAGCAAAGAGGGCTAGTGGAGACAAGCCAAGAGCACAGGAGCCGAGGAAGGAAAATACTTTTAAAGAATATACCTAATTATAGATGGGCCTCTGCCAGAAGTTTGTATTTGAACACCTGGAATAGCCCTGGGGAGCAGAATTGTAACCTGAACCCAGATCCACATTTTGTAACTCACTCTTCTCCCAAATGAACTAAAACCCAGCCCCAGACCCAACCATCACACAGTCTGAGCTGCAGGTCTCCAACAGCCAAAGCCTGCAGGTCTGGTTTTCTACTCTCACCTGGGTTTTGGCCAAGCCATTGCGCTTGGCTGCTGGTGCCCTCTGTCCCTCTCACTCCACACTGCCCAGCACCCCCCTGGGGGCCCACTCCACCCCACTCCAGAGCTAGATGTTGCTGCTCAGCCTTGGATCACTGACTCAAGGCGGAGATGCCCGTTTGGTGTCTGACAGCATGCCCCCATTTGCGCCAGCAGCCATGGCATCCCCAGCACTGTGACCAAGCACTGCCTTCTCCCTGCCCTCGCAGGCTACAGCTGCAGCTCCTGGCCAAAGCAAGAAGCACAAAGTGGCTCCAATCATGCCTGCAAGCCAAATATTGACAGCGACCATCAGTTTTGTGCCAAAGCTGCAGAGTCAGGGCTTGTTTTGAAGGGCACAGCCTCCATGGTGGGAAAGCCACCCACGCCCTTTATGAGTCTTTACAGAAGTGGCAGAGTCCCTTTTCTCCCTTACAGCTCTGTTCACTAGGACAGAAAACTAAATTTCACCCACACCTTACTGACTCTTTTGAATGTTGATTTTCTTTATAGCAGAATTACATTTTGCAAAGAAAGCTCAGCCCCATCCCTATAAAGCTGCCTTGTCACAGGCATGTCATGCATTTCAGACAGCTTGCAAGGCTGACTAAACATTTACTTTGGATGGTTCATTTCCAAAGTCCAGAAATAGATCCTCATCTCCAATAAAAGAGTGCCTGGGTGTGCCATCAGATGGCTTCATTCCCCCGTTACAGCATGCCATTTGCATTCCTGTGCTTTGCCCCTCACCGAGTTACACCACTGCCTGGTGCCGAGTTCACTGCCACGTCCCCCTCTCAGGGCAGACCTGCAGATAGGCAAGGACCTCTCTCCTAGCTGGCTTATTCTTGGTAGGTATTTGGCGGTCGTGTTTGCATCATCTGACCTTGGCCTCTGTTAAACTGAGATAGGTGACTAATGCACGTGGCTCTTGATTGCTTTCCCTCTCCCAGTGGGCACCTGGCCTCTCACCATCACAAACCGGCACAGATGGCGAAGGGCAAATGGGATTTGCTCGCACTGGATGCTGTAATAGTCAAGGCAGTGTTTGTGTTTTGGAAACTTTTCGAATAATTCAGCTCCATTGCTATTCAGAGCAGCTTTGCACCATGAATGTACTTCTCTGGCTATTGCAGACTCTTCCCTGCCATGGCTGAACCTCCATCCCCAAGAAATAAAACAATTGAAAAAATAATAATCATGCTTTATATGAAAGCAAAGGAAAAAAATTATGAATCCTTCAAGGGCCAAGAGACTGTCTGAAAAGTGCTTGCCACAGAGCACCCCAGCAAAATCAAAATGATGCAACTTTCGGTAGGGTGGACAGATTACAACTGGGCAATTAGACATCCCAGACTGTGTAATCGCATGCAATGAGAACATGCGTGGGTGGAGTGCGAGGTGTGAGCCTGGTGTCACCAGCCACAGGCTCCTTTGGTTACCCTAAAGGAGTTGTTCAACAAATAGTTTCAAAATTTATTTTCTAAACATCAATAGGTCCATGTAGAAGTAGGTCTCTTTCTGTCATGAACAGTGATTCCTGGAAAACTGGGAAACATCCAGGACTACACTAGAAAACATCAGCCAGCAGAATTGATCCATCATCTGTCTCGCATCCAACTGTATCTGTACAGTCAGAAGGGGGAGAGGAAGAAACCCATCTCACACAATACAGATAATCTGTTATAAAGCTTTATATCAGGAAGGGGCTTCTGTAGGAAGCATACTTAAACATCTGACGCATGAGTGTCCTCAGCTTTAATAACCATTACTTTCTTTCATCCCCCCTTTTTTTAAAGCATGAGAACAGCATCTAAGACTTTGGCCTCTTGTAAGCATTGCTCAGATGCTCCCCAGATGTTTTTTCTAAGGGGATTTCTAATTATCTGGGTTTTTAAAATAAATATCCTGCAGGAATCTTTTAGCTTTCTGGAGGTTTCCTTCCTTCCTCTACAAGTTTCTTTACCCAGAGCTCGATTTAAAACCAAACTCAAAGGAAACCCTTCCAATGACTTCAGTATGTCTCAGATCACATACCCTGGGGTAAAAGAGAAATGAATCAAATCCCATAAAAATAAAGATGGGGCAGATTTCAAAAGGATTCACAGTGAAGTTTTGTAAAGAAGTAATTAGTCCAAAAGTTTCAGCCTAGAATATCAGGGAATAACGGAACATTTAGCAATACTAAGAAAGTTAACACTGCATACAGACCAAAAAGAATTAGATGTATAATCCCCTCTCCACGAAGAAAAATAAAATTGAAGCAACAATTGCTGTAATAACAAGCAAACAAGAAACCCTCAGATGCTCAAAAATATTCAAAGTTTTCAGATTCTGAACTACCCTAAATGGACCAGATTCACAAAAGTGCTAAATGCCTATCCTCTGAAAATCCACATTAGACATCCCCAAGTCAGAGACTGAAAGAAAACCCCAGTCATTTCCGGAACGCCTGATTGCTGTGCTGCTGCTTTAGAGGACAGTTGGAGAGCAGAGCCCCTTATGCATTTGTAAAGGAACACAAATTATTCCGATGAACATATAGAGTCTGTGTCTCTCCCAAGTTATTGAAGCCATTTCCCAAGCAATAGTTAATTACAAGGCATGCTGCTCCTCCAAAGCTGCTGCTCCATGTTCCCCCAAATGGGACACAACCCCATAGGGCATGTTGCCCTGCCTCTTGCAAACATCAGCTGGGCAAACCCAGAGTGCTTCTGCATGTGATGCGGCACAGACCCACTTGCTGGCTCAATGCATGGGTGCTATGTCCCATGTACTGATAGACCCTCACCATGGTGTCTGCCCTCCTGGATCACAGCACTAGCACTACCCTCCTCTTGGATCAGCGTCTCTGCTTGTCAGTGGTGCTTAAGGGCATTTGCTGCACCACTTGGCACAGCACAGGGAGCTTGCAATTTGAACACGGCAGACAATGTTTCTGATGCTGGAAATACCTTCTCCCTGGCTTGCAATAACCCATGATTTGTCAGGTTAAAGAGACAAGCCTCAGCAGGCGCTGGGGTTAGCCTGGAGATGGCCATTCAGAAACTCTTTTGCCCTCTGGCTGTATTCACTGCCTGGATGCTTCACATACCTTTGGCTCTCACAGGCTGGCAGAGTGGCTATGAGCAGAGTTTCATAAAGAGACTGCAATGAAATGAAAGCCCTGGGTGGGGCCATAGAAGCTGGTATAGTTCATGGGAAGGTCACACCCTTTTCTTTTTTCCAGCACCCTAAAACAATGGGGTGTTGCATCTCCCCATCCACCCAGCAGCCTCCTGCTCATCCCATCCATCCAGCAGCAACAGCCAAGAGCAGCACCAGGAAAGGTTTAATACCCCAAACCAAACTCCTCCAAAAGAGCTGCTTTTCTACCCATCCTCTACAGCAGCCATATTTCAGGCAGAAGGAAAACAGGGGAGAACAGCAGTAGAGGATGTCCTGTTCCTCTTTTCTCCACCATAAGTGAATGTCCATTGGATATGCTACTTCCTTCCAGTCCAAGTCCCTTGCTGCCCCAATCTTGCTGCCCCAGGTGCCCCAATACATCTAAAAGCACTAAGCCTTTCTCCTGCAGAGCTTCACCACTCAGTTTCCCAAGTCCTAATTCCTTCCAGTCCATCCTTCGCATGCCAAATCAGCACATTTCCATTCATCCCGACCTCACCTTCCTGCCTTGTCTGACAGTCCTTCCCACTCAAGCACCACATCCTTCCTGCCCTCAGCTCACCATAAGGCTGGGTTCATTCACTGAAGCAGATCAGAATGAAATATAAGCATGACCATTTGAATCTAAAGGATTAGGAGATGTAAAAGAGAGAGATGTTGATACCATTGTGCGCGTGCACAAGTAGGGGAAGGCTGTGCTACCCCACGTTGCTCTCTGCTAGCTCTTGCTGGGCTACAGCTCAGTGCTTCAGCCCCCAACCTCTAGCGGCCCCCCCACCACTGAGTTCTATGGCTGGCTGAGCTTGTTTTTTAATGCAAAAGGCTGGCACTTGCTTTTAATAAACATTTTTTTAAAAGAAATTTAAAAAAAAAAAAAGGATGATAGCTGTGCTCACAATGACTCTGCCTGCCCAGGACACCAGGGGATGAAGAAGAGGATACATCCAGGAAAAACTGGATGTGTTCCCCCAAGGTAGTAGGTATTTGTATGAGCATACCTTGTAATAGAAAATCTGCATCCCAAAGGCTACATAATCTAAATGGCAATGTTGTAAATGTATTGGGAGAGGGAAGGAAAAACCATCCTATTGCCCCATATTATACATGACGAACACCAGTTCAGGGGGATGGGATGACTTGCATCACAGGAAAAGCATGGCAGAGCCAAGTCCCAAATCCCAATACAGGGACTTAACCACAGCCTATTCTGTGTTTTCTATTTTCTGTTAACAAAGAAAACAGTATTTCCCCAGATTTTGATTCCCAGTGATACTGTTGGATTTGTTGCCCAGTCATGAAATATTCCTGGAGTGGGAAGAGCAGATGAAGCTCCAGTGAGTCATGAGCAGACACTGCCTTATTGTGCAACCTGCATGACAAGGGTCATGTTCAGCCCTCTGCTGCTGCCTCTGCTAATTAAGGCAACCCAAAATACCTTGTGCCTTTCCATAAAATTCCAGTTTTGGGGGTTTGTTTTTTTCTTTCATTTTTTACACTTATTATTTGGGGCTGTTAAGCCAGGCTTGACAAGAGAAATTAGCCACCACCTTGATGCAATCTTGCAGGAACACAGCTAACAACCAACCAGGCAGGGCACCGCGCCGCACAGAAACCCAGTGCTTTCAAAGCATTGGCCGAGGGGAGCGGTGTTCAAACATCCATAATTGTTTAGAAGAGGTAACTTCACAAACACACATGCTTTTGATTGCAATCTAGCCACCACGCACACAAAACAGGGTTTCGTTCACTGGCCGCCCCCTCACTTTCTGGCTCCAGGCATGGAGCGGTGAGGCAGGGCAGCCTCCCCCAGGCGCACAGCCCTGATGAAAGCTGGAGGAGGCAGAGGGGAAACCTCCTTAGTTCCCTCATAGATATTTTTTCCCTCCTTTAATTCCTAAATGTCTATTTGTCTGCTGGGGTAACCACTATCAACCCATGGAGGAACACCAGGCCAGAGGTCCCTCTTCCCGTGGCTCTGGTGCAAGGCAACAGTCCGCAGCTCCCAAACCTCAGCTCTCCATCCAAGCACCACAAACCAGCCACACAAGCAAGTTCTGGATACTTTCTCCTTTTTCTTTTTTTTTTTTTTTTTTTTTTTTAATTCCTTTGCATCATGGTTTCCCTGGGAAGAGGAAGGAGCCAACCCAAAAGGGCAGAGATGGCAGGGAGGAAGGAGGGCGCTGGGGGCAGAAGGGGCAGGTGGACATCCCCTGAGAGCCAGCACAGCCACACTCACAGCCCTCCCACCAAATCCCTGCAGAAAGCTAAGCAGGAATGAGGGCTTTGAAGGAAAATGGGGAGGTCCTGACAAGGCTGAGGAAGGGGCTACCAACCAGCATCCCATTAGCTCAACCCAACCCCAGCCCTCCTCAGCCATACCCCATACACTTCAGGGCAGCTCTCCCTCCCATGAATTGCTGGCTCCTGCCTTGAACCCCACTCTTCCTCCCTTGGGAAAGAGCCCCACCTATGGGTGAAGGACCAAAGAGGAGCTCTTGGCCCCATTATCATGCCTCAGTCTGCTGAAATTCAGACCAGGGCTTGGAAGGAGAGGATGGAATAGCCAGGTTTACTGAAGGTATGCAAAGGGGGAACAGGGCACATTTGCACGGCTAGTGTGGTCTTCCAATGCATAAACATAATCCTCATGACATCTGGTATGTTCATGATCCAGCATCAAACTCCAGGACTGTGACCACAGGTACAATGTGTTGATGGCCAGAGCTGGTGCTTTGGGACTTTGACGTTAAGCAAGCAGAAAGCTTGCAAGGCAGACTGTTTCCTGAGCTGCTTTCAGGCCTGCTTCATGAGGAGGTAAATAGTGGTACAGAAGTGCCAGCGTCTCTCCATCAGCCACACGGAGTCCGAACAGCATATTCAGGTGTAGCTGTCTTGGATTAGGTCAACTCCATCCAAAGTGCACTGGGGCATTTCTCAAGTTCAAGAATAGGTTAAAGAGGTACACGATCCTCTATCCAGACCCAGTTAACATAGACCTTACAGACATAGGCTTTGGGACCATGCCTTCCAAAACTAAGATTGTTGTCATGCAGAGTAAATGAGAAAAAGAACCTCTGGATCCTATTTTGGTTTATTTTTCACAGGAGGCCATAACTGAGGCCCACTGCACCTTCCCTAATCCATTAGCTCCTGGAAAAACAGACTGTTCACTATCTCCTCCTCATCTCTCCCGTAGCACCACAGAGCTTGACCAATGGTGACAGACCACAATGCAGCTCATGGATGACTCACTGGCAAGCAGACACCACCTCCCTCTCCCCAAAGTCCCTTGACACAAAGGACAAAGCAATGCCTGTAACAGTGTCAAAAATCCATGCCACTTGGCTGATCAACATCATGCCAGGCAGAGAAATACCATGGTTTCTACTGGAAGGGAGCAGGAACAGCTCCTGGCAGCAGAATGCCCCGCTTTGTCCCCAAATGAAGCACAACCCTCCCTCCCGCCTTCCCAGATCCCAACCTTCAGCCCTTTCAACACCCACAGTTTTTCCACTCTGCTGCAAAGCGATGAGAAATTCCCTGCTAGAGGACATTGTTCAAATGGTTTACTGAAAAGAAATGCAATTCCCTGCTCCAGGCGAACAAGCTCCTTTTTCCCCTTGAGGAAGAAGGATAATAGCATGGCCAGGGAAAGAAAAAAAAAATCTATCCCCAAAGCCTGCTGTAATAATATTAAATAAGACACTATAGGAGTTTGGCCAGGAAAATCCCAAGTTCAAAAGAATAATTGCTCCAAGAGATTTAAGTCTACAGCTGAGTCACTAAAATGAAGAAACCTCTCTTTGTCCATAGAAAGCAAACAAACCTTGGGTCATGCAGCAAAACTTCTGTATGTCCTTGTTAGAAAGAAAGAAGAAAGAAGCCAAGTGCAATTAATCATACTCCTACAAGAAAGGATGAAATCTCTGTAATTAGCTACCTAGGCTCATCTTTCTACTTTTGAAGACTAATCCAGCCTTCTTCTTTCACCCTTCACTCACAGAGCTGCCACAAAAGCCTACTACGAATACCATATAACTTGTCTCCAGGGGTACACACTCACCTGCAGCCTGTGGTCCCCTGTCAGTAGGTGTACAGGGAGAAGGGAACATATGCAGAGAGCAAACAGAGCTCCTTTTCTTAGTCATGTTTTGTGGATGAGCTGTGATGGAGTTTGCAGACTCACAGAGAACCTGGAGAACCCAACTGAACTACAGGAGTTATTTTCAAGCTAGGTATTTTATATCCACAGTCCTGATCCAACTGATCAATGACCAGAAACCACCAATTAAAAAACCCAACCAAACAAACAAAGCAGCATATAAACATGAAAACACTTTCCAAAGGGTTAAGATTACAACTGCTTGTGTTAATAAATTGGCTTATACCTGATCCTCATAGGATGGCCTGACCATCACCCTGTGCATAGAAAGCACGGTTGTCACAGCCGTACGCACTGTTTGTACAGAGGTGAGTGGACAGAGCAAGGTCTCCAGCAACTAAATTTGGTAGGGTGAAGCCAGTTGAAAAGTTCTTTGATTTGCAAAAGGCAAAACCGCATTTCACAGATAAAACAACCAGGTCTGACTAGAAGTCACAATTCCTTTTCTACAGCTTCATTCAAAGTTTTCGAAAACATGGGGGGAAAGTGCAGTACTTCAGAAATAGGAAGAGGAAGAGCTGGAACTGGTGGCTACAGCTTAGGAGTAGAGTTCAGGATCCAGCAGCCAGAAAATCCTATGCAAATCAGAACAAGCCATTCAATTTCCCTGGGGTTCCCTTAATGAATAAGCGTTGACAAATATTATTCCAACAATGGAAAACACACAGACCAGCTCTTTAGGTCAAGTACATCAATGGCAAGTGCAATACAGTGGAATAATACCAAAATGACATCAGCTGAGGAACTGAGACTGATTTCTACCCCCTTTCTTGTATACAAACCATATGAATAATGCTGTCAACAACAAATGGGGAACTCTGGCCAGCTTTGTGGTCAGGGAGAGTGAAGAATGCAGAGTGGACAGAAATCTGCAGCTTTGCTCTTCCATGACATGGCAGAAATGCTTATTTTCAAAGGAAGGAGACTGGGTCATTTTTCTATGAAAAAAAAGGAAGCGATCACACAGCTCCAAGTACAGCTGAAACCTTCTGTACAAATGTGGGAAACAGGGAGGGATGATCAACAGCCAGTCTGTGGGTTGCAGCAACAGGGCCAGAGAGCCTCCGGTATGTGCATAATGCAACACCCACTCCTTTCCCTCCAGGTCAATGCCGCAGGCACAGCCAGAGGTACTGGGGATGCTCCAGGGGCTGTTTCATGGCTCAGAGTTGTCTTTGCTCGCAGGGCTGAATTACCACTCACCATCAATCTCAGCCAAAACACTGAAAATGGGTGGATTGCTCCCCCAATCTTTGCACAGAAATCTGGCAGAGGAGCTGAGCAAAGGTCAGAGCAAAGGTAGAATATGACTGCAGCACAGGTGGCTACCAAACACCCAGAGCAGCCTTCCCTGTGCAGTCCTTCAGCCTGGAATTGCTGTTTATAAAACCAAATCAACTGTCTGCATGTCAGGGTGGTCAGAAGGGTCTTGCCAGCACGCTGGGGTTTGTCCCTTGTTAATGGGAATTCCCGGCAGACGGGCTGCTTTCCCCAGTCCGGCTATGGGAGGGAAGAGCATCCTCACAACCTCTGCGATGGGATGCACCAGCAGCCAGGCACAAACTCCGAGCCGAAGCTGCCCTCCGCTGGATGCATGGGAAACAACCCCCGATGTAGGAAATTCAAAAGTTTTTCAGGTGCAGGTCCCTTTCCCATAATTACAGGCAACATTCTCTTTTCTCCTCAGTGCAACGTTGCAGGCACAAAATGCGAGGACCAGAAGCTTTCGAAATAAGCAACAGCCTGGGGAGTCTGGAAGCATCCTGTTATCTGACAGCACCAAGCACTGACATCCAAAAGCCAGACTGCATTCGAGTGTCTCTAACTAATTAACTGCAACAGGGGGTTGCCTTCCATTGCTGATTTTTCTATAAATTAGCAACTGATGCACACACTGGAAAGTAAAACCCTATACATTTTTGCTAGATAACAATGCTGCTTGTATGTTGGTGTTCAAATATGGACATGTACCCAAAGATTAAGCTGAGAAACGAGATAACATTTACTTTTAGACAATTAACGTGCAGAAGGGATACAGTCACCATATTTGATGAAAAATAACGCTAATTTTAAAAAGTCATTCAAGCAGAAACATGTATAAATACTTTGAAATCCTGCATTAGTTAATATTATGTACATCCCAAATCGCCATTTTATGTAACCATATAACAACTACAAAAACAATCCTCCTAGCCAGCCTCAGATCAATTAAGCCAACACAGAAGAGGCACCAATAGGAAGAGAATTAAAGAAAACCTTCTGAGGATTCAAGTGGGAGGAAGAAAATTGCCGAGACTGTTTGCAGCAATTAAATTGGCCCAACACTGCTGCCAAGGTACAGCAGCAGAGTTCTCAGGGAGTACTCCCTAAGGCAGCAAGGTTGAAGTTGTCTACTTAATTAACCCTTGCAGAGACTTGAGACACAAAGTAGCATCACTGCAGCACCTGAATGCATGCGGTGCACAACAGGGTTCGGAATGCAGTGTATGGCGCCCAACAATGTAACTGAGTGTGTCCTATGCAAAATGCCCTGGGGCATAGCACCATATATAGTCACAGTGCTTATGGCACTAGGAAAAGGATAATGAAAAAAAAAAATCAGTAACATCTGACTTAGCTGTCTGAAGTTCATGAAAATTGATTTTTAATGAGATAGTGTTGCCGTACAAATGAAGGGAGGTGGGGCACAGGCTGGTAAGGTGGCCCTGGGTGGCTGTGATGATGAGAGGCAGCTGCAGGCAGCACTGGCCAACCGATGGTGACACCCAGTGGATGCTGACGCCTTCCCGGACAAGCCCCATTCCTGAAAACCAGAGCTTCCCCTAATGACCTTTAACCTGTATCCTACACTGTAGAGCAGCTACAACACTCACAAAAGTTGAAAAAAATTGTTTCCATGCTAACCTGAATCTGCAGAAGCAAGTGTCCGTAATAAAAGAAGTAGAGCTAAATAAATGTTCAAAAGTTCACAAGGGATTTTTTTCTCCCCCACCGGAGAAGTGCTGGGGAATCTTCCAGGAAGATGACAGCCACGTGCACTTTCCGGCCTGCAAAGTTCTCTGACACACCACACTTTTTGAGCTTCCTTTACTAATAATGAACATAGACAGGTAAACTCAGTAAAATCAGGCATATCTTTCCTGTTGCAGCACATAAGAGAAGGCGGCAGCCTGCTACAGCGTGCTAGGCTGTGGAAAGCAAAGCAAGAAGTGGCAGGCATGTGCTTCATCTTGCTGTGACAGGGCTAGACCTCCTCACTCTTTTCCTCCACTGTCCTGCACTTACTTTCTCCTTTCCCAAGGTCTTACCCTATATTGAGAATCCCCCAAGCACACCAATTTCCCCACAAGTTTCACACTGCTCCCGATTTCCATTTCTCAGTTGTATAACACTGTTTCTTAAAGGCAGGGTGTGCAGTGCCTGCTCCTTTTCAGCACACTCAGCTCCAAAGAGAAGACAACCAGGAGACAGACAGACTCCATTTCTCACTTCAGCTTGTTTTTAAATCCATTTAAGTAGACAGAAGATGAGATTTTCAACAAAGTCTCCTTAAAAACAGTGGGAATCGTTCTTTGTAGCAGTATGGAAAGCAAAATGTTGAGTTCTGGTATGATCTTCTACTGCCACCAGCAGTAAGATATCACCAAAAGCTAAAGGGGAAGCAAAATACCCCTTAGCAGCTCCCTCAAGAGGTTGCAACAAGGCCAACACCGAACAAGTGGACCACTCACCCGAATTTGGTGGAAAGAACACCTCCCAGGGCAGAGCCAATGATGATGCCTATTCCAAAGCAAAGACCCAGCTTCCCCAAAGCATCAGCACGTTGGGAAGGTGTAGTCAGGTCTGTAATAACCTTCTGAGCACCTGCAAGGAAAAAAAAGTCCTTTGAAAGAAGCTCGCCACAGGGTCTGAGCAGTGGTTATACGAATTTTTAGGCCACAGAAACAGTGCCTGCCACAAAACAGTCCTTGCAACCCCAGGACAAACACTCGTGCACACTGCTGAATGTAATTGGTTCAGCTTGTCAGTTGTAGGAAACAAAACCACTCAAACAACCCACTTCACAAGTGGCAAGAAGAGGCTTAAGACCCTACCAACTTGAGTCCTCTGGCACAAGTTACATGGACTTCTAGTAGCTAAAGGTTGTTTATGGTTTTTACTAGAAACATCTAGGAAAGGGCAAATAAAGCAGAACAGCTTGGTGGGTAACGGAAGGTATTCTTGTAATTACAATTAATTTTGACCAATATGCCTATTTTGTCAGGTGAAAGGGAAAAGCTCTCCTACAAAAAATCCTGGCTGCAAGAAGGCAGCTGAGAAGATTGGGATAGCACTGCTGCCAGCAAGTGATCATCATCTGTGTCTAGATGGCAAAGTACAAGCAATTTGCACAAGATCATACAGGAGGATGGAACTGGAACTACAGGCTACTAGTCCTGCTTTCCTGCTCCTTTCCATAACCAACACACCTGCAGTTACATGTTTTCAACATTTCATCCTTGATGACCATCAAATGTTCCTCCTGCCTTCCTTCATGCTGTTGAACCTGTTGACTTGCAGCAACGTGAGCAAGAAGAGAGGAATCAGACAATAAAAGCAATTTGGAAAGCCACTCAGCCCTGACCAACCTTACCTGGTAGTCCATGCATGAACACTGCTGGCAGCCTGGAGAGGAAGAGGAGGGGGATGCTGGTGGAGATGGACATGAGCAAGAAGAAGGCACTTCCAGATGCACAGGAGAGAATTAAGGCAGCTCGGGTGCCAAACTGATCTGCAAACCTGGTACAGAAATGGTACACGGTTGTCTGAAGTGGGACTGTGCAGGTCATTACATGTATGATGCACCCAGATGGACAGAGCTGTAGAGCCATCTCACTCTCCTTTATCCACCATGGGAAGCACTGATCAGATTCTCAGAACTGCTCAGTTCTCACAAGAGGACTAGACATCCAGAGGAGCTCAGCTCACTGGGTCTGAGCATTGGACAACCTCTCTCCATTGCTAACTACCAGCAATACAAAACTTTGCCTTGAAAAAAAAAAATCAAAACAAGGCCCCCAGAACTGGAAGCTTTGCCTGGAGGAGGAGAGGAAGGATCAGTGCTGAAGCACCAGCTGCCCAACCAGGAACACAGGCACAGACACTTTGGTGTAACATGGGAATGCACCAACAGCTGCCACTGCTCAGCCCATTTCCAGATCCCTCATAAGCACAAAAATACATGCTTGTTTAAGTCTCCTTCACTGGCATTTCAGTGAAGAAATGTGGTTTATCTCAGAGCTGCTAAAGACCAGGCAGAGGCATTTACAGCAGCTCAGCTCAGTGACCCATTCAATATTATCACTTGAGCACATAACGCCCTCAAATTTTACTTTGTGACTCAGAGTTGGTTCAGACTAGGGAATCAGGCCAGCTAACTTTTTAGTTTAGGTTCAATGGCAATTTCAGTTATTCCAATGTTTTTCCAGAGGATGTTAAAAGCAGTGTTTGTCATTCAGCACCACTTAAAAGAAAATAAGTAGATAGCTTTCTATTTAGGTTCAATAAACACTTCACAATAGTGACTCAAATTTGTTTCTACTGGAGGTAAAAAATTCAAAACAGTCAGATGAGGTTTTGGTTCAGGTTTTATTCAATTCCAAGATACTTTAAAAAGTTAAGTTACACAAAGTCAGCACCACAGAAAGGGTTCTGAGTAATTTGGTTTAAGATGACCATAAACTAGGCCTTAGATAAAGTTTTTCACTCTAATTTCTCCTTCCTTCTTTTTATTGAAGTTGCATATTACAGTTAGCAGGTGAATGTTACCTTGCATAGCAATTAGTTGTGCTTACACTAAAAGAAACAACCAAAAAATAAAGCCAAGCCTGGTCTACAAACCTAAGCATAAGTAATAAAAGGGGTTTGTGTTGAGGAAGAGGTATAGATCAAAGCTTCTCTGTTTACATGAACATCAGGGAAGTTTATATTAGCTGTTTGTAACCTAAAGACCATGATTCACTAAATAGTCCAAGGCTTCTTTGGTTTTGTTCCTTAAGAGTAAGTTCAGTGCTTCATCTTCTCGCAGCTGTTTAACAACATCAGGCAAGAAGAACAAGGAAAACTGACCCAGGCTACATATTTTTCTCTCTCTTATCACACTCCCTCCCATTTTCTCTTTATCATCTCCCTTCAAGGTGAGATCAAGGCAGCCTCACACCTAGAAAAATCCTTTTTATTTCAAACCTACATTGCAAATCTTGGCTTCAATCTGGCAATATGCACCTTCAGTCCCATCTACACCAATGGGAGTCCAGGCCCAGATGGATTCTCGTTTGCTATTTTCCTTCCCTTCGGCATCACTTCTGGACATTAGTGAATTACATGCATAGAAGAAAACCAGATTTCAGATGGCACCAGGTCCAAAACAGATCTATTACTCTAGTTTTGTATATTGATAGAAAGAGCATTCAAATTGGGCCTTCTGCACCATCTCCATTCTTAGGAGTGCATTTACTTCCAAGCCACACTGGAGAATTTCTTGTTACTGTTACTAATTTTAAAACGTGTGTTATGGTAGAGTCCAAGTGATTTTAGAGATCAGATCCTTGAAGAGCTATACCCCATGTACCAGGGGATCTTATAGAGCTCACAATCTAAATCAAACAGAATGGTAAATGCCATGCAGGGAAACTGAGGCACACACCAGCTCCATATGTGTTTATTTCTTTGTTGATCAGTAGCAGGACTAAGAAGAAAAGCTAGCCTTTCTCAGATCCATTTTAGTTTCTTATCACTGGATTACACGGAATCACAGAATCATAGAATGTTAGGGATTGGAAGGGACCTCGAAAGATCATCTAGTCCAATCCCCCTGCCAGGGCAGGAACACCTAGGTGAGGTTACACAGGAAGGCGTCCAGGCGGGTTTTGAATGTCTCCAGAGAAGGAGAATCCACAACCCCCCTGGGCAGCCTGTTCCAGTGTTCCGTCACCCTCACTGAGAAGAAGTTTCTTCTCACATTTAAGTGGAACCTCCTGTGTTCCAGCTTGAACCCATTACCCCTTGTCTTACTGTTGGTCATCACTGAGAAGAGCCTGGCTCCATTCTCATGACACCCACCCTTTATATATTTATAAACATTGATGAGGCCACCCCTCAGCCTCCTCCAAGCTAAAGAGCCCCAGCTCCCTCAGCCTTTCCTCATAAGGGAGATGCTCCACTCCCTTAATCATCTTTGTGGCCCTGCGCTGGACTCTCTCCAGCAGTTCCCTGTCCTTCTTGAACTGAGGGGCCCAGAACTGGACACAATATTCCAGATGAGGTCTCACCAGGGCAGAGTAGAGGGGAAGGAGAACCTCTCTTGACCTGCTAACCACCCCCCTTCTAATACACCCCAGGATGCCATTGGCCTTCTTGGCCGCAAGGGCACAGTGCTGGCTCATGGTCATCCTGCTGTCCACCAGGACCCCCAGGTCCCTTTCCCCTACACTGCTCTCTAATAGGTCATTCCCCAACCTATACTGGAACCTGGGGTTGTTCCTGCCCAGATGTAAGACGCTACATTTTCCCTTGTTATATTTCATTAAATTTTTCCCCGCCCAACTCTCCAGCCTGTCCAGATCTCGCTGGATGGCAGCACAGCCCTCTGGCGTGTCAGCCACTCCTCCCAGCTTGGTGTCATCAGCAAACTTGCTGATAGTACACTCAATTCCCTCATCCAAGTCGTTGATGAATATATTGAATAGTACTGGTCCCAGAACTGACCCTTGAGGCACTCCACTAGATACAGGCCTCCAACCAGACTCCGCCCCATTGACCATGACTCTCTGGCTTCTTTCCTTCAGCCAGTTTGCAGTCCACCTCACTACCCAATCATCCAGTCCACACTTCCTCAGTTTTGCCGTGAGGATGCTGTGGGAGACAGTGTCAAATGCTTTGCTGAAGTCAAGGAAGACCACATGCACCGCCCTGCCATCGTAAATCCACCTTGTTACGTCTTCATAAAAGGCTATGAGGTTGGTCAAACACGACTTCTCCTTGGTGAAGCCATGTTGACTGTCCCTGATGACCCTCTTATCCTTGATATGTCTTAAGATGGCACCAAGGATAAGGTGTTCCATCACTTTCCCAGGGATGGAAGTGAGGCTGACCGGTCTATAGTTGCCCGGGTCCTCCTTCTTGCCCTTTTTGAAGACCGGAGTGACATTTGCTTTCTTCCAGTCCTCAGGCACCTCTCCCGTTTCCCAAGACTTGGCAAAGATGATGGAGAGTGGTCCAGCAATGACTTCAGCCAGCTCCCTCAGCACCCGCAGGTGCATCCCATCTGGACCCATGGATTTATGGATGTCCAGATTGCTTAACTGGTCCCTAACCCAGTCCTCATCAACTGAGGCAAACTCCTCCATTGCCCTGCCTTCCTCTGGGGCCTCAGGGGTACGGGGCTCCTCAGGACAGCCTCCGGCAGAGTAGACAGAGACAAAGAAGGCATTCAGTAACTCTGCCTTCTCTGTATCTTCTGTCACCAGGGCACCCACCCCATTCATCAGTGGGCCTACATTGCCTCTGGTGTTAGTTTTATCTGCCATGTATTTGAAGAAGCTCTTTCTGTTGTCCTTGACCCCTCTCGCCAGGTTTAACTCTAAGGAGGCCTTAGCTTTCCTAGTTGCCTCCCTACATCCTCTGACAACAGCCTTATATTCTTCCCAAGTGGCCAGCCCTTCCTTCCATGATTTGTAAACCCTCCTCTTCCACTTGAGATTGCCCAGCAGTTCCCTGTTTAACCACGCAGGTCTCCTGGCTCCCCTCCTTGACTTCCTGCGCGTCGGGATGCACTGATCTTGAGCTTGGTAGAAGCAGTCCCTGAATGCTAACCAACTATCTTGGGCCCCTTTACCTTCAAGCAGCCTTGCCCACGGAATTCCCTCCAGCAATTGGTTGAACAGGCCAAAGTCGGCCCTGCTGAAGTCCAGGGTTGCAATTCTGCTCGGTATTCTGCTCCCGCCACATGAGATTCTGAACTCCACCATCTCATGGTTGCTGCAACCAAGGCAGCCCCCCACCTTTACTGCTTCAACCAGACCCTCCTTGTTAGTGAGGACAAGATCCAGCAGCGCACCTCTCCTAGTCGGCTCCTCCACCATTTGCATCAGAAAGTTATCATCGATGCACTAGAGGAACCTCCTAGACTGAGGCTGGCTGGCTGAGTAGTCCTTCCAGCAAACATCAGGGTAGTTAAAGTCCCCCATAACAACCAGAGCCTGTGACTGTGAGGTCACTCTCAGCTGCCCATAGAAGGCCTCATCAACATCCTCACTCTGATCTGGTGGCCTGTAATAGACTCCCACAACAGTGTCACCCCTGCCAGCCTGCCCCTTAATGCTCACCCACAGACTCTCAACTCGCTCCTCAACCGCACCTGGACAGTACTCTATACATTGTAGTTGCTCTCTTACGTAAAGAGCAACTCCACCACCACGCTGTCACGGCCCTGTCATTTTTTTTCCCTGCTCTTTGGAAATGTATTCCCTCGCCACTCATTTTTTTGGGGGCTGTTTACATTTCATTAGGAAGAAAAGTGTGTGTTCCATGAGGTACAGAGGCAGAAAACCTGAGTCTTTTCCACTCTTTTCTTATTTTGATAGATGAGCTTATAGATGCATAATTTCTTAAAGATTCATGCAAGTCTAGCTTTGTACTAAAGACATACAGATACAGTGAGATTCAGCTGTAGAAATAACATGACCCTCCATTATTTTCTTTGACAGCTCTACCTAACATCAATAAATACCCTATTTTTTTTGTTTCCCAGTCACGAGACATTTCTAAGGTTACACATGGCTATAAAAAGTTTGCAGGATTAAGCTCTTAGGACCTGGGCTCCAAGGACCCTGATGGTGTAAGTCCGTTCCCAGTACATTGTTACACTTACATGTGTGTCATTAAAACATAGCTAAGTTACCATAAAGGCTGCTTCTACGTTGTGGTATTTCTTTGTATAGTATTTATTTTCCCCTTGCACATTTACAAAAACTTCAAACATTTCAACAGGACCACAAACCAGAACTATTTGATTTTTTTACTGAAGTATAAAAATGCCTGGCCTTTTTCAGCTATGAAAAGGGTCATGAGAATTGTTCTCACTTACCTTCCAAAAATCGGACCTCCCACAAGCTGGAGGACACCAAAGGTTGTCTGAAGGTAGCCAAACCCCACCGAATCCAAACCTAGGCTCTTTGCCAAATACTAAAAAAGAAATAAAATAAAACAAAACAAAACAGGTCATAGGAAATGAAGTATGCTATATTTTTGAATAAAGACCTTAATGTCTGTGTGGAGGAGACTACAGCTCAAGAAAAGCACTTCCTTCAATTCCCCATACCTACAGATGACATGTCCATTGGGTCAGACACGGGGTGCTTAATAAAGACCAAACCCCTCCCTCCCACACCATCCGCCAAGGAAGATAAATGGGATGTGATCAAAACCATCAATTTTGTACAAGGTGACAAATCTGAACTGCCCTTTGTCTTTGCAGTCCAATGCAATATTCTGCTACTGGTAGGGGGAATGAGATACCTGGGGCAGCCTGAGCACCACCCAGAAGGTGACTGTGGTAAGGTCTTGGAGCTGTTGTTTAATTGAGCAAGCTGGAATCAATGCAAGCACAATATCAGCCTTTATTTATAATCTGGATGATACGCCCACAACTGGAGCTCATAAAAAACCACAGATGCACACCCTGAAGATCCACAGTCCTCTGAGGTTTTTTTATTTAAAAATTGTACACTCAAGGGACAGCTATTTCTGATTCACATTTTTGTTTTGTGCTGCCTGCTAAGAGTTGTTTAAAACTCTCCACCAAATTCAGCTCTCAGGAGGTGTGGAAGTGCCCCAATCTTGCCTGCTTCCCTAGTACATGCTCTGCACCCAAGCCCCCAAATCGCCTGTAATCAACTGGTGATCAAATACACCAATCTCCCATAAATAAACTCTCAATCTACGGGCTCAGGGCACCATGGACCAGTTTAGCCCCAGGGGTAAGGAGCAGTTTGCCTCTGGAGGCACAAAACCAGCGGAGACATCTCCCAGAAGGCAGGGCCTCATCAGAGACAGGGGTGAACGTGTATCACAGATCCATGAGCTCACAAGAGCAGGAAAGCTGCCTGACAAAAAATAACCTGGGGGTGTTGGTCAACAGTCAGCTGAACATGAGCCAGTAGTGTGGCCAGGTGGCCAAGAAGGCCAACAGCATCCTGGCTTGTGTCAAAAATAGCATGACCAGCAGGACTAGGGCAGTGAGCATCCCCCTGTACTCAGCACGGGTGAGGCCCCAGCTCGAATACTGTGTTAAGTTTTGGGCCCCTCACTACAAGAAAGATATTGAGGTGTTGGAGAGAGTTCAGAGAAGGGCAACAAAGCTGGTTAAGGGTCTGGAGCGCAAGTCTTGTGAGGAGCAGCTGAGGGAACTGGGGCTGTTTAGTCTGGGGAAAAGGAGGCTGAGGGGAGACCTTATTGCTGTCTACAACTACCTGAAAGGAGGTTCTAATAAGGTGGGTGTTGGTCTCTTTTCCCATGTAACAAGTGATAGGAGGAAAGCAAATTACCTAAAATTTCACCAGAGGAAGTTTAGATTGGATATTAGAAAAAATGTATTCACTGAAAGGGTTATAAAACACTGGAACAGGCTGCCAGGGGAAGTGGTTGACTCACCATCCCTGGAGGTATTAAAAAGACATGTAGACATGGTGCTTAGAGACATGGTTTAGTGGTGGACTTGGCACTGTCAGGTTAATGATTGGACTCTATGATCATAAGGGTCGTTTCCAACCTAAATGATTCCACGACACGCAAGTCCAGTAAGTGAGAAGCAATGATTCCCATGCACAGCTCATTTATTATGTCCTTAGAAAACCCACCTCTGATCTGAAATCCCTCATTTCTGCTGCCTGCTGCTTGGATCACTCTCCCACTGCAAGCAAGATGACACAAACTACAACAGCTTCACCCCGGGCCAGCAGGCCAAGAAAGGGCTCTAGGTGCTACTGCAGTACAAATAAACAAACCAGCTTTTACTGCCTGGGAACACCCTGAACACAGTCACAGCTTGCCTGCTAGGCAGGAGTACACTTTCCTCTCTCCTGCTAGAAACTCTATTCTGACTTTGCTGGAAAGCTAAATAGATTGGCATTGAATTCAAGACACGCTGTGATGCAGGACAACCCATACTCACAGGCATGACTCCAAACTGCATGAAGAGGAAGGTCAGCTCTAGAGTTGCAATCAGGTAGGCAATACGGATAGCTTGTCTCCTGTTGCTCTCTCCCAAGCGGCTGCTCTCACCCAGAGTCTCGCTCCTCATTCCTGAGGCTTCTTCCTCACCTCCAGAGATGGCTTTTGCATCCATAGTGCTCACGGAGTGACTTACTGCAGGACGATGGGCTGAAAGACAACACAAACGTGCTTTGTAGCTGGGAACACGGAGCACAGGCAAGGCGCAGAAACTGCGCAAACAGTTCAAAGCTTACAGTGTGAAAGGTGCTGAATCAGTGTGTCAGAGATTTCCTTTTTCTTTTCTTTTTTTTCTCCTCCCCTTCGCTTACTTGCCAGGCAGGATCAAAGGTAACTGTGCACCAAACCACAGATCTCGTTCTTCAGCCTTGTCCCAGGTGGGCTCATTGCTTCAAGGACCATCACAGCAAAGACAGGCTTGAGAATCCCAGCGGGAGTGAAAGTGGACATTGCCCCAAACAAGAGCACGTGACAAACTCTTCAACTATTTTAACTGTTTCATTTCTTTCACTTTTATTGCTTGGAAAAAGATGACTGTTCTAATTCTTCATGAAAGACACTTTGATTTTGTTTTTGGAGGTTGCAAGTGAAGCCTATCACAGAACAGCTATTTCCAAGTCCTCATGCTTACAGTAGATTTATACAGATCCCGAATCAAGCATAGGTCTTACACACAGTTAGAGCTGCTCTCATCCACACCTCTAGCTGAGCCATTTTCCTTCACTTACCAGGTGCTGCAAATTTATAGAGAGGCTGAGCTAGCAAATGTCCACTCAAGACTACAAATTACCAGCCAATGCAAAAAATATTTTTTTTTTTAAAAAATAGTATTAAATCCATATAAATCATGAGGCCGACTGCAAACTGGGGAATTAAATAAACAAGACTAGTTTGTCCTTTGGGGGTTTTGCTAGTTTGCTTGCTTGCTTGTTTACTTAGGGTTTTATTTGTTTGCCTGTTTGCTTGGGGGTTTATTTCTTTGTTTTCTTACTTGTTGAATCCTGGAAGTCTGGTTGAGCATTGTCTTTAAAATAAAGAGAAAAAGAAAGCAAAGATGTTAATGCCCCAATTTTGTAGAATCACAGGACTTTGAGTAGGATGGGACCTCAGGAGATCTCATCCACCCTCCTGCTTGAACACATCAGCTCGGTTGTGGCTTTTTCTAGACAAGCTTTGAAAATCTCTTAAGAAAAGAGACTTCTCCCCTCCTTGAACAGCTGAGAAATAAGGTTTTCTTAATGTCCAGTCTGAATTTCTCAAGCTGTGGCTTGTGGCTGTTGTCCCTCAAGGTGTCAGCTGCCACTACCAAGAAGAATCTGCATCATCTCTGCAGTTGCCCTTCAAGTAGTTGCAGGCTTCTCTTAGATCACCCCAGCCTCCACTTTGCCAGGCTGAACAAGCCTGATGCCTTCCACCTCTTTCAAAGACTAGGTACTCTAGACCCTTGACCTTCTTGGTAGCCCTCCCCTCGGTCCAATCCAGTTTGTCCACAACCCTCTTGAACTGGGAGACCCGACACTGGATCAGCCTCATCAGCACCAAGCAAGAAGGAATAAAAACTTCCCTGGACATCCTGGACATGTTCCTTGTCAAATGGCCCATTATATGGTTTGCCCTACTCCTGATGATCAAGCACCATCGGCTCACACAGCATTGCCATCACCCATGGTCCTCACGGAAGGGTTGCTACATGTTCAGTTGGTCCCCAGCTGGCATTGATGCAGGTGGATATTCTGCCACAGGCTTGGGGCAAATTGTCACCCTTTTCAACTTGTTGAAAACCTTGAGGTTTTGGTTGATCCAGCTCTCATATTTCATGCAGACCCTCCAGCCTGAGGCTCTGTCATCAACCATCTCAGCCAGTCCCTCTAATTTAGTAACACCTCTGTTCAGAAATGGAGGCTTGACTCACTGTGAAGGCTGACACAGGCAATACAATTACAGGGACACGCACAGACATTTGCTGGCTTGGATCCTGAGTGGCTGTCAGGGCTTGGAGGTTTCCAACCAAGCCCAGGGAGGGGGAACTGTAAGATCTCCAGACACACCTTTTTATTCAACACATGTCGCCGCAGAGCCCCAGGATTTGGTGAGGGCTGCCAGGCTCTACCTCCTGGTGAAGGAAGGGGAAGACCAAAGGTTTAATGTTTCACCAGGGGCAGGTACAGTGTCAATGCATGCTGGACAGAAACAACCTTTCACAAACTCAGCCAGAGCATGAGTAAAAAAGCACCTTTAAAGAATGACTTTCCTACAGAGATACAAGCACTCAAACAGACCCAACTCACAACACCGTAGAAGTTGTATCTGTTACCGAAGAAGGAACATTACCCAGCATGTATCCTAATTTAGCAAAGGATCAGTGCTCAACATTTGGTTCATCTCAGCACAAAACAATGGATTTGCCTGCACTTTGGATGTCCTGCAGCATAGCACCAACATTGTCACTCCCTGGTTTGTGCTGGACAGGCACAATGTACAAATTACCAGCATTGAATAGAAGAGTAAAATTAATGACTGAACTCTGTTTATGGAGGTTTTGAGACAACCAAAAAAGCAACTCATGCAAATGCAATGTAAAACACTGCTTACGGGAAACTTTGCTGACTTGGACTTGAAAAGCATCAGTATTTTGACTGGTGAGTTTGTCTCAGCAGCAACTGAAAGCAGATCCCAGCAAGGTGACTGACAGAAGCAATGACTTGCAGATGCAGCCACTCTCCACCAGATACGAGCCTCGTCCTGCCCAGGGCATACAGTACAGACAGCTAACCAGCCACATGCTCTCACTCAGACTTACATTCTTTTTACTGGCACTGACAAGGGAAATGGAGGTTTTTAAAAAAAAAAAAAAAAAAAAAAAGTTTAATTTTCAGCCTCTGGGGCAAAAGATACAGTTCTGAGAACTGGTGACCTGAACTCGGTGTCTGGTGCGATAGCAACCTCTGGGAACAAGCTAAGATCATCAGTGTCATGCATCAGTGGGTGCCTCTTGATGGCTCAGTGTCCAAGCCTGCTCTTAGCACCCCAGATCAGACAGCAAGTAAGCAAATGCCTTGGCCAAACTCAGTGATCCTGTTCTAGCAATAGTCTCTTTGGGCAGGATTATTTCTCTCTCCATCTCTGTTCTTTGGCATTGACGGGACTAAGGGAAGAGGGTGGCAGTCTTAAGCCACCTTTACAAGCCATGAGCAAAGCCATGTCCATGCTGCCCTGGCCCCAAGGATGCAGAGATGAGCTGTATTCTCCAAACTCGGCCAAGACATTGGCAGCCCTGAATTATCACAGTGTCCTCCCGCAAGGTCTTCTGCACAGGAACTTGGACTTCCTTGACTTTCAGCACCTGATTTTTTAAGTCTTGCCTCATGAATTAGTCTATCTGAGGGCTAACTATGGCAGCATGAGCACCGATGGAAAAACAGCCGGTGTGACCAACACCAGGTATACCCTCCTCCTCCTCTGAGAAGCCTGTCTGAAAATGTCTGCAGGAGCCAAAGTATGATTGAGATTAACTCGGTTCCCAGCTACACCCTGCTGAACACTACATTTGTAGCCATCCAGCTAGGGGACGGTTCATCTCCATCTGTAGTGACAATGCACCATTAATGACAGATGGCATAGGCTGGGATTGCATTTTTATCTAAGGGCTCCTTCTGGCTCAGTTATAGACTATACCATGGGTAGCACTTGGTCACTGATGAGTCATCTTTAAAAAAATAAAGATTAATTTAAAAACTGGGGAGGAATAGGTTATGAATAGGAAATGAATTTTCTTGGGTGGGATAAATAAACCTTAAATGGACAGATATTCCAGGGAGACTTCAGTGAAAGCAAGCAAGGAGACAAATGTCTTGTGATGAAACTGCAGATTAGGCCATTAGCTATGCATTAAGCCTTGACACTTATTCTCGACATTTTTCAAGTATTTATGGTTGCCTTCCCAGATATATCTTTCCTGAGGCCTATTTATCTGGTGATCTCTGGAAAAACAGAGTGGGAAACCTGAGAACATCTTTAAAAAAAAAATTATAAAGACTTACTGTTTATGTTACTTGGGCAGAAATCTTTTGTTAAATCACTGGAAATGAGAACCAAGGCCAGCTCAAAGTGCATGTGCCTGGGGAGGGGAAATCCACCCACAGCAATACCAGCAGTTGAAAACGTTGGTTGAAAAAGGATAAATTGTGTGGAAGTAAAACCCAAATCCTTTTCTCAAGCTGCATTTTTTCACAGAGGAAGCTTGATATGATATATAGCAACATGAGCTACTCTGAGTGGGATTCACCTGTCTTCAGAAGGTCAAAACAAGCTTCACAGCCTCAAAAGAGCCTTGAAGAAGGATAGAAGTGCAGACATGCTGCCCAGCAACAAAGGGGATCTCTCGGGTCTCAAATCCCATATGAGTGCAAGCTGGCTGGTCTCTCCAGCTACACGGAAAAACCAGTGGGATGAAACAAATCCTGCTCCAGCACAGATCACCCACATATCCGTGCCTTTGGGGGTATGCACCCATACCTGTGGCAAGCACAAGAGCTGGCTGGGAATGCCAGAGTAGGGGATTGCTGCCTCTTGGATTCCAGCAAAGCTTTATTTTCTCCTTGCAAAGAGAAACTGCATTTCTATGGGCTGTGTGCTGAGGGGTGCCAGGAGGACCTGACTCAAGGGGATATCACATATGAGATGAATAGTTATGAGCATACCTTCCCCACCTTGCGACAGCATCATGAGGCCACCGCACTGAAACCAGTGAGGCATGCAGGTATTTGGGCAAGGAGAGATATAAAAACTCTTTATGGAGACACAGCCCTCAGGGAGCTATCATCCTGGTGATGTTTCTTAAGCTCTGTAATACAAGATAGGAAAGAGAAGAAATATCCCGAAGCAATTCCCCAACAGTGGGAATGCTGTAATGAGGGAAACCGCTCAACACCAGCCATGGTCAGCAGGAGCCGTCAAATGCGCAGGATCTGGCCTGATCCCTCTCTTCCCCTGACCTCGACACTGAGGGAACTGGTTTCATTTGTAGTGTGGTGAAAGATTTACACATTTAAGCAAATAAGAGCATAGACGGCCTGGTATTGCCAAAATTAAGTCCCATATTTGTTGACTGATTTATTCCTTTGTCTAATTGTGTTCATGAAAAAAGCATCTCACTAATGAATGGAAAAAGACTCCACATGGCCAGCAAAAAAACCCCCATGTTTAGTTTACAAAATAGCACAGTCTTCAGGGATTTTCATAAAAACTACAGAGACAGTCCAAATCGGCAATGAAATCAGATTCCCAGTGGCTGCTGAACTCTTTTGGCTCTTTCTATGTGTGTATTAAATTGCAAAAAGCAATTATTTATAATTTGTTTTTATAAAAATGCTGCTGCACTTATCCTGCCTGGCAAATTATTTTGTGAAATGGAAAAGGCTATTGTTCATTCTTTTGGTTAAGTCTTTGTTACTTAGCATATTAAACTGCAAATCAAATTTTAGCTGAAATATGGCTGGTTATTATTAACTTTTTAATGGTAGAGCCCCAAAGCTCCATCTAATATTGAGGCCCTGCTTGGTGCCCTGCAGACACAAAAAGAGGTGGGGAATCAGACAAGGGAAAATAATTAGATCCTCCTTGTCTTGCAGATGGGACCTTAACAGACACAAGGGTTTAATGACTTGCCTGAAATCACAGAGGAAGTCTGTGGAAGAGCCTGGAGTCAGTCTCCATCATCCTTTGGAAGCCAGTCCCATCATTTAACCACAGGGCAGTTTCTCCTCTTTAATATTCTGGAAAAATTAAACCAAAAGAGAACATTTCTGAATGCTGGAATTTGACAACAAAATATGCAGATGGGGCAGAGACTGTGTCAATTGTAAAAAGAGTTTTGGAAAAATTCTGTGGTCTGAATTCAGGAGAATTACACCAAGAATAACATGACCAAATAGGAAGAAAAAGCTCAGTTCTTTGTACTCATCCAGTCTCATCGGCTCCAGCAGGACGTCGCCAGGGCAGAAGCCTCTTGTGCCCGTTCATACCGAGTGGCACCTTGCTTAGGATGTATTTCAGCTCAGCCAGAGGACTCCCCTCCAGATTCATCTCCCAGGTGCTGCCGTGGCCATACCCACCTCTACCCCAAAATCTCTCCTGGGCAAGCAGAAACCCCTCAAGTTTCAATGAGCTGCAGTGGAGAAGGGCTGCCGGGCTGCCCAGAGAGTAGCTCCGACCTTCTCCTTCAAGCAAAGACATCAAAAGACAGCAAATGCCGTCAGCCTCTAGTGGTCTGCTATGCTAGAGCATTGAAGAATTGGCGAGAAAAAAATGACTCTTCCCTTAGTGAAAGCCCAGATCTGCTGGGTGAGCTCTCACCTGGGCAAGGGATGATCTTCTCCAGACTTGCCATTCGCCCTAATGCTCCAGCTACACTTGTTATAAGCAAGCGCGACATGGCCATCTATGAAGAAAACTGTGATTAAAGGACTGGTTATACCATCTGCTGCTGAGCAGGGTCCAGGCAAACCCGCACATGCTAATAAGTGATGGTGACAGCCCAGAAGTGATGGATACTTCTGCCACCTCTGTGGTAGTGTGTTCAGCTTACTGGCATGTTGGCATGACCAACTTTCAGACAACTTGCTGCTGGATAATTGATGAAGCCCTGGGCTCCAAGATACACAGAGTGCTTTGGAAGTCCAAGTTTTATAGCCAAAGAATATGTTAGATGTAACAAAAACAGATACACACAAATAAAGCCCCATACTTAGCCTGCAATATTGCAGGCTATATGCAATATTTCATTCAGCTGGTATTATACAGCCACCTTCTGGAATCACAGCAATGTCTGGAACGCAAAAGCTGTTTATCATTTCAATAACATTTAAGCCATTATAATTTATATGAGAATTGTAACTGATTGGGGCTGTATGGAGCTTCTTGTTGTGGTTTGCTGTAGGAATGCTGCAGATTTCCTCTGCACACATCACATTCTGCACACAATGGGAGCCCCAGACATTTTCGGCTCGTCTCAAGCCTCCTGCATTTACCAAAACATTTTCCTGTGTCAGAATCAAACAATCGCCTGATTTATAAGTCTCAAGCATTCAGGAGACCACCAGCAACACAATGTAACAAAAATCTCTCTGTTGGTTAGCCTTCCAAGCAGCTATACAGAGCACAAACAAAATACGGATGTGTATTCAGTGTTTCTGCTCATGTATGTTTCTGCATAAAGCAATTAGAGAAGGGCAAAGCATGCATCTGTAAAACCCTGCACACCCTGGGCACGGCTTCCCCGCACAGAGAGGGGCTGTGTTACATCCTCAGACAAATCCTTTTCTGCTCAGGGCCAGAGAAGATGCATGTCCTCTCTCAGCTTTGCTCCATTTGACTGGCTGGTATCTCCATGTGGACTTATGACCTGTGTGGAGCCGATGTGGGACATGGAGAAAAGGGGACAGCTGACCTCATGTCCACCTGGCTCCATCCATTATGTGGGTGGAGAACAACCCTGTGTTGCAGATATTCACTGCCTATGGATGGAGGAGGTGGGATTAAGGTATCCATAGTCATACAGGGTTGGATTTATCAGCAGCTCAGAGGCAGTGAAATTCTCTGTTGCAATATTTGGTTTTGAGACTTATTGCTTTTGATATTGCTGACTAATTCTAAGCTATTCCTAAGGCCAAACGCAAGGCTGGCATAAAACAGCAATGCCTACATAGTCTTGGGCTGAACTTGTCAGTACCATTTGGGATTCATTAATCTCTTCACACTCTGGAGAGGGTAGAAATAACCTAAGAAGAGCTCACTTGGAACACTGTTCCCTGGATCACATGTTCCATTTCTGGAACACAAAACTTCCTACATCAAAGTTTTCCTGCACTAAAACCAGGATCTGTCATCTGACTTTTCCAGAAATCAAGCAAGTCCTGCAAATTTTCAATCCAAACTGGTTGAGAGCCAGTCCTGCCAAAGCAGCAATTGTACCAAAGCATTTTGCATATAGTTAGGATATTTAGATTAGATATAAGGAAGAAATTCTTCACTATGAAGATGGTTAGACACTGGAACAGGCTGCCCAGAGAAGTGGCAGATGCCCCATCCCTGGAAGTGTTCAGGGCCAGGCTGGATGGGGCTTTGAGCAACCTGGTCTAGTGCAAGGTGTCCCAGCCCATGGCAGGGGGTGGTGGAGCCACATGATCTTTAAGGTCGCTTCTAACCCAAACCTTTATTTGATTCTATGATTTGGGAAACAAAACAAAACACACAAACAAAAAGCCAAAACAAACAAACAAACAAAACAAACAGAAAAAGTGCTGCTAGAAAAAGGGGTCTATCCCAGCTCATTTTCCTAATGCCCTACCAGACAGCAATGGGATTACCTCTGTGAAAACGCTAGGAAAAAAATCCCCTGCCTTCCTATGTTGATTGGTTCCTGGAGACTCCTACTAAAACCAACACCAATCTACTCAGCAGTTCTGTCCAGGCTCTCTTCTCCTTACCTTCAAGACAAAATAATATGGATTTATTCCTGTTGTATATTGCTCAGCACAGCAAGGAGAGTGGTGGATTATATTCCTCCTGAGCCTCAGCAATTAAATAATTTGCCAAATTCAGCCAGCTCCACACAGGTGAAGTGACAAACACCTCAAATCCCACCAGAGGCACCCTCAGAAACCACAGGACTGCAGAGGGGCCAAGGACCTTGTTGGGAATGTAGGAGCAGGTCAGTGAAAAATCTTGCATAACAGTTGTGATGCGTGAAAAGGAAAGGCTCTAGATTAAATTTGCAGGCTGGCAGTAAAAAAAAAAAAAAAGGCCATTGTCCCATCTGCAAAGCAAGTGCATTTTATCTGGGAAGCAATGAGACACCATAAACATAGCACCTCCAGATATATTTTTTTTTTCCTTCCAGAGCAAACTTGCTACCACTTGGCCACTGTCAGCTTAAATGATTTCACTTGGTTTATATTTCCCCTTTGAGTAGCAACAATGACCAGCTGACTCATTTTTACTTTGAGAAGAGCTGAAAGATCCAGGTCAGTTGGCTCTAGGCTGAAACCCTGACCTCAATTCATTGGGAATTTTGCCTCTGATTTCCATGCTGCCAGGATTTAATATTCGGGTCTTTTATCCAGCTCCTCTTCTGCTTTTGCTGTTAGGAAAACATTTGTTTCAGACTAGTTCAGTCATTACTATGTTTGAGAATGTGGCTCATGGTTCACACTAGAAGAGTTTGTACCATGTAATTTTGAAATGCTTTCTACATGTGACTGCATGTGCACTGGAGGACAATGAGATACCTGCTATCCTGCACAGCATCAGGGTGTGTCTTTAATTGCACCTTTATGAAATTAAAGTTTAATTGAAAGTCTGATAAAAGTGCATCACTTTATGCCCAATCTCCCTGTCCTCACTCAGTCCAAAACTCACCCTACTTGAAACTCAGGCTTGGGCCTCTGGAGCTCACTACCCTACAAACTTGCTTTAGAAATAGCTCCCGCACGAAGTGGCAAAGCAGCTGGGAAGAGTAACTTTCAAGGTTACAAAATGACCTGATGATTTTTTAACCTGGTCACAGCACAGGAAAAAACATAGCTTTCCCCTGGCCTCCACCATCTACCAAAGGACATTACAAGTGTGTGTAATCAGAGTATTTAGCAACATTTCTGACCACAGCCCAAGGTAGCAGGTCCTGCTAGCTTCTGTCCAAAACTCAAGAACTGACTCATTCAGAAATAGCTATGTTGGTTGATGCAATGCAAACCATTAAAAACCCTATAGGCCAGTGTTACCCATGGTCTTCCATGTGCTCTACTCTGTTAGGGAATATGGCACTTGGTTTTTCTTTGGGTCTGCATGATGCTGAATACTAGTGGGATTTGTGCTGACTGCTGTTGTGGATGGCACATACGAATGCTTAAATGCTGCCCCATATGTATTATAACACAGGCTGAGCTCCCAGCAATGAGTCACGGCACTAATTGTTCTGCACGACATAAACGTGTTTATAGTGCACTGCTGGATCCAGGTACAATTAACTCCCTGCTCTGTAGGAATACATACCATATTGCAGGCAGGGCAGCCTTATTATAGTTAAACTGCTATAAAATGAACATGATGGACTCCCCCAAGGGTGCTCATCGAACCACTCCCTTTGCAGGTTCACCACTGGCTGGGTTATGTTTGGTCCACATTCAAAGCTTGCAGCAAAATTAATGCTATGAATCTAGCAGGGAGATTACAAAATGATTGCTTTTCAAGATTAAGGGCAAATAAAACTTTAGTGCTGTGTCTTCACCAAGTTACTATGCTAAAAGCAAATTTAAAGCTGCAGGCAAGAAGGTAATTAATTAAAGAATGTGCCAAGAAGCCAAGGGGTGGGGAGGGGGCAGAAATTATGTCATCATGCTGCGTCATCACATGGTATCTCAACAACTCATCGCAGGGAAAAGGGGGAGCAAGCCCCGAGGGAAAGGCAAATAAGAAGAGGGAATCCAACTTCGGGAGTGAGAGAAGGAACAGCCAGATCACACAGCACCATATTACTTTGCCACCTGCTTCTAGGGAGGGAACCAGTCATAGGAAAATGTAGAGGAGAGCCATGGTTTAACCCCGGCCAGCAAGTAAGCACCACACAGCTGCTCACTCACTCTCCCCCTGCACTGGGATGGGGGACAGAATCAGAAGAGTAAAGTGAGAAAACTCATGGGTTGAGAGAAGAACAGTTTAATAATTGAAATTAAATAATAACAATAATGATAAAAGAATATAGAAAACAATCGATGCACTATGCAATTGCTCACCACCTGCTGACTGATGCCCAGTCAGTTCCTAAGCAGCAGCCCCTCAGCTAACTTTTCCCCAGTTTATACTGAGCATGACATCATATGGTACGGAATATCCTTTTGGCCAGTTTGGGTCAGCTGTCCTGGCTGTGCCCCCTCCCAGCTTGTGCATCTCCAGCTTTCTCACTGGCAGGACATGAGAAGCTGAAAAGTCTTTGACTCAGTTTAAGTACTACTTAGAAAAAACTAAAACTTCAGTGTATTATCAACATTCTTATACTAAATCCAAACCACAGCACTATACCAGCTACTAGGAAGAAAATTAACTCTATCCCAGCTGAAACCAAGACAAGGAGAAAAAGCTCCCAGGGCTCCCCAAAGCATGATAGCCCTGCATGAAACCAGGTATGTGTCACAAGGTCTGCATCCTCTACAACTGCATCTCCTTCTCTTGGACTTCCAGGGTCTGAGCTACCATTGAGCTAAGCCACTGTCCTTCATATTTGAAAAGTTGTGACAGACTGGCAAAGTTCCCAGTGACTGGAAAAGGGGAAACATAACCCCCATTTTTTAAAAGGGAAAAAAAATTAATACTCAGGGAACTACAGGATGGTCAGCAAGACCACGGAGCAGATCCTCCTGGAAACTGTGCAAAGACACATGGAAAACAGAGAGGTGATTTGTGACAGCCAGATGGCTTCACTAAGGGCAAATAATGTCTGACAAACTGAGTGGCCTTCTACAACAGGGTTACAGCATTGATGGATAAGAGAAGAGTGACTGACATCATCTACCTGGACTTGTGCAAAGCATTTGATACTGTCCCACACAACATCCTTGACTCTAAAATGGAGAGACATGGATTCGATGGGTGGACCACTTGGTGGATAAGGAATTGGCTGGATGGTTGCACTCAAAGAGTTGCAGTCAATGGTTTAATGTCCAGATGGAGACCAGTGAAGAGTGGTATCCCTCAAGTGTCTATATTGGGACCAGTATTACTTAAGATCTTTGTCAGGGACATGTACAGTGGGATTGAGTGCATCCTCAGCAAGTTTGTGGATGACACCAAGCTGAGTGGTGTGGTTGATACTCTAGACAGAAGGGATGCCATCCAGAGGGACCTGGACGGGCTGGAGAGGTGGGCCCATGCAAACCTCGTGAAGTTCAACAAGGCCAAGTGCAAAGTCCTGCACCTGGGTCAGGGCAATCCCAAACATGGATAGAGGCTGGGCCATGAGTGGGTTGAGAGCAGCCTTGAGGAGAAGGCCTTGGGGGTATCAGTGGACGAAAAACTGAATATGACCTGACAACGTGCACTTGCAGCCCAGAAAGCCAGCCATACCCTGGGCTGCAGCAAAAGAAGCATGGCCAGCAGATTGAGGGAGGTGACTCTCCCTCTCTCCTCCACTCTTGTGAGACCCTACCTGGAGTACTGAATCCAGCTCTGGGGCCCCTGGTGTAAGAAAGACAGGGACCTGTTGGAGAGGGTCCAGAGAAGGCCAGAAAAACGATCAGAGGTCTGAAACAGCTCCGCTGTGGAGAAAGGCTGAGAGAGTTGGGGTTGTTCAGCCTGGAAAAGAGAAGGATCCAGGGAGACCTTACAGCAGCCTTCCAGTACTTAAAAGGCACCTACAGGAAAGATGGGGAGGGACTCTTTATCAGGGAGTCTAGTGATAGGATGACAGCAATGGTTTTAAGCTAAAAGAAGGTAGATTTAGATTAGATATTAAGAAGAAATTATTTGCTATGAGAGCAGTGAGACACTGGAACAGGCTGCACAGAGAAGTTGTGGATTCCCCATCCCTGGAAGTGTTCAAATCCAGGCTGGATGGGGCTTTGAGCAACCTGGACTAGTGGAAGGTGTCCCAGCCCATGCCAAGGGGGTTGGAACTAGATGATCTTTAAGGCCTATTTCAACCCAAACCATTCTATGATTGTATGATGGCCAAGCTACACTTGAACCCTAATTTTCACAGAATACAGTGAATGTATTCTTCTATCTATAAATCTTGTCAAGGAATCATATGGACTCAGAACCTGAAAAATCTAGAGGATCTTATACATATAGCTACAATGTATTTTATTACTCTAGAAGTACTCTGCACACCATGCAGATTTAAAATCTGCAAGTTTCAATAACCTGCTCTCACCTAGGCTGCAAGGGGCTGTCTGCAGGCTGGTGGTGTGGAGAGCTGTCTCCCCAGCAAACCTTATCCAGAGCTCTCTGGGAGACCCACAAGAAAGCAGTCCCTGCATGTTATATTACATCCTGCCCAGCCAAGAGCTCCTGTGATGCACCGAACGGCATCTGCAGTCCCAGAGTGAAACGCAGACATCCCCAAGAGCTGGATCACGGGAGGACACGCCAAGAAGCCAGGGGGCTCCGAGGTGCGGCTGCAGATACACGGGGGAGACGGGAGGGATGGTGCTGGAAACCCAGCCCGGCCGCGGGGCGAAGCCTCGTTCCCCGGGGCCGAGCAGGGCGAGCGCCCGCCTGTGCCGGGCCCAGCCGACGTTAGAGGGCACCATTGCCCCGCACATCGGGGACCGCACATCGGGGACATCCCGCGGGCAGCTCCCTCGCCACCGCGCTGCCTCAAACCCGCCCGCCGGCCTGGGGCTAGCGGCCGGGCACGGGAACCCAGGGGCATGATGTGCTTCTCCGTTATTTTGCAGCCAGGCCGGGCAGGCAGAGGTTGGCAGAGGGTGAGGATGCAGCGCGGCTCCCGCAGCCCCCCAGCTCCCCTGCCCGGCCTCCTCGGCAGATCCGAGGGCAGCGCCGGCGGCCGGACCGCCCCGCCGAGCGGTGGAGAGAAGAGGGGCAGAAATGTGCAGAAATGGAGAGGGAGGGCAAGGCCAGAGCACAAACATTCGATTGCTGGGTCAATTTTCGGCCAGCTCGGCTGCCTGCACTGGGGCTGCACGGGAGCGGGCAGGAATAGGTGGGCACGGGCGGGGAGGAGGACATAACTGGGGCAATTAAGAGTTGGATTCATTTACTCTCCCTTGAAACTGTTTTTAAGGTCTTTATCATCGGGATTCTTTAGACATCCTCCACTTTTTGCAAGCCTGTCGCCTTCATAGTCACATTTCAAGCATCTTCTAGTGTTCTGTTTTGTTTTGGGTTTTTTTCATACTCTTAGATTTTTTTTTTCCTCTAGGTGTGCGCCAGCATCTGTCTGAAGATACTCCTGATGCACTTACCTCTGCTCTTGGGCTTGTTTTTGGACCAGGTACCTCCTTGCTGCAACAGTCCAGGCCATGAACCATCTCCATCAGGACCTGTGCAAAAAAAACCCTGTTTACTTAAGAAACATGAAACTAAAAATAAAACCTGTGTAATGGCCCCTTCACCAACACCCCCCGTCCCCTCCAGAAAGTAGAAATAACCTATGAAAAGCTACTCCAAAAATAATATTACCATGGATAAAGATGAAAGGCAAGGGGAATGTCAAAACAAGGAAAATGCAAACATCTCATTTAGTACAAAGACTGGCAACAAACAGTACCTATGAGTATAGAGCATGACTTTCACAGAAACGATACCAACAGAAAAGCAGGGAGTATAAAAACAAATGGAGTATTGAGCTGCTACTCAAATATGACTACACAATCAACCAAAAAGAGCCACTCTCCATGGGTACATACTGCAAGCTCACAATGCTCTTTGGTACCCGCCATTCCCAGCCTGCTTTCCAAGTTAACAGCACGGTGTCAGTAAGGCTCCCCACACCGGGGCTCATGGAGAGCATCCGACAAATGAGTCAGGCTTCCAATCAGTCATGATGGGCCAGATGGCGAATGGACTTCATCTAGTAAAACAACATGATGGAAAGAGCAAAAGAAGAGTGTGAAGGGAGAATGCGATGGCCCCGGGTGCACTAGCAGGTCCATCAATAGATTAGGCTAAATTCACTGCTACCTTTGTGCTACCCTAATGATGTGCAGCAGCTGGACAGCAAGGCTAGCTCTTCCTTTAACAACCAAGAACAGAAAGAATAACAATAATTTAAAAAAGGAATTTGAATGAAATAAGGCATTTTCCTGAGGCGCTAGCTTTTGCATATTTTTGAGAAAAGCAATTCAAATTGAATTAAAAGTAGCAGAATTTTTTCAAGGTTCTGTTCAGACTATCTTTCCTCATTTTAACCCCCGAACTAGCATGGTTTTGCCTAGCTATCAAATCTAATAATTTGACTTTTTATGACCATGTCAAGAAATGGAAAATTCTGAATGTTACACTGGCTTTAACAATTCAAAGTGTCACTTTGCTGGTGAAAAAGCCTCAATGAGAAGCTTGGGCAGTCTGTGCTAACTTGAACTTTAATTGCAATCAGTTTATTTAAGCAGGATTCCGAAGTACCACACAAAATTGCCACTGGTATAAATGCAGAACTGCAAATTGCTTGTGATCACAAGCACAGTAGAAGAGAAGTGCATGGGAGATAAAGTACCAATGTTTATTGGTCTGTGTCTCTGCTAAAGCAATTATGGAATATAAAATGCTATGAAATGAAGCAATCATATGTGGATCACACAGCATTTGAAGAATTCTGAGTTAAATATTGTTGGCTGTATACAATAATGGTGTATTAAAGGAACTGAGAAGGAAGCAAAGCATAAACCTTCAAGCCTCAGGGACCCAACAATGGGTTGCTTGTCTGGCAGCAGGCTGAGGACAATTTCTGCAGGAGATGTTCACCCAGAGACCCTCCAAAAGATGAAGGAGTGCTCCTCCCTGGCACCATGTCATGGGGACACATTCGCCTCCATACACAAACATTCTCACCAGGCCCTCTGTGCTGCAGAAGTTAACCTGGAGGTCCACAACAATTAGCCCTGTCAGAATGACAGCGCTGAGCCTCTCTCTTTTGTTACCTTCATGCCTTCTTATCAAATGTCCTCAGTTACTCCTTGCTCAGTTTCCAGTACAAGGACCTCTCTTCCCCTGTCTGCCAAGCCATCAGACTCAGCTCTGGCCCTGATGGTCAGCCTGGACTCTTTCCAAACAGGAATAGTCAACTGCAATAAACGTGCCTTCGCAATCCCTTTGTAAGATGCACAAGCCATAAAGGAGTTTGCTTTCCATCCCCTCACCATTTCAAACAAGCAGCCATCAGGCCAGTTAAAGTCATTGTTTTTTTCTGACATAAGCAGATATGACTTGGATATTTTGAGCAAAAATGTTTCATTCTTATGGGGCATTGTTCTAACCATAGCGGTAATTACTCCGCTCAGTATTTTGAAGCAGGAATTTCTAAAGAAGCTAATGGGCTTGGTGGTGGGAGCTCTTGGGTAAGATTTTTTGGCTCATGTTAGGCAAACTGCTGGTTTAGAGGATCATAACATACTCCTCTGGCCTTAGAGTTCACGAATCCACTGAATTAAAAACATCTCTCCGTGCAGGCAGTATTTCTTCCTCAAAAGAGCTGGATGCTCTCTATCTCTACACAGAAGAGAAGCACAGACACTGCTGGAACTGGCAGCTGTGAGCAGAAAGTCCCCAGTACTATCAGCACCAGCGTAAAACATAAGTGTATAAAGGGACACACACACAAAAAACCCAACCTAAACAAACAAACAGAAAAAAAAAACCCACAACAAAACAGGTCAAAGAGATGGCGAGCACTAGCAGTGAGGAAGATGAGCTAAAAAAAAGAAGAGCTGGTAACCTCAAACTCGAGCCGCTTTACCTCCCAGGTGAGCAACCCCTGAAAATACTTCCCCATTCAAACTGCAGTTCCTAGCATCCCTCAAGCACTGTGTAAATATTGGCTAACCTCTGAAAACAGTTTGGAAGGACCATGATGTGGATTTTGCAGAGGGCACGCCCACATCTTGCAAATAGTAGGGAAGTTTGCTTGCTCAGCTTGCATTGCAGGAATGTATAAAACCGAGGAGGCAGAAAACAGGAAAGGCAGCCGCTGGCCTCTCCCGGCTCTGGGGGAGGACGGCAGCAGGTTTGCAAGGATGCCTCACAAAGAGCCCCTGTCTGCAGGGACCCAGCCATTGCCATTTGGCTCGCGTCTTGAATAGAGGGCACTTTTTCAGCAGGTTTCTTGTGGAAGTTGAGGCATTTTCTCCACATAGCTCATTTATTTCTAAAACCACCCATCCTACATCCTGAGAGGTGTGTCTGATGGCTGCTGAGAGATGTCCCAGCTGAACACAATGCCATGTTCAACATGTTCCCCAACCATTCCAGCTTGGCCCACCCCTTCTCTCCCTGGCCAGACCCTTGCTAAATGATGCTCACCTGCTTTTTAAGATGATGTGCTTTTAGTGACAGGGAACCAGGAGAGCCCTCTCATTACCTGCTCCCTGAATGACATCCTTTTGGCCAAAAGACCTCTGCATGGCCACCTTCAAGGGCTGTTTCAGGAAGAACAGTGTGGTGGTGTTTACCTAAAATCGCCACATTGTGGTCCAGCTCATACAGGAAACATCTGTTGAGAAGACAGCATCTAAACAGGTATCTTAAAAAAATGCCTTCACATACCCTAAAATACCTTTGCTACCACTACTTGTGAAATGAGAGTGGTCTATCTGTACCATCAGTCAGCAAAGCCTTCTGCCAGGAGTGACTTTATGCCTACCCAGGAAGCAAGCAGGGATCTGCACCCTGAAAACATTTCCTGTAGCCTCTCCTCTCGACCACAAAGCTACAGACCTTCCCCACTGAACAGCCCACCTGCCCCCACAGACATCAGGAAATTATTTCAGGAGATCAAACCTGCTGCAGTGTCTTGCTGCTCTTCAGCGCAAGCATGGAAAGACCCTTCCTGTGCTCTAAGTCGGGCTGTAACCTCCTCTCTGCACCTCGGCACCAGCCATGGCCAGCCCCAGATCAATGGGTCCAAGAGCGTGGCACCGCTGGTCACTCCTGGCATGGCCAGCCTTTGGGAGCACTGCTAAAAGTGCAGTACCTAGCAGCACGCGGGAGCTGTCCTGGCTGGCCCAAGTGCCTCATCGACACGGGAAGCCCAGGAGCGAGTGTCCTCAGTGGTGCTGGAAGGCTGCTCCATCACGGATGCGGGCTGACTGTGGAAACAGCATGGAGGGAGATGACTTATTTTGGCCCAGCTGGGGGACAGGAAGAGCTTCCCATGGGTGAAAAACTATTGTTCCTCTTCTTGAAGCTGACACCTGCCTGTGGTCACCATTGCCCTAAGGCTCCTAAAGCTGCAACCTCTCCAGCCCTGCAGCAAGCCAGCACCTGGGCATCCTCTGCATGGCCAGCACTATCCTAGGATTTTAAATTAATTTTATTCCCTCCAAGGGATAAAATCCATGTCGCCTTTGCTCAAGGGTTCGATTTTCGCAGAGGCAAGAGCCACCGGTATACAGAGAACCAGTGTGTCCCCAAATGCACAAAGAGCGATAAAGGTCCATCTTTTCCCTTGTTGTTTGCAGAGGAAAAGCTCACTGAGGCAACAAGCCCCCGAGGTGTGCATCAAAACTACGATCATGTTCTGGGCTCAATTTTAGCACTGTGTCAATTATGCTCCCATTCCCTTTCCTTTCATACTCGCCCATCCCAAAACAACAAAAGGCAATGATTGCAGTGACCTGCAGAAAATGTAAAGCATAAGCCAGCTGATCCCTGGCAACACAATAGCAAGATTAGTTCATCTGCAGTGAACAAACATGTATTGTGCATTTAAAAGTTAGGAGAGGAAAATGCTGTGGTTTTCATGTACTCCTATTCAGCAAGGCTGCAACTTATTACATCCATGCAGCTGAAAAGCCCTATTTTTAAAAATAGCCTTCAGCTTGTTTTGAAATCTGCAAGCATCTCGCTTTGTTTTGCAGCAGCGTAATAAAAAAAACCCGAGCCAAAAATGATCCCGTTTTCGTCCACACGCCATCACCTCCCCCGCCTCAAACCTGCACGCCCTACAGATTCTGAAAAGCTCCCGGCGACACCACTCGGGAAAAATAATAATAAAAATAATAATAGCGCGCACACACACACTCCTACATGCTGAAAAGGCAACAAGGAGGGGGGGAAAAACCAATCCTGAGAGTCGCCGGGGAGGAAGCAACAACGGAGCCGGGGCGATGTGCAGACAAAGAGAGCGGGGCCGGCGACGGGCGGGGAGCGCCGCGGCCGCCCCCCGGGGCCGGGCCAGCGCCGGGGCCGCCCCGCCCCGGTCCTCGGCGGGGCCGGGCCGGGCCAATACGGCCGGCGGCAGCACGGCGTTGCCCGCCGCAGCCAATGGAGGGCGCGGGCAGGAGGGCTGCCGCCGGGGGCCGGGGGCGGTGGGAGAGTCCCCGCCAATCGCGGCGGGCCGATGGCAGGGAAATACTATTATGCTAATGATTGTTTTGCTCGCACTCGCGGGGAGCGGGGTTTAAAAGCCAGGCGGCCGGGGGCAGGGGCTCAGAAGCGGGAGGCAGGGTTGGCTGGAGAGCGGGAGGGACGCAAGGAGCGGCGGGGTAGGGGGTACCCACCCCAAGCCACCGCACCCCATCTCATCAACCCTGCGTCCTCCCCGGCGGCAATGTCCAACGTGCACCTTTCTGGCGCCGCCGCCCTGGAGCGCCTTTCCGCCCGGCGAGCCCTGGCCGGGCACGGCCGCAGCCCCGTCTGCAGGAGCCTCTTCGGGCCGGTGGACCACGAGGAGCTGGGCCGGGAGCTGCGGAACCGCCTGCGGGAGATGGGGGAGGACGACCAGCGCCGTTGGGACTACAACTTCCACACCGACACGCCGCTGCCTGGCCCCGGCCGCCTGCGCTGGGAGGAGGTGGAGGGCGGCGCCGTGCCCGCTTTCTACCGGGAGACGCTGCAGGTGGGCCGGTGCCGCATCCCCCTTCGCCGGGCGCCCCCCTCCCCGCCGCCGCCCCCCCCTGCCGCCGCCGCCAAGGGGCCCGGGGGGCGCCTGAGCCGGGAGAACCGCGCCGCGCCCCGCCGCCGAGGCATGCGGCTCCGCCGGAGGGTCCCGACGGCCCGCATCACAGGTGCGTGGGGGTGCTGTGGGGGTCGTGGGAGGCGGTGGGCGTCCCGCCGCAGCGGCTGACGGCCCCCTCCCCCTCTTCTCCGTCCCCCGTCCAGATTTCTTCGCGAGGAGGAAAAGGCCGGCGGAGCCCAAGGCGGCGGCGGAGCTCCCTGCCGGCTGCCCACCTTCCCCCACCGCCGTGCCGGCTGAGCAGACCCCCCGCAAGCGGCTCCGGTGAGCCAGGTGAGGCGCGCCCCGGGGAGGGCGGATGTGTCTGGGGGCTTTCAGCGTCGCTCTTTTATTTTTCCCCCATCTTTTTTTTTTTTTTTTTTCCTGATTTTTTTTTTTTTTTTTAAAGTTTTTCATTTTTATTCCTCCCCAGACTTTTGCACTACGGCACCCACTCGAAAGGCGCGTCGCCCGCGGAGGCGCGGAGGCGCAGGGGTCAGGGCGGGCGGCGCGGCGAGCCGGGACCCCCCGCGCCCGCCCGGACCGGGACCAGGAGCCGGAGAGGAGCTGGAACGCCTGCCCGCCAGCCGCGGCCGCGAACGGAGCAGTGTTAACGTACAACTGTGCAATGTATTACGTTTTATATAAAAATGTATTATGCCTAATGTGAGTACACTGGCCAGAAGTGTAAAGCTTTAAAAGTCATTTATATAAAATGTTTAATCTTTGCTGATCTCTCAGTGCATTAAAAAAAAAAAAAGGAAAAGGAAAAAAGAAAAAGGAAAAAAAGCAAGTGTATATTTGTACAAAACTTTTTTAAGAGTTATACTAACTTATATTTTCTATTTATGTCAGAAATGTGGATAACTTTGACATCCAATAGTGTTTGGTATTTTTTTTTCTTTTGGTTAAGCCAAAGGGCACTATATTTGCTTTTGTTATTTACAAAATGTAAATTTATTTTTATAGTGGTTTGTTTTTGTTGGTGTTTTTTTTTTTTTTGCATTCACAAGATGTAGCTATGAATCAAAATATTTTTTAGATTTTACTTGAAGACAAATCTGTTTCAATGGTTTCTGAGCCGGTCTGTACCACTGCCATTGCAAATAATGCCACAACTTCAATTAATAATAATAAAAGCCAGGAAACCCCTGCAAGCCTGCTTGGTGAGTGCTGTGCAGATGCCTTTGGGGTGGGGGTAGGAGCCTTGTGGGGGAGGGGGCTGGGGCGGTGGAGCAGAGCCCCTGTCTGTGCTTTTTTTGGGGGGGGGTTGGGGCCTGCCATGACCAGGGCTTCAGCCCCCCCGGATCACGCCCCTGCCACAGGGACAGCACTGTCACCTCAATACCCTGTGGTGCAAAGCTTGTGTGCAATTCAGAGGGGAAAGGAGTTTTTCTCTTAAAAACAAGTGTTCCTGAATACTGCTGGAGTTAATCAAGCATGAGGAGAGCACACACCCTTCATCATACCCTGAATTCAACCTTTCAGCACGCTTTATGATGATTTATTTTTTAACCATTTTCCCCGCCCCTCCCAAATTGGGATTGGGGCTGCTGCCTCCCTACCTTAGGGACAGCCTGGGTGGGTGACTGGTGTGTGCAGACCACAGCCCCACGGTGCCCTTGGCTAGCTCAGCTCTAGGGGGACCCCCCCCACCTTGGGGAAGCATGCAAAGTTCCCACTCCAACCTGGGGCTCAAAGCCACTTCAGGGAAACACTTCCTGGTACCTCTTGCCCCAGCCCAGCAATGATTTACAAGGCAAACACACAACATTGCTGGGAAAGGCAGCAATTCCAGCTTGCCATAAAAGGGGGAAAAAGAGAAACAACAAACAGACAAAATAAACCTTCCCAACAAAGTACCCAGCATTTTGACATTAATGCTTCCATGGCAATGCTGTCGCAACCACACACCCAAGGCAGTTGGCAGAGAGCACCCTGTCCCCTTGGCCTGGGAGCAGGTGAAAGCCATGGGATCTGCACACAGCCTGATGGGGTCAGGGCATGTGTCCTGCTCAGGGTCCCAAACCCTGTGCTGGCCAGGGAGGGGGGACAGACCAGGTCTGGTCCCAGCTTCATGTGGTGCAACGATCGGGGTGCTGGAGAGTATGGATGGGGAACAGGGACATGGGAGGAGAATGGGGGTCCTAGAGGCCCAGGGACTGGCTGGCCAGATTTGTCCCTTTCAGACCCCCTTCCCCACCCTATCACCTCTGTGGAGGGCTGCACCCCCATACTGGACCCAGCAGGTGCAGGGGGGGTGAGGACATCGCTCCCCAGCCCTATGAGCTCTGCAATGATGCTCTTTCATGGGGAGGGAAGGGAGCTGAGAGAACAAGGCTCCGGGTGAATAAAGTTCAGGGTTTATCTGCATCATCTTCCCCTGGCCCCTGCAGCGCTCCTCTCTGGCCCCCCGTCACGGCCGCCAAATGCTCCTGGCTGTAAAAGTAACATTGATTACCTCCAGCTCCATGATCGCTTAATCAGAACGGGATTATTTTACGCGCCTGCATCAGTGGCCGCTGACTCAATACGATTTTCCCCCTCTTTGAAAAGAAAAATAGCTTTTCCCTTTCCTTATGAAAGCCAACAATACCCGGAGTGAGGCAGCTGGATCCTCCAGGATTTATGGGCTTTTCTCTCGCTTTCATGAAAGCAGGTGCCTTTGGGACCTCCATTGTCCCAGACCCCAACTAATAATAGGACTTTCTGCAATGAAAGATCCCTGCTCTGAGCTCCCAAATACCTCGGCCGGAGGAGCCGCCGGCTGCCCTGAGGTGTGCCCAGCCCATCCCGGGAGGAAAGCTCTCACCCTGGGGAGAGTTTAGGCATGGAGCTCTTTATTAAAGCAAATAATTCCAGCTCTTGGGTACTGCCCGAGCGGAGCCAGTGGGTTTCCAGCCCGCCATGGGGAGGGCTGGGTCCCGCAGCCCCCGGGCTCTCCTCTCAAGGGCCCGGGGGTGCGGGAAGGTGTGCGGCCACCCCCCGCCCTGCCCCACCCAGCCCGGCCGGCCCTCCTCGCCCCGGCACAAAGCACACTGCCCCTATTCTTTCGGCCTTTGTAGCCATATGGCAAATCCATGTAGACACAGCCAACATCCATTTATTCAGGCACATAATGTCCCGCAACAGGGAACAATTGGAACTTTGTTTGCTTCTATTATTGATGCGAATGGGCGACAGAGAGAGAGAGAGAGAAAAAAAATCATTTAACTATAAGAGATATCCAGCTAATTATGAACCATATGTGCCTATAGTTTCAAAGCAATCCAATGAAGTTCATTTTAAATCTAGACTACTTTATTAGCACGGAAGACAGATGTCTCAACAGTACATGCATCAGAGGAAACCATGTAAAGAAGTTCTTGAAATATTTAACTAGGACTCATTCATTGTCAGAGGGGCTTTAAAGTGCCCTTTATCATGAGAATGCATAGGCAGAAGCAGAGTGAGGCTGCCGGTTGTTGCCACCAACCCACGGTAAATCTCAAATCCCACTTTGGATTTGAGGACAGGAATATTTTTGGAAAGGATTCAAAATATCAGGGGTCACGAAAGACTGAGCTTGCCACTCATTACAGCTACAAAAAGTCAGGTCATTATTTGAGCCGCCTTAATCCCAGGCTGAAACCAGCTATGCAATTAGAGGAATAATCTACCCCAAATCACCACTGCTCCCTATCCTGAGGAGCAGAGCCGCACATTTGGGCTACAGCCACTGCAGTTCCTCCCATGCCCTAAGAGAAACCAAGATGGGAGAGTTAAACTTGCTGGACCTCCACATATTTATTTCATATGAACATCTCTTGGTGCGAATCTAGCGGTGGGTACCTAAAGGGAAAGGGCACTGCAGGAAGGCTGGAAGGGAAGCTCAGCAGGAGAAAGTCTGTCAGATTTTTTTTTTTTTTTTTTTTTTTTTTTAGGAAATGCAATTATCGGCAAACAGTCTTGGCAAAAAGGTTAGCATTATCTTTATGAGCACAGCAACATCTACCAGTAATTAAGCCACTTCAGTCAGATGAATGCAACATATGGTTGACACTGGTAATCATTCTCCTTCCTAGCCGCAACTTTTCTTTCTGGGCCAAAACTTGTTCTATTATCGCTTAAATTAAACAAAAAGCCGCTTTACACTTCTTGAGCAAATATTTGTTGCTAATGAGCAGGACGTGTAGGTAACAGAATGGAGAAAACCCCATCATTTTAAAAGAATAATTTCCTACATTTGGATATGGAAATAAAATAAATTCACCAAATTCCCAATTCACTTGCAACGAGTTGTGATTCCTTGGTAGGATGGCTACACCGGGAGATCTGTGCAAAGGATGCACATGGGGAGAGGAAAATTGAATTGACAATTTTTAAGCAGAGAAACAGATATTAAGAGAAAAAGTGCACATATATATACAAACATACATGACATAACTAATTAGAGAGTATAAAAGAATTAATCAGGGAGTTGGATTTTTTTTAGCCACCTTTTCCCCTATTGCTACAGAATAAATTCACAATGGTTTTTCCAATGCCTTCCCCTCCGCTAGCCTGTAACCTCTCAGAAATGTTCTTCTTGACAAGCATTTTTGGAAGAAAGGCGGCCAAAAACCAAACCAAATGCCTTTTTGTAAGATGAAAGGATGGGCTATATCTGTTATTCTGACTCACAGAGAAAGAAAGAGAATCAAGTATCTCCTCTCCTGTCACACAGAATCTAGTATTAAAGATCACGCGATCTCTTTTGGTGGCAGTGGTGAAATTCCCAATGAACTTAATGGTGTTTGTTTGTTTCTTTTTTAAACTAAGGGGGATTTTTAGCCATATATTTCCAACAAACTTCTTGGGGGACAGATTTTGGGGGAAAAAGGGAGAAAGAAAGATGCTAAATAGTTAGATGAGCTGTAAAGAACATAAAATCCCTGAAGCAAGCACTGCTATGAGATTAAAAAATAGTTCAAACTCTCTTAAACACAGGACAAATTAAATTTTGGAGCAAATTTCCCCAATCTGCATGCTCCAGGAAAACTGGTGGCCAGTGGTGATTGTGCAGCCTCACGTCTGCACTTGTGATGTCCCAGGGTCCCAGTCTCCCCCTGGGGATGGGGGTGCAGGGAGAGGGAACAGGAGACAAGGATGGGGAGGCAGCACCAGAAAACACCTAGGATGGGGATAACAGGGGGGAGGTGGAGCAGAAACATGGCTGAGGCTGGAGTACACTGGAAGAGGCCGGGCAGAGGGCACCAAACCCTGCTGGTGTGTGCGAGGGGAAGGAGAGAAGGGAACAGGCCACGACGTTTGTATTCTGCATTATATATTCATTTATATTTAGATTTTGTGCATTTCTTCAGAGGTTGCCTGGCCCCAACACACCTCTGCTGCCAGCAAATACCCATGAAACTCATCTGGTAATGTCCCATCCCTCCCCTCAACTCATCTACAGATAGTTGCTAAAAATAATCTGCTATTTTTTATCCCTGTGGCCCAGGTCAGCCTGGGATCCAGAATGCCCCAGCTCTGCTGAGGGGTCACTAGGCTTCACATCACCCCAGGATTACTCAATCTCCCCTGCCAGATTTGCTTTAGCATATTCAGTGCTCTCTCTCACACACGTGCTATGCTTGCATTATACACAGAATGAAGATTGAGAAGGAAACACTCAAGTTTCGGCAGTGCCTGAGCTGTTCGTCTGATTTCAGCCCAGATCCTTTGCTCACGGTGCATTTCCACAGGCATGCGCACCATTTCTTCCCCCAGGACACATGCTATCTGCTTCATGCAGCATCATGCAGCGCTTTCCCTTGCAGGGTGAACCTGGGTTGTGCAGCAAAGGGGAAATTGCTGGATAAACTCCTGCCAGAGAAGCTTAGAAAGTAAAGCAAGGGCCTGCAGGGTGCTTTAGTGCTTAATCCAATGCCAACAGGTGGATGCAGGTTTTTATTCTTTGGAGGACAGTTGGCTCCTCCTGACCTGTTCCTGCAACAGAGGCTTTGTGCTGTCCTGGGCAAGGCACTTGAAGTTTTCATGAGCAGCCACAAACTGTGCTCACCTATGTTGGGTGTCCGATAGGAGACGCTTGGGTCCCATTTGCAAAGACACTGAGCATCCACAGCTGCATCCAAAGTCACCGAGCACTGGACTCCGCACATGTTTTTGGCCAGATGAAGCGCAGGGCTTGGAAGGGGACAGCTATGGGGCACCTTGGACCAGCACTCCAAATTAATTATTGCCTTCCATCTCTTTTTATGTTGGCTTCCCATCATCAAACAGGGATAATAACACCATTTTTATTTTAATCCATTAGTGTTCAGGAAGCGCTCAGATACTACTGTGAGCAGCACCGTATAAATCTAGAGAGGAAATTAATAATGTCTTTGAGCAGGGTTTGAATAGTGCAGAGTTAATAAGACATAGCACCGTCCATTGAACAGCGAGAAAAACAAAATTGAGCAACTGCTCATTAAGCAAGCACCGTTCACTCTGTGCACTCAATACGATCATTTAATTAAAAGATTTTATCATCATGCACAGACACAAGGGGGCAGAGCCAAGGCCCTGTTTCCCTCATCCTTGCCTGCTCTGCATCAAACCCATCGGAGTATTTCTTGGAGGTAACCTAGAACAGGAACCTAAAAAACATTCAGTATTTTTTTTTTCCTAGCTGCCACACTAACAGAGATCACTATGTGAGCTTTGACAAGTCTTTTCACCTCGCCACATCTTCTTTCCCCCTGTCACCCGTCAGTCCCACCCTCACCCTGTGGACTCTCCAGGAGCGGGGAGACAGGAGGATCTCTGGCACTCCTGCAGCTGCAGCACCTTGACCTCAGACCATGGTCTCCACCACCCTTGCCATCACAGCAAGCTGAGGAAATCACTGCTGTGCCTGACTACAAGGTGGACGGAAGGAGAAGAGTTTTTCAGAACTGGAAGATGCTTTGATCAGGGCTGGTTTTGAGCGATACTGGATTAGAGGGACACCAGCATGCAGCTCCTCTTGCACACTGCTCTCTGTGAGGACTTGCGGCAATATGCACACAAACCAGCCACCTTAAAAACAAACCAACCAACCCAAAATTATCCTTGTCCAAGAATACACTATCACCATTGTTTCTGTTTTTACAAGAAAATACTGAGGAAAAGTCCCTGTTTGGGTCACATTAAGCAGCTTGAGACATACTGGGACCTGAGTTCCACAGCAATTTACTCCAGAAAACAGTAGGCACAAACAAAGTTATTTTCATACATCCAAGAGCAAAGCCTGGTTTTCATGGGGCCTTTACTGAAGAAGTTTTCAAGCATGGATCTAGGTAACATAGCTTCGCTCTTGCTGGGGCTGTACAACATCCCATCCACTGGCTGGTGGTCCCAAAAACTGCGGATTTTTTTTTTTTTTCTCCAGTTTTACTCTCACCCAGATGAGTAAACAGGACTGGGAATACCAGCACCTGGTTCTCCATATTCTTCTGCGTGTCATTAGGCCAAACCTGTTTCTTCATCCCACTAACCAAGGCAGTCTGGATGCACATCCCTCCAAAGGAGGAAGCCCACCTTTCACGCCAAGACCAAACCTTTTGGAGCTGCTACAACCAGGTTTTTCTGCCAGAGCGCCACTGGAGAGTGTGGTGGTACCTGAAACCCACCTCCATGCTCCCAAACTCTCACCTGGCCTCTAGGCAGGATTGCTGTGCCATGCCACACCAGGGAGCGCAGCAGGTTACCGGGTGTCATGGGGCTTTGGCAGCGATGGGGAACATGCGTGTTTAATTTGCACTGCAATGGCAAAAGGCACCTCTCTGACACAAAGTCCACCCCCGTGCAAAATTTCACACTCCCCCTCCAGCGCCCAGCGGCACGAGTGGGGCAGCCAGAGGGAGAACACCCCACGGCTGCTAGCGGGACCCCCTTCTCCCCATCAGCACAACAGCTGAGCTGGGGCGCTCCTCGAGAAATGGCCAGGCATAGCCTTTCTGCAGCGCAAACTAAACAAAAGCAGCAGTTTGCATTTGCTAGCGGGTGTGCAGCACAGGACAGCACAGCTCTAAGCAGCAGCAGCCACTTCTGCAGGGTAAGAGAGCAGGAGATTTTGGGATAATTTTAATAATAATCACTGTTACCAAACACCCATAGAACACAGCGCACAAAGACACCTTATCAGACAGAATTAGCTGCAAATTAAAAGATGTGCTTGTTGGTTTTGGTTTTGTGCCCGTTTTCAGGATTTCAAGGACTTGCTGCAAAAATTGTCTTTAACCAGATTTAATTTTAAAAAAATATTAATTTCATTTGAGAGCTATCAACAAGGAGAGAGAAAATACAGAATCTATATTTGAAGCTTGATCTGTGTTTGCCGTATTGTTCTGTCAGAGGAAGGACAACAGAGAGGGAGAAGAAAAAAAAAATAAGGAAAATAATAAAAACTTTCCCCAATTACCATGTTTCCCTGAAATTTGTCTATAAAGAACCAGGATAATTACAAGTGGAGGAGAAATATTGCAAAACATCAGCACGGAAGGGGCTTTTTTTCTTAACCCTGCAGAGTATAATGAGAGATAAAGAGATTGACCATTTTGGGAGGAGGATGCCTTCATTTCTTGACGTGACTGTAGATTATTTCGGCTTCAGGAGACAAGAATGTCCCTTTAACATCTGACCTGGCCTTTATTTAAGAGCAGCACTTCACGGTTCAGGAAAGACAGACAATTTTCTAATTCCCAGCTCTGCTGGAGGCTGAGGCAGCAACTTCCAGACAGGACACCTGCTAACACTAGAGAAATGGCATTATTATGTCTACAAGTTTACAAATCTGAGGATCAAAAAGCCTTTGCTGCTGCTGTTACTCCACAGGCCAAGGACAACGACTTCTTCTGAACAGAGTTTCACAGAGGTTTTTCTTCCCCCCTCCAAGAAATGGTTTCTTTTCACTTTCAGCAGATCGGTTTCCACGTGAAAAAGTCAACAGTCGAAGAGTTTCCTAAGTTTCATTGGTGTGTAGCAGAAAGGGGATTAGACCTGGGGCCTTTTTACTGGCAAGCCTTTAAGCAAATAAATGTTCTTGAATTCTTAGAGAAACAAACCTAACTTAAACAAAAATCCAGAATATATGGGATTTGCCTCTCCACAACTCAAGTTTTTAAAACATAAAAGGAAATCATTACTAAAGATTTAAGGGATGCTAGTGTTAAATCTTTGTTTACTGTAATTTTACTTCTATTTTTACTAGTTATCACAAAGGGCATGGCTGTTTCCACATTAGGCCATATTCACAATGAGTTATTAAGCCCTAATATCCAGTGCAATGCAGTGGTTCATTTTTAGCAGATCAATTCAACTCAGAGCTGTGATTCCCCAGCAGTAAGAGAGGCAAAAAACAGATTGCATGCCCCCGCACCAGTTCAGAGCCCTGCCTGGTAGGCAAAAGCATCGCTTAATTCCTTTGCACCCACAAGTCCCAAAGCTGAAGCCTGCAGTTTCTCTCTTATGGCACAACGAGATTACAATGGAGGATGATTTTTTTGATGGGTATTTTTCCTTAAGCTCCAAAAATCACAACAAACAGATCATCCAAAACTGAAAGGTTTAAAATGTATGCATATATACCTATACAGAAACATTTTCTACTACCTGACAGCCAAGCGTTGTTCCAGAGGAGCTCCCCCAGCCCTCAGACACAGATCTCAGTCTCTGTGCCAGCAATTTGCCAGCATGCATAACACCTGGGTCAGCATTTACAGACTGGCTTCAATTAAGCTGGAAAACTAAAGAGAGCTCAGGCAAAGCAGTTGGCTAATATGCTCCAAAGTTAGGAAGAAAACGTCAGCATCTTGTTCTAACAAAACAAACCATACAGGAAAAATGTAGATTTGTGACTGAACAGAAAATGATAAGCTGTCTGATAAGTTTGTCTCTCTGCACTGTTAAATAGTTTTAAAGACTTTTCTGACATTAATAGATTTTTCCCACTTCCCCTCCATCATGGGAACAGGCTTTTAGCATTTTTAAGAGGCCCATGTACCTCTGTCAGCCCAGATTGCAACTTCCCCCTGCCAAGCTACTACTGCACCGAAGTGCCACCTCTGTTTTCACTAGCAGCCATCCTGCAGCTCTGCCTGTGCATGTCCCAGAGGTCCAGCTGAAAAGCCTCATGGTGCCTAATACAAGTGCAGCCCCATCGGCAACTGGGGCAGATCCCCAGGTCCTTCCTACCACAGAGAGATTTGCTGTAGAGCACACCTCCAAACCCAGCACCACACAAAATGCAGAAGTGGCTGAGGGGAAAGGAAGCAGGGGCTTTGCTTGCTGCTTTAGCAGCACACCAGTTGGGATGCTTACCTGGCTGACCTGCCTCAAATAACCCTCCTTCTAGCTGAAAACCCAGGAGCCTGAGCCCAAACCTCCTGACCCCATGGACAAAACCACCATGCTGCTGGGTGAAGAGGAGCACAGCCTCCTTTCCTTCCCCCTCCCAAGTTACAAAGCCCTAAGTGGGCAGCTTAAACACCCACAAGAAGGGGCAGCTGGAGCCCACAGCTCTGCCCTGAGTTACCCCTGTGCAGCTGAGCTGCAGCAGCCAATTGCCAACATGCAGCAAGATGCATTAACTTGTGCCTCGACAAAAAGAAGGTGGGAAGGGGGTTTGGGTTTTATCCTGTGCAATTGCTGTAAACACTGTCTAACTGTCTTTAAAAGGTGGGGGGGAAAGCCGAAACAAACCACTTTTGCTCTTCTTGCACTTTCTCCTTGTTCAAAGCAAGCATTTAGGTGCAACCACTATTAAGGCACATCAAAGGCCACAGACCCAATTTGGGGACAAGCTCATTGTAATAAAACTGAGTGAGACCCTGGAGACCCCCGAGGAGGAGAGCACACCCCTCTCAGCATCTCTTCCCAACTTGTTTTGTGCCACCCATATGGGGGGTTTTGCGTGGTGTGGTGCCAGCAGCTGCCCACAGCTGCCTCTCTGTATGACCCAGTCCCCATTCCCACCCTCAAATGTCCAGCCTTATGATGGCACCCAGTCCCCTCTTCCCATCAACACTTGCCTTTTCAAAAAGATGTTTTAAAAAGAGATAAAACGCTGATTTTCACAGCAAATCCAGTTTCATAACCCTACTGATGGCAAGATGCTAGCTAAGGGAAGCTTATTTTCCCATTGCCCCCAAAAGATGAATTTTCCCTGGAATCCTGCCTGGATTCAGGCAAAATCCACCCCGCCTTCCACGCCAAATCGCTCTCGCCAGCTCAGGAAAGAGAAGGATGTGCCTTTTTCCTCGGAGGAAAGTGGCAGACGAGGTGGGGAAGGAGGAGAGCTTTAAAGGGAGGGAGCGAGGAGGCTGAGCTCATGCTCAGATTTTAATCTGATCACTTCCCTGTCAAACTAATCCCTGCCTGACTCAGATCGGACTTTTAGAAACGTGCCTGGAAACCAAAAAGCAAACCTCATTTGAATGAAGCACACACTTCGCAGTCCCCATCTGCAAAGGGCCGCAATTAAATGCAAAAAAAAAAAGGGGGGGGGGGGGAAGAGAGAGAGAAAATTAGCATTTTCCGCGGCCATCTGGCATGAGGAGCAGGCGATGGGGAACAAAAGGAGATTTAGGCAAAGGGGAGAGGCGAGTGTGCCGTGGCATTGACCTGCAAATGAGCCTTTGTGAGCGAATTAAAGCTTCCCGGACCCCCCGGGACACCCCAAAACAGGCACCATTACAAACCATCCGGACAAAAACCCACTCATCAAAATTGTCTGCGTTTGAAGGGGCGGGGGTTGGGGGGAGAGGCCATTTAAATCTGCACCTTCCCTGCCCCCCCATCCCCCTGTAATAGGCGGTTAATAGGGGCTTGGCGGAGGGATGGGGGGCAGCCCCCCTGCACCCACGGCTCTACACCCGGCTCTGACAGTATAACGGGAGGGACACCTTAGAAACGTGTCTCCTCCGTAAAACCCAACCGAAACGTTATTTATAGCCCTAGCCCTAAACAATAGGGAAGGAAAAAAATAAAAGGAGGGGGGCATTTGTTGATATATTAGCTTCCAGATGCTGTTTATTTAATTCTGGGGGAGGGGAGAAGGGTTGTTTGAAAATATATTTCTAAGGCAAATATTAATCATTTCCTTTCCCTGGGGATGGTAGAGAGGAAAGAGAGAATCAGGGACGCCACGGCCCAAAAAGAAATGGAAAACCATGAGAGCTAGGGCCGTTGTCTCCTACTCCCCCTATTCCCCGTGACTCTTGACTTTAAACTGGGAAACCTAGAGGATTTTGAAGTGAAACCAGAGATTTTGGCCTGGGGTAGACACATGAAAAGGGGTGGGGAGAGGGGGAATCTATCTCCTCCCATCCCCTCTCCAGAAAGGGAATAGGGACTAAAGTCGAGGGCCAGCTGGGGGAAACTTGTAAATGAAACGTGTTTCTTTTATGGTCCTCCCCCGCCGGGGGACAGCCCCATTATAACCCACCAGATATATAGACTGCTGCCTTCCCGGCCTGTGGCAGGTACACGGGGGAGGGCCGGGCCGGGCCGGGCCGGGCCGGGGGGGCTGCTGCAGCCAGCCGGACCCCTCTGGTCGGGCCGGGGGTGTACGGGGCCTCTTCTTGGCTGGGCTGCGCTTTGCAAAGCCGAGTGGAGACCCTTGCTCGGGGCAGGGGGGGATGTGCATGTGCACGCACGGATGTGTGCGTGCATGTTTGTGCACGCGTGTGCACGCGTGTGCGCCCGCGGGTGTGCCCGCGCCCCGCCGCGGGGGAGCGCGCCGCCCCCGCCCCGCGGGCTGAGGGGGGGCCGGCGGTCGCAGCCCCCCAGGTGCCGCTCCCCCGGGGTTTGTTTGCAGTCAATATTCATGTGTTTCTGTCACCGGGGCGGCTCTTTTCACAGTGATCAGCCGGGCAGAAGGCTGAATGACAGGAGGCTCGTGGCTCGGCTGCTTTCAGGAAGCGGGGAGGGATGGATTCAAGCCGCCCAAGCCGGTGACTTTGGTTTTTTTGGGGGGGCCCTCAGCCCCTGGGGGAGGGGTTGCCCTGCTGCGGGCCGTCACCCTGCTCTGGTTGGGGAGGAGGCAGTGGTGCTGGGCACCAGGCACCATGTGCCTCCTCCTGTGAGCAAACGGCTTGGGCTTTGGGGGCACCCCTACCCCAAATACATACACGAATGGGGCCTGTGGGCTGCAAGGCCTGTGGGCCTGATCAGTCGCCCCCCAATGCCGTGTGGTGTGGGTGATCCAGGGATGGAGTCCCCCATGGTGGAGGCTGTGAGGTGGCTGGAGGCTGGTGGGGGCTCACAGTCCCACAGTGCAGAGTGGCTCCCAGGGTGGCCACAAGCCAGGCTGGCCTGAGCAGGTAGGGTGGCACCTGGGCTGGAGAGTGGGCTACCAAAACCTTTTGGGTTTTTCCAGGCACTGAGCACCAGGAGACCAGCAGCAGCCGGCACCTCGCACCCTGGTTGCTCAGGGCACTGCAGTGCTGTGGAGCGGCAATGGTCCTCTGGGGTGCACGGCTCTCCTCACCACCCCGGTCATTTCTAGGCTGCACTGGCTGCAAGGGGTGAGCGAAGAAACTCTGCTCCCAGCTGGGCATGGTGGGGGCTGCCTGCCACGGCTGTGTGTGTGACCCCTGCGGTGGAGGTGCTGTGTTTTGCTCCTTCCCGCTTGCCCAAGCGCCTTCCCCTCGCCTCACAGCGCTGCTCTGTGTGCATGTGTTTTGTTTGGTTTTGGTTTTTTAAAAGTCCACAAACTCACGATTTTCTGTGCAACTTGCCGGGGGGGGGGTGTGAATCTGTATGAGGGAGCACTCTTCTCATTGAAACCGGAGGTGAATAAATTATGAACAGGCGAAAATTGGAACAATGTCTCTGAGCGAGTGTTTTCTAGAGAGTTACTATTCCAGGCTTTGAAATCAATTGATACATAATTAGATTCCTCAAGAGAGGACAAACAAGGGCTGCCATTCACCCCCTCCTTCTCCCACATGCATCCCAAAGAGAGACCGGAGGCTTTAGCAGAAACCAGACAGCCAGCATTCTCCAGCACTAAAAACATATTCTGGCTTTGGGTGTTCATTTAACAAACAGATCCTTGAACCTTGCTTCTGTTTTCAGTTTATTTCGACCATGTTTCTTTGTGTTCAGTTCATTAAAACTTGTCTCTTTTGAGATCTATTTTTACATTTCAAGAATCCAGTATTGTACTTTTGTGGTGGCAGATGGCCCTAGACATCCAAGCATAAGCTCTTTCCTGCTTTTTTCCCCTCTTTCTTAAGTCCTTTCTGTGCCGCACTTGAAGCTGTTAGCAGCAACCATTCCTCTTTGCAATGTCTGGGGCTGGTGTGCAGTTCAGCACTGGGGTACAAACGTGTTACAATCCCCACTGTACCCTTAAGGTGTATTTTAGCAGACTGAATGCTACCTTCTGTAAGATCAGAGCACTCCACAGCCAGATAGATCCTGGTCATGCAGGTGGCATGCTAACTAACTTTGTATCTTCACCTCATGTTTACCTTGTGTTTATGTCCTGTAATCCCCCAAACAACTTTATTAGCTGCTAAGGTTGAGTTTCATTCTGGAGGGAAAGAGAGGCTAGGTACAATAGCAAGGGCACACAATAGGATGCCTGAAAATAAAGACCTGGGTTTGTGAAAGCACTCTGAAGGAAAGGAAAAAAGCATACAGTGATTACAAAAGACATTTTAAGCGTTATTGAACAAAACAGCAGTGCTCCTGGCCAAGTGAGCCACCTAACCTGAAGCAATGGCTTAGCTCCTCACGACTGATGTGCTAGGAGCAACCACTTTAAAACCTGGTATCAAACATGGATCAGAGTGCTACAACCATTAGCATAATTTATGTCAGGTATTAATAGGATTTTAAAAAACCCACCAGCAATGAGAAAAAAAAAAAAACAACAAAACCAACTTCCTGAGCAGTTATAGACCCACCTCCTAGGTAAGGTGCCGGAAATACAGCCTACAATAAGTTGGGTGTCTTAAAAACATTACAAACAGAATCATTAATTCCTAAATCTTATTAAATAGTGGGATCTTTAGGAGGGGGTAAGTTAAATCTGATATAGGAGGTGTTTGTTAACTTAGGCAGAGGTAAATCTGTGGGTTCTGCAATAAAAAGAAAAAAACAGCTGAGAAGTTGTGCTCAGATGTATAGGAGAGGAGACTATTTTGTTTATGTTTGGTACATAGGTGATATATATTTATACCTGCATGTATGTACATATGGATTTCAGTATCTGATTTTGTGTGTTTCACTCTTTTACCTGGGTTAAGCAATGGGCTACAGGCAGAGCCAGGTGGAAGATCTTGGTCACTGGAGTCAAGACTGGGTTTTGCTGCTCCACGGATAGTGCAAACACGTGCCGACACAGTCTGCTCCCTGATGGGAAGTGGGAAAAGCTCAGGAGCGTGCAGTGCTTCCTCTGCAAGGTGATGCTCTTCCTTGATGCCTGCTGTATCCCAGCCCTGACCACAGCAGTCAAGGCAGTTCCTTGTGTTGCTGGCCCCAGCCACAACATGGGGTGCAGCTGGGACCACCAGTAGCTCCTGGCTGGATATACAAAATGCTTCAGCTGCTCCAGGAGAATATAACCCAAGATGGTGCAGCAGCAGTACCTGTAAAGGCAATCGCAGGCTCCTCCAGGACGAGCCTATTTCAGATTTGCCTTGTGTCAGCCTTCAAAGAGTCCCAGGTTTCTGGGAGTGCACAGGAGGAGAAACAGCAGTACAAGCTCCTTCCTTCCCCCTCCATGTAGCTTCCCTCAAACTTCTTTTGAGAAGCAGCAGAAGAAACCTCTGTGTCAGAAGCTATTTCCACCTCACAAAATACCTCGGACTCCCGCAGGCCAGAAACAGTTTTTTACCTCCTTTCAATTGCCTCCTCCTTTCACCTTCCAACTTCAGAAGGAGCGTGCAGGTGGAGACTATTTGGGAACAGAACAACCCACAGACTTACAGCCGGTATCGAGGGGACAGAAGTAGTGAGCAGGAAGCATCCACAAGGCATAGTGTTTTAAGGCTTTTTAGAAGAGTGGAAAAAAAAAAAAAAGAAAAAGCTCTGCAAATCCAAGCTCGATTACTCTTAATCCTTCTTAAAAATATCCATGTCCTTCCAACATTTGCTTTTTTCCTTCCCCATCATCTTTTTATTGCTTGTCTTGATAATTCGCTTAAACTGTATTAGGCAACTCCAGATCTTCTACTGGTAGACGCATCAAAATAGAGGATAGGTAGTATATATCCATGACAAACTCTCCCACAGCTAGCACAGTCCTCCAGAGAGACCTGCTAGATAATGGCTTTTGAGAGGAGCTTAGCGGCATCTGGAGTGGCCATTTTGTCCCATTGTACACAGAAAAATAAAGATTAGGGCATGAGGATGGGCAAAGAATATAATCAAGAGCAATGGACAAACTCATGTCACACTGCTTATCTGTTTTACTGACTTCAGGTCTGCTCCTGCAAAATGGTTTGTGCAGACTCCCCTGAAGTCAGTGGGTTTCTGAGCAGGTAAAGGAGTTCCCCATCAAGCATCGATTTGTGAGTCTGGGGTCTCAGATCACAGGCTTTTTGGGGTGGTTTTTGTCAATAAAGCAGCTGAGTTGTAGATGCAGAAATCAGGTTTTCTGAGGTATAGGTATTTTCATGAGACTTTTATTTGTATAACCTGGTTTTCTTTTTACATTTTGGTTATTTTAATGCAAAATACTTATTCAAACCAATCATACATCAAGAGTTTGGGGCTGAGGACAGTTGTCAGCACTCTCTGGGCCCCGTCCCCCATTAGACTGTGATAGCACCAGCACCTGTAATCAGGTGTGTTAACAACAACCGCAGAGGTGACGGTCACCACATTTCAAGCATCAAGAGCATATTGGAGACGGCATTCCCAGAAACAGCGATTTCCTTTAGAAGGAAAGTGGCTCATTGTGGACTTTTAGTACGGTTAAGGAGATGCTCTGATGGACAAGCACAGCCTCAGTGGGACCTTTCAGCCCCGCAGCAGGAGCCGCCCAAATCACGTCGCAAAATAAAGTGACGACGGGCAAGCCACAGGGCGCAGAGCACAGCGCGGTGGGGAAAGGGCCGAGCGGGGCCGTTTCGGAAATCCCTTCGTTTTCCCCAAACCCGCCCAACTCCCGCCGGCCGCGGGGCCGGGGCCGCAACCGCACCGCGTCGCGTGCGCTCCCCCTGCTGGCCCCGCCGGGGCAGCGCGCGCCTCCGCGCCCCTCCGCGCGCCTCCGCGCCCCTCCGCGCCCCCGGCCGCGCCTGCGGAGGAGGGAGGAGAGAGAAGCCACCGCCCGGCCACAGGGCCGCGGCCGCTCTGCTGGGCGGCGGCGCGGCCGAGGGCAAACGCCTCAATAAAAACCAAAAAACCAACAAACACCCCCCCCAAAACAAACAAACAAACCAACCAACAACAACAACAACAAGCCCCACCCCACCCCCCCAAAAAAATCACAACCAAACAAAAATCACACAAAACAACCAAAACCACAAAATTACCCCAAACCAAAAAAATACCCAAAACCAAAAAACGACCCCCCGCAACCCCAAACCAAACAAAAAAACCCACCCAAAACCAAAAAACCCCCCACAAAAACAAAAAACCAAAACCTAACCCAAACCCCATAAAAACACAAAACAACAACAAAAACCTCAAACGAAACAAAAACCCCAAAGTACACAGCAAATTTCTTTTGAGAATTCTGGGAAGGGATTAAAATCCCCAGTGCAGCCCTCGCTGGGGGGGCTGCTGCAGGTGGCAACATGGCACCTGAAGGCAGGAGAGGATTGGAGTCTCGGTGCGCAGCCCCCCATATATAGGCATTCTAGATAAAAAGTAGTTTGAGCCATTTTCAAAAAAAAAAATCTACTTTGCAATTAACTCACACAAACACCTGTTGGAGAGGATCCAGAGGAGGCCACAAAGATGATCAGAGGGCTGGAACACTTCTGCCATGAGGACAGGCTGAGAAGGTTGGGGTTGTTCAGCCTGGAGAAAAGAAAGCTCCAGGGAGAACTTACTGCAGCCTTTCGGTACTTTAAAGGGGCCTATAAGAAGGACAGGGACAGACTTTTTAGAAGGGCGTGTTATGACAGGACAAAGGGTAATGGTTTTAAACTAGAAGAGGGAGATTCAGGTTAGACATGAGGAAGAAGATTTTTACAATGAAGGTGGTGAAACTCTGGAAGGTTGCCCAGAGAGGTGGTAGATGCCCCATCCCTGGAGACATTCAAGGCCAGGCTGGACGGGGCTCTGAGCAACCTGATCTAGTTGGAGATGTCCCTGCTCATTGCAGGGGGGTTGGGCTAGATGACCTTTGAAGGTCCCTTCCAACCCAGTCTATTCTGTGATTCTATGAAACACATTTCCTCCGGAGACTGCCGAGCACCCACCTCGAAAAGGAGGCAGAGGAAAAACGACGTCAAACTCACACCATGTCTCGCTGCAATCTCACCTCCCACCTCAGGTGAATAATCCCAGAGGGACCAAGGGGGAAGACAAGCAGAGGCACTATGGGATGTTTCCACACGTGTTGCTGTGTTTGTGGGTGAAGAAGTATGTGGGAGTCACGCTTCTCCTCCCGTTGTGGAAGGCTTAATATCGAGCAAGAAATGAAGGTGTGACTCTGGACTAGCTAAGCTGGGCTGCAGAGACAACCTGTGCTGTGTCTGGTTTACTAGGAAAGCAAAAGATTAACAGGTGAAAAAGGGCAACAAATAAGCAAGTCTATTTTTGGCCTGAGACACATGTCTAAAGCTGCCCACTGGGAGTTAGTCACTTGCTCAACCCCAGTGAGATATAACTCCAGTGTCAGTGCTGAGCTTAATGCAACAGATTTTAATAACAGTTACAAGATGCTAAGGGGGAGAGATAATGATTCTGAGGTGGGAAAGCTTACATGTTTGTACTGCTCCTCACAACAGCTGGACTTTTCAACAAAGACCTTTGGCAGGGGAACATTTTTTATCTAATATTACCTTTTCAATGCAGCACTTAGAATTACCCTATCTTTGAGATAAAAGAGGCAAATTGCATCGGCTTTAAAATTACCAGTTGAGATCCTCAGGTACACTTTCAAAACCTTGACAATTTCGCCTGTCTTCTGAAACCAAAGGCAGCAATAAAAACTTCCGACTTATTTGATATTTAAGATGTTTATCTATGTGGTAGGGCTGGAAGTTCTGGTTTCTTAAAATGTTTTTTTGTATTTCACTGAAATGTATTCCTCTATTTTGTGCAGGAATAAACAGAGAAATGTTTGCCCTTGTTGTGATCCCACTTCCCATCTGCTCCACCCATCCCAAACCTCTCCAAACCCAGACTACAATTTGACTACTGTAATTAGAACAAAAATCATAGAGCAGCGAGTGTTTTAATTGGCCACAGTGTATACAGCACATCTAAATCTCTAGTGATAACAGAGCGAACATAATGAGTAACCTTGATTTTTTTTTTAAGACAAGCATGTACAGTTGTAGTTTTATTGCACAAAGAAAACACCTGAAGTGATTTTAAAATGAAGATAATTTTTTTTCACAATATCCAGGTGAGTGATGGCAAAATTAAAGCATTTAAATGTTGATTTTGAGATAGATTTTAAATACTGTGTCCTGTTAGACAATGTTTCATTAATAAGAACTGATGTACATGCAATTTGGCTAAAGAGAGGTGGCAGAGTTGTTCCAGGAGCAAAATATACCACTATATGAAACCAAATGTGGTATTCAAAAAAAGAGTATTTAGTAAAAGGAAGAGGTAACAAAGTGTACAGAATCCCAGATTGGCAAACGGGGAAAAAAAGGGATGGAAGGAGTATTCAAACAGTGGAGATAAAGCTCAAATTGTAACAAAGCTACTCGAGTAAACATATTAGAGACCTAAAAAAAATATAAGATAACTAGTGAGGCCAACACTAGGAGTGTAAAGAAAAAAAGTTTTAATCATAGTAGTGAAGAACTGAAGGGCAAGATTGTGAGTGTTTGGAAAATTCGTGTGCTTCATGAGGGGGAATCTCAACTTGTCCTGATTTTCAGCTGGCCAATGCTTTGCTCTTTGCAAGTTCATTGAAACACAGGGACCTAACATTGCTGATTACATATGGAAAACTTGCCTTAACTTGTTTTTGTGCTGTTGAATATGGAAAGGAAGGAAAAATAAGCAAGTGGAGTTGTAGTGAATGGAGCTGTGGAAGAGGCAAGAGCCCCAGGGGAGCAGAGAGCCCTGAGCTGGGGAAGGAGCACACAGGTTATTAACAGAGAGATTGCGGATCAAGTCATTGTGTCATGGAGGAGGCAGCTCTAAAAAACTAGCCCAATCTGATCTGCCTTCCCAGAGGACAGCCACCCTCAGCTGAGCGGCTGCTGAGACGCTGTCTAACACCTGCAACTTTTCTCCCACTTGCAGCCTGCAGTGTTTGCATATCTGCCAAATGGCACATTGCATGATTTCCCTGTACAGTATACCTGGTTAAAACCTAGATGTATACCTGTGGATAACATCAGAGATAGCACCACTTTTTAACAGCTCAGTGCATGTTTTCTGCTCTTTATTTTTGCCTCATAAACCAGCATGGAATAGGTATCTCAACTAGGGGTAAACCTACTTAGCCAACAACTCCAGAGTACATCAGAAGGAAAATACCAGGCTAACTATCCTTGCACGTGGTTATCAGAAAAAGGAGCTGTGAGATGTTTTGTAAACTCTACGTAAGTAAATACAAAAAGATTAAAACAATAACACCACGACACCTCCCTAGATAGGCGTCCCTCCTTGGGAATAGCTTAGTAGAGCTACTACTCACATAGAACATGGTCTTTTCTAAGGCTTCCTACAGAGGGAATTAGGTAAGCAGGGTCAGCAGAGGATCTGAAAGAAGTAGGGGAGCTTTACTTATGGGGTTATTCCTGCTTCTCAAATTGCTGGTAATCTCACAGCTGTGAGCATCCCAGATTTAGCAAAAGGCACAGCAATGCTCAGGGCCTGCAAGCTGAAGTCAATTACATGTCAGGTGCACACAAATCAGTTTTTGCTAGCTTTCAGGATGCTTTGCAATCTGATCACATATCCTAGCTTTCTCTCCTTCTCACCTCACCCCCAAATAGAGAGCTAAGTAGCAACTTCTTGTAACAAAAGACCTAAGACTTTAATGTGCTCCTACGGCTTCAGAAATGTGACTCTCAGAAAACAAGTCCCCAGATGATTGCTGGTCGCAAGTAATGGCAGTATTACCATTTTGAGCAGGTTTGTGTTTCCTGTTTGTAGCCTAAATACCACTCATTTCAAGCTGTAGCATGATATCTAGCAGCGAATTGTTGTGCAGGCTGGTTTCCTGGGAGATATTGACCATCATGCCATGATTTGTGTGACCAGAAGAATGCTAAGCCTGGCTCAGCTCCCACTGCATCCCCTACAGTATTTTCACCAGCTCCAGCAGCAGGTACACCAGGCGTGGAGGAGCAGTGCATTTGTGCAATGTCAATGAATCCTCATTGCAACAAGAGTAGAAAATGCCTTTTTATTTTACTGATGAGCAGTGAATGTCTCAGAGAGAAGGCACAAGGCAGCTGGAGGAGAAACAGTTCTTTTTGTTTTGCAGACAGCGTGTTTTCTGACAGGAGCTACCAACATGTTCAGTAGCTTTCTCTCCTAACCTTTAAGGCAGAGTAAAGCTGGAAGTGCCAAAAATACTCTCAAAATAAGTTCGGAGGAAACCACCATCTGGAAAGTCCTCATAGCTGGCATTTTCTCCATATGCTTAGTAAAAGATGACACATTTTGCTATAGGTGGGGCCCAGAGTTTGAGATAAGTGAGTTACAGAAAGTTCACCTTTTATACATAGATTTATAAAATATGTTAAGCAAAGACTTTTCAGGTGGAAAAAAAAAAAAAAGATGGAAGCTCCTGAGAAGAGCCATCAGCATCACCCTCACCCTGTGTGGAGGACAAGAAAGATGTACTTGCGAACCCCACCACATAACATTTTGAAGAAATACAAATAATTCTCCCGGTAAACCTGCATTTTCCCATGCACAACTGGCTTTGAACTATCAGTTAGTTACTCAGCAACTTCTCAAGAACCCAGAACAGTATTAGTCCATAAAACACTTTCTCCCGCTCTTTTTCTGATGACAAGAGCTTAGAAGAGGAGGGACCAGACACTTCTATTTTAAGCTACAGTTCAGTAGACAGATAATTCTTCTAAACACGTGAAAGGATATTAACCAACACAGAAATGAGAAATTCTTATGGATGGCTTATTTTACAGTTAGAAACTGTAGGACGTTTAATGTGTTGTGTTTTTTTTTTCCTAAATATAAGCCACTGTCTACTGCAGAGGTGATGGACAACGGTCTGACTCCTCTTGGCAACTACCATTTTTCTATAGAGAGGTTCTGCAGGCTGGAGCCTGATCCATTCGCTATTGGCTGCTGGATTTTACACTGTATTAAATGTTCTCTTTTGCAGAGCTCTTACACAAGCTTCACTGGCATGGTGAAACTGCTGCCCTAAAATTCAGATTAAAAACAGTTTCCAGGAATCATCTCTTCAAGTAATTTTACTGCTAGAACGGTCTTGTGTAGCTCTCCCCTACAAAATGTGGAGCCAAACTCATGTCGATGTAAGCTATTCCAAATCCATGCTGCATTTCAGATCTGTCCAGCGGGTTTATCTCATAGTGCACGTGATGTGCGTCTGCTCACTTCATAAAACTCCTTTTCATTCCTGGAATTGTGAAACAAATCCCATCCTTTCCTGGAATACCTGTATTGGTAGGCTTACCCGACAACTTTAAATAAATACCTTCATTTTGGTTACTAGGCAACTTACCTCTCAGCAACAAAGCAAACCCCATCCCTTTCTCAGTTGTTTTTCTTCTTTAGGTCTCTGGGTTACCTTGTCACAACTTGTTGGTTATTACAGCTAGCCACAAACAGAGCAAAACTGTCATTCTCATTTTTGGGGTATATTAACTAAAGCCAGGCTTTTGGCTGGTATTTTAGACAGAACGGGGACTTAACAGCCTCTGCAGGCCAAGGGCGGGATGATGCAGGGAATGGGCAGTGGGAGAGGAACTGCTGCTGCTGCAGTACGGACCTGAACTCCTGCAGGTAAAATCTTTCCCAAAATCTATCTGGAACTGCACTGGTAAACATAGCTACTTTAAATGCAAAAATCTAAGTTAAAATAATGTGAAGGCTTCTACAGTTCAGAACAGATTTTATCCTTACTGTATAATTTACGTGTTTGGCTGCTCGCTTTCTAAAGCAATTGAAGACACTTGTTCTGTGCATCTCACTTTCTGCTCATTTGCCACTACTTTGACCCTTAAAGAGTTATTTTTGAGCAAATGCCCTGCCTTGGCTCCGTTTCCATACCAGCCAGTGACTGTTTCTGGATGTGTTGTAATCACAGCCCTGCTTATGCTGCGATAAGTTGGTCTCAAACTCTGTACCAGGATTCCTGGGTTTCTTTTGGCCGGACAGAAACAAAATTCTGCAAGAGGATTTCTGCAATCTCAAGATGAAAAGGAAAAAATAAAATAATTTACAATCTCAGCTAGTGGCATTGATAAAAAAAATTCAGTGACTTACTCTGCCTATTGTCGTATGGTTTCCTGGCGAGCTGCACCGTTTTGCAGTCTCGGCACCCGGGTGTGCAGCGGGAAGAGGTCCGGGCAGTCGAGCAGAGGCTGCTGAGGCATGCGGCACATGGTGAAGCCCAGGGCTTGTGTCACAAGCATGTTAGCTGGGCAAACCTGCTTTTATGACTAGCCTCAGAATCACTAATGTTGGTATTACCGTGGGCTCACAGTGCCACTCGGAGATGCCATGTATGAGCACTCAGACCAGTACGATATGGAGACCACTCAGTGCCTAATGAGGAAAAAAAAACCCCAAAGGGTGCACCAGACTGTTTACAAATGACATATTTTAGCTTCCGTGTTTTCCCTCTAGCTTATAAGGCTGTGTTATACAGTGCTGACACTAACAATACCATAGTCCGACAGCAGCAGCTCACATAGTCATAAAGAGTTATTTGCTCATTATCAAACATTTTCTCCCTGTGCTTCCCCTTTCCCCTCATTTGCTGCTCATTTTCTTATCCAGCCTGGCTTGCATCTTGCAAATGGCATCTCGTTTGGTGAGATACCCGCTCAGGGTGAATCCAGACATGTGTGCCCAGAGTCATGCAGATGTCAGACTTTATGAGAGCCTCCATAGTGATGCAATAATATAATAATTAAATATAATAATGATTACAAGCCCAGTTCAAACCTCCCTTGATATGAGGGGAGCTGTATCAAGTCCAACACCACTTTCCAGTGCCAACAGTCTGCATGAGATGATGCGTAATTAAAGAATAAGAGGATGCTGGCTGCAGCTGTGAAGTGACAAGGCTGATGTAGTTCAGGCTGTTGGGAGTTTTCTCTCCAGAAACCTAGAAACAAGACTTTGGAGAAACGATCAAGTTTTGGAGCATTCTCTGATAGTCTGGAGAAACATCCTTCATTAACTGCCAGAAAAATGTCATCCACAGCTGCCCTCTTACAGATTAGTGTTGCACACAGGTTGTGGTAGCATCTGTGTGGGCACTGAAGTACCTAAGCATGTCATCTGGCACACTGCTAGCATCGGTTAGAGAGCCATGAAAGGTGGTGGGAACAGGAGATCAGGTCCCAGCCCGGAGTACAGCTGGTAATGTTGCCAGTGGCATTGCTGTGCCATTACAGACTATAGGTGCTGTTTTGCTGCAGGTGTTGACTGCAGTAAAATGCACGTAAATTGTATATTACAAATGTTTCTGGATTTAGAAGTTTCCTGAAGAAGCAATGCAAATTTGCAAATCCGGAAAGAATATTGTTGGGACTTGTCGAAGTGTTCAACATAAACTGTAACATGCAAGCCATTAAAATGAAGATATTTGGCATTTGCAGTCACACATATGGGCTTTTCAAAACCATTCTTCTGGTTTGGCAGCTCCTATGCTCCTTGAATGATGCACAACCTCCTTTTATGTGTTCCTGTAAGATGCTTCTGCAAAGTTGACATTTTTTTGAAAACTTGTGGAGAAGAAATTTGATTAAGAAACACAGATCGGATCTAAGAGAGATTTTGGAAACTTACTTCATTTGCATGTTTTCTTTTGCAAATCCTAGCTGATATCTGTGCTTTGAGTTTGATTTTTCATTTAGCTGCTTCTAGATGTGCAAATCTGTAAGCAGACTTGTTTGAAGCAGCCCTGAGCCAGGCTTTGCAAATGAAATGTCAGTGCTGTCCGAGGCTGGGGACACTTTCTGTGCTGATCAGCAACTCCTCTGAGTGGCCAAACTGATCCATCTCTCGCTCTGACAGTGCCATTGTCTAACCTGACTGTTGAGCGAGGCTTTAAGGCTAAGCAGAGGATAAAACCCCACAATTGACCATGTCCAATGACTGCCTCCATCATGTGACATTTCCTCCACGTACAAAAAGGCATAACTGACACTTTGGACTTTGCAGATGTTTTGCAATTCATTTGGTTCCCACAAAAATATGAGAAAGTAAGTCTCATGAACTGGTAATACTATGTTTTCCTCTGAACACATTCTTGTATCTAAAATGTAATTAGATGCAAATCGTATCATGTCTCTCAGTGCCACTTGGTTTGCTTTTTCCTCTAAACCAACTGTGCCATTTTTTCTTTTAAGTATAAAAATATTCAGATGTTCCTGAAAAAACTGAGTACATTTGACTTCCTAGCAAGTGATCTGCTTCACACGTGAACGGCAGTATATTCTGCCCTCTGCTCATGGCAGTCCGCTTTCTGCTTCCTAATTTAATTTTCCTCTCTGACTCTTCAGTGATCCTTTCCAAAGAGAAGCCTCTTTGCTAAGGAGCCATTTGCTGTGCTCTCAACAGAACCAGATGTTATAAGCTACTAGATGGCTTCATCCAGGTCTCTGAGGTCTGGACAAACGCGTAGCAGCTTGGTCAAGCGTGGCTCTCATACACTACGGAGATGTCTCTCTGTAAAATGGCAAAGATAGTAATTCCCTTCTGATTCAGTTAAGACTTTTCTTAGAAGCAGCCTTTGCTTTCACAGGTGGAGACTCCTTGCGCTTAGTCTACGATCACAACTCTTTTCACCCCTGTTTGCTCCTAATTAGCTGCCCTGAAGTGACAGGGTAGTAAAGGCAGGGATATTGCTAGATGCAGTGTCTGCCTGGTTTACCTTCCTCCCTCTGGAGTTATCAGACAAGAAAATGGCAGCTCCTTTTTTCCACAAGAGAAATAAAAATAGCTCCTTTGGCCAAACAATTCTAGGCTGAGTCTGTGGGCCATAATTTCTTACAGAAATGGAGTTCTGTGATGTCTTTCCACACTGCATGTATCAGTTGTGCCTCTGCCTGTGCAGCTTCACATTTCTCTAACTAATGATCAACAATAATGTGTATATATATATATATACACATAAATATACAAAAATATATATAAAATCTTACCTTCTCTGGTGATGGATACTGCATGCACACATATAAATCCGTATTCACGAACTCTCCTCATTTTCTCAGATGGTGAAGCTTATGCCAGTCTGACACTCACTAAAACAGCTTGGATCAGCACAGGGAAATCATAATGTTATACAGGAAAGAAAGCATGGCCAATCTTGCCCATTAGGCAGCACTATGCTATGGCCAGTAGGAAAAAAAAAAAGGAAAAAGAAAAAGGAAAGCACGGATCCCATTTTAGTTTTCTTTAAAAAGATGTAGGGATACCAATCCTCTATCCATGAATCCAACTCTGTGTCTTATTTTCCTTTCTGAAGTATTTTTAAAATAATTTTAAATACTCTTGGTGCTGTTGTAGGTATGGACTGAAAGCCGTGGCACTGAGGTCCTCTGGTCACTGCCTGCAGATAACCTGGGCAGCTGGCATGTCTAGAGATGCTGCAGTATCTCCTTTTCTACCCGTCCCTCCCCTTACCCCCATAATGCATATGGAGAATATTTAATGATCCCAAAGCCTTGCCTCTGAATTGTGCAAAAACCCACAGTCACCAAAGCAAACCTGGGTGATCCTGCTGCAATAAGGCACTGAGGCAATTTTATTGCTTTCAAACAAGCTTCTAAAATACCAAGGTACAAGGTCAGAAGGATGACTAAACATGGAAGGTTCAGCACAGAAGGAATGGCTAGAAACCTCAACTTGTCTGGGTCAGTTAGTGCATTTACCCTAGTCTTCACTCACAGGCTTTTTGCAATCTTTGCTAAGGCAGGATGATTTCCTATGCTAGAAGGCTTTTTGTCTATGGAAAGCCTAATAAGAATCAAAGATACCGGTGAACAAATTCAGACCAAAACAAGAAAAGCTGTGTGTTTTAGTAGCAGGGGGATTAAGGCTGTGACAAACCTCAGGGAAAGGAGTGGATCTTGGTGTCTCTGTGTCAAGATTCAATGACTTTTTGTAAGATAAAACTTAAGTCAGACAAATTTCTGGGCTCAGCAAGGAGTAACTGGGTGTGATCTATGGCCTGTATTCAGACTGGGTGCTCTCATGAGCTCTTCTGCCTTTAAAACCTATGAAATACTGAAGCAGCACGGATGTTCTGAGTCACATGGACTAGTTCCCTGCCTTTGCAGGCAATCATAGTCTGTGATCTCTTTCACAAATGGATCAAATGACATCTTCAGGCTGGAAGCTTTGCCCTCCCTGTATTTACACAGGGATGCTGTTGCTCCTTCTCTGTTGTTTAGAAACCTTCAAGAACATATTAATGGACAACTTACATACTTTTTCTTGCAGTGACATTGTCCTTCGGGTGAAATAGCACTTCTTGTTCCTATATTTATTTATGTAGAGCAACCTTAGCCTTTTGCTTTGCTAGGTTAGACAGAGAAAGTCCTAATAGAGGCTCTCAATTCCTCTGACCACCATTGCTACCTTCCTTCTGCTCCATGCCACTGTCAGGAAAGACTCACCCAGCTCAGGTAACTGGACTACTACCCAGCGCTCCAGCTGAAGGTGTGCAGTTTCCACAGTTTCTAAGGAAATGCCTCACTCAGACCAAGAGTACCTTCTGCAGGAGGGGACTGCCTGCTCTGGTTCGCTTTCAGTTTTCTCATGCTCTGAAGCTGGAGAGATGCTGAGGGACGTCAGGGCTGGAGCCCCCCAACTGTGAGGCTGGAAAAGGGGAGGTAGGGAAGGCTGCAGGAGGGGGAGAAGGGCTGCATGACCGAGACCCAGTTTCCAATCCATGTGATATCAGTGTACGGACTTTTCTTGTGCACTCACAAACACCACAAGCTCAGGTGCTTTGCCTGTACCTCCCCAGCTGGCCCTGCTCTGTTGGCCAGGACAGAGGGTTTCGCACCTACAAAGATAATGAGAGACTGGCCGAGAAATTGCTGATACCTTTCAATAGTTAGATAGAAAAATAGGAACTCTGTCCAAATCTAAAACAAAGCGAGGATATTTCCAGCCACTCCTCCTCGCTATTGAAAGCTGCCAAGCAAAACACAGCTAAGAGAACTTTGCCCATGATCAGCTCTATCTCCTCTTGCATCTGCACTCTAGCGTGGTCTCTGCTTTTATGATCAGATGCCATCTCAAGCATGTGATGAAGAAAATACACTTGGTGCCGTGGCACACCTAACAGACAGGTCAGGGGCAAAACATGCTGCAAATCGAAACTGATTTTCATGAGAATACTTAAAACCAACCTTCTGTCTCAGAGTTACATCTCCTTGTCATTTTCTGCCACCAGCTCTGAGGTCTACAAAACAAAGGTTGTTTCATTCTAGGAAAACCCTAAAAGTTTTTTTCCTGTTTTCCTCTTAGCAGATCTGAAACATTTCAGGCAAAACTTTTTAAAAATTGCCTTTAGGTCGTATATATATACTTTACAAGCGTTACTTTGAAAGTAAAATCTCCAGAAAGTAATAAATGTGTGAAAATTAGGAATTGGACTTAAATTATAACAAGCTTACTACAATATCAACATAGATATATATGTTATTATTATTTGATACATAGAGAACCTCTCTTAACTGTCATTGCTCGTTTTCTAGTATTTGACCTTAACCTGAGATTTGATGCAATATTTTTAAGTTAATCATACCTTGACTGAGGAAAGCACTTAGGCCTGCAGTTCAGCATATTTGTGCTTAGACATAACTGATATTTCCTTTACTGTGTGTTTTTAATACTTATTTAAAGGAAAGCGTGACCCATTTGCTTTTCAAACATTTTCCAGTAAGGAAAAATCCAGAGACCTCCGGTCAATGAGCAGACCTACTTCTTCGAGAGTTTATTTATCTATGGAGGCTTTAAGCATTTTTTTTGGTCTGGATTAAAAGATGCGAACACCTAAAAAAACTGAAGCAGACAAAAAAATAAAGTCACCTCAGCGCTTCACGGATACCCTGGCTTTTGCAAAGGCTTGTCCAAGCACAACCTAAATAATTCAAACCATCGTTGTCAGGCAGCGGCACAGTCCTCCTCAATAGGCACTTGCCTTATCACTCTACAGCAGATGCTTCAGCCAGCCATTGGATATTGAAAACATAAATAATGAAACAAAATTTGGAGACAATGGTTTCTGGGCCCGGGACAAAATACTGATGGGTATTGTCAGTCTCAGAGTAACCAAGCAGCAAAAGCTCAAGTGACAACAATAGGGAGGAGAAGAATAGGGACAAGTGAGGAGCCCTGAATCTCAATAAGGCCTGGAGCTGCACATGCTGCTGTTACCCTAGAAACTAACCTCTCCCCTGAAGAGGTTTGCCGGGGCATTGTCTGGGGGACACAAGATGTGTCATACACCAGATGGTCGTGTGCTGTATAACTCAGTTATCCGAGCGGCGGAGTGGAGGAATGCACGCCGCAGAGCGCGCCGGAGGGCCGCCCAGGGCACCATCTGTTCTTCCAGACCCAAGGCACTGCTTTGGCTTGGGCTTTTTTTTTTCTCCTTCCAAGAAAGGAGGGGAAAACAAATTTAAAATGATTCACCATTCAAGAGGGAAAAAAAAAAGCTTAATACAGTTGCCATATCTAGCTTTCATTTAGCTAATTTTATCCCTGGGTTTTATGTCAGGTGAATTGCTTTTTTACGCCTGGGAGAGCAGCAATTATTTCTCTCTCAGGAGTCTATCATTTATAAATAAAACCCCTTTGAGACCTCATTGGTCATTTACCATCTGAAAACCCCCAGACGCTTTTAGCCATATGTTCTCCAAAGTCTCCTCTCTCCTCCCCGAAGGTCCCTGTGAAGGTTTCGGGAAAGAGCACTTTTCTCTTCCAGGAATTGTTCTCCCCTTCGGCCGGGAAGGGGGAAAGGAGAAAAACAAAAAAGAGTCAAAGCGGCGGTCTGAAGGACTGGCGTAGGAAGGAAATGTTAATCACAGGCTGAGTGATGCCAAGGAGCAGTGCCTAACATGTCTGTGAGGTGCAGGCACTAGGAAACATCCTGGGGGCCCATCCCAAGCGCCCCAGGAGCCAGCAAAAATCCTTGCTGCCTTCCGCTGGCTTTGGATCGAGCCCTGAATCAGCTCGTGTGAGTGGGAGAACCAGATGGAAATGAAGGTTCAGAAGACTTCAGGGTACTTTAAAGGCTTAGCACTTGGGTGCAAGAAGATGAAGACAGGGTAGTAGAAACGATGCTCAGGCTGCAAGAAACAGGGACTGAAATGTGTGTGCCTCAGGCAGCACTTTTTGCTTAATGACAGGACCTGTCTTCTGGTGCAGCTTGCTGTTCCCCTGCCTCTGGTTTCTGTCCCTTGGCTGCTGAGGATCCCCCCACCTCGCAGCACAGAAGAGAAAATAAAAGGAGAAAAAAAAGTGCTTGATTGCCGACTGAAATAACAGAGAAACATTTGCAACCGTTTAAGCAAATGCGTTATTTAAAATCTGCTCTATAATTGCTGCAAGAGAGCACATGTCGCGCTGGCTGCGAGTCCACAGCTCCTGCAGCACGGGCAGAGGAGAGTTTCACTGGGTAAAGCACATCCTCTGTCATCCAGATTTTAAAACTATGATTAAAAAGATGTTGTGGCTTGCAGAAAAGTCCCTCGTGTGCTTGCGATAAGTCCTCATGCAGGTAACTCTTGCCTGATGGTTCCCAAAAGTGATCTGAAGGGCACATATCCCCCTGCCCAGCAAACCCACATCCAGTGTTCAATTAACACGCAGAAGAAAATCCCTAGGGAAATCAGGGAAAAGGGACGGAATCAAAGCAGAAGATTTACAAGCAGAATAAGGGCCAAGGATGCAAAAGGAGTAAAATCTGAATCACATTCACATTTAGGTTCTATTTACAGACAACTCAGTTAATAACCCATTAGGACTAACAAATTATTAGGCAATGCTTAAACAACAGTTGCAGATGATAGCATCTCACAAACTACTTGTAATCCTAGCACTTCATACGTGCTTATCATTCCTACAGCACTGGTAGTGCTTGTAACAACTCTGTCGAACATATTAATCGTTATGAATTAATAATCAGTGTATTCCAAAGGATATAACATACAGCAGGAATGAAAATTGAATTTATTTTCCTCCTTGGCTTCTTATTTTGTATTTCCCTCTAAGATTGCCAGCACAGAAAGCAGCAGCGATGCATTTCAGCACAGCTGGCTTTGAAGGCTGTGCAAAACGCACGAGCACCGGGGCCTCAGAGTGCAACGCTCCCAGACTTGGGAAATTATGGCAAGAAAATCTCTAAAGATTAGTCTGCTCACCCCTGCCGAGGATTTGCCCCTCTCTGATCCCAGAGAGCTTGCTGAAGGCTGCCTAGCCCACTTTCTGCACCTGGCCAAGCGATTGACCAGCAACTCCACAGGGTTGTGGAAGCTTTATTTCCTTTGTTCCACGGGTGTCTGCCATGGAGAGCCAAGCCTGGATTAACCGAGCCTAAATCCCTGGGCAGCTCGCCAGAGTCATGCTAGCTCTGAAGCAAACGCAGCTCCAAGAAGGTTTCAAGACCGGCTTTATAGATCCGTTTTTAGGCACAAATCCATGGGCAGAGAGCACAATGCCTCACACCGGGCCCCCGGGAAGCCTCTCTGCATAGGCAGCCACTGCCAGCCCAAGCGGGAGTGATGTGAACGTGGACAATGCCGCTCCTTTTGGGCCAGCCCTTCCCCGGCAGCGCTCCCTCGCCAGCAATGTAGACGTCTTTTCACCGGACACCATGCTGTATTGCAATAACGTGCATGGATGGCAACCTGTGTTTTCTTTGTTGCGGTGCCAAGCGTTTTGTTGTATTAGCTTTTAGGTCACTGTCATTGGGAGCAACAGAAGAAAAATGCTATTTTCCAGCAGCTTTCAATAGCTGATCAAAAGGCAAGGTGCACCAAGCCTTGAAGGAGCCACCAGCTCCCACGAACATGTCTTCTGCAAGTCTCCTCCTCACCCCAGGAGTAAGAGGTTGTCTTCTGCTCCAAAACGAGGGATTACATCTCTTCCAGACCTCTGGGTTTGCGGGAGGAGAGAGGACTTCTAGCCTAGCTCCTGTGGAAACCAGGTTCATGCACTCACGCTGTGTTTGTTTTGCCTCCCCCTAGAAACTTTTGAACCCGTCGGCCTTGTTCAGCTCAACTTGACAGAAGGGTAGAGGTCTATGAAATAATTAAGTTCTCATAAGTTTTGTGAAAGTAGGCGCTGAGATAGGAGAGTGCAGGGTCTGGTATCAACGTCCTTACCAAAGGAAGGCTGAGTGTGAATGCGCATCTCGTTGGGCACCAGGGGAATGACACAGAAAACGAACATGCTCTACCTCACAACCACAAAAAAAGCGCTTCAGCTGAAATTTGCACTCCTTAGACATCAAATCCAGCCCACAGACAAGAGAGAAAAAACCCCAAACAAACAGTGTTCAGAGAATTACTTGCTGTTTTTGATTTTAACTCAACAACTTTTGGTCATTGCATGTGAGCGAATCCTTCTTGGGATGTAGCTAAATGTCATCTCCACATCGCGCTGGTCCAACAACTCGCTGCCTGTCATGCACCTTCATCACAGCTGACGCTGCTCAGGAAGCCCATGATGCAAAACCTTATACAAGCTATTTTAAATGAAATTGGAGGGCCTTTAAAAAGCCGAAACTTTGCATTGCATGTGTTCAAGTGTGGTACGTAATGAAATTCACATCACAGAAGTGGAAACACCTCTAATTTTTGTGGCTTGATAATGTGAGCGGCATGCAGGAGTGTTATAAATCCATGATTTGAAAACAGAAATGCGAAACAGAAACTTGTGAATTTGCATGGCTCTGACCATGAGGAAAGCAACGCTGCATACACAACTGAGCCCAGCTTCCACTGACAGGCCATGAAAAGGAGTCTTTCCTACACATTTGGACTTGCAAAGGTTTACATTGACCCGTGTGGACTGAGTAGTCCCACCGCCGGCAATAGCCCAACTCCTGTGCATAAATGAAGCAAACAAGTCCTTTTTCACAGGAGCATGACATAAATGGGAATTGCATCAGACCTTTAACCTTTTTCCTTTTCTTCTCAATGCCCCTCCTCTTCCCAAACCACCACCCCATCAGTAAAATGAGAACAGTAATTCCCATCTCAGCAGGGTACAGGAGGATTAGCTGAAAACAACTTTTACCTTTTCTCCTTTAAACTCCCAGAAAAGAAATTCTTCCTGTCTTTACTTTTTTATATTTCAAGAAGCAATTTGTTTCCTGCTCAGACCTTTTCAGCTCAGTGCCCTGGAATATTTCCACCTTCCTCAGAACTGATGGGTGATAAATCAGCCCAGAGGTGTCTGCTAGCAACAACAGCTCTTAACTTGCTGCAGTAAAATGGCTATTTAATCTGCTAACATCCAAAGATTCTGGCCTCAGCTAGTATTCAAGCATAGTGCTGGCATATTGCATTATTTGAAATGAACCTGCTTTAAAATACAACTGTGAAAATGAGCGATGGCTGGACTTCTGGTCTTCTTTTGTAAGATGCTATGCCAAAGGGGATCTAAAACCCAACATCCTCTCATTGTCAGTTTGGTAGCAGGCAATTCCAACTCTGAAACTCTTTGGGCTCAGAATAATAAAGACTTTGCACATGGCAGGGATCCAGGGTGGCTTTGACTTCCTGAGTAATTATTTACATGATAGTGGTACCTCAGGTCTCCAGAGTGCAGGTCTCTCCATACTAGGCACCGAGCAAATATATAGAAAGGGGTCATCCCTGTCCTGAGGAATTTGTGGTCTAAACAAACAAGTGGGTTGAGCAGAAGAGGGGGCGCAAGAGATGTGGCTGAAAAGGTGAAATGACTCGCCCTAAGGTCACACTGTGATATTAATGCTGATGCCAGGCATGGTGCTTCTGTCTCTTGAATTCCAACACAGCCCCCTAACCAGGAGCCCATGCTTTTGCTCATCTCCCAAACCTCCTCTCTTTCACACATCCTCCCCCTTTCCTCCCATTAATCTCTCTTTTTACAAACTTGCATGGTCATCTGCCTCTGCTGTGGACTGAGACAGGGTGAACCTTCATCACCACCTTCAGCTGGGTGGCCCCACGTTTCTCCTCCTCTCCTATTCACTGGCTTCCTACCTTCCATATCTGGCATAGCACCCAGTAGGCTGGGGAAGCTAAGACAGCTCATATTTTTTTAGATGACTATTTTTTTTTTAGCCGACCTTTATTTATTTAGGCAGGGATGGAGGTCCAGGGTCATCGTACACCAGTCTTGAAACGCGAAACTGCTCTTGAGCTGCTCTGAGACTCCCTTCTGCAGCCTCAGATGCCTTTATTTGAACACAGTTTTTAAAAACAAGGTAGAAAACTATAAAGTCAAGGCTTTGTCTACCTTGCAGTTTCCTTTGCTCCCTGCTTAAGCTATTAACAAATATTTTCTACTCTTTTCTAAAAACCTGCTCTGGACAGTTCGGATGAACAGCAGACACCAGCAGATAAGGTTTCAGCAGAAACACATACTCAGCTGCATGCTGGTTACTCCAGGCTGGTCCAGCACTGAACTCTTCAGCTCATCTTCCTGCTGCTGCTGTTCCACAGCACTCTGTGAAGGAGAGGTGCTGAGGTACCTACTTCCAGGAGAAGTCGTTGAGGTATGAAGCCCCAGCAGGCAAGACAAATCCAGTCTGGTCCTCCAAACAGAGAGGTCAGACTGTCTCCAGCGAGGACTTGGGGCAGCTAGCTCCAGGCAGCTGCACGACAAGTTTGGATGGCTCATTTTACGATGTCCCTCTTTAGCTGGGAAAATGCATCATCTTCCTTTTCTTAGGATGAGGTGGATTATCCAGCTTTAAGTACCATGTCTCAGAGCTGGTTGTATTTCAGAAAGGATCAGCTGGACGCAGGTAGGGAATCACCAACGTGACGGCAACTTGCCACCAGCCTTGAGAATCTGTAAAATACGGTTATTCCCAGGATTCTGGTAACAGTGATTTTTGGATGGATATAGACCAGCTGACACATCGAGAAATGGAAATTATCTTGAGCATGAAATGCTTGCTGTGCCAGACTGTTATCACTGAGATTAGCTGCCAAACACAAAATGTAAGTATGGTCTTGGGAATAAACAGGGTAAAGCACAGACCTGGCTGCTTTCAGCAAGGGCTACAACACACACCTTTCTCCCTAAGGCCACCCCAGCTGATTAAGTCCTGTTTTTCTTTTACTTCTCTAGTAAAGAATCAGCAGAAGGTTTCCAGTGCCACATTGCAAATACGGCACCTGTACGCTGTAGAGCGAGCTAAGAGAAAAAAGAAAAGCAAAGCCAACAGCTTTCTTGTGTGTATTAAGTGTCTGGATTTTAGAATAACTAAAAGACATGGCTCTCTTGTCCTGTATTTTATTAGGAAATTAACAGGCTGTTTGATAACCTGAAATTACATACTGAATCTCATTTAAAAAATGTTCAAAATCATGGCAAGAATTTTGATTTCTATAAAACATAATGCCCAGATACAATTCCTGTTTACGCCTGTAAATTTCTACATCCTTAACATTTATCCACTGTACAGCAGCAAGGCTGGATAATTGTAACGTAATCTGTAAAGTTAAATATAGTATACTTTTCTCTGCAGTCCAGGTGAAAGAGATGAAATGTTGAAAAGAAAGCCCGGAATATGAGCAGCACTCTGAGAAGGTTCTCTGCAATCTCACCTCATTACACATCAGTATTTCAGACTGCTCAAAGATGTTAAAGGCTGGTGATATTAAATGCTGTGCAAAGTTACGAGGCTTTAGGGCATCAGTTTTCCAGGAGAGGGAAAGGGTCCGCAGTGGGGTACAGGCTCTGCAGTGAGGGGAATGGGGTGCACTGGGTGGGTGTGATGCTCAAAGTGCAAGGGCTGATAAATCTGTCTACATCTGTCTACATCTCCCTCTTTTGCCAGCAGTGTGGGCTGCCACCACCACCACCACCACCACCACCGCGCTGGACTAAACAGCTTTTCCTGACACTCTGTTCCACGTTCACAGCAGGGCTGGTATGATACAGGTGCTGACTATCTGCAAGGGCTGAATTTCAACCTTAGTAATCAAAGCCCAAATCCTGCTCATGTTGTGTATCTGAAAAATCACACTGAGCCAGATGCTGCTGGCTCTATCGCGAGTGTCATGTGGGGTAACATGGCTCAGCTCCGACACTTGTAGCTGAGGCCCTCAGTCCTCTAACTTAGAGCCGGCACTTCTCAATACCAAATGACCCCTGTAGGGAGCTGAATTCCTCAAGATGTTATCCATTAAACCAGGGATGTCAAACTCATTTTCACCAGGGACCACATCAGCCTCGCGGTTGCCTTCAAAGGGCCGAATGTAATTTTAGGACTTTATAAATGTAATTAGTCCCTGGTGAAAATGAGTTTGACACCTCTGCATTAAACTATTCAAATTGTCATATGTGCTGTCTAGAGGAGAGATGCTTTCCTGAACTGGCGCCTCGATTCCTGTGAGGATTATGGATGCTCAGGCAGTGGTCAGCTCAAGCACTTGACCAGCAAGTCCAGTCACTTCAGCCTCTTGTACTATTCTTGGCAAACCAGTAGATTTAAGAAGTAGTGGGCCACCTTTTTTTAAAAAGCTATTTCAGGACAAGTACATTCAGACCACTGTGTTTTCTACTTATATATAAATTCTTTGGCAACAATTTTCTAGAAAGCAGGATATTTTTTTCTATGTAATAACTTCATTGTCTCCCCATGAAAAACTGATATCTTAAAAAATCTGTAGCACTTTCCACTATAAATAGTATTGTTCCAGATTAAGGATTAGTTCCTCCCTGAAGAAAAACAGATTTAAAAACCCTGGTCATTATCTGATAACTGTTTATGTAGCGACGTTAAAATAAAACAGAAAATCATTCAGTATGTGGTTTGTCATTTTCTAGAATGTTAGTGTATGTTTATACAATAAAACCAACATAAGTTATCCTAGTTTGTTTTAAAAACCTTAGTAGTAGAAATATATTGCTATCTGCAGATTCATAAACAGAATGCACTTTTTCCATCCAAGTTCAAGTATTATTAGAATATTATTATTACTATTATTATTATTGAAGGAGCTCTAAATCCTTGCCATTTTGCCTGTCTTTAAATTGTTTTGGTCTTTCTGAGAAATAACGAGTTGTGATCATTTGTTCATGAACAAAATCAACATGGAACTTTGGTAAGTTTTGCCTGGTAGAAGGCAGCCTGGCAATCCTTTGGCTAGTCGGAGTGGCTTTAGAAGAACATATTTGAGACTAGTGGTATAGATACAATGGTTGCATGTTTTCTTGGATGGCTGATGAACTTAGTTCCTTCCAAGTTCTCAACATTCAGTCTCATTTAAAGGAGAAAGGTGGGAAGAACCCAACCCAAACTTATACCACATCAGGAGATATCATCCTCATTTCTTCTTGGCACTGTGAGTTGCTCATAGGTTGGCAGGGTGTTATTAGGGAGGAAAAGATCCGAATTGACGTTGTGGCCTCTCTGAGATGATCTGTTGTTCCCTTGATCCCCCTGCTGATGAGAAATCAGATGATGCAGCATATCTGTAATGAGGTTCAGCTTCTGATCCATTTGTGTAACCTACAAAAAGACAAAGAGGTTTATTTAATAGCAGCACGTGAGAAAATTGTAACAAACAGGGTGATAAAAACGCACTATTACAATGACAGTTTTCTTAATTAGGATCACGACAACCTTTATGAAGACACCACAGATTCCCAGCTCATCAAATAGGGCATTAGAAATTTAACGCAAGTTGGGTGAGGACAGGTCTGTTAATACTCACCTCTGGGATGCGCTTTGACACTCATTTTATACCTGGATGAATGAATGACAAATGGGCTTTTAAAGAGAAGTGCTGGAGCAGAGAACTAGGTCCCAGAACTGAGTTTCTGTAGGGTTTTGTTATTATTATGTCCATATATTTTGAAAACATGATAAACTTCTAACATGCTTATACGCCTTAATAACATCAATATGTTCTAGTAAAGATCTGGTCTATTTGCAGTGATCTAATCAACTCTAAGCTAGGACTGACTGATGCTCTTTGTTACATTTGGGTCCAATTACCAGCTCAGGCTACAAAATACTCCACAGATATTTTTGTCAATGTGAGTGTAGAGCAGCTGGGGTCTGTGGCAAGGGCTGGGAGTGGATCATGATTCAGTTTTATGCCCCCCTAATGGCACAGTGTTTGCTAGAATTACCAGTTGAATGACAGGATTCACAGCAAGCCAGAAACTCTTCTAAGATGGGTGAAAGTTGACTTTTCAACTGGGGGGCTGAAGGGGAAGGTTCAACTTGAATCCATAATGCTCATTTTCTTCTGCCTTTAGATAGAAGCTCATTTATTTATTTATTTATTTCCCATTTTTCTGCTCTTTCTTCTAGCCTTAGGAAGAAAATATAATGAAAAATCGGGATACTCAATAGAAGCTAGGTTATGGATTTGTCCAAAATTTAGACTCTATTTGGTGCACATTTATGGTACTCACAGGAAAATCAAGAACAAAATGTTTCTAGGAGCAGCACAGATTCAGTCTCTGGTTTCTTGCATCTTCCAACCAAGAAGTAATCTGTGCCACCCCTTTTATCTGGCATGGGAAGCCTCCTCTCTGTGCTGCCTCCAATGTACTGAGCCAGACATCCTGAGGGGAAGATGGGCTCTTCCTGCTTCAAAGTCATGCCCACTCTCTGCCCCTTGGCATGGCAAGCATTGAAATTGGGCAGCGAGTCCGTCTTATGGCCTCGTGCTCCCTTCTGCAAGCCTAACGAGAAAGTCATGATTTTGCCCTTGTAGTCTCCGACTACAGACATCCCAAAATGCTAAGTAAATTCTAGGCAAAAAGATGTAATAGGTTTTAAAAAGGGAAAAGAAAGTAAGTGCAAAAAAACCGTGGTACAAATAAATTTCTGCCTAAAATATCTGCTAGAAAGTAGTGAAAGGCACATAAAACCGCCAGAGAGAGCATGAGTGGGAGCAATTTATATGTGCCTGGCTATCATCCAAGTATCACACAGGATAGTAAAAGACAGTAAGGTTGAGCAGAACATCAACAAACCTGGAGGATTTCAGCAGAGACTAAAATGTTTTTCCACCGTAGAGAAAATGCTGGTTTTTTCAAACACTTTGTACAACTGGTAGGGAAGCAGATACAGTGATTTAAAAATATGAGGTGCCAGAGATTTATACTTTGCAGCTGGTTTTGAAAACATTAGGCAAAGCACCCTACATGGTACATGAAACACTAGTAATTCTGGATGGAAATGGCTGTTGAAAGATGAGATTCTTCAAATGAGGAAGCTGAAGAACACATAAGTTCAAGATTGCTCGAAGAAAATGTAGATGGAAAACTGAGCAGATCATCAGGTTTTCATTTCCTTACTATTTGTTCTCTCCCTTCAAAAACGGCACGCTTTGCCCAAGTGCTGCCCATCACAGATGGCAAACTCATGATGCTCCAAGCGTGACAGTACAAATCAGATATAGTGAAGCCTGAAAAATATCTCATTCCTCCATCCCCACTGCCCAGGTATCACTTGCTTTCTGAGACAGCTGTGCTGGAAGGACTGTAGTGGAAATCTGCAGACAAACAGCTATCTTCAGAGCCCGAAGGACAACTTTTCCTCTAACAATAAATGTCTTTTTGCTAGTTATTATAAACTAACAAGGGGATTTTTATATATATATTTCTTAATTTGTGATTCCAGGCAGGGATTACCAGAGGAAACACAGACTGAAGATATATCTGGAAAATGTGCATTTATGAAACTCTTGCAGTGAGGAGCTATTGGACATGACAGTAGATTGGACTGAGATCTGGATAGCCCTTCAACAGCTGTGCATCTTGGTGATGAAATACTGGAGAGAAGTGAGATGTGAATATTCTTGCTGGGAAATAAATTCCCAGAGATAATTGTCTAATTTCTTCTAGGGAACGAGGTTTGGCTGCTGCAGCTGTGGAGTGCAGGAGGCCCATAGAAGCAGAGGCAGAAGCTAATTACTATTGAGCTGAGTCATATGAGTTAAAAGTAAAGACCTTCATCTTCGATGTTCCTGCTTATTGGGGTAGGCCTCTAAAGCCACAAAGCTTTTGTTGAGAGAGGTCCAGATAGCTGGTCGTGTTTAATTGTTGTTTAATGAGTTTTGCTTCTCAACAAAGCAAGGCATTTCTCAGGGAGTCCTGCGCCTGTGAAGGGCTTGTTCCAAGACACGCTAAAGTCAGTGGTAGTTTTTGGCAATCGCAGACTTCCAGTGACTTCAGCAGGCTCTGGATCAATTTTGGACTGAATTGTAAATCCCAAGTAGTAAAATATTATTGGGATATTACAACAGAAGGAGCAGCCTGGATTTCTGTACATTGCTCTGCTCATGCTTCTTGGGGCTGTATCGGAAAAGATGACATTGGCAAATGAGATGGCAATGGGATGATGGTCCCCCATCCTTGGTTCTGCCAAAGTCTTCTACCTGAAGTGTGAGACATTTGAAAGAGAGAATTAAAAGCCACCAGAAGGCGACTTCTACTGTCATCCCAGGCCTCTGATGTACAAGAGTAAGAGGCTTATTGGTGAACAGCCTTGCTTATTAACATTCCCAATCTGCTCGTCGTCATCCAAACACACATCCTGAAATAGACTGTTCACTTGTTTGCTGCAGAGATAATCATACCCACTAGAAAAATCTCACCCATTTTATTAAACCAGCTTTATGCACTTAGCATGGAGGAGTGCATCATCTCCCCTGAATTATACTTTCAAACACATTTACTTGATTAGAAATTAGCTATGATGCCAGAATGAATAAAAGTAAAGCAAACAGAAAAACTGCTGATGTTGCTATAATCTTAACTGCTTTGGACAACTCTGATCCCTCTACTTAAAACAGCAAACAGTGTTAATTATGTAGAAAAATAACTCAGACTGATTTGTTTCTTTTAGGAAAAACGAAGTAAGCTCTTTCTAGCTGATTTATGTTTCATCAGAGGCATGATGTTTGGATGATCGAATTCTTTATATGCAAATAATTTCCTTCGTATTTTACAGTTGTTGGGGAGAGGAAGCAGTGTTTGAAACTCTTCAGAAATTACACACCACCGTTACTCCTAAGTCTTACTGAAATATTGTATGAAAACAAGATTTTTCCATCCTCCAAGATAAGGTTTTTATCAAAAAGATCCAAGGAACATAGATCAAGCACAGATGGAGAGAAGCAGATTTAAACAAGTTTTGAACCTAGCTCTTGGAAATTAATAAAACAGTCCCATCCATGCAGTGCACTGAAAAAAAGCCAACAAACCAAACAGTACTTCACAGAGACTGGAAGATTAGAGCACAAATTTTAAGCGGCACATCAGGAACAAACGTAGCTATGTTACAGAACAGATTTTTGCTACCCCTCAAGAACTCACAGAGGCACCTGAGTACTCTGACCCCCCACACAATTGACTAGTGGTGATGACGCAGTTCCTATCAACCACAGGATCCTCTCAGGTCACATTTTCAGGAGAAGCAGTCCCCTACAACAGGATATAGAATGACATGCCAGCTTCTATATAGGTAACAAAGGCAATGCAGGATGTGCTAGTGAACAAGACAGAGACTGTTCTTGTGACAAGAGGAAAGAACAACAAAATGAGCAATTTATCTATTAAAATTCTCCAGATCTTCATATTACATGAATTTTAAATGACCTGTAATTTTAAGCGTTCATAGCAAACTCACGGTATGATTCAGAACATGAACTGTAACAATAAATTTATTTCCTTGCTTTTAGAAACAAAAAACCCAAAGAAGCCCAGGTGGCTCCAGGGACATCTGGAGGAGAGCCTCCTTTGTGCACCCCTGAAATGGAGAACTAAAGAGCAGCATTCTGGAGACCCACTCCCCAAACTTACCTAGGGATTTACTGCGAAGGGGCAAGGACAGGCGGAATTACAGAGCTGAGGGGAACGCTATTTTCAGCCATGGATATTCAGGATACTGGGGAAGCCAAAGGACAAAATCAGGAGTTTGGCATCATTTAGGCCACAAAGACCACAAATTACTAACAAGTTATGCCAAGCGCTGTTCCATGATCTGGAGGGATCAAGGTTGATTAATGCTGTTGATTAAAGCTGTCTCATCCGCCTTCTTTCTCATTCTCAGAGATTTCAAAAGTAAATATTAGGGGTAAAAATCATAGTCCCTTTGGACAGAATGGTGGTTTATAACCACCTATGTTCTTAACATGGTTGACTGATTAAACAAATAATTTGCGCTTAATCAAGAGATTTTTTTTCTCAGCACAGTGCTCACTTGGTGCGTTCAGCGGGACTGTGCTTGTTCTTAGTATAGAAAGCTGAGCAGGAAGCTGCTAAAGGAGAAGAGGAAAACCAGAACGCAAGCTACGCTTGGCTGAACTAAAATGTGATAAATGAAAATTTCAACTACTTTTCCAACATTAGACTCTCAAGCCTGCTACCCTGACTTATCTTGAGTAGCGTTCATTCCTGGGGGTACAGCTTTTTAGCTCAAAGGGAACCAACTCTTTAAGGCACTTTTTCAAAATAACTGAAGCTGACTGGGGAGATTGTCATATATTTGTCACTGCTGGTAGCCTCTTAATAAGGAGGACCCTATTGTTCTGCAGTGTAGCAAACTTCTAGGGAAAGAAAATGATGCTTTCTTCATCTGTGCATCCTTATAAGCGGTGTTGTATAGAGTCCCTAATGCATTCACTATCCAATACTATACTCGGTAATGAGCTAGCTTTATATTTCAGAAAAATGTACAAAAATGTCCTTTCTGTTAACAAAATCACTGTCAGGCACCCTAATGACTCAGTTGAAGAAAACATAAGAGGCAAAAAATACTCCAGAACTTATGATACCTGTTAACAGCAACGATATGAAGGAAGGTATTGGTATCAGCAGTACTTCAGAAAACAGTGAGTGTGTTCTGCAAATGAAGGTGTGGTTATAAATCGTGTTTTTCTTCAGTGGGATCCATCCTGTTTAAGTAGCATTCTTGAGAATCTTTGAGGAAGCTTCGGAAAGCTGCTTCCCTGGCTCTGCTTCTTGCCAAGTTCCTACACATTTTGGTATCTCAATATTTCTGAAAATTACTGGTTTAGTTTTGAGGGCCCTGTGGACAGCAACATATACGATGTTAGGAGTGGCTTTCCAGAGGAGCTCAGGGATAGGTGTGAGAATCTTCACAGAGGATTTACTTTGAACGTTTCTCTATGCCTATAATAGTGGCAGGAGAGACTAATAATTTCATCATTATTAAATAAAGTTTCTTTCTTCAGGTACATGACTCTTCAAAAATTATGGAATGAGTCTTCCTTCCATTTACAGTACCCAAGATCCCAGATCCTTGCAAATCCCCTAATCAGAGCTTCTGGCTTCAAATTGTTTATTTTGTTGCCAGAAATCAGGCAGCAGTCTCGCTGGAGGTTATATACCCATTCCTGAGGTGTTTATAGGAGAATGTAATCTGCATGAAGGAAGATTTGTTCTCCAGACTGTCTGTACTTTCTCTTGAGAGTTGGCCAAAGAAGGGAGTATGTGTGCGGTGTCTGGAGGAAGGATAGAGGAAGTGGAGCCAGTGAGAAAACACGCTCCTCTAGTGTAAGATTACTCATCACTAGAAAAATATAAAGGCTGAGCTTCTGAGTAACAAAATTAACAGGATTTGAGGGTTACATGTGACAAGTCACTTTCTAGTCAATGAAAATATTACATGAACACTGTAACCACTGTCTTAACCGACAACTAAAATGGATAACTTTGAGACAAAAAGCATCTTTGGAAAGAAAGGGTTTTGCTACACACTGTGTCCTAAAATCAGCTCTCTTGCATAAAGCTATCAATGCCAATCTCTTCTTCGCTTTGAGATACTAAGAATTTTCTGTTTTTTCAGTAAACTGACGCTGTTGCTGGTCTCATCTTACTCTGCATTTTTATAGTAAAATATTTCTCCTACACTTTTCAAAAGTGTAAAAAAACCTCTTAGCAGCAGTAGTAGTAACCCTTAAATGGCTGCTGATAATTCACCATTAATCAGGGTGCGCTGCCTGTGCTTTCAACAGAGGGTGATGACCTGGGAATGGGAAGAAACTTCTGAGCCATTGAGTCAAGGTCAGAGCTCAGGAATAACCAGGATTTATAAGCCAGTTGCTGGTTCCGATTCTCCAGAAGTTACCTTGACATCAGTGAACTGCTATTAAAAAGGGTTTGGCCCGGCATAGTAAATTCCTAATGCACCGTATAGAAACTCAGTTTTGTCACACATTTTTCTTAATTATGCTGGGAAGTAAAACAAACCGGTAACACCAGTATGTGGCCATTTGATTACTGACTGTAACACTCGTGGCATTTTAAAGTAATTTTGTTTGTTTGAATAATTTTGTCCTGACTGTGCAGAACAAACTTCAGGGTACCAGATGCTCAAGCTATAGGAAATGGAAGAAATGACAGGGTTGATTTATGCTTTCTTTCTTTCCATTAGAATGAGGAAACCAATTTTGATAATCAAGTAACTATACTGCAGAGAACTATTTTTCCTTTCCAAGTGTCTTTTTCCCCGAAGAAAAAAATGTTTTTCTAAAAGCTTCCTCAAAGCTTCCGGAAATTCAACATCTCTGGTTAACTATTCACTCAGCTCCATTTCTTTCATGTGGATTTTCAGGATTCTTAAAAGAGTGTAGGTTACAACCATAATGCCATTTTTCAGATAAGATGTCTCCCTTGAATTCTATTTGAAACTGACAATAGTAAGAGACATGTTCTGACAGGTCAAAACCTGAAAAACTGATATGAGAAAGCCACTTCAGTAACTTGTGATTGAATAAAAAATATAATATAAAATACAGCACATATGTTACCAAATGCAGAATACTGGCAGCATTTTTTTATAACTGCCTCTTTCATGATACTGCCATTTTTCCTCATATGAAAATGAAGAGACAGCCTTCAGGAACAGCAGTAGCTGAAGAAGATGTTACACGATAGAACAGAAACCTTCACAGCTATCTTTGACTATTTCCAGCCAATTATGCACAACTCATATACATAATCCCTATGTGTATAAATGCTGCAGATCAGCAGCAGGCAAAACTTCAGGTCCAGGAGGTCTATTTAGCAAGACCTACAAAGACACAAGTGGCAACAACAGATGCTGTGCTTATATAAGACAGCAATTCCTTTAAGATCTTAAAGATTATGAGAAATAAATAGAAATCAAAAGCTACAAACATACAAGTTGATTTGGTTTTTATATGTCACCTTCATAAAATTATCTGGCCATAACTTTCTGCTTGATTAAAGGAAGCAAGGTAAGATGAATATATAACTCCTTCTAACAAGGAGGTTGGTAAGACACAGGCAAATGGAGGAATTAAGTTACGGGAGACTGAAATACGCTTGGCCATGGATGGTTATAGAGTACAAGACCTCAAAAGCTGGAAAGCTTTTGGGGCTGTGCTTGTTTTAGAAGAGGAGAGGATTCAGAAAGGCCTGAGGGCAAAAAAAGTCAGAAAGAGATGACCTAAAATGCTGCTAGTCAAGACAGAAATGAGGACCATGATGGATGCGGCTGGAGGAGATGGCAAGAAGCAGAGACTGGACATGGCTCCTACTTGAGAAGAGAGAGCTGAGAACAATGGCCTTGGTTCAGAGCTTTTGTTATTGCTATTAACAACTTGCAAAAATATTTGGCTTATTTAAAACACCCAAACCACTGGAAGTCAGCTCTTCCTGAGAATCTTTAGCTCTAGGTGTAGATTTGGGCCATGAAGCCCCTCTGCCTGCTCATTGCTCCCCAAGGGCAGCCCAGCTGGCCTTGCAGGACTGAGCACATGCCCAGATGTGCACAACACTCACACATTGATCTGGCATCCAGAGGGCTATAGCCAAGCAATTAAAATTTGTGGTTGACTCTTGGTGTAGATAAATGAGACAAGACTTAAAACATATGGAAATTTTCAAGTTAGGACAGCATCCAAAATCTACAGTCTTTGGCCCAGCACAGCCTCAGGATACAGCCGTTTTCTTCTAAAAAATATTACAAAGGTCAGATATTTCGTTTTTTAACCCTTTCCTCTAAACTAACAGAGAAACAGTAGATGAACAAGGGAGCACAGTTTTTCTCTCCTTGGATGAAGACAGGAAAGTGAAGTTTAGGGCCTTGTCTCTAAACGTAACTTTTATCAGGAGCTACTAAAGAAGATAAAATCCCCCTGTCCTATTAACTGAATACTCTAGATTGTTCAAGAATTTAACTTCATCTGCTGTAGCCCCACCTTCAGGAAACATTCTCTCTTTGACCAGATATGACTGTCCTCCATTTCCACTTAAAAATAAGACACAAGTTGGCAAGAGGAGAGGGATTCTTTCCTTCTAAGTGAATCAATGATACCAAAAGTATGAAGCATTTATGTATCCACAAAAATCACGGGACATCCGTCTAGCAACATCATCATAAAGAGTTTTCGAAATCGAGCCTTATGGAGGATGTCAAACAGGCTCGAGATAATAAGAAATATAAGGGAAGTATTGACGAAAGAAACTAGTAAAAAAAGCTCCTTATTTTTATGCAATAGTTTGGATATACTTATAGAATAAGTAGTAGTAATTAGTGAATCTTATATCCAAAGGACTGTGTACCTACACAGTAGGACACTGCAGTAGCTCTGTACTGTTATTGCTAGCACAAAGTGGGGAAAACCGAGGCAGTAAAGCTAATGGCCCACCTCCAGGTATGCTAAACATCTTTAACTTCAACTTCGAAAGAGGAGCTCTAAAAAGACCTCAAAAATATTTTCCCCTGTCCTGGGCAGATCTTCAGATCTCAAAGAAAATTTCAAAGCACTTTTCTGGTTTTTAATGAGACAGAAGGTTGGAAACCCGATTGCTTTCTCATTTCCAATACATTCTTGTTCAGCAAAACACTCCTACGTTGTGTCCTTCTGGTTGAGCACCTCAGTACCTATCTGCAAGGGAAAGACAGACTCTCTGTTCAGTTAACAGGCACTTATATTTCAGATGCTTCAGTTCCACAGATGTGAAGAAAACTCCCCACGGTACTTGCCTCTGGAGGACTCTTTCTGCTGGTTTAATCACGGCAGTACAGCCTCTGAATATCACCCCATATTTTTGTTGTCAGAAGCTTGGCTACCAGACAACAGCTTTCTCCTAGTTGTAGATTCCTGTTTCCAGTGTGGAACAGTGGCATATTTACAAAATTTTAGGGCTAAAAAGAAAGCAAAGGACCCAACTAGCAAAAAATAGATCCCAAACTCTTCAACGAAATATACCCCAAACCAACCCAACCCCCACTACCACCCTCACCAACTAAAGAAAACAAAAGTGACTAATCTTGACCTCTCTCCAAAAGGGAATGTTTTGCTTCTTGAATGCTTGGCTCTGCCTCTTGAATGATACTGGGACTATGACTAATAACCTCTTGCCGGAGTACTGCTGATAATTTCACCACTGAGTAGCCGTTCTCGTTCTGGATCATCATAGTATGCACTTAATTTGCCAAGATTTTAGCTAAAAAAACCCAAGCCAAACAAATAATAAGATATACGCTCATAATCCCCAGTGTCAGAAATACATTTTTCATCTTTAACTGATACATTTTGCCTGACAATTTTTCCCCCTTCCTTCAAACTGTTATTTTTCAGATGCCTGCTATGAAACAGTTCCTTTTTTCCTTTCTTTCTCTCAAACACTTTTCCTAATTCAAACCAGATTTGAGACTGCTGCTCTTTTAAAAGCAAATATGCCATGTATGACATCAAGTTAGGTCAGCATCACGTATGTTATGTTTCACATTCACCCACATGAGGCATCCATACAGCTTTTTAAAGGGAATAAAGCCAGACCGGGTGCACTGGGGGTTATTTTGTTGGAAGTGAGTCACACCCACAGGTTATGGATCTGATCTTATGGCATGGTGTGAGTATGGAAGGGCACCACTATCTCCTTTTTGCTTGAAATGTCGAAAATCAAGATGACTTAGACTGTTGTTTCAAAAATAGATTTTTGGCCAGTTCCTTTTTTAGCATCCGTAATGCACTCATGATTTATTATTTGATAGTTACTATATGGGCAAAAAAGGATATAAACTCCTTTGTACATAAAATGAGCTTAAAAAAATTAATAACCATATGATGGCTTCTGCGGCAGTCAAAAATGGAAGGGGAAAAGGAGTGAGGGAGAGAAAGGGAGAGAAGCAATTATAACAACAGTGAGTTTTGAGAGTCCCTGAGGGCTGATGGTAATTAAACCAACGGCAACATGAATCTCTGTTTGATGTGGTCATGAATTTGTTCTCAAAAGAAAAATCTTTAAAAAGATTCTTTCAAGAGAAATTTTTAGAGAACAAGCTCAGCATAAATAATTAGACCAGAAACACTTTGATAAGTGTTATTACGGAGAAGTCATTTATGGGCCATGGCATTTGAGGATTAGAATCCTGGTGATAGATAAGGTGGCAAGTTTGCGCCCATTCTGCTTGAGTCCGCTCCTCAGAAAGGCGGCGGCCTCTTGTTTTGCCATTGCATTAAGCTTTACAAAGACACAGATGCACGACAGAAAATTTCAGTGGGAAGCTCAGTGGAACGAAAGAAAACCACAGACAATTCCAAAGGCACTTCTAATTCCCAGGAGATGCCCAGAGATCAGAGGTGAAATTTATCGGTGATAAAATGTCTGCGCGCCCACTCTACTCCCCCGGTCTTTCCAACCGCCATTTGCTTCTGCTGAAATCATATCCTTGGAAATATCTCCTTCAGAATAATCTAAAAATAAAAATGCTTTCATTTTGTAGAAATGTAGGCACCCAGCAAAAGCACTGAAATCCAGAGAAGATGCAGGTGCTCTGTAGCCCCTAAAACAAAGTTACCTTGCATGCTCCAAAACAGCATTGCCTTTATTTACTTATTGTTTCAAAAAGTGGAGGCATATACAATCGATCATAAGCTAGCAAATAACCAATGAGTGAACTAGAACCCAATACATTTACCAGTGGAAACTCATGTTTAAAAGGAAAAGAAACTGCCTGTTGGCTGTCATGGCATTATTCATAAAGGCAAACTAGCACATCTTATGGATACCAGGAGTAAAACTACAACAAAGGCAACCAACTGCTAATGAAGAAGGGTTTTCAGTCAAATTTCATGGGTCACACAAAGTCATTACCATGCCTGCAGGAGTTCATCAGCTCTGCCAGTTGAATTTGGGGGAAACAAAGTGATTATTTTTTTATGCATTTTGTAGTTTCAGACATTTTTCTTTAAATTCCAAGTTGTGAAGCCAACCAGTGATGTGAGAATACCAGCTTCAATTTCCAGAGTTAGCTTCTAACCAACGTTATTGCAGAGAAAGCCTTCAAAACAGGTCTTCAGTGTACACCAAGGTCTCAGAAAGTAGATTTTAAAGACTCTGATATATTTTTTTTCCTTAAATACAACCTTATGGCTTTAAGCCAATTTTCATACGCTTTGGAGACCTGATAGAATTTTAAGACCATGAGACAAAACGTTTTCCTGCTGCTGGTAACAAATTCTGCATGGGTTAACTTTCCAAACTTGTTCCATTGCAGGTTTCCCTCTGGTTTGGAGTCAGTTAAAATATCAAGGCTCTTCTCCGTAACATTTTAAGCTATAATAACTGTAAAAATAAACAAATGTTTCCAATAAAATAATGTGTTTGAAAAACTTAATGGATGACAAAGATAATAAAAAAATCCTTAGTGCTTTTCCTTGTCAATAGCTTATTCTAGGAATAGAGCCAGGCTGGGCATTTATTTGGACTGGTAAACCACAACTCAAAGAGTGGATCTATTGGCAGGGCAAGTGACTGTGCCGTGGTGGAAGCAAAAGGTTCACAGTCTTTCCTAGCTGATCAATCATCATGACAGGCTTGAAGACTAAATGATCTGCCCAGCTGCAGATGTTAGACGTGCATCCACCTCTTGCTGTTCTTCTGATTCATAGGCAGTAGCCTGGATTGTTCACACTTAAGATAATGATGATCATTACTGTTCAAAACAAAAAGGATTTGGGCTTTGTAATTTTATCGTGTGATAGAGGTGGCTTCTACACAAGATAACACAGTACTTGCAGTCTAGACATGATGAAATACTGGAAGATCCTTCAGGCAGAGGTGGTGACAGTTTTGCACATAAAGGTTTGACGTCTCCCTTCTCCACTCCCACCCGCTACGAGAACTGTTATCAACTGCACAAAGGAGGAGCAGGAATATGTAGCTGGATCTCTCCCCTCAAGCCCCTGCCATTAAGGGCTGCACTAGTCCCTGTTAAATCAATAACGAAATGAAGCTTCTCTGCAATGGGAGGCAGCATCTGTTTCACAGCACACAGTAACACTCCACAGCATTTACAGATGGGAAACAAGTGGCTGCGATGTGCAGAAAGCACAGGAGAACACCACAGTGCCAGAAAGAAGCTACCCAACCTTGTCTGTGACAGACAGAGTGCTACAGCATCTTTAGTGGTTGCAGGTGATGAGAGACATCACTTTAATTCTCATCTAAAGGATATCTTCTTCAGCATCACAGAGGGACCAACTTTGTCTTGGGCATCAGTCAGGAAGGACTTCATTGACAGTGGCACACCAGGAGGGAACAGCAGAGCATCAGCATGCTGCTCTCTGAAGCGAGCTGCAGCCTCCTCCTCCGGGAGACTGAGCACTTCTGCTCACCGCAACCAGACCGTGCTTTACTTGGAACATCGGGGTATCACCACACAAACGGGTTTAGCTGCAGGTATTTCTTATTTTCCCTTTGCATATTTTCCTTGAAAGAGTGAAAGAGTTTACTATGGAGTTATTTATTTTCTTTCGTCTGCTAATCTCTTTTGGTAAGTAGTATCTTTTTTTCCTACAGTCTGAGAGAGAGAGTAATCAGCTATTCAGTGGAGAAATTCATTCATCCCTAATCATTGCAGCCTTTGGAAAAAGGTTGTCAGATATCATCTACTAAGACTTTGCAGATTAAAACGCTAATATCACTCTGAATTAATTAAGACATTTTCATCCATTTTCATGGATGACTTTAAGTGATTTAGCTAACAATTTTAGCTCTGACACATCTGCTCTGAAATGTGAAAGGAGTTTGATTCAGTCTCAAGTAACATAGTTCCTTTCAGGTATAAGTTGCTCCTTTTTACTTTATAGTACCTGCATTGTTGATTTATGTATTCAATCAACAGTCTTTTCAAATACAGAAATAATCTCAAATTATACCTATGTTTTAAGATAGGTTCTGAACAACCATGGGAATAATACAAATGATAAAAAGATTACATGCTTCTGTTTTCGGTTTTGACCTCCAAGACTCAAAATGCTTTATGATACCCAGTACTCATGGCTGAGGAAATGGAAACAACAGAAGGTCAAATGACCTGCCTGAAGTCCTGCAGAAAATGATGGCTGAGGCAGGAACAGCCCTCACATAGGGGCCTGAAAACCCCACAATGACCACATCGATGCATCTTTCAAGATGGATCATGGACTGTCATGATGACTCAAGTGTCTGACACTGCATTTTAAAAGCTGATTTACAGAGAAGGCAGAGGAGGTCTGGCTGCACTTACTCCTCTCTGGCTCAGCCAAGGACTTGCAATGCACATGTGCAAGTGAGAAGAGCATGTGTGACCAGCTCTGATATGCATTATTTATATAACAGTTCTACTGACTGAAAAACTAATAAATCCACAGCCTGCAGATGATGTGCAGACATACAGACACATCATCACAAATATCGCTTTGTCTTGATTCTTTGTTTCCTTTTTTTTTTCCCTTCTTTTTTTTCCTCCCCTGCTGCAATACAACAGAGCATCTACTACAACAGCAAAATAAGCCCCTGGCTAAAGAAGCAGCTTGTTTAAATCACAGCAGTTCACCACATACAACGGACACGTAGGAATGAGTGCAATTTTCCAGGGAAATATTTCTATATGAATATTTCACATAGGTCAAACTTTGTCAAACGCGTTTGTGACACAGTGCTGCAAGGTGTTAATCCTTCCCTTACTCTCTGAGTGCCCTTCACACCCAGGGAGCTTGTCAGTGAGTAAGATCCATGTGTTTTGGAAGAAATAAGTATATGTGAAACACATAGCCTACAACTTTCCATAACAGCGATTGCACAATATGAGAGGTCAAAATGAGGTTTCTCTCCTGACGTATTGAAACCATAGTCTATTTATAACTCTACCGTTAATTTAGGGCTTGTATATCAGTGCTGGACAAAGAAGCTTGCCATGTGTAGAAAATGACATGAACTCAATCTTTGCAAACAGTCCCAGAACCTAAAAATGCTTTTGTTAGTACAACACCACCTGTACTAATTACGCACTTCACTCACTCAGGGGTCATTGCTCATGGCAAAGGTTTTAAATCAGCCACCCCAGGAGACAGACATCATTATATTGCTAGAGCAGTCATTCTGATCCTACAAAATTAGGCAGCCCTGGAAATACACTCACTCTCTGAAGTCTCTAACTGTGAAAGACTGTAACACCTCATTGCTGGGCACAAGAACACAGTCCAGAGCATTTGAATGAAGAGAGAAAATTAAGAGAGTAATCAGATACTGTTGTTGAAATTTTTAGATTTAAGCATACGTTCTTCTGACTTTCATGTAAATGACATTTTTTTCCACCTCTCATTGTATACCAACACCTGACCCAGCAAAACTTGTAAGCATGTTAGCAATGTCAAATAATACCATTTTATTCACTTTGTGATTCATAGGTGCTATTTATGTGCCTAAAATTATGCTCAAACTCAAATGCCAAGGTCGGCATTCACTTTTTTCACTGATGTAGTTCTCTATTTGAAGTCATCTGCAGTTCTCACCAGATGGTCCCTGCTACACTGATGCTAATCAGTGTTGGTACTTCTTCAGCTCAGTATGCAAAACTTGAAGAGTCAATGGTAGATGACCTGACCACCAGCATCTAGCTGGTCAGAGGAGGCAGAGATACCTGCATTTCACATTCCTCTTCTCCTAATCTGTCAGTCAGCACTTAAAACCCATCGGCAGATTTCTCACCGGCAAATCACAGAGCAGAAAGGTACTTTAGGTAGGTGCTTCCTTCAATTAAATACAGTCCAAGGTTTTGTGCTGTCCTCCATATAAAAGTAGCACCATTTCTCCCAAAGCCAAGGAGCACCACTGGCATGGGCAGGGGTCTCCACAGCCGCTCTGCATGGCAGCACCATACAGCGGGGGAATTAAAAGGGGAGTGGGAGAAGAATTTGTTCAGAAACAGCAAAGAACAGGAGCAAGGGCAGAAAAATAATGGAGCAAGGGCAGAGAAAGGATCTTTGAAGTGTTCAGCAGTTTCACGACTGCCTCCTACGTGAATGCTAAAATTCTTCATAAGGTGCCTAGGAACTCTAACATTCAAGCTAAAGGCAATGAATTGATTCATTTTCTGTCAAATTATCTCCAAACTCTTTAATTCATACTTCATCTTGTATTTTACAAGCGCACAGTATACATTGTCATGGACATGTAGATGCAATTTTTTTCTTTCATTTGCGTGACCCTTTTCAGTCAGATTCATTAGGCAACATTAGAAAAAAAAATAACCCCTTAAGCTCTGTGTACCCCATGAACCTCTGTCTGTCCCTCCACTGTGGCTCAAGAACGGGGACATGTTCTGCAACAGTGTCTCCTAAATATACAATAGTCCCAATTCTCTTCTCTTTCTCCCCCGAGTAAATGAGGAGTAAACGTATCGATGTCAATAGGATTAAGGTAATATAAATGGCCTGAAAATGAAGATCACTGTTAGCAGTTAGAACACACCAAAGGCTTGTCCATTTGCACACAACATATCCCCTACAGTAATTGGATGTAGTACACAGCACATAGCACTGAGAAGAACTCACATTACTAAGTGGAACACTGTTTAAAGCAGATCTTTCTTCAGTGCACAAATAGAGACAGTGTATTCTTTTACTCTCGTAAAAAATAACCCTGTCATACAAATTCTAGCCATGTCTTCATTCTTCTGTTATTTAAATCTCCTAAAACTGCACAACTTCATGGAAAACATACTATTAAAAAACCCAGAACAAAACAAAACAAATGAACAAACAGAAACCACCAAACCTGGCAGGATATATTCAGAGAAACTACAGTTTTGGAAAAGACATAGCAAGGTTTTTAGCATACACTCTAAAAGTAATGATAACCAAAAGGTTATCTAAAGCATAATTTAAAGAAATGTGTTTGCATTGTTTGCAGATAAAACAACCCTGAGGCCATGTGTAAAAGTCCAAAACTGCAGGACAGTAATGAGTTTGTGAATCAGGACTGTAAATTCCCCGTGCAGAGAATGTGGGAGCCATCAGGAGCACACACGATTGAGTCAGCAGTTACCAAGACACATACATACAGCACAGGCCACTCCAGTCTCCAAACTGCCATTTATCATTTCCTGAGAGAACAGTTTCTTGGCAAGCCTCCTTTAAAAACATTTTTTTTTCCAAAACAACCAACCATTCCAGCAGGCTATGAATACAACTATAATTTGGTCTATTTTTCATATCAAGTAGACTATGGGCTCTGTTTTTCAGTTAATTAAAGAAACCTTCCTTTCAGATTTCCAAATGTTGTTTGCAGCAGGGTAGATCCCTCAACAAGCCAGCTCTAAAACAGTGCCAGTTGCAGATTAAAATGTATGGAGAAGGAGAAAAAATAAAAAGACATAAATAAAACCGTGGTTTGAAGTTGCAAAGCCCAGCTTACATAATACCAAATTCGGTCACCCTGCCAAATTAACTTTTGTCTTTGATGAAAATAGCTGTCTTGGGCTTGACTGTACTTCATACTCCAGAAAGTGTAATGGCTCAGAGCTGCCTTTCAGAATTTGAACTCCATCTGTTGTTGTTGTTATTATTATTATCATTACTACTACTACTACTATACATGAATAGCACTTAGGGGCCTCATCTGAGATCAGAGCTCTGATGGGTATGAGTTGTCTGCAAACAGAGAGAGAAACAGCCCGTGCTTTGAAAAACGCATGATCTGAGCAGATGAGATTAAAAAGGGGTGGGACAAAGATTGTGTTTTCATTCCTGTTTTATACATATGGAACTGAGAGACAGAGAGATTAAATGTCTTGCCTGTGCTCACATAAAAAATATCTGGGGCAAAAGCTAGGAATCGAACCAAAGTTTTCAAGTTCACATCAGCTTCATCTTCTTTCATTAACCCTATGTTCACTAACTACAAGACTGTACACAAACCTGTATTTATAAGCTGAGACATCAGAGCTGCATGCAGCCTTTGGGCATACAGGGCATAAGCACAGGAGGGGAACAACCTGACTTTAACCTCTTGCAATAATACATATGTTCGCATAGCAATAGTTACTTGTGGCTTTGCTTCTTGCAGCTTTAGAAAAATCAAACTTAGGAAATAAAGTTCCATATTTTGATTTCCTATTTGGTGAATGAAGTCTGGATTCTGCTATTTCTCTGCAGAGTCTTCTGTGCAAGCAGCTACAGAAACAACAAACTGTGCCATGCTTCAGGAAAAAAGTAAATGATCACTTAGTGGGTTTCTCTAAACATCTGACCTGCAGTTCACACATTCTTACTAAAAAAAGAAAAGGAAAAAAAGAGTAGTCATACGTGTCTTAGTAAAGAACTATTATATTACTTTGTCTTCAGAAGACTTCTGTTTTCTGAAAAAAAACAAGTAGTTTTCTACTTTAGAAGTAGTTTCCTTCTGAAAATCAAGTAGTTTTAATTATTTTAAAATGGTTATTTAGATCATAGAATCATAGAATATCTCAAGTCGGAAGAGACCTATAAGGACCATGGAGTCCAACTCCCTGCTCCTCGCAGGACTATCTAAAGCTACACCATATGACTAAGAGTGGTGTCCAGATGCTCCTTGAACTCTGACGGGCTTGGTGCCCTGACCACTTCCCTGGGGAGCCTGTTTGAGTGACCAACCACTCCCTCAGCAAAGAACCTTATCCTAATGTCCAGTCTGAACTTTCTTTGATGCAGCTTCACTCCATTTCCTCGTGTCCTATTGCTGGTCACCAGAGAGAGAAGACCAGCATCTCCCCATCTGCTGTCCCCATTTACCCTAAGAATGTGTGACTTCAGAGGCTCTCACTTTGGCCAAATTAAAAGTCAGATTTTTTTTTTTTTTTTTTAAGAGAAAGAATAAATGTACCTGAAATTAGGACAACTTCCAGAAAAATTTCAAGTCTTCATTCCAAGGTATGGATGCAGGAGAGCATCTTAAAACACTTACAAGATTTTAAAATAATCTCAGTAGCATGGGCAAAATTATGTGTCTCTTCCTAACTTTCTTCTTGGAATGGCTGAATCTTTTCAGCTGAAACATTCTAAAAAATTTTAGTTATGAAGTTTTGGTAAGGCTCTGAAGCACTCGCAGCGCCCAAGAACAAGCAGGTGAGTACACACAATAAATCCCAAAATACGTTTACATGGGAGACAAACTGTGCTTCATTACTTGGCTTCAATACCACACTTTCGGTTACTGTTACAGAAAAGAGGACTGTCATTTCTTGCCTTGGTCAGTAAACCGAGTTTCTGTTGTATGGGAAATTATGGCATGTCACAATTTTTTTAACCTCTCAAAATATCGGGTTATATCGAGATGTGAAAATTGCAAACTATTTTAATTTGGAAACACCTAAATGGCTGTGGCTTCCTAATGAAGGCTGATAGTACTGAAACGTTTCGTTAAAAAAGTAAAAATGCTATCACTATCCCAAAGTGCTTAAAAGGAGTAAAAAGACAATGAAGACTAAGTGCAGCATTTCAATGTCCTTGGATTAAACTTCTGGTCACAATGAAAAAGGCTAAATCAATAATTCCAAGAAGGTTTGACTGAAAACATTATCCAAGTAGCCTTGTTTACATGTGACAACACAGAAGTTTCTAACTGGACTTCTATTTTTTCCCAAAAGGCTAATTTTTGCCAGCTCTAAGATAAGGTATTTAGGACTTCTTTTCAAATAACCCCCTTTCTTCCTGACAAAACCTGACAAACCAAATGTGTCAGTCCTTCCTTGCCCTCCTGAGATGTTGACCCAAGGGCCTGTTCATTGGGGAAACACTTTGGAATGGGCCCCTGTCATGAGGGAGCCTGTCATGAGGGCTATCGGTTTTAAAATCATGTAAAAACCTGAAGAATTTCCTGTTTCTGTAAGTGGCTGTAACTAGCTCTTTCCAGCAGAAATCCCTGGAGAGGCAAGTTGTTTTTCCCTGTACAGAACTTCAACAGCTAATGCTGCAAAATAACAGGGCTGCCAATAATCTATGTATGATCCTTAGACAGCTGAAGTGCACCTTTCCATCTCCAGCTTTGCCCAAGGTGAACTGGTATCAAGTCCTACAAGGGAAGCCTTCTGAAGCAGCCTGTGTTTTGGGACCACTGTGTGAAAATACGATAAGTTGGGTGTCCGCTAAAGCCATTGAGACCTTTGCCATTGACTTGAAAAGGAACAGAAGCACAGTCAAGAACAATTGATTTTTATCAACAACATATTTACTTTAGGATTAGCCCCAGGAGCATTCAGGTCAGGGCTGGCCCTGGAGGCACTTCAATCTGAACAGTCAGTCAATGCTAGTCTACTTTTTCAAGTTTTGATAAAAAAGTCTCTCCAAGACTTTTAGTTGTGGAAATGGATGGAAAATATAAATCAATCCAATTACTAGAGGTGAAAATTTTCCATTAAACTCTTGTATTATTCAGTTTCAGTGATATAAGAAACCACCTTGCTCCTGTAGCCCAATTTGTTAAGCCAGTCACACACACATTGATCTGATTATCAGGGAAAATACAGAGGGGAAAGAAAACAGTAAGAGTCGGTCATGTGGTTTTACGAGACACAGGTCAAAAAATCTCAGTCCTGATTGTCTCTTGAGAACTGTAACAAGCTCGAGTTTATCAAGAATATCCCAGCTCAAGAAGAAATGCAGCAAGATTTATAAACTGCATGGGATGACACTGAGCTCCATGACGCTACCGACAATACCAACAGAGACTCACAACCGCACCCAACCTGACGAGACCAACCTACCACCACAAACACTGTGTAGAGGGAATTTAACATAGAAAAGGAAGACGCTGAGGACCAGCTGCTGGCGACCCTCCTCTGCCATCCATAGGCATCTCCCTCTTTGGCTATAGATGTTTCTATAGAAATTTTAAGACCCTGTTTTCTAGGCAGGCTCCCTACTCTGTGTAACTATGACATTGTTTCTGATATGAACAGTTCTCCGTGCCACGAACCTCCTCCATGCCTTTCCCCCAAAAGAAAAAATCCTGATTGAAAACCAAAGCAAATAGCAGATTTTTATCACATAGAATTTGTTAATAATACTTTCCCTGAAACAGTTCCCAGGCCTTTTTAAATGCTCAAATAAAGGCCCAAACATTTACAGCCAGCACTCTAAGCCAACTAATAATTTATCTGAGCCATACTGAAAAGCTCAAGAGGGATTTTGAATGAAAAATTTAGTGAATAAACTGATAGCCAAATACTGCCTTGGAGTCCTGCCACTGTAATACACAGGAGGCATAGAGCTCTGTCAGTGACCAATGTATACATTGAAAAACAAACAGTCAATCAGATAATAGTTAAGTCTTGTCAATCTAAAGCAGAAAAGATAATGTCTTTGAGTAAACCATGAGCCTTAACATTTTAACTTCAGTGGCACACAGATGACTGGGTGTTAAACTCCTACTGCCTTTTTTTTTTTTTCTCAAAAAAGGTATTTAATCATTTTACAATAAGAAAGGCAAAACTCTGCTTTCAGAACTTCATGGGAAACTTACTACGTGGAGAATTCCCAAAGATTTTACTGAGTGTTACAGAATCTGCATGTACAGACCAGGATTAAATCTCACAGCATTAGATCAGAAAAGACAGACCTTTTTAAAGTCACTTCAGAACTTTAAAATTGCTTTGAGGTAGCTAAAACATAATGATTTTCAGGGCTCGGGCTGTCATCTTGCCAAATGTAAAATAAAATATGTCAAGAAGTATAGAATTTTAGGCCATTTAAAGAAACAATCTTCTCAACTTAGTGGTTTGTTTAAAATTTCTTTGAATTCACATGCAGCATTGTGAACTTAAGACCACGAGAAAGGTAATCCTGTAACTGAAAAGGTTTTTTCTTCATCCTTTCGTTTTGCCTCAGATTTTTCACCCTATTTTGTAGCTGAAAGAAAATGAATTCATATAAGAGAAGCCACATGAAAAAATAGACTTTGCAATTTATTGCACAGTAGTTTGTTTCCAATATTGCAATAGATTGGAGATTTGAACACCCCGTGGCTTTGGCTGGACTGAGAGAACTGGTTTAGCCTTGATTTGAACCTGCTGTTTACAACACACTGTAAGCCCTTCCCATACAGCAGGCTTTTAGTGAGGGCTATGTGAAAAAAACCTCACTGCTAACCAAAACAAGGAAAAAGTAAAACATTTTGCATGTGTATATTTCTTTTTACAATTACTTTTGAGTGCAAAACGAAAGAATTTATATTCTGAGAAAATGTACATTCTACTCCGACGAAATAATTGTGCTGCTCTTTAGCTTCCTTTTTGGTTTGCATGTAAGATACAAAAGATGAGAGAAATTTCAGTTGTAGCTTATGAAATTACTGGATGTCCGAATTGCTGTGGTCTTTGCTTCTTTACTGAACTGGGCTCCTGGTGCCTTTTAAACATTCTGCCCCATTAACCACCTTGGGGATATTCAGTGCATGTGTATATGCACGTGAGTGTATTGAATTGATTGTTTTACCTTCCGAACTATTCAGAGATCTGGAAATTACTTTCAACGAGCAAACAAACCATTGGAATAATCTCTGGAATTTATCTCAACCTCTGGAGATTCCAACGTTGAGCTAAATACACCAGGAAGCCTGGACTTGTGCTTTGGCACTTCTGTTTGTAACTACAACACAGAATCAGAGACGAAAATTAACAGAAAAAACAATTTGTAGCTAGAAATAATTAAAAGATAATTTAGCAAGGCTAAACTGTATAGAATTCCATGTGTCCCACCTGTGCCTTTACTGTGAACGCTTAAGCCCTAACTAAGACTTACGGATGTGAACAACTACGTGCACTGAGAACATTCCTCATCCACTTCAATGGTATTTTTTTCAGTAGTACTTGATAAGCGCAAAGGTACATTCTGGTGAAGCCTGGGCTCTAGAGTACACTCCATCTGGGAGCTGCAAAACAACCTGAAGAAAGAAGTTGCTGTCATAATTAAAAGTATACAGTATGGCCTCATGAGAGTTGGTTTAGTAGGATCTTGAGTGGATTGTTTTGGAGAGAGATCTCTGAAATATGTAAAGAATTTAACTACTAGTCCCATGGTTTCACTTCAGTTTTTCATCCTCAACTGTGTACGCTTTTCCCTGTTGCCACAGTTCCCAAAGCGTAGCATACTTCTTTGACTCATAAAAACACTGTCGTGGACATAAATGCATCTTGTCTGCTGAGCGGTCACATTTGGCCAATAGAGGTCTACCAGCTATAGAAGTGGGAGGAAAACAGATTTACAATTGCAAACATGGAGTTGAGCCTCCCAAATAGAAATGAACTGGAAGCAAACTTCTGAACTTTGGGAAAGTTTAAATCTGTCTTTTCTCAACTCACAGCACTCTGACTCAATACTCATCTCAATGGCTCACTGCAGTTCTGGGAGACAGGGAATAATATTTTTATTATTCCCATTCTACAGATGGTCGAACTGAAGCACTGCAAGGTTTATTGACTTACTCAGAGTTGCACAGCATGCCTGAATGGAAGCAGAACCCCAGCTGGCCTGATTCCCACTCCTGGGCTTTTAGCTGTTACACTGTATTTGCTCCTTTTAACATCTGATTATTTTACTGCTCTAATCAGCTCCCCATTTTATACTCAAATTATTTCTTTAAGTTACATTAAACCGCTTTGTCATGATACCCAAAGAAAATGATAGGCTTTTTTTTCCAGCAATGCATGGGCAGAAGTTTCGTTTCTTTTGTTGAAACACAAACATGCATAGGGTCAGCGAGAGGACCCAGCCACTGTGAAATTAATTCTCTCCTCATTTTCATGTTCACAACATGAATTAAATTAAGAGCAGAGATTAGTCGTTAGTATCTTCACTGTATTTACTGCAAAAATAATAAAACTTCACATTTTAAATGCTTGTTACTGCATACTTTTGTTAGCATATCACCTCTCCCAGTACCAATGACTAAACAAGTAACATAGCACAGTAATGTTTTCCCTGTATGACTCTCTTGCTTAAGCAAATATGAAATAGCTGGATCTTGGCTGAGGCTGTTATATAACAGCAGGAACACTGGTGAAGCATCTTCCAAAAGTGAGTTATTTATCTGGCCAGGGAGCTTTCTTTTTTTTTTTCTTTCCCTCTTTCTTTCTGTGCACGCTCATGAACCTGACCCAACTTGTTTCCAGAAGAGACTCTGGGGTTGTTGTTGCCAGACAATGCCTGCAATCATTTTTCTCCAGCCATAGATCCAAACTGGGGGGAGGACAAGTGGGGAGGAAGAGAGAAAAGCTCTTTTGTTCAGAAGTGTGAAGAGCTCTGTTGAAACACATCTCTTCAGTGTAATTTTAGGTTGCAGGACTGATAAGAAAAAAAAAAACCAACAACATAATGATTTCCTTCTGCTTGCTGTGCCTACCCTCTGAGCACTCTCTGCTGCTCCTGGTGCCCTTTAGGAATAAGATAACTCTTGAAGACCCTCCCATACCCAGTGGACATGAATACATTCACCACACTAATTTTGATTAGGTTTTCTAACATTTGACAAAAATCTTGTCCCTGTAATTCTCCCCCACACCACACCAGGTACTTCCCAAAAGGGCTTCTGTCTCCACATTAAATTGATGGAGTGTCCCAAAGTATCTGACAACCTCTGCTGACCAGGCTGTTGTGTTCAAACCTGATGGACTGTGGGGCTTCCAAATGGGAGGGTCAGCACTTCTTTGGGGGATCTCTTCCACCCAGAGTCTGAAACTTATGCGATAGGGAAACTGCTGCTGGCCAGAAACCAGCCCAGAGAAGTTTTAATCAGAGAAAAAAAAAAAAATCTCTTAATGGCTTAGCAATAAACCCATGGGATCTGCTGGATCACCTGAGAGTCAGAGAGAGTTAGCTTGCTGTTGATTAAACTTGGTTCACAACATTGAAGGAAAAGTATCATGCATAAGCAAAAAGGGAGTAGGTTGCAAAAGCAGTATCTAAGAAGCAATGAAGCATCCAACAGGCAAAAGCTCTTGATTGTAAGGAGAACGGGAAAACAAGCCAAACGGTTCTTTCCACACTAATTAATTAAATAAATAATATTCCTGCCAAAAAGTTGCCAACCACCTTCAAACTGAAGTGTAACGTGTTCACACTGGAACAGCCTAGGAACGTAGCTGTTCCTGTCCATTCCTGTTTACAAATTTCTTTTTTTTCTTTAATTGAACAAAAAACCACCTTTGCTTTGGAAAGAATTTTCTAGTGTGTGACTACCGTAATACCTAATAAATCAGTCTGCTTAATCTTTTTATGAAAGATGAACAGAAGAGATTTTTTTTTGTTCAAGTTTGTTCTAGAAAAGAGCTGGACCTAAGCCTTTCAGAACAAAGCTTGAAATCTGTTCATACACTACTTCAGCCATTTTTCAGAGAAAAAAATATGTACCTAAAATCCAAAGCTAATCTAGATCCTGCTATGCTAGGCTAATTTGTTAGACCAGGTTTCTTTTCTCTTTCAGAACATACCAGAAGAAACAAACAAGAATGAACAATCAGAGGAAAAACTACAGTTAGCTCAGAGAAAGGGTATTTTCTAGTTTAAATAGATGTGCAGCCAATAATAAGCATAAGCTGCTTATGCAATGAGCATCATCATTTTACCAAGCCTCTGCCAGGTTGCACTCACTGTTTAAAATGAAAATTCACTGCATGTGTGTTACTCTGTCTCTCTGGTCCAGGTGAATAATGTCCTTCAGAAAGGTGGGATGGTTTATGTTCTAAAGGCTGTGGAAACCTTTTCACCTTCAGAGTGCTCATCTGAACCCAACGCTAGGCAGTACTGACCCAAATCTTCTTCCCTGACAAGCCTTAACACAGACAGGGCTCTGGAGTCTCAGTGCAGTTTTCCCTGGCTCAAGTATCAACAGCACAAGCTGATGTTGGCTGAACCTTGAACATCTAGTTCTGGGCTGACAAACTCTGCTAGAATACGTGGGAGAGGCTTGAATTGATGGGAGTTTATCTCCAGCACAGCCAAACCAGCCTGTACCAACCTTGAAAAGAAAAGGAGAATGTTTAGCCTTTCCCTCCTCTCTACCTCAAGGACAGTGTTTCACCTTTCTACATGGTTAAAAACAGGGATGACGTAGTCTTCAGCTTTCCTCATGTAGTAGGGAGGAAAACACGACTAGAGGATACTTCTCTCAACAATCCTAATCAAATTAATCAGTTACTTCTATGGATTAGTAACTTAAGGAAAAATAGGTAGGCTGAGATATGGGCTCATGTACACCAAAGTATCCACCACATAACGAAGAAACTTCATACATTCTTCCTTTGCAAAGCATGTCTCAGTACTCTGGGGACATTTGGAAACTCACATGTTCCTTTTGAAAAGGTTTTACTTCCATTTTCTTCAAAATCACTAACAATTTTAACATGCCTTTTTTTTTTTTTTTTCTTCCCCCCCCAACTCTGAAAAAAAAAAAGCACCCAAAACCTAGAAAAAAATAAATGGTTCAGGGAATAGCCACAACTTCAGGGACTTTTTCAGACATCAGATGCACATAGATCTTTCTCTAAAAGCACAGACGATGATGGTAACATGAATCTTTGGCACTGATAGAGCCAAATGAATGCATAAGGTTGCACCGCTGCTGGTACTGGCTCCCTCCTCACAACTTCTGTAATGGATGTGGGAGAGGAATAATGTCCCCATCCCTTTACACTGATCCAATGAGCACATTGGACAATATGCAGCTGACAAACATTTGAGGGTAGGGAAGGTTGCTTTTGTTTCCTTGAGCAGCCCAGGGTCCTGGCTTCAGATCAGACCTCCCTCCTGTGACATCTCGTGGGCCAGCAGCCTTCTCTCTTACTTAGATGCGACTCAGAGGCCAGCAGAACTCAACTAGAGATCAATATTTTCTTATTCTTAAGTTTTCTGGGGCAAATTGTACAACAGCTTTACATATAGAGCTCTGCAGATGTGTCAGCACACTGCTGTTTTTACACAACATGCAATGATAAATCACTGATCCCAAACTAGCTTCTGTCCTTCACAGAAGTTTCCTGTTCTGAAAGCCCTCCTGTGCCTGACAGGTTCATCAGCTGCTGGAGAGATCATGACTAAACTATTCTTTATTTATGATGTGCTGTTCACTTCTCTGGACGTGTTCTGCTTAGTTTTACAGCTGCAGAAATCCCTCAGTAAATAGATTCCTGTTTAATCAAGGCATAGGACAAGAGAGGTGACTGATAGAGGGGCAGAGTCCTGAGGCTTATATATGGCATACTATCCCAAACATTGCTCATGTATTTTTTACCAAACACTACCTTCCACATACTTACAATGTCATGAACAAGCCACTTTGTAAATCAGCACTTGGAAAGTGTAAATTTTTGCACCAACTAAATACAACAGTGGGAAGTAACACCGTAAAGTTCCTGGCTTACATAGCCGATGGAGTTATTCAGATAAGTAATAGCCTCCAGCTAATCTTCTCCTGAAACCATAGAGAAGGCAACAACCTCATACAAGCCTGAGCCAGTTGTCCCTTCCACTTACATTTTTAACTCGCCTGACAGTAAATTTATTTTTTCTTTTATCAAAGAACCCTTAACAGACTGTTTTATAGAGTCTGATCCAGCTGCCAATGAAGTCAATGACAATTTAATTGTGTCCTTAAAATACTTAGAGAAAAAAATGAAAATGATCTGAAACAACTACATAGGCAGAGAACATTGCTGTGAGTACATATCTTAAGCAAGCAATTGGCACATACAACACTGTATAGAATTTCTAAAGAACATAGAAGCAAGTTCAGAAATTGTTCTGGTTCTACATGATAGCTCAAACCAAAGGTAGTTTTACTTTCATCTTAGTTAAAAGACACAGAGGAAAATCCCTTCTCAATCATAAGTGAATGATTACAAGATGCTTGCAGTGGCAAATATTTTACATCTCAAGTCCTTTCTTAAAAGTTAATTTCACAAGTATGAAGTCTATGTGTCAATGTCTAACCTAGGCCCCTTTGAAATTGGTTTCCTATGAATGCAACGACCCCCAGCCTTCTTTGGGAGACGGCAGGTCTGTTCCCAACAACGGTAAGCCCAGAGAAGCTCAAGAAGCCACAGAAAAACTGCTGTGCAGAAATGCGTTGTGAAGGTACACTAGAGGATTTCCTTGCATATTTATACCACATGCACGAATAATAACAATTACTGTCATTTGTATTATGCATTTATCAGCATAGGCGCAGGAAGACTAATCTGATCAGGACTTCATGTGTGCTAGACTCCATGTTAAAAAAGAAAGAGAACAAGGGGAAAGGCAGTTCTTGCTTCAGTTGTCTTCCAATCCAAGTGTCATCCAGTGACAACCAACAAATAGGTAAGGACAACTAGGGCATAACAGGCAGGAGCACAGGCAGTTCATTCTGGCATGAGTTTTACAGGACAATCTGAAAAAGTAGAATACCTTTAAGGTGTATATATATATACATACACACACACATATATATATATGAGACAAAGTACTAACGGGCTTCTCTAATGATCTGGAAAGTAGGTGGCGTAAGCTGGTGTGAGTGATGAACAAGGGCAAGGTGACAGACAGGAAGGAGACAGATCATGAAAGGTCTTAGAAATTAATGTAAATGCCATATGCTCAGTATGATAGCGAAAGAGTTAGAAGGATGAAACATCAAAGCTGTGGACTTGGAAACAGCAACAGATGCTTTCGCAAATTAAGACAGGGTGAATTAGTTTCTTTTAGCATCAGAGAAAATAATGTTGCAACAACTGAAATTTAGATGAAAACAGCCTAAACAAGTCTTAATATTAATTAATAACAATATTTAATATGGTGCGACCTAACTGAAAACAAAATGCTAGAGATTTTAGGCTGGATTTTTACTCAAATAAATCACTCTTTACACTGAGCGTTACAGCAGCTTACACCAGGTAAATATCTATGTCCTCACCCTTCAACAAAACCAGAACATTTAAAAAAAAATATATCAAGTTTTTTAAGAAGTTACTTTGTCTTGCTTGGAAAGGGATAGGCTGAGTATGCTTCTAATATAATTGAAGAAAAGTCACATGAGTTTCCATGCTATTACTCAGTTTTGCAGTATTAAGTTCTGTACTACAAAAACATACTCTTTAAAGGTTACAAATTCTGGCATCCCATGTCCACAACTCGTGCTACAAATGTTGACAATTACAGCTGAATTTCCTTTTTTTTCTTTTTTTCCTTACATTGACGCTGATTTATGTTAGCACTGACAATAAGAAGTAGGGAGAAAAATAAAATTTTCATCATCTTTAGTTTATCTAGTTTGTGACGGCTATTACAAAGACAGATGAAAGCATGAAAGAATCACTTATGGATTCTTTATAGTGATTTGGATTTTAATAGGAAATGGCATAGGTACTCTCTGGCAACTTGGAAGCTCAGTTGGAAAAGATATGGAGCTCTGAAGAAGATTCCACCATCTTCTTTATGGTTTGTGCTTTGTGTCAGTTTACGTACAGATTTTGGAATCATCTGTACTTGTGTCTCAGTACAGTGTATTCCACAATAAAGACCGGATTTAATGCATGACAGTGTGATAGTATTAGCCTTTAAAGGAATGATTTAACAAATTTGGGTCAGTATATGTATTAAGAAATATCTATATTAAAAAATGACAAAATGTATGATTTTCACATTTAACCGCAATAATCAAAACCAACTACTTGAGACAGCTGCACAGATGAAATAACTATTAAAAAACCCAAACTCGATGCTTTTGAAATGTAGAATAAACTTCATCCATCCAAACTTTACAAACTAGCAAATAAGTGAGGGAGACTCATACATCCCATAAAGCTTTCCTTTTCAATTCTAGGAAACACTCGTTGTTCAACGTACTCAAAAGCTTAACAAAAATTTCCACAGAGATCTTGTGTATCTTCATTTTATATATATTAATAAGTACTACATACATTAAACATATACTAAGGAATCTGCACTTCCAAATGTTGCACAGTCCATGCTTTTGGGAAATTATTTTGTCTTCACACCACTGAGGACACGGAAAGATTCATCTATTAAACAAAAATGTGGTGGCTTCTACTTGGTACTGTATGAATTTGTTCTGGATATACCACCGTTCAGCACCTCTGGAGCAACACTACGTGAGTGGTCTAGATTACTGGCAAAGGTGTATAAAGATGTGAATGATTTGCCAAGATGAACTGGAGAATAACCTATTTCTCAATGATTCAACTTTCAAGAGTGTAAAGTTGTGTCATCAATAAAACCAAATTAAACCAAAAAAAAGTCAATATCATAATTTCTAATGAAAGCTATGCAACTTCTTGCTGAGTAGAGCTTGTTTTAAAATGAAGATTACCTTGAAGCAATCTCCCTTCCTTTTACAAGGATTTTCCAGCCATGACAGCTACTATTGCTCACATGGAAAATTAGCACTAGAACAGCAGATGAGGCTTTGAAACTCTGCATGACTACTTACATGGTAAGACCACCAGTGGGAAAAACACCATAGTTTGAATAGGCTATACTAATTTTACGTGCCTTATGTAACAATAGTTGGCCATTCACATGGAAAATTTGCATAATTATATACCATGTTAACCGAGAAATCCAACCTACAGACAATTTGTGTTTCTATCCCTCTTTCACATGAAAGAAATTGTGATGCATCCCTCAAATTCCTACTGTAAAATTCGGCCTTGGCACTCTAAAATATCACAGATTTTTACACCAGAAACTATAAAGCAAACTCTGGAGCTGAGCAACATGGGAATTTCTTTAAGTTAGGACTCTAGAGTTAAACTTACAGCTCTTAACTACTTCATATCTCAACTGTTTCCCAAATTCTGAGCGAGTTCAAATCCAAGTATTGGCTTATCACCAATTCATACTTTTAAAATAGCATTTATTAAAATCATTGAAGATCTCTCCTCTGACTTCAATGAATTTTGAGCCAGACCCATAATCCATCAATCTCTGGTCTTCCACCTAATCACAAAATTACCTCCAGGAATAAATTTTTGCAATCCAGCCCTCTGTTTAGCAGAACACTGGCATGGCTCCACAAAGCTCTCTTCAGAGATGATACAAGTTCTTATCTCTTTCCATCCTCTCATGTTAGAAGAGAAACACTTGCTGAGTTCATGGCCCTCAGATAAAGAGCTGTGACATGCAGAAACCAACATCATACTTGTTTTTGGTAGTGTAGACACCTTGAATGTTAGACTACGAGGGATTCTGGGGAGTGGGAGAAGCAAACAAACACAAAAACCTCCAGTGGTCTGAAATACACGAAAAAATATAATTTTAAGGGTGGTCTCTGAAAGTTAGTGTCTATTCACTGTTGAACAGTCTTAAGGTTATGTATTTACAGGAATTTTTAGAAAATGAGTTCCTTTTTCATGCTTCATTTTATTTTTGGAATCTGCAGAAAGCTGGATTTGGCAATCAGTACAAGTGAAGTGAGTTTCTGATGTCAAATAGCCCATGACAATATTGAATCAGCTTTATGTAACAAAACCGCTACCCAACCCATCATGTTAGATGTCACAAACCAAAAGCCAAAGCAAATCCTTGGGTAAAACTGGCTCTCCTTCAGCCATGTTTTGTACTAAACTTCTCCTCCTTGCTTGGAAGTTCAATTAAGCCTTATAAACATACCAGGGCATAAGTAGTTGCAATTAATTGTTGGAAAATGGGAATCTACATCATTAATTCTTCTATTGGCAAAAACATACCAAATGCCTTCCTACACCTCATATGAGTATGTAACAACAGTCAATTACACCACAACAGAGAGGCACTATGACTTATTCTGGAGAATTTTTTTCCTGTTCAGCTGTCTCTCAAGAATCCTGCTTTGGGGCTGGAGAAACAGTGCTCTGTAAACCTTACATCGCTTGGCAAGTTACTTTTCATTTCACCTGTTTCTTCCTGGAGTTACAGCTACAGGCTCATAAAACCGCCTGTGTCTCCAGAAAGAAAAATCAAAATCAAAACAAAACCAACCAAACAAAAACCCCCCTTATCTTCTTTGCCTCATCCTCAAATATCTCAGTTTGATAATAATGCAAATAAAGGGAGTTACCACTCTCCCATGAATAATTTTTTTGTTCTTCTCCCTGCAAATCTTCAGAGCAGTGGCAGGTTTTATTCAACTGCATTTTGCAAGAGTCAATGGCTAAAGTGACTTGGGCCTCATTGGAGCTCAAGGTTTCCAAGTCTTTTGTCAAGTGGTAATAAGTATGTTTTCCTCCAGGCAAGAAGGAACAGATGCAAAATCCTCTTCCTTCTGCTTCTGAAAAAATGTCAGATCTGAGCAAGGAAATGAGCTCACTTCTGCACTGGTATGCTCCACTTCACTTCAGACACTAGCCTCCTTTGTGAATGCAACACCTGAAGTCAAAAAGTTTCAATTCGACCACAGTAGTCATTCCAGCTGTCATAAAACTCAGGGTACTGACACATTCAAGCAACCGATGGCAGTTCCATGTGGCAACATATGGCTCTTAGTTTTGGAAAGCAAATTTTAACATTATAACCCTCATGAGGGAAATGTGTCTGGCAGTTGAGAGTACCATTTCCTATCATTATGGGGTTAAGGGCATACTAAGTGGGTTTCATGATCTATAGAAATCTCATTAAGCGGACGTAGACATAAACATAATGGTAATGAAATACTTTTGGTGGAAATGTGACAGCTCCAAGCTACTCTATGTTTCTGCACTGATTATGATCTTGGAAAGAAACACCTGCTTGTCAAAGATGACTTTTCCAAGAAAAGTAGAATTAAAAAAATAGAAATAATTTAGTAATTCAATGGCTTGATTAACACAAGCATCATCACCAGTCATTGCCTCATCCAGTTTGTCAGACAGAAGCTCATTCTCAGAAACGTGGTAGTTTTATGGCTAAATGTAGACTCCCCACGATCTATTTGCTCTAAGCCCTTTGGATGACATAATTTTCAACAAATAACAAGGAATTACTACAAAGAAGCCAAGAACAATTCGACTTAAACCAGGGTATATTTTAAAATTTCCAGTGCAAAGAATGGATAAAATTCATAAGATTTAAGAATATTTCATCCCGACAGAGTTAAATCCTGGAGCGGCAGTGAATATTTGTTTGCTGCTTGTGTTCCCTGCCCAGCTGGAGGATTCCCTTTCTCCAGGAGGGTCCTTGGTGGTGAGGGAAGTTGGCATAGCTGATTATATCACTAGAGGGAAGTGCTGTGGGGAGAAAGCCTGACAAAGAGCTAATGAATAATCGTGGAGCAAAAAGCTCCTTAGCTGATGCTGCAGCTGAGGTTAGATGACGACTGCCTGAAGGCTCCTCCACCTGACACCCAAGCTGTAGGGTAAAGGCTGCTGATTTTAAGGTACCTTTCCACACTTCTAGATCAGATGAAGCACTAGCCCCAAAGGAGAAGTGATAATGCTAGTCAAACATTACGAAGTTATTGAAAAGCACCAGTTTACCCACATACTAGAGGACACACAGGGACAATGAGAAATAAAGCTGCTTTCACATGGAGCTGAGTAGGAAATGGCTTCCCTATCTGTTTAAAACATTAAATCCCCTTTCCACTGGGGATAACCTCAAAACCTTGCAAACCTGTGAGCATCAAGTCACAGAGACAATCTCAACTCCTTTCTCCCTGGGACAGCAGAGTCTAGTGGCAACGAAGTTATTTGCAGGGGAAGAAACACAGGTCCGCACTGGTGCTCTGTGTGACTCAAACCAAGAACCAGCCTTTTGCACCCCAGGTGATGGCCCCCGCCACCATGGCATCACTAAGTCCCACAACCTCCTCTTTATGTAAAACATCTGCTGGAGCAGAGGTTTCAACCACAGCCTCCTCCAGTGCATGTGAACACTACTGGCTCCTCTAGAAGAGGCGAGAGGAAGAGGTCGCTTGCTTTCTGGTTTTCCAGGAATTCCAACCTGGGACCCTGAATCATCTTCCCATTAAAGCTTTGTTGAAACTGGCATGCTCTTGATTTTTTTTTTTTCTCCTTATTTTCAGTTTTTATTAATTTGACACTCTCTAAGGGAGAAAGATCAACAGCACATTGCTGGAAAATTTTTAAACAGCTCTTGTTACGAAGCGTGGCAGTGCCAAACCCAGGAGCAGAACCTAGGGAGTCTAGCGAATGGTCACAGCTCTAATCACTCAGCTGTGTGCCTTCATACTAATTTCTCATCGAAAAACAGATGGTGATGGTGGTGAGCTGGGCCAAATTCTTACACCTCTTTAACATTTATGACTTGTATTGCAACAGCATCTTTGAGACTTCAGGAAGCCTGGGGCCCTGTTATGTTAGGCACTGTACAAACAGAGAGTAAGATACAGTCTCTGCTCTTAAGAGCTTCCTGAGAGACTAAACAGACAAGACAGATAGAGGAGGGAGGAAAAGCAGAGAAGTGATTTGCCCAAGGTCACATAGGAAGAGGTTGCAGAGCTAGGAGGAGGTCTCAGATGGCAGGTCAGCATATTTCGACTTGTCCAAACCCCTTCTGCAGACAAACAGCTGTGACCATTAAATCACTCACTGAGCCTCCAAGAGCAGCCACCACTCCGTAACTACCTTGTGTATTTTTTCCTACAAAGATACCAGGAGAAGTTCACCGGCATGGCAAAGGTAGGTGTCATCGTCACTGTCCTCCCCACAGACACACTCAATCCCAGAGCACAGGTGTGCAGTAGCAAAGTGCTGTGCAAAATGGCATTTTCACATCAGAGTGGCTTTATGCAGAAAGCTACATTTAAATACACTGGCATCGAGGACTAGAAAAAAATGTCTGCTTCCAGTAGACCCCGAATATCATAGAAACTCAGCTGTCCAAAAGCTGAGGCACTCTTTGCCCTCCAGTGTTTTGCTCTTATACCCGGTTCACTTAAGAGGGGCTAAATGTACTTTAACCCCTTCTGTATCTTGTGTTCATAGAAACACTCACCAGAGGCAGGAGTGTGTGCATAAAGTTTCCATCTTCTAAAGATTAAAAGAACGGCTTTACAATGAAGCCATCATTTTTCACGTGGAATAAGTGAAATGTAATCCGATGGGAGGCCACAACTACTGAACTGCAAGGTTGTCCATTATAATCCACGATACATGTGTTCTACTCAGGCTGACAAAAATTACGATTTTCACAAGCATTTTAATAAAGGGCAATTAGCAACTGCTTTCCCAGAACCTCATGAAAAAATACATATATTGCAATAAGACCAAATGTAGTTCAAATGTTTCACTGTAGGCTTGCTCTGTTCCGTGCTGTTCACTGCCGCAGGCAGGACAGCCAGCTGGATGGATTTCCCTTCCGATCAATACATGCCCTCTCATGTCTCATGATAAATAGGGACCTGAGGCACCAAGGCCTGGACTCAGCCTACCCAGAAGTGCATTATGTCAGAAGTGGAATTGGTTTAGATTCCCAGTGTGGCCAATGGGACACACTCTGAAGGTCTCTATTTTTAGAGGGCTTTAGGTGACACGAAGGTAAACTCGTATGGAATGACTCCAGGCTATATGACTGTATAGCTTTGCCAGCAATAATGCAGGAAAATGTACAGGATCAGAAACTGAATCTAGGCCAGCTGAGTCCAACGGGTTCTAACCACAGAGCTCTCTTTGTTAGCTAGGAAAAATAACTAGATAAAGAATAATGACAAAACAAGTCATGGATATGCCCACTCTCTTCCTCTCACCCTTCAGCCTGGGCATTCCCATTCGGTGCAGGGTAAAAGAGAAGGGGAGAGAGATCTCTGAGTTTGGGAACCAGCAGCTGCCTCTGCACCAGCAAGCGAGGCTGTGCAGAGAGGGAGGTCTCTGCTGGTGTGGCAGAGCCGTCACCACCACACGCCTCTGGAGATAGCTTTGCTCCGGAGGAGCTCTAGTTCGGACCCAGGGAGGGAATGCGTTAAGTGTCGTCCTGGCGCACATGTACAGTTTGGTTTCATTCATAACTTGCTCATGTTCTGAGACTGCTTTCAACAAAACCAAAACCGTAATAAATGAGGATTGTCAGATGACCGGTTCAAAATTTCATTCCTGCTCTGAGCTAAAGCACCAAGGCAACTAGAGAGACCTACACTGCAGTACTACCATTGATTTTTAAAACCAAACAATATCAAGTAATTTAGTGTTCAAATTGACATTAGGTTTTGTTAAAAAAACCCAAACGAAATGCAAATTCTTAACATCCTTAGGAGTGTTTTCATTGCTCCTTGAATTGACTTTTCCCCTAGAGCTTTTGCAATCCCGCTGCACTAAACTGTGAAGCAGGAAAGAGGATCTTCACTATAATAAAGTCTGACAAGTTAAATTCTCCCAAATTGAGCAAGCAGAACAAAGTTAAACAAGATCTAGAACAACCACATTAACCCATGATATGATAAGCCAAAAGAAAGGGGGAAAAAAAGAAAGCACTTTAATAAAATCTTAATAACCGCCCTTTAAAATTATTGGAATAGCGATGGATGCTGGTAGCAGCTCTTGGTGGGAAGTTTATGTCTCTGTGCCACTGTACACTGACCGCCCATCCTAAAATCCCATGGCAAAAGCAACAGCAAGAGTTTACAGCAGAATCTTTGTCTCAGTTAACAGTATTTTTTTCTTCTACTCTTTGCTAGCTGGTGTTGCAATCCTTGCAGCACATTAGTCTATCACTAGACATTCCTGAAGCAGAAGGATCAAACAGGACTTTTTCTAGCACTTGCCTGGAAGGCAGCAAGACACGTCTCTTTGTGTGAGGATTCTGCCACACACGTCGTGCAACCGCTGCCCTCTCAGGCGGGGTGTTCGCCCAGCGCTCCACTCAGGATGCACTTTTAAAGCACTTGGGCACCTTTAGTAACGCAGAACATGACTGGTTGTGCGTTGAGCTGTACTTCATGGACTGAAACATTAAAGATCCAGATTTTGATCTATAAATCGCTTTGCAGCTAAGAGAAAAAGAGGAGGAACTACCATGTTCCATAACTGCCTGCAGCCCTAAAGGCAGCTGGGATCCGAGTCCTAGCAAGAAATATTGAGCAGATTGCGGGAGCTGGATTTGGGGAGTGGATTCTTGCTGGCATGGGAGCTGGATGTTGATTCAGTGCTGGCAAAAGCTTTCCTCTGCCCCCACAGAAGTTCAGGCGTCTGTCACCTCTCAATGAGTACATAACGATGGCAGAAGGCTTTTTTTCCTAGCTGATGACAAGGAAGCCTGTAAGGCTTTTCGTAGATCAGAGGAAAAACAAACACAACCTGATAATGCCTTCTGTTTCTCTAAGGAGATCCTCAGCTTCACGTAATCTTGTTTGGGGAGTGAACGAGATACCACGGTGAGCTGGCAGGGAGTTGTGCCGAGCTCCTCGGAGTGGGAGGTGGGAGAGGATGGGTGGGCAGGATGTCAGATGGGAGGTACCGCTCACTGCCCATCTCCAAGTGACTCCATCTCCATCCTGTGCCACTGAAACAAGGAAACTGCCAGTATGGATTTTATATTTTCAGAATTTATGACTTGCATTTTAAATTTAAGGAGGTAACAAAGGAATAAAGAACAACTGTCCCCCCATGACAAAGCATGGCAAGCCTCTCCAATAGCAGTCACCTTATGCTGCCTTAGCGGTACCTGGGGGACTAGCTTACATTTGCATTACAGCATATAAAAAGTGACTGTGGGGTTGTATTTGTTACATGCACACATAGCACTCCAGGAGCCGTGCTTCTGTGTCCACCGCTGTTGGGACTCACGGAAACTACTTTCTGCAGTGTGTGGCTATCCTCAGTGACCAGAAAGACAGACCTTGCAGGGGCAGAGCTGGACCCAAGAGAAAGATCAGGCGGCACAATGCTGCCTCAAGGAACAAACTAGCCAACAGAAGAAGAGATTAGTTTTAGTTTCTTCTTCTACAGTATAACTTTTTCACCATGTCTTTGGATGAGGTAAGAGAGATTAACTGTATCTCAAGTGCAAAATGTCAGTACAATTTCCTGACAAAAAAATTAATAATCAGATTTTTATAATTAAAAATTGAGCCTTAAAAGGGAAACTATTAGTGATCTGTCAAATTCAGCACTGTGGGACACAGCCTTTGCATAAATCCTTTGCTTTGGTTTGGTTTGTGTGTTGAGGGTTAGGTGTCCCTCGGTTTCATTTCGAGGTTTTGACCCACAAACCACGTGGGAGCTGAATTTTCCTCGTGTTGCCATGTGAAACCAGAAATCAACTCCAGTCTGAGTACAAGAGGGCCCAGTTTTGCTGAGCAGTCTGGAGAACAGTCACAAAATTTTCCACACACCTGGACTGGGCTTTGAGTCTGTAACAAAGCTGAAAGCCGGCCAAGTTTCTCCTGGCTTTGTTACTAGGCTTTTTGCACAGATCTATTATCCACTGCATTTTTTTTTTCTTTTAAAACTGAACCACTGGGGGAAAAAGATTTTTTGGGAGGGAACGTAAAAGAAATGAGAGTGCGTGTTTGCCTGGGGCAGGGAGATGCAACGCTCCAGCAGTCGGTACCACTGCACGCACCACCAGCTACAAACAGGCAGATAGCTTCAAATGTAGGACAGTTCAGGGGAAGAAAGGAAAAAAAAAAAATAGAAGACAGCATGAGCGCTGTTTGTGTTGGCTAGTTAGCACATAATCCCCACCTGCATTTGATTCTGCTCAGTCTCCGGACTCCTCCCTCACTTTGGAGCCATGGCAATACAGGAAGGCAGGAGGGGAAGGGAGACAGAACACTTTGTACTAGCAGCCAGACCACTGTTTAACTTCTTCAGCCAAAAAACCAAATATGAATATGGAAAGATTTTATGGCGAGATACACCAACAGACTGAAGCGGTTCTGAAAATCCTTCTACAGTTTCTCATTCAAGGTTTTCAACCTGTGGACTTTTCTTATGATTAATTCCAGTGTTTGTTTTGTAGTAGTAGTACTAAATATTTATCAAGTGATGTGAACCATCAGTTCTGCCATAAAGGGCTCAATCTGCTGGGAGTATTTCTGGTCTTCATAATTTGCACTCATATCCAGCCCTCATTGCTTTTTCAGTTTCACTATGGTTTGAAAATGAAACCCAGGAAATAATCTCTCTGCTTACCAGCAACGAAGCCTGGGTGCAGTGCACTAGAAATACAGCAGTCTTGAGCTTTTGAAAATGCACATAGCAAGCAAAAATTCTGTTGCAAACTATACTTTTGTATGCACAGTGAAAATTATATCACTCCTTTATTTACTTCAAAAATTCTTTTATGTCAGCCAGTTTTTGCATATATTCTCCCTCTAAATGCAGAGTAAATTTTAGCAGTACAACTTCTGTGCACAGGCCCTACAGCCATACAGCAGTGCAAAAGATTAATTTAATTTCTTTGCAATAAGAAGTCTTGCAATCCTAGATATTTTTCCTACTTAAAATCCAGATACGCAACTAAAGAACTGCGGATTCAAGACAGAGCAGCAGCTGAAGCTAAGTATGCTGAATCTGGCAGTATCCCCCCAGATGATGCCCTGCAGAGCAGACAAAACAACAGGCATCTTCTTCCCTCGTGCTGTAAGAACTCACAGAACAAAAAGTTCTTTTTTAATGGAGATGCCTCATGAAAAGAGATGTCAGAAAAATTCAAGGTAAAACTTGCAGGGCACCTGATGGTGCTGTGAAACGCACTTCTCCTGAACCAGAAAGTCTCAGAAACTGAGGACAGCTAGGTAACAACAAAGTGTCTCTCTGCATCCACAGGCATCACATCATTGAAATACCCTGATCTCTTCTAAAGCCTTAGGCATGGTAAACTAGTATCGACTTTTCATCTGACACACAGGAAAAACAAAGTTTCTAAAAAGTTGAGCAAAACATATCTAAAGATGTGAAAAGCACTATTTTTATGAGATTTTGTATAAAAGCCTGCCACTGTAAAACCATGGCACCTAAAAGCAAGTGCTTACAAACTGTTGAAAGTGAATGTCCAAATTCACATTCTAGTACAACTTTATAGCTATTCTGCACATTACACATAGATTATTGACTTTTTTTTCTCATTCATTTATTTTGACTTAAGGGAAACAATGACACTCTTTAGTGGAAGGTGCAATGTTAAATCACAAACATTCAAAAATGGGGAAACACAAAATCAAGATAAGCGTTAAATGAAAACAAACAGCTAGAAAGAAAGGAAAAAGGATAAAGACCAATTCAGCATGCCTTCCTCCTTCCCGTCTCCTCCCCCTCACAGGCACAGGGGAGCGTGCAAACGGAGGGGTTAGGAACCACAAACAAACAATCCTGATTCCTGAGTCACTCCTGAGTCTCACATAGAGGAATGCTGCTGAATATCGCTACATGTACTGTATTGTTGTTAATAATGTAACAACACTGATAGCGTGACTTTCCACCTAAATTCCATGGTGGGACTCTTTTCCATGTCATTTCAGCCGTCTCCAGCAAATGATCCTTCTGTAGGTATCAATATAGATGTGTGTTTTGGAGTTAGTCATACTGATGGTTTTTACAGTCAGCAGACAGAAATGGGCAGCTAGGTTGTAGTCCATGCAATTTATTTTAGATGTCTATTTTAGGATGAGATACATCATGCTCTAGATATGCCTTTTTCCCTCCCCTGACCATTGAGTCTAGACTTAAAGATCAGAGGTCAATACTTAGAGCGAAATACCCAAAAAGTCAAGATGAATCACGCTCCCTCTGGGCTGAAACCTTTGCCCCGCTGCAGCGAATGAGGTTCTGCCATTGACTCTGATGAAACCAGAACCTCCCTTATCGTTGCTGTGTTTCCGTTTCAGCCTCGCTGCTGTACTGTGCCATATCACAGCCAACAGATCCAGAGTCCACAACCTTTTGAGGCTGCGGGCATAGCATTGTCCAGTTTAGAAGCTAAGCATGTTGTCCAAAATCTGGCGGGTACAGGGATAAGCTACTAGCAGTAGTAACTTGCCTTGGCTAAGGCAGTGGCTCCTACACACCTGGAGCTGAGAGGCAAGAACAGGGAGTCAGTGTCGGGCTTCCCAACAGGAATAATCCAGATCTTTACACCTCAGCTGGAACTGCACAGGCAGGACGCTTGCAGGGCTCATCCTTTTATTTCCCCATTACAGGAACATTCACCAACACAACTTTCTAATATATACAAGAATATGGTTTTGTTAGTACTTTAACTGGAGCATCCTAAACCCAGCAGTGAAAGAAATGAACGGGGACTTTGAAAGCAGAACCACTTTTGTGACAGCCTTCCAAACAACTATGAAGACATACTTATTTTTCTCAAATAAAAAATACCTTTTCTTATCCTCCCCAAATTTCATTATCAAAGCTTAAGTGGATGGGGGTGAACATAAGAAATTTTTGAAGACTGGTGTCTAAGGAAAAAACCTAAAGAGAGTCTGAAGAAGGAAAAAAAAAGGTTTTCTAATGAAAAAGTTTGACATGTTATTCAGGAAAGAGAAACTATGGGATCACAATAACAAACCATTTTCAAACAAAATTTCATTGCCTTTCACTCTGTTAATTATGCTTCAAATTGCCCTAGATGGTGCCAGAAGCAGTCTCAGAAGTAGAATAAATGATGATAATAACACCAGTTTGGTTTTGTGAAGCCTCCGTAGCTGGGTGGCACCTAAATAAAAGCATCTGAAGTGCCAGAAGCCAATTTGCGGTTTGGTTTTGGATTCATTTACAATTTGGTTTGGCTTTCAAACAGATTCAAGTATGATTGGGGTAGGGTACGAGAACACAGAGCCCTCTTATTTCTGGGGATTGGGAAGGTTTATATTTTACCATCACTGATTCGTGGTTAGCCTCTTCTTTTGGCTATTAAGTTTAATCAAGATTATAGAACTGTTGGTTGCTCAAAGCACTGCTAGAGTTAATGATGCTCTGCATATGTATACATCTAGCCTGTGCAGATGTGACTGCAGAATCAGGGCCAGAATTTGGGTAACCTTTAAGTACATACATAACAGAATAGGGTGACATTTACTAAAATATAGGATAGGTAGCTTAAGTAGGTGCCGACTGCCTTAACAAAGTGACCCAGGAGAAGTCATCCAAGATACCATTTAAAGTCTTCTACAACATAGTAGTTTCAGCGCACGGCTTTCTATCAAGAATTTGCAGGTAATGAAATCAGGGGAAAGTACTGACAGCTATATGAGCTTTTAAGCCATATGCATTTGTAAGAGGCTTAAATAAGGAAAATTAAACCTAGAATGGCATAACAGAGTTTAGTGTTTTTGACAATGTTTAAAATATTAATAAGGTCCTTATGATTTACGAAATCCCTTAAGATGACTGGAGTATGAAAAGTGACATGATAACAACATGCCTGGTTCTAGAGTTTCTTTATGCTGGAAGCCAGATGTGTACGGGCACATACCAACTTTCTAAAAATGTAACTTGGTCAGGTTACCCAATTCTCAGAAGAGAAGGTGGTTATTGTTTATTGTATTTAGATCTGCTTTGATTGTTTTTGTGCTGCACCTTCCATCTTCCTACTTAAACTGAGAAAATAGGGACTCCAAGAGGTCTGTCCAGCCCAAGTAAAGGGGTAAGAACTTGGCAAGACCCTGAACCTTGTTACTTTTTAATTCGTTTTAAAAAACACGTGTAGATATATGTGAGAGTGCGTCATTTATATGTTTTAACACATGCACAGACACAACTTACTAAACATTTATGGTCTCAAGTTTCCCAGATACCCATTTTCTAAATATCTTAAGAAGGATCACAGCATTTTAGAAGAAACCATGTTTCAAAGCAGGATCACAGAGATTATTAAGGGAGAAAGAATTTATCCTGTGATAGGAAAATAGGATAAGTTGGCTTGTTCAGCCTCACAAAGCAAAGGCAAAGATATCATGGACCCATATGACTATGTCCACAGAGCATAAGATCAAATTGCAAGAAACGGGTCATGAATAAATGTAGTTAAAGCTAGAAAAAAGGCTTTTAGCTGTCTGAAGAGTGAAACTCTGTAAGCTGCTTCCACATGAGGCTCACGGTGACAAGATGTCCAAATGGTTTTCAGGTGGATTTTGAGGGGATTAGGAAAGAGACTGATTAATTCATAGAGAAAAATTCCCAGAAAATATATTTCTGATGCACAGCTGTAGGTATTCAGTGTATTGGTACATACAAGGGAGTTTGAAAGGGGAATCTATCTCTGTTTGTAGTGTATTTATACTAAATTAACTTCAAGATTTCATACCTTGTGGTGGCCAGAAAGAATTATTCACCCTCCTGCCCTTGTTTCCGATATTTTCCTCCCTCTGCTGAACAATTGGAGACTGGGAGTAAGAGATGCAGACACACTCACGCTTCATACCATTACATTCCCTTCAGTGTCTAGCTGGCACGTCTGTCTGGCACTCACAAACAGCAGAGATTTTTTCCTTCAGGTCATACTGGCAGGTACCCTACTGGGTTTCCCTCTTTCCTCAGAAGCAAAGGTTATTCGTCAGTGATTTTGTCACCTGGGAGTTGTATTTTGCACACAATCTCGTTTTGCAGTGCCCTTGATCTGTCCCATAAGGTTCCTACGGCACATTATAGCCTGGCTTTTTACCTTCCATGGTAAATCTGTGTTTTTAGAGGCTGGTAACTAGTCCGTGTGCCATGATTACAGGAACTGAAGGTCTGTGCGCTCCTGAATTGTGCATTTCTCTCATGGTTGCAACTGTGTGAGTTTAGCCTCAAAGGCAGAAGGTGGTTCTTTCCAGCCTGATGTTCTCAAATACTGTTACAAACTACTATAAAAGACCTGCAGATCCATGAACACAGGCATTGGAAAAACGTCAACAGACCAGCCTTTTTGGCTTAGATGGCATTCAATAATTGCATTTGAGAAACAGCCGAAAACAGGTTTAGCATGGATTAATCCCAGAACACCCAATTCCTTCCTCACTTCGGCCCCTTTGAGGAAAATTTTAATCCCAGACGTTTCAGGGCCTCAGCTTTTAAATGCACATCAGGGGAGATAAAACAAACAACTATCTGGCAGGCAAGAAATACAAGTGGAACAGTGACAGACAGTAGAAAAGGGGATGAGAAGTCTGGCTTGGGAAGAGAAGACAATGAAGTCAGAATTGCAGTACCCTGAGGAATGGAAAGGCCAGAAGGACCCTGACATTTTGTGATGTGTCTCTACTACAAAAATACACCTTCTGGACCTTCAAAGAACCAGAGAAGCTGCAGCTATTTTATATTCAGAGATATGCTTTGAGAAAGGTTATGTTTTATTTTAGCGTTAGCAGAAAGCAACAGAGAGATTTCCCTACCAAGACATGAAAAATCACCCAAAGTGAAGATCAAAACTCCAGACCTTTTTGTTTCTGTCCCATATTTACTCCTCTAGAGGACACTGTTGTATAAGAGCAGATGCACAGTAAATGCTAAAAAACACCTTTTCTCTTTTTTGCTTTTAAGAGACAAGACCCATGAATGTCTGGTATTCCAGGGAAGTATCACTCCTGAATGATTTCTGCAGAGCATGTGTATGTTTCTTGGGCATGAGAACTTGTTGAATTCTGGGTAGGTGATACAGGGGTTCACCCCTCTGTAACAGCACGCTGCCATTGCCACCGCTAAACCATCCATGGAGCCGCCATATATACAAGGGTGCCTTCTCCTCCAAAGCACCACCTTGCCACCCCGGTCTTCAGTTGAGGGGGATTGGGTTGGGTGCAATGGTCAGTCCTTCCACTGTGCTCCCCCTTTCTAACTTAAAAACCAGTACAACGACCACATGATGACCATGGAAAGAAATGGTTGGAATTTGTTAATGGGGAAAAAGAAAAGAAAACAAAAGCCTGTAGCTTCCTCAAGTATTAGGGTGGAAATGGGGTAGTTATGAACTTGGGTACAGCTCTTTAATGACTGAATTAATAGCAGTAATGAGGCAGTTCCAAAGTTTATTAGATGACTGTATTCATTTGCTCTAAATATCATATTTAGTGATTTGTGCTGATTCTTCAGTTTGTGGGATTAGTTACAGTTCATTGTAAGTTCTAACTGTATTTCCATGTATTGTGTTAAGACCTGATTCAAGAGTAGTTTTATTTGATAAAAACCAGATGTTCTTAAAAGAGACTCGCTCCTTCACAGTACAAAACATTATTCTTAGCAATTGTATGTACCTTACAAAATTAATAAGCACAGCATCTCCCTGCGTGACATATGACATTATTATATTTTTCCCTGTTGAGGGACTTTCAAGCCGTTGGGGTCACGACCTCTGTGCCTTACGAGAAATGAAGAAGCACATGGTTCTAATTTTATCTTCAACTCTGCCCTCCTGCTGACATGTATGTTTACAATACCGTTCATCTGTTGACCCTTCACTCACATTTAAAATATTAACTAACATTTTTTGGTCCCAATCACAATGGTGCACGGCGATTAGCTTTTAAGATCAGTTGTTTTCTTTATTGCCTTTTGCCATGCACATCTTATCCAAAAGCCCTTGGCTGTTTTTCTAATTTGAAAACAGCACCAGCCACAAAACCAACTCCAGTTTTCCTGGACACTTCTGCTCTCGTTATGACGCAGGGCGCTTTAGATCTTTAAATACACGACGATATCACCCCACTCAGAGAGGAGACGGGAAACGTCCCAGGGTGGTTAGAGATATCCCTGAGGAGCCGGCCGGCTCAGACGCTCTTGGCCGCCCTTCAGTCCTCAGCCGGGGCGGGTCAGGGTGAGCTCAGCCCGACGCGTGTCCCGGGGGACACGGTCTGTCCCCCAAGCCCCCCGCACGAGGCTCCCTGGGGAGACTGGCTGGATCCCAGCACGGGCCAGTCAGGAAGAAAAACAGCCCAGAGAAACCAGCCCTTTCCCCAGTCCGTGTCGCATGCTGAAAGAACGCATGCTCACTTCTCAGTATGCAGTGAAAGAAAGTGCAACCAGATAAGGCTGGCTTTTTGAAGGGGGGCCCTAGAAATGAGAGGACTGTTTATTCTCCACTCTGTTTTTGCTTACATCAGAATGAAGGCGAAGGAAAAAGGAAAGAAGTGGGGGGGAGGAGGCGGAGGAGAGTGGAGAGAGAAATAATCTGATTTTATTCACTTTTTAGTAAGGGTAAAATTTTAACAGGAAAAATAACAAATACTTTCCTTTTAAATTTAAATAACATAGAAAATTTAGAAAGATACTTCTAGCACTTCAGTTTCTTCAAGATTCTTTTTCTTATTTTAAATTATATTTTTAAATTTTAAACATTTACATCAACAGTGCATAATGTGCTATGAAAAGAACACAGAGCACTTTCACTTATATAAAGCAAAATTATTTACTTGGTTATTTTCACCATGCTGTATTAAAAGACACCATATTAAATGAGCTCACATAAATGTATGCCTTAGCTTAAACTGCATAATAGGGCATCACATTCATCATTTGCTCAGTTCAAAATATTTTCATAACTCTAAAGCTCAGCACTCTCAGTTTCCCTAAAATCTGCTATCCCAGTAGGTCTTTGCAATGTGTTTATTGATGTATTTGGCTTCCCATAAAAATTCTGTAAATAATTTTCAGGTCTGAAATGTACTAAGCTTATTAGAATGCTAGAGAGACCTTCGGAAGTGTTAATGCTTTATTTTTAGGGAGTGAGAGCAGGGTCTCTTTTCAGTGGTTGTTATGGGGACAGATTTCAGTGAAAACTGGGCAGAATCAGGATTACCCTGTTTCTTGGAGGAAGGGATGTGGATATCGCAGTTATAAGTCAGGCTCTGAAAACACCTGGTTCCTGCAGGTTTCAACCATCTCATAGATTTCCTCAAAAATATTGAGAAGGGCTGAGTAACAAGGTAGGGGAAGGACAGAAAGAAAAAAGCTTCAGACAGCTGTAGGCTAGAGCCATTACTTCGTACTGTGGAAAGAACCAGCAGAGAAAACTGAAGAAAGATGCTGTCTTCACCCTAATGAGCACAGAAGTACACCTAGACACCATGAAGACATTTTCGTGTACCATTAATAATCTCATGATAACTGTGGAGAGGTTTCCTAGTCTATATATTCAGATTATCCCATCCACTCCCAGGTCGTCATTTGGCTATATATATGTACAAATGTCCATATGTATATTTGTTTGATAGCAACCAATGTCCTCCCAAGCTATCTTCTAAGAGTCCAATCCATAAATAATCCTGTTGAAGTGTTGAAGTCATTGCTGTTCACGGAGAGTTGATATTAGCTGGAGAACCAGACCTTAAAATTGTCATACTTCATCACTCCTATAATTCCTTTCATCTACCCCCCGCTCCTTCTTTCTTGATGTCTCTAATTGCCAGAACAGCAGATATCGGCCAAGAGACTTGGCAACCCCATGTCTCAGGAGCTGATGCCAACGGCAGTTGGGGGAGCAGCACTGGTGTTCAGCATATTTGGCTTTTTTCCTTGGACTAATGAAGACATCACACTTTTTCTGTTCTCCCATCCCCATAACCTCTGATCTTGGATGTAGAGTCTCTGGGCATGAAACATGGTGCCTCTCACTGCTGCAGAAAATCAATCAAAGCCAATGCAACCAGGGAGGCTGTTACTTGCCATGTGGGCAATTCGCTAATTGCTTCCATTATCACTCCGGTGAGGAGGACAGATGGATGTAGCACTCCTGAGTCAGCTGCAAACTGTGAGCAGTTTCCACATACAGCTATTTCAAAAAACTTCTAACATAAGCCATCTTTTCTTGTTTGCATTTTTGGCTTATGCAGAATTTAAAACTGCATCATTAGCACGTTGGATCTGTGCCAGTTAGACAGGCATGACAAAACTGCATTTTTCCCTTCAATAGTTGAGTGCAACTCAGCTTTTGAAGAGAAAAAACCCAATCCATAAATTCACCAGCTCAAAATTATACTGTAATTTATTAATCTGTCACTGTAGGAGGTTGGATTTCCTGCCTTCATTTCCACTAATACATAGCAATGCAAGTAGAATACTTGAAGCTTTCTTAATGCCTGCTTGCTCACAATTCCTGTAATCTCATGACAACGAAGAGCAGATAGGTTTGTTGCATAATACCATCAACAATGGTCAAATAATTAAAACATGCTGATACAAATATCCTTTACATGCTTAAAGAAAAGGATCAGTAGCAGTAAGGCATAGCAATCACACAGCACTTCGCATTAAAGCCTTTCATATTGTACCTTTTCCACGATTTCTGAGCTCACCGTGGAACTACTCACATTTTATCAATAAGGAAAAAGAAACATAAGTTATTCCAATGTGACAACTTCTGCAACATGACAATGAATGACCTAGTAAAAGAAAGAAAATATAGTATGTCTCAGTTCTCAGTCCTCTGCTCTTTACTTTCTGCTCTGTCACTGCACTCCCATAGCTGTAACTCAATGGATGTTTTACCCTTCATGCAATGATTTACAACATTGAAGCTACTTCCTAGAGTAGTTCATGGGAACATATAGCTTTAAGCTATGGAAAACAGGTAGACCAACAGCTACTTCTACTAAGGCCTTTCTTTATGCCAGAAGAGGTCTTCGACTGCTCTGGTTCTGATACAACTCTGTATTTTTGGTACTTGGAAGAAGAACAGGTTCTTAACCTTCTCATAACAACATGAGCATAAAAGTCATCACATAGGACCCTGCCAGATGATAGAGTGGATGGCTAAGATACAGGAGGAGAGGCTGATGTACATGAATGCGGACACTTCCATGAACAAGGCTACCACTATCAACACAGTTTGCCAAATGTCAGAGTTGTCTGCATAATCTGAGTAAAAACATTACATAATATAATTTCCAATATAACAGAAACTACTCATACGTAAAAATTTGCCACCCTTGAAATAAATACCGTTAAGAAAATCCCCATTTTTGCTTTAAAAGAATCTACTTGTTTATATCCACCAACTCTTTAGAAGATGGAGTCTTTCTAGCTTTGTAGTCATGTGAATGAACTCCTAGAAAAAAAAGATCCTCATACAGAACATCTCTCCACTCAAAACTTGGTTTCCCTGATGTTGAGGAGCACTCCTAAGCATCATGCATCGCTGCTGATCCATGAGTTCATTTCTGTTTCACTGTAACATACATTTATGTGATTAGGAAATGTGATTAGTAAAACACATGAGATGCCACGTTTTGCTCACTTTTTATGTCAGCCTCATGGTTTCAGGGCTCTCTGTGGAGCAGCTTTACTGGGAAGACACTGTAAATGGCAGTGCTGTAACAAGCAAAGTGATCTCCAAGAATGTGCTTTGAGGTCACATTGTCTAAGGTCCAGTATAACCAGAAATACAAACTCAGATGGGGCTGCTTCATCTTATGTCTTTATACTGAGTGTGTTTCCTTGTTGTCTGCCTCTGGTGTACAAATCAACACTAACTTACAGTCACACAGATTTACCTGCATATAGTATATCCCCAGTTACATCTGATTTGAATTTGACACCGCGTGCTTCAAGCCTGAGGCTTAATCCATCAAACCAGTTCTCTTTTATTTCAGGTTGGTAAACCCAAACCAGACTTGCAGAGGCTTCTCTGAATAAGCTCTCAAAACAGGGTCCTTCCAAGGCGAGAGGAGGGAAATCAACGCAAGGGTGGGTTGCTGGGTGCTGCAGGGAGTCCTGCAAGCAGGGAGGGGACATGGGCTGCAGCAGGGACCCCAGGCTGGAGTGGGGACTCCAGGGCTGAAGCAGGGACCCCAGGACTGGAGCGAGGATGCCAGGGCTGGAGCGGGGACCCCGGGGTGTACCGGGGAAGGAGGTGATATGACAGCAGCAACACCACAGCAGGCTCTGGCTGGGAAGAGTGCACTTTTCCTCTGTATTCAGGGGATTACTGAACAATTCAGTATCAGTTACTGCACTAAGGCACACAAGATCAGATCTTTAGCAGGGATCAACGTAACCCCTCATTAAGCCAATGTCTAAGGGGTTAAGATTCATCCTGCTGTTTTTCATGCACTCTTGACAGCTTCTCATTGCTACACACCTCCTCTCTGTTGCCACTGCTAGTCAAGATGAGGATGTGCAAGACTCCTAAAAGCTGCTGACCTATTTAATTGCTTCTTGGCTGGGGCTGAAAAATCCGAGGTACTGAGCTGAGGTCAATACAAGTACCAGAGGTTCAGCCACATTGCTACAACACATGCAAGACCATTCAAATGTATTTGACTCTCCAAATCAATTAAACTTGATTATTTCTGATTCCTCTGACACACGTGGCATCATCACAATCAGTTCAACTCTTCTGATCTGCTGCAGCTCACTGTTCCTCCTCTCCACGCCTCGTTTCCAACTGATCTGTTGTCTGGAACGGTACCCTCTCTTCAGTCTTTTTTCTAAAAATTTAGTGAGAAAGGGGCTGGGCCTGGAGGTGCTACCATAATTCAAATATTATGGTTACTATTAATTACAGCAAGAGCAACAAGAATAGGCATATATGTCACATTAATATTAGAAGTGCTGTGCTGACAGATTCACTTATGCAGAGGTAAACACCGATGTTTAAAACCATAAAAAGCAAGGGACCCTTAAGTGTATGCTGACTTAAAAGGAGCTTAAGGAGCTTGCTTGAACTGTTAGAGCACCGTGGAAGCCATGACAAGAAATGCTTCAGATACTACATACACACAGATTTATGCATACATATACTTTATCCATTTTTGCGCGATGGGTTTTCACACAAACCCTTTGCTGAAATTCAAAAAACCATCAAGTTTTCCATTTACTCATATAAAACAGTTATAAAACATTAACTCTACTGAGGGTGATCAGTACTTTTAAATTCTAACTGTAACAGATGTTGTTTTGGTCATTTTTAGCTGGCTGTGAAGTTAGAGCCTCAGAACTGTGGTTTCATATGTGTTTCAAGTGTTGGCTGCGTTTATGTTGGGGGAAAAAAAAGGATGCTTGCATGCAGGACCTGGCATGCATTGTTTAAAAAACAAAACAAAACAAAAACCCAAACCGTGGCTGTCTTCAATTATTTTCCATTACAGCATTGTCTGCATATAATTGCTCCATGTTTTCCATTAAGGAGTGCCAAATGAATGAGTATGTTAGAGTATACGATGTACAAATTCCACTGGTAATGCTGCCCTGTATCAGTAAATAACATGAAACACAATCTCCCTTGACCTGTATGACTTTTTCATACAATTAATCTGCATTTTTCAAGTGTCTGACATTATTTACCATATCTTCCATCAACAGCTGAGACTGTGGACTCAAGAGAAAATCCAGGCAATGGGAAGTTAGACCCTGATTTCAAAGAGGTCTTAACTGCGGCTAAATGGTCAAATGCCTTGTAAATGGGCTGTTACCAGAACATGCGGACAGGGTTTTGTGGGTTGTTTTTTTGTCTTGTTTGTAAAATCTGAGAGAACTACACATCACGTAATTCTTTTCTATGCTTGAAATCAAAGGACTTCCACAGGTTTCCACAGACTTGAAGAGCAGGCCTCACATGTCTTTTTGGTTGCTCCCCAAAATCGACGTTTTTATCATTAGTCTTTCTGTAAAAGGCTTTGTCTGCTTCTGTATCCTAGCTACTTAGGCTCATTAAGCTGGGGACAACAGGAGCCCCCAGGAGCTGGTGTCTAGGGGTCCCTAGCAGCCCCCCATCTCAGCAAGGCCTGGGCATCCCTTCCCAAAAGCAAAAGGCATGTGGTAGCAATGCGCACCAGGAAGCATATCGTGCCAAACACAACACAGGGTCATTTCTATGCTGGAAGAATCTAGGAGACATATTGTCATTTCCCAGCTGTTAATGTCCTCCTGCACAGAGCTGAGCCTGGACTCAGCTCATCTACAGGGAAGTTTTGCTTTTTAATATCAATACTTATTAACACCTTATAAGCAGAAAATATAGTACACAACCCAAAATAAGTACACTGTACAGCAGAAGCTAATATATCTGACCTATAAAAATACACGTGTGACTACTTCTGCCAAAGGGGTCTTAGTAAGAAAATAGGTTAGTTTTGGCAGTTCATAAAGAAGTTGTAATTACACACTGGAAACAGCATAATTACACCTTAACTGCAACATAGCAATACTCTTCCCCTATTACTCTGACCAAGCCATCAAGATACATGTCTAAACAAAATGAATCCATGGTCTTCACATTATAGATTGCACTACTGCATCCTTTCCTTTTTCCCCATGTGTACACTACCCCCCTCAGCAGTGCTAGTTGTACACTCGAGACTGCACACTCCTGGGTATAGCCTACTGTGCTGTGAGATGGGAAATTTGAGCATACACACGCTCTAAAATGAAACTCAAATGACAGTAGAGAAAATGAAACAAAGCTTCTCATGTAAAAGAAGGCACAGTCACACTATTTTACATTAATGAGGGAATGGCGCCCAAATGTAGACTGACACCCCATCATAGAAACATCTGCAGAACAAGTTTTGAGAAGGTGAAGAAGTTATGATTTGCTATGGAAAAATACTCAACTGCTATCTGAGCTATTCTTAATTGAACTTGACAGAAGACATGTGCACTGACACTACTAGGAGGACATTCGGAAACTGAAGATGGATCAGCTTCCTAATGGAGCAAGAGAGAAATATATCAACTGTTAAAAAGGCTGAATTTCCACTGGAATTGTTGCTGTTTTCTTTAAAACTTGATGTGATGGAGAACAACAGCAATTACAGCACACACTGAACAGAATACATTTTAAGTACAGCTGCTAATTCTTACTTATTTTGAGGGGAAAAAATAAAAATGCAAAATATTCACAGAGTTTTTAACCTAGTGGTATGATTATGCCTGAATATTTGGTTAAAAAAGTAATTGGTTATTTGTTTAGACTGCTTCCAAAAGACAAGTACTTAATCTGAAAGCAAAAAGCCATTGTGATATCAGAGTAGACTTTTTCTTTTACATGTACAACAGCTTTCTGTGTGCTATGGGCATTGTGCTTCTTCAGACAGGGTTACTGCCTTCTGGGCCTTTTAGTAATTCCTAATACAATGGGGTCCTGATGATGAGTGGATCCTATAGAAACAAGAAACTACCCCTCCTGCCCTACCCACCCTCCCCCCAAAAAAAAAAAGAGGGGAAAAAAAAGACTATATATCTGAATCTATTTGATTACAAGGATCTCCTTCAAAAACACACTCACACTACAAAATGGAACCAAGTCCTATTCTCATGCCCACTTCACATACAGCTTGCATCTAGTTAGCAGCTAAAAACACATTCCTTAAATATTTTCCTTTCCAGAAAGGCAACACCTCTAGTATCAATTTTCTCTAGCCTGTACCATGGTGAAGTAGCCTTTCCCAGAGCCATTAATTCTACCTCAAGCATCTTATTCTGCAGGCAAGCTCACCGACTACAGAGGAAAACTGCTAGTACTGCTCAGCATGTTGGGATAAATGCAAGGATACAGTTTTAGACAGCCAACTTTGAAACAGGCCAGCTGGCCATAATTTTTTGCGATGGGAATCATTAGATTCTCTCCTCAGATGCACACGCATAAAACCAGGGCTTTTCCCATGGAAGGCAACAGTGACGGTTGGTACGTGGGCTCACTTGGGTGGGGACCAGAAGACCTCTTGCAACTCTTTGGGAATACGTCACTGACTGCCAAGTGCTTTGTAGCATTGGGCCTCCAGTGGTACATGCTAATGCTTGCACAGTCTTGCCATCCTTTCTTTTGAGAAACGGGTAAGAGTAAAATCCTGGTCTAACTGAAGTTAAAGGAATTTTTTCATCAACTTAATTGACTTATATTTGGATCTCCCAATCTGAACTTTGCAGTTTTTCACAAAATGGGAGTAACAGAAATCAAAGGCGTGGAAGTGTGACCGGTACATTTTGCAAAACAGCATGTAGAAACGAGCCCTGCTGAAATGCAGAACCTGGTTCCACACACAGTGTTCCCTGCCACGTCTGAGCTCAAACCTGGGCTTCAGAATAGGGAATCAGAAAACAAGAAATAAGGAGCTCTGTTTTTCAGTCTATAGTGACCTAAAGAAGAACAAGGATAAAAGTCCCAAGTTTCTCACAGTAGGTGAGAAATGAGGCAAGGAAAACATGTGCTTTCTTTTACCCCTAATTCTACCAGTGCCTTTCCGTGTCTTTTCTACATGTAGGAACAGCATGTGTAACTGGCAAGTAATCATTTTCTACAGCGCGCCTTTTCAGCAGCTCTTAGGACATCTGGATAGAAATCCATCTGGTGCTCAGCGTAGCAAATGCCACCATAAACTTTCAGAGTCTCCTTTCTCCTACACAGTTACATGAGCATGAAACAGCGGCAGGGCTCTGATGTATGTTCTGCTTCCAGGACGGGAGGTGGGGAGCTGTGAAAATAAGGCAGCTTTCAACATGAAGCTTCGGACACTAACAGCAAAAGTCCCGATTCCCTATGGAGTCTCAGGGACAAGCTTTTGATGAGGTACTCCCTCCACCCCAGGTCCTGTCCAAAGGCAGCGGCATCTCCAAAGAACTGTAGAGAGTTTGATTTCATCCCATCCCATCCTTTCCTGGGTATTTTTCCATTAGGGTTTTGCACAGTGCCCACAGGATTAGAGAAGAGCCAGATCTGAGTCTGGCAAGTTGTGTTTCTGTTTTTAATGGTTATATTTATTAGGCTCTGTGTTGAATTAAAGCTACAATAAAAGTCCTCTCACTTGTTACTGTATTTGTGTAATATTCAAATTAGACGGGAACAGTTATTTGAGAGAAATTAATCCAATGCATATCCAAAACCACATCAGGTTTTAATATAGAAGCTATCTACTAACACACTGAATGCTTGAGCAGGGAATTTCAGCCAGATCTGTGTTACTCAGTGTCAAAGATTGGCAAAACTGGCCCTTCTGACTGTCATCTTCCCCACTGCCCAGGATAACAACATGAGTTCATATAAATGGACAGTGTGAAAAATCTTCTAGGCAGGATGATAGCTTAACGTGATTTTGTGCTTCAAATGATGAAGCACAGGGTGGAAATCCTGGACCTGAGAGGTGAAACGCTAGGAGGTGGCTGGGCTAAGCAAGAGTTACACATGTGTGTTACTAGAAGCAGAAACATCTGAAATCCAGAAGGAGGACCCCAATTCAGGTTCCTGAGCAGTGTCATATTAACGGATACAGGACTGAGTTGTGAAAGAGTCATGGTTAGAAGATCAGTAGAGAACTTTACATGCTCCATGAAATATTTTGGCCCTTTGAGTTGTTAAATATGTGAAGTCTGGCCTGTATAACTTCAGTGGGGCACAGAGTCCCAGGTAACCAGTTGCTACAAGGGATACTGATAACACAGGATCTGTTAATCAGGTTTTGAGTTTGGCTACATTAAATAACATACTATCTTAAGCCAAAAAATTTGCTACTTTTTCTCAAGGGCAACATGGATTGTCATGCGTACACACACTGGATTTGCACTGCACAAGCAGAAGTCAGGTATGCGGTTTAAAAAAATAATCCTTCGTATTTACATAATATTTATTACCACAGTTTTTGATGTTTAAATTGGTAGTAAATAATTTTTCATTAATGAGCTGTTCACTGCTAGCAATAAAGATCAGAAATCCTAATTGCAATGGAAAGTTAAAGATGACATGGTAAAAGTCCATTAAGTTTAAACCTGGAACTGAACTGCAAAAATTAGGAACAGATATGAACTGGAGCTTTGGTTCAACCATTCAGAAGATGGACAGACTGGGGGATGCTTGCACTGGCTGTTATGAGTTGAGGACTTCTGGGGACTGGTACACTTGTAAAGTTGGATCAGAACTTCAGTACATTACTGACATGTATATATATTCAGTTTAAGCAGTAACACCTCCAATCTGAACAAGCCTTCTGGCAGATCAACACCAGCATGGGTTTGCTTTTAGAAAGAGGCAATTAAAGCAAGCACTGCTCGGGACCACATTCTGCCCTGAAGCTCTGACTGAATTAATTTCTTCTGTTACGTAGTTTATCACAATCTTATCCATGGAATAGTTTGCTAAATTAACAGCTCAAACAGAACAGCTTGCACTAAAATGTTGTGGGTCAGGGGAAAATTAACTCCAAAATATTACACTCCCGAGCCCAAACCCTACGCTTACGTTACTGTGGATTTACGCCAGTGTAAATGAGAGAAGAATTTGGCCCCTGACCTTCTCCAAGCAGGTCATTATAGTTGGAATAGTAACTGATCTTAGAAAAACATTTTTGCTGCGAGGTATTTATTTCTGTATAAAGGTTTATGGAACATCATATTCTTTGCCCTTTAAGACTGATACTGACATATGTAAACACCACTGGGCTTGGTGTGCCATAGCTTGATCCAGCCTCTCTAAATCTGGCTAAAACAATGGAAATATCTTCTGAAACCATTGTGGGTTATATCCAATATAGTTAAAAACATCTGACCGCAACCGCAAATATGCTGGTATTTGATTGTGCTATAAAAACATTTTTATGTCAAATACAACTGGGACTAATACAGTAAACTAGAAGTAGAGTTAACCCTTGGAATGAACCACAGTTAGATGCCTGAACATTAAGATAGTCTGCACTAGTTGCATTTTCTTATGAAGAGCATAAAATGAACGTAAGGTATAAAACCTAATTACTAGCGCTAATAGAGTAATTGATATTTATGTAGCACCTTCCACACTATATTTTAACACACTAGCAATATTATAAACTCCTGCAGCTACTGGCTATGGACCTGATCATGTCCTGTGTGCTTGAAGAAAATCCCCAGGAGTGCCCACATGCTGCTTCTGTTAGGTGAATAAACTTACGACCCCTCTCCTCTCCACACCTACATGTACTCATATGTATACACACACCAGGACCATTTCAACTCTCACCAAACCTGGTGTTGCCAGAGGGCTAATCGATGCTCAGAAAAGCACAAATGAGGAGAGAAAGTGGAAGCAGAGTGGGGTGGGGTGTGTTTAGCTGGCAGAATGGTATTACACAAAAAGGCAGGTGAGACACCAGGGGCTCTTGGTTACAACTACACAAAAAATCAGATTTAAATAGAAGTAATTGAGAAAAATGGTTAAGAAAAATGTTTCCAAGTAAGAGGTGTTCCAGCATGAATCAAAGGGTAGTGCTGAGCACAGAGCAGGATCTCGGTCTGCTGCTCTGCTCTTGGAGGCCCTGGCAGTGCTGTGGTGGGCACGGGCTCAGTAAGAGCATCTCTTGTGACAGTTCAGTCCACCATCCTCTCTTCAATACACAAATAATGGAAACGTATGTGATGTACATGTAAAATGTACCTGTAAAGTAATGTATATTTTAAAATAAAACTGGTACCTGAAAGATTAACTTACATAAATGCATAATCTAAAATAAAAAGTTAAGGCATGCTCAGGAGCCCATGTACCTTTACCTGAATAGACTCAAGCACTGCAAATACTACACCACATCAAAACCCTTCTGGACAGAGGTTACTGACAGGTCCTGCTGTGGTGACACAAGAAGGTACAACCCCCTCCAGGTGAAGTAGTTGCCTTACAGCACAGTGGGCAGGAGGCAGCACTGTGTCACTCCAGGGACAGGTCCCTGCCAGCATAGGCATGGCAGCTGAAAGTCCTGATCAGTCTGCGGTGCAGATGCTCAAACGCTTGATAAAGCAGGGCTTGGCTTTGCACCACATCACTGCTTTGGAAATCTACATTTGTTCTGTATTGTATTGAAATTTATTATGTATAAAATGTTTGTTTCTCTCTTTCTGCCACTTCTAATTCTTCTCTGTACAGCATTTGGGGACTGAATGGATGTTTTCATCTGCAAGGATTCCTCATCTCTTCCCTGAGTGGTAACATCTAATTTAGAGCAAGCCTTGTATATAGCAAGATTGTTTCTCGCCCTGTACATTGCTTTGTATTTATTTACACTGAATTTCATCTGCTGGTCACTCAGTATCATGCAATTCAACACAATTAGTTTTAAATGCTGTCAGCTGGAATAATCTTGGGTCACTAGCAAATACCGTCAGCTCACCGATGTGGAGATCACTTATGAATACATTAAACAGCGTGAGCTCCAGGCCAGATCCCTATGGGAATACATCACTACCTCTCTAGCCATTTCCTCCCAGCCATTGCTTCCTATTTTTGAAATCTGTGGAGGATCCATAAGACCATTCTGAGACAATTTAAGAATCCCTTAGCAGGGATCTTGCCAAACTCCTCTGACAACCCATACACGGCATTTCAAATAGGTCACTCTTGCCCATGGTGGCTCCTGTATGTGCCCTTACAATATTCCCTGGCTGGGAAGTCATTACAATATTGTTTCCTCCTATAATATGTCAGCTTTACACTTCTAAAATAAATAAAGAGGGCTACTGTGGACTTCGGCAGTAGTCATTTTACAGTTATGTGTAGAAACAGTGCAAATAAGATAACCTTCTCCAGCTGCAGGGTAATTCAAACCTGCCTAAGTTTCCTTGACATTCACTGCTAAGTCATTGGTAACTTATTGCAATGAACTTACAAATATTAGTGCCATCTGGTTTTTGTACCAGGAAGCAACCAGGGTTTTTTATTTGTACATTCACTACAAAACTTCTTCATCCTCACATTATAACTACTTGTCTGATTTTAATAATACCATGTATATGGCTGAAGACACTAAATACTCCAACATCAGTTCATCAAAGCAGGTACACAAGGAGGCTCCATCCACATCCAGCCACACAGTGTGTCTCACTGACCTTCTCACGCATCTGCCTGTGTGGAACATGAACAACACCTGAACCTGATCATACTCCATACAAGTCAAAGGCAGTTTTTCCAGCAGTGCTATAGAAGTACAAACGTAGTGCTATGAAAGCTGTCAGCTGCTCTGCTAAATCTTGCAGAGTCAAGCCAACATCTCTTTAACAGTTACACGATGAAGCTGGTTGCTAATAAGTCGGATTGCCATGTCTGAAAATATTACTAGGAAACACAGTTAATCATTACTTAGCTTAACTCAACATTCAGCCTTTTCCTTCCATAACAACTTTGTAATCAGATGATGAGCACTGAGCTCCTGTCTTAGGTCAATGGTCAATATCCACCAGAGCAAGAAAACACATAACGTCCCTTGATGTACTTCATCACTAGGCATCCTTTTTAAATGACCTGTCAGCATTGTTAAACTCTTCACTTCTGTGATACCAGATTGGTTGATCCCTATTTTGCAGGTGGATAAAGCTGAACAGACCCAAATGGCAAATTTTCTGTTATCAGTTCACATCTTTGGTTTATCAACAGTTTCAACTGCATTTTGTTAGTCAAGAATATGAGCCTATGGTTTAATACCCAATACAGAAGAACCAAACTTATCCTTTACAAAAGGAACAACAAAGTTTTAGTAGCTTATCACAGTGATGCATTTGCTTGCTTCATGTTTTGATTTTTTAAACTCACATTTATATATCCCAGTATAGGAAAGCTTTATGAACTAGATAAGAAAGCATAACGTGTATTTTACTTTTTGATATCAATAAAATAGAGAGGCAGGCTTAATTAATTGTGTAAATCCTCTGATCTTCATAATTGAGACCATTCCATTTGTACTGTATCTCATATATAACTGATGAAAACAAATGAGTGGGAGATGAATTTATTTGATTTTCAGAGCTTTAACAGCAGCTGGTCAGCAGGTTCAGTCCAGTTCAGCCTAGTAAAAGTAGCTCAGGACCAGTGAGGTTTAGATCTTTTATCAGAAGAGGTTTGGGAGGAAATGTGAATTGTTATTCAAAAGCAGACAGCTGTAGGGCAGGAAAAGTGGGGAGCCACCATTAATATGTACTTGCTAGCCCAATAAGTCAATGAGAAAAGTGTGTCTATTACCCTTTACCTATATATACTTTAGCTGAGTATTTATATATACCTTACTATACTTATATATATTTTAACTTGTTTCTTTTAAGCAAGGGTCAAATTATACCAAAATAAAAATCCTGCCAAGTTCTGCTGAGAAGTCCATCCCCTTCCTACTTCTCTTCCTTCCCTCGAATGGATCCTGCCAGCATGGTAGTGCTGAGCAACAGCTGAGAGGTGGACAACGGTGGCACAAAACAATCTTAGTGTAACAGCAGTCAAGCTCTCAGATACACGAGTGACCCCTCCCAAATACGTATCCTCCTGGCTCCCACAGAAGAAATTAAAAGGATGAGTTAGCACAGCTGAGCTCATGTATATGGAGAACACCACCACGTATGTCTGTAGGAAAGTAAAGAGCGCAGCAAACAGCCCTTTCTGCGCTGGCAATCGGAGGTGCGGGGGCACCTTGGGTTGTTCCCCAGGTAGAGAGGAGAAGCCCCCAGCCTTCTGCTGGGCCTCAGGAGAGCTTCTAAGCGGGCTGCAATTTTCAAAGCCGAGGGTGACTTGTCCTGTATTATCTCCAGGCTACTTTCTTAGAGAACACGTACAGAAAATAAACTGCACAGTGGACAAATACTTTTCATGCCTTGCACACTGTAGCACACAAAGACTCCAAAGATTTTATTAATTCAGTTCATCCACAGTCTCAAACCTTTAGGCAGTAGGGAGTGAGCTATTTATCTTTTGGTTTCTTGTAAGGAATTCACACTAGACTCGCTGCTAAATCATTTTCCCTGTACTACTAGTACAGGAAATTAACTATAAATGAACTATGAAAACAAATCATTCTGTTACAATTTTCCACTGATATTACTTTACAGTTTTAGTACATTTAGAAAAAGCAATATAGATTAAAAAAAAAAAGTTACAATTTAATTATATTCTGACCCTTCAATTATTCTCTTTCCTCATTTAACAAGCCCTACTTATATTTCTCGCTTATTCTGCAGTGCAATACAGAAGTTGGAAGCATCCTAATGACTGTGGCATCATAGCATGGTTTCATAGTTAACGCTGAAGTTGATTTCACTTTGAGACTATTATTTACTGAAATCTGTGGGGGAGGAGATAAAAGCCAGTTCCTTGTATTCTTTACTATAAAGCAAACAGCTTCTGACTGTTTATACAAATGGCAATATTGAGATATTCTGTGTTTTTTCAGCAGTTAGTGATTTTTTTAATAATTTCCTCCTTGCACAAACACTACTGCATTTCTTTAGAAAGATTAAACACCAAGGATTTATTCCTTCATTAAGGTCTATGTTTTTCACCTGTCTGAAGAAATAAGAGATGGCGTACTCCAAATATGGAATATGCAATTTGTTCTGAAAAATTTTTGAAGCCACATATGGGGTAATTGTGGAGAAGTTCTACAGTTCTGGAGGGGCAGATTTACTCCACACTATTTCAAAGTCCCTTGATAAAGTCTTGCACCAAGAGGTTGTCAAATCATTTAACACAGAATATCTGCTGAGAGATATTTATTGAAATTTAATGTTAAACTATGAGTATGCTATGAGTTGGGTTTTTTAATGCATATTTACAGGACAAAGAAATCAGAATGACAATGCTCTGATCTGAACACAAACAACAAAATATAAATGCTGCCCCACTGTAATGCAGTCATGTCAGGAAATATAGAGTATCTATATCCAGCTTACACATTTGTGCATTCACATCAGGGCTGTGTGCTCTGAAGCACCAAGTGGTAGCTGGAGCTAAAGCAGCAGACAGCAAGCTGAGTGCCTTTGAGCCGATGGCAAGGGTAAGTGTCCTGTGCCGCAGAAAACAGGCAATAACCATCTTGTTCTCTACACTTTGCAGTAGATGAGCCATGTGGAAATGAGGCACCGCTACAGACTGCAGGCCTCATTTCAATCTGGTTTACCACTTAAATAGCTAAAATTCTAGAGCGAGGATTTGGAGTTGAAGTCTTTACAGGGGTAAGTGGTAGCAAAACGTGCTCCTGTTTTTTTCTAGCAGTATGGCGGTAGCTGTTAGAACTGGGGGAGCAACCAATTTTTTAAATAAAAAAAATGTAAATCTGCAATTCAAAAAGCGCTTTTCTGTGAGAAATCCTGGTTCCACCGAACCCATTGGAAAACCCCCACTTCCTGCACTAGAGGCACTATTTCACTGTTTGTTGGAATTTCTCTCAAATTAACTTTTTTTTTTTTTCCCTCCCTCCCTCCCAAGTAGGAATTGCTTTTTTGCCAGAAGCGTTTTGGTCAGACCTACAAAGGAGCTGTAGACAGAAGCCATGAACAGATGTCCTCTTCAGGACCCTGCTGTGAGTTGGAAGAGGTTACCAGTCTCAGCTGCTCAGCACCATTCCCTGCTCTCCTCATTAGGGATCACCCCCACCGATATGCTCATTGAACACTTTGTCTGAACACTTCCTACAAGGCCCAGCTCCTGACTGAGCCAGTTATCTTGGTGCAAACCAACAACAAGCAAAACAAATGGAGCTGATTTGGCTTAAAACAAATGAGGGAGCTCCTACAGGACTTGCTGTGCGAGTAGATGGAGAGAGCGGCAGCCTTTGACAGGGGAAGAGCAGCGAGTAGCTAAAGGTGGTAACTTCTGTTGACATGGCTGGATTTGGAGAAGTCTGTCCATGGCTTGGAAAACAGTAGTCCCTCCAGTATGTAATGCATGTAGAGTTAGCTTGACTTCAGGAGGAACCTGTCTCAAAGATATTCAACTAAAAGAACATTTTTCCCTAAGCAGTACTAGCAACATTACAAGCTGCTAACGAATAACAAAAACCAGCTACCCAACCTGTTGTTCAAAAAGAATCAAAAGTAAACTAAACGACGGCGTTAACTTCCCACCAAAACACACTTTCTTATTGGTTCCTGAACATCAGAATCCTGCAACTACTTTGCAACTCTCGGGTGTGTTTTGGTCCATGAAATCTGCCCCACACAAGCCCCGGGCTGGAACCCAACTGCCCTCACCAGACAAGCGAAGCAGCAAACCTCCACGCCAGGCATTCCTTTCAGGAATCCAGAAACATTCATAGGGGTTCTCACATCTTCCTAACCACAACAAATAGTTAGTCAAGTTACCTTTGTTAAGCAAACCAATTTTCATTGCTTTCATTCAAAAGGCCTTAAAATAGAATTCTTGCCTGCTTTATTTTGTCAGATGTAAAGAAAACTGAGAAACTGTATCCATTGTTCTTTAAAAGAGCTTATTAGTGAAACAAAGACCTTTTTTTTCCAGTAAGTGCTGTTTGTGCAGTTACTTCATGACATTTATTTGGATTCAGTCCCAGGGGAAAAAGGCCAAATTCAGTTTCAGCATTTGCCTACTACAGCATAAACACAGTCATTAGTTAACAGATCTTTTTTTGGCCGTCTTTATATAGCCTCCAACATCAAAGCACGTGATATTCATGAAATAATCAAAGCAACATATGTACACTGAAGCACTGTACGTACATTATTTTTCAGTAGCCTAGCAATCCTCAGAAATTTGAAGAGGTTCTCCTAGGCCTTGAGCCAAAGCCCTTGGAAGTCGATGGAAATTTTTTTTTTCCTTTGACTTCAATGGATGCCGACTCTGGCCCTCAGATAATCACTGCCATGTTAATGGCAAACTAATTTCCATTTTTGTATTAATTTCCTGCTTGAGGAAGACAGAGGCTCGAAAGCACTGGAGAATGAAATAATTTGCCCTGTTTCTAAGCAAGGCAGACAAAGCCTGGGTAAGGGCAGTCACATCCCCACTCAGGCTTCGCTGATCCATCCTGACCACGGGGTGGAAGAACGAGGGGATATTTCCTTTGCCACAGCTTTTCCCCTTACTAAGGTCACTGTTAGCCGTACAAATAACTGCAAACCATCACAATGGTTTTTGTGCTGTGTCCATTAGAAGTGAGAACAAGGCCCATTTCTTTTCTCCTCTAACACCAAGCTGCTGGCAGTCATTTCTCCTCTGGGTGGCAAGTTCTTAGGGTGATCCCAGCTATTTCATGCCCAACCTTGCCTCTCATTTTCCTACATCCTGCCACGGTACTGGCACTGCCTGTACTTTCAGCTCCTGTGTAACATCACAGCTCCTTTCCAGGTCCTTCAAAGAAAGGAAAAAAAAAATCCAACCAAAACCAACAAAGCAACGCATATGCCAATCCCTTCTAAGACAAACGAGTGACATTATTTGACATGAGTCAGGCAGGTGAATAATCTTTCCCTGCTGTTAGCATCAGAGGGTGCATCTGTCCCGCTGCTCTTGCTCTGCGTCTGCTCTCAAGCACTGCTGAGAAGGTCTGCCTTTGGAACAATGCAGAACTATATCTATATAACCTGAGTGTATTTCCCTTTACTGAGATTCTGAACTATCAAATTCCTTTTCAACTATTTAGCAAAAAAACAAACCAACAAGAAGGTTTGTTAAAGCTGCTGAAAAGAAGATCTCGAAAGAACAGTTTTTACAGAAATTAATTGGGTTGATTAGGTCCTGCTTGAATAACCATTAACTAGTCCTGAGCCCAAGAAAATCGCTAACACAGCAGAAAAGTTGCGGATGTGAAAATTAGAGGATAATGGGTGGCAGGAGGATTTAGGAGGAACATTTGCACAGGCACCAGTATGACTGACCTCTCTTAATATCCCTGCGGTACATGAAGAAAGGTGATTTTTGTATTGCCACGAGCCTAGTTCAGAAGATTGAATGCACATTCAATCAGAAAAACCTGCATGCTAGCACCGGGAGCTGGTAAGCGATAGCAGGCTTTAGGCTTAAGATTTGAGAAGTTTAATTCAGTTTTGTAATACTAGAAAATAAATCCAATGCCTTTGATTTAAAAACAAAACAAAAAACCAAAACTGCACCAAACACCCAAACACACACATGGGGAGCCACACATGCACACTTTAACCTGGAAAGGAAGGTGGATGATTTTATTTTGAACTGCTGGCCAGTTGCATCAAATGTTTGAGAAGGAACTTTGCTTTTGCTCTCTCGCTGTCTGTCCTGTGGTTCAACACTGCAACAAGGGCTGCTCCTTCCCTGTGTGTGTGCATCAGTCCAACGCAATCAAGCACAGATCTTGGTTGTAGCCCTTCATGCACCACAGTGGTACAATAAATAAATAAATACATGAGGTGATGATTAAGCAGAGTTTGGAAAACAAGACTAATATTTAACAAGGCGCTCAAGTTCAGTCTGAAATGATTGTGAATACATGGCCTGATTTGATTAAATGAAATCTATTTTAATGAAAGAAATTTGCAACGTTTTCTGGCAAAGAGCTGCAGTAGAGAAGATTTGCTGAAGTCGAAAGAGGTGGTAGAGTTGGCTTGGGAGGGATATATATCCGTATGGAAAGTGAAATCTAAAACTAAACCCCTGCAAGGACCAATGATAAGTAGTTTATTGTTAGCTGAGTGAAAACAGAGTTCTGAAAAAGAGAGCAAGAGAGTGGAAGAGTGAGCGCATGGGCAAAGGACTGCAACAAGGTTTGAACTTTACAAGAAGCAACTGATGGAATATAAAGACAGTATTCAAAAACTTATAAAATCCATGAAGGTCAAATAGCAAATCATAATGGATTTTAAAATGAAATAACTTTGAGACATACTTGAAGGTTCAAAATAAAATGAATTTAGTGGAACTATTAAAGACAAGATCCAAATCCCAATGAAGCTGGTGGAAAGACAATCACCAGCTCCTACAGAGTTGGACCAGGACCAAAGAGAACAACAAAGAAACTTCCAATGACTGAAAAAGAATCAAGAAAATCTCAGTGGTTTCTTCACATCTGTGTTTGATAACAAAGAACACTGGCAACGTTCATGAAGGATGTGTTTGTGAGTACTAATGAGGACAAAGTAAAAGAATTTGTGAAGTAACCAAGTACGGGAACAAAATAAAGACAGATAATAAGTAGTAATGGATTACACCCAGAGATGAAGCACAGCATTTTGTGAGTGCACACTGTAATTTTTGTCCTGTTCTGCGGAGGAAAGTCCTAGAAATAGATCCTACATAGTGTTTCTGAGCACACTGTGCACCTAATAATTAAATGACAGCAGCTAAAAATCAAATAGAAGGGTAATATTTTTAAATACTCTGTGTTTTTAAAAGATTAGTATATATTTTGGTAAGAAATTAGTAAATGAAATTGACATTTTAGCTGCTACTTTCAGAAATATTTCCTACACAAAAAACAAGCCATGACATGATTTGTGATGAAACAGGAAGGATTTGGACTGAAGGTCTGGACTCTTGCTTGTTTCTGGTTACCTTTTTTTTTTTTTTGAAAAAAAAAAAAAATTCATATCAACAATGGGCAAGCTAAAACATTTCCAAATATGTAATAAATACTATGTGTGATATGGGCATAGAGCACACTCACTAGATTTAAACATGTCATTTTCAGAAGGAGGTTAGACATGTCCAAACCAAATTCTCTGTATCTTTGTGTACGAACATGCCCACTGGCAATCTGCGCTTCTTCGTCTCAACACATCTTTAGGAATCACAGTGAACTGGAGAAGTACTATTTCCTAGGCTGTGGCTATCACCTTAATCATCCTTTCCTGCATGCTACACTGTGCCTTTGCTCCTGCAGGACACTGGCAGCTGAATGCAAAAATCTGGACTGGTGAATACTGCGGGTTAACTGCAAATTGCTAAATGTGCTTTGTACTGTACTTGGCTGTTAATCGTCCTTTACCTGCTATGGGAAGACAGGACAGGCCTCAGTAAAGCATGGCAGTGCGCTGTGGTAGAAAAAATAAAGTGGTATTTGCAAAGTCATATGATATCGCTGTTTACGAGAAAACCATCAGGATGTTATTCCTTTGTGTAAACCAGAAAAGAACAGACAATTCAGAGGCATAAACATGCAGCACTACTCCACAAGCCCAAACTGACTGCAATTCTTGCATCAGTCAGTCCCTGTGAAACTCTTAAAATCTCATGACCCAGCTGTGACCTGTTCCCTTCAAAAGCAATTCCTCTGGGCATTGGGCTTCTGATTATCCAAGAGAGCCAGATGCAAACAGAAGACCTGCACCACATATTTTAGGTGCTATTGAAATGCAAATACATACAAGGTATATTCCTTCTACTTCTCCTGGAGACACATATTTCAAGTTGTTTCATTTGCAATGCAAATTTATTATGGGAAAATATTGTGCTCTAAAGTCACAATACAGTAGCTTACTCTTAAGAGGTCTACAGACATTATCCTGATTTCTGCCCTCCAAGAACCAGGAAGACTTTAGACCTCTGTGGTTTCACAGGCAGGATTGCAAAAATGCCCTGTGGTACAAGCTCTTCGACTTCGGTCTGAGCTGTTTTAAATGTCCAAAAAGATGTAGCCTCTGGCCCTCCGTCATTTCCTCTGGGAGACGAGTCATGTCAGAGCTTTTCTCCCTGTTCTGTAATACATAGCCCCTACTGATATTTAACGATATAAACCACAACACATGGCTGGCAGAGCACTGTGCTAAAGTAACAGCAACTCTTTTAGGCATTTAGAAGCTTGAAAAATCTTGGAAGAGTTCCTGAGTATGGGTTGTAACTAACAAAAGGGAGCCACTGAGATAACATTATGGATATTTTTGTCCTACTTGAAATGGAGGACCTGTCACTGTCAGAAAAAGAGAAAAAAAAAAGGCAAGATTCTATTAATAAACTGAAAGAGAGTCAAGGAAAAACGCTCTCTACACATAAACTGAGTTTTCTTTGTGCACTTAATACAATTTTGGCCTGCTTTCAGAAGAAAACATTTTGTATATGCTGCTCATTCAAGGAAAGGCAAAGTAGCAGGTGGTGGTGTTTCATGGTGTTTCATGTCCTGGCTGCAAACTCCTGGGGGGACATCCCAGTTTGGGATCCCAAAAGGGAGCACCAGCCCAGTGTCCATTCCTGACTAGCTGACTGTGCAGATTTGGTGGGTGCCAGGTACAGCTTTGGAGCTGGATACCTGAACAAACGAAGAGGCACAGCACTAAATCTGACCTTGAGACACGAGCCTCCAACACATTTGCTCTATGTAGGTGAGGTGAAGTTCAATGTCTCTGAAATCCTTCTCTTGAACTCTAACACGAATCTCTGAAAGATATTTAAGTGTTCCACTCCCACTGACTTCAAGAGCATTTAGGTACGTAAATACCTCTCAGTACCTGTCTGACAAGAGCAAGAGCTACTTGCTTGAATAATTTAAAATCTGAATCAGGAGCCATTTTTGCCTCTTTGTCCTCCCAGTCCTTCCAAAACCCAGACATTTTACTTTCTTTAGATTGGAGCTACCAAAAATCAAGTACAGCATTTTAAAATCCTTTCCGTTTTGCTGCTCGGGTTTCACTGGCTGTGAGAGAGGACAGTGATGTATTATGTGCTCTGGCTAACGATGCTCCAGCCTGCGCTGCTGCCGCGCTGCACAGCTCGGCCAATAACCCATCACTGCGCCGCCCGTCTCAATCTGTTTTATGAAATGCTACTGTATTTTCTTACATGGAGAACAAACAATGCCCCTGAGCTGCACCCCGATCCCCAGCAGCGATGCTGAGGAAGCTGTTATAATAACACCAAAGCTCAAGCTCCAGGACCGTGAGGCTGAGTTTTTGTCATAACGTGCATAGTATAACGGGGTCTGAAGAGCTGGTGATTTCTGAGAAAGAGCGTATTAGTGTATTAAATAGACTTTTATAACCCGAAGGGCGGGGGGACAACAACTTCTGTGAGATTTTAGTGAAGACGTTAAAGCTCAGACTATAAATAAGTCACTTGGAGGACTGGTGTGTACACACACCCATGTAACATTCCTGCCCATTTTATTTCCTGCGATTAAGGCCCCTGGGTGGAATGACAGCTCACAGTTAGGAGCAGGGGCTGGCTTGGCCAAGCATCCCCTCCAAGGTGGCAGCTCTCCTGCATGCAAGCTCGTGCACAGAAAGGGATGGGATGGGCTCAAGAAAACAGAAGTTTAAAAAAATAAACACTTCAATATTTCAGTACTTCCAAAACTTGACAAGGTTTGTAAAGGGGAATATGAAATGCTCGTCTATATTTAGGTCGCTTAGGTAGGGCTACATTTACTTTGTAAATCTACCACCTCTCTTTTTCCCTCCACTCCTCTCCATTCAAGCCAGGTGCCTTTCATTTTCCTTTATATACTTAAAAGCACTGGATTGGTGTCCAGCACTCCATCATACCTTAAAATTTTGGTAGAAGAAGCTGGAAGGATTTGCAGATAAAGAGACAATTCCTTTCTATAAAAATCAAGCAAAACTTGTTATATAAGGGTTCAGTTCTCAGATCCACACCAGCAGCTGGAGGACCACTGGGTCTGGGCCTGTTCCTTGGAGCTACCAGCTAGGCGGGAAGACCATTCCTGAGATAAGTGGTCTATCTTTAAGCTGGTGTATATTTAAACTTCAATGGGTTTTCCTTCCTTTTTAGTGTTCAACAAACCAGAAAATAAAGGTCATAGAGAAATACCCAAATCCAATAGCAAACTTCACTGGCAAGGGAACCCAGAAATGACCATGCTGGGGGAAAAATCCAGCTTCAAGATATTCATCAGTTGGCTTTATGTTTTTTCTTGTTCCTGGGGACACCAAAGCATGGAAAAGACAGGAAGGCAGAGATTTGAAAGAAAAATAGTCCAGATCAGTAAAAGCATAGTTGGTACTTCATGTTAAGTACTTTTTGTAGTGCTTTTCCAAAATATGCCTGAATTTTTCTGTGTTCAGCTCTGAGATCTATTTTGGTAGTTGAATTAAACAGCAATTTTGGTAGCGACATCTGACTGACTAGGGCCTGGCCCTGGCTTTGCCATGCAATATTAAAGTCCAACTTTCTAGAGCACGATTCCTTGTGCATTACAATATCCATGCCTAAAGCAGTTTCCTTGTACTGTCACTGTATCGCTTTTTGCCACTGACCTGTAACAATTAACTGTTTATCTAAAAATTCTTGGAGAACACATACTGAGTATCTCTGAATCTTCTTAGAGCTCTGACTGCTGAATCTTCAGAAAAGTCTCAAACCAGCCTGGAGTCAATGAGAGTTTCACACCAGCTGGGAAGTTTCTTTTTGGCTTGCTATTGCCAAATGTAGGTGCAGTGCTACAAAATATTTAGTCTCTTTCATTTTTATGTTCTCAGTAAACACTAACAGATGTCAGCACCGATCTACCCTTAATCTAAAAATAAAACTCCTTCATACACTACAAAAACACTCTTTGCTATTACCATGATGTAAAACGGCCTTGCCTTCAAAAGCTCTGAACTGCTGATGAATGTAGTGGCACAGTTTTAAAGCTAGCTTAAAAAGGAGCAGCATTTTTTTTGGGGGGGTAGCTCTTTCATTTGCAGATGAGAAAGTACTTTAAAAAGCAAGGAAAATACGATTATCTTGGTTGCATAGACAGGTAAACTGAAAAAAGGGAGGCAATTCTCCTAGAGGCTCCCCCACAAAGCCAGTGCTGGAATACAACCTCATGGTCATCGCCCACTCTGATGTCCTGCCAGATCAAGCAAGCCTCAGGGTGGTAAGGTGGCACCTCAGCTGCCTGCTAGCAAAAGAAATATTTGCCTAAGCCTTCGGTGCCCCTGCATTTCCTATGAAAACCTACACCGACTATTCACTATCCCAAGTTAATGGCAGGACTAACTCCCCTTGTTCCTGCTGATTTCAGTAGAACCTGAAGACCCTTCAAGACGTGCTCAACACACTGCACAACAGGGCTTTTCTTTAAGAGAGAAAACAGGGTCCAAAAAGTACAGAATAATGTACCTTTTTTCCATTTTAAACAAGAAAGCAAACTCAGTCAAGCTAGCATATCAGTGGATAAAAATTGCTTTCTTCAGTACCATGCAAGAATCACTCCAGTAAATTAAAAATCTTTCAGAACTAAAGATTATTCTGGTCAGAGAAGTTCTGAGCTGAAGGATTCTCACTGGAGCAAACTGAGCATCATTACCTGAAGCTAAATTTAGCTGAAGCACAACCTCTTCGTGTGGTTCGTAGGGCTAGCTTTGGTTTCTTGAGTGGTTCCTTTGATGTTACTAATTGTGCACTATATTTAAATTCAGAATAAAATGGTGGCCAGTTGGCTCTTTGATGAGCTATTATTCATAAGCAAATGGGGAGGTCACTGTGAGGCCATGTTGGGTGTAGCAACACAGCAATTACTTCTCCCTGACCAATTTGGAAACCAAGCAGAAGAGTTCACCTTCTCCTTTATTGGCAAGACAAGTTTAGTTACATGTTTTACTTATCCTATCATCACCACATAATTGCTAACAAATCTTCAAAATTAGCCTGATACTCTGACAGACTTAATATGGAAATGGTAATGAAAAGTACATTACAGAGTTGCTGTCTTCATCCAAACAAAATGAAATGCAGCCTCATTTTAGGGTCTTCATTTTTTCTCAATGTAAATGTAAAATTCCTTTTCAAATCATTACACTTTTACTACATTGACCGCTATGTCTTTTGAGTACAGGATGAGCAGGAACAACCCAGGAGGCAGGTGACCCTACAAAGAAACTGGTCTAGGGGCTGGTGACCGTATGCTGCAGATAGGTAGGATGCCAAAGACATGACAGGCGATATAATTCACTTATTCTAGAGCCCTGAAAAATCACATTTGCTAAGGAAATATGAGTGTAAAAACTAGGGACTAGTATAGAGGAGAAGGAAGACAGAAATGAAAGAACCAAAGCATCCCCTTGCGTAAGAGCCCAACAACCCCTGCCTGTTCTCTGGCTCTTGCTCATTCACTTAGTGGTGTCTGGTTCAGGCAACCCATACTGCCTCTGGTCTTTACCCTTGCTGTGATGATAAACACTGAGCCCATTATTGCAGATGGTTCTGCGAATGCACTGCCCACACACATGTCAGCTCTCAGGCACGCATACAGTTTTTGGTCCACTTTGCAACCCTTGCTGCTAAATGCAGAAAAGGTCTTGGTTTAACTCAGTTTCTAGCACGTGCGTTACTTGTCTACTCTTGAAGTAAACAATGCTTACTATCAACGTATACAACTCTGATGTCCTAAGCCAGAAGCTTCAAAAGGACCCAAAGATATTGGAGGACTCCTTCTCAAGATACTTCTCCCTCAGAAAGCAGGCCGACGAGGCTTCAAGCATTCCTGCTCACTAGTCACTTCAAGTTCAGGCCCTTGCTACGAGCACCATCATGCCAGAAAGCACGCAGCAGGCTGACCTGATGTTGTCACAGGGACAAACACGACTCCTTCGGACTGCAGTTACCAGCGTGCCAGGGCCTACCTGACCAAGTACAGCTTTCTCTTCCGCGACCTGCCGGGCCCGCCCAGCGCGGACATGTGCCAGAGGATTTCTGCCCACTGCTAGGGGAGGTTGCATTTTGTGCTGGCCAGTGCTCCATCTTGAACTCAGAAGTGCTACTTACTATGCAAAAGGGAGATACCTGTCACAGCCCGTGAGGTTGGGCCCAGGCCCCCGTCCCTCCCATGTGCTCCCACTTCCAGCGGCCATTAAGAAGCTAAGCCCCTCGGACTTGTTTGGAAATCCAAGCCATAATGCACAGCAACGACATTTTTTGCCTTTCTATTTCTGACCTGACGTATTTTCTGCTGTTGTATGACTTGCTTCCAGCCCAATAGTACCTGTGTTAAAGTCCTGTCTGCCCCAGAGTTCACGCATTGTATGTGAATGGATGTTGTCCAAAGATCTCCGCATAAAACGCTCTCTCCACAGCGCATCTCTCTGGTAAAAACAGCTAACTGTTTTACCATCTGACCAACTGCTGATGCGCATATTCAAATTTCTTGGCACTGAGCAAATTTAAGCGTTCTGGGCACAGAATCAGCGTTCTGGTAATTTTCTTATACTTTGGTTTTTCCAAGGACAAACGCAGAAGAACACAGAAGCCATTCTATGGGCAGAGTCACTCCGGATTTGATTCTGCAAGTTCAACTGGCATTAACGCAACCAAGAAACCAGGAAATCTTTTCATATTTGTATTGCAATACATGCTTTTGTTTTTTGTAATGTTATTTTAATCCTGTATCAGACAAAAATTTACTGCAATTCTGAAATACTGACAATATTTTCAAAGAATGTGATTAAACAGAAAAAAACCCAAAGAGCAAATAAAATCTACCCAAATATAAATGATACAGCATTCCTCACGCCATGAAGTGAAAGCCCCCTTTACCTAGGCATGCAGAACTGAAGCTTTACAAACTAGGAGAACGTCTGCATTTTTTAATGCTTCTCTTATAAACATCCATTTTTAATACTGTCAAAACACAAAACAGACCCCAGTCTTTAAATTAACTTGTCAGCATTTGTGAGATGCTAAGCTAAAAATTACAGAAGCTGTATGTGGCCGCATACAGAGATTTTGTGTATTCATGATGTTTTCTTTTGCTATGTTGATGATTTCAGTCCTTCATTCTCATTAATCACAAGAGAGATGCACCTGTAGCAACTCAGAGCCTGGAAATCAAGCTTTTAAAAATCACCTTCAATTAGCATGCCTCTGTGTCACCTGATGTACCTCTGTGGTGAAAAAAGTGGATATGAAAGTGTGTTTGTTTTCCTTTGCCATGCCTTGCAATAAGAAATTTCATTCAATATTTATCTAAGGATTTCAGTAGTAAGTAGAGAGTTTGTGGCAGTTCAGTGAATGTTTTCACAGTGCTGTTGTTACTGCAGTTGTAAAGTTTCACTTATGATTGAATGTTCAGGGCTGGTAAAACCCTGTGTCTCTTTAGTGCTCACAGATGTGTCACAAAAAAATTTACTAAATGCCTGTTTTTTATTACTGCTCTGCTGATCCTTTTTCTGTGGACATTCCAAAATGCAAGCTAAATCCGATGGTGAATGTATCTTCCAGATATTCACATTAAAGGACGTAATTCATGTAACATAAAACATACTACCATAACGAAGCTGTAAGATTTAAAAACAGATTTTTTGGAAGCAAGATCTAATTTCATCCCTCACAAATGTTCTCAGTTAAGTTCTTGAAATAAATATATATGTGTGTATATATGGTTTATATATAACAACTTTGTAAAAATACATGCAGATAAATGTAGCTATCTGCAGAACATACTCATAGCTTCTGCCAGTTCAATGTAGATGTAACTGCCTGCCTCTGAGGAAGCATTTTGCAAATTGGTATACAGACATTAAAATCTACTTTGGCGTTTTGTTCATTTACTTCATCTGAATTTGAATCATTTACATAGTGACTCCTGATATTCCATGGTACCACAGCCGACTCTCAGAACTCATCATACATCCAGCATAAATAGTCCAAAGCTGCCAGGAATTTTCTGCAAGTCAAAGGTCAAACACATGCTGACTGTTCAAGGTCCTATTGTTATAAACATTAATGACCAGTGAATACCGCACATTTATTTTCCTCTTTTAGGAATCAGACCTTTTTTAAATAATAAGTTTTAGAAGGATGGCAGGAGCCTGCCTCCTGAATGATATCAGAGTCTATTCCACTGGTGATCGAGGGCTGTCATTGTGGCTCACATGTTGGGTTTTTTAATCCTGTTATGACTTCTGTGGCCAGTTGCACAGAACAGATATAACTGGACAGTTTGTTTTTTTTCTGGAAACAGATTAAGTAGGAGAAAAAAACCCAAACCAACACTTTTTTTGATCAGAGAAAAGAAATCATTGGCATCTCACAAGACCAATCAATTTAAGGCACTGTATTTGCCTATAACACAGATACTGGTAGAAAAATGTTTCAAAAATACAGCAGCCCAATACAACTCCACAGGTTCTTAATCATTTATATAATTGAGATGATGTAAATTTGCACAAAAATCTGTAACGAGTTTCATCTAATAACGTACAAATAAGATTGAGACTAAAAAATGTCCATACCACCATTGGGACTGGATGTTAGATGTACAACAGAGCGATGTTATGATCAACATCTTGATTTAATAATTTTACTCTGCTTTTATGAACACAGAATCAGTTATTTACATTACCATAATGGATTTTCCTGTGGTATATGACTAATAAACACTGATGCTCAAGCACCTGCAAAGGAAACGTTGCTACTTTGTAGTCTCTGCCATGAACATTTTGCCTTCTATTATCTGAAATGATCTAAATTCTTCTCATCAAAGTATCTGTTACTGAGGCAAGGAACCTACTTTAGTATATTAAACACATGTTATAACATCCACTCTAATCTTCCTGCCTTTTCCCTCTGAAAAGGATGCTGTCGTGTATGAATATACTGTTCCTTTATGCAACTTCTGCCACAAAGCCAACCACGAATTCCACACAAGCTTTTGCCTTTTTTGTGGTTCACTGTCTTTTAAAATTATCTTTCAAGCTGCATTGGAATTAGTTGTCATCCATCATGCTACAGACTCAAAGAATACATTTAATGAAAACAAAGCTTAATTTCATAGATTTTGTTCAATGGAAACAAATCTCTTTTATGCCTGTGCTGTTGCTAACCAGATGACAATGCAGATACTAAATATCTACTGAGACGCCAGAGGGAGAAAGAAGTAGCATCTCCTTCCAGCTCTCAGGAAAACGATCCATGTCGGTTTTACAGAAATAAATTCATGTTAACCATACTGGGTAAATGCCATTTGTACAGTGATAGCATAAGATAGATCTGTCTTATCGGATTGAGTCTCCGTGGCCGAGTACCTGCTTCTTTTGCTCAGAGCACACTTACTGTCCTTTAACCAAAACAGCTGTGAAATACGTCAAGTGTTACAAGATTAGATCTACCATACATAAAAAAATGCTGCAGCACTTCAGTATTAACTAGTTTTGACACAAATTACATGTGGCACGCACCATCTGGCTTCCTCAGAAAAAAAAGTAGACAAGACAAAGAATAGGCTGGGAGACTCCACCACTTTTCGTGACTGAGTATGATCAGAGAAAAGCAAGCTCGAGCAGCGGAGATTTGCTGCAGGTAATGGTATCAGGGCATAAAAAATGGCAGCTGTCAAAGGGATCCCAAACTTGTTTCAAAAGTCACAGCAACAGAAGGACCTTTGCTAATTAAATATTCTATAAAGCAAAGGAAAAGTACAGGACAAACAATAAATCACACAGCTCCTTAGAAGTCACTGTGCTTTGAAAAAAAAAAAAAAACCACCACGGTGATTTTTATATGAGGAAAAATATTTCAAAGTGAGTATTCTGTGCAAAGCCATATGCAGAAAGTGTTTCTGTGTCGTGTAAACTTGATAGAGTTCTTCTGTTCTCTGCTCTGTGCCTCTGGGACCCAGTCTGGCATCGTTTGACCTCCAAGAAGCTTTAATGAAAAGCACATCAAACCCAAGTGAGGGACTTTTTGATGTTAGCACCGCACATCACTAAAGAAACCAACGCTTTTCAAGTGGTGTTGCACCTTCTCTGGTAAAAGCAGTTAGTACTCAAGACAGCAACATAAGAGTTTGCAAATGCAGCCACTAACTCTTGCAGCTCTGACACTTGTGCAGAAATGCCCATGAGTCCACTCATGACAATTCCCAAGGGGAAAAAAGACTGTCAATGAGTTTATCTTGAATCAAAGTATACCTCAGTACAAAACACAAAGCACCACAGTGTTGTACACAAATAAACTCCTTTTTGAACAAGTAGAACAGACACTATCAAAATACTGTTTCTGAGGTTGGTGAGACATTCCATGATGTCCCTGTGGAGCAGCAGAGCCGTCCCATGGCAGCAGCAGTTCAGATGGTCAAGCCGTCCACCCTTCCAGATGGACCATGCTCTTTAACTGAAACACATTCCCTCAGGGCACCTGACCAACCAGTCCTACAGCACAGAAACCCCTCAGCACAGAACTCCACAGGGTCTTAATCCAGTAGCGAACCTGACGGGATGGGAGAAGGAACACGTATCTTCCAAACTGGAATTAGATGATGCAGCAGCTCACCTGCACATGCCAGTACAAACTTAGCTGACCTCCAGAGACATTTTAAATAGCGCTTAAGCAGCAGGCAGCATTGCCAGGTCATCAGAATTTTACACTGAGTCCTCAAATGAAACTTAAGCACCTCAGCCAAAGTGCACTTTTATAAATATAAAATATACATTGAAAAATGTATTTTCACAAAAGTATTTTTTTCTGATAAAGTACCATACTAAAACTTTCTTCAAAAAAATTCTCAAGTAGCTTTTGAAAACAAATGTACAAATAATTCAAAACTATGAAAAATGTAATGAGATTTCTCCCAAGCATAATTACATACGCATTTATAATCAGTGTTTAGTTCCCCTCAGGGCAGAATACAGGTCACTGAAATTTACTGGCTTTATGGGTGCTACTGTCCTGAAGTGTAACATTGCCTAACTCGCTACTTGTGATCTTACTTCTGATCTTAGAAGCAAGGTCATGATCCTACAATCTTAAAGTTAATTGGCAGTTTTTCGACACACTTTGATGTGAACTGAACTGGGGCTGTAGGCAATCCTGGATATGCTCAAGTTCCTTTAAACCAAAGCGACCGCGGGGAGGGGAAGACGTCAGAAGCACCAGTGCTCTTTGGAGTCACTCTGTAAAAACGAATTTTTTTCCTTCCTGAAGAACCTCCCATTCCCTGTATATCTGGAGACTTTGTCGGCAGTTCGTAAATTAGTTATACTTTCACTACCACATTTCCCTTTTGACTGTAAGACATCTATGGAAGATCAGAGGTTGTGCTGTGAAAATGTACGTGTAATTTTCTTCAGTGGAAAATGCTCAGTGTCATAACTCCTCCTCAGTATTTCTTTAACTAACTATTCTGGATGGACGATTTGTTACTCCATTTAGAAAAAACCCAACATGTTATCTAGAAGAGCTGGGAGAAATGCCAGATTATGTACAAGCAACACAGATGAGTGCTTTCATTGGAAAACAATGGGAAGAGATGTCATGTTTGGCTTATGAAGAAGCAACAGCTATTGATATAATCACATTAAATGCAGAATTCTCACTTCATATCAGTAATTACTATTGTTCTTATTTTTCAGTCTTTCAAGGCTTTCTGGGTTGCATTTTTTTTTAAGCAGCAGCGGAAGAAACCTCATATTTTCAGTCAAATACTGATTTCTTCATAAAATAATGAATTTTAAGGCTAAATACAAAGTCCACAACGATTTATCTCATGGATTTTTTTTCCCATAATTTCTGTAAAGTGACACTGATTGTATGCAACCAAACGACTTAATTTTACAATAGTTCCATGAGATCGATACAGTTGTCGTGACTCTGACGAGTGCACCATGACCCAGGTGTCTCTTTGAGCAAGTGGCACTCAATTCAGACATCAAGAGGCAACAAGAATGAAGTGAGACAGGAAAAGAGAAACAAAAGTACCAAATGCACTAAGTGCCAAATGTCAAAACACGGAGAAACTCTCTGGAGAATACGAAACTTTAGTTGGTTGTGTGTCAATTAACACGTTTAAAAAAAAAATACCGTGACACAAACTCTTTCCTGGACTGCGTGTGCTTCCCTGCAATGTCAACACCTTCTCCCATTCCGGCTCCTTTTCCATTGTCTCAGCCAGCCTGGGTTCTCATACTTCCCCGTGGGCAAACCCCTTTGTGACCTGCCTTCTGGGGATGCCTGCCAAGACACACTTCAGGCCTTGCACTGCTTCTCAGACCTCTGCACAAGTCTGCCAGCAGGTTCAAATCACTAAATGGTAGGAGTATGGAAACAACTTACTCAGATTTTTGACCTCTTTCTCCAAATTTTCTATTTATTATCAGCCACACTGACAGTAGAGCAAAGAAGGTTATCAGCCATGACCTGAATGCTGTTGAGCCAGCTGCAAAGAACCCTTTGGTTTAAAAAACCAAAGCAAACAGTAAGCAGAAGGAAGGAAATATCCTATCACCAATTCATTACATAGGTAGGGATTTGATGCACCCATATAATAAAGACTGGATCTGCAGGTAGAATTGGGCCTTGCCAGACCTAGTGTCAGCACCCCCAACCTTTACATAGGTAGCCTGCGATTTGTTGTTTAGGCTCTCTACTCAGTGCATGGTGAGAGACAGGTGACTCAGACTGGGGATGTCACAGGCCAGGTTTTAAGCTGTTTTTACCAGCCAGATGTAGCCAGCCAGATGTAGCAGTGTTGAGAGGAACGTGTGCCGCATCCCACCCCTCTGCAGCTGTAGGCATCTAGCAGGCTGCTGTGCCCTTGCGGCCAAGAAGGCCAACGGCATCCTGGGGTGTATTAGAAGGGGGGTGGTTAGTAGGTCGAGAGAGGTTCTCCTTCCCCTCTACTCTGCCCTGGTGAGACCTCATCTGGAATATTGTGTCCAGTTCTGGGCCCCTCAGTTCAAGAAGGACAGGGAACTGCTGGAGAGAGTCCAGCGCAGGGCCACAAAGATGATTAAGGGAGTGGAGCATCTCCCTTGTGAGGAAAGGCTGAGGGAGCTGGTCTCTTTAGCTTGGAGAAGGGGAGACTGAGGGGCAACCTCATTAATGTTTATAAATATGTAAAGGGCGTGTGTCACGAGGATGGAGCCAGACTCTTCTCAGCGACAACCAAGGATAGGACAAGGGGTAATGGGTTCAAGCGGGAACACAGGAGGTTCCACTTAAATATGAGAAGAAACTTCTTCACAGTGAGGGTGACAGAACACTGGAACAGGCTGCTCAGGGAGGTTGTGGAGTCTCCTTCTCTGGAGACATTCAAAACCCGCCTGGACGCCTTCCTGTGTAACCTCACCTAGGTGTTCCTGCTCCAGGGGGGGATTGGACTGAGTGATCTTTCGAGGTCCCTTCCAATCCCTAACATTCTGTGATTCTGTGATCCAGCTAGTCTCAAGGCTGACTGCCCATGACACACTGGGAGATGCCAAGATTTGGCTCTGAGTTTATTTGCTGTGAAAAATGTAATGGGGAAGGAACTCCCATGCAGGCCTTCTGAGCTTTACTGATGCCTAGAACTCATCGCTCTTCCTCCTTACACACCCAAGAAGCAGCGACTTTCTTGGTTTTGTAATCAGTTTCTTTCTAAGCAGGCTTCACAGTTATTTTCACTATGAGGGAACCTTTCTTTGACTAAGATGTGCTAAGACTTTTTCACTGCAGAAAATAGGAGAGAAATTACATGTGGACCTACCTTGCAGAAGTCTCAAAAGCACTTTCAGCTCTAATCATACCCTGTTTCCACTAATCTGCACTGCCATGTGAGATTTATCCGGGACTTCCTAAATGCTATACAACAGTGTTGGCTGCTGAAAAGGAGTAAAGAGCTGGAAGGAAGTCTCATGAGTCCCACATAAATGAATGGGACACATGGGACTCTCCTGCTTTTCAGCAGTCAACACTATAATATGTAACTTATTGGCACATAAAGCAAGCTTCTGAAGTTGTTTAGCCATGATTTCACTGCAGTGATCTTATCTTTGGGAATCTGAAATTTTTGTCCTGGCACATTGTCTAGTCCTTTTCCCTGGAGATAAGGAAGTTTAAAATCTCTTACCATACGTGGGTTTTAAGACGTGTTTGGAGTCCTCTGCTTTCACACACTAAGCCGGATTTATACATACAGAGACAAAAGACCATGGCAGTCGTGAATCAACTCCCCTTGTAAAAGCTGGAAGCTTCTTAAAAACAGTAAAGTCACAGTTGTTTTTAAAGTTAGAGGAAAAAAAGAAACTTAACTACAAATGAGGACCTTTGTTCAACAAGCTACTTAAGCAGAATATAAATCTGAAGCAATAATACTTCCAACTGAAGTGGAGAGTAATCATTTATACTCACACATAGCATGTTCTTAAGTACCTTGCTGAATTAAAGCCAAGTGTGCAACATTAAATTTGGGAACAGTCGTTTTCAAACAAAAAGTTTTTACAATGAGCAAATAACTTCAAAATGTGCTACAGCTTAAGCTAGCACTTCCAGAGAACGCAACGTGCTACAGCGAGTCAATGGAGTCCAGTGGGTTAAAGCAGTGTAATTAAACCAGTGTGTAATCGTTCACTTGTTGTTCGGTCAGACTAATGAGTAAATGCCAAGCAATTCTGTATTATCCTAATGTCTGCTCTCTATCTCTGATAAGTTTTATCATACACATGCATTGTATTTTCTCATGTTTCAGGGAAGTATTTAGAGGGAGCATCTCTCCTTTGGATTAAAGGTTAAATACAGCTATTGCTGTTTAGTTCCTCATGGTTTTCAGAGCCAACTCTAGAAACTTACTGCCTTTTTCTCTTGCTTGTAGCCCTATTGACATTAATGAGCTTTACACACAGGAAGGTAGGGTGAAAACAATCTTTGAAACAGCTGACTGATTTTTAAGCGCCAGTGTATTGCAATATCACCACTAATACCCAGGAAAGAGCCTGGCAATTTTACTCTGATGGATTGTTGTAAAGGTATCCACAACAGCAGAGCACAAGAAGTTTGCCTTTATCGCTTTTATCTCCTGGCTTCCCCTTTGCTTTTTAATACCCCTTCAGCTCACTCTCCTTTGAAGGTGCTGTCTGGCTGGTTATAGGAGGCACAGGGATGCAGAGTCACCCTGTGCACGCTCTGCTGCGCTCACTGCAGGGATGTGCTGCTTGGCACAGCCCACCAGGACCCTGATAGATTCAAGGCACTTGCAGCTATAGATATTTATTGATTTATTTTTCCTCCAGCTAATGTTTAACAATCTTCTACAAAACCCCACAAGTTAATGCTCAGATAGACATGTATATGCATGCGCACACACACTTTTAATAGAGAACTATTTTTTCATTTCACTAAATCTTCCTAATTTCTGAGCTTTCCTGGAACTATAGCCCTGTTTACCCAGTGCAGTGAATTGCTTGGTCACTGATAAATAATACTGGCTCACCAATACTGGGTTTTTTTGGCAGAAAAATTATTACAGGCTTTAGAAGGCTGAGAAAAAAAACGCACTTTCTACAGTCATAAAATGAAATCCTTAAGAGGGCATTGCATTTTCTTATTCAGTTGCCGTTTGTGACATTCTGAATTGTGACAGGTTTTATAATCATTATCAAAATGTATATTTAGAATTGTAAAATCGGTGAGATGTTCACTCAGGTAATACGAACAGTTGTAACTAATAGGGTAGCAGCTGTATCGTTTGTCCCGTGTTTCCTGTTTGATGATAACTCTTCAGTAATTCTGCCAAAGTACAGCTCTTGGGCCTGATTGTTTTAATGCTGAATATCTACCTCAAAGTCTTTGGGAAATTTCAGACAAATTAATTGTCTCTTTGAAGAGCAATGACAAAGAAAAATGAAATCATGTAAAAAAAATACTTTTTAGGAAAGCTCTGGCCCTTGATCTTCTGAAACAGAAATCTTAACTCCGATAAGACAACGTTTTGGACAAAGGATGTGTTTTCTTGCTAATCGTGTGAAAAACACAGTATTAGTGTCTGGAAAATGGCAGGTTTTACCTTCCCAGTACAGAAAGGCCAGCAGCAAATATCCCTTAGCAGTCTGTTAGCCCATGCTCCCAAGTAGCAAAAAAACAGGACTTTCACTTTGCCTGATATTCAGGCCTGGTGTGGGTTATGCCAAGACTGAGTTCACCACAAGTGAGTACAGGACACTTTCCCAGCACCGCCAATCAAATCTGTCTGAGCCAAGACAACACAGAAAAACTCCTCTGATTCAAATTCAAACAGGACAAAAAAACATGTATAAGGATGGAGTAGGAAGCACCTGGAAAAAAAGTTATGGCTGAGGTGAGCCTGGGAACAGTGGGGAAATGAGATGATAAACGTGAGTGAAGACTGGAGAGAGGAAAGGAAATCAACTTTCAGGCCACAGGGCTTTGGAAGAAAAAATAATCTGGGAAAAAATCATTGAGGAACACTCAGTAGAAGACATCAAATGTGGCAGAAAATAGAAAGAAGTCTTCATCCATCAAAACACCACTGCCTGTCGTAGCCTTGAAGGGAAGCCACAGTTAGCAAGGCTCACCAGCCCCTGACAGCAGCAACAGCAAACACGTGGGGTGTGTGTCTGGCCCAATAAACCACTACTGTGGTTTATGGAGCTACTTGATTCATACAGGCAACAGCAGTTTGTGTGATTGGTAGAGGAGTCTCCAGCCCAGCTGATGAGATATCACATAACCATACACTTGCATTTAATGAATTTTCTCCTTTGTTCTGATAAATTTCTGAAAACCTAGGCAGCAAGGATTTCACTGCACACTTGTGTGGTTTTTTTTTTTTCCCACAAGCTTTCCCTGTCTCACTAGCACCCAGGATGGACAGCATTTAGGGAATTAAATAGCAGGGATGAACAAAGAACATGTGGCTTATCAGATCCTGCTTTATTCGCTGAAAAAAACGTACATGTAACGTTAATTTTATTGTCTTTTTTTGTTTTCTCTATTCAATTTAAGGATATGCACAGCTGTATTACCTTGCAAATGTATTGATTCTGTAAATGAGACGGTCCAGCTCTTAACACAACCTTTACTGAAGAAATTTTCATCATTCCCTATAGTCCCTGTGGCTTGTATCTGCTCCTGTTGTATTCCATGTGAGGTACATCACAGACCCATGTAAGAACACTACTCTACTCTCATTACTGAAGCTATTAAATTGTATTTAACGTATTTGTGATCAAGAATGCTTCCACAACATAAGAGAATGCAGTAACTCTTTTCCCAAAACCTACTATGCTGATAAAGTTGTTTAAAATAACCCCCTATCCAAACAGAAAGGCAGAATGAGAATCCATCTATTGAAGGGCATTCCTTATCTAGTAAAGCAATTTTATTATTCACTCATAGGTTAAATGAGTTTATTTAGGAAAAACAGACAACCCAAATCTAGGCACTTCTAAACATTAACTATAATCCCCTTTGAAAATTTAAAATGAAAATGTTTCTTCAGTAGGTGGCATTAAATGAGAAGTCTATCGACATGCTGGACAACATCATAGCAGAAAGTGACATAATAGCAAACGAAGTCAGGTTTGTGGTGCCTGCACCTCATATGCTGTGGCGCTTGCACCCAAAGGAAGAACTTGGATCTGAACAGGGTATAGGCTGGGTATTCCCATACATCTCAGTCACTAGCAGGAATGCCTCGCCAATGCTTTCCACCCCACTTGTGGCCATGTGCGTTGTATCCCTCCTGTTGGCCGCTGTTTATCACCAACCTTGCGACTCTGCACTGACTGCTTACAAGAAACAATAAAATACCAATACAATAAGAAAAAAAGTGGTTTATATGCTTTGACTTCTTTTTGCTTATGCATTTAAAAGCTGGAACAAAGGAGTAAAAGCCCGAACTATGTGACTGTCCAGATCTCAACTGGACCTGAGCAGACAGCCCACAGATTGCCTTCTAGAAATAATTATATTACAGTATGTAGCTCGATATTGGCACAACACCTACAGCTCAGGGGGCTAAGATTACATGATGCTACTGCCTCAAACCAGACAAAACTGTAGCTTGATGTACACCAACCAAAGAGTGGGGGACCTACCAAAATTAGTCTGAAAAAAACCCCAAACCTTCAGCTAGAGACTGAGGATACAAATGTCACAAGTTCCACATTTGTGCAGTTTTAATCTGGATTTTAGCCCAACAAGGAAACAGGGATAAGAAACAGATGAAGCACAATCTATATACAAGTCAAGGCAGGGCAGAACTTTAATTCCTGGGGGAGGGAGGGAAAGGTAGAAAGAGGGTATCAAAATGATACTATAGGATACAAACATTTTAATGCAAATCCTGCTATATGTAGACAAAAGTCGTTGGGGTTGGTTTGTTTATTTGTTTTCTTTTTTTTTTCCTTTAGTTCAGAAAAGACATCTTTCAAACATAGCAGGAACACTGTTCTGATGACAAATTATATTTTTAATTGTATTATAATCGTGGTGGGTGTGAATTCAGAGCTGCTTCTCTGACAACATTTTATGCGCTTTATTGAGACAAGTTGTATCATCCCAGAAACGGAATTACTTCCCTCTTCCCCTCCCAGGGAATTCCTCCTGGCAAGGCACTTGCAACACAAGATCAATATAATTCATTTCCTGCAGCTGCTCTGACTCGCACAGTTTTGTAATTGTTAGACACTAAACTTGCAACCAGAGATGTAGGTAGATACATTATTGCTGAATAAACATCACTTAAGTGCAAAGAAAAACTGGATGAATAATAGAATTGGGTCAGAATTCTCTGCTATAAACATGTATATTAAGTGTGTGTGTGTATATAGATATGTATAAAGAAACTGCTGACACAGCACAGTGGAAAGCACTGCTAGAGCACTTTCGGTTGTTGCCAGCAATGTCACCATAAATCAGTAGGATTCTCAGGAGCAACTTTGCGGTTAACCTGTGTGAGGATACTGAACAACAGCCCATTGTTGCCACAAGAGGACTATTTGACACTGCTTGGCATCACCTTGCATACTTAGGGAACTAGATTTTACACCTATTTCTTGCTCAGCTTAAGCAGAGAGCAAAAAATAATTAGCATTCCATAAAAATCAAACCAAAACAGGCACCAGTCAATATCAGGAAAAACACAACACTCTCTGCCCAATGACCAGCAGCTCTCCAGCCCAGTTGTTTAAAGACAAATATTCAAACACCTTTGTATCAGATGTACTTTTGGAAAACCAGGAACTGAGAGAAAAAGAGCACAAGAAATGCTTACTTTTGGAAACGTTTCATTGCAAGACCTACCATCTATGGACATCCTTGCAAAAATCCAGCTCAGAAAGCACCGGTGTAATAAGGGCAAAAGCAAGAGATTGCCAGGATCTGGCAAAGCCCCCCGGCAGCTGCAGCTCAGTGCTCACCTCACCTCCCCGGCAGAAGCTGTCTTGAGGATCAAGTCTTTCTAAGCTCTGGAAAGGGATATTAGTGTTACAGTTCCATGTCTCTAAAATGCCATTATTTTAATTCAGGCCTTAGCCTCATGGTTTTACCAAAAACAAGGTCGCACAAATACTCCAAAAATGTTGGGGCTTTCATGAGTTAGCTAAATAAACCATCATTAATTTGGTGATGTTTTCTGAGTTGTGACTGATAGGGGAAGGGGTCTACAGTGCTCAGGAACAGTGAAGCATCAAGTTTTCTAATATTTTAAATGTACATACTGTAAATGGCAAAGTTTAGACAGCTGTGTTGGCAGAGTTAACTTGCTAATATTCAAGGATGAGCTTACTCACATTGAGACAATTTGCAAACTTCTCCAAATCATGTGGAAGAATGGCCAAAATCAGATTCCTAGCATTTTATTTTCTTCATGATGGAATTCATTCTGTAAATTACTGCGAAGAAAGAATAATCAAATAGCATGCAACTGGAAACTTGCTGAAAGGCTACAGTATACCAATGAAGCAAACAAAAGAGGAGATGCACTTCCTCACTCATTTGATGAAAACAGGAAAATGAGATTACAAAACCATAAAGCTTCACTACTGCATCTCTCCCAACGCAACTACAAGTTGTTACTTGAATGCAATATTTCTAAGAGCGTGTTTCTTCCTGTCTTGATCTGCCTGAGGCAAAGCTTCTGTAATATGCTGGAGTAACATGTGAATGTGATTTAGTAATTATAGAGTGACACCTTCAGTTTCAGGAAGACGGGAACAAGGTGAATCCTCTACTTGTCAAAATAACTATTTAAGATCCTTAATCCTCAGATTCAAGGTGCATTGCTGCACTTGCTCCCAGAAAAATGGTATATCAAGATTTTTTGCACGAGATACCATTCCCCATGCGTATGCATGTGAACAACCAAAGCACATGGGACTCACTGTGAAGGAAATGAAGATGTGGGTTGCCCTCATGTCCTCTGATTCCTTGACAGCCAAGGAACTTCATAAGGAAAGCCAAGCGTATCCTGGGCTGCAAAGAAGTGTGGCCAGCAGGTTGAGGGCCACAAAAATGATCAGAGGGCTGGTACACCTCTCCTGTGAGGACAGGTGGAGAGAGTTGGGGTTGTTCAGCCTGGAGAAGAGAAGGCTCCAGGGAGACCTTACTGTGGCCTTTCAGTACTTAAAAGGGGCCTATAAGAAAGATGGGGACAGGCTTTTTATGAGGGCCTGTTGTGATAGGACAAGAGATAACGGTTTTAAACAGAAAGAGGGGAGATTCAGGCTGGACATAAGGAGGAAATTTCTTACAAAAAGGGTGGTAAAATACTGCAACAGGTTGCCCAGAGAGGTGGCAGATGCCCCATCCCTGGAGACATTCAAGGCCAGGCTGGACGGGGCTCTGAGCAACCTGATCTAGTTGGAGATGTCCTTGCTCATTGCAGGAGGGGGTGGACTAGATGACTTTTAAAGGTCCCTTCCAACTCAAACTATTCTATGATTTGCAGAAAATTTCTTCCTGTTTAGTATTTTCTGAAGTTTTGTTTGGTTTTGTTCAAGGGTGGGTATTTTGCCCCCGCAAAGTTTTTAGGCATTTTGCCTGCTCAGCACTGTCTTGACACAAGGAACTGCTGGGATCTTAGAGACCCCAAGCTGATTTCATTGTTGAAAGAGTCACTCACCCTGCAGCCTTCATGTACCTTGCCTGGTTACCTTCTGACTGAATACAGATCTCTCTTTATGCAGGAAACTTGAGACTCCATGGCACTGTTCCAGAGGCTAAACAAAAAAAGGTTGTAAACTTTAACCAATCTGCCTCCCTACAACTAGCTACAGAGACTAATCTTCTGAAATCAAATCTTTTTGTCTGGAAAGAGAATGCACTTTAGAAGAGCTTTAGTTCTACAGACTACCATGAACAAAACGGAGCCAACCTTTTCTTCTTGCCTCTGGTAAACTAGGATAATATCAGAAAGTCTTTGACAGAAGCAGTCAAGTCTGAACTCTTGGGGAAAGCATCATCACCAGCACTCATAGAGAATAGATAAATCTGAGGGAAAAAGGAAGATGAGAAAAAAAGGATGCAATGTACAGTTCCCCATTGTGAGGAAAAGCCCTCTTCTCAGAGTGGAAAAATAAATCCCTGGGGAAAATATGGAAACTTTGATCACAGCCATCTTTTCCAATATTTTGTTTTAGAGTAATTGATTATCAATGTATAGGAAATAGCTAGGGATGACCAAACAACACATGCACCAAAAAGTTGTCATTTGTTATACTCCAATACTGCAGTGATGGATCTCTAGCAAAAATATGCAAATAAAAACTCATTAGTCAACTCCACCTCACCTGCTTTTTTCCTTCTAAATTCATGCTTGGGCAGTTTCCTGTGCCTATATAGGAAAAGCAAAGTGTATTAGCAGCCTCAGCCTCATCCCTAAGAGCATTTGGTAGAATAAAACTGGTAGCATCTACCAATTCGATACAATGAACAGAAAACAGGAACAGAAAGGTCCCTTCTAGTTACTTTCCAGTTGAAATTGGGTCTTCTGTTTCTCCTTGAATGAAGTCTGATAAAACTATCCATGCTTATCTACTTTGTGCTATTATCATAACATTATCCCAAATTGCAGATAATTGAGAACCTTGTTGAACTCTACTCTTTCTGTTTTCATAGAGATTAGCAAGGGTGAGTTTAGCTCTTCTGATGCTCATTGTCCTCAGTGTGAAAAGCAACTGTCTCTCCAACCATGCGCAGGTAATATGACATTATATTCCTTTCCGGAGGAGAGGTAGAGGCTCATTTTTAAAATTATACTGAGCACCCACAGTGTCTGCCATCACCTCTGAAAACCAAGCTATTGGGAGATGAAACAGGGAGCAACAAAACTAGATCCTCCTGTCTTTACTTCCTTTAGCATCACAAATTATGGAAAGCGACACAGGAGAAATTGTGCCCATTGGACAGTTCTTCTAGAGCAAGTCAGTTCAGTTGACCACTATTACAGCACATGCAAGGCTTTGTATTTTTTTTCATGAAAGGTTATCACTTATTTCTAGCTACAGTAACCCAGTCACTGTAGCACACTGGCAGAGGGCCAAAATCATGGTAGAAAAATTCACTAACAAACCACCTCGACAGTCTGGCCAAAAAAATCTCAAAACATCCCCCACAATCATAATGTTTCTTTTTCCCTTTCCCCCTCCCAGTAACCTTCTTTGTTCTTAAACAACTATGGCTGTTAAAGGAATATTATCAATCTAAAAGAATGTGTTCGTTGTTGTGCTTTTCTTCTAAAAAAATTTCTTATATATCCAGTGGAGCTTTTTGATTCTATGCCCAGATACCTACATTACAAAATATAAGACAAAATCATAGGTACCAAGAAATGTGCCAAGAAAATCAACCCAGCATGGCTTGCCCAGGCTTTTTGAAAGAAAACATGCATACTGTGTCACTATTATGATTTAAAATAGCTGGGCCTCAAAAGTCATAACACTACTGTACTATAGTACAAGGTGCCTGCAGATGCCTGTAGCAGCAAGCCAAGCGATTAGCTTCAGGACTGTGATGAAAGCACGACTTTGATTTCTGTTCAATTTCACAGCTCCATTTCGGTACGAAACAAACCTATGATGAAATGAAAGCAAGCTTAGCAGGAGGATGGAAATAACCTGAGTCTTTTACAATAATCCTCATTATTATTTACTATGGAATGCAAACTTCTCAGTTTCAATGGAGTGGGGGATTTTCTATGGTAAAGCAGAAGAAAATGGGGTTGCATTGTAAAAGGACTTCTGCTTCCTTTGGGTTTAAAAGAGGGGTCAGAAAATCTTACAATTCTCTTGCTAGAGGTAAACGGTAGTCTGTATGTATGTGCACACACACTGTCCTGCCAGAGAGAGCCCTCTTGCACACTTCTAACGTTACCCTTTACCTTCTGCATCAATGAGAATCAGCACAATACCCAAGGAGCTTTTGGATGTGCTCTGACACTTGAACAGACAATTCTTTTGGAACTGGAAAGGAATTTTAATTTGTTGGCACCGTTGTTTTGTTTTTTATCTTTACAGTGCCCTCCAGCTGCTTGGGGATCCAGGCTAGAAGCAAGGTTCAAACTGCTGCAAGTTCACCGATGTCGGAGGATTCAGTACGAGCACTCGCCAGCACAGCCAGGAGACACGCTCTGGCCCCAGCTCCCTCAGCCTCATCTGAGGGAGAGCTACTCAGCAGTGAGAGGAGGACCTAGAAACAACGGAGGAAGAAGATCCCTACTCCATGACTTATTGCCCGATAATTGTCAGCTGAGCTTAGCTAATACAATTTCATCCTTAATTAAACCTCTAATTAAACCAGTCTCTGACCTTACCTTCATACCACCTTCAATTTGTGTTAGCTTTCTTAGATCGTTTCAAAAAGATATCTAGCTGTCTCCTAAACCGATGTGTATTATATTCTTCTAAGGGCTTCCTGGATGCTTTGCTGACGAAAATATTGGTACAGTTCCTACACTTTTCCACCCGTGGCCTAAAACTAAAGCATTTCTGAACGTGACCAGTATGTACAGTACTCTGCAGATATCACTTTACTCTAGAGAAATACTTATATGTCATAAAGTCATCTAAATTACTCAAAATACTCACATTTTGTGAATGAATAATAGACTTGTAAGAGTTCTGTACCAGAAGGAATCTCAAAACTATCCTGCCTGCCCCTTCCAAGGTTAGCAATAACTTCCTCCAGAAGAAAGAGTAATCAAAACATCACGCCTTTTTTTTTTTTTTTTTTTTTGAATAATACTATGTATGGAGCACTTGCATTTTTCTGGACTTACGTTTAACCCAATTTACCTCTAATAATTCATCTTGGTAACTGGTTTCCTTTTTTTTTCTTTTCCCTCTCACTACCATCATACTACAAAACAGATGAATCCACATTTTTCTGTGACAATTTCTCAAGTTCTTTACTGCTTTTTGTTTTTTGTTTTTTTTTAGAGTATTACTAGCTATCTACTACTTATTTATCTAGCACAGAAAATACCTGTGTTTTTATTTGTTACTGCTGTATTTACAATGTTTTTATTTTATGTTTGCACAAATCTTCCAGACTAGAACACCATTTTACTGTTTGGCATTGATAATATTCAAATTCTAGCAGCACTGGAAAACAGAAAAGTCCCATCTAAATGTGTGACAAGGCTGGAGCTCAGGGAGCTCACAGCCCAAACGAGCACCCCAGGCTTCACTCAGAAGCCGAGAGGGTTGAGGATGCCTATTCAGGGTCACAATACCTTTCAAAGCTGTGAAGAAATACAGGGCAGCTGGAAAGAAAAATGAACTTAAATTATTATCAAGCGGAGGCTGGACTCATTTCATTACATTATAACGATTCTGCACTGCAAAGAGGCCATAGATCCCAAAGACTTCAACTCCCTGAGTGCAGCTCTGTGCCTCTGAAGACAGAACAATTCTTTCTTCTTTAAGTTTTTCCACTGCACTCATCAGTTTAATGTTTATCTGTTTCACAGTTCTTAATTAGCACAAACTCTTCTCAGGAAGAGTATGGGGAATATACGGATGGGGAACTTAAGTGTGGAAAAATTAAGGTCAATTGTTTTTAAGGCTTCATTTCACAGTATAATTCACACTATATAACAGGTAGCTCTTTGAGTAATACTATAAATGTAGCGGTCACTGATGTATCTAATGAGGTATCTAACGCCATACAATGAAAACAAAATTGTGAAGGCTGCTGCCTTCCTCATCTTGCAGCCCTTCCACCAGCAGTGGAAAGAAAAGACACCAATCCTGTCGTCATCAAAACCAGTGAAGCATTCGTGAACAACTGCTATGCATGTGTTCACTGATAATAAATACCAAAGGGATAGGGAGAAAAAAAGGAATTTGGACTTAGCACAAAATAATATACATCAAGCTGGGCTCTCTGGATTTATCACAACTAACGCAACCAAAAAACCCACTCCAAACCAACAAGAAAAAAGTTCTCATTCTGTTTCAGGTCTGATGTGATGATCTATAACAACTGAAGTTGTACAGCGAGTGCACAGAAAGCAAAATGAAGGTGACCTTGTTGGCAGGACAATCACTGCCCTTTTGGTTCTGACGTGTAGCATAATTAACTGATCATCGTCTTCCTCCCCATTCTCTATGCAAAGGAAATTACTTTCCACTGCCTTTTTTTTTTTTCCTAGCTGCCATGAGATTCAGAAATTCCTCCGCACAGACATTCAGAGGGCTTGGATTCAAAACCAGGTTTGTCAACCACTATCTTGGAGCAGCCTATGAACGACCCATTCATTCTGAGCACTGGCTACAATCAAAAGCGTGTTGCACAGATAGCTGAACCAGTGCTGCCTGTGCTAAAACCAGAAACAGCCAGACCTTTGCAAAGTATCATGCTCAAGCTAAAATGCCATGCATGGATGCAGTGCCTCCCAAATGCTGCTCAATGGATCTCTGGGACTCGGACCAGTGAGCCTGCAGTGCACCATGCTAGAGGGAAGAGCTAGAGGTCAGTGCTATAGCAGAAACTGCTGCTTTTTTGCATCAGTGAACAAATAGGCACTGCATTCCTCCCCAGTCACATCTCCTACCACAATTCTTCTGAAAGTTCTTGGCAACATCTCTATGGGACTGATTATTCAACCTCAAAGCCTAATGCAACACAAAGGAAACACAGGTAGAGGATCCCTGACTATGGCTCAGCCAGTCTCTTTTTGAGAAGTAGCAAAAATTGTTCTTGCCCATTTCCTCTCCTGTAAAACTGCTCTAGTTGAAACTCTCTAGAAACTTGGGAGTAGCAGAATAAAGGCTTCCTTCAGTACCCTGACAACCACAGACACTGGCGGCACAACTGGAAAAGTTCCAGAAAACTTCAGCTGTGATGAAGCAAGGACTCCAAGCTGACATCCTGAATATATTTTACTTTTGGGGTTTTTGTTTTGACTGCCTCATTTGGCAGGATTATTATACGTGATAATCAAGCCAAGTCAGATGCCTTTGTCACTAACATGAACTAGAGTGGCACAACTAATACTCACATATCCGACTAACCCAGGACAGGTACAACAACCAGAGATGAAGAACCATCAAAGAATCTGCATGAAGCTGAAGCAAATAGGAGAAAAATCACATATGAATGGTGGCTCCATCATGAAATGATAAAACAGAAAAAGGACAGCCCAGGCAGGGCAAAGAGCCAACCCACACTTGGATTGCTAGACATGTACAAACACAGCCATATATATAGATGTAACTTCTATTGTCAACATATTTTTTAATAGAGATAATTTTAGAATATTTATAAGGCTGTACACATTTTCAGTTTGGAAGCAATGTATTTATTCACTCTTTTTCTATGGCTGGACAAAGGGCAGTATTTATTAAGCGCAGTGTTTGACAAAGCCTTTAGTGCTGTTAATCACACCAGCTTCCTTGATATATTAAGGCTATTACAACTTAACTAGATAAAGATGCATGTTACTAAGTGAATCACCTTCTATCTGTCTAATGGAAACCAAGTGTTGATTTAAGTGGAGTCATCTGTTTAAAAAAGAGAGAGAAAGAAATTGAAATAAACCCAAGATTAACAGATGTCAGAGAAAGGTCAATGGAGAGCAATATTGGATCCAAGACTTTTAAAATAGAAGCTCACATGAATATTTGAACTCACTTGAATATTATTCTCTGCTTGACTGTGCAAATATAGTGTTTAATATAATTTGTTTAGCTTCAAATATTACATGCATAATTATCTAAACATAGGACATTTTCTGTGTCATGTAAGCATGTTGAGTCCTGTCTACTCCTAAGCTCTTGGGCTACAAAATAATATTAATAGACTAATTTCTAATGATTTAAAATCTAACATCTAAAATAGTCCCAGTACATTTATATTGGCTGGGTTGGTGTGGTTTATGTGTTTATATATGCTGTTCTCAAGTACTGGATGGTTTTAGTATTAATGGGCTATGATTATGTTGAACACTGCACTAGCCAATATAACTATTTAAAACTAGAGGGGCTTTTAAACACAATAACAAAAAGGAATGCTGATTTGTGGTTAAGTCCCAGACACGGCTTAAGTTCAATTCCTGGCTGTGCCACAGATGCCACTGTGATACCTCGGGCAAGTCACTTCCCACACCTTAATTGTAAAAGAGGGAAACAATATTTTCTTTTTCCCTTCCTTTCTCTATTTTGTGTTTTTAGTCTGTCAGAGCAGGAGCTCTCATGCTATGATGAACAAGCTGAAGCTACCACAAAGAAGGTCCATCCTAAACAGAGGCAGCTCATCGGAGCATCACGACCATGGCACGCAAGGGCAATCCTGCGCTGCCGGCCTGGGCTGCTGGCTGGAGCTGAGCAGGGATAGCACCAGTTACCTGGGGACAGAGGTTCAGAGCCCTGCACTAACTGCTGAAACAGTGGGATACTCTGATAATGTGTAAAAAGTCATAATGATCATATTTGTTCCAGATTTTTATAGAATTAATGCAAACCTTGATTTTCCTATTGAAAGATGAATTATGGTTTTGTCACAACCCCAGTGGGTAGGATGCAGGAACGGAGAAGGATTTGAGGAAACTGTATTTACCATCCTGGTTTCCTGAGCTCTAGGACAGGTAGGTATACTTGGAATCATGCGTTCATATTCTATTTTTTATTGACTGCTTATTTTTCTTTCTTATCTTCCCTCTGACTCCTGTTGCCCTAAGCAGGAGTCAGACAGCAAAGGCTCCTTCTCCTATTTCTTTTCCTGCAATCTGATAATTTCTGTTTTACAATTTCTATTTGGGGCATGGGAAAAACAGATAGGGTGAGCGTAGGTATGGACTTTGCATTTCTGTAAGAAAGGGAGTATGACTTCCTTTACTCTGAATCTTTTCCAAGAACTGAACAGATTCCAACTTGAAAAGATTGCAGCCTGAATAAAGTCCTTTCAACTCTATGCACTTTTCTTCCCTGATACTCAACTGCAAGTGAAAATAAAATATTTTAATACCAGCAAGATCACTCTAAAAATAGATCTTTGACAAGGAACAATTTCAACTTTGATGCATCTAACATCAGTAAAGGTTCATCCTAGTGTATCAAAACCTAAATTTGCCATTTATGTTAAAACGTTATTTGGTTGCTCATCTGCAACACATACACACAGAATAAAGTGAAGAGATGATCATACGGTCATTTATTTTAATTTAACCTATTAAAAAAGACAAATAAAAGCCTTCTGTGTAGCACACTGTGCGCACGTGTTGTTCACTTAAATCCTTTTTCTCTGATCCACTCTACAGGGTATTTAGTCCATACAACTGTTTCACATTTTGTCTCGGCATATTCACCGTGCATTTCCATCCCACATCAAATGTAAACAGTCTATGCACAAGAATGATGGAGGCTACGTTTCAAATCTTGCTTGGGTTTATCTTTGAATGCCAGACAAAACAGGCTTTACATGATTTAATAAAAGATCGAGTCATCTCAATTTGCGGGCCTTGCATCCACTTGCATACCTACTCAAAAAACACAAACAGCTAATTTCCAAACAAGCAATTAATCTGAAGATTGTTTAAAAGATTACCAGCTGGTAACACATTACGTCATTCTTCCATTTTCCCCCCAAATTCCTAGATTTTACAGGATATATTGCATGTTACCTAAAATTCCTCTGGGATTTCCGTTTTTAATAAGCAAATAGACAGCTATGCAAATCACAAGCACGCCGCCATTGCCAGTATTAAGAATTCAAAAGTCATTAATCAGATCCCAAACAGGGAAGACATCAATGAGATTTTAAAAATTAATATATATATAACACTTTGTATTTGTAAAGGTTTACATTCTGCCTTCAGTGTCATGCTTCCCAACTACTGTCTGCATCCAGAAGTGTTAGAAATTTGAGGTAAAATCTAAAGCAACTCACCTAATCGGAAAGGCGTCTCTTTAGGAGTATTTCACTTTTGCCTTTTTACTTTTCATAAAATATGAAGAGCATCACAGATGACTGCATGTGACTGAATGAACAGAACTTGATTAGTCATTGCTTTTTGAATACTAGCACAGCAACTGCATGTGAGCTTGAACCACCTTCAGACACTTTTCTTTAGAATAAAGATAATATTTTGTCCTGCTTAACTTTATTTTACAGCATTGAGGAAGTGTATACTCTCAATTCTTAAAAGTAAGCTAACGATCCTCAGTATCCTCACCATCTGTGGCTACTCATATTCAATGCCAGATTTGGTTTTTTGATATAATCACATTTCCTCTGATCCAAGAAAAGACACATCAGAAATAGACCACAAAACATCACGATAGCTTGTAACACTGGTCTGTAGGCCGGGTCTGGAACTGTACCTAAGCTACTGCACCTAGAAAATACCCTACAGGTTATAGATACTACGCAACACAGTGTATCTTGAGCAATTCCAAAATTAACACAGGAATTGATTGGTTTTCATTTGTGCTGTGGTAGGTTCTAATTAACTTCAAACAGATAACAATGTTATTCCAAAGACCTTACAGTCTTCAAGGTGTGGTGCTGCAGAAGCTCTCAGGAATGTCCTCTAGAGAGGCCCAGGCAGCTGCCGGGGCTCTGTGGGTGCCCCATCCAGGAGCAAGCAGCTGTGTACAACAACCCAGCATAAAAGGCCATACTGAACAAGACCAACGTTTATCTGGACCACTTACCTTGTTTCTAGTGCAACGTTTGCGGCAGAGTCTTGAAAAAAAAGAGTGCAAGAAAGCACTCATGCTTTTCCTTTTTTTACCAAGTTATTGCTGAGTACTATTTAAAGCACTAGCTAAACTGGAGTTTAGATACAGATACTCTGTTTAACAATCCTCAAGTGAGCCCTTCTCCATGATTTTGCCTAATCTCTCTCAGTTTGTTTCTACTTCAGCTACCAAAGCTTCTGGCAGCAGTGACTCCTACAAGCGAGTGGTTTTGGTTTTCTTTTATACCATATATGCCTGATCATTTTATTTTACTGTAGCTGGGGAGATGGGAAGCATTGGATACTGGAAATTGAAATCTGCAGGGTTCTTTTGTTTACCCACTGCAATATTAACAGATTGGTGAGAGAAAAGCTATTACAATTTAAGGCTGCCTAATGACCTAGATTGATGAAGGATGTGCTTAGTTGTAGTCCAATTTATAGAAAATGGGCATCCTCCATCACTAAGATCAGCACTGAAATTGCTTCCACGTGCTTGTACTTCAGCATCTGGAAAAAGACTAAGGATTAAATTAATAGGGATGCTTAATCTTCCATACGTCTCTTAATATTCCTCCACATCCCCCAGGTTATTACTTCTGCATTATTGCAAGAACTACGTACAAGATGAGTAACTGCTTGACAGTGGTTCTTTTGATTTTTATTGATTATGTATATCTTTTAAAACTTCCATCCAAACCCCCAGTTTTTAGTTCTGCTTCTAGGTTTCAGGAAGGCAAATCCTCACACACCTATTGCAGAAGCTGCTGATATTCAATACCTGAACTGCCTAGTGTATGTTCAGCCTGCGAAGTGCTGAATACTTCTGTGCCAGACACTTTCCAAAGCCATCTCTTCCAGCTGATGATTTATGGATCTAACCATGGTTTCCAGCACTGACCAGAAAGTCAGATGGTTGTTTGACAGTCTTTTACCATCAGGTTTTCAGCATCATTATTCAATTAAAAATAAAGCCAAAATGTCCCTTTTTTGATGTTTGCATTAATTGCTATGTTAAACCAGGAAGCAGAGTAACTGTTCCCACAGGCTACAGAATGCCATTAAAAATAGACAAAAAGCCCACCAAGGTCTGATCCTATGTTAGGTAGGATATTTCATTTAAAACTGGAAGACTGGCCACACACGAAGAATTCTTTTAGGTGAACCAGCTGTCAATGCGAAACCTGGTATTTGCGAACCCAGGAAGAGGTAGATGAGGTAACACTTTTCTAAGTAAAATGCTAAACTACCTAATATATGTTCTTACGATTGTAAATATGGAACATCCAATAATGACACACATTTATGTACAGACCTATACTTCCATTTGTGAGAGAAATGCTGTCATGTAAGTAACACATCTGTGTTACTGAGCAAAACTGTATCACAACAACCAAAAGACAAAAAATCCTCTGGAAGGCATATATCTCTGATAAAGCTTAATGCTTTATGGAAGGCTGATGAAGGAAGGTTGAAATGTTGGCTCATCGAGGTTACCTTATGTTTTGGTTAAAAGGCAAGCTTCACAGCCTGCCGGGTCAAAGAAAAGACTCCCATCACCTTTAAATGGGCTTTGGAGTCTGTCCTAAACCTTTCTGCATTGGATGGGCTGGGAGTTCATGGCATGATTAAATTTACCTTGTGATACAATGAAATTTATTAATGTGACAGGGGAATTCCTCTGCAATATACAGCTCAAGTTCATATATTTTTTTTTAGCAAACCAACAAGAGAAATAAGCTAGATATAAAATCTTTTTGTGATGAGGAACTATTGGTTGATAAGAAAGCAAGAACAGGAAAGAAAAAGTGTAAAATCAGAAGCTGGATCTAGACTTATCAATGGTCATTCACTTCATCTGGACTACACTTAAAAGGGTTCCAGCCAAACTCGTTGCCAGTACACATATGGATAGAATCAATACTCTGGTGAAACAATTAAGGAAAATTATTTAGCCAGAAGAAAATGCCATACTGCATATATAAATGCTATAACATATAGGTCTCCATTACTCTTTGAAAGCCACCTCAAAATAGCTTTTGTACTTATTTATCCTTCCAAGTTCCATACTCAGCATTCACAGCGAAAAATGTTTCAAATATCTATCATATCCTTATAGGTTTTCTGAACAGGGGATCTATACATTTAACAATCAAAGACATTGTAGATGGATGACAGAAAACCAAATCACAATAACCAGAACTCAAAAGAAATGTGCAAAGAAGAGAACTTCCTTTCAGTTTTGGTTTCCAAAATCAGTTCAGATTTCCAGTAGGCAACTCAAGAAGCATGGTAGCATCTATTTTAGGGTAGATGCATTCACATAATAGATTTGTTTTTAATAGATTTAAAAAGTGGTACAATTTGCTTTTAAAGTAAATCTGTCAAAAAAGTGAAACGATTCTCTGTTCGGTGCTGCACCGCATGTTTGAATTTCTCCATGTTGCTCTTTGGGTTGGTTGGTACTAGTCAGAACATGAGGGTCCACATTTTCAGTTGTTAGCATGCAAAATGTGCGTATGCTTGGAATGAATACTGTCTTGCAGAATTGTTGGACTCACATTGAAAGACACATGCCTCACTACTACATACCTTTCATTTAAACAGAAATCTCCGCTTAAATCTCTACAACTTAAAATTTAGCAGTAGATAGCACTGCTCCTACTGTTCCCTATAGCTGAAAAAGACTATTATAAGATGTTAATTGTGACCTTGGCAATACTGATAATAAATCTGTACTTACTGTCAGGTACAGGAATAGTTCTGAGTATACGGGACACCCAGAAAATTGCTTTGGATTGCTATAACTATTCTTAAAACGGAGAATTTAAAGTGTCCAAATCATTGCAGAAGGTTAAGTCCTATTTTTAAAATAACAGAGAATAGAACATAATGTCTACTGTTCAGAATTATTTTTAAATTTTTTTTGTAAATCTCTACTCTGGGAGGTCCACAGGCAGGACCTACAGACATCTGGGGGAGCCTGATATGTAGGCACAAAAGCTTGACGGGAGTCCAGGGACCACCGATTTTAGCCCTAACTGTAAATTCCCCATGATTTAATGCAGTGCCTGTATTTAAGACTGAATTATCTTATGGCAGCCAAGCACCAAGTCTGGCTGACTACCTGAACAATGCAAGCTGCGCCAGTTATATCTAAATCAATGGTCGGTAAAAGGCTGAAAAATAACAGATCAATTTATTCTAAGAAATTAGCACTACAGTCATTTCTAGCCAAGCTAAAATTAAAGCAGTGAAAAGTGGAGATGTGGCACACAGAGGTTCTGGAGCGCACTGCGGGCTTGCTCCTGGCTGGGCACACCCAGCATTAAACCATCGGCACGCAGCGATCCCAGTGTGAGGATTAGCAGCTGTGCCTCTCTGCAAAAACTGGTTTTGATTTTGACTTTGGTAGCAAGCCAGCAGTGGCCAGGTTTCTTGAGGGTAGGCTGAATAGTCATTCAGGATAAAAAGAGAGAAGGCTGGTCACTGCAAATGAATTAATTTGCTGCTGTAATCCTGCTCAACAACATTCTCTGAGGGACTGGACCGGAGTATATACATGCACACACTTAGACCTTTGCTGCTGAGCGGGGTTTGTGAGCTCAGCCTGGGGACCGCACGACAGCAGTTCCATGCCCTCTGGACCAAAGCTGGCTGGTGTACTGACAGACTGGCTGTGGGCATGGCGGGTGCTGTGACTGCCCGCACATGGCGAAACACCTCCAGAGCAACGTGGCATTTGCTGCCCTCAGCTTTGTAAGCAACAGGGAACAACGGCAAAGGAAAAATGTGCTGTGATTATATGTTGGACTGTGACTTCTTTTCACGAAGGTCTATCAGGTTGTGCAGTTTCTAGTTACGTTTACAAAACCACCTTTTCAGGTGGCCAAAACAAAAAAATTGTTTGGGGAGGAATCTGCAGGAAGGCTCCTGCAAGTGATTCATCCCTCTGGCTTTTGCATATTGGGAAACCTTTAGTTACATTATCACAAACTGTATATATTACAAGGTAAAAGTTTCATTCAGTGCACAAGATGATTAGACTCTACAGAGACCTCCCGCCTCCCAAATAAACATGTTCCTAAATTTAAAAGAAGAAAATGCTTTTTTTGGTTGATTTCAATACTTGGAAATCACAATTCCTGTCAAGATACCGCTGTTGGAGCATTTTATTCTTAAAATGCCCCTTTCAGGTTCGGTTCCTTCTGCACAGCCAGTCACACGTCTGCCTCTAGAGCAGGAGTGTCAAACTCATTTTCACCGGGGGCCTCATTAGCCTCATGGTTGCCTTCGAAGGGCCAAATGCAATTTTAGGACTGTATAAATGTAACTACTCTAGAGCATGTTCGCTTGTGCCACACGTACAAGAGCTTTGCAAAAGTGACATGATGTCCCAGAAACACAATTAAATACTCTTGAAGGCAGAATTAACTTTATTTGCAAAAGCTTCTCCTGTTAAAATCCACTTTCACAAAAGCCTATAGGAATACACATAAAATTGGATTCTGCCTCTGTGATGTGCAAACAGCAGCTCCTGTGCTGACAGCAGACACTCATAAGCAGAAGCATCTGAACGCTGAAAAAATGAAGGTTCAAGGTTTCTTCTCTTTCTGCTTTAACACAGACTTTTTGACAACTGTACACCAGCCTTCTGCTGCACTGAGCACGCTAACGATCACCGAGAAAGATCTATTAGAAGAACTCAGCTTAGTTCTGTGGCGTGGGAAGTACTGTGTAACTTCTTGCTGCAGGAGTGTCCACCTAATTTGAGAAGGCTATGGCTCATTTTAAAATGACTTAACAGGCATTTTTGAAATGCACAAAAGGTGGTTAGATGCTGACACTAGCCTGCAGCACTGAAAATCTCTCCTTCGGAAGTCCATCATGCAAAACTAATTTACAAACCAAATGAGATGCAACTGTTTAAAATACGTAGTCACCTTAAAAAACAGCCGATGCAAATATTCTTTATATAGTGCTCAGCTCAGGAAGGATTTTGTTGTATGTTGAAAGCATATAATGTACTGTCTACTTCATGAGAATGAGAAGGCTAATTTCTGAGAGCAAAAATACCAAAAAACTTGCTTTTGGCCACCATCTGCAGCAAAAATGTGACTTCAGCATTGCCTGTGTGTTGTTATGTATACCACTATTTGCTGAATCCAACCGAAATTCTCTATTTTTAGCCTTTCAGCTGCTTTCAGATAAAATTCCTGCAGATAGGACTAGCTGTATAGGGCAGATAACATACAACTCTGAAACCACAGATGACCTCATGCAACTGCAAAGAAAGAAGGGTCTGTTACTTAAAACAAGGCTAAAATTTAACCTGGCTATACTAAAATTAAACAGGGAGTGTTTTACAGTCCCACTACAAGACATAAAACAACAGTCACTGTAAATTCACGGTGTACTTATTTGTAAGGATGTAAAAAGAGTAATTAATAACCGGCAAACAGCTTATCTTTGAGCCAGTAAAACACTAACGCTTTCCCAGGCTCGTTGGAGATTTTACAAATAGCACTAAGAAGCTATTTTAGCTGTCATGTGAGAATTATTTGTCCAAACTGAAAAGTCATTGCTCTTTGTCACAAGTCACAAGACCTTTTTTAGTGTTCCACACTTTTAGTTGACATTATGGAGAGAAAATAAATAAACGTATTCCAAACTTTCTGGAAAGGGCTTCCATGTGTAACAACATTTACCAGCCATAGATCCAAGCGAGCACTGCACAGCAATTCTTCTCCATGCAAAATGCACTGTACCTTCCTACCTTCGACTTCACCCTTTCGGTGTGTCACCCTATATATCAAAAGGCACCTGTTACCTTTAAAATGCCATTTACTTCCAATAGATTGAAGTACAGTTCTGAGTACTATCATTCAAGTTTACCTTAAGTTTTTAAGGAGAAATACGTAAGGAATGCATATTTCACAAGTGAATCAATACAGACAGGGTGTTCAATTTGTGTCCTTTGGGATCTGTTGCTCACACCGCTTTTGGTTTGCAGAATATTTGCTGGATATTTCTTCAGAACAAATTCTTCATGACATTATCACATAGTTCCAGTTGGGGAAGAAACAATCTGAAACCTCTTTTTGTCAGGAAAAGTTTCACTCCTTAATACCAAATGAACAGTTTAGATACATGAGTGAAATAATCTTAAGCTAAAGAAATTCTTTCACTCCCTCACCAAATCACTATAAGAGACCAGTAAAGGCTTCAAACCTTTTCTCTTAAGGTTCTCCCTTTCTTTGCTCAATACCAATACAGGCAAATGTATATTTTCTAATGACTACATAACCTCTACCTGTCATCTATTTTTTCAAGCACAGCCAGCTTGTGGCTATTGAACTAAAGGGTTACAAAGCACTTAACTGGTAATTTGAGATTATAGAACTATTCTGATTTTTTCTGGCTTCACGTCACTTGAAAGGAGAAAATCCATTTGTCATAATGAATGAAAACCAGGACAGAATGAGGTTTGCTCTCGCTTTCTCTAAGGAATTGTAGGTGGAGTTATATAAACAACAGAGCAAAGATCAAAGGGAAATCTTAGGGAGTGTAAAATACTGAGGTATTAAAGGAACAGAGCCTTTTATCTATTGTGGAGGAAGGAAGTAGAGCATTGAGACACGTGTAATATATACAATTCAGAATCAAAACCCAAGCGAGTCCCAAAAGAGACTGAAATCAATTAAAGTCTGTTTTTTTCTTATTCTGTTAAAATGACAAGAAAGAACCAGAAGTGCAATCCACAACAAAAATTAAGCTCCATCACCTGGAAAAGCCAGGTTCAAATTCAACTCTATTTTAAACCGAATTTTTCCGCACATCCTATGAAACAAGCACTGTTCCATCACAGACCATATCCCTATTCACTGCCAGTCGAACTGAGGCTTACCTTGTCCTCTACTCTGTTCAGCCTGGCACCAATCGTGTTATTCCCTCGATCTTTGCTTTTTTCTGTGGAACAAGAAACATTTTCAAATTAATATATGGTAGTATAACAAAATAGCAGCAAGCCACAAAAGGGTGTGTTTAACTAGCCCACCAACGCAGTGTAACTGAACACCTTTGCCAGGCTGGTAGTTCTATTCCTTAAAAAAGGCTTTTTGTTTCTTTTTATAGCATTACCCATGCCATGGCTTTTAACAGCCCTTATGTTTAAGGAACTTTCAGCCTTAGTTTTATGCTTTAACCTAGGAGAACAAAACTGTTCCCAATTTAGTTAATATGTTTTAATTGCCATTAAAAAAAAATCTGCCACTATGCAAAAGACTCTACAGCCAATTTGAACAATGCATTTGGTAACATTTTATCTTCCCCCCCGCTTCCTACTCTATGGACAATATTGAAAATTAACAGAGAGTTTTGATTAGCCAGACCCCCAAACAAACTTAGTACTTCCTGCTCCTTTTCCCGTCTCTTTTCAAAAGTATTGAAGCTCTATGTGAGTATTACTTATTTCATAAGAACTCTGTAATCATTGCATACCATTTTATTGAAAATATGGTAAGTCTTGGAGAAATTAGAGCCAACATTTTGAAAACTTCAGTGAAAGTAGGTGCTTTAAATATCTAAATAAGAACAACCCTATTTTAAAGTTGTTGATGACTAAATATTATTGTGGTTGCCTAAACTTCAGACCACAACTGGTTGGCACTATTTAAAAGTTTGGCAACAAAATAAAAAGTATTTTAACAAGTATTTTCCATTAATTACATCTTCATCAAATTAACTTTAGACACATCCTTCATATTAACTTACCTGAGACAGAGATAAAAAGAGATGGCTTCCCTATGGATTGGTCCAACCTTTAAAACAAAAATAATCATTTTTAGTTTTTATTGTATCAGCCTGAACCAGCGTCTTCACCTTCTCTAGCTGGAGGGGAAAGACCTCTTCACAAACAAGCAAAGTGAAGTTCAAGTAGTTCTGGTTTGTCCTGTAAGTTGCTTTGGGCTAAGAATAGCTTGAAATAATATTAAAAAAAAAATAACACAATGAGATTAGACTTAGATTGCTCTTTAGCTTCTTTAAGCACTGTGAAGTTTTACTGCACCCGTTGCTTTTCCACATGAACAGCATTGTTTCCTCTTTTCCTTGGTCTTCCACAGCTTACTTGTTGCATCTATCACTCTTAGTTTGCTCTTAAGTGCAATTCCACCACAGCAGGTGACAGTATTTCACTCTGCAAGTATAATAGAGCCCATAACATATAGTGATTACAGTGTATAGTCAAAGCTAGCAGGGACTGAAGCAATACATGTAAGTATGATGAAAAGTCCCAATCATCAGATTTTTAAGCTCTTTGCCTTTTCCTTCCTGTGTGAAAACTTTGCTTGAACGCCATTTTATATTCCGCAACTTTGCACAGTCCTACCAACTTGACACCTGTAACCCTCTCAGCTTTTGATCCCTGGTCCCGATCACCGACTTATTTACAAGTATCTCTCTGCTGCTGTTTACAGATACAGACACTGAACTTTACTGACATACCTCCTCTGTAACTCCTTGATTCGCACCATCAGGTTGAGGTGACCCTGAGAATACTGCTCAATAACATCGCGGACATCATAGGGCTTTCTGGCTTGCTGTAAAATAAAAACCAAAAAACTATGTCTTTAAGCCACAAGGATGTAAGAATAGTCTGTGGTAATACAGATTTTTGCCAAGAGTAAACAGTAAGTTCTTTTAAACCCTTTTAACACTGTGCAAACATTTGAAATATTTTTATTGTTGCTATGGTCATACATTTTTGAGGAATAATTATGACAGTTCTGATTTCATCCACCTTTTTGTTACTGCAGGTCTACATGCCTTTCGAGGGGTAATGCTTTTAAACTAAAAGAGGGGAGATTCAGGCTGGCCATGAAGAAGAATTTTTTACAATGAGGGTGGTGAAACTCTGGGTTTCCCAGAGAGGTGGTAGATGCCCCATCCCTGGAGACATTCAAGGCCAGGCTGGACGGGGCTCTGAGCAACCTGCTCTTGTTGCAGATGTCGATGCTCATTGCAGGGGGGTTGGACTAGATGACCTTTGAAGGTCCCTTCCAACCTATTCTATGATTCTGTATTTCTGACTCATTGGTTATGCTGTCTATGGATACTGTGTATATAATTTCCAAGGTTTGGTTAAAACCTTGGTAACACTGAGTTGCAACTTTTCCTTTTTTGCATCTTTTGAGAACAAGGAAAAGAATTTACAGTGGTAGCTTCTGACATACCAGAATCTGTATCCCATTTGAGGTCTCAGAAATATTTTGTCACCTGTACTTCAGAAGGAGATGTCTCTGCACTGCTTAACCTTATTTCATATGCTGCAGGTTTTCCTCAGTTCCATGCCCCATATAACTTGTTTTTTTAAGCTAAAGGAAAGTGGGATACAATATAAAAACCAGGCTGTGGCATCTTCATGCAGTCCCCTGCCCCTGTCTGGGAGGTAGCTCCCGCATTTTAGGAATCATTACTTTATAATTGCTACTTTAATAATATCAGTTACTTTAATAATATCACCTCATCAAACAAATTATATTTCAGTCTGCCAGATTCCCCAAAGTCAACTGCAAACCTTGAGTGAATGTGAGATACTCCCTGGTGGAGGCTAAACAGGAATGGGAATTGCTTCAGTCTAACCAAAGAAGAATTCTCAAGAACCCTGACTGCTTATACACATATAAATCATAACTAACATCCACAAAGAAAGAAATATGATTCAACGATGGCATAAGCCCATAAGTCTTTCCATGGACTAGTACTGTAAACATAATGATATTACAAAAAAAAAAAAAAGAATTCTTGGATTATTTTTGTACTATAAATAAGCAAGAGAGAAATCTGCAAGAGCAGCTTGAAAACTCCAGGTTCAGAAAAGCTGTTCAGTAAGAACAGAGCTGCCAAGCTTTCTCCTGCTGTCCTCGTACTCTGATGCAGGCGTCTGACAGTAGAAAGAGGAGGTACGTCCCTGTCTGGTTTTCATTTACTGGGCTGCTTCTTTATCTCTAAAATAAGAACTGAAAACTTGGAGTAAATAGAATTTAGGAATGAAGTTTAATTTCTGAGTAGGATAGGGTATTTAATAGTACTGATTATTCTGTAACTACTTCATATTGAAAGCTGATCTTTCCAGTGAAAATGCTCTTTATGATGACAACATGCTAGTTTTGTAAAAGGAAAAAAAACCTGCTGTAGGCAATGGATGAGTATTGATAGAACGAAAGTAGAAACCAGGCCCACAGCTTTCCTTAACTACTTCTTTACTTTTGCCCCTCTGGTAATTAAACAATACTCATGGCAAAAATCTTCTTACATGAGTTAAAATTTGCCCCATCATACATGAGAGTTTGCAAAAGGCACAAAAGCCAATGTAAAATATTAAATGTGCACGGCTGCATGCGCAGGGAGGCAGACCCAGGAAAGGGAGAGGGCAATCTGTGCAAGGGGTATTTCTGTGAAATGTAAACAAATAACAGTCAAATAAAATGGGTAGAACATCCTTTGAAGCACAGGACACTTTGAACCACATTGTTTGGTACAGCCCAGTACAGAGATTAAAAAAGATTACACACACAACTCAGGATTCATACCATGACAAATGAATTACATAAAAAGATGAATTATTAAGACTATAAACGCAAGATTTTCCAGTGGAATTGTAACAAACCAGGCAACAGTTACTCATGTCATCAATGGAACTCCAACCTGTATTTTTAGTTCACACTATGTATAGAATATTTGCCATGGTGAAAAACATAACAAAAATTAAAAACATGTTTTAGAAGGAAACTGATTTACTCAACAGGAAGAATTTCTGTGGGAAGAGGAAAAAAACCTATTTCAAAATGACAATGGGAAATCAGACCAAATCCCTGGTCCTTGGATCTGTGATAGATAACACAGTTGTATCCATGTGTGTAAGTCTTAAGACACTTCCTAATGGAAAGACAAAGATTATTTATTCATGAATCCAGCTAGTGGAATAACTGAGTACAGTGATTTTCTTTCTGAAATTCAGCTGTAGGGTTAGACTGTACCCAAGACGCCTGATTTATAACTAACAGGTAAGATCAATTTTTGTGTAGGTGAGATGGACAAAGCCTAGAAAATCATTAATTTCTAAGTACTGCTCTCCCTATAATCTACAGAATCCTTCCTTAACCATGAGCCATTCACCTTAACTGATGCACAGGACTTGTGTTGACTCCTAGCAGAAGATGATCCTTCCTATACAATTTGAAACAGTCCTACAGACTTTACAAGAGAATAAACACATCCATTAAAAAAAGGTATTAATTCTTTATATTATACGAGGTTCTTACATGGACATCATCACATGGACTGTATTCAAACATGGACTTTAAAATAGCCCATAAACTTCTCCCCTTCTTCAAAAGAGGAAATGAGGCCCATGTGTGATGCTTCACACATAATTGCTTTTCATGTCTTTTGAAATTTCTTTGTATCTCTGTTTAGCTTCTCTTCATGTATTTATTTACTTTTAAGCAGGAAGTGTCTCCTTTCTAACTCACTTTTATCCTTGTGGTGCCATCACCACCTGCTATTAATTAAGTTCTTAAAAAAACCCAAACTCCTATCTATACAAATTTAGGCATACAGGTGTATCCTGCAAACAGCTGGTGTAGTTTAAAAACCATGCTGGCTTCATGCTGGGACCTACTTTGCAAAATTTTCCTCTTCCTCTCCTTCTTCCTATGCTTCCCCTCCACAAAAGCTTCAGATGCATCTCTAAAAAACACTCCTTTTAAGTGCTGGCCTTGCGATTACTTATGTTCCACCTAATTTTAAGCATGACCAATGAACTTCAGCTGAAATTATTCAGGTTTTTTTCAATAACTACAGAAAAAAAATCTGAATTTTCTTTTAGGAAGATATATTTCACGTAAACACAAGAAGCTTAGAAGGCAAATATCTATCAGAAAACAGCTACACAGACCTCTTAAAAGGCTGAGAGACATTTCAAAATGCACCTTCTGCTTTACTTTAATTTCAGATATTATGTTGGACTAGTTATTAGAAACTGTAGAGTCATTACTTGGCACTTATTTAAACATTTTAATTTCTTATGAGTATTTTATGTGCATACAATAGAAGAAAGCAGATTTACAACATACTTTTGAGGAAAGAATAATGGCAGTGGTTATCTCTTAATTACAGGAGAGATTTTCAAAAAGTACCTTATGGCTTGAATTTCAAGGTGACTTTGTGCATTAAGTTACCTAAGTGCTTTTGAAAACCGTACCTTTGGTGCTCTCCAAATTTTTAAACTCGGTCATAACCTTGTGTTCAGAAATTATGGAGAAGTATCAGATATCCCCCACACCCTCCTACTGGAAGATCCTGCTTCTGACAGAAACCTGTACACAGGAGTGACTTCAGCTACATTTCACTTCAGCTTAACTGACATTTTTAGTTCTTTAGTAACAGCTTATATTGGTAGTTCAGGAAGGAGAAAGACTACTAACGAAGGATGAGAGACAACCTTGTTGAGGGATTTTGTAGATGGCCAGGACCAGGTCTTTTGCAGATGTGAAAGTGAGAGTACAACTGAGAAGCCAGATTAGCAACCAGGATACTGAGTGCAAACAAGTTTTAAGTATGAACTGAATAGTCCCATTCTATTCAGTCAAATGCTTTTTCAGCTTCTATCAAGTCATCTGCCACAGGGGAGTTTCGTTTAGTTGCCAGGTGGATAATGTTGCACATAGTGTTCAGGCATTTTCAAAATCTGTTTTTGACAAATACCACTTGGGAGGTAGATATATAATAGGTAGATTTCTTGTTTTTAAGCAGTTTAGTTAATAACATGGCAAATATTTTATTATATAAATTTATGAGAGCAATGATTCAGTAATTACCATAGAGCAAAGGATCACAATTAGGTTTTAGAATGAGAATAAAGTTTAATGTAACTGTCCACATTTTGGCAGTTTTTTCACTGAACAGCTGTGAACACACCACTGGAATGGGTCATGTCCCTTGCCAAGTTACAAGTGCTGGCCAGCAAGTGTTAAGGAGCAACAAAATGGCTACAAAAATTATTTTCAAGTAGTCCAGTCTGTCTTAATGTTAGTCTAATAAAAATAACAGGTGAAATGTGCTAGAAGAGACTTTCTGAAAGTGCTCCCTCCAAGAAATCCCCAGACAAGGGAGATTTCAGCCTTAATGGTGAACAGTCTGAATACATCATACATAACAAATTTCTGAAAAGGTCAGTCAACCTGAGCCATAAATTAGCTCAAGAATTTTAGCAAAAATAAAAAGACGCAAAGTAGAAAATTGCTAAAGAATTCAGGCAGTGCTTCTAAATCTCAGTGAGGAACTCAGAATCACACTTTTGAAGTGGCAGCAAACATCGCCTTACAGACACGATGCTCTCTTGGACTGCTACTCATCATCATCATCATCTTTATTTTGATCCCAAACTTTGCACTCTTGAAATATTTGAAGCAAAAAGGACATCCCCCTCTTCTGGGGGGTATAGATTAAGGGTGGGAAAACATTTTAATGTGTCACAAGCACTAGTGCCGAGGTCATATATGAAAATGGATGTAGGCAGTTAAGCCCCTCTGTTTCTTTACATTTTCAGTTGTGAGGCCTGTTCTCTAGGGATTGTCCCTTATTAATTAATTTTAAGTAAAGTAATATATTTCTTACATATATATATTCACCTGGTTTAAATCAAGCTGAAGGCCGTCAACACATGTTTTTACTGGATTAATGAAACTGATTTAGAAACCACATTCTTAGAAAGTTTGCATTCAGATTTTTTTATTCAGACGAGGCAACAAGGTTAATTAGCTACCGTTAGATGCTTACGGTATTGTAACATCACAGCAAGTGAAGTGGCACACAGGAGATGTACGTCAGTGAGGGCTAGAGGGGTAAAGAGAACCAATATCTCACAAACTGGGAAGGAGATTTATCCACACAGAGGGGAGAAGGGAAAAGGAAGGAGAAACCTTCCAATACACTAACAAATTTCCACCCCAGTTTCTTATCAGGACTTCATTATCATTGAGTAAGAGACTGAAACAAGGCTGAGCTAGTATTTTAATCTCTAATCCTACTGACTCGGCATGAGAGTAACATACAGCTCAGAATTAATGGAGACATACGAGAATGTTTGCACTGCGAGAAAGAGACAGCGATAACAGAGGGTTAAGGGTCAAGTCCATTAGCAGAAAAAAACATTTTAATTCAGACTACATTACAGGAGTTTAGCCTATTTCCAGTGTGTCCACAGTTGAATAACCTTCTGCTAAACAACCACCCTATTGAAGGAGGAAGAGAATAGTGGGTGTAGCTCATTATTACTGAAATGAATTGTGTTAGTCTCTCTTAAGTTTCTAAAAGAAACAATGAATCAGGAGAACAAAAGGGTTTATCTAGAAAACGAACTTTCTGTTCACAACTTACCTGAAACTTTTTCTTTGCCACAAAATACTGCATCCTACGAATCACCTTAATTGCAGCGCGGTGGTGTTCTCGCAGCCTGTGGGGAAAACAAGGGAGGTGAGTGGGGGGGAAAGAGCATCTCCAACCAGACAATAAATAAAGCAGCCTGCAGTGAATGCTTCAATAACATGTAAATGCATAATGTAACAAGTTGCGATTCAGTCTGGGAGCACAACACACCATTATGTTGACCCTCCCCACCTTCCAAGGTGGCTATAAAAATCTAGGATTTTATCTGACCTATGCTGTGTTTGCATGCGTTTCATAGAAAAAGAGGTGTCTGCATAACCTCCTCTTATGTCTAAGCAAACCTCCACCAATCTTGCCCAGTTTTATTTACACACACACAAAGCTATCAACTTTCTGCATATTCAGCCATGCCCAGCTTTTATACACGGTCACTCCAGAAATCCAGTTTGGGATTATTTTGTTTGTTTGTTTTTTGGGGGGTGTGGGGTGTGATTTCCTCCGACCCCCAAGTCCTGTACAATGTTTCTTCACTTACACAAACTTGTTTTTCAACAATTATTTTGAAAAACCCGAACACTTTAAAGATTTTTGAGTTAATGACTGCCAAAACAATGAAAATGTTCCTGTGGTAGCTGGATGCAATATCTACATTACATATGTATCCCCAAACTGAACTGTAAGTTATATAAAGACAAAATAATCTGAAATGTCTTTAAACAAATATTTTCCCCTCTTCATGCACATGCATATGAATTGAACACAGAATTAAAATCTAATAATTTGCTCTTTGTACTTTAACTGATCTTTTATAGTATCTGACATTTTTTAAACAGTTCATTAAGAGCAACAGGTCCACTAATTTTTTCAAAGCTTGCAAAAATGATAGATTTTTCTTCTTAGCATTAAAATATCAAATGAAACATTTAAGCTGTGCTAATGATTTATTCTACTTGCTCATTCTATTACTCTTATCACAACGTCTTTGAAGGACATCATTGCGCAAAATTTCTTTCCTTTTTAAATGCATGAACATGTAGTATTTCCAACTCTCATCCCAAATGGACTTCTAGGGATGGCTTTGGGGAATCAGCAGTAAAAGCAGACTTAGATATTCCAGATTTTTTATCTTTATAAAATTATTATTACTAATTCTGACAGACAGGCATATTGAGATGTCAACAGGCAGTGCCTTCTGTCTGTACTGAACCTCATAGCATTCACACTCACTGTGGGATGGAAAAATCATGTTTAAGTTCTGTACAAGTTTGAGTCTTTGGTGTGGTATAGTGTGGTAACACCCAAGCCTCTTCAGTTAAACCCAACCTGGAATGTTAGTGAGTATTCATGTATTTCCTCAGGACAAACTTCTGCCAGCAAACAGAGGTTCTGCATGTACAAATGGTGGATGCCTGTCCTCTGAACAGTGTGGCACGTGTAGCTGGGGCATTCCCTTTCTGAAAACTCACTCTTTTTAGTTGGAAAATAGCTTTCTGCAAAACCAAAGACAGAACCAAATAAACCTCACATTTTTTTCTTGTAGGTACTGCTGGTTAGGTGGTTGCTTTTTCTTACAGAAATTATTCAGATTCAGCAATGATGTCAAGAAAAGATTGCCTTCTCCAGATACAGTGTAAAATATGCTTGTTTTTCAGACTAATAACATGAAGCTTTTCACCACAGGTCTACAGATCGTTAAGACTCTAAGTGCATTTACATAACGTGACTGTGCCTCAATAATTATGCACTAATCCATGAATGCAGTTGGATTTGTATAGGAAGGACCTTCCCTCTTGATACCTTACTGAGATGCTCAGAGAGACTGTCTCCAGGTCTCTGCTTGTGCAAATCTGACTAAAAGATCACGGTTCATGTTACAAAAATGTAAATTGGCTCCTCCTAACTGGGAAGGCTGCCTGTTTGGATCCAGTCCCGCTGAATGGAGTCAGCCTCATGCTAGTTCACGGTATCCCCGTTCTGTGAGCCTTTGCTGCATCTCTCTGCTGCTAGGGACAAGGACAACTTCTCCAAAACACAAAGAAAACACAGTGTTTGGGGTCTTTAAGTTCTGCTTCACAGAGATGGAGGCCAGAAAGATAAACACTGCTTAATTTGCTATTAAATATCAAAGGTATCAAAGTGTAACTATCATGCAGCTATACATCCTATACGTAAGTGCACACAAAAACATCTTATGACAAATAGAAATAAATTTCAATTGCTGTAAAACTGCTTGTAGTATTTTGGTTTATGCCTCATTTCCTCTGGTGCATTCTTCACAGTCCATTATTTCTGAGTAAAATATTTTTCCTTGGGACAGACGTCCACAAGTAAAGCACACCACATCCCTCATTCTCTATCAGGATGACGAGTCTCATCTATAAGCAAGACAGCCAGATAGTAAAACTGATATTCGCCATTCAGTGAAATAACAAAAGTATACCACCAAAATGATTTTCCAATGCAGCTATTTTACATCAATCATTGTTCAGTGCTAACACGAACTTCCATGCCAGGAGACAAAGTTAATATTCTCATTTTATTCCTTCCCATTTCCAGCTCCAGTAGGAAACCTTACAGTAAGCTGCTTTCTGCTTATGCTCTAAAATCTAATTCCGCACAACAGGCTGTCCTGATTGCCCATGATTAAATGCTTCAGCGATGAGGGAAGGGAATAAAGGATTTAATTAGCAGCCAAGGTTATGATTCACAGTTGTTTGATCTCTTTTGCAAACTGGTAACAAATGCTTTAGTAAATTGAGAGTTTAACCATTAACTAGTGATATTTGTTTGTTCAGCCACTTGTGACATCTCTGCATTCTGGTTACGGAACGGCTGTTTGCAACCTCTGGGGACACACACCATGTTTAGATGCCAGATAGCCACTCAGTACAATACTGTCCTCAGAGCAAGAGTTTCATGAATACTTTTTTTTTTTTTTTTTCCTGAGTGTGGTGGGAAATGACGCCATCTGAGAGTGCTGACAGACAGCAGCAACACACCTGGGCTGTGCAGGAATCCGCACGGCGAGCGGGAGCCACCCTTTGGAGCGGCACCGTCCTGCAGACGGAGCCTCCGTGGCAGAGTCGCCCCCCATGGAAGGGCTCTGCAGGGACCAACAGGGTACTGGCTGCTCCAGTGTAGCTGCTGGAGCTACGCTCTCTTGCAAATGAAACCCCTCTCTTTTTTTTTCCCTTTTTTTTTTTTTTTTTTTACACATTTGGTTTTGTCTATCTTTGGTACAATCTTGTTTGATAAGCACATTAGCTACAGGGTCAGCAGATGAGGTTTTTGCCCTTTTGTTAACGAAGCTATTTTCCTCTTCTGAGCGTTCAACAGGCTTTGAACCTCACCCTCACCACACTCATTAATCTCATGATAACCAACATCCAAAGGGACTCGCCAGTCACTATTTGAGTGATTCCAATTACCATCGCTATCTTCAAAAATAAACTGAAGTAGTTTGTATGCCTGTAAAATCAAGCTAAAGATCACTGCTTCCAATACTAGACAACATCTCAGCCTGCACCTTTCTGAAGAAAAACTGCCAATAACTTTCCCTGGCTACCAGTAGTTTTCTTTCTCAACATAAACAAGACATCAAGATCACCTTGAACAAGACACATACTATTTGACATTTCCTGTGGACTTAAACTCAACGATTTGGGTCCCGAAGCCACCAATGAAGCTATAACATTGTCAGAACACGTAGGAAGGATGGTAATAGGGTCAACAGATTCACACAAACCTAAATTATTCGTAGGTATAAGCTAGGTTTGCTTTATTCGTGCACTGAAAAAGTAGCCTGTTGTGCATGCAGGCATTAGTCAAAGCGTGAGAAATGAGAATTAAAAAAAAAACCAACCCAGCAACGAAGTATAATGGATTGAGCACCCACATTACAACAGAAAGCCCAACAGAATAAAATGACTAGAAATCTTTAATTTTTCCTGCATCCTTTTGTTTTTAGGATACTTAACCTACAACAAGTCATTTGAAGGAAACCTGATCTGTTCATTAGTCCCTCAAAAATCTGGACTGGAATTTCACATAATTTGGAAAACAAGCACGCTGAAACAACTTCAGGTAATTTTATAGACGTTCTCATTTGGTTGGAGAATTGTTATAAATTTTAAATACCTCAAACTATTGTAATGGAGACATTTGTACATTTTACTGCATTATTAATTTTTCACAACACAGCCAGCTGAAACTTCAACAGGTTTCCCAAGGTGTGGCTCATTCCCCAGTCCCTCACTCACCAGCACCCACCTGCCTCCTTCCTGCAAGGGGACCTGCATGGCCAGCCCAGAAAAACACTTCCAGGGACCGAGACCAAGATTTTTGGTTACAAAAAACAGGTGGCTTCACAAAAAAGGAAATAGGCAGTTGCATGGCTTGGTTGGTTTATGTTTCAATAAAAATAAACACTTTTTTTTTTTTTTTTTTAAGTAAAGTTTTACAAGATTAATCCCTATTCTGAAATGCACAGTTCTTTCACTTAAGAATAAGAATGAAAAAACAATTACTAATTAGAAATATCTATTGTGTTTACAAAGCTTCTGAATTTTATACCAAATCCTTAGTAATGCCATTAGAAGTTTGTTCCCCTTTTCATCTCAGGAAGGTGTTTTACATATTGGTTTAGTGTTAACAGAAATATTAAAGCAACAAGATGGAGGAAAGGTGGTGCTAATTTCCTATTTATAACACTTGCCTTTTTGTTCATTTGTAGAACATTTTATTATCAGGACCATAATGTCTGGCACAGACCTCCCAACATACACAGACGCTGATATTATCGGCGTTAAAGGTCAAAGCTGCCTATTCAGAATGAGTTTAACACGAACAAAAACTCAGTAGGAGAGAGCCACAGATTTATAATATCTTTTACAAAACTCCCATTTCTCAGTAAACCTAACACTGATTTGAAGTCAAGCTCAGTTTTCAAACATATTTAAATTCTCTGCAGTCATCTTAAATTTCTGACATAGGACAGAGCTAAAGTATTAAAAAAAAAAAAGGCTGAAGTCGGTTGGCTGAAATTTTTGGCACTAATCATTATTTAGACTTGAACTTTATCTTTAATGCATCAGATTTCGATAATATGTTGTGCATGCGAACTGTAATATTTTTTCCATTCAGGCACTGAAAAATGTTCCTTGTCACAGAATTTGGTAGACGACATTCACAGTAACAACATTAAGCCATTTCATTACCGCATTTAAGTCTAATGAAATCTTTCATCGTTAGTCCTCCAGGAGCTTTTGGTATAGAATTTGCTGCAGCTCAGGGTTATTCTTGTCTTTTCACATGTCCTGTCATTCCCTGCCCATTACAGCTGATGGGAGTCTCTCCATACCGGGCAACAGTTTAGATGCGGTAAGTTGGAAGGGTAAGGTTGCATCACTGTGTATTCTGTAATAGGAAATGCTTGATGACCATACCCAGGAACAAAAACAGAATCACCAATTATTTCAAATAATGTGAGCTACCCCGTTTTTCCTTTCATTTGTTGCTAGAGCTTGGCAACTGTTTTTTGCCGTTATGATACATTTAGCGGGGGCTCTCAAAATATGCCCTGGCCCACAAATGATTCACAAAACCCACCTTAAGGGCAAACCAGTAAAAGCTGCCCACAAGTGTTAGAAAGGTATGACAACACTTGAAGAGCAAACCAGAACCGAAGTTTTATTAAATATGCTTCAGCCAAGCTTAGTGTTTATGTAAATGCTCCCATAACATTTTCAATATATGAATGTGTTTATTTTTAACAGACAAACATTCTTTATTACACCTTGCCCTCTGGACTTCCCATCCATTTGTGAAAGTTAGAAATTAGTGAGAAGACAAATGAAAAGGAATTCAGCTATGGGTATACACAGAACAACAAGAATCACAAATAGCAGGTAAACTAGAGTTTTACAACTTCTATGGTCTTAGCAGTCAAAGGCATTCTAGTAATTATTGGTGAACAAGTAATCTGGTTACAAAAGATCTACATTTACTGAACTCTTATTCATGCTTGCAAATTTGTCATGAACAGGTAAGATTTAATCAAATGCATTTGTTCATCTAACCACTGAATAATCCAATGTCAGCAGCAAATTATTTCCATTTGATTAATAATTTCTATGGAATAGTATGTTTTGAGTGTTTAATTTTAAAAATAGGAGCTGCTTTGACTTAAACACATGTGTCTCAACGTAATTTCTGTTCCTTACCTTGGGGAATGTAGGGGCTGACTTCCCATAGAAGCATTAGTGATTCTAAATTTAAAAATGGCTCTGCAAGAATGCTCTGTAAAAGTAATGTCGAATTCACTCTTTTGGTGAACCCTTCAGCCAGTAAACATCTTGGTTATTATTTACTGAATGTGAACATAGCTCCAGGGGAATTAGCTTAAACTGAATTAACATTTGTAAGCTCCTCCCCCACTATGTATTCTCCCAACTATCTGTGGTTGGTCTCTATTTAAAAGATGTAACTTTAAAATCCATAGTCATATTTTAACGGATTTGTATTTTATTTTACAGCAGCTCTCATGTCTCCCTTCTCAAAAGTCATGGGCTTAACTCAGAAATCCTTTCATGCAGCTACAGCAATCCTGTTTTCTCTACAGATAATCTGATCTAGCTCGGTTTCTGGATTTTTAAGAGACACGCAAAAACAAGTTTAAAAAATAACATTGCCTTTGGAAGATGTTGATGTTTTAGAATCTTCAGTTAAGAATAAAAATGGCTTACTATTACAAGAAATGTTTTAAAAATGAAAAAAAAAATGTAGGTTTTTCATAATCATATCCTTGAAGCATGGCATGTAAGTGGGGGAAGGCGTTGGAAAGATGCAGCCTCCCCATGAGTCTCAGCAGCCACAGGTCAGAGCGTGGTGTGACCCCCCAGCTCCCAGCCGCACCTCAGCAGAGATGTGACACGGGTGTATGGGTGACACGGGTGTACAGCTGGTGACAGGGACCCATCATGGCCCCAGCATGGCACGGGGGCTTCTCTCGTGCTCTGGGAGCCTCTGCGTGGCGATGGCAGCTGGTGGGAAACCCAATCAGCCACACTTGGCAGATCAGAAAGAATCCCGAGCTCTGCACTGGTGGCCTGGGAGAGATGCCCAAGGGGCGACAGGGAAGCAGGAGACAGGAGTTTGTATGGAAAGGGGAAAACAAGCTCAAGTAACTTGACATGTTTCAGGCACCAATGGAAATTTGAGACTCAGAGTGACTTGGGAAAATACAGCTCATCAGTCTAGCCCTTTAAAATATGATCATATCAAGGCAATCTGAAATAAATATTTAAATGCAGACCTAAGAAGGGGAAAAAAAAAAAAAACACAAAAACCCATTGCTTTCCTGACCTGGAGTTAATACAGGTAAAAATAACAACCGTCATGTGGATAAGCAAGAGATGGCACGAAGTGCAGAAGTTTTTGGAAGCTATTTTTCTGACAGAGAACACAAGTCTCATAAGGGGCTTGGCTTCGTAACTCACCCAAAGTAAAAGCTCTTAATATCTGTGCTGCTGCACAATGACTATATTGCTGTAACTCAAGGTGGATCATTTTACAACTGAATTTTCAATAACAGCTTTCTGCAAAGTATTTATGTGATACTGGGAGAATGGACACAGGATAAGAAAGATAAACATGCCATTAAAAACAAAGTTTTCAACCAAGCTGACCTGCTACTCCATCCCCAGTTGTCCCTCTGTTCTTAGAATCATAGAACAGTTTGGGTTAGAAGGGACCTTCAAAGGTCACCTAGTCCAACTGCCCTGCAATGGGCAGGGACATCTTCAACTAGATCAGGTTGGTCCATTCCTCAGCATGTCCTGATAAACAAAACAAAAAATGGTTTCCAACTGAACAGAAGATGCTCCAGAAGAGGTAAACAGCATAAGATTTTGGAATGCAATGCTCAAATTTGTTCAGCTTCGCTTGGGGAGAAATGGTCCAACACATAGTATGTCTAGAACCAAGACAAATCGCTGTAGCTGGAATAAAGATGATGCATATGTTTTCAGAACTAATAGTATGCTGGGCAAACAGATGTAGCATCAGAGATTTCTTTTGTGGTCTGCCTGCAATGGTGCTAGCTAAGAATATTACCCTTACTATAAAAGTTTGTGTTGAAATCAGGCAAAAGCATGAGATTTCTTGTACATCCTAAATCGCCTTTGCTGTATATTTTCACAATTCTGTTTTCACTTAAGTCTGTTACCAGGGTATGAAGAGTTGTGCAAAGAACATAGGGGAAGAAAAAAATAGGAAAACAAAATTATTTTTTGAAGGAACTGAAATACCTTATAGAGAAAGCAGGACAAATATAAAAACTAGTTCCCATTTTGTCAGAATTGGTTGTTGTTCCTCAACTTTGGTTATATCAGTGTCAAATACCAGCTGATGTGAGTATCAAATCACAGCTCTTCACACTCTGTATCTTGTTGAGTCAGAAGGCAGTTACTTTTTCAGACAGTTTCAAGGCCAAGCAATTTTAAAGTAACTAGACACAAATGAGATCACAGATAAGTAAATAAGAATGTACGGCACTGTCTTACATAGTCTGACATGTTCAACTTCTTTTCTGAAGAAGCTGAAGACAGAACACAACGGAGCTGTATTTCAGTGCATATGGAAAGCCATAGATATTATTTTGCAGCATCTGGTTAAGAGCAATCTTTCCAGATTAAAAAAGATTTTTTGCAGAGCTTGTAATTCATGGCTCTGAATTATACCAAGGATATGCAGGGCTACAATCAATGATACTGGGAAGAAATAGCCACATTGCCTATGGTTACTTGCCTCTCTATTGTTGGCCTATTAAACTTACAATAACCTTTGAATATTTAGCCGACTGATGTTACACTACTTCATTATGCTCAACAAGTTGTTAACACTCCACAGTAGCTCTTTGTTGTATTTGTCATAGGGAATTACAAGACCACTGCAAACTCAAGGCTGAGTTGGGCTTTTCTATCTGGCTTAAATTGCATTGCCCGGAATATGCATCAGATACAACCCGTACACAGAACCATATAATACCAAGTATGAGATATAAATGCATCAAAATTATGATCAACTCATTAAGAATTCTCAATTATTGTTTTCCACTCTACATGATACTTTAACATGCTAATTTAATATATGCTGTATCCCACATCTTAATTAAGACTCATCATGTAACATTACTAATAACATCCCATTTAACCTTTTTTGAGACAAAAGGAATAAGCTTTTATTAGATCAACTACTGAGGCAGTTAATTGGGGATCCATGGAAGGTCAAAACAGTATTGCATTGCTACTCATTCAACCTCACACAAAGACTTCAGCCTGAACCTCCTTCAGTTTTTTCCCTCATCTCAGTAACATGTATTTTTAAACAATGGTGAACAGAGACAAAAAAGTTGTTTTTACTTCGTAAACCAAATCATAGGCAAGAGGTTAGATTCACTCATACACCCTCACAAGTTCAGGCTATTCTATCAAGGCAAAGTAGGTAAATCAAGAGAGTATCTCAGCTGTTCAACACAAATGAAAGTCATTACACAGTTGTGACTGACAAAATAAAGCAGCTCTCCTGTTGCAGAGACAGGAATTACAGCAGGAAAAAATATCTGAAAGGAAAAGGCCATTGACCTGAATAGTAATATTTACATTAGCAAAATCAGTGATAATAACTATTTCAGAAATCCTAAAATTTTCCATGTTGTTTTCTACTACAGAGATAATTTGGCAAATTCTCCTGCCATTCAACAGTAAAAAAGAGAAGATGGATCTTGCTGCTGTGAAGCTGTTTCTAAGAGCTATATTCTGAAATCATACTGTATCACCAAAAAATACCCAACCCAAAACCAAACCAACCAAACAAAAAAATGGCCACAGAAATCAACTGAAAAACATTAGGCCAAATTCTGCACTGATTTACACCACAAGACACCAGAAGGGACTGGAAGCTGCTGGACTATTAGGTCACCATGGCTTCTGGCCCCTGATCTCTCAGGGGCTCTGGATGTAGCTTGTGCAGAATGATATGTCTGCTCACAGCTGCACTTTTTAGTGGGTGTATCCTCCAAATATAAAGTGATAGAAGATTATAAACATACGGGGGTTGCTATAGTGTAAGCAGCAATGAAAAGCATGGCAAACCTTGAACAGATAGCATTAGGACAAGGGGACATCACTTCCCACGTCAATGCCATCACTTTGGGAAAAAAAAAGCAGCTACAAATATACTTCAAAACTGCAGTTTTTGCAACTGGACACATTCTCAAGGATTTGTTATTTTACAATGGTGGAGAAACACATGGGATTTCAACTTGTGGAGAACAGCCTTTTCCTATAAATCACAGAGCGTAATCTGAAACCTAGAAACAGCACAGGGGCTCACATTTATAGATTTAAAACAGATGAAGAGCAAGCATGCTCTTAACCCTTTCCCCATAATTTCTTCCAAGTACAAAATGAAAACGAATATGCAAGTACTGAACAGAAATTAACTTGATAAAAATCAAGATAAATACAATCCTGTAAACACTGAGAAATTCAGCTCTTCGACTGACTTCCCTGAGGACACAAGCACAGAATTCTCCTAAAGCAAAGCACTGTAAAACAGTTAGAGCATAATCCACCATTTGGACTGTTCTTTCATCAACTTTTATTTAAGCAGTTTATCTTGTTGAGATTAGGATCTCTCTTATAGAGCAAGACCTGGCAAACACAGGCCCATGGTTTTGAATATCAGGCTATATTTCACTGGGAAAGAAGTAACTAGCAGCCTGTTGTCTCACCATAAGGTTATAAACTACTTAATCAGGCAATAGGAGAACTAATACTAACACATTAGCGACAATTTCTCTTCAGAAATATTTAAGAGCATTAAGACAATATAAAGAGCATTTATTTATTGTCTTTTAAGATCCTAAATCATTTCTCTCTCATTTTAGCCTCTCATGGCTCACTGGCCAAAAAAACCCACAACAAACCCAGCATAGCCTGTTCAAACTTGAATTCTAAGATGCAGCCTTTTTTTTTTTTTAATAATAATAATGAAACTCAGTGTAAAAAAATGGATTGGAATATCAGCATTGCCAGGAGGCATTAGTCTATACCTTGTCAAGGTTAGAGTTCCAGTACTTTCAGAAATTCACTCACATACACCACACGACAGTATGATTAAAACCAGAAATGGGCTCGGACTGAAATAAAGATGGTACATCATGCTAAATCTTTACTGCAATGTCATATTTTAGAGCAAATGCTAAACCAACCAATCCAGGAGAGTTGAAAGGAGAATATATAATTTTAAGTTTACTGCAAGATCACTCATCTGCACACACAGTATTTGCCTGTGGTAATCCAACCTCTGTCCCTTTATTGGCTGCAGTTCAGTGAAGTGGTACTTTTGTCCATGTCTCCTGATGAAAAGCTAGACTGTTTCTGTACTCCAGTGAAAAGGTTGCAATTCATAGGAAAAATGACTCTGAAGTGGCAATGATGGGCAGCTGAATCTTTTTCAAGTGAAAAATTAGGTACTTGAGAACATTAGAAAAACACAACATGAAAATTAGTTCAGTTCTAGCAACTGGGCACATTTTGGGAGTACCCCAAAAATGCAGTCATGGCTAAAACTTTGTGCTACAATAATCAGAGAGACAACCTAAAAAAACCAAAGTCCTTTTGAAAAAGCAGGCTAAAACTATTTTACGTAACTGTACTTGCAAAGAAAGATTTGGGGAAAACAGCGTGTAAGAGAGAGTTTATGTTATTGGCAGAATTCTCTCTTACAAACAACATTTGATATGTCAAATCATGTGTTAGCAAATCTCAATAACTGGAATAGTCACTAACACTTTTTAAAAAAAATTATTTTAAACCAAAGAACGACTTTTTCACAAACTCATACTTTGTTGAAAATTTAAGATTAGACCCTCAGCTGCTTCACCTTCATGCTATTATCTCTACAAGCTTTTAAAGCCACAGTCCAATTTCAAATACTACCTCCATTGCTTTACTTTAGTCCTGCAGATGCCCACATCTGGATCTCATCTTTGTCTCTCGTGAACCCAAGATCGTATTTGTATACAGACACTTACAGATGTCCCCACGAGGATTTCCAAAGATGTCTATCTGCCCATCTAATCAGGCTGGGATAGACAGTTCTGAAAAAATGAGGTACCTAAATAACAGTGACAATCTGACCTATTCCATACGTAACCAGACGTACAAATTGTATTAGTATGAAGGAAAAGGAACTTCACAACTTGAAAACCACTGAAAATACGGACTGTATCACATTTACTGAACTATGTGTTCAAAATAGCCTCCTAGATAACCCTTCTTTAAAGCACATTCTGTGCAAAAGTTCCTCCCTTAAATGTACAAAGTTGCTTTGATGCCCCATCTCACCAAAGTGGGTGTAGGACTTCATGTGCTTGAGTCGCCTTATTGAAGTCAAGGTGAGAACATGTGCCTGAACTTACACACTTGCTTAGCATATTGAGGGATCAGTAGAAGCTTGAAAAAATTGTGCATACAAGAAAACACTTGATATAGCAAATATAGATTATACATTGAGAATTCTAGATACACACTTACTAACTATGTTCATAACTTTTGTGTGGAAAATCTGACCAGAAACATCTGAGTTCTCCCGTTCTATCTAATAGTTAAAGAATATGCTGTGTTATTATTATTGCAAAAAGACAGGAGAAATTTTATGAGCTGATATGCTGAAGACAGAAACTGGCTGGGACTAACTACTCTGGTATGCGAACTCTGTTTCTTTCTGGGGCTTCAAAGCACAAGCACAGCTCAATAATATATTTTTTGGCCTAGAATTATTCTGTAGTAAGTTAGATATGGAAAACTGCATGTGTTTTAATTACTTTCTCCCTCTCAATTCAGAAACTTTTAACGAGCCTGTTGTACATTTCAACTTAAGTTCTGCTACACAGAAAAAAATATTTTGCATGATATTCCTATCTCATTGTTTAAACATGTGATGTTTACAGAATGATTTACAGTCAAGTACTTTGTTAAAAATATCACGACACTTCATAACTGTACCGTTTTGCAACACACATTTTTGCAAAGCAACATTTCCTCAATAAGCATTGAGCATCAGCTCAACTACACTCAGCATAGCAGATAGGAATCTCTTGATCCTGGCCACTTTTAGGTAGGCTCTATTTAATCTAGAAATCCTTTTTTGTTGTTATCAATACAGTCAAGGAATCCATTATTTAAGGAACTAATACAACCATGAGTTTCTCTTGGCAGTCTCAGCACAGAGACAGTTAAATGGAAATGAAAACTAAACTACCAATATCCAGAGGGGTGACTACAGTCCAGGCTGGACACTCATTCAAGAGAACATACTTGTAGGGGAATTAAGGATGGCTCAGCATTGCCATCATTTGTGTTATACCTGTCTGAGAATCAGGAGATTCCCACCTTGAGATTAACATTGTACATCATACCATAAGACACGTGGCAAATGTTACCTAGGAAAGCAAAGAGATAACTTGCTTGGCTGTGATACTGTGAACTACTGTGATTATTTATTTTTTTGAATGCAAGAGAAGACGTGTGTGTATATATATACACACACACACACACACATATATATATATATATATATACTCTCAAATGTCTCACCTGCAAAAGAGACAGAATTAGAAGCAATTAAACAAACCCTCAGCTGGTTCTAATCAGAACTCTGCTGATTTAATTAGATGGGCAGTCCTGAAAGTCTTATTTAAAAGAGCCCTGCAGCAGGCTCTCCTCTTTTCCCTCCATGCCACTGTGAGCCAGCTCTCTTCTCTAGCCACCTTCCCTCACATTAGCTTTTGGTCTCTATCTTATTCTCCTCTGACTTTCCTACACTTTCCAATTACCTTTTTCTCCCCTTTACATTTTCAGCATCTTTCATCCTCTGTTGTATCAGTCATAAGTTACTTATCTCCATTCCCGCAGCCCTTCATAGCCTACTGTGACTCTAGCTATCAAATCTCACGGGTATCTTCACTTGATGTGCCATCACTCAATAATCATGCAGACATTTCTAGAGTTCCTTCCTTACCACTTTTGTACCAAACAACACTGCAGTATAGCTTCTTTTCTATTTCTCTTTACTCTTTGGCTGCACAGCATCTCTTCATAACATTATGCAACTGAGAGAATATATGCCTCATACTTTGAGGAGCACAAATACTAAACAGAAACAAAGCAAAATTAAGCTTTCAATGTAGTTTTAGTTTTGCAACTGTGCTTTCTGTGTTAAACTAATGATAGGGACGCCCTAAAATCAAGCAAAAACTTGTTCATTCAAACTTTTGTGAGATCCCAGACCAGGGGGTTTTTTTGAGGAAAAAGGACTTACCAAACCACACTAGTCACTTTACAGATACACTGGTAGTACAAGACCATAAATTATTTCCAGCTTTGAATAATTATTTCATAGAAATATCCATTTATATAAGCTAACATACCTAGTAATATATGTTTATAAAAGTATTCACTTAACAGAAGGCTACTAAGTTAATGCAAGTTACAGGCAAGAGCTTCAGAGAAAAAGAATAAATTTTCATTTTGAAAATACCAGAAATGAGAAGGTATTTTAATGTGATGAGAAGTCAAAATCATTATTAACAAGATGATTTTAACAGATGTCAGCAGTGATTCCTCACTGAAAGTCTTCCGAGAAAGTGGAGAAAATCAGTAGTACTTGTCTACCACCTACTTTTACATCTTGTATATGCCTCTATACCCATCAGTCTGGACAGGCCAAGAGCAGAGAGGAGAGCAGGCTGAGCACACAGAGGAAAACTGAAACAAAACTCATCTCATTTGTATTCTAGTGCATTCTAGTTTTTACTGGCACTGAAAGTGCTTATGTGTGATGCCACCCTCAAATGAAGAGCAGAGAGTTGTCTTGACAGTTTACATTATTCAGGTCTTTAAATTCAGTCATTATTATAACTCTGATCACTTTGGAGACTGAAAAACAATCAGGAATTTTGAAATTATGCTGAAAATCACAAGAGTAGGCATGGTCTTAGTCCATTGAGCAGCTTTCTGTGCAGGCTTAATATCGCGTTCTGCCTGGCTTGTACGGAAAGAGAAAAAAAGCCAAGTGCATTCTGTTTGTGGAGTTTTGGCCAAGCCAGGGTCTGAGGCTATAATTTGCTCTGCCCCCTCATAGGCCCTTTTTATTCATACTATTTTCCTCTCCTTCCAGTTTATGAAAGTATATTCTCACTGGCTTAATTGACTGAGACCTTAACTAGAGCCTAAGCAATACCACAGGTATTTGCACAAATAGGTAATCTCGAGGATCTAGGCTTTTCCACATTCAAAAGTGCAAGTGTATGGGGCATTCCTTCCCTTTCTCTTCCCTTACATATTTTTATTACTCAACTTTTACAAGGCTTTTAAAATACAGAAGAAAGAACAGACATTATAAGAAAATTAAAGCTGCCTTTTCTTCCAGCATTTCTGAGTTCATACTAATTTTCCTGGAGATTTGCTGACAAACAGCTCACATACCCTGCATTCCACTTAAAAATCCTATTAAAAGTCCTATAGTAAGCAACTACCAGGTTATCATAAGAGTTACTGTCACATCATTAATACTGTTTCAAATATGAAGTAACAGCCTAGTCAGAACTCGAGCAAAACCAAGCTGATAAATTGCTAAAAATTCAACCAAACCCAGACAAATTGCAAACAAGTGTGACTACAGGCAGAGAGACTCCACCGTGGAGTGCCGTAATGAGAAGCTGTTAAAAATTAGTGTTTGTTTGCTGCCTTATGCAAAAAGGCAGAGCTGGGCACGGCTGGTTCCTCGAGGGCAGCAAAGGCCGGATGGCAGCGCACGGGACGCGGTGACCCCATTGTGCGTTCCAGCGGTCGGGGACAGGGCGATGCCTTTTTTCCAGCCAGGCCTGCTATCTGTTGGCAAACAGCTCTGTGGGGCCCTGCCTGCTGCTCAGCCTGCGGGCAGTGTACCCCATAGCAAGGCCGGTGTGAGGCCTATGACAAGTTACAACTCTCGAGAGTAGCAGGGCTTAATGCGCAAGGCAAACGTGCTTTTTGCAAGTGACCGAGAATTTCTGCCTCTAGCACTTCTTAGTAACATCAGATTTTTTTACACAGACTAAATAAATTCCTAAAGATGTTGTCAGACAACTAACTACAAAACACTTAGGCAAATCCTGCTGGTTACCCATCTCTCTCAGGGTTGTCTTACACCTACAAAAGTCTGGTCTTTAATTGAAACAGAAACCATTTCACTTAATGTCAGACCAAACCAGAAAGAAATGGTTTGGTCTTGGGAAAAATTTTCACATTTAAAAAGGCTTTAATATCTTTTCTTCACACTATTTTTCTGTTTGCAAGCCAAGACCTAAAGTACCCAAGATGAAATGCCACAATAAAGAACATTTTCACAGAATTTCCAGTCTGAATTGGAAGCAGGAAAAAACCAACCAAACAAAAAATTAGCCTAAATTCTTTCCCCGTGAGACCTTCATAAGCCAGCTTGAAAACTCAGGAGATCTGGATGAGCCCAAGAGGTTCCATATGAGGCAATCTTTACTCAAGCCTCTGAATGTTTATCCACTGCCGATTTTATTGAGAAGACTAAGATGACATTGTCCTCTAGAACAGATTATCAGAATGGTATTGTTTGTCCTGTAACCAGACAGCTTCTGCCCAGGTTTAAGTGCAAGTCTACTTTCCCCTCTGTCTTCTAAGTTTACATATTCTTCTCTTTAACAGTATTTACATGTGTTGTCTGTACGTACATAGACGTAAACCAGATAAAATAGAGCAACAACGAATTACTTCTATTTGTATAACTAGGTGACTAAATGTAATTTGTGTTGGTTTTTTTTCCAAGTAGTTTCTTTTTTTCCCCAGCAGTATGGAATGTCCTGAAATGTTTTATCCTACACAGCAGCCTGTACTGACACCTCTAGCTGCTGCTTCCCAAGGATGCATTAATACCAAGCTGTTAGGGTAATTATTTGGTTTCAGTCAGGCCTAAAATGAAGGCCACATAAAATGATTTTTCATGTTAGACTGTTTTCCTGAATCTGGGTAGAAGCAAATGCTGTTATGATGTCTATTACTAAACAGCAACTGCAGGGTTCTTAACAATATTTGCCACTTAAGATTCACATTCGGATAAAATTAAAGTGCTTATGGGCTAAAGACAGTTTTTTATAGTACAAAGAGCTGTCCCAAAGCTTGTTTTTATTCTAATACTTGAAATTATTAAAGCAAAGCAGAGTAAAAGTTCACCTTCAAGTACTATAATGGGCAATTCTTGAATAATTATAGCTGCATCACAAATTAAGCTATGTCCAAACTATATCTGGACAGTCCTTTACCATATCAACTTCTTAAAAAATAAGTATATCTAATAAGGCTAAAAAATCTTATGTAGTTTTCAAAAGATAGCTTTTTATTATTTTGTATTTCATAAACATGAACTTCTAGGTTAAAAATGGAATCTCACTTCCTTTCATGTTCAACTGTACACCACAAAATGATTATTCAGTAGCATAATCCTCTTTTTTTTTTACAGAAAAATAGCTTTATTTTCTTCCCTCATGTGGGTGTATAGATATAAATATATTTGCTTGACTATTGTTGGAATTCTTCTGCTGAACTACAGGTTCAGTTTTTTGTTTGTTTGTTTGTTTGTTTGTTTCAGGTAGGAAGAATTTTAAAGCAGTTGCTTTGAAGGAAAAGAGAAGTGGAACTCAAAATAAAGGAAATGTTGTAAATGAGGTCAGACTCTTTCAAGTTCGTTGATTCTTGCAAGAATTTTTTATACAGGACCAATGTGTAAGCTTGAAGGTGCTTTTCAACTTAAAAAAAGAGCAGGTATACATCTAACTCAAAGGCCCAAAAGACAGAAGTCCAAGTATTCTGTTCAGTCAGTGGCAATTCAGATAATTTAAGTAAGATAGCTAAAATAACTGGTATGAATCCACTGGAATAAAAAAACCTGCCCTATTATGTGTTACTCATATAAGTTACTCAGTTATTAATACAGCCTTAAATAAAAACATGTGGAATTATATAATAACATGTAATTGTTTAGCTTTTGTAATGTACTCTCACCTAAGTAGGTAATTGGCAACGAGGACTTAGTATGAGAACTTTTGACCTAGAAGCACATAGTTTTTTTCTGAATTCAACAAGAACATACCCTCTACCTTTTCAAGCAAATTACAATGGTAAAGAATTTTTTATTTAAAAAATGTGGTTAGAGAAGATTGAATAGTTCTTGGAAGCTCAGGAAAGGTATCCAGAGTGGTGGGATCTATCTTTAAACAGGAAAAATGACAACATAGATGCTAGCACTGCCTGTGTTCAAATCAGTGTTCAGGAAGTATCAAATACAGTTAGTGAAAAAGAACCAAGGGAATGTCAAGAAGAGTATTTATGCTTTGTTTTTCTCACACATCCTGAAGTTAAGTGTCCAACTATGCAGTCACACCAGTTCTTGAAGAGAACATAAAAGACAGAGGTCATAACACAAGAAGTGCTCTAAAATTATTTCTCATCTTCATCCATTTACAGAGAGCTGCTTTTTCACAAGGGTTAGCACAGGGGTAAAATCTTGGCCTGCCGAAGTCAATAAAAGATTTGCTGTTGACGTCAGTGGGCTGGAATTCCTTCTATTATCTTTAGATACCTGGATAGCTGCCTGAACATCTGCTGAGGTTGTCTCTAAAAAGTCAAAGTGCAGTTTCTTAGAAATACTCAGATCTGCTGATGAGGATTATTTCACCCCATTAAAAACACAAATTGAGAGTTCATTAGTAGTTGCGGTGCTTCGCTTGCTTGGTAGATTTATTATGGAGATCTCTCATTTGAGAAAACATAATCAAATGCTTTCTTGCTTCACACAACCACCTTTTTCCAGCCCCCTGTCAAAATGTGATATATTAAGCACCTTATTCAAGGTTACACAGGAAGCTTATGGCAAAGCCAAAAATTCCAAGTCTCACGAAATTATTTGAACACCTTCCTTTTTTTTTTTTTTTGAAACACCAATCAAGAATGAGAACAGGAGGAAAAAAAGGAGGAGGTATATTCTTGTGAACTAACATTTTTCTAGCCCCACATTTCCTATCAGCACAATGAATTAAAGTGCAAAGAAAACATTGTACACGCACGCATGCACAAATATAAAACAGGTAATTTCCCGATTTATGATCAGATATATAGCAATATTCAGCCATAAAATATTCAGGCATCTCTGCTTATAAAGGCACAAAGAACAAGCAGTGGTCTGCACAGGAAGAAAGCCTCAGTTTATAGTTAGAGCCAAAGCGCACAAGCCAAGCTCACCACAGCATCTGCTCTCAAAGCTGCCTGCACAACAGATTTTCTCAGTCCCCAGCTCTCCTACCGTTTTCTGTGCCTATGAATGGTAACATTTGTGTGACCATTTATAGCACAGCGACAAAACAAGAATGTAAATCTGTATTTACAAAAATACAAAAAAATTGAGTTTAGATAGAATTCTATATAGCTGCTAATTTTCGCTCCTATTAACACCTCTATTCAAATTTCCCTTCCACTGCTCTACTTTTAGTGTTTAATGTCATTTTCTTAACTAAGATTTGCAGTTATACAGATTTCCCTTTAAATTTCTTGCTCAGTGCAAGAAATCAATCCATTTTCTAAAAATGACTGTTTTTATAAAAACAGGGTCATTGGCAGGAACACGGCCTCGCTACACTCAGTGATGTTCAAAATAAATGAACGGTATAGTCTGACATATAGGTGACATTAAACACTGTTCATACACATGCTCCTCCTATGTTGATGTTCATGAAGACTTAAGAGTACTTGCCTGTCTCAAGGGCAAGTGACCTGAAGAACATTTTTATCTTTTTTTTTTTAAAAATATTTCACTTCATCTACAATCACTTCAAGCAACTTGTATTCAGCTGAGCTAGAACAAGATGAGTAATTTGAGAGAACTTTTTCAGAAATATAGCAAGAAACATCCAGCCTTGCCTATAAGATTTTTTCAATGCTTCAGGAGGACACAAAGTTGCGCCCCCTGCCACCTCCTAAAATCCCCTTTTCCCCAGACCGTACAATGTGCTTGCTTCAGGGAGCATAAAGCATCATACCGACAGCAACAAAACATACAATAGTGTTCAAACTCTGACATTAAACTCAACCGAGTATGTCCAGGGACTCAAGAAAGATCTTGGCTGAGAGGAAAAAAAAATTGCTGGGAAGACTGAGGAACATAAAATTAAAAACTTCTGTAAATGACCATACTGTCAGCATGCCAGAAGCAGACATGTATGGGGTTCCAAACTATGTGATTTATTTCCTGAAGGAAGGAAGGAAGGAAGGAAGGAAGGAAGGAAGGAAGGAAGGAAGGAAGGAAGGAAGGAAGGAAGGAAGGAAGGAAGGAAAAGGAAGGAAGGAAAAGGAAGGAAGGAAAAGGAAGGAAGGAAGGAAAAGGAAGGAAGGAAGGAAAAGGAAGGAAGGAAGGAAAAGGAAGGAAGGAAGGAAGGAAGGAAGGAAGGAAGGAAGGAAGGAAGGAAAAGGAAGGAAGGAAAAGGAAGGAAAAGGAAGGAAAAGGAAGGAAGGAAAAGGAAGGAAAAGGAAGGAAGGAAAAGGAAGGAAGGAAGGAAGGAAGGAAGGAAGGAAGGAAGGAAGGAAGGAAGGAAGGAAGGAAGGAAGGAAGGAAGGAAGGAAAAGAAAGCAAGAGAAGAAAGAGGAGAAAGAGGGAGAGAGAGAGAGAGAAAGAGAGAGAAGGAGAGAGAGAAGGAGAGAGAGAAGGAGAGAGAGAAGGAGAGAGAGAAGGAGGAAGGGAGGAAGAGAGGAAGAGAGGAAGAGAGGAAGAGAGAAAGAAAGAAAGAGAAATAAAGAAAGAGAAAGAAAGAAAGAGAGAGAGAAAGAAAGAGAGAAAGAAAGAGAGAAAAAGAAAGAGAGAGAAAGAAAGAGAGAAAAAGAAAGAGAGAGAGAGAGAGAGAGAGAAAAAGAAAGAAAGAGAAAGAAAATAAATCGTTTCCGGCATTTAAAGCATTAGGGCAAACTCAATGTGTTCTTTCAACTACTTCTTCATGGGAAATTACAAATCAGCTGTCTTGAGGAACTGAGATGTGAACTGATAAAATGACCCAAAATAGACTTGATGAGACAGGTCATGAGAAGTCATGAAAGTCGACCCACGTTAAAGATAGAAAAACAGGTCTCAAGCTATCTTTTGGCCATGCATTTAGCACTGCCTGAGGAAAAGCAGGATTAAAGCTGGTGAGCCACATGCATGTGACTTCCCTGCTCTCTCCATTAAAACGCGGTTCCCAGCATGGAGAGCAAGATATTAATATTCATTCCATACAACGCTGCACATGTATGTTGCATTTTTAATTTGGACTAGTTTGGACTGCTTTGTTTCCTAAATATCAACAGTCATTTAAATTTTCCTTGGAGTCTGCACACACAAAAACTTGATGCGTTTGTATGAGAAAGACCCTCTTCAGAAGTCAGAAACAAGACATTCTAATTTAACTAAAAAGTTCTTGCAGTTGCAATTCCATGTTGCTGTGAATACATGAACACTTCCACTGACTGCACTGCGCAATACTGCATGTGAGGTAAAGCATCCCTGTAAGATTTTGCAAGGATGAGGTGTAAGGTTTTTTGCCCTCTTGTAAAGAGGAAACAGCTCACTGAAAAATTGTTTTAGGAAAAACCAGATTAAACAGAGGACTAACACACTAATTTTGCAGAACTTGACATTAACCAAAAGACTGTGGACTGTGCTGAGGTACAAATATTCAGCCTGATAATATTTATAAAGTGAAGTTAATACTTAAAATATAGTGATAAAATACAAAATACATGAAGCCCATGCAAGAAGACTCTACAGATAAAGAGGCAGTGCGAGACGGTGTGCTGGTTTGACTGAAAATGAGTTAATTTTCTTCATGCAGTTAGAAACCTTTCTTTCTCATAGTTAGCACAGTCGTTATTTGGACTTAGTTTGAGAACAAGAGATAACACTCCAGCACAGAGTTCATGGTTTTAATTGCTTTGATCTGAGAGCCAAGGACATTCTGAGCGCTCTGCTCACAGGTGTGAGGCACCAAGGAAGTGGGGCATGGATGGGGCAGAGCTTGACTGACATCCAGACTGATCAATAAGAGTATTCCATCCCATTGCGTCATGATTCATATGTAAGGGGACTGGGGATCTGCTCTCTCTCTCTCTGGCGTTCTCGCTCTTGCTCGCTCTTGGGCGTTTTTTCTCTTGTGCGTTCTTTCTTAGTTTTTTCATCAGAGCTGAGGGAGTTTGGTTTGGGATGTTTAGTTCGGCCTTTTGCCATTTTGAAGAGGCCTCTGAGCCTTTCTGCCTTTTTTCTACTTCGCGTGGACGGAGTTCATGAGGAATTGCCTTGAGTATTTTTTATTTCTATTTTATATCTATATTTACTAGTAGTGTGTTAGTATTTTGTTATTTTATTAAAGTGTGTTTATTTCAATCCAAGTTTGTCCCTTCCCTTTCGATTCTCTCCTCTATTTGGGGAGGGAGGAAGAGGGGGTGAGTGAGCAGCTATCGTGCTTGCTAGCTTGGTTTAAACCACGACAGATGGCATATTTCTACTTGAAGTGCTTTATCATCTACTTTCAAATTTAAGGTTTCTCCAATACCCCTTCTACCTGAAGTATTGAGGTCTTGTAATGTCCAAAGCACTTCAAGACAAAGTTTAAAGCTTCTTGGGAAATGCTCATGTGAGTAAAAACTTCACAGCCAAAGCGTTAATACAAAAAAGAGAGATACCTCTGGCAATTTTAAATTCAGATGAAATCTTTGTTCCAAGCTCATTTTCAAAGTGCAGCATCTCACTAGCAATTTTCTATTACAATGTCATGCTGTTATATTTAAAGTGGTTTACCAGATTTATGGAAATGTGATGTACTACAAAAATACAAATAAGAATCCACTGTTCTCGCAGTGAGTAATAATCCTGTTTTTTCAGCTTTGCTATCAGCATATCACTCTTACTGGCAGGAAGGTAGAATTCAAGTAAGACAAAGCAAGGTTTTGCTTTTGTCCTGCTTAATCCACCAAGCAATTCAATTTCTTGTGAATTTAGCAGCATACTACAGCCTTTAGCGAACAGTAATCATTGGAAGTATTAAGAAACAGAAGCTAAGGATTAACCTTGCATTAAAACTACTGTTGACCTTATAAGAGTGATTATTTATTAGTCTGTGAAAATCATGACATAACCTCACAGCTCATATAACTATTCAGGTGTATTATAAAAATAAATAAATACCATCCTTCTCCCACCAGCAACAGTACTGCACTTGAAATGACTTGCACTTAAATCACTTGAAGTTTTAATACTGATGTTTAACAGGTCAACACAAATACAGCATTCAGATGCTAGTTAAGATTAAAAAGTAAGTTAATCAGTAAATGTAATAATTGCTGCATGATTAAAAAACTATGTGCAAAAAAGAAAGACTCAAGCCTGCTTTGTATTTAAGATGTGTAAAGAATTTTGCTTAGAATATATAGAGTTAAAAAGCAACTACTTGGTCACACTCAGTTGTTTGTGCAGCACCAAACTTAAATCCAAGAGAGATTATGAGAAAATTTGCTGCAGGCTGTCAGACCTCATTAAGTTAATGGAACTGGTAAATTGGCTCATTTCCAGCACATTGTAGAAAGAAAAGCGCTTTCAGCTCAAGAGTGAAGGAGATGTAGTTTCGGTTTGGCAGCTAAAGGAGATTATTAGCTATAAATAATGGCTGCACTGAGATGACTTATATGGGATTGCTTGACCAAAATGAAGGCAAAGAGACAAAAAACATTAACATTTTGAAACGAACGATACAGTCTCTTTGTTGGATGGAATCTAGAACAGCTTTGTAGACATTTTCCTTTTAAAGCCTTACTATTTACAAAATCACCCCAAAGTCTTCACAACAGGCCACTAAACTCATTAACGGAGAGAAAATTCTTCACTTTGTTGGGTCTTTGAATATCTTTAGAAGATGTGACGAAACCAACGTTTCAGTGTGACCTGTTGATGTACTGTGATGTACTCATTAACATAAAAGTATTAGATTATCTTGGTCTGAAATATTGTGGAGTGTTTTCAGAGCCAGGACAGCAGAAGGGTACGAGTACCCAGGCAGGGCAGGGAGCAGAAGTCAGCAGACTCAGGAGATGCTGGTTTTCTGAGTGACCAGAAAAGACAAAATGCTGAAGAATGTAACAGAAATAAATTTCTCTTTGGATAATGAGATGTGCATGGTAAGATACTTTTCTTACCTCAAATTTGTAAATTGGTAAATAGGCTTTGAACTAAAGATGACCAGATTATCCTCTGAATCTATACCAATAAACCCAAAATCGAATATGCAAAAATTAACAGCAGAACATGTGTCTGGATTGCAAACACTCCAAAATTCTGGGACTTACTTAAGATACCGAGATCTGCTAAGTTGAGATTTCAAGCATCCCTACCAGCAGGAACTGGTTCTATTTATTTATTTATAGTATGGGGGTATCTCTGCTTTGAAGTCACCTGGGTATTCTTCCATTCTTCAGTGGTGAACTTTTTTGAAACTGGTGTTGATTCACAGCACTAAAAAAAAAGTGCAAGCCCTATTTCTTCTGCATAAAATGAGAACAGGAATTCTACTGTTTACTTAATTCATTATTTCTTTGTCCTCTTATTGTTTCTCATTTTAAAGGAAAATTAGGTCAATTTCTATGTGTGTTTTGGCCTCAGCTTCTCTGTCAAGTGGTTGGTGCAGGGGCGCGTATGCACCCGTGAGCTATGTAGATAAGAGCACCTGTCACCTTGCAAACTGGATTAACATTACACAGATCCCTTGTCAGCATTGCACAGGAGTGACATCTACTTCAGTCCAAATTGAAGCCAACTGCCCTCACTCCTGATATATCCAATTTCCCCAGGCACTCAGTTGCACTGGGTACAGGAGGCACTTCAATATCTATACGTGTCTGCTTTGACTTTAGATTTACTGGTGAGTGATTGGTGAATTCTGCCAAAGAAAGTAAATATCAGGTTCCCTTCTTATGAATGAAAGCTTTATTATGCTCTAAAAATTTCTGCACAGAAAAGGCTGCCTGCAGCAACCAGCTGAGCTAAACGTGGAAAAAAAAAAAAAACAAACTCACATTAATGCGGTAACATGCACCACTTTCACCAGGGATCTGGGGGAGGAATATATCAGACCACAGGAACACCAGTCCTGTTCTGATGCTGCTGTGCCAATTTGAAGAGTTAGGCATACTGAAAAGCCTTTAATTCACTGCATCCCTTATACACACGGTAGAAATTCTGCATCTAACACTTACACTCTTCCCCTCCAAAACAAAAAACATAAAACCAAAACCAACCAAACAAAAAACAACCTGAAACCACATTATTTTTAATACTGTTCAAGAATAGCTTAAATGCAGCATGTGAATGTTTCTGGAGGAATACTCATGAGGAAAATACAGTGCTTAGCTACTCTGAAAGATGATACTGATTTACTTACATTAAGAACAGCATTTGTGCATAAGGTCCTCTCTACCCTTTTGGAAAGGATACACAAAGATCATTGCTAAATAGTTTACCCAAGAGTTCAGTTTGAATAGAAAACAAAATTGATTGTTTCTTTTCTAAGTGCCCTGCACGACAGAAGCCAGAGAGAAGGCATATGGGATTAACAGCTACCATCACAAAGACTAAAGATTACACATCCAAAAAAACCTACTGCAGCTTTGAAACAGTTTTAAACTTTTTTTGCTTGCTCCCCAGACACACACAAAGGAGTGAAGAAAGACTGACCACAGTTTCAATTTAATGTTAAACGTTTAGTATTTAAACAACTAAGTAATAAAAGCCAAGCAAATATAAACAGGCAGCTTCTCCTACTCATCCCATCAAATAATGTAAGAAAACAATTTCTTTCCTTGTAACTTTTCAAGTACATAAGTAGACTAAATTCTCTCCCATTACAAGATTATACACTTTATCTACTACAAATTTATAACAAACTATCTCATTAATATATCCCAGTAATGCAGGCAGGATCCTGGTCAGCAAATACACCCCAAGAGACCTGAAGCACTAAGCACCTTCTGATACTGTTCTCTAAACATGAAGTAAATGAAATAAAACATACATGACAAAGGTCTCCAAAACCAGCAGCATTTGAGATTTTGCAGTCTAGTTAACCTCGTCTTTTAACTGAACTTTTTTGAACACTTCTGGATTACGCATTACATTTAGGCAAATCTTCCAGCCAGCTGAACATTATAAACCTTGACAGGAGTGGGGACCACTCATATTCCTCATGATAAAGTTACATCAGTGTTGTATATGGATTCTATAAGCCAGAAAAAGTAAAGAGATGCCTGAGGGCAGGAGTCTCCTGCTGAAGGTAAAGAGTAAGAAGGATTATTGGGTAAACTGGCAGGAGAGAGGGAGGAAGGAGCTGATGCAGCCCCAGGTGCAGCCCCATGCCCCGCCATAAGGAATGAAAGAAACAGGGCAAGAAGGCATGGAGCAGAGAAGGACAACTGTGAGCTGCTTGAGTCAAGGGAAAACTATTCAGGAAGATATTTGAGCACATGAGAAGGCTTGGAGACTCTGTTATACATGTAATTTCTTTGAGGAAACGAGTTTAAAACAGCCTGAATAAAGTGTTCTAATTTGAGAGCAAGACATTCCAGAAAAAACATTATTCAAAGAACTGTAATATTGCTACTTTGATATGCAATGTTTTTTCCTGTAGGTAAAAGTGTCAGTATATTGAATTTTACTGACTCAAACTATAACCTTGCATACAACAGCATTACACACTGCATTGTATCAACTGCCTTCATATCGGACATATTAACAGGGCACTCTTTGACCACTTGTCAACTGTAATTACTTTGATTTCCATGGAGGTTTCACCCACTTTCAGCTGTTAACCATGAACTTTAATGTCCTTAATGTATTCCAAATAAAACGGAAGCCAAAATGACTTGTTTGCTACTCATCATCTGTCTTTTGGGTGCATATCAAGACTGATGCCCCACAGATATTGTCATTAAATCCATGTGCTTGTTCATTATGACAAAGCCAAACAAACAAGATTCTTATAGTAAACTTGATTAAAAAAAAGTTCTGCAGTCACAAACTGCAAACCAATCTACAGATAGGCAATAGGAAAACAACAGGATACTACAGCAATCGCACAACCTGGTGACTCAAAAATATGCATCTGGCGATGTAAAATATGGGTGAGCGGTACCTGAGCATTGACATTCTGTGATTCTGTGATTCTGTGACTTCCATGAAATGTCTCAGTGGTTCAAGGCTGATACAATTTCTCAATGTAAATAAGCTGAAATAGTTTGTTCAGCTCTTTCTCAAAGACAGAAATGTACTAAAAATCTTACACCTGCTAAAAATTTCCCAGAATAAAAAAAACATTGATTGTGCATATCCCAAATTTTAATCTGAAGTTATTCCAGTCACTTCCACACATCCATTTCTTGGTGACATTTAATCTAATTTTCTGAATCCACATAGCAGAAGATAGTTACTCATAAATAGTATGGAGTGAAAAAATGTTTTAGAAATAACATATACATATATATAGTCTAAGTGTGAAAGATTCAAACTGTTTACAACAAGGAATATACCTAAAAAAATAAATTACAGCCAAACACGTGTTTTCAAAGTGCTGCATGTACTGCCTTGTGGAAGTCTGGAGACGTGGAGGGGAGATTTTATAAAAACTATACATTAGGAACTTCCTTTCAGGAATGAATTATTAAAAGTATGTACTTAGAGATGCTTGAAATTAAACTGATAAAAGAAGAGGATACCAAATACATCTTATTGTATCCACGTATTTAAAAACAAACAAACAAACAAAACCAACACAAACAAACAAGCAAACCCAACTATCTGGCACTGATTGAAAATTAATGCCTGTATACACAGATCTAGGACACAGAGAACATACAGATAAACAAACTTTCCACACAGAGTCAGATATGTTTGAACCAATGTATCATTTATACTCAAGGTAAGACAGGACAGAACAAATAGGCCTACATTCCTTCACACAATTTTCACCATTGAAATTATTTTTTTAGAACTAGTCAGGATTAAAGAGAGGTCAATAAACCAATTACTTTGGGCAACGGCGCAAAATAAGTACTAGTAAAGTAATTAATGCCCTTTTCATTGTTTCCACATCATGGGGTGTTAATAAATTGGGCTTTTGTCACTATCCAGTATTTTCTTTACAACAAATTTCTTCATTCCAATCCATCTTTTTTATGGCTCCCTGTTAATACTTTAAAATACCAGACTAATTAGACTTGCATTTCAAATGTTAAGTCACAAGCTCCATTTTCATCTCTGTTCAGACTCTCTATTTTCTGATATTCCTAATGAGGCAATACTTTTATTTAAAGGGTATGATCCTTTAAAGAATTTCTAGTGGCTTATTAGTTATGTGAAGAGGATCTTTCAGGAGTTCCCACGTATATCGCTTAAGCACAGCGGCACAAACATTAGCGATGAACGTGAGCACACCATTAAATCCAAGACCTCCTAGAACCTGGAGTTCATCTTTTTCAGGATCAGCCCATTTGTAACTGCAGCACTCTAATTACTCCCTTCCTTTATATGATATTTTGATTTATTTCATGCAATTGAAATGTATTTGCTTGACTACAGCACCAGTTAAACATCTTATTTAACTCCAGGAAAGGTGAAGAGAAAAAGCAGGACTGGGCAGTGTCATCACCTATGAAGGCTGCTGGGTAGGAAAGAGTGCTTTCCCCCTGTTTTAACGGAGTTCTGTATCTTCCAAGGGAACCATCAATAAGTATACAACTCAGTAAGGAGGCCAGTGTCACAGGCAGCAATCCACCCAAGTATTTTATAGAGTCACCCACATAAAAAAGGCTCCTTTTTTCTAAAATACAACTTACCTCTTTCCAGTCAGGAACAGGAATATGGGAAAAGACAGTAATTTCTCTTCTGCAACATGAAATGATGTCAATTTTTACTTTGAAAGGGACGGAAGTAAATATCTCAAGCATCTGCCTTTGAAAATGAAATTGTAACAGTAGGAGGAGCCCTTTTGCTGAAAACCCTGCATAGAACAAAAATCTTCTAAGGAATTTTTCTTCCTGGAAAATAAAATTTAAAAATATGCTAGACTATCCCGCCTAGCTGCAACTATCAAGATTTACAGAGACAAAACCAAGGTCACACCAATAACAAGGCTTGGACCTCATCATCCATGTGGAAGAATGAGAAGCCTTGCTCCAAGCAGACAAGTCAACTGAACTGCAGAATGACTGGGCTTTCTCCAGCCCTTAAAGAAAACTCAAGGATCTCTGCAATCCCAGCCTTTTGAATGGTAAAATACTCTGCATGGCAGCATCACGACTTAAATCAATGGTCAGCATCGCTGTACCCCAAATGCTTCTCATGCCCCGGAAACATGTTTGCAATTAGGCCTCCATAATCAGATGCCGAGATCGTACATGTTGACATAAACGCTGTGATGAGTTAATATACAGGCAGCACTGAGATCTGAGCACATACGTCAAACATTCCTGAAGCCAACAAGAACTACGCCTATATCTTCACTGTAACTTTGGCCCACGTGCATTTCTGTTCCTTCTCCTGTTTGAGTAGTGTGCAGTGAAGAGAAGAAGGGATAAGAGCCAAGGATGTCAAATGCAGCCTACATCACCAGTGGTGAATGAAGTCATTAGCTTGAAAATCTGGATCTGGAAGAGGCTTTAAAACCACTTACAGCCTCCAGAATTCCACCTGGGAGATAATTTGCCAAGGTGCTAAGTGGAGACAGAGCCAAAGCTCCTGGTTCAGCCAACCCAGCTGCATGGCAAGAGCCTCCTGCCAAGAACGTGGAGGTACAGAATTGCAAAGTCAGATATAGGACAATTCCCACAATCATACACCCAATTTAAGTCCCTGTGCTGATGTTTGTAAAAGGCCTTTGAGATGAAAAGAACTGTGCACAATAAGTCCTAAGTAAAATTATCAAAACCAACACTTCATGAAAAGACATTAATTATACAATTGCCATTTGCACATGTGAGTTTTCCATAAAAATAGAAATCTGGGCCCCAGTTCAACCAAGCATTTTAACATATGTCTAACTTATAAGTACAGGAGTAGTCCCATTTAAGTTAATGAAACCACTCCTGCTTAAAAGTTAGGCATGTGCTTCACTACTTGGGGCCTTGGGATTAGAGATTCAGGCACAAAGGCACAGGTGCCTAACACCTCTTTAAGCATCGTAATCCCAAATAATGTCATGTTTTCTTAGCTCAGAGGAACCTAGATACCAAAGTTTCTGCCCATAAATGTCACCCACATGCCTGAAAGTCTGCCACATGGAATGTGCCGGTACATCCTGATACGGTCCTAGAGGTAAGAATCTACGGATTCCTAGGTAGACCTCTCCAATGGTGTTTAGTGTTAAGGACACGACTACTGGATGAAACCTTGCCCTAGACCTTGGCTTTGAAAATGTAGTATCGACTCCGCCCACTTGACGAGTATTTAAAGCTTGGGAAGAGCAAAACCAAACTTCCCTCTTCCTTTCCCAACTTTGCTCAGTGCGAGCAAAATTGAATGGTGATGCTCCAGTTCTACAACTGCCCATAAAGCTTTTAACTATTATGTTGAGTTTAGAGGGTACAGGGCTACCTTTGAGAGACAGGGTTAAATACATTAAAATTCAGGAGAAAAATGAAAACAATGGTGAAAAATTATTAAGTTCTTCGAATGAAAGATGTTAGCATATCAAATTCTGAGTGAGTACTGTTCCTTAAGGAAACTGAAACACAAAATTCCCTAGATAGTATCTTTCAGTAGTTCCCATTGCAAATACTGTTCTTGCAGTTCCTTTATTGTATACACTTTTTACTGACTTGAAAGCACAGTTAATACTGTCTGGACTTACCTCGCTTGTTTAGATTGAGGATGAAATATAACACCAACCAGAACTTTATGGTCTATCCTATTTTTTATGTTTCTGAAGATATTTATTATTTTTACGCTCTTCACTCTTTAAAGGGTTGCTTGGGCTCCTCTTGAACTGTTTTCTTTAAAAGTTAAATTCAAGGTGGAAAACAAATCACAAAGCAAAAAGAGCTCAAGAGTTTTCATTTTTTTTTCTCCTCTGAACAATGCACAATAACTGCCCTTTCCTGTAGCCGCAATCATTGCAGCGAGATCAGGAGGAGGTTCTTTTCATTGATTTATATGCAATTGCCATCCTGAGAAAGAGACGCTAAAACTGATTTTTCCTTCCTGGAATGGCTTATAGATTATGTACTGGCACACGGATTCATTAAAAGAGAATAAAAGGAAATTTCTCAGAAAAAGAAACCTCTCACTTCCTTGTTTTAGTGACACATATATTATTTCATGACACACAAAATCTGTCAGACACTTATTAGTCCTTCTAGTGAGGTATACACTCTACTCCCAGAGATCAAATACTTTCTCTATTTTCAGATCAATATAGCAGTATTTTTTTCAATGTTCAAATAACCTGCAAATTAAACCTACACAAATGTTGACATTTGGCAGCCAGAGCTCTCTTTACTGCTTGAGGAATATCTGTTTTGCTCTGCAAGCCTCCTTCAAGAGGCACAACTAATCAACCCCAAAAGCCTTCAAGAAATAATAATGGGAGAAAGAAGGCAATTCTGGCAGACAGAGAGTATCATTTTAGGTAAAGAAACTTTGCACCTGGTACCCTCTTTGGAGGGGGGGAAAAAAAAAAGTAATTTATCTGTGAATAAACCCCCCTTTGAAAGAAAAATCTGGATAAAGTGAATACGAGAGGGAAAGTAAATCACTTATCTTTTTGGAATAAGAACAATAGGGGGTTTTAATTACAGATATTTTATACAGGAGTAATCAAATGCTATGTAATGAAAACAGGAATGAAGTACAGAAAGTTGCAGGAAACTTGTGAATGCTGTATTTAACAGCCACGTAAAACACCTTTAATACTTGATGTTCTCTTGTGTAAAAGCCATTGCTAAGTTCTTCTTACATTTAATAATATCCACTTGCTATTTCACTCTGATTTGACATTCTCTTACACACACACACGTGTAGATACACTCCTTCTAGCCAGCTCTGTGAGAACTCTCCATCTGGTCTGCAAACTGTAGAATTTCCTTTCCCATCTATCTCAGAAATATAGTCCCATGACCCACGGGTCACCATCTGCTCAGTTACACTGGCACAATGCCTAGTATGCTTGAGGTAATGCCACCATCCTTTCCTCCAATTGTAAACTCCCAACAAGGCAGACATCTACCAGAGTGTTTGCACACAATGAGGCAGCTCCCAGTGAGATTATAGTTAAGACACCACAGAAATTCCCTTCATCTACAGTAGCCTAGGATGTGGGAATGACCAAAGACACATGCGGTCTCTCTTGATCAAAGGTCATTCTGAGGAACAAAGCAGTCAGTGCTGATGTGTCCAAGATAGCATAATATAACACACACACATAATTGTGTCCGGCATGTGTGGTTCCCCCCCAGTTCCTCTCTTAATGATCTTTGCTTCACTCAGTATTCATTTGCGTACAATCTCCTATTCTCAGGATGCCCTAGAGCAGAACAAATTATACTAAACATAAGTGAAATCAAACAAAGTTTTCATTGAGTACCATTCACAACATTTACAAACAAGTCTCTTGTGTTAAGTTTCTCAGAAATAATTGGCAAGTTCAGTTTTACGCAACTAGATTTTTTAATTTAGGTTTACCTATGCAATACAGTAATAAAAAACCTAATGTGACTGACTTATTAATGATAAAGGTAGCGGAAAACTGAGAAAAAATTGATTTCATAAAAAAGTAGATAGGAATAAATATAAAATTTCACCAAATGTGTGTGCGAAGATATTTTTCACTTTTTTTGCAAGCATTATTAGATGTGACAAAAATCCCTGTGAATGAATTTTCGCCAGTTTCTGCAGTAGACATTATAGTTAAAAGTCTTCTTTTAAAGTGCTCCAGTATTTTAAGTTCAGAGTAACTCCCGTGGCTTAAATGGAATTGTGGCTTGTGCTACAGAGGTACGTCTGTCAACGAACAGAAGCGCATTTGCAATTTACCTCTCTGTTGTACTTCCCTTTTCTGTCTCACTACTCAGAAACACTCCGCAACTTTTGCTATGCACTTACCTGTGGCTCACTCGCTAGCAAGTGTTCAGAAACAGCAACAAGCCAAAAGCCCACTGGCAGCAAAAAAATGAAATAGGCCTTTTTAAAAAACCTTGCATAACTTGTAGCGTGTGCTTCTCCCCAAGCCATCATTTCAGCTTCAGTACTCAACCACGTAACACTTTGTTCAGGTAACATTACACTGGCAGAGTAATTTCAGCAACATTATGCTTATTAATCTTCAAGAATGTCAGAGCTAAAAATAAAATCCAAACAGTGTGAGAATCTAGGCAGAGTTACGATAGCATTTCTCAAGGGATCAAAATGTCATTACATTTAGTCCTTAGAGGGAATTTTCTTCTCAGCCCTTAAATCTTGCAAGAGGAGAGGTCAGACCTCTAGCCAGCTGTGCATGCATGTGCACCTATGCCAACATAGGTGTTTGCATCTGTACAGCTAAGCACATCGATAGGGATGACGCAAAGCTCCAAGGACTGGAGCCTGAATTCAACACACACAACTGAAGCGGGTTCGGCTGAAAAGACACACTGAGGAGATCACCAGCAGCTCTCTCCTGTTTTAACTGTAGGAAAATGATCTTGTCATCAAAATAACAACGAAACTCGGGTACTTCTTGGAGCATTCCTTGACAGTACTAAATAGTAGCATCAGTGATTTAACCCAACATATCTGTGGTTTTCATGGGAAAACACCTTTTTTTTTTTTTTTTTTCTTTTTTTTTCTCCAACCAGGAGTTAGCCATAGCAAGCCACTTAAAGCTGCACTGTGAGATGAGGCTCCTGGGATTCATGACACGTCAGTCACCAGGAGGCAGATTCCACCTTGTGGGGACAGGGGACAAGGCTGCCTGCAGTGACCTGTTTCTAAGCAAGCTGAGTACCTACATAGATTGACTATTTTTGATAATCCAACTAAATATGCACTTACTTTGGTGTCTTGATAGCTTTGAAATGGTCTAAATTCAGCAGAAGCATAGATGATAAGAGAAAGAGGGAGAGCTGGAACTGATGGTGGTGGTAAGGATGTTTGTGTTATTTCTAGACACACACGCATGAGAATCATCAAACACCAAGGAATGAGGAACAGCTTTCCTAGCTGGAAAACAGCTGTAAGTGAAATCACTTGACTGCTAAAACATTTTCTTTGTTATATATTTGGAGTTAACTGTTGATTTTGCTATTTAAGATTCATATAATTTTGCAACCTCTACTAGTGTTTCTGCATGTGACTAGACTACATTTTCTTTTCGTTATGCTAATTTGCTAAATAGCCTTACTAAATTTTAAATTTTAATTTTAAAGGGACGGTTACGACAAGTGACAGGCTACGATCTTCCTAATTATTTCCTGCATTGTTACTTAATATTCGACATCAGATGTTAGAGTACATAACAGGAAAGCAGTCTGAGTAGATATAACCAAGGGCTTCGCATGGGCTATAAAACATAAACTGCTGTGCCTCTCAGATAAAAGCATACTGTAAGCATATTAACATTAAGCAGGTATTTGCAGCAATTAATATAGGAAATTAACTTTGAAAAAATTCAAATTGCATGGAAAGGTTATGACAAACCCTCTGAGCAGAATTTGGAAGGAACCAGATGTTCACTTCAGAACGTGACATGGATCCACATTCTCATGGACGTGCTAGTTCCACAACACGTTCCCTGCCTCAGGGGACACCATGACTTGTTCTTGCCACACATTTCTTCGTAACAAGTTTTTTACATAATTAACTGGTTAAAAGAAAGGTGGCCATACAGAGCAGAAAGATGGCTGAAAGACGAAATTTATTTTTTCCTGGCTCAGTGTGTTTATTTTTTGCCTTGCTTAGACCATTCCAGTAATGTCATTGGAATATAAATGTAATCCCCAAGTATGAGACTAGACTGAATGCTGATTAATTTAAGTGTCTTAGATCCACAGCTTCATGTATGAGCTAAGCTTGGGTCAGCGATGCCAAGTTAAATAGTGGCACAACTCTTAAGAAATAACTTGTGACTTGGACAATCCGTAAGGAATCAATAACAAATTAAAACCAGTCAGTAGCAGTGAACTGAACAAATGAATCATTCTTCCCAAAACAAACCTAATAGTAAAGTTCATTTGTCCATCAGGAAATAAGTGCTATATTTTTGAAAGGTGCTAAATTACTTTTTAAAGATATCATAAAGCTGATAGAGAAAACCAGAACAGTTAAAAGGCAGCCCTCCAAATTGCTTCTCTCTTACTTAACAGATAAAAGCACCATGTTTATGCTTAGCCTTTTATTTTTCAAAAATAGGTAGAAAATTCTTTTGTTTCACTTTTGAAACGTTTACACAGCACAGCTTTCCCAAGAAGCCTTTTGGAAGAGTTTCCAAAGGATTTGGGAAAGATTACAAAATAATGTAATTGTGGATTAGCTCTGAAGCAGTAACTGATCCCAGAACACCACTGGAAAATGGGCAAAGAGATACTCATCATGCAGTGTTAGCTGAAAATCTAGTTTGATAAGAATCAGAGCTAACAATTTTGAAATCTTTCCAGGAATTCCAGGAATTATGACTAAGTACAAAATTATTGTTCAGATTTAAAGTGGTACTATATTGAGTTATTCCACCGCAAAATAACATTTAACTCATTTAAAATGCACATTAAAAATGTCAGTAGAAGGAAAAAAAAATAAATACTTGAATTAAAGGATTTTAATAGCAAATTGTTTCTAATGTTCCCTACCTTCTGTGCTAATAAACTATGCCTTAATTGAGATTAATTGTATTCCCCCTTTGCAAAAAATTCTGAACAAGACAAGATCATATTTAGCAATTAACTGTTTTGCTGACAGCAAGGTCACCAGGAATCTTTCAATGAGCTTTGAATCAGCTCCTAATTCCTAATGATACTTTCAAGTATGGCAATGGATTGAACAAAATGTTTTATTATTCTGCCAAAAGACCGGCTCATGTAAAACTGACCAAGAACAACTTTTTGATGTTTAAGTATTTCCTCACATCCTTTCATGTTATTACACCAACAGAGAAACCTCGTAGCTGAGTTAGCTCTACCACAATTTATAAGCACAGTTAGAGCTGGGCTGATCTGTGCAACCAAAGATCCAGCCCCAGTGGTCAAACCTGCAGCATAAAATCACGGTGCTGTTCAGCAATAAGCGCCATGAAATATACTGCAAAGCGAACCATTATGCAACTGTTGGCTTTTTCTTCCAATACCACAGCCTATTTCTTCTTACTGCTGTGGAGAAAATTCTAAATATGTTTTAAATAATTTACTCAGTAGAAAACACTGGCCTTCCAATGTTATTTTCCCCCCTAATACTCCATTGAAATCTTTCTATAAATAATTTTTTCCTCCAATTAACATGTTAACAACAGAAGAGCAGCAGAAAGACCATAAATTATTGTAGCTGCAGGCTTCTCAGTGTAATTTATTACTGAAAAGTCACAAGCACCACTTTGGAAATGCCAGCCTGTGAATCTGTAAACCTAAGAAATTATGAACTAAGCCGGTCTCTTTTCCCTCAGGTCAATTAGAAGTGACACCAGCAGACTTCTCGGTGACCTGGGGAGATTTATAGCTTGCCATGTTAGGCCTATGGTTCAGCCAGAAGATTAACATCAGAACAGCACCTGGAAGACTGTCATCAGTAAAGACAGGCTGGCCCAGTGGCTCCAGGCTAAAACCTGCGCAGGAAAAGAGGTCGTGTCATGTCAGCTTTGTTTGCACCAGGGCTAAGGCACATGTGGACGGTGCCCATTTGTGAGAGAGCTGGGCTAAAGAAGGTCTGAGACACAGGCATTGGATTGGCCTGGAACAGGACCAAAGGCAGCAAGTTGTCAAGTTGCCTCCAAAGATACTCACTACTTGATGAGGCCTTGTGTGATTTGCAAACCTCGTTCTTTATTGCTTTTCCTTTGTTGTTTTTACAAGTGCAACCGTTAGCTGCAGAATGCCTCACGTCATAAACCCTCAGGATTTAGGATAAAAATTTGATCACTTTACTCTGCTATGAGAATCTTATAAGAAAACAAAAAAGGCTGTGTCTTCTAGCCACTCATAAATATTTTATAATTTGGTAAGAACAATAGTCTGCAAGGTTAAAGTTCACCTCCGTAGTAGTCATCGAGATCCTTGCAAGACAATAAAAGGGAAAGCTACTCTTTGTTTTATAACAACTTTAGAAACAACTTCACTGAGGCCATGGAAGCTTACAGACTTTCCATTGTATTCAAGTCATTTGTGCAAGTTGCCTTTATTACAGCTTTGATAAATGATGTTTGCAGTGGAAAAGCTGTTTAGTGTTTCTGAGGATTGTGAGTATTTAGATCCATGTCAGGTACTCAACAGGGATGTACAGAATAGTGCACAGCTCAGAAAGAAAATGTCATTTTCTCAAGTGACCACCATTCAGGATCAAAGAAATATTTGCTTAATTTCTTCTACTGTACATAGGCCCATATAGGAGGACAATTAGAGGAGAGCAGACCATCATGTTTAGGTTCTCAGTGTCTCACTGCCTTTAAAACAGGGGTAAAAGGAGACATCTGACTAATAGTCCTACAAGGCTTAATTAATGCTCAGAATGCTATTTATAAGCTGGGTAACTGAAACCCCTGGATAAGTAATTACTAAATTCTGTTGCTTTTGAGAAGTCAGCACAATAGATAAATTCTTTGTCTTCAGGTTTTTTTGTCTTTCACAGTATAAAATTAAGCCCTCTAAAAAAATCTGAAAATGTCCTGAGGATTTACTAACTTAAGTCACAGTGTTCCTCCTTCTGATATTCTCTCTTGGTTTATAAAGTCACAGGCAATAACTCTAGACGTGAATCTGAACACTGAGCTGTATCATCCACCAGATTAAAACACATCTTGTAACATGCCACAAACCCAGAAGAGATGAAAGCCCAGCTTATGTTTCCAGCTTCAGATTTGTGGATGTCACTTCACAGACTACCATTTTTGTGCACATAATTTCTCATTTCTGCATTAGAAGTTGAAGCTCTCACAATGCCTGGTCAGTTAGATTCATTCTTATAGTTAAATATGGACAAATAAAAATGCCTTGATTTGACTTTGTTAGCCTTCTGAGCTCCTCCTAGAATTCTTTAACCCAGCTGAGTACTACTGTAGTCTTAGATGCAATATGAAATTAGAATCCTTAACAGTGCTTTAAATTAAAATATATTTTTTAAAAAATCACTCAAGCTTAACAAGTTTTTGATACACCTTTTTTTTCTTCCCCTAGGTTTGTTTGGTGCCCTTAGAATAGTTTGTTCAACTAAAAGAATTGAAAAGCTTTCCTACCCTTCCCTCATCCTTCTCTTTATGAAGGAGAGCCAGTGCATGCCACAATATACTTGACATCTATCTACTAAGCACGAGAGTTTTGCAACTAGTATCTAGCAAATCTCTCTAAAGTTCTATCTATGCAAATAAATGTACTATCTATAGAAAAAATACTAAATACACACCTGCTTGATGGAACTGACCAAGAGAGAAAAAAATACAATAAAGTTATAGGCATAGCCTGGGCAAAGTCAAGACAAACGAGGGTGTAAGAGCGTCAGCTGGCTGCAGCGTTCATATGCAGCAGCTTCCCCAGCTGTTTGATTAGACAAACACCTGATAATATTCCAAGAATATCAGATACAAGCAGAGTGTGGTGCTTTTCTTGCTATTTATTTGTATCAGTTGTGAACATCATTAAGTCTCTATTTCCTATCCTAACAACGATTTGTTCAATATGGACTACATTTAGAATATTACTTTTTCCTCAAAATTTGATGTTCCTCACAGTGTATTAAATCTCTCCACAGTAACCACAGTTGGGATAAAATCTAAATGTTTTTAAACATTTCAAGCTGTTACATGTTATGTCCTTCATGAGATCGGAGAAGGAATAAAGTCAAACAGCTCTTCTCCCGAGGCAACTTTTCCCAAGTGATGTAGTCCAGAGACTAGCTTGTTGGCATTTGTTATTATAATCAACTTTCCATAGCTTTTACCAAGGCATAATCCTTAGTATATGTTTAACCAATGCAGATAGATTTTCAAGTCATACAACATAAAACAAGAGCACAGGGTGTTATGCATCATCAAGAACACAGTGGATAATGTTCAGTTATCCACTTCTTTTCTACTCCAATTCCATCCCCTTGGATGCTCTCAACTCTTATTTGAATGACCCCAGTGTTTTAGTCTTAATAACCTTCACAGCAGTCCATTCCAAACATTTATTACTCCTGGGTTAAAAAGTATTGCTTGGCTACATCTGTTCTTAATTTGCTTTTGTAATTTTTTTTAATGCACTATTTTCAATGGAAGAAATATACCTAAAAGCTCTACTTAGGGAAAAAATTACACAGGCCAATGCATGTAAAAGGGTGTGGCGAGCACGACTTTTGTCAGAAAGCCTAATTAATGGGCACTGTCTGATATTAAGAGCTTGTGGGCTTTTTTTGCCAGAGAAATGTCAGTCATTTCTGTGGACGTCCTTCACTCAGAAGTTGAAATATATACACACAAAGGAAAAGGTTCATGCTGGGAATCCTACTGTTGCTCTTATTTAAGTATGTGAAGAACAAGATATCTTGGACACATTCAGCTCTTTTTCCTTGCACACATACCACAGACAGCATGTGGCAGACAGGTCCAGGACTGCAAGGATGCCAGGGCGGGTGGGGATCCTGCAGCTCCAGCCGCTGCAGGCTTGGGGCAGCTATGCAGACCATAAGCAATGTTTTAACGTTTTAACGTTTTAATGTTTTGATGCGTGAGCTGCGCTCATTGCTAGATTAGGGATTGGACAAATGTCTGATGAGCTTGAGGGGGCTGCATAACCCACCTCCGGGCTCCTTTGCTCACCGGTCATCTGCAATTAGTTGTCTTTTTCAGCACTGACGGGGCTGTCTCAAAGATAACCCACGGGCACTGCCACACCCTGACACATACTGCAAGTTAACTGAAGTGTTCCTAGCATGGGCTGCTCTGTATAAGCTTTAACATGGGGTGGGAGGAGAAAAAAACCCTACCAAACAAAATAAAATACAAAGTTCCTGCTATGCTACGAAGCAAAATAAGAGATGAACAGGCACATTTTCTGCTGCATTTCACATATCATGATTAGAAACGGCTTCTGCTTTCCTCTGAGTCACTCTTTGAAAGAGCACTTTTTAATGCTCCGTGGAGCAAAAAGGACTCTCTGCCCACCAAAAGGGAACTTTATGAAAGTTCACATCAATCGACAGCAGCAGCAGCAAAGCAAACCGTGCTCCATCGTGCTTCAGTGCCCTTCTGGCACTGCTCTGATTGCAGTGCAGACAGTAAACAGTAGTGTGTTTGTGTGCAAATAGCATTCTCCTGAATGATGTCTGCACCTGTGTAAACTGACATCAGTATCTTTTTTAAAAAATTCAGTTTATTTAAGGAGTTCACAAGAGACACCTGTTCCATGCACAGGCACAAATGACATTCAACGAGCTGAAAAAAAGTATGTGTGAGGGGGGAGGGCAACAGCGACTTGCCGAGCTCTGTACGCAGACGCGTTTCTATCTCCTGGTCCTACAAAAGGAAGATGATGCTGCTTTAATTTCTGGTCTTCCTGGTCTAAACTGGTATTTGCAAAATAAAACACAACTACACTGAGTTTTAAATGCTGGCATGTTGAAGTGAATACCTAGAAAAATACTGGGGGGGGGGAATGGAAGAGAAGGGCTGGAGCAGGCAGAAAAGAGCCTGGCCCTCGCCATCATCTCTGAGAACAGCAGGTCCCCCCCAACCCCTGGCTCCCAAACTCTGTAAAATACAGACAGCGAAAGCCTCAGCCTGGTGGCTTATACAGGAGATGCTCTGGCAGATCTTAATGCTTCACTCTCAGTGGTCACACTCTGTCCTTTCCTATGCCCTTTTCCAGCTGGCACACTACCTGGCTTTGGGGTGTTCTGGTTGTGGTGTGGGGGTTTTTTGGTGGGTTTTTTTGGGCTTTTTGTTTGTTTTTTTGGGGGGTTGGGGGAGCGTGGTTTGAGAAAGTGCACAGTAGGATCTGAAGGTTTGGTCTCCACAGCAGCCGCACTGTTCTGCGAGGACACTGCTCCCATTGAGGACACCTGCCTCAGACACAAAAAAGCAGGAAGAGACTATTTCTATTGTGGAGGGAATGGAAAGACAGAAGCCACTTGCATTCCATTCCACTGAAAGCATTCTAAAGAAAGTGACAATGTCATTTGCAATTGCTAGCCACCTGGTTGGATCTGTCTCACTGAAGCAATAGTATTAAAAGTGTTAGAAATGTCTTTTTCAAATTCAGTGTTAAGATCACAGTTTTTCAAATGCAATAGACTGGAAATGACTGAAATAAGGATGGATAAATATCTCTGGCATATTGGGTGCAAAGAAGAGAAAATTTCAGCATTCATTAACCAGTGGCAGAGCCTATTGGTTGGTTTTCCTCCCCACGGCATTTCCCACCCTGCCCAGAGGGAGCAGCGGGCATCAGACCTGCGCCCCCCAATATGCAACACTTTAAATAGAGGATCAGTGAGACAAGATGATTTACAGAAACAAAATACATTAGTAGTCAAAACTGGGGCAAAAAATAGCTAGAAAGACAAGGATTTAATGTATTTTGAAGAAAGTGGCAAGGACAAAGACCTCCAGATGACTGTGGTGGGCAGTGAGGAATTAATTCTCACCTTCTCTTATCCCTGCAGAAAGCACTGCTGCAGCAGGGCAGTGAATAACAGTGGAGAAACTGAGTCAGACAGATATTCAGAAGCACTATGGCAGGAAGATTAGACAAAACTGAAACATAGCGTGGTGGAACAAGACAACAGAATGTGTTTAAAAGGAAGAAATGGATGAATGATTTTGAAACACATCATAATTTTGAAAATTAATAGAAGACCCACAAAGCAGCAGAGGTTGAGTTACCATTACAGCCTTTGTAATACACCAGTCAGAAGACTCAAATTTGGAGGAAAAAATGGATTTGTTCTTTTAGACAAAAGCAGCCTTCCTGCCAAAAGAACAGCCTTGTTCATGTCAGTGAAATAAGGATGGAAATTGGGTTTGCACGGTATCAGGAATACGCATCCCCAAAACACCGAAACCTTTTGCCACCTTCCTCTATCAACAAATAGCACACCTCATGTCAACACTTTAGACTTTTCAAAAATTAATGTAGAGCATGTCATCACCTGAAGTAGGGCAAATGCAACAAAATATAACCAGAAGCTTATTTTAAAGGCTATTGAACGTACCCATTTTTATCAGAAAAGCACAAAGGACCTCACACTTTATTCACTCTCCACTATGTCCCTTTGCTGATAAAATGTAATTTTCCTGAGAAAAACAACACTAATGTTTAAACACTGAATTTTACTTCAATGGAATTTGAATGTTTCCATTACAAGTAATTTTGGCCATGGTACTGGATTAGCAACTCTCATCCTCTTGATTTGTCAGTGACACTCCAGTGTCACCCCATCGTTCTTTCCAGAGACTCTGCCCTCCAGACTACAGCCCTTCCCTTAAACCCCAGGGCTGTTCCCAGTCCCAGTAAACCAGTCCTGTCTCCATGTCAATGATGATGGGAGAGAGACACACAACTATTTCTTAATTACTAGAAAAACCACATCACAAAAACATTGATATAGAAACAACAGACGTTTAGTAGTGAAGATCCTCAACTAATTTTAAAGTCAATAGAGGTGCTAAAAGAAAATCCTTGAGAAATTAAGTCTGAAGTATAGTTTTTCATGGCATCACAGAATAGATGAGGTTGGAAGGGATCTTTGGAGATTTTCTAGTCCAAACCTGCTGCCCAAAGCAGGGTCATCTGGAGCAGGTTGCTCAGGGTCATGCCTAGTCACGTTTTGAGTATCTCCAAGTGGGGAGACTCCACAACCAACCTGGGCAACTTCTGCCAATGTTTGAGCATCTTCACAAATGAAAATGCTTTTTCTTATGTTTTAGATTAATTTCCTGTCTTTCTTGGCAGTTATTTACAGCCATAAAGATAACAGCAAGATAGAGAAGAGGAGGACAATTGCTTACTGTGAAAAATAACCCCTTGTAATTTGCCTTTGGGTCTGTGCACTGACATCACCTAACTGCAATAGCTTTGTGCTACCTGTGAGAACCCAGGACCAACAACAATCCATTCACAACTTGTATACAACCAACAAGTTTAGAGCATGGAAAAAGACCAAGCAGATTAACTGCTTTATAATCTAGACCTGCATTCACAATGACACAGTGCTCTCTGCACAGATTCAGCATGCTGTAGATGCTCATGGAAACTGAGGACAAAGTTCCTTTCCTTTGTCTTGTGCCAAAGTCAGGGCTCTGACATTTTTGCAGTGATTTGATTTTATTTAGAATTTTTTTTTAATATGAAGAATTGCCAAAGTCAAGTCCAGTTCCACAGAAAGAGCCCATCTCCCTGTTGAGGATATTTTAATTCTTTGAGATGACAGCCTGGAGAACACTGCAGTTCTTACAGCTCTTGTCTCAGCAGTTCACATACAAACCTTTTTGTGCCCTGTCGATTTTAACACAGTTTATTGGGGAGTTCAATCTAACCCAGATGTTTGCTGACAGAAATTACAGGTGATGACAAGATTCCATTAACTCAATGTGCATGATGTTAGTTAATGCGAGTTTCTTCAAAATCTTATTCTATGCTCCTGGCCCTGTATCCTCCATCTACTGCTGTGCAAAGCCTTTTAACTGAAGCAAGAGACAAAAACAATGTTTGCATGAGTTAGAGAGTTTTACTTACCCATATATTTCTTCTTAGATTGTGAAACAGACATGTTATGTGATGGTTTGTGAAATAAATTGCTAGTCTGACAGCCAGATTAAAAATAAGAGTAATTGCATGCTTATACATTCAGACTTAGCCAGATAGGATTTACAAAACCACTTAAGCAAGCCTAAGTTTTCTCTGGTATTTCCCAGATGCAATCAGCTTTCGAGTGACTCTGCATGATGGTTTCATCTTCCCTTTTATTTTCTGACTGTAACAGGCTGAAGAAAGTAGCAACTTGTCAGTATGGGGATCCATTGCCTCCCAATGCCTGCTCTGCTTAAGGGTCTGGGCTGTGAGGGGCATGCAACACTTCTGAAAACAAAAGCCTCCTTTCTTTTCTACCTGAGCTCAGGTTGATAACTTATAAATGTATATTCTGAACTATTATGGGCTATTTTTGTCCAATGTGAGGAACATATGCATAATTCCAAACCCAATATGGTAACTTCTCCTCCAGCACACATCTTCTCTCCCACTGTACATTCCTATTTCTCTTCTTTCCTCATCCCCTGAAATTTCCTTATCACTGCAATGAGATATGGCAACTTACCTATTATGATCGAGTAATGACACTTTGATTGCTCGTGGCACAAGGCCAGACAGCTACTAAGGCAAGTCATTATTAGACTGCAACACACACCAAGTCAAGTTTCACCACTGAAATGGATGAAAGAAAGGAACACAGTAAAATGAAAGCAGAGGCACTAATTTAAAACTGTCATTTAAAGCAACCAGGAATCCTGCAGTGCACAAGAGAACATGCTTCCCACTGTACCTTAAATACAGGGATAGTGGAGCAGAAGACATATTGAGAAACTACCCTTACCCTCCTAAAAATGTAAGGTATATATCAACTACGCACACACCTCAGTCACATGGAAGTGGAATACAAGCAATGCATCTTCTTAATTCAGGTTCTGACGAATGTAAATCTGATATTTAAAACAATCACTAGAGCATGCCTGACTAGTCACTTAAAATTTTCTTGATTTAACATTATTTCATTGTAATTTATTTTCCATTTCATTATAATATCTCAAGGGTGCAACAATGTCTCATGTCTTGACCATTATTCTTTCACATGAAGACGAAACTTCTTTAACATATACCATCTCAGAGAAAGAGATCTCCCAACCCTCTCTTCCACAATCCCATAAATTACATGTCAGTTATGAAAAAAAAACCCACCTTCAAATGCATGGAAAAGGTCAAACACAACTTGCTTTCACGCTCAGCTCTTTTACCTCCAGTCACTGCAAATTCAATAAGTCGAAGTTGAGGGAAAACTCTCAGAAGAAGAAATCTTAACTCTTATCATTTACCTAAGTGTGATGACACTTGCAGGGATTTTTTAAGCGTCAGGTTTAATGGTGGTGTGACAGAGGAAACCTGGCACCTTGTGCTAACGTTCTGACCTTCCCCCAAGCTATTTAGATTGAAAAGTTTTTTACGAAACAAACACTGAAATATTCCTAGTGATCCCTGGTTTCAGAATTAGGTCTTCAAGGAAAGAAAAAATAATAAAAAAACTTCCACCAAATTTTGTGAAAATTCTCAATAAAATCATAAGAACTGGAGAACTGGAAGCCCTGAGCAGAATCTGAGATTTAATTTTCTGTCCCAGAATAACTATGGAAATTAAAGGCTCTGAAACTTGCGTGTATGCTAACAGAGCTGGTCAATGATAATAGAAGCCTTCGGTATTTTTTGTTGTGGGTTGCTGAATTTAAACTTTCTCTGTGCAGTGTAAAGACACCTTAACGTTACAAACATAGGGTGGGAGAAAAAAGAAAAGCAAGCAACAAATGACTCCCGACTGTGGAACAATACAAAGGATGCATCTCCAGCCTTTTGCAATCTTTAAATTTTGGTAGGAATTGTTCCCTTTTTTCTAATTCCACTATTCCAAGGAAAGGCAAGGTAGTAAAGAAGCGAAGCAGATATTAGAGGAATATTGAGAAGTGATTCGACAGTCATATTTTAACTTAAGCCAAATAAGACATTAGTTTTCAATGATGAATGAATTTGAGCCATTTTAATGGAAAAGTCTGCTGTACTTTCTTCTTAAAAGGCTGAGCAAAGTTTTCAGCAGATGACATTTTGAGGTGTTTTTAAACATGTGCAGATCACTTTTTGGATCTGTTGAGAATACAGACATGCAACATGTGACCATTTACTTGGTAAGGGAGACTTCATGTATCAATTAACAATTTTGCACCTCTTGAGCGGTAAACATAGCCGTCATTTCACAATTCATAACTCACTATGGCTGCCCCATTTAAATTAAAAATATCCCCAAATCCTGCCTCAGGAAATAAGTTGTGAGTTCAGTTAGTTTCTGAACAGCTTAAGTATATCATTAGTAGGAAAATGATCCCTTTTTATGAGGTGCTGTTATTTCATAGGATATACTTAATGTTTTGGAATGCGTACATCATATACTGAAATTATGTACAACATATAGTGAAACGCATAAAACTGCAGTAGCACTAGGAGCGCCACTGCAGTTAAGATTGACAGACTCTCCTTTATAAACTTATATTTTAATAATACAGATTTCCAAGGTGAAATCTGAAAAAAGCACTAATCCAAACCCAAAACATTTGGAGGATACAAGCTTCGTACAGAAGCAAAGAAAATTTCTGTCCTTATTCTGTGGTACTTTTTCTTGTTGGAGGAGAAAAAAAAAGTGCTTTGCATATTAAAAGGTTTCAAGTTCCTGGATTTGAAAATGTATATGTATTTATTTAGTATATTTCCTCCCCTCTTCCCCCGAGCTCTTTTTTTTTTTCCCCCTAGTGAAACTCAGCAAATTTACCATCTGTCCTAAATAAAAGCCTGCTTGTCGCTGTGCTTTTTTTGAGAGAAGACCATGTAGGGGTGTGACTATAATTCCAAAATAAAATGTTTCCACTTTTCACTAGATCAGAAGAGATCAGCAATTTAATCAACAAAAAGAAAGTCTACGAATATACTCAAATCATAAAATTGGTGTGTGTGTATGAGTGTAAAAAAAAAAAAAAATCACAGCACACTAGGCTTTAAAATTGAATAGTTTGAATAACTATTTGATTAATTATACTAATTTCTGAATGCATATTATTATGACAAAAACGAGGATGCTTAGTATATAATCTAAGGTGGTGAAGGGCAAAGAGTGTTCAGAAGCTCTCTGCATGCCTATAGGTATAGATATCTCTTATTTCATGTGATCATTGAACACATGCCTCTGAAACTTTCAAAGATATGGCTCAAACCATCTTAACCAAATCATACAGCAGTTGCATCTTCCAGTGCCCAGATAAAAGTTAACTCAGAAATTAACCAGCTACCTTGGAATAATGATAGACAATCTCCTGGGAAAAGGTTAGCGAAAAATAACTGTAAATCAGATTTTTGTGCAATGACTTCAATAAATACATTTGCTACAGAAACATGTAACCTGAAAAAACTCTTGTATGTCTGATGTCAAAACCAAGACTATTTTTGCCTTAGGACATTGGAGAAATTGTTCATGCCTACGTAAAGATTGCCCCATAGTGTTTCCAAGGTCAGTAATTTGCATGGGATTTGCATCAGAACTCAACAATGCCTGTGGAAAAGAGACTACTTCCTATCTTACGATGAAGTTCAGTATTCATCATATTTTTTTCTAAGTTATATTTTCCAGTACAGATCACCTTTAAGGGCCAAAGAGATTTCAAACTGCCCTGTTCCAGATAACATGTCTGTTAATTTTATAGAAAACCGTTTATGTATCACTGAAGCGGGCATCTGATTAACAGACTCCAAGGCTTTACATCATCCTTCCGTCAGAAGTTAGACAGCAGAATCATGTTCCACCTACTCATGTCTTTTTCAACAACCAGATTTTCTGTCCTTTACTCAAAAAGAAGTCAGCCATCAAGGACAAAGGCCCTCAGTCAAGAAAACTCTTGAAGTCCAACCGCGTACACAAAAGCAAGTGCATGCTTAAACCTTTTGCTGAATCAGCTGAATGGAGAGAATCAAGCTACACTGCACTTACACAGGCAGAACTTTCTTAAAAGCAGGTCCCATATTGTTAATTTTCTCCAGAAGTTTACTAAAACACATCTACGCATATAAGCTATGAAATGAAATATATAACATATTTTCTATTTAATATTAAATATAGAACACAGTAGTGAGTGGGGGGGAGTCTAGCCTGGTATGTTGTAAACCATTAGATCATTTTCAGAAAAACAATATTTTTCAAAGTTAGACATGTTATCGCTCTTCCTCAGCAACAGTCCTAATTTTAATAATTCATTCGTTCTTACAAAATGTTCTGTAACAGAATCTTCAAATTTCCAAACATAAATTCCTGCTTGTTTTACCTATTTACAAGCTAAATTTCAGAAACTTGAAAGGGGAAGTTCTAGGTAAATAATTATATAGTGTTTAGAAAAGTATTCAGAGTGTTATATTAACCCATGTTATACTAAAATGTAAAGTTGCTCAGAAGTCTCAGAAGATTTACAGAATCTAATACTGGAAACGAATGTTTTCACAGAATCACACAGAATCACAGAATGTGAGGGATTGGAAGGGACTTCGAAAGATCATCTAGTCCAACCCCCCTGCTGGAGCAGGAACACCTAGATCAGGTTACACAGGGAGGCGTCCAGGCGGGTTTTGAATGTCTCCAGAGAAGGAGAATCCACAACCCCCCTGGGCAGCCTGTTCCAGTGTTCTGTCACCCTCACTGAGAAGAAGTTTCTTCTCATATTTAAGTGGAACCTCTTGTGTTCCAGTTTGTACCCATTGCCTCTTGTCCTATCACTGGTTGTCACTGAGAAGAGTCTGGCTCCATCCTCGTGACACTCACCCTTTACATATTTCTAAATATTAATGAGCATTAATGAACAGTTTTGTTCCAACTGTTTCTCTTTTAATACTTACACAGGACTCACCAGTAGCCAAAAATAAACCATGCATTTAATGCTCTCCACAGCTTTTGAAGCAGGGAAAAGCATGTTTCTCATGCTACAAAAGGACAAAAAGAGCCTACAACACACCAGTTTTAGCTGAGAGGGAGATCCTGGGCATAGTTAGTCCTGAGCAACCATCCTCTGGCTGGCGGTACCTGCAGCGGGTCGGCCGGGCTCCCTGCCGTACCTTAGCGGTGGGAAGGGGCAGCCACGCTCCCCCGCTAACCCGGGGAACAGTCTGAACCAACGCCTGTTAGACAGAACGAGCGTGTTTCCCTCTGCTCCACAAAGAGAAACGGTCGCGCTCCTGCTCAGTGCTAAATACAAAAGCAGAAAGTAATGGTCGGTCCCTTGATTTAACAAGGGAAAGCCTTGGATTTTCTCATGTCCCCAAATGTTATTGCTTGACAGATTCTGCCAAGTTTCAAACGGTGTAAGAAACTGGAGAGCCCAACAGGTAATTTTCTTTCTAAAGCTCTTAATGTTACAGATATTCTTGCACGTTACATCACTGGTGACTTTCAGCCCTTAAATTCATCTTCAGGCTGTATCTTGCAAGAACAAGACCAGACCCTGTGCCAGAATATGAAGAAAAGAATTCTAAAAAAGCAATTGTGGATGAGCTCAAAACAAAGCCAAAAAATGCCAGGGAAAAAAGAAATAACAAATCAAAACCTATCTTAGATACTGATATGTCAACAATGCCTCAAAGGTATAATATAAAAAAATATTATAGTGCCCTACAAATCTAAAAACAAGTCTAGTACTTCACAATGAAAATTAATGCAACAGGTTGTACTCTATACAGTTTTAAGACAAATTTGTTTTCCATTATCTGGCTACCAGACAAAGCTCTTTCTACATCCAAATGTAAAATCCAACACTCTATCACAAAATTTTTCCCACTCTTTTTCGTTGTGGTCTGTGAGGCACCCTGGAAAAGCCCCAAAAGCAATGTTTGCCCTTATTGCTGTACTTTATGTTGCACACTCTGCAATTATTTAGATGGGTTAAAAAAAGGCGAGGGAGAACAACTGTGAAATGCATTGTGCAACCGCAGATGACTTCATGTTAACCCCTGTTACCAGGTTCCACCCTCGGGTCAAATGCCGATGAGTCAGTGTCTCGCCCAGATGAATGATGTCATCCTCACACCACCTCTTTAGCAGAAAAATGTGGTGGAGCTTTTCACTGTCTGATCTTAAGAGACCCTGAGTGACTAAACGAAGTTCCCAAGATAAAAAAGCATGTGGCTGAACTTAAAAAGACAGGAAATGAGTACATCACTCCAACACCTTTCAAATATGTTCTAAGAAAAAGACAATGATGGATCATATGCAGCAGAAATGACCAACAGGAAGCATGTGTTAAAATGCAAAAAAGATTTGCATACCCTGCCTTGCAAAAGCCAACATACAAGAGCCATACGTATCTCATCTATCCATCCTAATACAGGAAAATGACCCAAAATAAATTAAAATGGAGCAGTGAATGTGATCTCTCTTTAGGGTACCAAAGCGATGATAGATCAGGCATGCAAGGAACAACTTGAGTTCAGTGAAATCTGAATATAGTATACCTGTGTGGATTTTGGGAGATAGTTCCATATTGCTTTAATACACTACAACGGAGAAATAATCAGTTTGATTGCAATGCAGTTCTTTGGTCAAATTTTGAGAAGAAAATCTTCAGATGCACAATTACTGCATCTGAAACCATCCAATAATCAATCACTTTTTCAAAATACAGGAAAGTATAGAAGTGAAGGGGTAAGGAAAAAATAAAATGTACTCCTGGACGAAGAACGCATAAAATGTCTCAGGAAACACTTAACATGGTGTTAGATGGAACTCAGTGCAACTTTAAACATGTTTCCCAGTACTTTCCTGGCTGTGAAAGATCCTCTGTATGAGGGCTGGTATGACACGTCTTTGTAGGAATTGAGATCTGCAAGAAGGACACCCTGATCTCCCCAAGGCCAAAAGCAGAGTTTCACAGGGTGAGGAGGAAGATGCAGTGAGTGAAGCCATGAAGGGTGAGCCTTTGTCTCATGACTTTATAAAGCCTGAGACTTCAGAAGCATGGACTTCACGGAGTTCTTATTAAACAGATCCAACGTGACCCAGGTGCACATGGAAAGAAACAGCAGCAACTACTGCTTTCAGTGAAGTTGTGATAGCCAGACAGGATTATTATTTTTTCCCTAATTATAAAAATCTATGCTGTTTCCGAAATGTACTTCCAAATTATGTGACAGTTTGCCTAAGTGCAGACAGACTGGTGTCACCATGAGGCTCTAGCGATTGTTACTGTAACACAGCTCAGCTGTTAGGACACTTGCTCTCTCTGCTAGAACAAATACCTTGTCTTCTTTTACTCTGCTTTGTCTTCTGAAAACAAACAAACATTAAACCAGACCAACAACCAAATCTTTCAGAGGAATTCCAGTAGGAGTGAAATACATATAACTAGGAATACAAAGTATCAAATTCCATTTCTGTTTGACAACGTTGGCAGCTAATAAATTCAAATATATACGTACATAAATGTCTGCCCTTATTTACAATTTCTTTAGTTTTTTGTCCAGCTACCATTTTCTGGCATATAGAAAACAATCCTCTTCTTTTGAGTTAGATTCCAGTGTAACAATGCCCTTTCTTGGTAGTGCTCCCTACACCCACAAATCATGATACAAAGCTGCTCAAAAATCTATGTACACTTGAGCAAACACAAGCCTGTTGTCTTTTTTTTTTTTTTTTAACTCATCTCTAGGGGTTTTTTTTCCTCAAAATCTTCAGCAATTGCTTCAAAGAAGAAAATCCACGTGATTTGCCTGGATTTGCAGTTTTCCCTTTGCTTTGTCCTGACAATTCCTATCCCTCATTTCCTCATCCACCTTCAGTAGGTCTGTGGTTATATGGTCTTTCTCTGCTTCCACAGCTCCTGCAGTTGGCTACAGCCTCTCATTCTGATCCCAGGTCTGAGTTTCAGTGTTTCATGCTATACTGAAAGCCTTCCCTCACCCTTCAAACAGGTTAGTGTTTACGCTAGACCCTAATTTTCACATTCCTTGACATCCATTGTCCTCCATAAGCCTTGCCAGCTACCAAAATCATAGGCCTTGATAGCTACAAGAATATCTTCTGCATCTTCTCCAAACCGAAGGCCTCTTCCAGTCCATTAGGAAAATTTCCTTCCTTCTCTCTATAGAGTGTGTTTTAAAAGATGAGCTGTACTAATAAACAGAGAAAGACTATTTATAACCAAGGTTTACTTTAGAAATGAGCTGGGCATAGCTCAACCTCCACAGTGCAGGAAGTGGTACCCAATCAACCCCGCAGGGCTTGGTATGTGTGTTGTATGTAAAGAAAGAGAAAACTACTGTGGTTGCTTCACCACATTATTGTCATTTTAAAAAGACTAGTATCAGATGAAAACCACTGAGGTTACATAATGCAAATTATCACTCTAAATCACTCAGACCATTTAATTTTTCTGTATTTTTACATGACATGAAGAATCCCCCCTTCAGTGCTGCACCTCTGTGCAAAGACAAGATCAACCCAGGATTAATTACCTGGGCTATTTAAAGACATAATTGTGTATTCATATCTAATTTTAATCTAATGCCAGGTGATATGAGCTTGTAAAAACACATTACTATTTAAGTGACATCATCATCAATACTATTTCTTTTTTAATGTATCAGCTTACTCAAGTGTGTTGACAAAGCAAAATGTAGTTGATCTGGATTTGGTTTTAAAAGATTATTAATAATTTATTATGCATAAGAAAATGAACTACAATTTAGTTCAAGTAGAGAAGATCTGTATTTCCAGAACTAAATGCAAAGATCTGCAGTAGAAGTTTCAGGTGTACGTTGCCCACCTTCACTGCGGTAATTTCTTCTTTCTCCCCAAGTCTATGGGCAGGTTAAACTCCCACATCTTGAAAATCAGTTTGCTAAACTATAATCATCAGCACCCTGGCTGGGGAAGGGTTTCAGGCTTGCTTTCTTTATTCTTAAATCAAAGCAGCATCAAGATAAACCTATGCTCTGCTCTCAGTTCACACATTCAGTGCTGAAGTATTACCATAACCTGCAAGCTCTTCAGTGCACAGCTCAACTTAACTTAAAATAGTGCACCAACACTACTATAAAGTTACTATACCTAGCTTCTGACTCTTAGGCTCCTGGGATCAAATCTTCACCTTTGTGAAGAGCAGATGCTCTAGCTGTTTTGGGGTCTGGTAAATCTGGATGATTTTGGTATTGCTGAAGGATCTGGTGCACCTGATGCACTTACCCTTGGCAACAGTATGGAACACCAAAAGAGGGCTTGTGCAGTCTAACTCAAAAAGAAGCAGTGTTTGGCCTGTGATGTCTCAAATCTTAATACTCCTCTAAGATGAACTGCAAAATGCAGCTAGCAGTTGTAGTGCTCAGCTTTTTTTACTGTAAACTTGCTTTTTTCTGCACCTTTGTATAGACCTGAACTCTGCAAGCACAGAAAATGTTAATGTGCGCTTTCAATCTATTAATAATAGGAAGCCAGAAATGGCAATGTTGGTGTAGAGGCAGACAGGGATGTATAAATAAGACTATTGTTTCTAAGGACTAAAGCTTAAATATTGTTATATGGTAGTTAAAGTAGAGTATAATAGTCTATTGTTTCTATGAATAGATTCTTCCAAGGACCAATCAACACCTTATCATTAACATTAATCACTGGGATATCTTCTCCAAGATCAAACAAACACTTCTTGAGAGTTCAAACTTTGACTTCAGAAAAGTTTCGGTGTAATAACAGATTAGATTTAAATATCAGCAACTATATCCTTATTCAATGTATCTTATTTAGTGATTAAATGTTACATAAAGCTGTTTGAAGGGTTTAGGAAGATTTTCTCACAGTAAATGTGCAAAAAAAAAAAACAAACAGCAGTGAAAAATCTAGGTTAGCCAAAGTATCTTTGCCTCTTTTCTTAATGTCTGGTATATGGAATCATAATGCCATTTCTATAAGGTAAGATTTTAATAATTACTCTCATTAACAATATCAGCAGCTAACAATATCATTGTATCAGTATACCTGGTTATTTCGTTTTACTATATTTGTAAATATGTTTTAAACTTCTCTTGTTGATAGCAATGAGCAGGCTTTTACTTTTAGAAAGAGGAATGTGATTCTGGATCAAATTAGTCTGCAGGGCAGCCAGGGACAGATGCTTCAAAAAATAAATCTGATTTCCAGGCAGTTTTGACAAAACATTTCCCAAGAGCTTGTATGCTCCAAGGCCCAACAGTTGTCTGCCAATTAGTATTCCTTAAAGCATGAACGTTAATACTCCTGGGATTTTTAAAAAATATTGATTCCATAATTTCAAGTTCTTTTTATTTTTATACATTTCCAATTCAGCTCAATACTCTTCTCAGATGCTATAGTCTTCTATTCTTCTAAAAGTACAAGTCAACCTGTTCTACACAATGCAAAATTTGATAATAATTCAAATATGTTGCATATAATTTACAGGTTCTGTAACCTCCACTCAAAAATTCTCTACTTGATTTTTCTTACATTGCAAATGTTGCACTTTGACTCTTCCCTTAAAGAGACCACTGGTGTAATACTGCTTCCATCTACATTTTTTTCTGTAGACCTGAATGGGATCACATGAAGGTCAACATCAAGTACTCCCAAAGAGTAATGTTTATAAGTAATAATTTTATTTCTCTGTCTTTCCATTATTCTGCATTGATGAGGTTTTTTTACATTCAGACCAATGCAAAATCAGTCGGAAAGAATATCTCTGTATTAGTAAGGGTTGTGTCAGTTTGCAGAGTTAGAATAGCTACTCCCAAACTAGTCCAAACTTCCCACTACTTTTATTCATCTCAACCAGACAAAATGATGCGCTTTCCAACAGGTAAAGGACATTTCCCACTAATGCTGGTGTCAGTACTGTCCCGGAGGCTACGGGCAGCTGACATGCGTTACAGAGCAGCCCAGTTCTGCCCCTCACTGTGATAAAAGATCCCATCTGCCCTGGCTGGTTATCAGTGCACTCCGAAGGGGCCGGGTGGCAGCAGGACAGGGCACAGAAGGCCACCTCTCCGCCGCGGCCCTGCCGAGCTCCCGGCCACGAGCACCAAAAGGGAGCATCAGCACAGCTGCCTCGCCTCAAACCAACTTCTGCAAAAATCAAAGAGCGCAGGCTTTAGCACTCCAATCTTGCATGAAAAGTGGAGGATATAATTCATTATTCCCCAACATCATTCCAAGGACATACTTCAAACTGGTATGAGACAACGAAGATAGTTGCAAGGTAGGATGGGATAGAATATTTTAAGTTTTCTGACAGAAAAACCCTAAGCTCACTACAATCTCATGTCAAGTTTTGCTTATGCTGAAAAGGCATTTTCCACTGACGAAAACGTAGCTGGAATTTTCCGAAAGGATCATTTTTAGGATGTGTGCCAGTGCAACTTGAGGTCCATGATATCATCTGAGTTGATTAGTCCAAATGTGTCAAGTAAAACTGAAAATGAATCCAGTGCTCAGGAAGAAGTATCAGTTACCTTCTGTAGCTAACCCAAACCAACTTTTATAACAAAACAAAACCACCATATGCCTCACGTAGTTGAGACAGTGAATAAGGGCACTTGGAGCTCTGAAGCTTTCTCACTGGCTTCTTCATATCCTTACATGCGCTATACTGCCCTGCCAAGAACTTAGTACACTCTCTCTCTTTTTTGAGCTCTCATTCTCAAACCTTTCAAACTTTTTTTCTTATCTACTACCTCTTATCCACATAAAACTGAGCATAAAAAATTAACAGTCCCACGCCCTCAGAATTCCAACTGAGGGTTCTTGGGTTTCTTTTTTACCAGTATGTTTGTACAGAAATATTTGCCTCAGCCAGCCACTAAATCCAGCAAGATTTTAAGTAAAGAATGTTGCTCAAAAGACATCATACTATCCAGCTCCCATGATGGCAATGACGTCTTTGTGTTTGTTTTCATTCCTCCCCAACAGCTGAGACGAAATATTTTGTTCTGGAAGTTCACAAAAACATATGTTCCTACTAGAGAAGTTCAAAACTGAATCAAGACGCACCTCGCAAGCAAACATGCTTAAGACTTCATGCCACGAACAAGCAATTTGAGGTAAGCAGCTATTTTTCTCTCTCATCAGGCTTCTCTAAATTGTGAGCAATAAACTAATAGAGACACTAGATCTCTAGATCACTGAATGAGTTTCTATTTTTGAAATTGTCAAGTGAGCAGACCTACCTCAGAAGATAAAAGAAACAATGCCAATAGTTTTGGGATCAATTCAGGTCAAGTTGGCCACAGCCAGGTAAAGTGGCAACTATTTAGTTGCTGTCTCATTGTCTGAATTTACAGCAAATGGCGGTTTCCAAGTTCCAGCTGGATGGTAAAGGTGACCTATGGCTGGGGTGATGCATCGAGCAGTCATACAGACTGCAGCCTCTCACAGTGAGGATCAGTTTTGTTAGTACCAAACCATTATTTCAAGCATTTTATAAAACCTACCGCATTTGCACACGCATGTGAAGATGTATTTTACAACACTTGCTGACTAGTCCTGTTCATTCACATAGCAGCTGTTGCTGAGGCAAGGAAGGCTAACAGGATTAAAACCTTACAGAAGGAACACATTGACCGAAGGAATGACTTAAGGTAATACTTTTAACTCGAAATAGTGGACACAGCATGTAGCTCTGACTTTGTTGAAAACCACCTCTGACATTTATAAAACTTATAAGCTGTCAAAATTTCACTTAATAATTAATGCTTCACCCAATAATAAGACATGAAGTAGCATAGTGCCTTTTCCCACACCTCAGAGTGGGAGCTTAAACAGCATGGGATGGAGGTGCAAGCACAGAGGCATGTAGTGGTATTTTAGGCACTTCTGTAGTATCCAAGACACCTGCAGATATAACATCACACCCATGCCCTTCTGGTAAGGTAGCTGTAAATCAGGCAAGATAAGTTAGGTCACCTAAAATGGCACTAGCTGTTGACACTTGAACCTCTCCCAGTAGAGTCACTTTCTACAAAGCCACTGAGACTGCCATTAAATTATCTAAATTGTAAACCCTGATATGAGTTTTGCTTTAAAAATCTGAAGAGATTTCTACGAGGATGATTGGCTCCTGTTCATAGAAAGCTTGCTGCACCTATTTGTAGGTTAAAACAAGATCTCTGTTTTGAAAGCATTTTGCCAGTGCCTGAAAGGTTAAGCCCTGCATATGAAGGGCAGCTTGCTGTAACTCTGTATTCTTTGCTATTTTCCACAGGGACACCGTCAAATATAGTGTTTCTTCTTAAAGTACTGAGTCTTGAGTTTATAAAAGCACATGGGCTTGCCACATGCCTAAATTGGGAAGCATTAGTCTTGTGTGCAAATGGACCATCACAGCCCTCTGCCTGTAGCAGCGGGAGAAAAGAGGGGACAGGGGCTGAAGCAGGGAAAGCATTGAAATGAGCCTGACCCCAGAGGGAAGCTGAAAGATGCTGGCAGCAGTGGGAGTAAGGTGGCTTCCTTCATTTGGAAGGAATTAAAGTAGAAGCGTATGAAAAATATGGAAATAGTTTGTTCTTAAGGGAAAACAGCACACATACTTTGTTCACAAAGCATACATGCTTTATGCACGATGCCAATTCACTCATTAGCATCGGCATACTCACATCAAAGGGTTGAAGCCCACGCATTTTAGTGTGACCAAATGCTTCTCAGTTTCTCCTCTTTGGGAAATGATTACAGGACACCATCTGCCAAGAAAGGGTGATCTCTTGAAACAGTGGGCAAATAGACACTCTAGGTAAGGAATGACCATATCGGAGGGTGGTGGGAGCTATTCTGGAGGAGGGCAGGGAGGTTTAAGTGAAAGGGTATAGCAGCATTGAAAAATACAAAGGGATCCTGCTGACAGCATGTGTTGTGTTTAGGCCTGCCCGTTCCTTACACAAGCTATTGGCAGGGCATCTGCCCACCTTTCACCTTGGGAAGTTCCAGCTGGGGTTTGTTTGAGGTGCCCTCGCTTCCTACTTGTGTGCTGCCCTCCCTTCTGTCCAGTTAAGAAACCAAGCAGTTTTTCCTGCATGATGGCTTATTGCACGTAGCATACAAATTTCCTTCCTTTCCGGGGGCTTTGTTGAGGGGTGACTAGATATCCAAGATCTCCAATTAGAAAAGAAGGTTTGCATTTAAAACTGTGAAGGTAAGAGCCTGTGTCAGCTTGAAGGCTTGCCGCAAGCTCCAACAACTTTAAACCACATTGGAATGATTGCATGAGCCTGTCAATTTTTTTCAAGCAATCATTTGTCAACCTTACTTACATTTTCTGGTACTCTCTGGTTATGTATTTTTTTTCATTTTATCCTTTTTCTGTGAGCACTGTTTTGAAGGCATAAACAATTACACCAACTTTACACCTACGGTTATTCTTGGGTCCAAAGAATTTCATAGCAAACAATTCTCATCAGAAATATTGCTCCAGGAAGAGAGCCACACAATAGATAGATATCTAAGTAACATCACTTGTATCTACTGGAACTCCAACTTCTGAGAGAAAAAAAATGAGTTGTCTTAATAGCAAAGTGCTTTTACATGTGTTGGTCATTCCTCACTTTGCATGAATAAACTGAAACCTGGAAAATGGCTTCTCAGATATTTGACAGCATCTCTTATTGAATGCAAATTAAATAGGGACAGATAGGGACAGAAAGGACTGTATGACAGTCCGTTTGCACACAACCCTAATCACACTTGACGTGTGTGTTTAGACACCTACTTGTATACTTCAGAGCTTGGATACACACATTTTTTAAAGTCTTAAGAATAATTATTTATCCATAGCACCACAGCTATATGCGTGAAGTAGAAGTCTGACCTGGTAAAATATGGCTATATTTTGTTCCTCTGTATTTTTTCCAAGCCAGGCTACTCTTTGCTAGAATGCTTCGAAAGAAGACATACCCTTTCATATCCTTTTAGTTACACAAGCGGGAGTTTCTATTTCCTTGTTTATCCTCAATGAAAGGGTGAGCAGTCAAGTCAAGCATTGGGCAATGCAGCAGATGTGCACAAAGCACCCATCTCACAATGGCCAGGGTTCCCACTGAGACTTTTGAGTAGAGAATAATTGTACTTTCTTTTGGCATGAACCAAGGGTACAAAATCACATTTACGTGTGCAAGCCTTTGCCCTCTCAACATGTGTTCTCAGCTGCATTAGAGTAGCTGGCGAAGGTCAGTTTGATTTTCAGTCCTAAAAGCAAAGAGTGATAGTTGAAATGTGGCAGATAGTAACATTTTAAACTATAGCACTTCCTCTCCTTCCAACTACACTTAGGTTTTATTAACGAGAGTTTGCAGGAAAAAATACTTTAGAAATATCACTCAATAATAAACAAGCTCAGGTTTTTAAAACCCAGACAGGAAAAAAAAATCTGATATTACACAGAATTACATTTTTTATGCTATCATTTTCAAAAATTCTCTCAAATTGACATAAAAGTTCAGTATTTACTTTCAGCCTATGTGCTGTTTTCATACGACTCCTCCTGTGTTTTTTTGATGTTATTTCTCTTTCTAAGCATAAAGGATTCTCAATCTAATCTTCAACCTGTTAGGTTGTCTGTCCTCTTTTCCATTCCCCCCTCCGCCCTTAATCTATCTCCTTTTGTCTTATCTCCTTTTCCAACCCCTGAATTCTCTACTACCCTTCTGATTTGGGACTCCAGTTCTTGGAGTACTTAGCTTTTTCCACCCATTAGGAGCTCAACAAACTTTACCTGAATCTCACCTCTTGAAATGGAACTGAAGTACATTTTGATTTGCTACACTCTGGATAAGAATTAAGCTGCAAGTCAAGAACCAAAGAAAAACAAACCAAAACATTCTGTAAACAACCATACACTCTGAAAATAACAATTTCTAACATATTTATGACACAGGAAAGAGCTCACCATTTGAGGTAAATGTGTGCGCTAGTTCCACATCTGAGTAGCTACAGATTCGAAAGCAGTACTCAGTAAGAAACAAAGTGAAATTTGTGTGACTACATTCTCCAATACCTAGTGTAAGACTGTTCCACTTAACTTAAAATGAATAGCAAGAAATAACCTGCTTTTCGTACCTTTATAAAGACCCAGAACTTCTGACTTCCAACTGTATGCTTAATTTTCATGCTGTTTTGATTTCTTATAGATATAGTTTTGAGAAGACAGTAGCAGATATCCATCAGACTCCCAACTTTTTTAATTAGTAAGACCTAATCACATACGATCTTATCGAAACAGAAACCCATAGAGTGCTTATAGGTTCATACAACCCAACAAACTCAAGATGGAGAAAATAGATATGTATCTCAAAAAGAAAATGAGAACACCAATTAGAGTGAAACCCCTCGACTGTCCAGCTTCTCTGCCCTCCCTGCAAACTTCTTAAAAGGTCACAACCTAGATATTCCAGACCAACCCGTCAATTTTCTGTCCTTTTAGTGAAGAATGCCCAACTCTTTAATAACAGGATTTTGCCTCATCTCACTACTAAACTGATGGTGCTTCATACTTCATCCGGCCTTACCCTTTTCCCTGCACGAGACCCCCACCCTTGTTCTCCTTCAAAGTATAACAACATGCTACCCTATACTACTCTCACCTCCTTCTTTCCTGTGTTGTTAACACTGGAAATGCACCTGCACAACTGCAACCAATGCTCAGTGAGACATGCAACACTACCACTTCATTTCAAAAGACTTCTAACAGAAACTGCAACTATTTTAAGCTCACTTGAAAAGGCTGTGACTTGCAGGGACGTTAAAATGATTAGGTGAGGAGTTAGAGTACAATCCCAAACAAAGCAAGGTTGCTGGAACCTCTGCTTTGTTGGGTTTTTTTTTCATTTTAAGAGCTCCCTCTGGCTCTAGATGTGACCATACCAATATTTGCCAGGACAGCTGTTCTGTGCGTGCCCACTGCTCCCAGACCACTCCATGGGGCAGTTTCAGGGTGAAGCAGCAGAGGGCACAGATGACACCACCTCGGTGGTGGAGCCCTGGAACAGAGCAGCCCACATGGGCTGAGCCCAGCGCTGCCCAGCAGAAGGTGGCAGGGAGAACCCCCTTCTTCCCCCCATCATTCCCTAAGCTCTTGCTGGGGTACAAAGGCAGTAAACAGCACCTTGCTGGGCTGGCAGGGCTGCAACTGGCTCATTCCAGCTGCTCCCCCCATATCAGACCTCGCAGATCACAAACTTAACTCAACTTCCCCCCAAACCATCTCTTGCCAAATTTGTAACTTGCCAAGTGAAAATTACTTGGCATTTACAAGTCCAGGTACTATATTTTGGTCTCATCTGGAAAAGCAGGGGCAGCAACAACAGGCAAACAAACCTCTTACTAAATGATCAGTCATATAATTGAGGACTGGGGGGAGGAGGAGATGGATCCGCCAAACCCCAGCTGCACAGAATAACGTGTCCTCCTGGACAGTCCAGAAGATCTGACGAAAATTCATATGGGTAAACGTATCCTCGCATCTGTAAGATGCTTTAAGAGGGAAAGAGAGATGCATTCAGACAGACAGAAAGACAGCAGTTACCATTAAATCTCTCAGCTACTGAAATGCTTCTGGTGATTTCTGTGCTTTGACAAAAACTGCCAAGCGTGGTGTTATGAAGCCGGTACCTTTATAAACTCAGGCAATGAATGAAAAGGCGCAAATGTGAGTTAGATACACCATGTATTTAAGAAAAAAAACAACTCACAAAGACAGGGAAACGAAAGCTGATGGAAGCTGAACTGAAGTTGAATTAAGAGTGAACTCAAAGCTTCACAGCATGGGATGGTTTATTAGCAGCCTGAAGACAAAGGCCACAAAGCACTTTTACTCCCTTAGAGAGAGGAGCCCTATTATGGAGCCTTTCAACTCCCCAAGAATTGCCTTTTAACTCTCCCTCCACAGTAGGACAAACAGGGGAAAGAAATTAGTCTTGGATGATGTTAGCTGTTTTGTAACTTGTAGTGCTAGTCCCACTGGAGCTCTTCTGACTCCTGTCAGATTTATTCTCTTGACATTCAAAATAGATTAACCTAAGGTATCTTTCTATAAATTAAAACAAACAAACCCCCACAAAAAAACAAAAATGAAAAGCAAACAAAAACCCATCAACAAATCCAAAAAAACCTCCCCACAAAATACAAAGAAAAAAACCCACAAAACCACCAAAACCAAACACACAACAAAAATAAACCCAAAGCATTTTCATCCTCTCCCTCTGAAAAGATGGGAATTAGTTAGATGGCCAAATGATATTTCCTGGATTTAGCAGTAATTTCTGCTTGATTGTAGTGCTGCTATTAAAGGAAATGCTATATGCTAACACAGAACGTCTCCAATCAAGTACATCATGTCGTCACCTATCTACAGTGTAAAAACATAAAAATATCCAGAAAGCTATTATTTTTCAAACAGTTTAAGAAGAACTCAGACAAATTACTCAAACTTATTCTGGCTATCCGGTACTGCTTACTGAAGAGAATTTTCTTTAGATGTGCCTGTATTCTGTCTTCCTGAAAACATCTTCTACTTAGGTCTTTTGCTCTAATGACTAACATACAGCTAAGTCATATCATATGGCCTGTCTTGTTATATTATTTTGTTACTGTAGGATTGTTAGGAAAAAAGCAATGTGCTAACTTAAGCATCAGTTCAGGGCCAAAGTAATAAATATATACATCTTTGCTCCTGTAAGAAATGGATATGCCATGTAAGCAGTGAAGCTTGGGAATGACTTTGCTTCATCTAGGCAGGTAGAGCTCAAAGCAGAATTTGGCCCACACCATATGGAAACAGTACATTTACTGTCGTGGAGAATAAAGCTGCATGTTAGAGGAAACAGAAAATCCATATGACTTGTGGCGGACTCAACTGCAATGTAAAGATCATGTAAAGAACACGAATCTGCTCTCACAAGACAAATTTCACAACCTTGTGTCATTGTTTGTGAGCTGTAATGCCCCACATGAGGCGCCACATTGCTTTAGGAATATTTTCCATAAATGCCTCTAATAGTATAACACATTTTTCACCTGTAGGGCACCAACTAAGCATCTCAAAACAACTAGCTTTCTTGCATTGTCACAATAGATCCTCATGGGGCTGACATGCTGAAAAAAAATGATGTGACACAGTGAAACGCCTTGAGAGGCAGGGCTATCTGGTCAACATTCCTGTTTTTATCATGCTCCTGATTTTATAGCATGCCTGGCACCATGGCATCTGCAAATAACTGTGAAAATCATAGAATCGTAGAACAGTTTCGGTTGGAAGGGACCTTCAAAGGTCATTGAGTGATTAGCAACAATTGGATTCATGTAACTAAACCACTGCACAATGCCCTAAATAGCTAAGGTATCAAGATAAGTTCTAGCAAGACAACAGCATCTTTCTTATTCAAAAGAGGAGCATAAACGTTTAAGCACTGAATAAATACACCGCAGATTTATATTTTAATAAGAAATGCTCAGTATTTCAAATGTCCAAATTTCATGTGTCTGTTGCAAGAGACATCCTGAAATGCTATACTTCCAGCTATAATAACATGATCTAGTTCGAGTCTTGCTAGTAGTCTTAGAAGAAGGATTGATGAACTGAAATTGCAACAGCACAGAAAAATGTGCATAAGGGGAGAACAGAGAAAACGCTTGCACTGGCAACATTGCTTCACATTTAAACAAGTATTCATATGAAAAATTGTATGAATAAGCAAAAAGTAAAAAAAACCCCAACAACAAAAACCCAAAACCAAAACAAAGAAAAAAAACTACACACTCAGTGTAAAGAAAAGCTTCCTATGTTTTTTTACACAAACGCATGTGCATCCCTATATACATCCATACACAGAAGACAGGCAGTCAAATGGGTCTGTCACTTAGGCGACATTTCTTTAAAGGCAGAGATGCTCCTTTCTGAACCTTCAGAGCACGTGTTGCAACTGTAGTGAACCTGTAAGGATTTAGGTAAGAATACACACTAGCAAGGACTCCTCCGGGGTTATGCTATGATAAAATGAACAGGTTAAACAAGTCCTATGCAGTGGTCCATGGGAGAATTTAGGACTCCACAGCTGGCCCCACACCTTTTGTTTTTTTGCTAGCAGGACATGAAATTTGTTTTCCAACAGCATCTCCTCTCAGTGTCTGATTTGTTGTCCCTGACAATGCATCTCTTCACAGTTATATTCCAGCAGCCCCACAAAACAACAAGCATCAGTTCTGCTGATTTGAAGCCCTATTTATGCTAACCTCAAGATTCACATTAACAATTATCATTCAAGTCTGACACTCATAGTTCGCACCAGCATTTATTTTTACTTTAGTAAAACTTTTTCACGTGCATCCGTACCGTTATTTCAAAGCACGCAGAATAATCTTTTCAACAGTCTCTGCTGAACAGCTAAGCATGTACTTCATGTTTTAATCAAGATTCATTCTACAAGTGTAGCAAAACACTGAAAAGTGTGCTATTCATTTGGTCATGTACAAAACCACCCTCCAAATCATCCTTATGAGAAGTGGAGAATTTTTAAACTGGATTTCGTGTCTTAAAATGTGGGGTCTTCCATTTTTATGACTTACTATAATTGCTTCTCTCTTCAAACTGGTGATTTTGTCTAGTAATGTAGCAGTGGAACTGATTAGTTAAATGAAGCATGAACTGCAGCCTGCAGAGAGCTGGATTAAAAACTGCTGAGTTTTCAACACGATCCTTAATCAGAAAGGGTTTCTTTTAGAGGAAAGAAAATGTAAATCACAGGGGGCAGGGAGAAAAGGGGTAAGCATGGGATAATGTTCTTTTTAAAACAGCAATGTGTTTTAATTTTTATATAATACATTAACCCACAGCACCACAATTCATAAACATGTACTTCAATTAATAATTATTGAAGACCACAGTCATGGCTTAATTCTGGCTTTTTATATGTTCATACTGCAACTTGTCACACAGGCTGCCCACAAGACTTACACAAGAAAAATCATTTAACAGCAGTAGCGGCCTCCACCTGTTTTCACCCGTTCTAGCTATAGCCACCACATACATTCACAGGTGACCCCAAGATGCTAAACTCACAATGTGTATTCTAGTTTTGCATTGCCCTGGAATAAATAACTTTAAAGGATCAGGAGGTATCTGTAAACTGCGCCTTTTGCGCAGATGAATAAAGTCCGTTTCTCGACTAGCTGGCATTGTGAAAAGAATGGGACAAGGAATGAAATGAAGGAAAAAAAAGAGAGGAAACACCACGTCGCTTGCCCGCAAGTGCTGCCAAATGGACATACTTGGAGAGCAACCCATCTCCCCAGTTAATGTTGAGGCCATTTTCACTACTCCTGAGCTCCTTTTTCTCTTTGTTAATCCTGTGCCTTGCAAGGTTCATTAACCCCGTTTACACAGAAAGGTTGGGTCAGTCTGACATCCTAACAAAATGCACATACGCATATATACTTCAGTTTCTTTTTAATAAGCTTTTCAACTAAAAGCAAAATCAAACAAAAAACTAAAAAACCACAAACAAACAAAATCCCAACCAACCAAATTAAAACAACAACAACAACAAACTGGAATGTGTGTGGGTTTTTTTCCCCACTTCATATAAAAAACTATCTAGCAAATGCAGATAATGTAGAGAACTAAGCAGGAAGCATGATCCCATAACAAAGTTTTCACTGATACTTGGTCCCTTCCTTCTCTAAGATTTTAGGGAAGGGGTATGTTACTCCAACGAAATGGCAGCTACAGATGGACCAGAACACTACCTCACCCCAAGGGGCCCCAGAGCACAGTATTAAATCCAAAGATGCTGCGGCAATTTTCAGGTTGAATGCCTCTAAATCAGTACTGGTATCTGGGTTAACACAAAACAATGTTTTGAATAGCTCTGATTTAATACAAGTATGTGATAGCCTGAGATCACCTCAAACAAAATCCTGACATGGGGCTTAACAGAGATTTCTTTGCTCTCATGGGCTATACTAAATCACATGTACTCCTGTTTATCATAAGGGCACTTGTTGAGTGCCTTCCACTGGGTCTGGAAGAGCTCTGTGGACATTTTATGAGAGAACTGTGCACAAACAGAATGGGATGGGATTTTAAATAAATTGTGGATCTTAACACCTTTGGCTTGAGAGAGAGCGAAAGCTCAGAAGTCTGCCTCTTGGGAAGCACCATGACAAAAAGAAGGGATCCCAAGCAGTTCCCCAAGCAGAGATGCATCTTTTCCTAGAAGGCAGAAAGGTAGCACTGCCTTTTCACTTTAAAAACAGAGCATTTTTTCTTTCATTTTCATGACAGAATTGTCCTGTTTTTTCACAGAGACTGGAAACAACCTGATCGATAGACCTATCAGCTTGTCTGCAGCAGTCTGCGAGCCTGCCTGGCAACACCCACAACCCAGCCTGCAGCGGGACTCTTGTGATCAATACACATTTGACAGAGGTATAAATGAGGGACTCCTGACACAAGCCTTGCTGGCTTTGTTAAACAAATTCCAGTTTTATGAGATCTGCTGGCTCCTTCATGTGGGGAAATAAACTTACTGTGACTTTAAACAACCCAAAAGCTGTTGAACAAGAGCTGCGTATCAGAGCCACCACAGCCCAATGTTGCACAGAGTCAGCGTCCCATGACAAGTAGCATGTGTTTTTTTGGAAGTCTCTTCCCACTGCTCATTCAATAGTTCACAATTATACAGTAATAGATAGAAGAACAGCGCCTAAACATTAGCACAGCGACAACCTTACTGTTCATTCATCAAGTCTCCCACGCTGAATTACCTCAGCCCAGTAAGGAGTTTATTTGGTAACCTGCAAAAAGGTATTTGGAGAATCTACAGAAATACCATTTATGACTTTGCAATAACACTGTCTGTATGTCTTGATCTTGCCAAAGTTCACTTGAGTTTATGGGAGGAAAACAGCAGTCAAATTCTTCTTAGCCAGGTCCATTACGATAAAGAGAGAAAAGAACAGGATACTGATAGGCAAATCAGGTACAATCCTGCTCCACATTAGCCTTGTTTTAATTAAGTCAGCTATGATCTCATGGAAGGATAATTTTGTAACGTTGGTGTTTAGGAGAAAGGCTTACATTGAAGGCTACTTGGGCTGCCTTTAGTTAAGAATGTGATTCATGTGAGTGGGAGAAAACACTACAGCAAAATCTACATTTTTGTGTGCACACAAAAATTAGGAGATTTGTATGCCAGAGAAAGAAACAAAAAAATAGAGCACACAGCTTTTGTTTACTTACAATGCAAAGAAATTTGCTACAAAAAGTGACAGCTTGTCCCAACAGCATCATCGCTATTAATACAATACTAGGTTTAAACATCACTCTGTCATCAGAATCACAGACATTTATTTCACTGCTCTGAATTAAAAAATGTATACCATGCAGTATATTTACATTTATGAATACGAAAATTACTCTGACCCAGCATTTTTTGTTCGTTTTTAAAACACAACAATCTGGACTTCTTACCAATTACTATAGGGCACCTTCCGGGCTTTCCAGAAAATGTCTTTATAGAGAAATTCTGAATATTTCATTACTGAGGCTCATTCATTTCTAATAAGAACAGATAATCTGATAGTTTCTCAAAACATGTTTTCAATTCTCAGTCTTTCAAGGCAATAACACATCTCTTCAAATAGCCAAGCTGAACACAGTGTTCTATGAGCTCTGCAGATTTCCACTGGTAAGTTATACAAGTGAATTGGATAAATGCACTAAGACGTAGTTTGCTGTTAAGTAGAATGTAAGCGCTGAGTTTCACTGGCCTGAAACTCCTGATTGTAATGAATTTCCATGTACCTATTTAACACAGGGGAAAAAAAAAATCCCCTCATTACAAAAACAAAACAAACAAACAAAAAACCCCAAGTTTTCACTGTAAGGCAAACAGTATAATTTACAATATTATTCTGTCACTGATTAAACTTAGGGTTTCTTGTGTTAATTTTTAAATACAATCAGATGCAGAACTGATAGGCAAAAATCCTTAAAGCAATAAACATCTCTCTCAAGCCACTTTCTTAGTAAAGATACTATAGAACTATTCAGACTAATCTCTTGGAGTTGTACTGAAAATTGCTATTTTGCTGTACATTTTCCTTATTTAGCATCATATTACACCCCCCCAATAGATACTCCCTATCCAGCCTACAACTTGCAAGAACAGCTGGGACTTCAACTTTTTTTTTTGCAAAACAATACTTTTGATAAAAATATTTAGATTATCTCTTAATAACACAGGAAACTAAGTCATGTTTTCAGAAATGACTGAAGAACTTGCTAGATTAAAGGACTGTCTAAACATGGAATTATTTAGTAATGACTGCTCAGGAGCAGCTACTCCCGAATAACTCCAGGTGTAGACACACTTATTCCAGAATAAGGTTGCCTTATTTCTGTTTTAATCCATCAAAGTGTGTTAAGCTAAACAGAAACAAGAATGTCAGCACATGGAGTTATTCAAGAATTGCTGTTCCTAAATAACTCCATGCGTAGACAAGTGCTTGCAAAAACTAAAGATCAGCTCTGTTATCCCCAACCACATTATCTCTGGTTTCACAATCAACACAAGGCACTTTCTGGTCTATGTACTGCTTCTTATTCTGTTGCTTTCACTATTTCAGTTCAAGGAAAAAAAAAATCTTTTAAAATTCAATGTTCATTGTTAAACATGAGCTGAACAAATACAATTATATAGTCACTCAAATATGATTCTTTTAGAGATTAAGTAAACCCTTTGGCATGCTTTGTTTTCTGAACAGACAAATCTTCGAGGATGATATTTATTCTTGTAAACTGCCCATGCACAAAAAAGCCAGCTTTTTATGAGGACAAGGACAACTGAAAATAACTGGGATTTGGTTTTCCTGAGATGGAACTAATACAGCCAACTGCTGAACTAACATTTGGATAGATGCTCTGTTTTGTTTCACATAATAAAACAAATAATTTGTTCACCTTGTTAGAGAGACTCACTACCAGCTAATCAATCACAGCACATGCTAAAAATCACATTATCAGCAAGGCATAAATCTGTCAAAGACTGTAATTATTACTGAAAAATTTTCACGAATACCTATAATTATTGGACTTAATAGTAACATGGTTAGGCCTGGCTGGAATACGGCATTAGTGACCTTTAGGCTTTCATCTCTGGAGACCAAAGTTCAAATCTAAAGTGGTAAGAAGTGAAAACGGACTTTGGTAGTCCTATAGTGCCCAGCAGACTAAATCACTTAACCACAACCCATTTGGGTGTTACTGGAGGCCTATGATGAGGAAAGATCCCTTGGCTGGAGTATCAGAGGTAAAGAAGATGCACTTCAGTGCATCCCCAAAACTCCTGCAAACTGTGCTTGACTCTAGTCAGTGTTTTTAGTGCTATTTTCCATGTGTGAAGATGTGAATGACAAAATTATACCTTTTACATTCACCTGTAATGCCCTATGTAATAAAACCAGTATGATAGCGCTAGTGTTTCATCTAACTGGATCACTGTTTTGTATTAGATAAAACAAATGTACCTTCCTAAAAACATTTGTAACTTTATTTTGATTTCATGTAAAAGCAAGTGCTTACAGTGGAGAATGAACATCTGCTCATGATTTGCTCTAAATATGCTTTCATAAGAGGGAATCTCAGAAAGGAATAAATCATTAACAGAAGAACTTAAAATCATTATAACAATGACAATGTTATCTGAAATTGAAATTGACTCCTTTTTTTGTTTATTTACTGAGAAGGTTTACTACAGGTACAGAGTGAAAAAAGTGTTAGAAAAGTATATGCATGGAGGGCTCTTAGATATAATCTCTTATTGCTGAGACATGCACTCAGAAGCTGAAAAGCACATAATACCAGCCCTCTTTCCTTTAGCATTATCATCCAGACTTTAAACCTGCACTCACAGTTTTTGTGCAACAGCCCTGGAAGCCTGAGTTCACAGAGGGGACCGCTCATTCTATGAGCATTTTATTTTCTCTTGTTCATGAATTGTGAGACCCCTTCTTTTTTTGCTCCATACTCTCCAACCCTAACGATGGCTATAGAATGATTCATTACTTCAAGGTCCTTTCGATGAGTGAATATAAATACTTTAGAAATATCAATACATTGAGCTTCAAAACACTCCTGGCAGCTGAGTGGTATAACAACACTCTCACTTTGCAGATCAAAACTAGAAAGGCAGTGTCATCACAGCCAAAAACATCTACTAACTTTACATACGTAAAAGCTGGACTTTTCAAAACTAAGGTACCTCTCAGTTTCTGTGATCTGATGCACCTGAGGAAAACTGCAGATACTTGAGGTTCTACTGCAGTCAGCACCAGGACCCACTGAACATCTATGCTGAGCCCCGTGCATGTCCTTGCAGCATCGTTTTCAGTGTCACCTTACAGTATATCTGCATTTTTGGTCATGAAAATGAAAGCTCAATTGCAGTTAGCATCACACGACAGTTGATAGAGTAAACGTATAGCTTCCATGGATTTCAGCCACCACTATTAATGTCAGCCTTTCTCAAATTCAGATCTTTGGATCTTGCATTCCACCTCCAGAAAATGGGAGTAGTTTCTATTTAAAAGAGTTCAGATCACAAAAGAATTCAGCAAGAGACGAGATAAAAAACAGTGCACGCTCCCCTGGGGAACCAGAATATCAGTGTTTAGCTTTCTACCCTAGCATTATCTTAATACCAAAAAATGAGTGCAAAAATATTATAGAAGCCACATGTGCAGTATTTTGTTATGAAATCCAAAAAGAGTGTCGGTGTTTCCAAAAGCTTAACTAAGCTACACAAGATGATACTGAGGGAAATGTGATGGCATATAAGCACCACTTTAGGAGGAATCACATAAAGAAAGTGTCAAATAACAAGTATAGAACTAATTTTTTCTAGTTAGCATCATGACTTAATACACACTTCCTAGAAGCTGAGCAAACAGAAGATAAAGGACTAACTGCGGGGACTTACACAAAATGCAACCCTGTATTTACTTATTCAATCTAGGTATCCATTTAAAAGAGAATTCTGCAGTGCAAAGTGCAATTAATGCACTGCTAATTTCAAAACACTGTTTGATCCATGTTTACTACAAAACACCTTATCTACCACATCTTTTACTGAGTCATTGTCACTGAATCCAAAAAGCATGCAGCTTAATGGTTTACAAGGCTTTTTAAAATAAAAAATTAAGCAAAATCTTTTGCAATTTAGTGAAATCTATTCACTACCAGACATGCTTACCATGGTTTTCAGTAGAACTGCCATTTCTGTGTTTTAAAAAGTGCATTTATAGCTCTCCATTTCTGAGATCTGGGTCTGGACTTTACATTTATGATTTTTTTTTTTTTTGCCAGTCCAGAGCACTTACTCTGAATGGATGCCTATAAAACAGAGATGAATTTAGATTATCTGCCTTGTCATTATAAAGCAGAACTACCTCCTCAATGTAGGCTTTGAGAAAGTTCCAAGAGATAATATCTGAATAAACTGCCAAGATTTTCTTATGGCAGTATTCAGAAAAAAAGTCAGCAATTTTTACTTCAAAACTGTCATAGGCCACTGGGCAGTGCCCAAGGCAAAGGACACTTTGCTAAACCTGAGGAAAAAAAAGAATGAGGCTCCGTACTTTGGTATCTTGAATGAAGCCAGGATTAAAAACAAAACCTCAAAAACATGAAGAATTTTCTGTATTTGATATGCCCGTTCTACTAGTGAAAGCTCATCTGTCACAGAAGCCTGGCTCGTCATGAAATAAAACATGCTGACGATACAAATGGAATACAATCGGAAGAGATAACATCTATCAATCTAAAAGGAAATGAAAAACACAAACTCAATATCAGGGTTTTTTTCAGGCAAGGATCTCAAACCTGGGTGTTTATCATCAAATTCCCATATTCATAGAGTGCTATTGAAAAAGCCCAAGTAACTTGATTTAAGAGCCAACCATATATGAATCCTAAATGTGCCAGGAAAAAATAAGTTTTAGCAGTCAGATTACTTTTATTCACTATCTACAGAAAAGTTTAACCACCTGACTCTACCCTCCAGGTTGGAAATCACTACCTCTCCTGTTTATTTCCTGAGCAGCTTTAGGTAATATTCCCAAATTCTACACTTTCGACACCCAAACAACCCACTGCAACAACTGGTGCCACTAGCTGAGAACCAGACGTTTCTTATATTGTTTGCTCTGGTCTTTCATTATTCTTCTTCATTCATCTAAGAGCAGCTTACTGCCTCACCTCTCATCCTACTACATCCAGGAAAAAAACCATCCCAGTCTCACTTCATTGCATGGAAAAGCTGACAGTACAGCCTGTTCTCAACACATCACCCCACCATATCATGTTCCTTCTCCTCCTTCCACTTCCAACATCCCCAAGGCTTAGTCCGTACCTTTACGGGAGGAGCGAGCTCTGTGCAACATGTCCCTCCATCAATGTCTTGCACTCACCTTTATAACGGACAAACTTTTTCATATTGTTCTCAGTATTATTAAAAAGCTTGAAAACTTCTATTGTCAGTAGAAAAGTGCAAAAACATAGAAAGGAAGACAATTTTGTTAAAATACAGGACTATCAAAGTTCAAGTGAAATGTGCAGGAAAGCCAGATCTGTAAAAATTTGTTATAAGAGTTACTAGTGTCATGTTGATGACTCTTCCTCATTTTTTAAAGTCCTTGCTTTTTTACCTAATAAGCAGACATGCCTTTCCTGTGAGTGTGACAGGTCTTGCTGGTACAATAAACTGAAATCAGCAGGGCAAGGACATTGTCATGTTCTTGTCTCTAAAAATTAGGCGTCAATTGATTATGTTTCAGATATCTGCAGAAGTCTAATGGATTTATTCCTCAACTTAATCCACTTGAGTAAGTTCAACACTGATTTTTGGGTCAAAATGAAGAGAGCAAGCAAAAGCAGCACCAGATAAATGCTTTTATCAAACTGCCGCAAGTGGGAACTCCCCTGCTCTGTATTTAAATTAGGAAAAGATTCTTTATCTCAGGAACAGGCTTCTTCTATCAGTTTGGAAGTAGGCAATGTAAATTATTTATAAAGAACATTGAAAGAGAAAGAATGCCAGAGTGAAATGTATACATTAAATATTTTTTCTGTCTTTGAATCTAACTCAATATCCAAATTTTACCTTTATTCTCAAACATACAAGGCTACTCCTACCATTCACCGTAATTACCTCCCAATATATAACAAAATTAAATGTTAACCTCAGCTGCTACCCTTCATTCTCCCCTTCAGAATCCAAAGCAATGCAGAAATGAAAGCACACAACTCACTCCCACCACTTGCAAAACTGCTTAAGCATTTATTTATTAAATCAGAGTCCTCTGCACTACCTCTTCTGTCAGACATGCTTTGGGTTTGTTGAGTTGGGCTTTTTGCGTATAAAACATGCCATAAATTCTTACTTAATCTACTAGAGTATATCTATAATTTACCAGTAAATCAAACAAAAACTAACATAAGGGTAAATTTAAAGTGTAACTATTTTATTTCACTATTTTTCCTCTAAGTATAACAACCACTGGATTTAGAAGCAGCTGGCTGAAGTATCACTCGAATTCCATGGCCAAAACTAAAGGCATTATCTTTGGAGTCAATGAAGGCTGCAGCTGCCGGAATCTGGAATGGAATGCATCTTTTCATTAGGCTGGTGCCAAATTAGAAATGCCTGCTCATCCAAATGAACCATGAATGCAGCACTTCAGAAATATCTGCTCTTCGCATGTAACTCAGCATGCTAGAGAATGTGACAAGCCTGGTAACGCTCCATCTTTGGCACTTCTGAGGGAATGAAAAATGTCGCTGCCAGTGTCCTTGACCGAGCGCTCGCACCGCTGCCCTGGCCCAGAGGTGCAAGAGCAGACGGAAACTCAGCTCCCACCGTCAGCTCCACGCTGCTGCTCAAAATAGCTTTTATTCTTAAATTACTTATGTGGAGAGAAGATCATAAAGCCCCAGATAACCAGAAACAGAGTTGGAAGGCACAGTAAGAACCAACAGGCTGTTACCCTGCTTAATTTAAGAGCACGGAAAGACGACCTGCTGCACATCACGGCACAGACAGATCTCCCTCAGCTAACACTGACGCTTGCTTACCGCCTTATCAGCCTCCAACTCTCTCTGCTCTTTCTCTGAGCATGTTAGCCTGGAATCACAGGTTGCAGAAGAATTCAAGGTATCTAATTATACCTTTTTTCCCTCCCCCCCACTAAAAGAGGCTAGCACTTGCTGCCTTGCTAGCATTTTGTACTAGCTGAAATTCCTCAAGCAGTGAAGGATTCAGTGAGTCCAGTTACTTTACATAGGCACAAAGAGAAACTGGCAGCAACTCGCTGAAAAAATAATAGGAAGAAAATGAAATTAATCAAACTCTTTTCTATCTCTCAGCCAATGTTCAACATGGATTATCCATGGGCATTTTAGAGCGTTCAATTTTAAAAGCCTCTAGGCGCAGTGACTTCAAAGACTGCTCCAGGGATATCATTCCACAGGTTAAGTGCCCTTACAGAAAAGTCTTTCTGAACTCCTGAATTACAAAAAAATCCTTTAATTTTTATCATGTACATCTCAGCGGACCAAAACTTGGGAGTTTGTATGCTTTGGACTGCATCCATATTACTACAATGAATTAAAAATAAAAGGGTTATTTAACCCAAACGCGCTTGCATGCAATTCTGCTGATATTTTACTGATCGTATCTAGACTTATTATTAAGTATTAGTCACAGAGTACGATTAAACTTCCCTGACACTTGCACATATAAAATACTCTCATTAGCTGATGCAAGAAACTGTAAGGGCCAGAGCATGCAAACATCTATTATATGGAGTCAGGGTGTTTATTATCACAAGCAGTCCCATTCAATGTCACAATACATAATATTCACTAAAAAAGAAAGCGCTACAGTAGTGAACATTACAGCCACTTTGACAACGCTCCTTTGCAGCAAGAAGTCATCAGAGAAAGTCTGGCCTTTGAACAACTAAGTCTTTAGTCAACTTTTATTATTGCACATTTATGACAACTTATACTATGAAATAAGTCTTAAAAATTGTTCAGTTATTCCTAGAATGACTGAGAATCGATTGTACATGGTATACCACACGGGTTAAGGGGAAAAAATACAGCAAAATAAGGACAAGGAACCTGCCAGCACTTTCAACAGACACCTAAGAAAAGAGCAAAACAAATATTTCCTATGCCTATGGTTGATAGAAATAAGACACAGTGTGGCCTGCTCTCAAGAAACAGCAGAAGTCCAACCTTGAGAGTTTTTCATGTGTTTCATGTCACAGTCAGCTTCTAACAGCCAACCCCATTGATGCTACTTTTCCAATATTTTAAATGTTTATTGTAATGAGAAATTGAAGGAGTGCTCCCTTCCTTTGATTTTACACGCACTTACATACAGAGACAAATGTATTAAGCAAACGGTGACTCAGAACGAGAGCCCCCCGTTCCTGATGCCACCAGTGGAAGGAAGCACACGAAGAGCTGCACGTGAAGCACCAAGCGCGCAGTTGCTGCTCGGCAAACACCCGTGAGTTCGGCAGACTGATGATAGCTAACAGTAAACATCACTCTTACTTACCTCTAATACAAGGCTTTCAATCAGTAGATCAAAAGCAGTTTCCAAAAAAGATGCATCACTTCCACTTATTCGAACAGAAAACTGAAAGTTGCACACCGCCATTTCTTAACGGCAATGCAAAACTAGTATTAGAACTGACAAAATCTTATCCTAACTGGAACCAACAAAAATACTGGATATTGCCAAAGAGAGAATATGCCAGGCGTGCAACCACTAAATACGAAAGTGGAAAGAAAAGTTCTACGAAAAATCTGAACAAATAAAAAGATCAAACCCAAATCACTGGTTTGTTGCAGCCACTGAATTTAGAGCCAGCGCACCTGCGCTCTGCAGTGCCCGAGGTGAGGGCACCCTCACCATGTCCTCCGTCACTAGCAGAAGCTCTAGAGATAGTTTAGGAAACGAATATTCTTTCCATTTAGGAAGGACGTATTTTGTAGAACAACATACGTAAAGGAATACTACCCCAATACTGCCCCAATGAATGCTGAAGCACGGGAAGCTGTCCCCAGCACACAGAGGGGGACTCCCTCCTGCACCACGATACTGAGGAATTTCTCCTCCTGGTCAATCATGACCCATTTTGGCCATGCAGTGACACCCAGAAATTATCCAGAAAGGCAGGCACAAAATTTCTGTTCTTAATACAAAGCTAGGCACTTCAGAATGTGCCACGGGGTATCTACGGCGTGAGAGTAAAATAAGGAAAAACAATTAGAAATGTAATTAATTCATTTTCAATTCCACTATTCACGAGCCTTCAGATTTTGCTACTTACTTATAATACAATATAAAATCAAAATGATAGTTGTTATATCTTGCAACAATCGCTACCAAAAAAAAGACTACACGTTGCTATTTAAATGTTAAGAGATTCAGATATGGACTGGTTAAATTTGGTATGTGATTTAGCAGGTGACAAATCTTAGCTTTTTATTGCTGCAAAATCAACCAGAATTCAAGAGATATTAGTTCATTTAGGTCCAAAAAGTTTCACCCTAAGGCATAAAATTATTATAATAGACATCATTCCAATCAACTATGAGCTATAAAGAAATTACAGAAAAGATATTACAGTCTTTACAAATATATAACAGCTCCACTAGGCATAAAGATTAGATCCACATGCGACTTTAGTAAATGTTTCAAACGTTACATCACTAATTATGTGATACTGTCACTTCTGGTAAACCACAGATGTAACATGAAAAATATTCAACTCGGTCTCATGTAGATCTTATCTCAATGTGCAAGTTCCAAAAAAAACTGAACCAAACCTTTTGATCTTTGCACTGTATTAGCTGTTAGCTTAAGAGTGAGCGTGCTGAGCTGAGGAATTTTTGCAAGACTGGCTTCAAATCTCCACATGATACAGGCAAGAGATTGCACTTAAAATATGAAATGCTAACTTTCATTTAAATCACATATTGTAGCATTTATGTAAATCACCAAGGTTAGCTTATGTTTTTGATATTACATACAATGTCCCTTAGAGGAGCCCTTGTCTCACTCGTTCCTCTGGATTTTGTGTAAACAAAAGCAAAGTTCAGTTCAACAGCCTGCTGTCACATAACTAGCTTAAAATTAGTAGTTCTCCAAAGGTTTCAAAATTCAACGGCCACAAAAGCGCTACATCAAAACATTTTACTGGAAAAACCTGCAGGTATGTGTGATACTGAATTAGCTGTACCTCTCCAAACTTCATCTAGGTTAGTATTTCATTCTTCTGAGTGCCAGCACCGCTGGCGTCCAAGGTTTCATTTGCGGCGCACATGAATGAGGTTTCAATGGACAAGATTTCTCTTGGACGCAACAGGTCCTGAAGCAAACACTAATCCAGCACACGGAGCGTGGCTGCCCCATGGCGAAAGGGACAGACCACGAAACAGAAAATGTGACAATAAGGGTGCAGGAAAGGGAGCCAGTGTTCAGCAGAAGGGGAAAAACATCAAATGAGCAGAGGCAGGAGAGAGAAAAGGAAAGGGCAAACAAACAACAAACTGAATGAAACTACAGGAAGACAAAATTCTCAGGTTTTGCATCCAGCATTTAAGAGGCCCATTTTCAACAACTACAAAGCCTCTATTCTTTGTAGCTCTGCCTTTTTGATAATTCAGAGTAGCTTACACAGGCAATACTTGGTACCAAGATTTTATTCCTCCTTCAGGTGCAATACATTTCCTACTTAGGTCCCTCGGCAGCTGAGCGGCTACAGGCGATGCTGTGAGAGCTGTTTGCAATCTCTGCTGGTCCCACCCCATGGCTCCATGCCTGCTGAGATAAGAGCTCTCCCTGGCCACCAGCCCCTTCTGATTAGCGGCTGTAAACACATCCGAAGCGCTGATGGCTCTGCAGAAAGCAACCTTACTTCTGGTAGTCACATAATGCCAACATCCCACAGCAATGAGCAAGATCCAAAAAGGCAGGGTTTTCTCTCTGTTATCTTCCTCCATCTTAGCAATTTTATTTTAACCTACCACTGACAACTACACAAATGTTGAAAAAAATCTCTACAGCAGCTGCTGCCATCATGCCAGTGCCCTCTGAGACAGGACACCGCACCCTACAGATGGACCTAACATGGTGACAGAGCAGTTTCGTCCTGGAGCCTGCTGCACCTGAACCTTCCTGAAAGAAGGATGACAGCAGAAAACAGGGTCCTGGCTTTCTCACATCTAATACCTACAGAGTGAAAACTCAGCCTCCATTGTAACCAGCAGACGTTTCCCCATGAGTTCAACAGCACCAGGGTGGTATAAACAGGTTTTCATCTCCTTGGCCACTGGCTATAAACACGTACAGGGGAAGAACAACAAAGAGAGCCCATAAAGCAGGGTGATAATATTTTCTTCTGGACTGGATAATAAAGTAAACAAAATTCAACAGTTACTCTATTTGGGGCTCTTCGAACCTTTTGTAAAACAAAGTGAAGAGGAATAGCACCACGGTGTTGGTCAGGCACTGCAGAAGTTCTCCTGGGAACAGTGATCTGTAGAAGAAACAACCATGGGCAGTTTTCCAAGCTGATTTTTGCTAGGGGTTTAATAACTGCGCAATGAGAGGAATAAACACAAGGAAAGAATAATCTCAAAAAAAAAAGGAGGAATAAAAAGCTGCACAACAGGAGGCATAGAAGTAAAGATATCAGAAAAAAAATGATAAAATGATTTATGAAGTTTCTCTTCTTCCTCTTTTGCTACAATATACATTAATCAGGGCTCCTGTCTCTTTTTGGGACCTTGATGAAGATGAGGTGAAACCAAATATGTTTAACGATGTCTGAAATGAGGCATGAAATTGAACCATTGTTTGATTCTCTGCTGCCTTTGCTTTCATAAGCAAGGCAGTTCTTTAAGCCTGGGTGGTATACCAGTATTCACTGGGAGACTGCTGAAGGGAAATATATTTTGCTCTCATATGTTGTTCTTTTTCATTTTTCAAGGCTTAAACTGCCCAACTTGTTTCTATACAACATCTGAACCTGTTGCATAGATGTTGCATACTGAGGATGAGTAGCTAAGGACAAAGAAATGTCACAACTTTATAATCTGATAGCAAAACTGAAGAAAAGAAAGAATAAAAACAAAGAAAGGTGATCGAGGAAACACTCACCACGAAGAGTCACCTAGAAAAGAAAAATTCTAAATACACTGGAAAATTTTGGAATTAAGTTATTTTTTAAAAAAGAGTTTTGATGCCTTCAAAATACTACTCTGATATAAAAGCTTAACTTGGGGGACTTATATTCAAACAACTAAGTTTACATCCATTTGCCTCATATTTGACTCGATTTTTAAAGATACTGATGTGATAGGTCCATAGCTACTTTGGAGTAATTTGTTATTAGTTTATGTTAACTCAAGGCTAGGATTAATAGCAACATGATGAGATTAACAGAAGGAATCAGATGTGGCTCTGGATTTGGTACACTTTGCACTAGAAAAGAAAGCAACAATTGCCATTTTGAAAAGAATGGTGGGATGAGGGAGGTGAGGACAGAGCAAGGTGTTCAGACGATGGGAGCAGACTTTGAGCTTTCTGCTGGGGGGCTGGAGTTAAGCCTGCAGTTCTGTGAGGGGACAGTAAATCTTAAATAAGAAGGATGCAGGAGTAAACGTTATTTTGTTAAATGTTTTGTTCCCATCTTTGTTATTTTGATTGAAGAAATGCTTATCCCACTGTAGGTTACCAACAGGAAGGCTCATCTTGATTTCAACTTCCACTTGAACCTTTTGGGGAAGCAGAGGTGACACACAGGGTACAGTGTCCCTGTGTCTGATGAGGCACACGCCGGAGGGAAGGACCACCCGCACTTCTATGATTTCAGCAGCCACATCACAGAATTCCTCCATCAATTGACTCAGAGTGATGCAAGTGCCAGTTTGGGTCCTGCTGTTCAAATTCCTGTTGGAGGGCAGCTCCAGAACCTCACTTTCTTGTAGTCAAATATTTTTCCTTTTCCAGCCTCAATTCACTCATAGCTAGCTGATATCCATTTGTGCTTTTACTAGCAGTTCACTCTGCAAGCCTCATGCACTTTTGGTTGCTTTTTCTAACTGTCATTAAGAGAACACGTCTACTGGTTGATTTTCTCCATATATTCTTCAGGTTTGAGTTCTAACACCTACAAGCACGGCCCTCCTGCTTCTGGCAGACAAAGAGGCAAGAGGTGCATACAGTTCAGTTCACTCTATAAACCACATGGGACTGGTTACTGCCCTGTTAGAAAAACAGCCCAAAAAATAAATGTGGTAGAGCTTTGGATAAAAATATTAGCAGCAATGTGAACTGTTAGAGAATGTTTTCAAACGAGCTTTCTATCCCTCTTTAGCCACAAAATACATACATCAGGGATAAGCATCAGATATGTAAGAAATGCCTGTTACATTCACCCTCACTTTTTTATTTAATGCACATATCCACATTCACTGAGTACATACAGATGTACACAGACATTTTTAATATGCATTTCTCCTGTTAGAAACCCTGTGTATTTATGCATGCAAATGCAGCAAATTTTCCTATGGATCACAGTAGTTAAATTTGTAGAACTCAAGTACTGCATGTTTGCATGTAAATGAAAGAAAAACAGAGAAACACAGCAGGAATTGGCATCTTCCATACAAATGATGTGTTGTGTGTATTAGCAAATGAACAGTACACTCCCAAGGGAATTAAAGTGCAAGGACCAGAAGTTCACTTCCTTGCCAATTTATTTCAAATATTCCACTAGATGTTCTTGCTGCAAAGAGCACACAAATACATCTCATGTCTTCAGTTTTTAAACAGTTTGCATTCTATTTTTAGAAAAAAAAATACACAATAGAGAAATAATCAGAACATTACAAATTAATCACTCCATGTTCTGTGGCAGCATAACATGTATGCGCCTTTGATTAGCTGATGTAAGTTCAATGTATCAAAAGACTAGATGATGATTGCAATTAATTCATAATAATGGATTTGAATAGTTACTCAAAGCAATGGCAGTCACAACTAAATGTAATAAAGCAATTCCGAAAGTAATTTGCATGCATAGTTTATAAAGGTCCTAGAACTCTTTTAAACATACTTCTTTGATTATAAACAGCTGACGCACAATAGTATATTCAATTTTTCCAGCTATACTTCCAAAAACTACTACATTCATAGCATAAGGTAGAACTAAGTCATACTATAAACGCAGGCTTTGTGCATGATTTTAACAAATCATAGTCCAACTGATTTTAAGAATTAAAAAAAAAAAATTAAAAAATGAACGCATAGAAAGCTCAATATCCAAAAAGTTATCATAAAATTTCCCAGGCAAGTTCAGGTATACCATCTTTCCCTAAATGACAATCCTGCTGGATATTGGCAAGATTTTGTGAGTCAGTATATGAAATACACACAGTATAAAATATACACAAAACTAACAGTGCTAAGCCTCCACTTTGCCCACTGCCCTCTCTTCAGAAGAGGATTAGTCCCTAAAGGACCAGCCCTCAGTAAAAGCACAACTGAAACAGATCCACTGCAACTCAGAAGTTTTTTGAAAATGTCCTCTACGGTGTCAGAATACATACATTTGCCATTAAAGCCAAAAGATAATAAGTCCCTATTTGCAATATGATTTGAAAGTCTATATAATGTTCAACTCCACATAAACTAAACCTTTCAAATGCAAGATATGTTCTCTTACCAAAGTAACAACACTTTTTAAAAAGCATGTGTGGCTGAGCAAGGGGTGGAGAGAAAGGTGCACCTTCTTGCAACTTTTGATCCTTAAAATAAAGCAGCATAATATCAGTGACAACTTCTGCATCTTATCCAAATGTATGGTAAGTACCATTTGTATGCACATATTTTAAAAAGTTTTGGTATCTATTTATGCTGATGAAGACATTCTTCCATGAATATTTTCTATTAAATCAGTGTGACTTCTAGGCAGCACAAAGAGCTGCTTCAGCGTGAGCACAGACATCAGAATGTGACCCTACATCTCTGCTTCCTTTGAAAGTGATCCAGCTAACCCACACTTCAACAGAATATCAGGTTAACACTTCAAGGGGCTCATGGAAGTGTGTGGGGCAGATCTTCAGCTAGTGAACAGATTCAAGAGCTGAGAGTCTTTTTGTTCTGTGAAAACATATATGATTTCAGAAATCGTTCCCACCTCAGAAGGTGGGGATAGGAAAAAAAATCAAAAGAGGATTTTCAAATAAAAATGTAACAATGCTCCAGTTTTGGTCAAAGTACTTGAAAAGTTGGTTTTCAAATTCCAAGACAGGTTAGCTTGTACTTTGTTACAAAGTGTTGCCTGAACATGAAAGATCTTTTTATTTGGAAAAAAAAAAAAATGTTGGCAAGGACATTCTGACTATCTCAGATCCTTTTTCCTAAGGTTTGTTTTTTGAGCCATAGATCAAAACAGACCGTTGTAAAAGCTTTTTTGAAGATGAACCACATTTCTTTTTTGATAGCTCTCCCCTCTCAGAAATTTACAACAAATTGGTGACTAGTCCTAATGATTGAATTTTCCTGGGAAAATTTTCCCAAATCTATAGCTGAAGCCAATCTTCATCAAGAGTTACCCATGAGCAAGTCAAAAGCCTCTAACTAATTTAAATGACATTCTGTGAGCAGTAGGGGATTATCATCACTGCCAGAAGGAAAAGAGATGTTCACTCCTGGAAAGCCCTGACCAAGTTTCTAAAGAGACCTTCATACTGTGAAGTCTAGACCTCAGACTAAGTCAATGGGATTATCTTCTTTAGGGCCTTCTCAACATGTAACGTGTGTTTCAAAATGGCTTAGGTAATTTTTCAAATAATACACCCCCAAATTTCAAAGGTTCTGAAAAAGAACATACACACGGATACTAAGTGACAACATCTCTAAGCTTTCTAACTACTGAGGAAGAAAATGGCAGGTTCAGGATTAGCACTGAGTTGACAGCAGTCCTCACAAACACAAGGATGAACAGGAGATGACAAGTCGGTGTTACAGCTCGTAAAAGGATGAGAGCAATAGTGCTGTGCCTAAGCTAATAACCCCATCTGATGCTGTTACGAAGAATGTAGAGACATCAGAGAAGCTTGAGAGAAACAGCCTAGTGTACAGCAGGGCCTATGCTCACAATAAGCTAATGAGTCTCACTAGAAATAAGGTCACTGTATAGTCACATAACTCTACGGCACTGTCTGCTGTGAGTTAACCAGAATCTTTTAGCTCATATTATCCCAGATATTAGGGGTTCAACAGTTAACAGTTATACTGGCCCACACTACAAAATCCTCACAGCAGGAAGGACACAGGGATGAACAATCCTTGGCCGTGCATGAACTCACCAGACTTGTTCAGTATAATCTACTGAACGAGGCAGTGAAAAAAGGAGAGCCTTATGCTTGAGGCAAGGGTATATATCCATCCAAGAAAACCCAGTTCCCTCTTTACCTTTGCAACACTGAGCACAACATTTCAACACAATCTTGGGTTTACAGCCCTTAACTGTGGATGCACAAATTGAGACACCTGGGATCTGCTACAGACCTCTAGTGGAAGTAGCATTTGGGGGAACTCTTAAATGAACTGTAAAAGATCTCCAAGTCTGGATTTGTTATTGATACACTACTATTTTTGAAAGAACTCTTCCTGCCAGGGCAACAGTATTAATGGAGATAAAGCCTATAATGCATGGATGGGGCTCAGCGACGAGGCCTGCAAAAGAATGAGAAGAGGTGCTCTGGTTTCAGTCTACACTGAATGTTGATGATAAACACCATTAAGCAGCTGTCCTACTAAGTCCTGATTCCCAAAAGCATGAAAATCTGTGCATCAATCAAACTACTCATCGTCAATTCACAGCCCTAAAGGAGCATTTGCACTTAACCTCAGCCCTTCTACCTCTCCCTATGTAGCCACTGAAACTACAACAGCCTCTGTATATCAAAGACCTCTTCAGCTCCAACTCATGGCCAGAACAACATCCTCAGACAGCACCATCTCTATCAATCTACACCTATTTTGAAAAGAGAATAAGAATTAAGACAAAAGACAATAAGAAAATAATGGTCACTGACACCGGGTTACTGTTAGGCAGAAAATCTTTCCTCAGACAAGCCACCTGAGCAAGGAACAAAGCTCTCAAGCTAGAAAGCCATTAAGGGAGAGTCTGTCACACCAGGGAACAGCTTGCTTGCAGATCCTCTGCTAAAACCCACAAAGCATTTGTCAAGCACACTGTCTCTGGATACTTCATCTTGTTCAACTTGTCTGTTTCTCTTTTTGCCTTTTTCCCCCACCCCCTTTTACTATTTCATGACACAGGTCTTAATTGCACAATTTCTTTGAAAATTGCAGGGAAGGGATGAATTGGGTGAAGTATAACCTTTAATAACCCATTTAGTGCTTTAATAATCCCCAACACAAGTTATGTTTTTAGCAGAGCATCTGGTACAGAAGTGCATGTTTACAGATGGTCCCTGTGCCCAAGTGAAACTTGGAATACAAGAAGTCACCATTCACTGTAGAGATGATCTACACAGTTGTGTTCCTGGCTGGCATTCAGAGGATTCTCCTACAAACATCTTTGACATGCTGTTGTGTGTCAAGCTCAACTCCAAGGGTGACAGAAAAGAACTGTGGTCTGGAATTCTTGTTTCGCATGTGCTGAAGCAAAAAGGCAGATATTTTTTGACATAACCAAATTGTCCTAAAAAAGGTATGCCATTATTAATGCTGTCTTTTGCTGACTTCTTTTAGCTATTTGGCTGAAATGACTTTTACAACACCATAGAAGCGAAATTATGTTTAAAGCGACACTCACTTCAGTCAAAAATATATGATACATTTTCTCCCCAAATCAACTTCCTTAAAAAAAAAAAAAAAGGTGTTTCTTACACCACCACCACGACCATGCTGGAAGAAACCCCCCAAACCCAAATGAACTTGAAATACTGAAAAAAGTAACAAAGGTTTCACTGGAATCAAGATGAGATGAAGATTACTGAGTTTAGCAGTGATTTAAACGTTGCAGTTCAGATGTCTACTCTAGAAGTATATGCTTCTGCAGTCAAACTAATTACTGAAGTCTACTTGAAGAGGGATTATGTTAAATATTTTATTACTCTATATGTGCAAAATTCTATACTCTAGGAAAAATTCCATATTCTAGGAAAAACTGTAACAGATCAATTCTGAAAAATTACATGATGGAAAAAAAAAGACAGCACCTTCTGTACATATGTATTGGCTGAGTAATGGTGTTGATGTTTCCCTGTATTAGTAAAGGCTTTTGCAATACTGCAAAGTTGTATTTCAATGGAGTACAAGACTGGCGTATTACTGCAGTTTGTTTAATATATTCTCTATACGAAAGGTAATAGAAACTCAATCGCTGGGCTCAACTTACAGATTTTGATTACTTTTCAGAAATATTTTTTAAGTTTGAAGTTTCATAACACAAAGTGAATGATAAAAGAAAAAAAAAAAAAAACCACAACATATTAGACACTGTAACCCTAGGGCACTGTTGCCTACTCTTGCTGTAAGGAAATACACAACTTGGTTTTTGTTGCACATGATCTGTGATGTCCCTTCCGTGCTTTATTATGAAGCTGATAAATGACTCGCTAGAAACATGGTGAAAGCTTTTGGAATTCATTGTGCTATGGAAAACAAATTAGAAACTTAACTTGTTGCATGAGGGATTACCCTTCACAGCATGGCCTTTACAATGTGAAACTAATTATTGCTGGGAAGATTTATGGTGTTTACAGTCAAGAATTCAGGGTCAGTTTGACCAAATTCACGTAACTTAAGACCTCAGGCTTGTCTGACTCGAAATAGAATGACAACTTCAACAAATGTAAAGATAAAAATAATGTGGTGGGGGTTTTTTTGTTGTTGTTGTTTTATTTTTTCTATTGAATTTCTTAGCAAGAAGCTCAGAAATAGGGGCTAAACAAATCTAGGTTTAAGTATTTATTCTGAAAGTTTTTTTTCTTTCTGAACAGGCAGATAATGCACTATGTCAGAAAAAAAAAAGTCTTTTAATTTCTGTAGTTAATTTGACAGGAATCCAGCAGAGTGTTAAACCCTGGAACCCTCCAAGTGTTTTCATAGAATTATTCAGTGATCAAAATATGTGCTACTGATCTGGAAATATGGCTGGTTGCATCACACGGAGGCCAAGCTGTTTATCTTAAGCGGATCATTAAACGTGACTTAAATTTTAGAACAATTGAAAAAGCCAACATTTAATATACAGTATCTAATAGGGAATTTGCTTTGCTAAATTATAAAGTGAAACAAACACTTAACAGAATAGCAAGTGATTTGTGTGTCAAGAAACTTTTTCTAGTAGATAAGTATTTATTTTTAAGCGTAGGACTTACTACGTTATATTTTGTTCTTAAGATACATCAAGTATTTTTTAACCGATTTTCTGTCCCTTAAAAATTATTGTTTTGCTAATGGCAGAACTCGTAGCTTATGAGCACAACTTGAACGTGCCTGAAACAAGTGTCTTGTACTTCGAAACATCTTGTAACATCCTACTGTAGCTGACCTACTATACATTTTTCCCAGACCCTTACACATTCAGGAAAGCATTTAAGCTTGCACTTAATTTCAATGATACAGTAGTGCCTTCCACGCGATTTAAGAACCTCCTTAAGCTTTGTTGAACTAGAGCTGCTGTATCTGAACCTGCAGATACTGGTTGCATCCAGGGGAAATATCTTCAGCTTCTGCGAACACACATGGGAGTGAAGCACCTGTATGGATACTACTTATGGCAACAGCTGTGACTCCAGTTGTGCTTCCAGCCACATGAAGAACTTGACAATTGCTGGTGAAAGCAGAAAATCTCTGAAGTAAAATGCAGGTAAGCCTACCAAAATCAGCATTGCCATTTTCAGAAAGAATGTCTTAAATCGCTACTGTTGATACAAAGATACATCACTGTTTATGAAAGACTGAATTCACTCAGGCCACTCTGGTTTATCGCTATCCAGAAGAAATGCAGGAAAGTGAATCTTTCAGACTGAAGAGGTGATGCATAGCTAATCCACTTTAATTAATTGCGTGTCTAATAACATTTCCCTTTTAAAATACAATTTACAATGTTTTCCTTGGAAAACACTAGCTCACAGATTTAGTAATGGCCTAAGCATGACCTGAGCTTCTCCTGCAGCCTTACCAGGAAGTGATACCCACTAAGTAAAGAAATTGGAAGAAAGCTGGTCAAAATCAATAGCAAAATACTGACTCCAAAACCAATACAGAGAGGAGAGTTACAGTGGGGCCATACTTTTATATTCCTTAAAGTGACGCTAAAGACCTTCTGCTGATTCTACAACTTAACAAGCGTAACAAGCTTATACTAATAATTATCACTGTGATAGGTGTTATTTATAATAACTTACATCCATGTTATTGCAGGCTGTCTGGAACTGTACTGTGGTGCGTCAAAATAAGGTCCTAGTTATAATTTCTTATTTATCACCAGCAATGACACAGATGCAAAGAAACAATTCTTGACTTTCAGATTCCTGGATGAGTTTGCAATATTGACAGTATACATATTCATTTAGAAATCAAAGCATTCAACAGGTAATAGAGTGACGCCCTTTTCATACCTTTTCATTATACAATGACTCGGAGCACAAGTCTGATGAGGAGCAGCTGAGGGAACTGGGGCTGTTTAGCCTGGAGAAAAGGAGGCTGAGGGGAGACCTTATCGCTGTCTACAACTACCTGAAAGGAGGTTGTAGCATGGAGGGTGTTGGTCTCTTCTGCCAAGTAACAAGTAATAGGACAAGAGGAAATGGCCTCAAGTTGCCAGAGGATGTTTAGATTGGATATTGAGAAAAAACCCTTTACAGAAAGCATTGTCAGGCATTGGAACAGGCTGCCCAGGGAAGTCGTGGAGTCACCATCCCAGAAGGTGTTTAAAAGGCATTTAGGCAAGGTTCTTAGGGACATGGTTTAGTGCTAGTGTTAGGTTATGGTTGGACTCGATGATCCTGAGGGTCTCTTCCAACCGAAATGATTCTATATGATTCTATGACTTTAAATCACTTCCCACAAAAAAATTGACCCATATGTGTTATCTGTTATCCATATGAGCTACTGCATGTCCACAGATTTCAGTAAAGGCAGCTCCTTTCTGGGCTTCTGGAATCCTAGTCAGAAGCAAGAGCAAGATCTCAGTACTACACTGATGGCCAACGCAGGGGCAGGCTCCAGCAGACAAGGGGCCATGGTGCCAGCGACAACAGGGAATTTGAGCACTGGGTATAGAATTTAGTGCTATGGGGACAACACAGAAGGTTACGTTAACAGCAACCAACTTTCATAAGAAGCGTGAGGCGGAGAGACAGGGCAACTCCAGGGATCTCAGGTAGAGCAGAGGTGGCAGGGTGATTAGATGAGGAAGGAGAGAACTTTGTGGTAAGGGTGACGAAAGGAACAGGTACAGTTTGGGGCTTGTAGATGCTTTAGGAGAAGACACAGGAGAACAGAAGCTCTACAGTGGAAGGAGGTCTAGATTAAGGAGGGAGGTCTACTACAAGAGAACTACTGCTGAAACGAACGCGCTGCCTCTCCCCCAACACAAATATTTTGTGTCCTGCTTTTGATGTTAGAGAATGTGGTAGCCTGATCCAGAAGTATCCTGTCTCTAAACTACCAAGTGCACCTTAACCATAAAACCTTCAATGGCTTCATGAAAAAAAAAATCCTGATTAAAATTGTAAAGCATGTAAGAAAAAAAAATACAAAATTACTTTTTTCTGCTGTATACAAATTCCTTTGAAGGAACACTGTTTTTAGCTTACCAATTGAAACAAATATTTCATAGATTAAACCCCTTAGAATGGACACTCAGAGTGATGTGTTCCAACACACAATTCAAACACACTCCAGGTTCAAGAGATTCAAGACCCTCTTCCAGTACATACAAATATTTCTCAGTTACTCAGTCTCAGAAACAAAGACAGGAGAAGAACTAATTCTGCAACATTTTCTGCTTTAAAAAAAAGGCTGTAAATCAAAGCCTAAGTCTCGTTCAGTTTTTACCTAATTCTTTGTAGAACTTATTAAGAAACAGAAACTTAGTATTTCAAAGATCTGACTCCTATTTAAAATGATCAACCCTTCCCCCCTTCCTATGTACACATACAATTAAAATTATACTTGCAAATATAATGTCAGTAAACCTGACAAGCCACATACTGGCTACTCCTACTTTGCATGGCATCACACATTTGGGTTATGAATCACCAAAGTCAGGCTGACGAACAAGCATTGTTCTATTCATCTGAGAACCAGACACTTCGTAGCAAATTTCCGATTTGAATGGAAGGAACAATGCTGGCAGAAGTCCCAGAACTGCTCACATCACAAAGGGAACAGTGTGACAACAGCATGGCAGGTTTATAATAAATATTTCAGAAATGTGTCTTTTAGCAAGAAAGGATTAATATAGACTTCAGCGATAAAAATATTCCCAGTAGCATCTAGCTGGCATTTCTTTTATGCAAAACAAAAACCAGCACAGAGGGTAATTTCTGTTTGTTTGAATGCAAACTCATGATTATTAGGACCAAAATAAATTGTCATTAATTTTATGGTCTTTCACTTGGAAAATCTGGAAAAAAAATTGTGTCATTTAATTTATTGTTTGAGTTGAAATTATGAGCTGAAAAGCTCATCTACACATTCTTTTCCGGGATTTTTAATATGCATCCAGTGTCAACGAGCTGGAAGGAAAATCACTTTCACAGGACACTGGTGAACAGTTGACCATCACCATTTCCACAATTTCATTTCGATATATGATTTAGCATTTTTCACTTACTGGGGAACAGGGATTACACATAAAACACAAGGACACAGAGGAACCTTGCAACAAACCCAAAGGCACTCCAGTCAAATCTGTTTTGCTAGTCATCATCATGAACTTGTGTCGAGTATAAAATAAAAATAAACCCCTCAATAAAACAACAGATAAAAGAATATCTACAGCATTCATGTACAGTAAAACAAGCTACCGTCAAAACTGTAAATGCTTCCGTGTGTACGGAATGAACATTGCTTAACGTAAGCCCCCTCTCTCTCTCTGTCAAACTGGTAATGAACGTGAGATCGGACTATTCAGCTGTACCTCAAGAACAGCTGTCTGAAAAATAAAAACACCACAAACTATATCTAGCTACAATCTGCAGGAGGTTTACTGAACACAGAATACAGATTAATTTTTTCCTTTACAGAAAACAAAGGCCCTGTACTGCCAACTCAGGTCCACAGTGGCTTTAAGATTCACCAACACCTCCGTCAGCATTTCAGAGGAATTACATGAAAAGTACAGCCTAAGAAGCAGCTGTCCTTCTCAGGGAAGTTGCACTTGAAACAAAGTCACACATGTCCTATGTAGCTTTTTGCTTTTCTCTATAATATTTAAAGTCAACATTCACTCCATGTTAGGCAATGTAAAAAAACATACTAGAGAGAGTTATTGAACAGCTTGCTCTAAAGTACAAATATTTCACTAACGAAGATGATTTATACTGAAGTTCTAAGAGCAATATGCATTAATAATGTTACAATTACTAAAATTTAGTCTCCTAATATTTACTTTAGTTCATATTGTTTTAAGGCAACATTGCTAGTAATGAATTTGTATTACTCCCCTACTGGGAAGGGAATTAAAAAAGGCATTTAAAAAAAAAAAAAAAGGAAAAAAATAAGGCAAATATTTTAACATAAACTTTTGCTGTCCAGTGAGGTTCAAGCACAATTAGTTGATAAGACACTGAACACTATTCTACACACTGTTCTCTGTTGTTCGGATAAATAAAATACTGTAAAGTGATTTTTGTGGTTTGGACTATTTCATGCAGGCTCCAGGTGCCTCTTTGTCTAACCCTACATATAGTTTTAGGGTTTTGGACTGCCTCTATAAATGCCAGAACATCGATACTTTGTGCACAGGAAGATTGGACTCCATTAATAAATATGTATGGATAAGGCATACAAATCCAAATGCATTTGATATTATGTTTTGAAACTAGAGAAAAAAATACATGCTACTATAGTCAGGGTAACAAGGAACACAAAAAAGCAACATCCATGCTGTTTAAAAAACATGAGTGACAAGAACAGGTGATGTGAAAAAACCCTTAATATTAACTCATTATTGCAAATTCAAGACCAGTTGTCTTTGATCGTATGGACATCATTTGCATTATTTGGAATATACAGTTTGATTCAGCTGTCACCTTTCAAGAAATGTATAGACATCAAACATACAGGCACTTTACGCAGCACGGCGGTATTGTGAACATTCCAAAACTAGCGCTTGTCAGTAAACCTGGGCAAAGTACTTCATTGCTATTACATACAATTTATCATATGGATAGCTCTTCTTGGTCAGCACTGCAACTGTTCTCTGCCTGCCCTCTTCCTCCAAAAATGCTCTGCCTCCTTCATGTGACAGTAAGATGTGAAATATATCAGCTATTGGCAGCACTTTTTCTAAGCTTGCTGTTTCTTCTTTTAGTTGGGGAAATTTTTTAAAAAAATTCTTCTTTAAACTAAATGATTAGACATTTAATGGGAATTCCACTACTGCCCTACAAGAGTGCACAGTACAGAGCGAGAAGGCCGGTAGTTTGACAGGAAAGCTAACGATCCAGATTTTTTCCTAAATTTTACTCAGCTGACTCTAAGAGAGCTGTGCCTAATACAGGGATATGTTTGATCTGTGTCCCAAAGAGCAGCAGTACACCAAGAGAAAGCAGCTAGCTAAGAGCTCTGACTTCACCACCCAGTGCAGTCCAGCACTTATTAGCCCAAGCAGAGCACCCAAAGCAGAGGAGGTGACTGAGCACATCCCTCTAACTCAGAAGCCAATACAACTGTTGACAAAACTTTTTTTGCTCTTTCGCCAGCTGATGTCACTTGCCCACAGACCACAGCTTAAGGAATTCTTGGTCCATTCTGTAACCTCGCCCAGACACCACTCAAACACACCTGGTGGGTAGATGGAGACAGATGGACAAATTCAAATCAATGAACAAACTGGGGTTTATTTTTTTGTACGCCTCTCGGCTATTGGCACCTAAAATGTCAAGGAAACAACATGATTTAGAGCCATAGCAGAAAAGCTCTTGCAATGTTCATGAAAATACATATTAGCTATGGATGCGAGTACAGGACTGTGCAAACAAAATGTCATTAACTTTCTTGATCATGTTGTTGAAGCAAGAGCTAGAATAATCAGCCATTAACTACTTCTATCTACCTTATATTCCAAAAATAACACATTTTACAACACATTTCAAGTGTGCTTTGCAAGTACAGTATTACTGCTTCTGTTGACCCACACCTGTGTGCATAGGGCCAAATTCACTTTTTGTCACATTGATTTAAATCTGGACTATTTCCCTAGCTTTGAATGAATTGGCCTGGATTTTGTCAGCATGATATAATGAGGGTTTAGTTTCTCCTAATTTAGCAATCATGTGTTTTCTGATAATTTTATACCTATCATCTGAAAGTAAAGTTTAAATGATGCTTCACTGACAGATGGATAATACATGATAGTGAAGAGACACACAAATGATGGGGCAATCTTTGCAGCACCAGAGTCTGGAACTAAACTACAGTGGCATGGTCATATTTCAGAGAGATGCATCTTGCTGACCCTACGCTGAAATTTTAATGTGATTTTAAAAAAAAAAAATAAAAAAAAAAAATTTACACGATACATCACATACTTTGGAGAGCCAAAACAAAAAAAGAGCTTTGAGGAAGGTTCACATCCAGAGAACGAAAGCAACACCACCACCATGGTGCCATTCTGCATGGTCTCAGCAGTTCCTCTGGTTCGGTCCTGCTTTTGCTGGTAATAGGATGTATCCCCAGTGTAAGAGCAACACGTATCTCAAGTATTAATGTTTTCTCATGTCATATGCTGATCACTCTGACATATTTAGTATGAACGGACCGAGTATTCATTAAAGAGAGCATACAGCAAGAAACCCTGTGCTTGTACTATGCATGAGTAAACAGTTTGGAATGTGACTTTGAGAGTAATCCCTCATATCAAAGTGATCACCTAATTTTGCAAAATTAATCTAAACCCCTTCAGCAATAAAATGATAACGCAGGCCCAAAATATTTAGGAGACACTTGGCTACGTATGCACTTATAATTTCTTCTTCTTTAACATGAATCATGGTGGGAAAGCAGGCTCTTAATTTCTTCAAATTTCTCCATTCTGAAGTGTTCGGCCACACCAAAACATGTAATTGTACAATATCCCATTCACATAACCACAGCAACCAAGTGCCATGACCTAAAAGCTGGACTGGACGTTTATGGAAGACTGCCCTTTACAGAGCAATTAAGCAATTATACAGTAATTAAAGATGTAAGACCTATTCAATACATGGAATATTAGTAATTTTTCTCTGCCTTTGTTTTCTACAAAGTCCTAACAGTATTTGCACTGACAGGAAACAAAGGCAGGAACAAGAGAGCAAACACAGAACTTATCACTAGGATTACCTAAGTGAGAATTTCTTTCTTTAAACTATCTCCAGTTCCAAAGTAATCTGGAATAAGGATGGAGACTTGGTGCACTGAGTGAAGAATCTATAAAATGAAGACATGTATGAATGCGTAAAAATACACATACGAATAAAAAAAAAATATTCTTTTTATATTTCTGAAATACTTCCCTGTTTTTAAACTGATATAGGCAAAACAAAGTATCTAGCAACAGCATATCACAGAATGACTAGTCAGCTGCTCCAGATGCAAGCAGCTCTCCATCACACATTATCAGCAAGTATCTCTGTCCCCAAGCTAATATTCAGAGCATTTTTTACAAGAATTAAAGGAAAGAGGAAATACAGACAAATATGTAATTCTTCCTCCCAAGAGAATGGAGAGTCAACGCAAGGACATAAAAAAGGTGCCTATGTTCTGCTGAGGATACCTGAAAAGGTGCAGCATGGCAAGATAAATATGCATAGTTGCTTTTAAAGTACTAAATATTATACAGCCTACTGGAGCTGTCTGCCTAGAAAAAAAAAAAAAACAAACACAGGGAGTGAAATAAGAAGCTGTCCAAACTTGTGCCAAAGCCTGAAAGTGAAAGTATTCTCTTTTTTATGGTTAACAAGTCATGTCAAATTTAAAAAACAAAAAACAAAAAACCAAAACCCCCCAAAAAAACAACAACAAAACCCCCCCACACACACAAAAAACCCCACAAACAAAATTAGCCTTGCCCTGGTCCTCCTCCAAAAGGAGGGAAGGACAAAAGGACTGACTTACCCGTGACAACCCCCTCATACGCTTCACGATCCCTGTATACAACACTTAAACGATACTCAAAAACTTCTGTATTCAGAACTCTGATGATTGTAACCATCAGAACTTAATTAAATGCACTGACTGAGAATGGAAGGAGAGACTAACACCTTTCAACTGCTACTGGAAAATTGTAAGCACTGTTCACTGTTCTGTGAGAACTGCTTACTAATTTTGCACATCCACATGTAGAAAAGGCGGCTGAGAACCAGGACTGCTGAGAAAACTCAGCCCTGACATATGTAGAGTGAAGAAGAATTTCCAATTTCTGATTCATGGGCAGACATGTTCTGACCATATCTTTTACTCCCTTGTTAAAAACATGAGTATATGTTTACCTAAATGTCTGTCAGGCACCTTCATATATGCTTATGCTAGTACTTAGGCAAAGTTTGGATTATGCCATAATAAACTGGGAGACACATTTGTGCCCACTTACAAATTTGGTATTATTTCATCAAAGTCCTTCTGTATTTCAACATGGCGGTCAATTGTTACCATTAACGTGGCTTTCAGCATTTATGCTATCCCAGGAATTCAGGAATGCCTGAAAAGCTGGGGCAGAGCAGCCTCGGTGCCCTGATGGCTCCACCTCAGAATAGCAGTGGGATTGCTACTGACAGTGCCGCTAGCTTGGAGAAGTTCTTTGGCCAGAAGCTAAAGGAGATTCCAGCCTGGAAATTCCATGCATACATACAGGGACAAGAGGTATATGAGTGAGTTAGATGAGGAATGTCCTTTTAAGGCAAACAAGTCATTGCGCCATTGCAAGACAGCAGTTAGGCCAAAGGAGGCTTAAGAAGCTTGTTTGGCTTTAAAAGAATCATCTCACACCCAGGGCTCTCGAGGGATTGCTCTGAAGAGCTCAATGGTTTTCAGGCCCATAATTCACCCAGACTCTATCCTGGTTTTGTAAGAAGGAAGCATGAGCCTATGCACGCTAAACTTGCATTTCCCTGCTTTACTGACACATCATCTCTGAAAGACGCAAGCAGAAATCAGAGCTCTGAAGAGGTGGGGGGAACCTGGGAGGGATACGCCCAACTGCTGGGGATGCTGGCAGCACCAGTTTTCTAAGGTATAGGTTGCTGGGTTGTTCTTCTGCCCTGGAAGAGTATTTGCTCCTAGGAATTTACTTGAAATACCCTGGGCTAAAAGCCATTGCCCATACCCAGAAGTTAGAGAGGTACTAACATGATCAGTGCAGACAAGTGTTTTTCCAGGCAGCCAAACCAGGTTGTGACATCAGCCTTCCAACTTTTTATTCTCTTCCAAACAGAATAAAACCTAGAAGCCATTTGATTTTATTCCAAAATAAAATAATCAAAAATAAATCGAGCATTTCTGAAGACATCATTCTAAATGGAAGAAAGGACACTGCCGACAAAAATTGTGTTCTTTGGAAGAAAATAGTAAAATGATCTGACATTACTGCACTGCCTAACTGTTGCCAGCTGAATTTAAACAAAAGGCTGGCCCAGAAGTAAGCGTCAAGTCTATACATCCTCTAAACCTGTGGGAGGAGAGTTTAAGGTTTGGATCCAAATTCTGCAGCACAAGCCCATCTCTAATTAAAATGAATTAGATTTAAGAAGGAGAAGGTAACAAATACGTAACTTAGACTCCTGTGTTGACAGCAGTCTGTGTGCCGAGTCCTTGCTGAGGGCAAATTTCTACGGTCAAGCTATAAGGCTATAAAAATACGGGTTTATAATAAAAGTACTTACAGATGCTTAACTACAGTAGTGCTTTCAGAGACTACTATAACAAATGCCACCTTGAAAAGACAAGGTCCACAGTCCATTCACTGTATGAACTGTATTTAATTACAATGCTGATTCAACCTTCCTCTTCCCAAAGAAACCACCACGGCACTGCTATCACCTCCAGCATCTCAGGTGTAGTACATTCCAGCAATTCTGTAATGTTCTTCTACCTATCGATCAGTTGCAAGAAGCTTTCTCAACTTACTGTTTTCCATCTAAAGATAGTGTACATAAAGTATGGGTACAAATCAGATCTTGTGAAGTCAAAAACCAAATTAAGTACAACGATTCCACAAGAAGTACAGGATAAACACATAGCAGAAAGGAAAGCAAAAGATTCAGCTAAAGACATTTTAGAATATGGAGTGTAAACTTTTTATAAGTCTAATTTTGAAAGGCAAAGCTTTTCATTTTGTAATGAGACACATTGTTTTTAACAAACTAGGGAGCCAAAGGTAATAAAAATGAGGCTCTACAACCTTGAAGGTTATCCACAGCTGCCAGGAAGCTTCTAATTAAGACGAGCCATTTCAGCCAGTAATCAGCGGGCAGGCAGGAGGGACAAACTACTACATTGGCCTTGCATCTCCAGGGCTCTTATCAGGCCCTAATTCTCTCTTCCTGACTCCATAATAATCACCTCTCCTTTCTCTACCAGGGAAACAATGCTGGGTCTGTACTGGGCAGAGAGGCAAATATTTTAAAAAGACCATCCACAGCCAGAATAAGCCTGAGCTGTGGTTTCAAGAGCACTCAAACTTTGGAGGAGTTCTCCTAAGAAAGCAGCCATGAAATACAACTGCAGACACCTTTATCTACTCACAGTCATGCCACAGCACAAGAAGGTTATCTCCAAAACGCGAGCCGCCAGGCCGCTGCCGGCCATATGTCCATACAATTTGCACAGGCAAATAAGACTTGTTCATGAGGGCAAATGCAAGCCTTGTGAATCCCGTCCTTGTGTCTCTTACTTTAGATCTCTGCCTTAGAGATCTGTCAGACCTCACAGAATCATTTCCTATTTTGCATTCTCCTGCAGCCGGGGGTTGAACGTAATACATTTTGGGAACTTTGGTCCCTTTGTCCATGGGTCCCTGTGTCCTAGATACAGCTCGGTGGCAATGCTGATGGGTCAAGGATATCTGCTGGATTCCCACCGAGCTGACAGCAGTATCAACAACTGCTTGTTTTATCCCTTCTTTCTACACTTCTTCCGTACCTACACGTCAGAGGTGCTGCAGAGTCTATGTAGACCTCCCTAAATCGGGAACATGCCAAACAGGCAGTTTTATGGCTCTTTTAAGTTACCAGGCCATTGTAAAGAGGCTGCAGTTCCTTTTAACATTGGGATCAAAACTAAACACTCCAATGTGTGATTAAAAAACAAACAAATACACAACCAGCTTCACGAGTCTTCTGTATTTCTGTCGTTGTGTACAGTGTTACCTTTAAACCAAATATATGGCATAAGCTACATAGCTGAGCCACAAGTGCTGTTATAAACATAGGGTTGAATTTTATCACAATCTTTTACATAGTTAAAACGGAAAAACATGAGGTTGACAAACACTCAACTGGGTGTTTGTTTGGGTGGCTTTGGTTTGGTTTTTTTTCCCCACTGAAGAAAAATTAAGCAGCAGCAGCAGCATTGTTTCTTTAATAGCACAATTATTAGACTTACAGGTACCTGCATGGCGCAAACTGCCAATGACAGTGATGGGAATTACTTAGCTTAAGTTCCTGGAGATTTGTCTCAGTAATGGTCTAAATTTAAACAAAGTAAAATTTAGTTTACAGAGCAACAGAAAATTTCCTAACAGTAAAAGCTATTAGACTGTGAAACAGTCTCTTAGGGAATGCATTATCGCTTGAGTCAAGATAAAAATGGACACTCTAACACAAGAGGGAAATGCAGTAGGACACAATCCTGCATTGGCAAGAGTATTAACCAAGATCACCGAATCACAGTTTTCTTCCTCCTTTGATTTCTGTGAAGTGAGAATTTTTCACAATGTGATTGCAGTGGAGTATGTTCAAGTATGCAGGACCCCCCCCCCACATTGGCTACCAGTTGTTCCCTTTCAGGTTTCCACATCCCTCTTCCTACCAAATTTAACCCTACCTTTTAGCTAGCCCCAAAGGAACGAGCCTTTCTGCAAGGCGGCAACATCACCCCTTCAAAACCTGCGCACCCCGGAGTCACTGCATCCTGCTGAGGACGCGCACTTTGAACTTTTCAACAATTCTTAACACCTACTGCGTCTCTGCTTGGTCTCTTGTAGTAGGATTAACACAAGTATGTGTGACAGGAAAAGCGGCTTTGATTTGCTTGTCTTCAATTCAGCGGTCGGTGCACTATTTCTGAACTGCTCAGACTGCAAACCAGCAGTGCACTAGTTCAGAATAACCATCAGGAGTTAAGCAAGCATCACAGACATTTTTTGGTTGATTTCAAGTCAGCGTTTGGATTAAACCTGAATTTTTGTCTTTTCAAAACAACAACAACAAAGACAAACCTCGTTTCTACTTTACAATAAAAACATACTTAATCTCTATTATATCAGGTATATACTGTTCAATCTCTTTCATGCAGAAGAGTTTACCATGGTTATGAGACGTTTACAGCAACAAATCCTTTATACTGTTCTGCTTGCAGAACTGACTAAAATATTAGCTTCAAAGGAGTAAAGTCTCAGTTCAGAAAAGTATTCAAGAATGTGCTCAATTCTAAGCACATCAACCATCCCATTAACATTAATTAGATTTAAGGAGATGCATAAGTTGTTTGCTCAGTAAGGATGAGATCTGTAATGTGCTTTACCTTAAGTATGTACCTATATCCCTTACAAAATGTACCTACAACTTCAGAAATTTACCCAGAAAGCATGATGGTGGTAAATACTAGCAAAAAGCATGTAAAGATGCCACAGAGAAAACTTTTCATAGAAATAAGATTTTCAAAATAAAGCTCATTCCTACTTTACTTGAGGATACTGCTTTAAAAAGCTCTTGCAGATGTAGAAAGTTCAGACACTGGAGGAGAAACAGGTGGCAACAATTCTTTCATACTCAGAGGAAAGAGAAGGAAACAATAAAACAGTTCAAGTACAGCGCTCTGCCTGAGGCCACAAAATATAATTCTACTACAAAATAAACTGTAAACATCAAACATTGTTCATCAAAGTGCACAGTAAAATAGTCCAGGACAGGTTTTTTTGCTTTGCTGTCAACTCCTTCTCAGGGTTTAATGTACTTTGGTAATCTGTACAATATTTTTCACTAGCAGAACATAAAAGGATAGTAAAAGTGGGTATTCTCCTTAAAATTGGGCAAGAGCATCAGTCACAATTCCCTACCCTGAGGCTTTCATTCTATATTTTTAAAGTAAAATTTCAATCTAATTTATCCTAAAAGCTTACTCTAACTTTTGTTAAATTAAGATTTTAACTTAAAAGTTCCATTTCATCATTATTTTGATTATCTTTTGCACATGTTCCAAATGGACAGTTATATTAAATTTCTTAAATTAGAGTTTAATTTTACACCTTCATTCTGAAGTGCTAGAAAGCTCTGCACTGCTTAGCAACTGGAATGACCACTGTGCATAGTCAGTACTGCAGTACAAGCTTTTCATGTAACTTTGTGTTTAGCAGGTATATATCACTTAGCAAGTCTCTCCTATAAAAAAAAATAAATCTCTTATTAGCTTAGAATACTATTTAGGTGTCATGAGAAAAAAATGAAACTACGGCTGCTGTAAATTGCAAATAAACAGTGGCAAACCAGTAGTGGCAGAGTTACTAAGAATAAAACCTGTATTTTATTTCTTAGATCAAATATGTTCCTAATTTAGCACGAAGTGCTTATGTTATTGATGCTTTGTTGAATAGAGACTTATATCTTTGAACTGCCCTGTTTTGATGCTTCTATGCACTCCAAAGCGTGTGTGCCCTGCATGGAATTACACCATGCCAAGTACTAATTCAGAAAACTGAATGCGTTAGATGTTTCTAATGTCCCTAAGGAGAGTATATGTAGCTTTTTATTTTGGTCTGTAACTTTCTATGGAGCTTTCTGCAGGCAGGTTTCTAAGGACACATCCATCATACTTACCTGCACTCCTACCCCATCGACCAGCCCCCTCCCCTTCTGCAGCACAATTCATTATCTCGTGACAAAGTACATTGCTTTCAGGTCAGTTTAAAAACCATAATCACGAGCACATAGATCCTGTTTAGATTAGCACCGTTTCTACTGCAGCAGCATCCAAGGCCCTCAAACAAGCGCTGAGTTTTGATTATGCCATCAATGCACTGTAGAAAGCAGCTACTAAAGACAGCCCCGGCACATAAGGTTACAGTTCAGGACAAATCCTGGAAACAAAACAACGCTGAAAACTGTGGATAAAATCTAAGGCCTGTTCGAATTTCTGGCAAAACCCCTGCTGACTTTCACGAAGCCAGGAACTACCCACCTCCTATCTCACAACAAAGGAATGCTATCACTGAGTACGAATTTACGTGCTGCCTGCACTGCCGTGGCCATTTTTGTGCAGCACACAAAGTATTAATGCACATCGCGGCTCTGCAGCGCCGAGCTGCCCGACCTGCCGAGGCCACTGATGCTGTTGAACTACAACCAAGGTAAACAAGTGTCAGCCAAACTTTTCTTTTCTCCTTCCCTTCCCTGAGTGCTCTATTCAAAACACTGGGGGAAGGAGAGTAGGAGGAGGCACAGATTGTGTTGCAAATGAAAATAAATGCAGTTGTTCCCAAACCAGCCTCCAGCTGCCATTTGTCATCCTCTGGGAGCCACAAGACAGGTTGCCACTGCTTGGAGCCACTGACTGCCAGCCCAGAAGAGTTCAAGGGCAGGAATACACGTTACTCTACCGACATAAAGAAAAGCTGATTGGGGGAAGCCTGTACCCACCACCTGCACCATGCACTCAGAATTTCCTGAGCATCCTTTAATTAAATTACATTAATGAACCAAAATAAGAAAAGCTGAGGAGAAGACAGAGGAGCAAAGAAAAGGTAGTCAAAATCATTCTCCACCAGGGAAGAAACAAAAAGGAATTCTAAATCATACTCACACATTTTTTTAGAATGAATTAGTAAAAAAATACTTCAAAAACCCTTAAAGCCATTTTTTTTTAAAAAAAGGCAGTCTGCATTAAATAAAATATTTCTCAATTGAATGCCATCTACCTGATTTTGCTCTACCATATAATGCTGATCATCTCATTCCTGGTCCAATACTGCTAACTTCCCATCAATTTTTACCACCAGGATTATCATCTTTACAAACTGCAGAAATCACTGTATAATAAATGACGGTCAATGAATCAGGCGTGACTTCACTGCCAAACTATGCAGCTTTCCTAACAGTTGTCTACACTGATGGACCCTTAAAGATCAGAAGGTTTAGCAACTGAGTTTAGAAGTGCCATTGGGAAACGCATTTGGGAAACTAAAAAGCTTTCAAGCTATTACTTTAGTTTGCCTCAAATCCCAGACGAAAGAATGGAAAAGGTGGCATTTATTCCCCCTGAAAATAAAATTAAAATATTCTTACTTTTTTTTTTTTTTTAACCAAGTTCCCAAGCTGCAGTTGCACTATTTATAGTAAAATTGCTTTCAAGGCCACGTGTTCAAGAAATGCAATGAAAACTGACAGTAGTGTGGATCTGCACTTTGTAAAACAGGCTCTGTGGTTACATCTTTAATAATTCTAGTGAAAGAGGGAAAAAAAAAAAGGAAGTAATTTGGTGAACACATTGACATGCAATTCCACATAGGCCTGATTTCCCACACGATGTTCCTATTGCTTAATTGGTGCTTCAGCCAAAGCTGACGGTACAAGGTACAGCTACACACGTACACAAACAAAAACATACACACACCAATTAACTACCTTAAATTCTTTAGAAACAATTATGACTTATCAGTGTTAGCAGCACCAATATACAAATGTCCTACCTGAAGTGCAAGTTGCAAAGTGGATTTGCTTTCATCATAGCTCCATATTAAAGAGTAAACAACATTACTTCAGGAAAGATTCCCAAAAGAAATGGGTGATAATTTATTAAGTGTTTTGCAGTACTGTTTTTCTCTTTTGTGAACTTTCCTTTGGCTGGTTTGCAATGGTAGGGAGTAAGGGGAAACCAGCTGAACATAAACTGATTTGAAAGTTTGCATCTGTAAACTTCTGAGACAGCCCGAGGGAGGAGATGATAATTCAGTATCTTAGAAGAACAGGCAGCGCAGAGATCAAAGAGAAGGAAGACTTGGCTGAAACTAACTGCTTAACTGTGTGAGGTACTAGTAAAAATAAAATATTTTTGATGCCTAAGGAAGACTGAACTGCAGCCCTGTACACCTTCCACTTTTCATGCTGTTTTGGGCCTTGGTGCAGCCGCACTGCAGTTAGAGCCTCCTGCTGACATCCACGTCTTTGTAAGAGTTTAGACGAGATGCAAAGGCTTGCCATTGCCACATTTGCACAGTCTTTTAATTGAAAATACAGTTTTGTGTACGATTAAAAGTTTGGGCTTCCTTTTTTTTCCAGTATGCAACAACAGAAGCCAGGAAATGATGGAAACTCAAGCTCCTTGGGGTATCAGTAGAGACTGTCTCACTGTGTAACACGGTGATAGGTTCCTATGCACCAGCTCACATATGGACTGAAATCCTAGTATTGAACACAGATTTTTTTTTTCTAAAAAGCCAAACCGGACTATTTCACAAATTCTGTGTTCCATTTGGGTGGGTTTTTTTCATTAATGATGCCAGACTGCAAGCCTCAGGGTGTGATTTTGTACATCTCTGGGAAGACTCTGGCAGCTGGCAGATCTGTACGCAAACACAGTACTTCTCTCTGTAAACCTAAGACAATCTCATGTCTAGTAATGCATGTGTTTATCCAAATGCTACTTAAAACTTTGTTCTACCATTTTTTCAGGGCATGCAGCTGCCAAAGAGTGGCTAGGCTGCTTGACTTCGGCTTTCCATCTACATCTTATCAGAATGGCAAAATAGCAAGTGATCCAACCTCAAGGTAGATGTTTCTGAAGATCAGAGAAATGTGTTCAGGCGGAATACACAGGATTGAGTATGCCCGTCCAATTTCATAAATGCATTACGCTACTGCTCCTTTGTATTCACAAAGGACCCAAAAGGATTCAGGTCTGATTGCTCTGGGGTGCTCTTCTTTTTTCGCACCTCGCTGCATCACACAATGGTGCTGTTAGGACAAGCAGATCTTGAAATGATCCAGGGGTGTCTCACAGCTGAGAAAATGGCTTTTGAGTTTAATGCATATACAACTTGTTATAAGGGTGAACCCAAGGGAAAAAAAAATAGTATTCGTTCACCCATAAGCTACAAACCACTTGATGCTCCAAAAAGCACTTAAGATAGTGCTTAAATACTATGCGAGCCAATAGCTGCTCAACATTCACTTTGAGCAAGCAGGTTGAAGCACTCTGCTGAACTCACGGTTTTGGAAAACAATGCAAAGCCCATTGAATTCCACTGGCATGACCTTAGGAAGAGAAAAATAAAACAAGAAAATATTTCCTCCCCCAAAAAGAAATGGAAGTATGACAGAGGCAGGAGTGACATCATCATATACTTGGGCCAATTATGGTCTAGGTGCTAAAATGATGACTTCACTAAAAATAGCTATGAAAAAGTAATACCACATTACACTGATATGTTGGGAAAAAATAATGCAAAGAGGGTTTTTCATCCTATATCAGGACATCCAATGTTGTTACTGACAGTTAAACCATTTGCAATTCAGATCACACCACCACCTCAAGGCTCCATGCAAATAAAGATAAAGAAACAGTTAGTAAATTCTTTTTCATAGATAAGTTAATGTGCTGATAAATAGGTTATTTTGAAAAGCATTTCTTATTCCTCCCCAGAATTTTCCAATATGTATGCTGAAGCAAGTAAAGCTTTTTTCTCCCCGATCTTTTCGTTTGTTTCAAAGATGCTGATTAATCTAAATTACTACATATCAGACTTTAAAATTGTGAATGTTTCAAGCGACTGTCTGCCCTTACATCTGCATTCTAATTTAATATATAAATATTACCACAGAAAATACTTTGTATCTAAAGCACTGAAAAACACATCACACAGAGAAGAATGGCCTGTGTTGTATCTATACGGCAGGCAAGCACAACTCCATGGAAAAACACACACTGTAAACACCAATGCCTTGCCATTGAGGACAGCTGCTGTAACACAATCCGGGGTGCCTGCTGCCAGGATTTTCCACATGAGTGCATCTTCTTTTAACCACTGCTCAAACACTGGCTGAAAGAGGAGCTGCTAGACTGAACATGTGTCTGTGCTCGGACGACAAACACACGGCACAGCACTGGAATGCAGAGCAAACCGCGGGGTTTGGGCGGGAAACGAGCTACCCGCTGCCTGCCTCGGGCTCGAGTTCACAAACACTTCTGCTCCGGTTTTCAGAGATGCGCGTTACACTTCCCAATGAGAACTACATGTGCATGTTTGTAAGAAAGCATGCAGTCACAGAGGTTTTAAGTGGAAATTGTTAATAAATGAATCGCAACTTGTGATAACAGCACAAAATATAAATCTTCTGTTGCTTGCTTTGGCAGATGAGTAGAAAGGAAGCATAACCCTATTGGACACATTAATTTTCTCAGGCTAAAGAAAGTGGATATTGGCAGAAAACTTCAAAGATATGAAATGCTGGGGGAGGAGTGAGAATAGGTTACTGCAGAGAATCTGTTCATAATATTAACAAAATGCAAAACAAGTCAGATTAGATAGAGAACTGAACCGAGTTTCCCTGCACAAAAGGCACCTCAGCTGCCAAAAGTACAAGAGCAATTAAGGAGCACAAACCAGCTTAAAAGCAGAGTAGAATAAATGGTGTAGAAAAAGGGAAGTGCTCACTTGAATTAATGAGTTTGTAAACGAACGTACTCACATTCATACACACACACCCCCCCCACAGCCTTCCACGCCACCAGGGTAAAGCGTCCTCCCTGGACATGCACCAGGGCTCTGCTTGACACTGGGCTGGGATGTTCTCCACTTTGCCCCAGCTCGAAGAGCTGAGATGCTGGTTTTTGCCTTGGTTTCTGCTTTTACCCAGATATCCTATGCAATGAAGAACCACTCTCGATTCTTGGCATATTTCTCACAGGCCAAGCTCATAAACACTCTTAAGTTTAAAATTGTAGATATGTACCAGAAAAAAGCAGATACAAAATAATTGTCAAAGTTGGTTTAACTACTAAAATAATAAAGGTTTCCTTTTCCTCTGTGCCTCAGTTTCTTCACTATTCTTTAGTCTATTTTGTGCATGGATGAGAATCCTCCAGGACACCAAAACCCTCCTCCCTCTCCAAAGCCATCAACTGATCTGGTCTCCTCTCTCTGGGTGGTGAAAATAAACAAAGGCACAGGATGTACATGCATGAAAGAAAGATCATCTACGGATCAAGAGAAAGAATTCAAGAAAAAACTCGAAGGATTGAAACTTGAAGGGTTTATGGAACATCTTCACTTTTTAAAGTGTACTTCCAGCTTTACAGAAGAGCTTGAATCTATGTGTAGCCTAAGTGTTAAGAAAAGAAAAGGTTAAAAAGAGATGCCAATACTTCCTTAAGTCTTGTGATTCGGCAGGGCCTAATTCACAATTTATGACCTTTTTGAGGCTGGCAATGCTCTGATTACTCAACCTGGCTCATAGCTGGCAGACGCAGCCCAAACAAGAGAACTGGAGCATCTCAGTTCTAATCCCTGATCTTTTACAGGGATTCAGCTGGATTTGATTCAGCACCGCATGCAGGCACATGCTGTATGTTAAACAAAACATTACCTCCATTGAAGTTATTGAGACTCAGCACCCAAGTGCTCGCTTAACCAATTACCTAAATCAGGGCCTACATGTTCACAAGACAGCTACTCCCAAAAGTTGTGTATTCTTCCTTTGGCTTAATTACCAACTCAGCTGAGTGTGTTTGGTGTTTTGTGGGAAGCATAGGATGGTCAATATCAGAATTATTGTCCAATAAAATGCATGCTACAATATTTAGTAGATCTCTTAGAAGATCACCTAAGAAAACGGAAGAGCCTCAAACAATTAAACAGAAAAGCTACAAAAAGCAACTATGTGTATGGGACCACATTCATTCTTCTGTGAAGCCACACCACTTAGAGACCAAATTCCTTTTGCATTTCACATAAAAATGTGAACCCCTGTGTATAAAATTAAAGGGATCATGGCATACTTTACTGTGAGGAGGACCAGTGAAGTCTGCATCCCTGTAAATGAATATCCACAAATATCAACCAGAGACAAGAAGGTAGCTGGTGGGGGGAAAGCTCAGCATGAGCACCAAGGGTCAGACATGGTTATGCACAATCAGACATTTAATGAATTTCTGCAGACAGCTGCTTACATAACTGTCAAGCTGTCCTACGAGCCCTTCAAAACCACTGAGGCATTTCCCCTTCTTTAAGGAGGGGGAAAAAAAGTCCCAGTCTGAAAGATAAGAAAAGCAAAATTCCTAAGTTGCAATAGTCACAATTACTTATAATAGCTTATGACTACATGGATTAAGCTTTAATTATTACATTGTTGCTATTTGCCTACTATTGGATGTGCAAAGAAACCAGTTCTAACCTGTCAGATATGATGGACTCATGTTTCCTAATGTTTCAAGAGTTATAGTCTGTCCTTGCCTTTTGCCAACAGTATATTTCCACAATTAAAGGAAGTTCTTTTATACCATTTAAAACAAAGGCTGAAGAAATTCGCCGTAGGAGCAAACTTCTTGAGTTTCATTAACCAAAGCTTTAAATGACTGGCAAGCTTCACTTTTGAGTCATATAAGTTAATTGATGACACCATAATCATGAGGAGTAATGCTAGTCTAGTCAGGTATTCCTTCTTCCTGGTAAATACAATCCAGGATACCCTCAGGGATTCTGCTAAGCACAGATGTAGAGAAAAGCACACAGAAAAAGAGGACAGGAACACATTTTTCAACATGTCTTTTCCCCTTATTCAACTGTCGAAGAGAACAAACGCATTGTCCAACAGGGATTATAAATGAGCCTCTGCCCAAAGTTAAAACTGAACTTCCGAAAATATACATGCTACCGCTTTGAATTTCATCCTTCATATATTGACTTTAATCCTATGGCAAAGACTTACAAGAGAAAAAGCTATTTTAAAAATAATTTAAATCCACAAGACAGATTATGAAATCATATACTTTGTCTTTCCAGTGAAAAGAAAGGACAAAAGGACAAAGGAATCCAGCCACAAATTTATCCATGGATTTGCTGACTCCCATGACAAGCTGATGAACAAACCTTTAACTTTATTTCCATTTGATAAAAAACTGTAGTTTAACAATGTTACAGGAAGGCCCATAAGAGCATATTCACCTGCTTTTAATTAACCAAGGCTAATTAGCACACTGTGTAGGTTACTTTCCGGCCCACTGTGCAGCAGCACTTTGCTTCTTATGAATGCATCAAGAACAGGGTTGAGATGCAACAGCTTAGAGGAGCAAGCATTGGAGAAGTCAATGATGGACTCCTACACAAACCTTATGAGATGTAGGTTCAAGAAAAAGAAAATTCTATCAGAGAATATGGACATTTTTGGCATGTACACCTTGCTGCTTTTGTCCTTTCATGGAGAGAAGTAAAACATATTGCTGTCAGAAAAATTAATTACTTTGACTGATACTCTAAGCCTGACATCGTCAAAGAACTGCTGCAGTATCTTTATGTCCATCTGTCCAAATAGAGCTGTTACATCTGCTTTTCCCTCTATAACCTCGAGTAGAATATACACAATTTCATACTGGGAGCAAACAGATGCTGGAAGTGAAAATACCTAGTTCAAGGTGAGCATATGCTCACTAGTTAGACTTTGAGTGAGAGTGAAATATTCATTCCCCGAACCAAAGCATCCATCAAAGTGTCGCATGAAATCAATCTGAACCTGCTTGTAAAGAAGAACAGAAAAATTAGGGGGGGGCAGGGGTCGTCCACAGGTGTCAACCAGTTAACAGCTGTAAAGATATCGGTTTACTACAAGATGTGTAAACATAGTTCAGAGAACAGCCTATGGCTGCAATCTTCCCTAACAATTCCATTGTTCACATGGTGTACACATGTTTACTTACTGAAAGATTTCACTTGATTAAATTATAGGCATTTCCCAACTTTCACGCTTAGATATCATCTCATCCTCTCTCTAACAGAAGAAACAGTCGCATGCACAGGACAATTTACAAAACTTGGTTTCTTGTGGATTCTGCCTCGTCTAACAAGATGACTGAATGCAGCCTAAAACCTTCCACTTCAGTGGCTGGACCACCTGTGAGCTTTCCTTCTTCCTCCTCAACTGCTGATTTAATGAAAATTAGTATCATTTAGACTTAACTCTTACGAAATTAAGATAAAATTGGACAACATGTTCAAAAGCTATCTGGGGATTGGTGACAGGTGATGTGCAGACAACAGGATCACATTGGTCTTGTGTCCTTGCAAAAAAAAAAAAAAAAGATGAATTATGCAGCAGTGCATGCACATCTGTGTATTTTTTTTCCTGTTAATCTTATTAATACCTGGCTAAGGAGGTTAAAAATAAGGGAACGCATGAAGGAGAAATCATCTATTTTTTTTTTCCTTTCCTGACAGCAAAGTATGCCAGACATGATGAAAATACTACTCAGCCCCTCAAAATATATATAACAGCCATGTTAAAGAAACCATTAAAAAAAATGCAATTTCCCAAGTACCATAGTTTTCCAAGTAGAAGCCCAAATTCTACAATAATTACCTCAAGTGAGACACAGGAGATGGCAACATAAACTTTAGTATTATTACCCATCTGAGTCAGTTACACCCTGCTTACATCTAGTTGAAGGCTCAGTGTTTCCAGCACTATTTATAAGATTTTGTTCCATCTTTCAAGGGTTTTTCCTCTTTCTATCAATAGTTTCCAGGAACCAGGGAGATTTCTGACATGTTAAAGTGACAGAATGCTATAGGTAGCCTTGTTCAGCAGCAGAAAACTAAAGCAACTAATGATCAGGTCTATGAGCTTTTAAATATGTGATCTCTCTTAATAGGAACCAGGTTCCAAACTTAGAGTTAGATAACATGCTAAGCTGCTAACTATTTTTCCTCCCTGCATTCTCCTCTGAGACCTATTCTCACCATGGACTTACGTTTGAAACTTGTTTGCGAGGCTATATTTGAGACCTATGCTACAAGACTTGTTCGCGATGTGTCATGACAGATTAGGGTTTAAATAACCTGACTATAGGTCTGGAACTCTGTGCTTATGCAACCTCACCTACAAGGCAAATCAAGGAGATTCAGTTCATGTTGAAAGTAGTTGGATCTTTCAAATAAAAAACAAAAGAAGACCATGACCCAAGTAAAACATTTTCATTATATGCCAATTTTAAATCCCAACAAGCACTGAACTCAATAATTGTACTGAGTCGTCACTAATTGTATTGAACGTCACTCAACTGGCCTTTCCAGGAATGCACTGAGCAGAGATGTGAAAGAGGGAAATGAAGCTTCCAGAGCACTATCCTATCTCCTGTCCAAAACAAATTTGGAGAGATGTCCTACTCAACCCCTCTCACAGAATCAACAGTCTTTAGACCAAGTGCACTTTCCAACTAAAATCCTTTGTATCAAGAGTTTTTAAAAGACATAATATGTTTAGATTTCCTTTTATTCCCCAGCCCTGAGGAGATAGTAACACTTTAGTCAGATGCCTGCAGGTGATAAGTGTGGAAAATACTGCAGTCATCTAATCTATGACCTACATTGTCATAGATTTACATACATACATATATAAATATTTAAACTTTAAAAACAAAACACTCAGTTTATCATATGCACACAGACTTTTTTTCTTCAAAAAAATATTACAAATAAATCTTTCCTAAAATTCTGGCAGCCATTCTACTTGGAGTATTGTCGAATCCTACTGAAATGTAAGACTGCACTCGTGCCACCCTACAACACTAATTTTGTCGTAGAGTTGACTATTAATCCATAGTTGATAATTTAATGTATAACATGACTGCCCCCTTGTGTCAAACTGGATTCCCTTCCTTTACCAGGGAGATTTCTCACATCTCTATTTCTCGTTTCTTAATATTAAAAAAAAAAAAAGTTTCTTGAGTATGAAACTAGAGCTCTATAGTCCTTGAAACTATGACAAAATAAAATGTAGGGTATGGATGATAGAAAGCAATTTGGAAAATGGCAAAATATATTTCCAAAGCGATACAATTCTAAATCACTGACAAGTTTGTTAGCAACAAATCAAAGGAAAAAGCTGTTTCCCTCTCAAAGGCTGTTTTATTTACATAATCCTTTTTTTTTCCCCCTTATAGGTCAGTTATAAAATTAATTACATGAAAACATGTAGCAAGACTGTTAGCTAACTTCAAGTTAGACACACAGTATAATTCAATAGTAGTTCAGAATACAGAAGCCTACGTCAACATATGCAACATACTATAATATGAGCAGAAAATTCATGAGGACGAGAGGTCCAAGTGGGCACATAGACATGTTTAGGATATACACTTACATTTAAAATCATTTCCTCAAACAAAACAACACCTGTGCTGAACACATTCAGTTTGCAATTCTGAGGGACTCATAAGGGCTGTAATATTTTTCTAAGGAGAATTTGGTCCCATGCATAATTTACATATATTAACATACCATACATATGTTTGGAAACTTAGAAATTATTTCAAATTATTCAAATTATTTATTATATTCAAATTATTTATTACTATAAAGGGTCAAGATAGGTTTGTGAGGTTTATGCAGGTATCAGTAACCCACATGGCACCTGTAAAATGCTAAACATGGCTCTGGACTCAGGCCAGATTGGAGAGAACTGCAATCAAGGAAACATGGACAGGTATTTATGCTCTTTTTGGGTTGGTTTATGGGTTTTTGTTTATTTGTTTTTGTGGGGTTTTTCTTTTGTTAAGCCAAGAGGGTGAATACCAGTGAGAGCCTATTGATGATGCTGGCAGATGGCAGGTAGAGCTAGATTAGATGTTTGCCATCAAGAAACAAGGGGAAATTGAGTGTCTTTACGACGAGTGTAAAGGAAATGAAAAAAATTAAAAGATAAATTTTTTAAAAAGAGCCCCTCTGGCCAAGGAAGACAGTCATCCACAAAAATTAGTCAGAAGACTGAACTAGAACTTTTCCCCCTCAAAAACCGAGGTCAAAATACAGCCACAGAAAATGCCTTCTTTTTGCCCATCTCACCCATCTATAGGTCTCTGGCAAAGCGAAACCAGAAATCTCTGTTAAATGGACTGTTAACAAAACTACCAGACTACTTGCCCTTTGGCCTTCAGCACTGACTTCAGCTCGCTGGTCTCCTGCTTTCTCTCGGTGCTCTCTAAGTCTGTGGAGCCACCAGGGACTGCCCCCCGACTCCCTCCTACGGAAGGAGCCGTCTTTCTGTCCTATCGGCACATGCCCTGGGTGAGCACACACACGGGTCAGGAGTGACAGCAGGCAAAGGGAACAGGGAAGAAAAAAATACTTTCCTATCTGCAGAACTCCAATGTCTTCCCTGCAGAGAATTCTGGAGGCAGGACGAAGCACTGGCAGGGGGAGAAATGCTGGGCCAAGGTGTTCCACCGACCCTCAAAAAAGGGAATCACTGAAGGGAGAAAGTGAAGAATTGGAACTAAGCAACCAAGGACTGAGTTGAACTGATGGAAACAAGCAGCGTATTCACAGCAGACCTCACAGTTCTGTATCAGGAAACGGAAAGCTTTTGGATAGAAAGGTAGGAGGCAAAAGCGGCAAAGTTAATTTCCTGAAAGTTGCTTCTTCTGAACACACATTCACATCGCACAGCTGCTAGAGGAGTGCCAAGGTGTCTAGAATGCAGCATCACAAATTGAATACCTGAAAAATATGAAGCCATCAGGACACCTTTAATAATCTGAGTCTCTGAAATACACCAATTACAAAAGAATTAAAGGCATCACATTCCAAGCATAAATGTGTCCGATGGCATCACCAGCATGAGACAACTTTTCTCCCATATCCTCAGCTCATTTCCTCCTTCTGTCACTGCTGATGTGACTACCCTTCCTGTTCACTGGAGCTTATATCCTGCAATTACTTTCTTTCCTCCTCTCTCCTTCCCCCACAACCCATCTGCTTCATCACAGCATCTCCAAGACTTGTCCCCTTCCTCTCCAACCCTCCCCCCAAAAAATTCTCTTTGGCAATTGTAAAGTTCTAGCGTTTCAATGAGCTGGCCAGAGAAAGTACAGTCAGGAAAAGGGTAAACCAGTAATTAAGATACAGCTTTCCAACTCATTTTGCTCTCCTACTGTCAAAACTCACTCTCTTTTTTCAGTCTCTATGCTGGATCTGTCACTACTGCCATGTGCACTTTGAATGTTTTCTCCATCACGTGTAACTCCATATAGCTATCCGTCTCATTTCTCTACTGCACGTTTCTTATGTTCTGCATTCTACACAAAGGTCCTGCTTAATCAGAGTGAAACTGAACTAAAAAACTTGCAATTCAGATGTGAATATTCCCAGACTTCGGAGTCTTGGATTGCTTCCTTTCCTCCCTTTCTCTCTCTTTTTTTTTTTTCCCTTTCAGTTCTTTCTGACACAGGGATACCTTGCATGCATAAAAAGTCATTAACAAATGACAGACTCCTGCCACCCAAATATTTCTATTAATTCATACTTCTCTCAGGGGTCTGCAAACTATAATGACTACGGCTTCACTATATTGAACTGCTTTTTTGAGAAGTTCATACCTTTAACTGTATTTATCTCAGAAAAAGAGAGTTCCTAGATGTACTGCGTCTCAAATACGCCATTTGTGGTAATGCTGCAAGGCCTATAGTATACATTATTTGCCAGTTCATAATTTACAGTAAAAGACCAAAAGCCGTCAGGCCAAATGACAGAAACAATTAAGAGCTCTAATAATCTGATCCTGCTGTTTGCAGCACACAGTGATTTAAAATTATTCATGTGTTTCAATATGGAAGTCATTTAACATAATTTAGCAAACCTGAGACCTACATTAACATGTAATAATGATGAATGGATGAGACACAGCACACACAGTTACAGAAAACCTCAGAGTCCTGCAGAGTAAAAGAAGTAGTCCTGAAGACCTGGCAGGTGCCCCCATGTGGGTGGCCAAAAAAAAAAAAAAAAAGGAAGACTGCAAAGACTGCAAACAGCCTTTAAAAAATTTTATATATATATATATACACACACACACACACATATATATATAAAAGATCAAGATTCTAGAGTGTAAGAAGGGGTGTGGATAAGAATGCATTCCAAATTAGTATCTGAAAAATGTGCATGGACAGGACTAGATCAGGTTTCTAAAATAAAAAGCAGATGGACTGAGAGCACTTACTAAATTCACTGAAGAACAAATACACTGTGGTTGCATCTCGCCATTATTTATTATCCCAGCAGCCATTTTAGGACTCAAACACAGCTATTTCTTGTACAGTACTTTCATGTCCTCAGCACGGGCTCCCCATACAGCAGGAAGCACAGTGCAAATCCTCCGGGACAAAGCACACGTGCAAATCTTTACCTTTCCTTCTAAAAAAAAAGAACCAACATTCCTCACAAGGCCTAAATCTTTTGAGGTACTAAATAATTAAACATCAGGAAGAAAAGATGACTGGCATTTCATATTTTTTGTGTATTTATCACAGATACAACACGGATGAAGTTTTATAGCTTCTGTTTGATGATGCACCTGACCTCCTATTTCCCCTCTATTACTTATTCTGTGGAACAGTTAATAACAAGAACCATTAAATGTTGCACAGTTTGAAAAATAGCTAAAAGTATAGGGAAGGAGAAGAAAAAGGATAAATTGATGTTTTTGCTGCTGAACCAGAATTTCTCAATTTCAGAGTGTGATTTTTTCTAAAAACAGATGAGTACAAGGGAACAACAGCCCATGATACATGATCTATTAATCCCAGTTGCCAATTTTTTCTCAATACTGTGCTAAGATAGTGTAGTGCTTTCAAACCGAGCCTTCTGTCCCAGTCCCTTTTCAGAAGGAAAAGGTTCAGCGTAACATTTCCAGACAGGACTCATTTTTGTTCTTTGTATGCATACTGCCAACCACAGCAGGACTCTGGGTTTAAAGAGGAGTTTCTGGAAGCCGATACAAGGGAAGCACACACACGTGGCAGCTCGGCATCTACCTTCACGTAGGATGTGAGAAGAAAAGGATGCATTTCACCTCTGCAACCTCCCTATAACCCCAACACAAAGCTCCAGAACACTTCACATTCAACAGTGGAGGGAATCTGAGCCCTGACTTGCAAACCTAGGTGAATAACGAATGCTTCATACAAAGCTTGTTTCTTTGGTTTTTCAGCCCCAACTGTGGTCAGCTAAGCACTGCTGCCAGCTCAGGTCGCTAACAAAAGGAATACTGACATCCTGCAGCCCAATACAAGCTTCATTTTGCATTAAAACTTACTTTAAAATAACAGATTGTGGTGATTTTCAAACTATTCACCACTGCCTAACACCTGTGAAGTGCACTATACCAAACCTCCAACTTGAGAAGAGTTATTCTCTATACAAGCTCTTCTGGAACCCACTCTTACTGCAGAATGTATTTTAAACAAGCAAGATGGGGCTCAGCAGTCATTGAACAGAGGCTAACTTCCATGGAGAATGCCTGTATGGCAAATAGGAGTATAAACATATGGGTGGCAAATTTTCAGAAGCATTCATATGACTTTGGTATCTATGACCTGTTCTCAAATTCTAGCCAGTGTCTAAATAGGGACTGACTTAAAAAAAAATTTTTTTTTAAAAACCAACCAACCAACCAACCAAAACTCCCCAAGCTACAAGAGTTCAAATGTTTCCCAGAATAATAGCTGCACTACAGAAAAATAAAAGAAAAAAAAAGTGGATGATTCTAATATGTTTCACTCTCTGTACCTTAAAGGTTTGGTCAAAGTGAACCTACAGTCAGATGTAGACAAACAAGCAATTTCCAAATGCAAGGTCTCACCAGATACAGTTCTTGGCTCACCGCACTTCATACTCCCACATGTAAAAACCTTTTGTAGTAACTGCAAAATATTTTTGGCATCCTCTAGTATTTTCCATCCATCCAAAGCCTGTATTAAGGACATAGCCTGCCTTTATTTTCAAGGCTCTAATTCATACAGGCTCAAAATTTGTAAACCACGAAATCCCTAAGCCCCCCACCACTCCAAATGAGTCCCCTTTTCAGAAACAGTGACACTTCTGTACCAATGACACTTGGCTGCACAGGAGATAGGACTGGGTGGTGGGGCAGGTCCCCAACCGAAAGGACATGAAGGCAGACCCACAACAACAGTCACCACTTTCTGATCCGCTTCCTTTTTGACATTGTATTTATGCAGGGGGAAAAAAACCAAACAAATGAAAACCAAACAAAAAACACCAAAACAAACCAAACAACAAAACCAAACACAGTCAAACACACCAGTTTTCCTTGGGAAAGACAGCTGTGGAGAAGTAACCGGACATAGCGATGACTTGGTTCCGTATTTACTTTTATCCCAAGAAGTGCTCGGTAAGCACAGAAACGGGTGTGATACAGAAACCTGAGAAAAACACAGATCAAAACACAACCACAACAAGTCAGGTGCTTAGCTACAGTTTTTTAACAGGCTGACAACTACCGTGAGGTATTTAAGGTATTTTGTCTGCAACACAATGAAAATGCTTCAGCTTTTCCCAGTTTTACTTCCTGCGTCTATTAAAATAGAACACAGACTTCTACACATGGGAATGACAGAAAGTCCCTGAGACACTGGGTGAAATGAAGAAATATTTCTTCGTATGAAGAAAATAAATTTCTGTGAGCAGGTCCATGACCTCCCCAGGACTCTCTGTCCAGGGCAAGTGCCCACGGCCAGGTGTGCTGCACTCGCATCCAGCAGCCCAGGTGATGTGTAGAGCTCCCCACGTTACAGCTTTGCCTTGGATTTGGCAAACGTCTCAAACAAAACCTTCCATCGCAGTAAGCTAGCATTTTCCAGCAAAGCTTTGCTACACCAGTAGGCTGCTAAGCATAACTGATGACATTTTTAACTTTGAAAAAAAAAAAATCATCAATAGTGATCAGAAACAACAGCTGCAGAAGAAACTCTCTAACGTGTCAATGCTGTAACAGGATTTCCAGAAAGGCACAGCAAGAGGAAAATACTACATTAATTCTGAACTGGGTCCTGGTCATGCTGGCAGCAGCACTTACCTGTAAAATACGTGCAATTGCAATATTTATCTCGAAGTTAATAGGAAAAATAAACCTGCACTGATAATATGTTAGAGCAAATTTTAGATTGATTTTACCCACCGAATGTACAGCTTGCAATTTCCTGAACCATTACAGTATTACAGCAGGTGAACCTACCTATTTACACCTTTTGGAATTGTTTCCCTGTGTGTTAATACTGTTACAAAAAGGTATTTTCCTTCAGCATTGCTGTCCTGTTGCACTATTCAGCAATATTTAAAACACCTGTTGATTTCCATTTTTCCAGTGTAACAGACTTTTACTACAAAAGATGCCCTCACGAGACCTTATTACAGATTAAGTGTTATCCAAGTATTAAAATACAAAGGTCCATTGCGTCACACATGCTATTGGTTTTTAATGGCATCATGTTCCATGCCTCAATTTGATAGTTGAGCCTAGAAGTAGGTGATTAGGTCAAAAATACATTGGACAAATGATTTGCTTGTTGCACTGTGTTGGTTTCCAGCTCTGTCTGCCCCAAGCACAGACACGGATATCTGTAACTATACTCTCATCCACAGTCATCACCTCACTAATGAAAAGCGTTTACAAACGCTAACTACTTGACCAATATTAGAATTATAATTTTGCTAAAAGTGCTCATTTACTCGTTTGTACCTGCACATGGAGTAAATCTCAGTGGTCAGCTACGTCTCTTGGCTGGCACACACTGATCTTGAGAGGCATTCCTACAGCCTCGCACTGGTATCGGCCTGAGGCTTGCTGCAGAGCCCTGGTGCCAAATCCAGGTGGGTTTGCTACGCTGATTTGGCACAGCATACGCAGCAGGTGTGGGCATAATGCTGCTCATAGATTTTGAAGTATGCTAATTTAACTGCTATTTAAAATTATTACATTATACAACTTCATAATGAATATTTTGTTACCAAATTAGTAGAAAACTGTTATTTGTCATATAATCAATAAACCATTAAACAAAACTTCTATCCTGTTTATTGGATAAAATAACTGCCAATGAAAGATGCACACACATTATGAAACAACTCAAGTTTTTACCTTCTTTTAGTATAGCTGTCACATTTAAACAAAAACTAAAGCCATCCTCCATCCTTATAACAGAAAGAAAATGTTTATTTACACTTTGAATTTTAATTCTGGAGATAATTTAAGATGACCATAAATTTAAATTTTTAAAATGCTAGCTATAAGTGGGACATTTTAATCATCTCTCCACCACCCTCACCCCCCCTCAAGAAAAAAAAAAAAGCACCAATTATTCTGCATAGTTCTCAAAGCAAACAAAGATAAAAGTTAGTAAGTGGAGAATTGCTTGTTGTTCTTACAGCATACGAGCCCTGTACTTCTGAATCACTAAGCAGCTGGAGTCTGGTTTAATTACTTAACATCAATCAAGATGTAAACCAGCACTTGGAGACCAAGGAATGCAATGCTCATCTGCAAGACAAAAGAAATAGCTGAGCTATCTTAGCTTCTGCCTAGACAGTTTGTACACTAGGAAAAGTCAACACACTACTTCTATACTATGTCAGTAACATAAAACAGCCAAATAGTAATTTTACACTATGCTTAAATACATCAGCGACAATTTGTAGTAAGGGAGAAAATATAATGAGAATAACACATCATAAAGGCTTGTAACCTCTATCACAGACCACATTTGTCCAGTACTACCTTCTGGCAAATAGCAGCACCAGTATATGATACCACTTCCTTCTCCAATAAATAAATAGATAGAAAGTTAAAATAAAATAAAAGGAGAAATGAAATAGCAAACTGTCAATTCCTGAATTTTTTATCTGTTCACTCTCTAAGCTTGTGAAAAACAAGTCTGTTATTGTGGTTTTGCTAATATTAAGAACACAGCACAGCAATGCTGCATTCAGCTTGATGGAGTGCTACAGCCTGCCTTTCACAAGATCAAAGGAGACGATCTAATTATCCCTTCTGATCTTCAGATCTACAGATGTAAACCACACACTCTATCTAATCTATGAAAAAAGCAACCACCCACCATAGTACAGAAGAACTTCTCCCTGAAGATAAAAGAAACAAGTAACCGCATGGGAAAGATTAGCCACATTACTTATTGCACTGTCAGAAGCAGCTGAGTTACTACAGTGTTGAAGGTGCAATGAGACACCATGAAGATCTGTCCAAGTCTTCAGTACATCCCAGGTAATCCATCTATAAAAATGAAGATTGTAAATATCTGCCTGTATCACAGCAGTCAGTCAAATTTAGCCAACTCTGTAGCAGACATCGGCTGCGCAACACAGAAACTGTTCATGTGCTGGGATCTGACCTATTACATGCTATATAGACACAGAATAACAACAGTCCCCAACTCAAAGAGCTTCCAACCTAGTCATAGGATGAGAGATTAAATATATACAGACGGATAGATACAATAGCACCTGGAAACCAGTTATCGCATTTGTCTCAGCACAGCAGCGGCTACAGTACTCTTTCAGGTACAGGGGAGATTTTACACAGATTTTGAACCAGGGCAGCTGCACACAAAACCACAGGACACCTGTACTGTCAGCTCATTGCTACGGTGGGAATGGCACAGCTATTTTGGCAGTGCTTCTAGCTGGTATCAATAACCATAAGCCAGAAATAAAATTCTGATAAAGTATGTCAAACACACTAAAAAACCCATGTGCCTCTCAACATTTAAGAGAAGTTTGCTTATGTCATCCCCTACTACAATGACCGAGCTCTTGAGCTACAGACAAGCTTTGCAGCCCCCTAAAACTGGGACTACCTAGCAAACTAATAATTTCTTAACTTATATTAGAGACCATTTGAGTCCTTTTTCATTACTACAATGTGTTGGATCATTGCCTACTTAAGGCATGAGCCATATTTAGGACTGGATTGCCACAGATGATCTCTCTCCCATGCAACCTGCAATGAGAAACCAGAATGGGATGATGACACTGAAATCATTACAGTGTCTCGTTTACCACCGTTCTGGGGTTTCCTGCTGAAAAAGGAGCTTTTCTGATTGCTTGTTAAAGCAGCTTTAAGGATGATTCATGTCCTCAAGTGGCTCAAAGCAGCTGAATAGATGAGAAAAATCAGACACTTGATATGTCCAGAGTTCTAGGGTTGATTTCCATGGCCAAGTTCATGGTCGATTTATAACGAAAGCACACGATTATAATGATGCTTTTCCATGCCAAAGGGAATAACTCAGGGAAACAGTCCCCCCTCCCTTTTTAGCAAACTATTAAATCAGCAGAGATTGTAAACAGCACTTCTAAGGGAGTTGGATGGCATAATGGAACGTGCCAAATGAAAAAGGGCTGCTGCCCAGCGTGCAGCCAGCACTGACGACATTCCTGCTGCAAGTGAAGTAAGTGACTGGAATAACTGCACGTAACAGTAACCAGAGATGTCCAAACATTAAACTCTGGTCTTAACTCAAGCATGTTCTTACATACAGTTACTGTTCTTTTAACATGCCCTGTCATTAATGACAAAATGGACCCTGTGCAAATCATGGTTTAAATGTTGTTAGCAGCATTTCAGAGAGAATTCTTGTGACAGCAGAAGTCAGCTGTTACATCTGGCCACTCGAGGGTGAAGAAAAAAAAACATTTGCTCAGTCTCCAGAGGGCCATTTTGGTATAGAACAGGAAAATAAAAGTAGGAATCTTTTACAATATGAGCTAGGAAGTCAAAGCAAATAGGGATTCCATTCACTGATAATCCAACAGAAAAGAGACAGTTACAAAACACATTCAGCACTGTTTGTCCTAGGCAATGTGGTTACATCTCACGCCGACAGATTACGTGCTGGTAATTAAAACACAGAACACTTAATAAAAATCTTAAAGAAAAAAGAAAGAAAATATTACTTCCAAGAAAAGCCAGTGGTAACTGCAGCACCATGGACACTGCACTCAGCGTTTACCAGCACACTCGATTTTTGATTATTTCAATTATATTTCAAAGTGTCCAAAAGCATTCATTTTGATCATTCAGAAAGATCCATCTGCTATAATTTCCTCTTAATCTGGAAATTATTAAAAAGCTCTAAATTTGTTTGCTTAATTATTCAGTCTATCATGCCGTTTAACAAAAAAGGGTTTATTTTTAAAAACACCTCCACCATTGGAGCCTGCCATTTACTCCTAATACAATGCCTAAAAGGCTCTCTACCACAGCTGAGACACTGACGGAGAAAGCACAGAAGATAAAGCTCATGTCAGGACACAGAATGTTTTCAGAATGGAAATACACTTAGCGACAGAAAGTGCTTATTGTTTTAGTCTAATACATTATTTTAGTGTAAACCTACTGTATTAAATCTAAGATCACAGCAGTATGCCATTGAAAAAAAGCCTCCATTGAAAAATTATTTCACATGTATACTGACAAAACCAATACTTAACTAATGAAATGTATTCTCATCACCCCAATAAAGAGATACATGAAACGTGTGGGGAAGAGTGATTAAAACATCAAGAATTATTGTTATTTTGATCATATATACAATAAGAGGATCACAAATGTGCAATGCTAGCAACTGCTTTCAGCGAGAAATACATTCCCTGAAATCAGGTGGACCCACAGTAATTCTTAAAAAAAAAAAAAGAGAGAGAGAGAAGGATGTATATGAAGTAATACCATACTCACAATTTAAAGATCAAGAATTTTGCCAGCAATTTGCATAGAGAGTATACGGTACGATACTCAAGGGTTGTTCACAGGGTCTCATCAATTTCTTTAAACTTTATATATAAATGTAGCTTGATTATTCACAAAGAGTTTAGATACAGTATCCAGAGACAAACTTTATGTTTCAAATTCTGCAGTAAATTTACAATATGTTTAGAGATAGTATTTCCCTATAAGATTACTCTTATTAAGCAGCAGAAAGAAATATCAAACATTTATACATCAGAACTGATTAAAAAAAGCACTATCTATTGATCTGTGGGAGACTATAGAAATAACAGACATCAACTTATTTTTCATTCAGTAGCATTTCTGAAAGCTGCATGGAGAATGCAGAGCTCTTTTTAAACTTCTTTACAGAAGTGAGAAATATTTATCTAAAGATATATTGGATTCAGAGTTCTGCATTATTTTCTTCTTGTCCTTTTTGAGCTCAATTCCACTGGCTTTGCCCACTCCCTCCCATTTGTACCCTCTAGAAGCTTGGTTAATTTATTTTTGCTACTTCAGCTAATGCCAAATTTAAAGTTAAAAAAGGTGCTGAAATCAAACAATTATACAAACATATGGAAAGAACCTCTTGGTGGCTGAGGCTCAGCTACAAGTAGCATCGATTTTCCGCTGCTTTAAAATGCAAATAGAACAAAAGACCCAGTGAAGTAACACAGAGAACAGAAGACAATTCGGGAACGTGCTGACCAGAGAGAAAGCAAACAGTGAGGTCCAAAGGAGTCCAAAGGAGAGGTGTGCTATTGCTGCAGTCCAGTCTCCTATTTCACTTTTACGACAGAGCAGACCACAAAGATCATTAAACAAACCATTGAAGAGCCAAGTCTTATCTCAAACACCACACTGTGTACTGCATTCTTCAAACTGTTACGGTTCATTTTATAGGGGAGATCCATAATAGCTAATTACACAGGTTGCTCTGCTTGAGTCTGCATCTTCTGTGTTTAAGACTTCTCATGTAGAAGGAAAAGTGGAGTCATCCTGCCATGCACTGCTGTTTTATTCTATATTTCTGCATGTACCTGCTGCAAACTTGGCTCTTCTATGACATTTTAATCACTTTCCTGTTTGAACATCAGGCCTCAAAGTGCTTCAATTATTATTTTTGTTTCTTCAAAGTGGCAGTGACAAATTATTAACAGGTACAGTAATCTTTCCACATGAAAGATTTCCCATTTCTAATTCCACAGAAACAGGGCTATGCTTAGTAGGATATTTATTTCAAAACAGTTTTAAAATATAGCCAGGAGTATGTCCTGCAAAAAAACCCACTAGATACAAAACCAGTCCTATTAAATTCAGTAGCAATATGCACCTACATTTATTAAAAGATAATGTTTTTTGCATAAAGAAGCAGGGCACTGAAATTCAATTTAAAGGAGACTTTGTCATATGGACTGAAAGATGACATTTTCTTTCCATGACCCAATGCAAGTGAGGAAACAAACTTAGCCTCATTCTTTTTTTAGGCTACAATGATGCCAAGTGTTTGCCTGTAAGTAACACAGTAGGTACCCCACACTTTTGCCAGATTTACATTACCTGTCAAAAGGAAATATTTTTCATACTGTCAACTAAAAGTCACTTTCCAGTTGCATGTCTCCAATCAACTGTGTAATTACTCACATATTTATGACATTTAAAAATTTATGTTTATTCTGGAGTCACCTTTCTGTGCCTTACAGATAAGCTAATTCATATGTTGCAATAAATATATAATTGAGCAGGAAATAGTTCCGTGAATCCCAAATCCAGGCATCCTTAAAGCAAGAGGTTTATATTATGCTTCTGCTTCTGAAACTGTCTTCATGCTTCTGTTCCTCTCAAAGAGTATGAATTGCTTTTAAGACCTGAAACTAGAGGTATTTGCACTTAATTCAATGTTTCCATACTAACTTATTTTCATAGCTGGTGCTGTATTTTTGTTAAGTACTTGGGTTTAGACTTGTATATGGTTGCTTATTTCCTTATCAACAAATATGGAGTAATCATACTGCATATATGATGGCTTTAAGGAAATAAAATACTTCACAACTGGGGACATCAGAACAAAATAATTCATCCTAGATTCTCTCAGGCATACCATAACTTTCAAGCCCATATTAAAAACACACATAGACTCAGATCTGAAATGACTAACCCCTTTTATTACACAGAAAATTAGCATGTGGCCTTGCACACAAATATCTATTGCACAATCTTAAATATGATCCTTAAATCTATGTCCACATGTCTAACAAGCAGGTTCTACCAACATGTGTAACCAGCTCATTAATATTTGCTCCCTAGGGTTTTGAAGTGAAGAATGAAAAATAAGTATTTGTCTAAATAATTCATGGAAAATGACTGGTCTTCAGCACCCAGCAACACGGGCACCCAGTGAAATGCAGCACTGCAATTTGCTTTTCAGCCACCTCAAATGCAAGCAGAACACACAACTACACAGTAAAATAAACACTGGAATATTTTCCATTTCAAAATATTTGGGAATATCTGTTACCTGAATGCCGGTACTCCAACCGTCATCACAAAACACAGGGTTTTCACTAATTCTTTGCCAAACCTTTAATATCTCTAGGCTGATTTGGCATTATTTCAGGCCTTTTAATAAACTGCATACAAAGTAAATACACTTCAAAGAGAACAGTTCTCAGGCTCTACAACATTTGGGCACCCATGCTTCAAAGAGATACATTTCAATTAACATTTTATCCAGTTTTGAATCTAAAACCAGTTTAAAAGAAACAATAACTTCCATTTTCTTCCACCCTAACAGAGACTCAATTCAAGCCATATATGGGGACATGTTTGGTACCATCCCACCACTCATGACCTAGAGCCTTCTAGGGAGATTTCAACAAAGGTTAAAAGGTTACAACCAAAAATTAAGGAAGTAAAAGATAAATATATAAAAGACTAGGGTCTTAATTTGAAACGGTTCTTCAGTTGACACACATTGCCTGTATCCTAAGTTCTCCTACAAGTAGTTCAAGGCAAAAAAAATACCTCAGATGTTACACAAGTTGGACTTAAAAGTGATGGAGCACCTAACTATTTGAAATGCGTCAATGAAGGTGACGACAAAAAATAACTAAGTCATCCCCAAATCCAGAAAGGGTAATGAAAACTCTTAGTACCAAAGCTTAGTTCTTTTAAAGAAAGAATGCAATGTTGTGGTAAATTAAAGTTTAAAAAAATCTATGCAAAGGAAACTTCTAGATCTGCTTTTGCTGTTCTGTTGTTTTTGTCTAAGGCTTAAGGAAATTTATGACTTCCTCCTCCTGCTTGTACCACTAAGAAATCTCCCAGTATACAAGTCTCCTAAATCCTCTGTCTACATATACACGTACATGCAGGCAACTCAGCTGAAAATGCAAGTCCTTTTGTTTGAGGGCAGGGAAGACTCCCCACAAACCTACTTTGATTATAAAACGTATGTTCGTGCTTCTCTGCTATTTATACTGTATAGGAAGAAGGCCTGAAAATTGGCAGCAGGCATTTCTGTGTGTCTTGTACCTCAGAAAAAAGTATGCCAAGAATTTTCATTTGTGGTTTCACTGCAGAAATCCTCAGATTTCTAGGAACAGGAGGGCAAAAAACTGTCTCATTCCTCTGCGAGAGGACATACTGTCACACATCTACTATGGTAAATAATAAGCATTTGTCAGAAGTTTCAAATAAACAATGGTAGAAGATTCTTTTAAAAGGCATTTGAATAAAAATCTTTTGCAATTCTCTGTTTTTTGGAATAATCTGAAAACACGTAAATAACATTATAGCATCAAAGATGTGGAAAATCTTTTAAAAAGAAAATAAAAGGTCTATTTCACGTGATTTTCACATACCACATAGCAGCAATAAAGATCAAAACAGATCTTTTCTTCCAATGCAGATCATCATTTGACTATTAGACAAGGTGCTGCTGAAAGGGAAAGGCTGGTATTTCATGTAAGTAGTAGTTCAAAATTTGCACTTTACAGCTATTCCACGCGAAAATGGTGGGGGGAGTAATATAACTCAACAGGCAAGTACTCCCACACATTGTCTCCATGTGAAAATCTTGAGGCTATCAACCACCAGCTGCCCACAGACACTAGCTGAAAACTCAAAACTAAAGCCTTGTATCACAGCCAAGTGAACTTTTCTTTAGGTCAACATGAAGATTTACTAGCACTCAGAACAGTATACACCAGCTTCAAGGTAAAAAGAGTTTGACGCAAACATCTGAGATAGCCCTATCAGCTCCATATTTCAGCTCCTCCCACCTGAATTGGCTTCTCTTGTCTAAGTCAACTAATGAACAATTGAATAGCCTTGACTTACTGTGAGATGTGAGTTATTGGGGTCAACAGTGTCTCACCCTCCAGGTCAAGCTCATCGGCAAAGCTGCTGGTCCTGATGAAGGGTCCTGTGTTCACATCTAAAAACATCGGGCTTTTTTTCACTGTGAGGAAACATGCAGATAACAGTTAAAGCAATAGCATTCAGCTTTTTCAAGAAAGGTCTACCACTCATTTAGATCTCTGAAACACTGTATATATTAACAGAATATTGAAAACAGAAGTTACTACCAAAAAATGGCATATACCACAGAGTTCAAGAAAAGCAAAACTTTAACTCTTCTGCAACTCAAAGAATTTCAACTTCTGCTGAAGACTTAAAGTTAGGGGTTTTTCTTTTTTTTTTTTCCCTTTTTTTTTTTCCCCCCTTTTTTTTTTTTGTTCGTTTGTTTTTTGTTCATACTCTTCAAACACTAGAATGTAGAGTTATCTATATCACAGGCAGCTTCATGCATTATAAAACTATACTCAGCCATACCATGGGCCACCGCTCTACAGCAACAGCACGTGAGTAGTGGCAAGATCAGTTCCTTTTTACATCATCTCTACTTCAAGTTTTAGTTTATAATACCAATTTCTGGGGTGTAATTACTGTGACTAAGATCAAGAAATCAGGCCTAGATCAACAAAGGCATTTTCACAGTGAGCAGTCAGCTCCTGTCACTGTCTGAGCTGGTCTTACTGGTTCCCAGATGACGGATGCCTCGTCTTTGAGTCCAGATATCAGAGAGGTGGCAAGATGTTCAGTTCATCACAGACGAGGTCCTTAGTAGGAAGGCGATTTCACAAAACTTCAGATATTGGATGTTTTTAGTGTCAAAGTTATTTGTTAGGCAAGCCTTTCATGCATCCAACAAATTAGGCAAAGTATTATAGATTTCATTTTTAAACTCAGGCTCCAAAATTCTGCCAGACTCTAACATTAAGAACCCTAAGTTCTTTTTCCAGCATAGCCCTGACATTTGCATATAAATAAAACTACTATTGTATTTATACATGACTGTAAATGAATTTTATAGAGAATAAAAAAGTAAAATTCTGTAGAAACCATAGATTGTGACACCTCCATAGAAACCTTTATCTGTGCAACTGGCTGGATCTTTCAATGAAACAATTATAATGTTGTAACTTCTGAAGTTTCTACTGTATTAAACAAAATACCTTCTAATATAACAGTAAATGTCCTGCCAAAATGCAACATGAAAGCTAAAGGAATACAGCAGAAATGGCTAACTTAAATGTAGCTGAATTTAATGAGAATAGAAGGGGGGATACGAGGAAACAAATTCTTTCAAAAAATGCAATCATTTGACTCAAGTAAGTAGATGACCTCATATGGCAGAAATGTATTTGAACTTTTACAAGTAAATAGAAGAGAAAATCCTATTATATCATCAGGCACATGGCCATTCAAAATTACAGTGTGAAAGTTTGCTCTCCAGCAATTCTAACAGGAGAGGAAGACCTCTGAAATCACACTAAAAAAGAGACAACTGCTAAAAGAAAAAATTACATTTTAAAGACAAATTAAAAGCATGAGCCACTTGCAGCACTTAAAAATGAAAATTCTACAGTAAGTTTTAGCAAATGTTAGCTCCCTATGTTTGGGTTTGGTATCATGTTATTTAATCACTTTGCTGTAGCCATCACCCACATAGTGACTGTGAAACAAGAAAAATAATTCCAGATTCAGATTTGTAGCAAAATGTCTTTAAAACAGACTCCATTTGACTTTCACTAAATTAATTTTCACTGGTTTCATTTCTACAAGATACAAATAAAAATTTCACAATTTCTAGGAGGACTCACAGCCTTTTTAGTGCTCCTGATGACAAGTGCTGAACCTAAATCCATGTGAAGTGTTTGCTGAACACTCACTAAACTGTGTTTATGAGACAATACAATGCAGCACACAAGCAGATTTGCAGAAACAGCCATTCTTGCATCACTCACAGTTATTGCTTTTCAGTTTCATGGGAGGGTAGAGAAGGAGTGACACAACAAAAATGGAACAAGGAGTCAAGGCTGTACCTCAGCCTACGTGAAAGTCCCATTATCTGAGAATACAGGGATGAAAAGCTGCTTAATAAGATGCAAACGTGGCATCTCCCCTGGCCTTTTTATTTTCAGGTTTCCTAAGATCATAACCAAGATCTGTTCTGGTGACTGGTGCAGCCCTCTGCTCTTTAAGCTCTCATTTTTAAACATATGTGGCTGCCTCCAACATAAGGAAGGAACCACTCCAATACATCACCATGCAACCTGCTTGCACAGAGAGAGACCAAGGAAAGAACATGGTAAAAACGAGAGCTTCCCTGCAACAACGTGCCTTGAAACGAGGCTCAAGCAGAGCACCAGGGAGCTTGTGCCACTGCAACATGTTGTTTTATCTATAAAAATAAATTCATAGCCATTTGACTTTGGAGGAGTCTTTCTTGTAAAGCAGTATTAAAAAAAAAAGTATGTTAGAAAAGACACTAAATTTCTAAATAAGTAGGCTAAAGGAGAAAAAAAAAAGATGCTTTAGAAACTCATTTTCAGTGGATAATAATGGTTGAAAAGAAACAGGAAACAGATGTAACAAGAGATATTTACTATAACGCAGGAGTCCCCAGGCTTTATTTTCTCTATTTTTGATGGATAGCAGCAGCAGTAACAGGCACGGCTATCCAACTGATAAAGCTTCAAAATGGCAGAAAAAACACCCCTCACAATATGGGAACCTCTTTAAAACAGAAATTCTGAACTTTCTGGAAACCTCAAAGGCCAGGCTGGATGGGGCTCTGAGCAACCTGATCTAGTTGAGAATGTCCCTGCTCATTGCAGGGGGATTGGACTAGATGAACTTTAAAAGTCCCTTCCAACCCAAACCATTCCATGATTCTATGAACTTTCAATTCAGGATTATAATCACAATAACAAAAAATTACTGATGGGTTTTCTATATTACCAACACAACAATTCTGTACACAATATGACATGTATGCAGATGCCTTTCTGGTAGGAGGGACAGAAAATATTTTACAGTTCCTCTTTTGCAAGCACAGACAAAAAGTTTAAAACAGTTCAAAGCACTTTTCAGGGAAAACTTGAGTTTTAATTAATGCATTTAAAAAAAAAATCTGCAGAGCAGAGGTATTTTCTTAAATATTTGCAATTTAGAACCTGAGAAACTTTGCAAACTCAAAATTCTACTGACATACCTATGTTTTCTTTGAAAACCAGCATTACAATTTTCTGTGCCACAGCAGGCAACTCCAGACAGAGCATTGCAAAGATTTAGTAATTAACAAAGGTGATGGAGCAATGAAATATTATGAGTATTACCTGGAGAGGAAGGAGCGCTGGAAGACTGCTGGTCTGTGGGAAAGGATGGCCAGGAGCGCTGACAATCTGAGTCAGAGTAAAGATGAACATGAAACAGAGATAGGAGAGGGATGGGGGTGGGGGGGGAGAAAAAAAAAAAAGGAACAAAAGCTCCAGACAGGCAGCTGAGGAGATGCAGACATACCTAAAATACAGTATGTTGTACCCGACATCTTTAAAAACAAAATAAATTACTGTGGAAAAGAGTTGGTGTGAAACTCTTTCAGTGTGTATTCCATGTCAGCAAAATAAGAAACGACCACTAGGGGTGGCATCGTGTCCCTTCAAACCCATTCTTCATGACGGTATCGCCTGCTGCAAAATATTCCTCCCTACATGCCAATCCCATTTTGGGGAAAGTAATCTACCTGCTTGCCCCTTCCTTCTTGACTTTAGGATTCCCTCAAGTGTTTCTTTTTCAAAGTGTATGATCTCATAGGGGTCAGCCCCCTCTTGCCCTGGTTCGTACCGTTCCTGGTGTAGCCAGATCCTGGACAGATATCAGTGCTGTCAAGTGGGCAGGCCAGGACTGCCACTCGTGTTTAAAGCTGCCTGACACATCCCATAAAAAACATTTGAAACTGCCCACTTCAACTCTGTAAGTCAAGTGCCTGCTGCAAGCTGAATTTCTTGGGGAAGAGTTTCAGGCAAGCAAGAGGAGTCAATGATGAGAAAAAGACTCAGCAACATATCACGTTTGTGCTATGTTCAGTTCTTTTGAATAGCATTATCCTTTTAATAATTATTTCATTAAGAAATGCCTGTGGATTCACACACCGGGACAGAGCAATATCTTTCAGGCATGTCGCCTTTTACACAAAGAGAAAAATTCTCAAAATAGAAATGTTTTTCATTAAAAAATCTGGGAAAACCCTCATTTTGCAAGTGTTCTGTCAGTGCTAGGCATGCTCCAGCCATGGCTCTTGGGTCTTTGCTGAAGTGACGATGCCAGAAGAAAGGAGGAGGGAGGAAAGGTGGTGGAAATCTTTGGTTGCAGAAGGATACTGGCAGAGAAGCCAGATGGGGGATCCAGGAGTGCGAAGACTTGAATACAAGTGGGCAGCTCAAAGGGAGAACCAGAATTTCACGAATATGAGAAAACTGCACATGGATATGTGACAAGAGGCTTCCAAATTAAAGCTGAATGGGCATATTTTACTCTTGTACTTCCTAATTTCTTGTTTCTGAGCTTTGGACTCGGCAGCTTCAGTTTTCTGTGTAGGTGACCTCATCCACAGTAACTACAAATACACCCCCTCCTCTTTATTTCCTTGGGTGTTTCGTAACCTCCTGGGTCCACTGAGCTCATGCTGCCTGGCTAGGAAATAGAAACTGAACCTACAGTGGCTGGCAAAGCTCCTCTGTCATTTCCCCAAGACGAAGGAATTTCTTGTTCATGTAAAACAGGGGACTTCATGGCTCTTGCTGTGCTCCTGAGCTTGTTCCACCATGCTCACCCTCAACTAAAATGCACCGCTTGGAATACAGGAGAAACGTGGAAACAGGAAAATGGGCAAATCAAGGATTGGTCAGGGGGAGTCAAGGAGATGCAGTTTGTTTTCTGCTATTTTACCACCTGAATTGCACCTATGTTACACATGGGTTCAGAAGAGAAACTGAATATTGTATTTTCAGACAATTTAATCCAAGCCTGAGCATCCTTGCATCCAATTACTGAAGAGAAGCCTTTCTTGGCTTTAGTGGATGCAGAACAGACAACTCACAGGTGGCTCATAGCACTCTCACTAAATCACAGAGGTTTTTTGCCCAGACGTAGCTCTAATCCTAGAGTCTTTGGGGAACACTCAATTGTTAAGAAAGTGCCTAAGCAAGCACATTAGAAACATCACAGGACTACATGGCTGCTTAAGTGATCACAGAATCCAGACAAACGGTAAAATAAATTATTTAATTTATGGGTCCCCATCTGTTCACAAATATCTACAGAGTATTTTTTACAGGAACAGATGCATGTACTTCAGAATGCACAATATTCGAGGTCAAATCTGGAAATCTTTCTTCCAACCCAATCTAATCATTTAGAAATTAAATCTCAGCTATATGCTCATATAATTTAACCACTGGATGAATTATACTTCATTTATATGTAGATTATCTTTTCCTACTGGTTATACAGATACAAGCAATTTTTCTCAATTAAAATCCCAGAGTTCACCTACTCACATGCTCACTTTTTGCCTTGCAATGAAACTGTGGGTGCGATTGTGATTACAATTGTGAGAAGGTACATTTTTGTCTGTCTAGATCTCCTTGGCTGCAAAAGATTTCCTAGAAACTATATGGCACTGGACACACATGAAAAGCACGGCAAACATTACATTGTCGTAAACTGGCATGCCATAGATAAAATTATTTTCCTCAACTTACCAAGCAATCTTAACATTCCTGTTTGTCCTGTATACTTGTAACAGTTTAGAGAGAGCAGAACACAGATAAAAAAGAAAAAAGATAAGTGTCAGAAGAAATCAGAGAAAATCCTTTATTGAAAGCTTACAGAGCTGATTTTTGAAGAGGCAGTAATAGGCTACCTGCAAATCACATTGTCCTTTAATCAGCTTGTAAACTTAGTGATAAAAGGTGGGACTGTACAAATCTAAGCAGCATTTGTACAGTTCATTCATTGGATTGTTTTGAAGAAAGGTATCTGTACTCAAAGCCTGATACGCAGACTAAATTTAGTACTTGTCCACCTTTTAACAGCTGTCATTTCTACCACCAGATGAAATTTGCAACCATTCCTTAACAGCAGCCAAGAAAGAGTGGAAAAGCATGGATATTACAGACGAGACAAGACAGAAGCGTACCAAAAAGGTAAGACTTTCTGGTTGAATTAAAATATGCCTGGTGCCAGCCCGCATTGCTATCTTATTTTAAAGGTCATTAAATTTAATCAGGTCAGCCAAATTGAGGAGAAAAAACCCTAAGTACTTAAGGTACCTATAATCCATAAAACACACTTTAAAAACTAAACCTCATTCTTGTTGCCAAAATTTGAGTAATACACATTTAAAACTTCTAATAAAAGTACATTTGTAGAAAAGCCACATTGTAAATTCAGAGCTATTCTGGAAGTTCATTACAGCTAAAGCAACTATAACCAACCTATTAATTATAAGGGGGCTATCAAAGTTTTTTCTTCTTTTTCCTCATACCATACTATTTTGTACAGTGACAATACAGATGGAACCATATTTATCTTAACTACTTCTGCTTTCAAAATTTGATTCACAGCCTACTCCACTAAGCAGATGGCAGGAGCGCATGGTGGTTTCATGTAGCAGACTATGTTCAGCGCAGCCAAGACATGTCAATCCTTTTTGGTTGAAGTACAAGCACAATAGTAATGCATCTTGGGTAAATTTCACGTGGAAAAGCTGACAGCTAATCCCTGTAGTTTCAATCAATTGCAGAATTGGGGAATGTAAGCACCAGCCTCAGAGACAGCAGCTCTTCTGGCATGCAGCAATGACAAATAATCTTAGTTTGTCTGCAGTGGAGCACATTCATTAAAGGAATGGTTGAATCTCATCCAGACAAGCCAGCAACCAAAGGCAGAAAGCAAAGTATTCTTGCTTCAGAAAGGCAAGAGCTTGCTCTGCCCTCATCCTCTCACCTACAGATATTAAAAAGAACCTGTCTGTAAATCACTAACAGAAGCCATTACAGTTACCGGCATTTTATAATGGAATTTCTTACCAGAATTTTCGTAAGCTTCGAAACTGAAATCAGGTTTCCTGTCCTCCATCACGTGGTCATAAGTGATGTGTGGAACAGTTAACATCCTATCTGGAGAAGAAGGCCCGTTGTCCTTGTCTAACTTAAATTTCTTCTTTTTAACCTAAAGATACACATATTAAATTACTCAAACCAAGCCGCATTTAGTTGTCTCTTCAGTAACGTCTTCAATAGTAATGCAGTCCCCAATGAGCTATAACCAGTCAAAAGAGCGCCTGACCAATTACATTTTCACGATGCTACACTGTGTGTTTCTCAGTACGATTGCCCCCCATGCCACCAAAACTGGCTAATCACTAGAACTCTGCACACTGTCATCTGCAAATCCCTTGTCTGCAGTAAAAAAATCTGCTAGCTCTACAGCTTTATAAAAACGCTTTATATAAATCAAACTATTCTGGAATATCTTTAACATTTTATGGATGCAACAAATCACACCTTCAACAAAAAGCTAATGGATATATTGCTACTGAACTCAGATGAACCTGGGACAATAGGGAAGATTTCTCCACAACATCCTCCCCTTCTAACTTGACACTGTGCAGTACTCTTACAATGGAGAGGATGAAGTATTACATAATCTAAAGATTCTGACAAAGGGGTTTTGTGGCTGTTTTTTAAACAAAAAACCTCGTAACTTACAAAATCAGTTGACATGAAGACACTATCATATGTAAGCACAAGATGTCTTCCCCACAGAAGTTTAGAAAGCCACAAAAATCAATAGCTGACAGAAGCAGCAGTTTTGTTTTGGTTTTTTAAACCAATTAAAAGTTACTGGTTTAAAAACAGTAATTTTCTTTTTTTTCCTTTGCTTATAGTTTGCCAAACAACAACAGCAACTTAACTGATTGATGTGCCTGAGTTAGGTCATTACTGCTCTTCTCCAAACCCATAGATCCATTAAAAATGTCAAGCTTGGGAAGCAAAGCAAATCAAGTTATAGTTTAAAATGTTTGTATACTGACAATCTCAAAACTGAAATGAAAATGAAACTTTGAAACCTAGTAATAATCTGTGAAACAAACACAACAAATAGCCTGTAGAGAGTAAACAATTCAATTGAATTTAAAAGATTAAAATTACTACAATAGGAAATGTTAGTTACTCGTACCATCACTGATTTCTTTGGTTTTGGACTAGGTGACAGCAAATGATAATTTCTGGCAGGCCTTCGAATGTATATTTTCCATGTAGAAGAGTCTGGGTTTTCTGCTGCATAGCATCTCCATGCAGTCTAGAACGAATGTTTTAAGCAATAGAACAATTAATGCAGTTGGATTTCGAGCTATCTGTACTACAAAGTAACTTCCAAGTAGCACATTATTAATTATTTACTTAATAGTACTCTTGAATTTCCCCACTGGAAACAAACTCAGAATGGCTTAGAATCCTTATTTAGTAAACAGAAGCCACATAGTTTGAACTGGGCAAACCAGAAAGGAAGTTCAGTCTTTTCAGGTGCAACTTTTGTTCACATTTGCAACAAACAAACAATAAGAGAGAATTCTAGACTGGACTCAAAAGATTGTGGTTGAATTTCTTGCTCCGCCCCAGTTTCCCTCTCTGACTTTGAGCATTTTGCCTATTGCATTCTGTGTTTCAGGCTCCTAGTCAGAAAACAAAATTTGTTCTTCCCTGCCTTACAAGAGTACTATCAGGAAAAAAAAGCAATTGCGATGTGGTCAAGTAAGGCTATATTCATATGAAGAAATAAGACCAAAAGCCTGACAGACAGCACTAGTGGTTAACCAGGAGCCAAAACCCAAACCAATCCCCCCTCCTGCCAACCACCAGTGACTAAAGTACTATGTTCTATGACAAAAAGGAGGAAAAGCAGGGCTAGGAAACAAGACCAACCAGAAACAAAACACTAATGCATTCTCTCTTAAATGTGCAAATATATCAGAATTGATTAATAATTTGTCTCCAAATTAAAAAGGCAGATCCTCGCTTATGCACTACATGAAAAAAAGGACACACATACACAAAATCTGAAGAGGGAAAAGCCAGAAAACACTAGACGAAAGAAACAAAGCAAAGCAGAACAACAGAGGAGAACGGGCAGCAGCTGGAAAGTAAAGGATCAGACAATCACCATGTAATTCCCACCATGGTTACCAAGATACTGGAAAAAACAATTGGCCTCTAGAATAAAACAAGAAGGAAGACACAAAAAAAGTATCGCTCATTTTAGCTGTTGTCTTCCCTTGTCCTTATTTCATGAACTTCTTGGTTTAAGAATCAACTTTTTGTAAGCTATTTTTGAAGGACTTATTAAATTGGGTCTTTAGAAGTGTGAGACTATTAGTAAATCACAATTATCACTGTTAAGAATGGATAGTCAGCAACATATTGCCTATCCTCCACTCCTTAACATTTCAGATGGAGCCAAGTACAACATTCTGGACATGCAATCTCAGGCTTCCCAATAATTTGGAGTTGATTTCGCAAAAGAATCAGTGGGAACACTAAAAATCCATTCTTTGCAAAAACATACCTTTTTCTGGCCATGCAATCCAAACGAAACACACCGAGTCTGAAGACTTTTGGCTAATCTCTGGCTATAACCAGAGCCCTAAATTCAAACCTTTTTCACGTTAACTCTGGGACTGTTTAGTTTCAAGCATAAACTTTACAGTTAGCTACTGTTTCCATAAAGAGCCTGACCTGGAAATCCACATTCACTCATGAAGCTGGAGAAATAAGTCATATGAGAACGAAAAACTGATATGGCTTAGGTGTACATCTAGATTTCTTTTAAATTTGATCCCTGTGCTTCTAAAGCTACATGCAGATGCTGAGTGAGGGAAGAAAAGCTGAAAAAACCTAGAATGAAACAATATTAATACTTCTCTAGGGTGAAATGCTGGCTCTGCTGAAGTAAAGGATAAAATCTCATTGACCTTACTGACACTGAACTGCAACTGTGTTTTTAACAGAGGGGATCAAAATCTTTCTGCCTGTTTGTTATCCCAACGGCAAGACTGATTTTGCAGAATCCCAGGGATTCCCAGTCACCTATCCTGGAGCTGAAAAGTTCAGACAAGATTTTCCTATTTAACATTCTGACTTAATTCTCCTCCATTTATTTTTAAGAATTTACTTGTCCCAAGGAAAATGAAGCATATTTGACATCTGTCTTCACAAGTAACGATGTATTTTTAGAAGTGCAATTAGACATTAAGCCTCCTCTCTATTTTTCACTAGTGTCAGCATAATATTTCATAACATTTTGCCCATTTACATTATTCAATAGCTACATGATAGCTTTCAATTTTGGTTTTAACCAGCCGAATTAAACAGTTTGTACTGCTTTGGGGGAGAACTTTTCCATTGATCAGTTTACGTTAAAGGTGAGATTTTCAAAATATTTTAAAATACTTGTATCTGTAACCCCTATACAAATTTTAATGGGAACCAGGTATGGAAACAGTGCCAACAGTTTTGAAAACAAACAAACAAACCAACCTATAAATGGAAAAAATGATAGTATGCAAAATGCAGAACTCAATACCTGTATGAGAGAGGCAGCAGCTGGAATTTGACGGTTGAAATGCTTCTGTCTTTGTTTCTGTTGTACCTTTAGGGCAAAGCCCGAACCAAGAATCCCCTGTGGGAAGAAAGAAAACACAGATCTAATTTTTTTTAAGGGGGGAAAAAATCCCCCACACATAAGCTTGCCAAATTATGTTGTATTAATAAACTTCTATTCAACATCATAAAACCCAACTATGATTCTAATTATTCAGAGGAAATTACTTAATACTGTTAAGTTTTTAGACTTACTTATTATTACTTGTTGAAATAAACTATGAATGCCCTGATCCAAATACTATTTAAGTCAGCTGGACTCATGCTAAAGAGTGAGCAGAAATGTTATTTCATACTCTCTAAAAGACTCATAAATGCTTGTGCAGACGAATGACAGAATAGGGAGAAATATTAACCTGATGTGTTTAACTTCATTTATGAGAAATAAAGCTTTGGCATAGCATGATTTAGGACACCAGGAAGACCTTTTAACTGTAGTATGGTATTAATAATTTCTATTTCCATATGTTAACCCATGCTGGGAAGAGAGGACAAAGAAGAGGAAAAGGAACATTAAAAAATGGTCAGGACATCAGCAAGTTCAACACAAGGCTATCTAATCCACTCTAAGGACAAGGGGCATGGACTAATGGCTGGTATAAAACCTGAAATAGTCTCCAGATGTAGTGTAACTAGTAAGTCCAAAATTAAGTATCGAGCAAGTCATTTATGTAGTCATTTGTGTAGCTATAGGCATATTTAACAGAGATTTTAGTAAGAGATAAAAATGAGATCTTCTATAAAATCAGCTTACATGACTACACCTACTCAACAAAAGCATAATTCATTTTCTACATATGGTAGCCAAGGTGTCAGAGCTCAACCTCTAAGAACTGTATTAATCATCAAGAGTTTTGAAAGGAACAGGAAAGGCCCTTCCTATTATGTTAATTTAGTAAAGATCAAAGAGTTAATGATGCTCAAACATCACTCATTTGGGAAATGAAGGATTGTTGCTAAATCCAGAACTCGTACCAGTTGTGTTTAGCCACAACAATTACTTTTGAGTGTGACCTCAGCCAGCTGCCCTTATTTAAAACGGCCACACGGCAGTGTGCAATAGTTACTACCTATCAAGTAAATAGTGCTAGAGCTTCAAACCCTAAATTTCCCCCTTGGGCCACTTCACAAGAACAACTTAATTCAGTAATAAAATCACACTGTCAAATGGGTGTTTGCTGTCGTTTTGCTTCTACAAACAACTAGGGAAATATGACAGGTAAACATAAAAGCATTGCTGTGAAGGTGGGGCTGATACACAATTATTTATAAAACGTCGTTGCTGGCATTCAAGTTTGAGGAAACAAAACCCACTCTTTAGTCAAAATAGTAGCTTTTGGCATTTATCATTTCGTTTACCAGACGTCTCTCCAAAAAATGAATAAATGTGAAAGAGAAAAGAATGAGGAGGAGGGAAGAATATACTTTAAAGGCAAACTGATGCTGGAGAGTCTGAAAAATCTGCACTTAATTACCATCCTTTGCAAAAGATTCTGTACCTTTAATGTAAGTGACTAATTTTAAAAAGCCACTGGAGCTTTAATAGTTACTCTTCCATGTTGTGAAGAATTTCTGTGATGGTACTGGCATGAAAGTATTCTTACCATCCATCCTGTCCTTATCCTCACCACTTCCCTGCCACAACTACACCAGCATCTGCTAGACAACTGTTCATGTCGCTTAACTTAAAAACTTGCTGAAAAATAAACATTTTATCAGCACATTTCCAGTTGTACTAACATTCTAATGGCACAGTTCAGGAGTATTGCTAAATTTGTGGCAAAAAAAAAAATCCTTAGCTACCCTCAGCACAGAACATTTTGGGTTTTCAAAACACAGTCCAGGTTTCATTGACTTTGACTTTATCCCTGGTAGTCAAGTGCCTTGTTTATTGTTAGAAAGTACTTGGGAACCTGTTCTCAGCACCAAGTGCCATAACACCCTTAAGAGCTCAGTCCTAGGTCAGTTTTGAAAACAGAACTTTGGCCATGGGCAGATGTTAATTTGGCAAAGAGCTGCATCAGTGTCCCTGGCTGCTTATTGTTGCCTCTCTGCCAGTGACACCTTTTCAGCAGCTTTGCTAGAAGAAGGATGTGTATGAGAACTCTATAGTTCACCCTGCACCTAATCAGTTGAGTAAACTGTGAGTAAATGCCTTAAAAAGCCAAAACATCAGTAAGTCACTGGGTCTAGAAGTAAATAGCATGAGAAATACTTGCCTTTACACTTCTGAGATTGGCAGAAAAAGTACTTTGATTTAAACATCCCTTTCTCAAATACATAGCTAATCTACTGTTGCATACACTAAACACTGCATGTTTCCTTTTTTTTAGCTACTTATAGAATCTCTTTTGCTTCTAACAGCTACATATGTTTTAACTACAATATAGAAGTTAAATAAAAAGCTTTCATAACATCAGGTTAAATGAAAGGTTAAAGAATCAATAACAAGTTTCCTCTGATGACTAATGAGCCAACACCAAATTGCCAGCAAAAGCACAAGATAACCTACCGCAGGTAGTGCAAAAAATGAAATTGCAAATACTGAAAAACAAGATGCAATGGTCTTTCCTATCCAGGTCTGAGGCACTTTATCCCCATAGCCGATAGTTGTAACAGTCACCTGTAAAGAGAAATACATTGAGCATTACAGCAAGTTTTAATGCGGCTGGTCTGTTGTTCTTTCATCCTTTTTAATTTATTTTAAAGAGACATTAGTTGCATGCCTAACTCTCCCAATGACAGTCTGTATGACATTAATGAAGGTAACTCTCCTCTCCAGGTTAGCTTCCCCATCTATAATAGATGGCAAAAGGTACAGGAAATTGAATTACAATAAAATACATGTTTAAAATCTTGTAAAGTGAAACCATTAATTTAAGTCTTCATGGCTGAGGCAACTTTAAAGCATATGAAGTTACTGGGATATGGGCTGCCTGCCCATGTCAGACACTTTCCTTGGAGGGAGGCTGCCAACAGTTCTGAATTGCTGATTTTCTTTATGGGCAGGAGATGTTTGCTGAGAGTATTACAGGGCTGCAGCACCGACAGAGTGTGTGTGTGTGTGTGTATATATATATATATATATACACACACATATACTGTAACCATGGACTCAGACTGGGGTCAGACAAAGTATTCTAGAAATACTATTGGTATAAATAGCAAGAAAAGCTGAAAAATTTCCATGCAGCAACAAATCCTGAAAATGTCATCTAAGGAATCACTAATTCATATAATACATCAAGAGCAAGAACAGCTAATTTAATGCACACATGCAGGAAACATCTGTTGAGCTGGGTTTCAAAACACCGAGGTAAAGATTACCACCATGCTGATGCAGCATAACAAGGCTTAATAAGTCATTATTTGCATGAGCTCAAGGAAAGAATGGATTTGTTTGAAGCAGAAAGATAAATTTGGCATCTGAGAGCAATTTAAATCCACCTACGTCACGAGCTATTTCTGAATTTGGAAATTAGATAGATTTTTATCTGTGACTTTGAAGAAGGCAAACCGAATCAGAAGCCACACAAAGCTCTCAAGCAGTTGAAGCGCACCTCAACTGCTAGCTGCTTGGATTTTCTTCTGACGGTATGGGCCTCAGCCCTCCAGGACACAGAGGATTTTAGTCCTGGACAATCATCTCCATCCATCCCCAGGCCATCCCCATCACGTCCTGCAATCGCTCCCCGTTTACCAGTCTGCTGTAACAGAAACAACCCAGCCACTGTGGACATGCTGGCAATGCCTCTGGGGGAGGAGAGGAGGGCAGATTTATAGAGACCAGATGGTTGTTAAGGAGGTGAAAGGTTGAAGATCTTGTGTGTGAGGAAATAAAACATCATGACAAGTGCTTCAGGAAAAGTGTGGCTGTTGGCCACTTTAATAATTGTCCATTCCTACTAAAAGATGAGACACCAGAGGGAAATCCTGTGGATGTGAGTTTCGACTGAGCTGTACCTCCAAACCACATGAAACCCTCCACGCTCACACCGCCCACCTTCTGTGTACGTCATCATCACCGTGTGTCCATCAAACACACGACAAAGGGACAGCTCAGCCTGCTTGAGCTGGTGATGCTACATGGCTTTTGCAAGTTACCAATGTTCAAAACATTCAAGTATTAGCATTTAATTTATATTCAGGTTTTTAAAAGGTGGCTTATTCCCAAAACTGTTTCCTATCCTACAAAAGTATTTTAAGAAATTTGTAAGGTGAGTTAAGTACATAAGTGCCTTTGCCTGTATTCCTGAAGTTGTTGCTGAAATACCACCTTAATGCAGGGCCTGATGAGGAACTGAAGGGATGACTTTATCTCCTTAAGAGGGTCAGTTAAAAAAAAAAAAAATCCTAAATTCTAATTACAATTTTCTGTTCAAAAATATGGTATAAAAAAGGAAATATAATTATGGGGAAAATGACGGCCCCCAATACCTTCTTACATAAAAGATAGTGGTTTATGCCCTCGTTTTTAAAGATACTTACAAATTCTTGTCATTGAGAAGTTTTATCAACTCTTCTGTGTTACAATCTTAACATTGTGTTTAAATATATACATTAATTAGAAATGTGAAAAGAAATAGGTGCTTTTGAGCTGACTGATGTGTAACCGCAGAAAATTTCATATGCAACTGAGAAATATTTGTCTTCCCTTTCCCATGACCACCCACCCGTCCCTTCTGAACCGGTGTATATGAAGCATCAGTGACACGAAAAGGTATTTTCTGTGCTGTTTGTTTGGGAGTTTTTCCAGAAGATATTTTGGGAACTGGTTAGCAAATCAAAGTGTGTGTTCAAGTTAACATTCTTCTCTGCCCTCATAATTCTAATCCATCTACAAATGCATTGTATTCCAAAATTACATCATCTTTTTTCCCCCAAGGTAGATGCTCTTGAAATCTGTTAAGTTTCTGCCCTAAATGAATTTTTACAGCCAGATTATAACCCCTTAAAGAGTACAATACTAATTTTACAGTTGTAAAATAGGATCTTGTAACAGAAATACTGACTCAACTTCTACTCTAGCATAGTAAATATGTTGGCATAATGAAATGAAACTGATACAAGAGCTCACATATTACATTTTCATTGCAAAGTAGCATGGAAAACTAATTGTTTTAATTAGGAACAAAATCATATTCATCCATTGACTATTTCAGAACTTCTGTCTGATGTACATCACCACAGACTTGAGCATTAAGACTAATTTTGTTCCAGTTAAATATGCATCCGTAGTCTGAAGGAGGAAATATGAAGCAAAAATCCACAGAGCAAGAAGAAATAGTAATGTTTGTCAGCACTGAAGAAGGGAAGGGATTTTATTCAAGGCTATCAGGCTAAAGTGAGCACAGCAAACTAATCAGGTGAGAAACAACGCTCCGTCGACAAAATCCTTGCTGTGTGCCTTGCAAAAACCTGGATAGTTAAACAGCTACAAAATACAAGAATGCGTGATTCAGAAGTATCAAAAAGGCAAACATCACGGGACTGAGGGAGCAAACAAGCCAAAAGATGAAAAACCCCAAGCATTAAAACAAATAAGGGAAAGTCACCTTATAGAAAATACTTTAACTGCTTTGTTTCTGAATTTGCAACACTGAGACTTCAAAATCAATTGCACTAGGTTTTGTTTTGTGTAGTAAATACCACTCAGAATTTTCTGACCCACTTGCAATACCCATCTTGATTAAATCAAGTCTTACAAGAACAACATCGAGTGATACGCCAGAAATATTGACTGGCTCCCTGACTTCTTTGCAACTGAAGTATAGTAACTTTGATCATTTGATCGTATAGTATTCGAAGTATAGTAATTTTGATCATTTGGTCATTATGATGATGATTTTTTACTTGGAGTGAACAGACAACTTTAGATCTGAACTCAGTAGCAGACATACAGTTATACATGGACATAAGCAATAAAACTCATAGGAGATGCAGCAGCTTTGTATCCTGGCCTGGTCATTAACCCGTCAGCAGCAGCTTAGATTTTACAGCACAGCGATATCCACAGCGATATGCCCTTCTGTGCCAACGGGGAGTGCCGGCAGGTCTGCTGGCCCCCATCAGCCACCCTGCTGGCCAAGCCAACAGCCAGCTCTGCCTCATAGACTTGATCTCACCAGCACCGAACTCGAGCGCGTCAAGGTCTTAATCTATAGTAGAGGAGGTTCTCTTATCTAGACCTTGCTCAACAGAGCACTTCTGTACAAATGGCAGGAACAGCAGGCAGTTGAAGTGGTGCCCTCTACATCTCTCTGTAACATGGAAAGATGTGCTGGAGAAAGTCACCAACATGTGCAGACAGTTCCACTCCAGTTTCTGAACTGTTCATTGAAATTCTACAGCTATTTCTTTTCCATTCAGTATTAGTACTACACTAAACCTCGCCAGATATAATAATTATACTGAAAAGAAACAGCGTTATCTAAGTATAAGGGAAAAAAAGAATGCTCAAGCATGCACAAGGTAACCAGATATCTTAGGAGGGAAGTTTTAAAACATCTCCCTGTGATATGACAGAAGAAGATCAGAGTGAACTTAGTTTCAGCCTCCTACAGACCCACCTCAACACAAGCACCACTTGTAAAATTTAAATGAAAGCTAAATTCCTTAATTGTATTTTTTTCTAGATGCTGATGTAGAAAAATGCCTATATTTTGAAATATTTTACTTTTGTTTCACCAAATGAAAAACAACTGTTGAAAATTTCAGAATTCTTTTAAACATTTTTTTTTCCTAGTTCCTTGATAACTTTTGATATAGTTTTAAAGATCTGGAAATTAAGAAAATAAGTCCCAAGAGTGTTCTCTACATGTGAGAATATCTACATCTGTACTTTTAAGAAAGAATCTACATCTACCCCACAGATCCTCATTAAATGAGAGAAAATGTAGTTGGAACTGCTCATGGAGGTAAAGCTCAGAGATAAGAAGGCAGCTGTAAGATGCAGAGATCGCATGCAAAAAAACATTTAAAAATACTAACCCTCTCATCTTCTGACCCCCACTTTAGAAATTCTTAAAATAACCAGCTCTCTCTAAAAAAACCCGAACACTTCATCACAATAATTAGAAAGAAAAATAAAAGGGGATATAACAGGCTCATAGTTGGTATTCTTGACTTGCAAACCACAAAAGGAATAAAAATGAAGTGTCTCCTTCTGTCTAACACTGAAGTCAGTGTACAGTCTTCAACAGCTTTTTTCATTTAAAAGGGGGAAAAAAAGGGTTCTGAATAACGCGAGACCCCTTTTATGTGGCAATTCTTCAATTTTTATGTTCAACTATTTCTAAATTAAATCAGATTTGTTCTAATTTAGCAAAAGTTCTGTGTACGTATAGTTTCAAGTGGTATTTTCTGCAACTCTTCAGCAAAGCTTCTCTACAATTTGACTTTCAATTTACGTTAAACACATACTAATAGGCTTTGCCAAATAGGAACATCGTTTTATGTATGCTTCAAAGTAAGCAAACTTATCAATGTTTTGTCAAATTCAGTCCCTGGTGAGAAAGCATATATCAATGAATTTAAGGAATAAGAAACTCTTAACTAAAGCTGGTAATTGCAGAGAATGGCTCCATCCAATTCAAAGGAATGGGCAGAGCGTAATATTCATGTAGGCAACATTCAATAATCGCTTGTGGAAAACAGCGTTCATGATCAAAGAGACTGTTAGCACAGTCCACATAATGGTCTTCCTGAAGGATGTTTGTTCAGATGTGAAGGTTGGAAATTGTGTATCATTCAGTGTATATCAAAAAGAGGCCTCCCCTCAGTCTGCCTGAGGCACCGTTGAATTTAGTGCTTAAGGACAGGGAATGGTGAGGGGAAGAAAAAACCCACCAAAACCAAGCAAACAAACGAACAAAGACACAACAAAAAGAGACAGAGAGCCAATAACATTCCCTGAAGGTGGTCATCTTTGACGGATTTGGTGAGAAAATTTAGCATTTTAATTTTTTTAATATATTTTTTTAATTCTTGTTTTTATTGTCCAGAATTTATACTAGGTCTTTAAAACTCTGAGTCTCGACTTGAAGGGTAACACAAGCATGGAAATTTTGAATACTTGCACTAGGTAGCTGAAAGATGCATCATGTTACTTGTATTTTACTTGCAAATATTAAACTTGTCTTTTGAAAGACATACAGATATGCAGACATTGGCAGAATTACTTATAGAACATGCGCTGCATTCAAAACCAGCAATAATACAGACAAATCTTTATACCACAAGGTAACCTTAGGTTTCTTCAAAAAGCTCATAAACTTGAATGGCAAACAGCTACAGCCCAGAGTTCTCAAAGGAAATTCAAATAAAGCCCAGGAGGCCAATTTACATATGGAAATGGAAAAGCAATATAGATTTATAAATAACAACAATGACAATGAAGAACATTTAATTAGAAGTTATGCACCCTATGGGTATGTCTATAGTCAAGAAAGCAGAGTAATATAAAAGTACCCAATCCCAGATGCAGTTTAGTTGTGGTAACACAAACCTTTTATATGGTTTCCTTTATGCTATGCTGCATATTCTATTTGCCGCTGCCCAAAGCACTAGTATAGCAGTGCAGACATACACTGAGATTTAAAAAGTGCAGTGGTGTAGAGTGAGAAAGGCAGTGTGCAAATGTTACCAAGTGCTTTTCTTTTAGAAATATTCTCTGCTACATAAGGTAAGTCGGTCCTGCAGCACCTTCAGAGAAGTGAGATCAGAGACGGAACCAGACAGGAAGAATATTACAGTATCAAAACATCAGATATTGATGGACCTGAATCCATGTGGGTTTTGTTTTGCCAAATTCTTTTAGCACTTAGCAGTAGTATGTCCATTTAGAGTAGAACTAGAACATTAAATTCTATTTTTAATATTAAAGAAATTACATTTTGGATTCGTTGAATGCAGTATCACACAGTGGCATGCTGCAACATAATAGAAGTTATAACAGAGAAAGAATATTATTGTAATTAAATCTATTGATTAAATAAGTTTGTTGTCATTACAAAGACAAAATAACTGGCATGACTATCAACTGAGCAATAATTCTCTGAAAGGACAATATTTCAATATCCTGACAGATCGTATTGATTCTAAGTTAGGTTTTACTGTATTTTCAGCAAGCCAGTCTGGTCTGTCACATATTCAATTTTTAATGCCAACGCCAATGACAGCATGTGTTCTTAAATGTAGCCACATCTGCCACTGTTAATTACTGAATCATCTGACCCTTGTATCAGAAAATGCCACGATGACATTAAAGCTACTTGCCAGAAAGCCAACCCCTTGTGCCACACAGCGAGTTTTCTGATCCTCAGAGGGGCTGTATCTAACCATGGCAGACGGCAAGAGGAAAGGACTCTGCAGCATACCTTAGTAGCAACCCAAACAGAATCTCTTGGATTCAAAAAACGCTACGCGTGTATTTCGGCACCAAGAGACCTGCAATAGACTTGCTCATCAATAGATCCTTCCTTCCTCAAACAGCAACTGCTACTGTTTGTAGAGAGAAGACTATATAAGCACACATGCACACAGAGGTTTATTAAAATATTTCTCAAAAAAATATATTTTATTAGTAAAATAGAGGTCTTAGTCCTATCATTCTTGTAAGACTTACTAGTAGTCTTATTTTTAAAGAAAAAAGAAACAATGCATTTTGTTTTAAAACACTAAAGAGAAGACTCTAGAAGATCAGCACATTTTGAAAATGCAAGCATGGAATCATTAGTGATGCCTATGCATTTTAAAGATCTGTAGCACTTAATGATGACAGTCTGCTATACTAAGCTACATACAATTAAAGCAGATTAAAAAAAAAAGTCATTGCTTGAATGCTAAAGGAGGAAAAACAGCTTCCAAAAACTACTTTTCTTTAAACTGTAATAGGAAAAGGAAACGGAAACAATTACAGACAGGAAATCCCAGAACAGCACGGCCAACCTAATATTTGCATATCATGCGACAAAAGAGAGGGAATTGTTACTAGAAGAAGCAACAAAATGAAAATGTTTACTAAAATATAAGCCCAGAATAGAGCTGCCAAACTAGTAAGTACATACAATAAACTAAAATAGGGAGACAACCATCACTAGCAACAGCAAGAAAATAGAACTTTATTAGAAGAACTACAGATACATCTACAAAGTGTAGCAGCGCCTCAGAGAAACCTGAGAAATCTCTGAACACAATGGTGTGTCGACATAGCACAGACAAATGTCACAAAAGGATACTAAGCAAGGTAATAAAACAGTCCTGTGCCTGGATTTCTAAAGTATCTCAGATGCTCCTTGTTCTGGAATTAGTCCATTTTGAATAAAGAGGGAATTATTGTCCCAGGCTGAACTGCAAACCATAGATATCTGTTTGTTTTCAAAAAAAAAAGGACAGATTAAAAAAACCAAACACATACACAAAAAAAGCCTCGGAACACTAGCCCTGATTTAGCAAGATTCTTACCACCTTAAAAGGTTGAACCTTACCATGAGAAAGGTAGCAAGAAGTAATTACTACAACAGAAGGGAAGACAATATAAAGAAATGTTTGTCTCTACATCTCATATACATAATTTAATCACTTTGAATCACATAACGCTACGAACACCAAATAAAATCACTGATCATCTATAGTACTTTCTTAGTTTCATAGAATTACAAAACCATGAATTGTACTGAAGCAAGAAGAGGTCATTTCAAAAATGCCGTTCTAACTCCATTCTTGCCTGAACTTTACTCCACACTTGAAGGTGTTAAGTACTTCTAGTACACATGAAATTGCTATACTTACTACTCCCCACCACAGGGCATCTGCATAGCTGCCAAACTCTGTTTCTCCAGAATCATTTACAGCATCTTTTTCAGCCAGGTACACAAAATACGAGGAAAAAATCAGGCCCAGAAATCCAATGTAGAGTGTAGTTATCAGTTCCTGCAAAGAGAATCAAAATAAGGGCATTATGATATTGTTGAGACACTTAAATTACCTACCATTGATGGTATTTAAAAGATAAATGGAACAGAAGAATGTAATTTCAGCAATTAATAAACATCGACACTTATTGTTGGCTATGCAAATTAACAAAAATCCGAGCTCAGTGGTGAAAGAATTTACACCATAGCTAATGACTTGGTCCAGCACATTTCGAACAGAGTCAAAACAAACTTCTCACTTGCAAGCATAGAATCACTTTGGTTGGAAGAAACCCTTAAGATCATCAAGTCCAACCATAACGTAACTCTGGCACTAAACCATGTCCCTAAGAGCCTCGTCTACATGTCTTTTAAACACCTCCAGGGATGGTGACTCCACCACTTCCCTGGGCAGCCTGTTCCAATGCCTGACAACCCTTTCCGGGAAGAAATTTTTCCTAATATCCAATCTAAACCTTCCCTGGCAACTTGAAGCCACTTCTCATCCCACCATTTGCTACCTGGGAGAAGAGACCAACACCCTCCATGCTACAACCTCCTTTCAGGTAGTTGTAGAGAGTGATAAGGTCTCCCCTGAGCCTCCGTTTCTCCAGGCAATGACTCATTAACCTTTCGGTCACCAAAAAGTAATGAGGTAATTTTTTCAGACAGTGCTGCATTCAATACAACTTTGGTATTTAGATACATATTTTTAGAAATATTCAGACTACTTTTCAGAAGTATCTTTTTCTGTGGTTCAGTCCAACTACAAGACAAAAGTTTGCCAAACGGGAGGTAGTATTTTTAATCTTTTAGGAACTTTTTGTCCCTTGAACAAGGCAGAACAACCATACTTCGTTAAAGTAAATGACTGCCTGCCTCCACACTAAATATATTTAACACCATCAGCATGTCTGCATACATGCTGTTCTGAATATAAGGAGTTTTGCATCAATTATTATGCTGTTCCCCAGACTACTCAAACTTACTTGTCTGTGTATGAACACTACTGATCCCAGCAGCCTCCACGTACCACCCTGACGGTCAACATGCAGCATTCGTAAAATCTGCAGAAAACGGATGCCCCTGGAACACAATTTTTAAATGAATGAAGAGATGAAAGATAAATGAGAAGAAATAGAGGCAGAGAAGGGAACTCTGTCTCTTCCAAAAGACCGTTTTAAGAGAGAGACACAGTATTTTACGTTAGACTTTGCAGTCACCCATCTTCCATCCTGTTTGCTATGCTGACAGCATGGGGAGATCACACAAGAAAAGGATAGGCCTTCGTACGCATGGCTGGTAAGGGTAACTCCAGGATTTAGCAATTTTGGACACAAATTGAACGCTCTAGAAATCATTCGTCAGCTCATATTTGACCTGTTCGCCACGATGGGATACAACGTACAGGAAACACCATACAGAAATGGCTAACTAAGGATCTAAATTCCTCACATTTGAGGAATTTCATAGGCAACTTGAACTAGACAGTCCAATAACATCTTAAAATATTATTTTTATGAGAGTAACTGCCATTCTAGCGCATCGCTGCAGCTAGTGTGCAGAGCACAGTACACGGCCATGTACCCTCTCATTCAAGGAAACCAAGCGGTGTTACCTTCCTGAGCACAAGGTGGACTCAGTCCATCAGGAATTCACAACCACTAACCCCAGGCATTTTATGAACAAACAGCTTGAAGACGTCAGAGACATGAAGCATGAAAGAGTTTCTTTAAAACAGAGCCAAAAAAGTAAAATAGGATTTGGGTAGAACCCACCTAGTTGGGGAAAGGAGGTGGAGGCGTGTGCACCTCTACTCCACCAGACATTATGCATTATGACCAAACACCACACACAAAATGTTATTTCCCCTGCACTAACAGGATGATTGTTTCACACCCATACATGATTGGTGATCTGCTCTGTTACGTGACTCCAAAGCCATGACTTGTTTTGTCCTGCAAAAACTGAAACAGGAGGTAAAGAAAGGGGAAAAAAAAAACCCCACCTTACTCAGACAGCACTATTTTATTGCATAGAATTACCTGATAGCTGAGGTTGCAAAGACTTGACCTTTAGAGCCCACACAAAGAACTATCATGGAAGCAACAACTACAATTAAATCTGGAAAATAAAAGTCAATTGAAAAAATGGGTTAGCAGCAACACTTCTGCAAGACTGTTACTAGAACCAACGCCAATATTACTTTAACAATTTGAACAGTCACCCCAAATTAAGATTTTTATTTGTATCAAGAGATCTCTATTGTAACACATAAAGAAAATACAATTGTGTGATATGATAGAAAGGTTTTACTGGGATGGCTCCAAGATGGCCACATTCTACATGAATGATGAGAGTTATATGAGTTACTGTAAAGCAGCCTGGAATCCTTAGTATAATTAGCTATAACCCATGAGGAATTTCAGCAGTTTCTATCTGTTATCTTATTTTCACTGCTGTTTTAGACAGTATTTTATCCATTGAGAGAGGTTTTGGGGTTTATTTCATATATAAGACAATTGCCTTACTATTATTTCATTCATCCAGGTCTGAAGAGGAACAGAAAAATTGGAATTAGTTTATGAGTCTAATTTAGTTTAAGTCAGTCCTCACCCTAGGACTGTACTCTACATCTCTCTGCCTCAGGCCTAGTTAATTTTGGAAAGGATCTCTGTATTTTGGAGAACGAAACAGTGCTTGATACGTATCTGTGAAAGTGGAACTTTTTTTGCATTCCAATCTGAAATAAATTGAATGATGTTTCAGAACCCCTAGTGTTCTATGACTTAAGAGAAATGGATTGTGGACAGAGTGCAAAGATGCAGTCAAAGCCATTTTATAGTTGCAGTCATATCTGAGATACAGTTGTTATTTATATATATGCACAGAGAAGCTAAACTAAACTATTTAATGGTTGTAAAAATGCCCAGGTACAAAATTTTGTAATTCATATTCAGCAAAACTGTAGCTAGTTTATGAAAAACTATACTCTCTACTCAACAACAAAGTTTCTGAGTAGTGGAAAAAACTATGTCACGGAACAAGAATTACTATGCTTGTAGAACAATACTCCTCTTCCAAAATCCGGTTTGTTTAATGTATTTACAGTTTAAGTGCTTCAGGGCAAGGGTCTTTACATATTTCCCTTAATATTGGCTAACAAAATACAGATTGATTTTGGATTATTATGTTTCTTTCAGTGAAATTGTTAAATGCATGACAAGCATTCTAAAAAAAACCATGGCTTGTGACATCTATGGAATATACAAATGTAATTTCTAAGAACACTGAAATCACATTAAGAAGCCAACTGCAGTGAATATCAAGGGCAATCAGGGGCCAAGTTCCAAATGCATCGCTGAAAAAACATATTTTAATCCAACAGATACACGAAATAACTACAGTGCATCTATCGTGTTCCACTATGCAGTATGTAGCTCAATTAGAGTGCAAAATAAATGCATAATAAGTTATTCAAATGACTGCTGGGAAAAAGAAAGGTCATTCGGTATCTTCAAAAAATAGAGTTGTAGCTATTGTACAGTGTCTGGGATTCTGAGGTCACAGGAGACAGGACTAGGGCCAAGACTTATTTCTGGCAAAGCTTCAGATCACTTGTGAAAAGAAAACACTCCGCTCTTCTGGAAAAACAAACCAAGCTACATTTGTTCTCAGATGACAGTGCCATGGATTCCTGAAAGGAAATTCAGATCCACGTTAACTCTAATGACAAGAGCTCTTGCCCTAACTTGGCTTCAAGTACTACAGAAATTCCACTTCTCAGAACTTTCAAGGACAAGTTTTACTCATTGTTTACATCAACTCTGCAAGCTGTACATACTCACCAATGATTGAAATAGGCTTCCTAGCAAAACGAAGCCTTCCCCATATTCCAACATATTTACTGCGGCATCCTGCTGACCATAATCGAACCACATATTCTGTTCCGAAGAATACCACTAATACAATTTCCTAAAAGAAACAAGACAGGGAACTAGGTTAATTTTCTGTTGTATGTCTTTCGCCTTTTTTAAGAATGTAATACGAAAAATGCTAAAATAAAATGTAAAATTTGGAAAGTAAGAGGAAATCAACTATACCAAAAATATCTAAAGTAACATAGGAAAACCTGCGAGAGTAAAGAAAGAAAACATTAAGAGCAAGTTTAAATACTTTAATTGCATGCAGTTTGGCTTGTCTACACATACTAAAACTGAAAACCATTCGATGTGATTCACTTGGTGTAATTCAAACAAAAGGTTTCCTGACAGAGCCAAAGAAAACAAGCAGAGTCTGTACTCAGAAGATGAGTATTTTGCTAGCGTATTTCATTTCAGGAAGAGGTGTGCTTCACATTCCATTTACCGTCTCAGCTTAGCCTCCCTCTTATTTATACTTTTTCCATCTTCCTTTAATCTCACATGGACTGAGGGAAGATTTCTAGTACCCGTTACGACCACGTCAGTCTCCAGGTGCACTGAAAACACAGTGAGATCTCAAGCACATCTGTCCTACCCTCTTGTCAACAATTAGAGACTTCGGCAGAAACAGAAGTCAAGTCCTGAAGCGCTGCCAGTATCAAGCTACATGTTAACCACAGACCTATGCTAAAGTATGACTTTGGAAATGCCTACAAAGTGACAGATGTCAGAGGCACCTGATATTCTTGTTGATTAGACAGAGGTACAATTATGTCCATTTTGGAACTTGTTGAATGTGCAGCTAAACCTTGCTGTTCTACAGACCGGCTGAGCACTGCACACCCAGCATAGTGTCCTCCAGTATCAGGGAGCTGCAATACCTCTTGTTGCCCAGCTCGATTAATAACTGGTCATATTCTCTACCAGAGCCAACAGCAAAACCTACTAATGGGAACGGTAACAGTGGCTTCTCATCGAAAACACACAACACATGGTATATGGAAAGAGTAAAGCAGAGAAACCAATCATAAGGTATCACAGTTACATAGGACAACGCAGATTAAGAGAACAAACTGCTTATTTCATAGTGCGATTTAATATAAAGAGCTACTGCAGAGAAGATGACAGGCTGCTGAACATTTTATCCAGTCTCTTCACATGTCTGCATGGTTCACTGCTGTTTTTCATAACAGACTGGCAAATGGGACTCAAGATGGTACCTATGATTATTTTCTAAATTAACTGAAATAACCAGGATACAAACCTAGCCCAGTCAAGATAAATGGGAGCCATATTATTAGCTTCAAAAATGCATGGGACATTGCCTGAATACTGAGTAAAATAATAGGTCTGTATACAGCAAAAAGAGGGCAAAAAACCTGTTATGCATTAGTTGACTTTGCTATAATTTTTGTGGCTCTAAAACACCAGCCTTCTGATGGCACTACAGTGTTGAAGGTGAACTCCGTGACACTTCTAGGAAAGCTAGGAGAACATTAGCCAGGACTCATTCCATTAGTTTTCACAATCTCATAAGCTGTGTAAGATGTCAGATGCAGCAGAACGGCTATCATAATTGTTTAGAGTCACTTGTATTCCAGTTAGATTTTCAAGATACAATGAAACTGTCCAGATCATTGGTTGTAATAAACATGAAGCTAAGACACTTCAACCCAGCCAAGAATCTCTTCTACAGCTTCATTCTGAAAGGATCCACCAGAAGCCTTCACTTTAAAAAAAAAAAATTGGATTATTATCAAATATGTTTAAATAAAGTCATAATAAATGTCATAAATCTAAAGAAACAGCATCTGCAGCATACACTTTAAGTCTGTGTCTTATGAAAGAAGCTTCAAACACAAATTAAAATCTCCCTTTGTCCAGTTTCACCTAATGTCATTTATGAACCTAGAGTGAATGGCAAAATTATGAGCACTGCTTTACATGAGGTGCTGTTGATTTGTCAAAGCAAAATAAAGCACCAGAGGCCATATTTTCTAGGCAGCTGGTCATACTCGTTTCACAGCCTTGGTCAATAAACTGCGATATCCAAGTACTCTTCTGTATGCAGAAGGCTAGTACATGTCCCTTCATCACTGCCACAGAGGAAACTCCCTTAACAAAAGACAATAGCAACCATACAGGGAGCAAAAACTCTCCTTCATTCAAAATAACTAATTTCAGGAAGGGATGTATGGCCTCGTATCATATGTGATAGCACAGATACTGTTCAGAAATCCCCAAAGGCATTTACCAAAAGCAAAACAAAGCATTATCTTGGCAGGCAAAGAAAAATCCAGAGAAAAGTTGATGTTTTAGCACAATGAAACCACAAACAGCACTCTGAGGAGGCACCGTGGTCTTGTCAGGATCACAGTTTCAGTTTTATAGCAAGAAGGTAGGAAGTGAAAGCCCAGATTGTGCTTTAAAGCAGCGTGTATTCTCTGCATGAGGCATTTGCATCGGAGTTGAGTTGCGCGCCTATGTTTTCTAAAGGCCGGCCCTGGTTCATTGGTAAGAGGCACAACGGCAAGTATGCAAATGGGGGCTGTGCCCAAGACAATGCGACAGCCACGCGGTCAATGGTTACTGTCACCCAGCGCTTTGCGTGACATGCAGACAAGCTAAGAGAACACTGATTGTCCTATAGACTCCAGTGACTGGAGGGAACGACCAGTCGGCTTACACCAAGACACATTTTTCACTCCTGACGTTTTGATAAAGGCTTATTGACCTAAATGAGACCCAAGTTATTCAGGGAACATCGGGGGTGAAAGTGCACAAGCTGTTCTTCATGGTCATACACAAAAACTCCAGGTATCCATTAGCAACTGGCAAATTCCCCCTCCCCTACCCATGGATGTGTGACAAACAAAAGTGTTTTTAATATCTTGCATTGCCTAAGTCTAATAAGTAGTCTCCTGGGGGTGGGGGAGGCTGACAAATTTCTGTCGGTACACGCTTATATTAGCGGCCAGAAACTTGAAGACAACAAGGAGAAAGTACATTAGAAAACTATGCCTCCTGAGCTACAAAAATATTGCCTATATTTTCCCAATTAACAGCTTAACACAAAACTTTACATTAACTAGAAGGATGCCAATCTGATCATCAGTTCATTTATGCTGGTGATAATTTGGGCTAATTCCATTTAACAGGAGTTACCCTGGCAGAGAGCAGCATAGCCTCACACCAGAGAATTTCAGCAAATCTGAGTTCTACCAGAGATTCATCTGGTCCACTGTTTCTTTGATACTTTCTCCTAAGGCGTACCTACTAAGTACACTGTATAAAAGGTTGTGTTTCTCACAATGAATCAGCTAGGCTGGAACATGGCTTAGAGAAGGTAACATAGGAAAACAGAAGGATAAAGTGCTGAGCAGACAGAGAAAATGTAAAGAATGAGTGAAATAAAAAACAAAGCAACATTCAGCACAAGGGAAAAAAATACAGAGAAAGTAACTGCCTGTAAGACACCAGTGGGAGTGAGAATTAAAGCCCAGTGGAGAAGTTTCCTTGGTTAAGGTTATGAACAGACAAGAACTGCACTGTGTGAAGACTCACTCAACCCTATGTAACTTAATTATGATCTCCTCTCTACCAGGTGAAAACAGAAATACAACACTGAGATAAAAAACTTATACTGACATGGTAAAAAGAGCCCTCCAAGATGTGACAGTCGTGTACCTTCACACTGTGGGTGTACAGAAGCCCCCTTGCTTAAGAGGAGAGACTTTTTTCTTTTAATTATTGATTTGTACATGGTACCCTCACTTCTGCCATCCTTCCTGCTCAGCCCAGGCATATGCTTAACGCTGTATCTCCATATCTTCTCAGCCACATAATCCCAACACCGCTAAGTACCAGAGGAACTCTGGATAAAAAGGTAAAGAAGATGAACATGAGATACACATGTAGGTCGCTTTCCTCAAAGAACTCTATCAGTGTCAGTAACTCTCCAGCTGTGAGCAACTTCCCATATGTAAACTCACAATACTTTCAACTAAAAGGAACAGGTAGACACGACCAGTGTAACAAGCCTCGGGGATTTCTACTGTGGTACAGTGCTTGGTGAAACTACAATAGATCTCCAGGTAGACATTTAGCAGATGCCAGGGAATGAAATGTTTCTCATAAAGACCAGTAAAGGAGCCCGAGTTCTCACTGGTGCATTGGTGCAGGAGTGGGGTCAGCCTGTGGGATCCATTTCGGAAGTCTCACAACAGATTTTTCAGTGCATCTCACTACTCACTTTCACAGTTTTGACAAGGAAACAGAAGCACGTTGATCAGGTACTATATGAACAGCTTTGGGAATCACTTCAAGTATAATGAAAGAGTCATCAAAACAAAGAAATCATCCTCAGCCCGGGACAGGTATGTCATAACTTAGTCACCTCGCTAAAGTACAGCTCTCGTCAACTGATGAAGGAACTTAGGCAGGATCCATAATAACACAGTCCCCTGACAAACATATCTATACTATCTGTCATAACAGCCCATATCTCCACAGTTCCCATGGATTAATCACAGTTTCATAATAAGCCCACACAAGGAACACACAGAGTAGGGCTCAAAGAACAGCTGTGATGAAAGCCCATGTATGAGGTTTAACTTACACCGAAGAACTGGACATGCTATGTATGGGTAAGGACACTAACGATTGCCTTCACAAACTTCAGAATGCCATTAGGCAAAAGGATGAGAAAGTCCCATCAGAGGACAACAGGGAAAAGTTACCTATAGAAAGGACTGTAACTGAATTGAAGGAGGAACCAGACTTGATCAGCTGTGTGACTGGAGAGTCAGATCTATAAAAACAAATACACACAAGTATATTAGCAAAATTAATATCTGATTTATTTTGCTAATAAACACAGCTTGAAAAGGCCTTCTTTTACTACTCCACCCCCACTGAATTAGAAGAGCTACAATGTTGGAAGGAATCCAACATCCACACTACAAGATAATGTTCAGTAGCAACTCCAAAAGGAAAGAAAGAGTCCCTAAACTTAGCTGAAGATGTTTTTAAGCAATTAGACAGATTAATAGCTTGGGGAAAAAAAACCCAAACAAAACCCTGACATAGAATGGATCATGACTTAACAGATAAAGAAATTGTCTCTGGAGGCTGAGAAAGCATCTGCATAGAGAATATATTTCCCAAGACTCCGCCTGTAGACCTCAAAGCTGTCATGGAGCATCACATAAGTCCATGCAGCCATTTGATGTGGCAGGATTAGATGAGGTTATCTGAAACCTGTTATGAACAAGAATGCCTCTACTCCGAGTCTAGATTTTTTTCAATGAACTCCATAAGCATAAGAGGTAAAACACTTGTTTTAGAACAAAGAGGCACGGCATATCATTATGTTATGGTGATTGGCTACTGAAAACCAAAAATCAAAGACAACATACAATTTATTCCATCTACCATAGAGATGGCTGCCATGAGAGAAAAGGGAGATAACAAGCACAAGAAAACAAGAGGCACTGATGAGAAGGTTGACTTTAAGCTTCATGAGCGTACGCTTCTTGTACTGTAAGAATTTCCTCCCACCCCAACATTTTACTGGGAATATGACTCCTATCCATCTTTGCCATATCACAAGCTCTATTACTTCCTCCTCATTGGATGGATCAACCACATTATTCCTATGATTCTTTGAAATCTAGCTTATTGCAAATTCTAGCTTTAAGGATTAATTCCTTTAAACAAGGAAATAAGCTCTCCCATAGTTTATATAGGGATTGCACGCCAACCAGCATTACCTCAGCTTTAAGATTCCTGTGGCACTATTGCACCAATACCTATTTGTGAGGCAAGGCAATGCAATAGCTCTGCTACAGATCTACTGTGCCAACAGGAAAGAGGAGCAGTAACCTCTTTGCAATCTCAGGCAGCAGTAGTGGAGTGAGGACCCTGCCAAAAGTTTTGTTCAGAAGCTGTGACAAGGGGGACTCTGAAGGAGCCAAGAGAGGGGACAACAGATCTGCTGATGCTAAAGCAAAGTGATGAATGGGGCACTTGCCGTCAACCAAGGGCTGTGGAGCTGGATTGGGCAACACAGAAACAGGCTCAGCATCTTCACGAGCAGGGATGCACCATACCCTCTACTGCCACAGGAAGGTCAAAAAGAGCAGGAATGTGTCTCTCACATAAGGCAATAGGTTGCATTTACGTTCAGAGAAGGGCAGCATGCAGAAACTGAACCAGGTTACAAGTTAGCTCAGAGAGAGCATGGGGTCCCCTTCCCAGCACGCTGTTCACCTGACACATCAGGGCTCGCAAAATGCCTCAGACAGCACTTGTGTACAGCCCCAGCAGGGTATGCAAATCAACAGCAGCGAAGGCAACTGTTTCTTTTAATCTCGCTCACTTTGTATAGAGAGGCCCCTCTTTGTTCTGTTGAGAAAGGCAGGATTTTTTCCTGAAAGCTGTACTGTGTTTTCTAAGATACACAGAACAGCAAAATCAGATGGCCTAGGCAAACAGACAGACACCAAGCTCAATAAAGTAAAAATCCCAACTTGATGAAGTACTTGATGAGAAATACAAAGATAAATGTTTTTTCATATTTATAAACTTTTACTGAGCAACAGCAAGCACCAAAAGTGCTATTTAGGACTGGGGATTTTTCTCCCCCTACTTAATCTCCTCACTTCCAATGACCTTGTAAATTGCATATTATCAAGTGAAAAACAATAATACCTTTTAAAAATAAGTTTAAAGCCAGAACACTTGGTGTTCTTTCCTTTCAAAAGCCTAGTATCATTTGCTAAAATTATTTATCAAGCATATTTGACACCAAATGATTAAACAGACAACAGAAAACAAAAACCATGGTATCAGTATCACATTTCTATCTTCAAAGGCCCATAGTTAATCCTAAGAATTTACTGGACATCATTAAAGTCCTCTTATTAATGTTTTTAATTAAGATGAAATAATATTTACGTGTTAATGTTCTGACAAAAAGGAATGCCTACTAGGAGACAAACTTAGAACAGTTGATTGTGCTGAAGCTTTTCTATTTTCCTTTAACCAGTGCCAAGAGCACAGAACAATAGCACTGGGACCAATAAAGAATACTACTGGGCTGCAATTTTGGGTTGAGTTTTTCCAAAGGCTCCAAGCAACTAAATCCTATTGAATTTCAATGGGAGTCGGGCACCTAATTCCCTTAGGTGCATTTTAAAAGCCTTCAATTGATTTCCTTAGCTCTCTTCTCACTAGAGATTTCAGCCAAAACCAAACGCAGGGAGTCGAAATTTTTCCACTGACTACAAAAGGCCTCAGATGTCAGCGGAGTAACTTTGCACACTGTCCTGGTGTCAGCTGGCAGAGAGTTAATTTTCTTCCTAGTAGCTGGTATAGTGCTGTGTTTTGGATTTACAAAGAGAACAATGTTGATAACACACTGATGTTTTAGTTGTTGTTACATAGTCCAGAACTTTTCAGCTTCTCACACAGTGCCAAGTGCACAAGAAGCTGGGAGGGGGCACAGACAGGACAACTGACCCAAAGTGGCCAAAGGGATATTCCATACTGTATGACACCATGCTCATTATATATGTAGCAGGAGAAAGAAGGGAAGGGAGGATGTTCAGAATTATGGTGTTTGTCTTCCCAAGTAACCATTACATGTGATGGAGCCTGGCTTCATGGAGATGGCTGAACACCTGCCTGCCAATGGGAAGTGGTGAATGAATTCCTTGTTTTGCTTTGCCTGTGTGTGTGGCTTTTGCTTTACCTATTTAACTGCCTTTATCTCAACCCATGAGTTTACTCTTCTGATTCACTCCCCCATCCCATCTGGGGTGAATGAGCGAGTGGCTGCGTGGTGCTTAGTTGCCAGCTGGTGGTAACCCAGGACACACATGAAGGTCTCCGAGCACAGCTGCATTAGGACAACTTTCCTCACCATCACCCCTGCACAAGTCTCTTCCTAATGCAGTTGTCTTTAGATTTTGAGCTTAGTTGCTGATGATATCCACCAGGAATTTACAGAACCTAAGCTGGGCTTGCATGTTTAGTTTACAATACTTGTTTTATTGTGGAGTTCTCCCCATCACAAAGTATGCTAAAGAACTAGACTTTATACAGAAAGTAGTGAGCAAGAGAAAGGAAGTGTCAACATGCTAACACTGGTCAAAAATAATTAAACACACATACTCCTTTCTGATTATTTCATGAACCTCTTATTTAGGGCTTCATAAAAATCTCAAGAAGGAATTCTTACAGGACCCTCTCCTTCAAAGCGAAAAATGCTCTGGTTTCTACCCAGTGCAGCATATGCTTAATTTTATATCTCACTGAGTACAAAAGAACTATTCACCTACTTAAGATTAAGCACACATACACAGTTCACAGAGATGCAGACTCATTCATTAGTACATACAACATGCCAATACAAGTAGAAAGGAACTGTTACAGACCATCTAAAAAAACCAGCAACAAACAAACAAACAAAACAAAACAGTCTAAGCCAAGCAGTCTATATTTTTATGTTACAGAGAACTTTCCATATTAACACTATTTACACAGTGGCTACTTTCCCTGATCTGATTATTTTTACCCTGTCAAGTATCCTATTGCATGCTTTTTATCAAATAACCTTCCTCACTCATTTTTAATACAGCTATTTCATATCCACTGTGTCCTACACTGAGCAGTTCATAAATCTTTGCTCCACAGCTAATATGGAATTTCTTGGGGGATTTCATGAAGAGACTGTATATGCCTGCTGTTTTCCAGCTCTAAATGACAGGGCAATAAAAGCTATTGTGTCTTCCAGCAAACTGTGTTTCTCTTCCGCCCATAGACTAGCACTGTTACAACACTATTCCTTTCAGAGAGAAAATAAATATTATATAGTATCTCTTACCTGAAAGCAGAGCCACACAACAGAAGAATCTGGCCATTATCAGCCCAACTTAACCTGCAATAGCTTCACTTTGTGTACTTAAAAGGTAATGTGATGGTAGATGTGATGGCCAAGGTCTGGTCACCTGCCATACAGTTTGGTAACAGCAACACTTGAAATCTAGTGGTTTCAGACATCCTAATGTACTTTTTTGTTTGACGACACACTGTGATAGTAGCCAGGAAGCAAAAATACATTTTAAAATGTAAGTTAGAAAGATAACTGATGAAAAAATATTTTTATTCTACTGGTTTTGAAGAGTGGAAAATAACTTTTAGTTTTCTGTGAATATTCATTTTTCCTCCTTACTCATCTCTCTTTATTAGAAAAGGGCAGAAGAAAAGAGGAAAAGGACTGGTAAGGATGGGAAGCTATAAACCTCTAGTCTTCCATTACCTTTTACATTAAATCGACGTTTGCTCTTGAAAAATGGTGGTTTTCAACAGTCATATTTTACACAAACTTCAGGCAGGTTTCACTTTATATTTAAATTGCAGTGATTTTTTTTCTTCTATTGTATAGAGTTTTTAAACACAAGATACATGTCTGCAGAATAATCTGCAGATTTAAGGCATGAAAGGGAATACATTTTCCACTTCATTATAAAAAATAATAACTACATTACTCTCTCTTATAAACTCGTGAAACAAGGACTGTAAGAAAATAAGCTTTGATGGAATTAATTTTCCTTTTTTATTGTTTCTCTTGCCCTTTACGGTTACCAAGTGACCAAGAGTACCTCCATTCCCGCTCTGCAGTAAGCCTGACCTTTGCAGCTTTACTAGTTCTTTGAGTGTCTTGCTCCTCCAAAGTTGACAGCACTGCATGTGCACCATTCATAACATTAACCACAGCCCAGGTATCCTGACCTATGAAGATCTCTCAACTTAAGGGTACTACCCTGAGTCCAAACAAAGGAGAAAACATGCCTGCAAGCTGTAGCAATGCCTCTCTTTGTTCCCTGGGTAGGCAGGCATCAGGAAGACTGAAAGGAGAGATCAGAGCTTGACTTGCTGTTCAGGTACAGGTTTCTCATATGGCTTTGATCGAACCACATGCAGCCTTTAACTCCATTCCAAAGCAGTGAAACCCACTACTCTCACCACCCTCTCCCACACAAATGCACCAAGACACTGAGATGATAGCGCTGTGGATGGAAGTACAGCTGGATATGCACAGCGACATCATGAGGCCCCCATATCTAAATCCCATGAGCTATTACGAGCTATTTGAACAAGTTGCTCCTGCAAAAGCAAGTACAGAGTACGCTAAAGAGGAACTCTTTCTAGTGAAGTTCTAACTTCTTACCTCTCTTCTGTAGACAAGACATTCCCCTGCCAGCCCTGCCCTCCCTCCAAGAAGGGAGTTACAAAATGGTACTGCATGCTAGACAGCCTTGCTTCAGGATTCTCAGCTCAACCTTTCCAGCTCCTCAATGCTGTTTTCGGCTTTACAGGACCCTCTCTGGGATACATGATGTGTTCTGCAAGTCAGAGATTTCTAGAAGAGAGGTCACCAAAAGTGAGACATTACCTCCACTTCTACATATACTCACGACATCCTCTTTTTCTAGAAGCAGCATGTTTTCAAAATTCATCCTCCTAAAGTAAGACTTCTGGCCTGAGCAATGACCGTGCTCTTCAGTAACTGTTTAACAAGAACTATATCTCAAATGGACTAACACTGGTTCAACCACCTCCAGATAACAAAGGGAAGAAGATTTTCTTTTTTCCCAGATGGGCAGGACAGCAGTGCAGGATGGAGTCGCCAAGTTCTGAAACAAAATCCTGCGTGGTTAGAAGTGGGGCATTCCTTTCACACACCTGGGCAACCACCGCTCAGTTACCGGTATCAGGCTGAGCGTTGATAAGAGTTCAAGTGCCATATTTCTGTTTGACATTACCATAAACACAACCTGCTTTTGCCTCAACATACTTGAGCTCTCTCCCAGGGCTGCTCCAGGGAATACACATCACGCTCTTCCACACAGCTGCAAAAACAGTCACACACTAAACCTGTAGTCCAGGCACTTAATACTCCACACAGGAAGACACGTGCTAGTTTAAGCAAATAAAAAACCTCTCAGATGCCATATGTACACAGCCCATTCAGTCAGCATTTTACAGTTGCCTCTAAAATTTGTAAAGGAGGAGAGGAGAATTACTTGACATGCAAAATAAACCTAACCGAAGGCAACAAAGTCAGCATTTTCAGCTAAGTGGCAAATACATTTCACATACTGAAGGAAAGTAGTTTCCTCCCGGTGCCAATTTCCTGCGCCTGTTCCAATCAGTGAGCATTACACAGTTGCCACTATCATTCAGCGCATCAGGATTACAGCATACCAAAACGCGAAGTTAATTTATACCAACCAAAGCACATGAGTAACTCAGCCCAAACTCTCCCTAGAGCTTTGATAATGTTCCAACCGGACCAAACTTAACTTACATTTGCAAAATGAAGATATAAGCCAAATCTCTCTGAAGTTGCATACCCCATTAACCAAGCTACCGTTATGTGCAAAGACTTATATTTTTACTTGGATTCATGTTTCTTTCAGTTTTGGGTCCAACATAAATAAATGGTGCAAAAGAGGCAGCTCTTTGCAGAATTCAAAGTTACGAAAGGAGAACTCCAGCTTTGTGAAACTCCCTTCACTCACTATCACCTTTCCCCTGCTCCCTTTACAAATAAAAGGACAAGTGCACTATTCATTGCTGGAAGAAAAAATTCTTAGAAAAGCCATGGCCTTCTCAGTGGCAGCTGGTCTGAGCTTCAAGATATCAAATACCTCAGGAAACTAACAGGCATTATAAGGAATGAATTTAACAAAAGAAAACCCTAACTGATATTTGGCAGAATTCACTAACGCTGTACTCCAAAACTCTTTGGAAAAGGAGAGATCTTATAAAAGCAATGCCTAGGGCATGTCAAGAGTAAACCAAAAGCTCTGCAGCAGTACACAAGCTACCAGGCAGCTGATAGAGCAAGTAATAGCCACCCGATCAGAAGATTCTCCTCTGTGGAATGGTACTTGAAGAGGGAAAACCAACTGCAATTGAAAGGAAGGGGCACAAGGAACAGGGTTGAGAGACAGATGAGCCTTTTCTGTGCTGAAACATTGGGCAATGCAGGATAGATCTAGAGTCCACTTCGAAATATGCGTTATTAGAAGAACCAAAGCACTGGTTATGTTTTTTAAATGCATTAACATATTAGAATATCCAACTGGTACCAGTGGAGTGGGACTTTATATTACTGCATTACTATTGCACTGATTTTTCTAAAGCTTGAGGCATATCCACTCTTTATGTGAACTATACTTCCAGGTGATTCATGGTACAATATTTTCTAGGAATAGTTGAATTTTCTGGGGGCTTCTCTTTGATTTGAGATTTACTGTTGCTTAAATTAGTAATTAAACTAAACACATCTTTGGAAGTGCCCAATTTCCAAACATTTTTTCCCAACATCTTACGTGATAAAGCAAATGGCAGTCTTACTCCACAGCTAGACAAATCGTGTCTGTAATTATATGTATTTTTTTAATGTCAAAACATCATCCAATTTTTTAGTCCTCCCTTCACACCTTCTCTGCAGGTCACAATAGTCAGTTTCAAAAAGTTGGTTTTCATATGCCGGTTCTGCTTAAGCCTCTCAAGATCCCATTGTGTCTTATGTGATACTAATAAAAAACTCCAAGTCTAGTCTGGACAACAAAGGTCTTACTGCCAAACCAGAGAGCTAAGATTACCCACTGCACCAAAGATGTTCATTCCACCCAAAAAGATACTTGTTCAGCAACAGAGGGACTAGTAAGAACTGAAAATCATATCAGTTGTCTTAACAGAAATAAAGTAAGCAAGAGGTTACATTAAAGAGAGGTGACTCCTTGCTTTAAAGCTACTCAACCGTAGTATTTACTAACCCAATATGCAAGCCACCACTCTGTGTGACAGACAACTGAAATATCTGACATTTTTTGTCAATACTGAGAGGTGATAATGTTATTTCCACTGTAAAACATTATTTTAAAGCAATATTTTCTCAGTATGCAAAATAAATAATTACTAGACTGAGTTCTTTTCTAGGAATAAGAGGGAGGGGAAAAAAAAAAGGGAGCCCTGATGCACAACCACCAAACACTGACGCATGAATAGTGCATGTGGAGAGATTGGGTTACATCCTTTTTTTAATGGCTTTACAAAAGAAATAATATCTCAAGTGGCCGAGACATATAGAAATAATCAATTATCAAATTGCCAGCCTTACAGATCTCACAGAAGGAAGAAGCTACTTAAACTGCAGTTCAGTTTGGAGAGTTTTCTAGTTTTCTTAAAGCATCAGTGAAGGTGGCTAAAGTATGGAAGCCAGGGTCAGAAGCCTGTCCTCCTCTGCCAAAGGAAGCAAGGCAGCAAAACCAAACTCACCCATTTGGGGAGCTCTTTCTCAGTGGATGAAACAAGTGGGTATGTCATGCTTGGATGCTAAAAAATACTTTCATGACAACCTCATGTTTCTCCTCTCCTGAACACATAACACATTGCACATCTAACTTTGTACAGAAGTGTCAGTTGCTAATACTGTTCAGGGTGTAATTAATAACAACTACATTACACTAGAAAAGCACATAAGGGACTGCTTTTTGTGCAATGTGCATTTCCTCATCAGCTGGATGGCCAAAGGAAACCTACCAGACATGCAAGTATGGTACAGCTGTGTCCCATAACTGGGTATTTGAATATTTATAAGCTATCGCACTTGGGATACTAAGGCTGATGACATGACTGCATGTTTTAATAAGTCCATCAATAAAGCTTTCCTCATTAGAAATCTGCTCCTAGCATGTTATATCAAAGAATTATTTTATCATGAACTATATTACTTGTCCCAAATGGCGTACTGTTAAAGCCAGAAATGTTGTGCCTATTTAAAAACAGTATGCTTTATGGTCCTCAGAAAGTGGTAGAAACTCTCTGGTAATACTATCTGTGGTTTCACACCTTTTGAATAATAGTAATGAATATTTCATGCTATGGAGACATGAAGGGTGTTCATGCTGCATGCTAAATCACCCTGAAGAACACTATGAAAGTTGTCTTCTTAAACCCTTTGTGGATTATGTGCAGGCTGTGGGAATTCTCTCTTCAATGAATTTGATTATTTTTTTATGTTTAAGAAGATAGCAAACAATGGTGGTTGTAAAATAAGTAATCAGTGCAGCACCGAGTAGTGACCACCGCGCAACTCCTAGCATTGCTATAAGAAGTCATGTTTGATTGCTTTGTTCTTAAGCATAGTGTTAAACATGAATACATTTATTTAACATGGAGAACGGGGTGAACAAGTTTTGAGGAGGGGGGAAAAAATAATAAAAATCTATTGCAAACCGGAGGTATTCATATACTAACTGGCTATTGCACTGTTTTCCATGGAAATTGCAGCTGCATTAGATTTGGCACCAGTTGAAGACTACTTTTGGACACCTTAACAACATTCAAGGAGTTCCTTTTAACTTTGCTTCATGTTCTGTGGTTCCTTCTACTCTTTAAAGTAGGGAAAACAGGTCGGGGTTTTTTTCAGCCTTCAACTTTTTTTACTGTTAAAATAAATACAAAGATAAGTCAGTTAGAATTCAAGCTCAAAGGAACCCCACTGAAGTATTTATTCCTCTTTGAGAGCCAAGAAGCTCCTCTTTTGCTCAGGTTGTACTTCTCGCTGCTGCTCAGTACATTGTGCAACTCTGCCTGTGAGCCAACACAATCATAGGACTCAATGATAAAAGAAGCTATTCAGAGTTTTGGCAGGAAGAATATTTCTGACATTTTGTTTCATCTGGATCATGGGATTAGACTTCATCTCGAGGCTTTAACACTAAGCTGCCCATGCTATGTCACACAAAGCTGATTTCTGACACCTCTTCCACTGTATATCACTTCATCCTTGAATATTCCCATCCAAGCAAAGGGACGACCCTGGAAGCAAATTGTAGTTCACAACAAACAAGCACGGTTGAACCTATCTGTTGAAGAGGGAAGATTACACCCTGACACCACATATATGTAAGTATTGAGCCACATAATCAGCAATTTATGCATTTTGAAAGCAAAATACAAACAAAAGCCTGCACATATGCCGACATCAGAAATGTAATTGTACCATATTACAAGTACCAGCTAAACTGTTAAAAACCTCTGTGACCACACGATGTGTTTCAAGCATGTTCATAACTACAACACAATTACACAAACAACAGTAGCAGTAATACTGATTAACTAAGTTAGTATTAACTGGGTGGCTAGAAAGTGACATCATGGAGAATGAAAACTCCATGTTTACTCCAAGGGTAAACATGCATGGCTTTTTCTATAGTTAATGGAGAGAAACGAGCACATACAAAAGAAAATTCATTTCAAGTGTCCTAGGCACCTTAAGATGTAAAAAACTATGCTTTCAGGAATACTTGTCCTTTTCCATGAAGGGAAAGCCTATACAACTGGCTTACACTAACTAAACCTAACTTTTAGACACCTAAAAGCTGTGAAAAAATTCAGAGTCAGCCTAGAACAACTGCTTAGAATTATCCAAAAAAGTATTCTAAGCTTGGAGCAATGGTATAAACAGCAGTGGATATTACTATCGGTTCTCACTTGAAAGAGAGGTTTATGAGGGGTCTATTTTTGGTCTGGTCTCCCTAGAGGGGTCTGTGTGATTACCTTGTCTACCTCCAGTTTCCTTCTCAAAACTCCCGAATCCACTTGTTGATCTGGGCAGATCAGAAGGTCAGGTATGTCAGAGGAGATTTAAACTTCCTGAAAGTGTTGTGAAAATAAGGAGCCCAGGAGAAAAAAATACCTTCTCTACATCTCGAGAGAAAAGATTTCATGTTAATAATCAAGCTCCTTGGGATTCTCTAATTTTCATCAACATCCAGCTTCAGGAAGACTTATCGCACTCTTCAGTGTCTTCATAAATGACTTAGACTCAGGACTTGATGGAATACTTAGTAAGTTTGCTGATGACACAAAATTGGGAGGAGCTGTTGACACTCTGGAGGGCAGAGAGGCCCTGCAGGGGAACCTGGACAAATTGGAGAACTGGGCAATCACCAACCACATGAAGTTCAACAAGGGCAAGTGCCAGATTTTGCACCTGGGGCAAGGCAACCCTGACTGTGCATACAGACTAGGGGACGAGATGCTGGAAAGCAGCTCTGCAGAGAGGGATCTGGGGGTTCTGGCCAATGTCAAGTTGAACATGAGCCAACAGTGTCCCTGGCAGCCAAGAGGGCAACCGTGTCCTGGGTGCATCAAGCACAGCATTGCCAGCCGGGCAGGGAGGTGATTGTCCCGCTCTGCTCTGCACTGGTGCAGCCTCACCTGGAGCACTGGGTGCAGTTCTGGGCGCCACAGGAAAAAAAGGATATAAAGCTACTGGAGAGTGTCCAAAAGAGGACTATGAAGTTGGTGAAGGGTTTGGAGAGGAAGCTGTATGAGGAGCAGCTAAAGTCACTTGGTTTGTTCAGCTTGGAGGAGACCTCATTGTGGTCTACAGCTTCCTCACAAGAGGAGGAGGAGGGGCAGGTCCCGATCTCTTCTCTTTAGTGACCAATGACAGAACCCGAGGGAATGGCAGGAAGATGTGCCAGGGGAGGTTTAGGTTGGACATCAGGAAAAGGTTCTTCACCCAGAGGGTGGTGGAGCCCTGGAACAGGCTCCCCAGGGAGGTGTCACAGCCCCCAGCCTGACAGTGTTCAAGAAGAGACTGGACAACGCCCTCAGACACATGGTGTGAACTGCGGGGTTGTCATGTGCAGGGACAGGAGTTGGACTCAATGATCCTTGTGGGTCCCTTCCAACTCAGGACATTCTATGATTCTATAAGTTTCAAGGGAAGCCATTTGACTTCATAAAAACAAACAAACAAACAAATCCAAAAAGCAAACAACCATGTACCTCAAGAACCCCAAAGCATAATAAGTTTTTTATATATATTTTTTTAATGATTAAATAGAATTTTTCCCATTGATTCCTAAAACCTGCGTTTACCAAAAAAAGTGACTAAATGCAAATCACTTTCAGAAAGAATTTTTTTTAAACTATGAAACCAAGAGGTTTATTTTTCAGTTTCACAGAGATTTCAATCGCCGTGAAACTCAGTATGAAGTTCGAAGTCGAGCAGGAAAGACATCCTCCGTGTTCCGTCTACCACCACCCACCCACATACTTCTTCACATTGTTACACAACTGTTTCCAGGTAGGAAAGAGAAGCATTTGGGGGAAAAAAATCTGACACCTAGTTTCAATGGTTTAACTCCACAGAGAGATGTAACTCTTGATTCATTGGAGCATGAGCTCAGCAGATAAAGCAAACCAACGAATCTTCATTCACTAAGGACTGCATATTCATCATGCAGTCACTTCTCAAATCAACTCAGATTGATTAAACTTCTTTCATTAACTGATTTCAGCTCATCTGGTTTATTAACATCTATATAACCCACCTGGGGCCCTTGAACATCTGCTGCACTTGTCTGACTTGTTTTCAGAAGCTCAGGCCCCTTTATTATAAGCATTTCTGAGATTTCTGTTAAGACCTTTAGATTCCCCTGATCTTTCTTAAGAACTATGGCAACTAGAAGCTCTTCCTCTCCATAGAATCATCTCTTGCTGTTGTCCAGCACAACTGAACACACTTCTCTCATTCAACCACACGCGCTCAAACAGAAATCATGGGTAGGGCTTCTGAAAGATTGACAGCTCTTCTGGTCTTCCATAAAGGGAGACATACAGTTTAGGCTGATGGCTGTCTACACATTTTCATTTTATAGTTCATGATGGTCACAACAACCCACTGAGTTCAAATAGTTACAACCAGGAGTAGGTGTCAGTAGTGGGTAAGGAGCGGTGGAAGATCAAGCATTAATTTGTGCCCCACACATAGAGAATGTTGCTCTTGGGCTTCTTATAAGACATTTTTCTGCATGTATTATACTTACAGAAAAGCTATTGTCCACTGAATTCATTTATTGATGCATGAGAAATACATACTGATGTCCTCACGTGCAAATGGAAAAAGAGTTTCCATTCTTCAATTTCCTCCAAATTTCTGAATGTTACACATAATAGCATGAGCTAATAGATGTTATGGTAAACAGAAAAAAAAAAAAAAAAAAAAAAATCAACAACACACCCAACCACCATATCCTCAGTATATATAAGCAGATTTTTTAATGCAAAAATTAATCAGGAATTATCCTGCATTGTACACAAAAACATGACGTGTAATTGATTTCATTGATGTTAAATAGCTCGAGACTTCTACACATATTCATCAGTTATTTTGAAGTTTATTTGTACCTGTATGAGCTGTTCAGAATATTTATTTTGGAAATAGTTAAGAGTTAATTGACTCAAGATCTTGGGGGTGGGAGTGAACTTTCTAGAGTACAAGCCATAGTATGTTAACCCAGACAGTATCTCACACTAGATTGAGCTCCACTAAGATAAAAGGCTTAGAGGGCTCACTGTAGAATAAAAAGAGCTCATGCAAGCAAAAGAAATAAATATTTACAAAGAGAAAACTGCCTTTAAATTCCTAAAACCCACCCCACACTGAAGAATCACCATCATATTAGAAACATCACCATGGGGAAGAGCAGGGGGTGAGGGAATGAGCACGAGCAACAGCCTTCCTTAAAAAAATATCTATTTGAAAGTAGTTAGATAATCTTTGACTTTTTAAACTGCTGAACCAGTCAGTTCTCTCTCATGTTCAGCATCACACTATTAAACTAAGTCAAAAGTTTCTGTGGTTACTATCAGATGAAATGAGCTAATTTCCCCTGAGAATTGGCTACACTGACCAGATGTCTTTAGCCAGCTACTCCCCAGATTGAGCAGGAGCAGCACATGCGATGCCTTCTCTGTTACCATGGAGACAGGTTTTCCCATCCACTCTGCAGCCGGGCACACAGCAGCTACCAGCTGTTGTCTCGACTCGTTCTCCATCAGGAGAGACCGAGGAAATAAAGTGGGAGAGGTAGGGCTGAGCTTCTCCCAGCCCTGCACCTCATCAACTTTAACTACAGCACCCAACCCTCAAGCTCCTCAGCTGCCGCTTGGGCTCGTTGCTGTTGTTTAAAGCGCCTTGTGGCGCTTCCTCCGCTGGTTTTACAGACTCGTAATAGGTCAGCAGCAGCACACAACCGCTTGATAGAACATGTTCGATTGCTGGACTGGAAACTTAAGGCTTCCCCAGCTCACACTTCTAGCCCAACATTCCCATCTAAATGGTTTTATGAGCTTAAACCTAAATCTCCAGCAGTAACCCATTTCAGGTGCCTGACATTATTCTCACTCCATACTTTCAAAGAAAAACTCTGTGGATTAATGGCTCCCTATCCTTCCTGCAAGGCTGGTTAATGCCTTCAATTCCCATTGCTTTTTAACTCCTGTGGAACTTTAATCCATGTCTGACCATGCTGATGAGCTGCAGAGAAACAGCGCTGTTTAGGATTTTCATTCTTGTGTTTTCTTTTTGAATGCAGCCAAGTTCAAATGTCTAATTATAACATTGCAGAGTTAATCATCAATTTAACAAAGGCTTTAGAGTATCTTTGAAGTCATAACAACAAGCCAAAGGGGAGTTTAAAACGTTAACTGCACAGGGAGCCTACATAGAGAGCTTTCTTAGGATTATCTCTCTCACTTAACAACAAAGTTGGGTCATTTCAGAATACTTCCAGCAACCCCATGCCTTGATCTGGTTGCCACATAGCACAGAGCTCTAGCTAGTGTTTATTTTATAGTTCGGAGCAGGACCAATCATTACCCTATTAATTCAAGCATGTTTAATTCAATGTCCTTCAACTACTCAGTCATGCCTATTTGTAACTTTTAAGCAACTACAGAAAGGTACAGCTTGTCACCACATGTATACCTAACAGGCGCTAATCACTAAGGTTAGATATACAATGTAAGTAGGGTACATACAAAACAGCTACAAGTGATGTTCACTTAAATGTATGCTATGTGGTCTCTGCTCTTTTTGCTTAAGGCTCACTTTTTTCCGCTTATCACAGAGGCTGAATTTGCTTTCAAATGTATGTAGTTCCTGCCCATGTCAGTGAGCTATAAATACACATCACTCTGACCCGTTTACTTTTTAATCTGACATATGTAGCCACTCATATTCTGTATATATTATGCACCATTGCGATACTGAATCAGCACATCCAGAAATAACAATAAGAGCATGCTCAGCCTGGAGCAGCACACAGAGAAAGCAGCTGGGCTCCTCCTCGCTTCCCTTTTACAGTAATCCTGCCAGTCAGCATCACCAGACACATTTTGCAGAGGTTTTTTTGTGTCCCCCCCGTCAGGTATCAGACAAGGGTGAAGGTGTAAGGCATTAACCTGTCGATAAAAGGTTAAGCAAGGAGTTAGGAGAGCAAAGGAGTTATAGATGAGCGGGCAGCCATTGCTGGTCCTCCAAAAAGAGCTGAGGGGAAGGAAAAAAACCAAACACACACACACAAAACCGCAGGCTGCCTGCAAGATCTCCACCAACATTTTCCTTTGCACTATACTGAAGAACAGGGCTACACTTTTTTCCTGTTTAAAGTTACAAGTGAGGAAAACTTCCATACCAAGCAGCAGAGACAGCCTCTAGAGCTGGGCACTGTAAGAGGAACATTTCACGGGTTTGACCAATCAATTTAAGTCACCCTGTGGCTTGCACAGAGTGACAGGGCTGTAATGAAGAACTTCTAGGCACATAGGGGCTTATATACAGGGCATTATCAACAAAGAAAATTGATATATCTTTTTTTCCAAGTGCTACAGTTATAAACCACAATAATTGTATGGTGGCATGTAGGATAAGTAAAAGGTGGATAAACTAGATCAGTGAAAAAATCAGTGTTTCCTCTCTGAACCAGCCAGTGCAACCAGATTTCCTTTCAGATCTCTTGGGAGATTACATCTTACTGCTTTCTTCATTTAAACCCAACTTCCCTAGACCTTATCTATGTGGCAATTTCCACTTCATGGTAAGTTTGTTCATTACATGCAGGTACTGACCCTTACAGCCCTGCCACAGCTAAGGATTACGGATGCTTGAGTGTAAAGATCATTTAAGATCTGATAAAACGTAAAGCAATAAAGAAGTGAGAACAGTCAGTCTACATCATGCAAAAAAGGCTTTCAATGAATACCCGAGTACAACACTGCTGCAACAAGACCATGGAGTTGGCTTCCCATTTTGTAGGGGGGAATTCACTTGAACTCCAAAGAATGCTAGTCTTTCCAGAGGTGATCAGGGCACTTATATTCCACAGAAGTAAAGGGATGCTTTTTTGCTTTATTTTTAAAGCAATTTTGCTAGGGGAAAAAACCACCAACCAACCAAATGCTACACAAGCATGATGAAATGGTATTTGGACATTATATCACAACCATCCCTACTATTTTTTCAAAGCGTGCAACACAAACATTCTACTGCAACAGCAGTACTGAACTGTGTGTTTTTAATAAAATAGAACTGCATCCAAAAAAGAATGAGGTATCAAATTTGTTTGCTTCTCCATGCTTCGAAAGCATAAGGACTTTGTTTAAATCAGAAAAAACAAACTCATTAGCTCTCCTGAGGATGTATAGGACCCTGAAAACAGGAGGTGCATCCCAAGGTACAACATTTTTGGTTGCTACAGCTACAAAACAGCTATAAATATGTGTTATATCCTGAGACAAAGTCTTCACGAGTGTTTCAGTGGTTAGTAACCTCTATCATTTCTTCCAAAGCAATATAAGTTCCAGGAGCAAAATTTGCACAGCTGTAAAGAAAGCTGGATTCTTTAAGCATAAACTCTGCCAGAGAGATGGTGGTGACAGGACATCTGTCAACTGACACTTCTTGATCTACATCAGGAAGATTCACCCATACTTTTTAGAGATGTAGAAGCTTATATTTTATTTCAGAAAGGCAATTAGGTCTGCATTCATCCCACCTCACTTTCTGCTCTTAGCTGGAAAACCCATGGCTCCATCCATAAATCTGTGCAGGAGAGGGGCACCTCCAGAGAGATGCTGGGACCCTGACTTCAACATCTCATCCTCAAGTTAGGTGGCATGTGTTCATACTTGAGCCTCAAGCAAAAGCAGCATTCAGGTTCCTGAAAGCTAAAAAGTACAAACAAAAAAACCCACCCAAACCAAAAAAAGAGCTTTGCCATACCACAGTGAGGTAAATGCACGTATTTTCTGCCAGATCCAATAGCAGGGATAAAAGACGTGAGTGCATGCCAGCTCTTCAGTAGGCCATAAAATTCTCATTCTATTAAGTTAGTCTGGGACCAACAAAAGTTTAAACCAATTATTCAGACTGCGAACAACTGCAGCAGCAAAGAAGCCACTGCAGATGACTCTGTCTCCCAGCTCTTATGGTAACAACTCACAGCCAGGGGGACAGGTAGGTTAATTTTTATATCCATTGAAACTAAATTCCACAGAAACCATCTCATTGGTGACAATTTCTTTTTCAGACAGAACCACCAGTGTAACGCAGCATCTTACAGTTCCTTCTCATCGTTTATGCAGCTCAGATTTTAAACACCTAAAAAAATTCAGGGAGAAAGATTCTTCATTTTTAGGCATTGCGTTTTGTGGTGCAACACATATGGAAAAAGCTGCTACTGCTAGCTTGTCACTTTTTGTGCCAATTTATCAAGTTTTTCGTATCTAGCAGATCACAGCTTTAAGTTTTTGGCACAAGAAAACTCCTTAACATATTTATCTGATGGCAAAGTCCTCTCCCTGTTAAAAATCAAGTTTGGAATCACAATCACTGCAGACCCTACAAGTGCAAAAGAAGTGGCAAGCAACATGACAGTATCTCACAAATCCCAAGAGAACCTGCAGTACAAAGCTCTTCTAGCTGCAGCCTGTAATGTTTCCGTCCAGAAGGTTGCAATGTGCAGGTGCTTGAGACAGTATAAACACTATCAAAAGCTGAAATCTCTGTCCAAACAGGAATAAGCAGCTAGGTTCAATATACATAAGAGAGGTTAGACAACATCATCATTTCTCTTAACCTTTTCGTTAAATTAATGGTTTGGTTATGTAACCAAATGATGTATTTACTGCCAAATGTGGTTTTAAATGCACTTACTAAAAGACATGCACATCGCACTACTATAATTCCTGACCGATCATATCAATTTCTAAAACAGATATGTAACTTTTAGAATCCACCTGTTTTGATTCATCTAATGCCATGCACTACAGAAAGACAGAAATAAAACGCGGTATTTAAAGTTTTCCATAACAGTACATTTGTCAACGATACTTGATCAAAGCGTTTGCTTTGACTGTGCCATATTTGTTTAACTACTACTAGTGCTTATTTTAGCCAATACTAAAGAGTTCTGAAGAACATAACCTGGGCAGATGCCAGAAGAATGTAGCTTTTAAACATAACCTTATACTCAGAGAGCAAAATCAAGCTCTAACAACATAAGTAAGCAAAACTCTATTATGTACACAAACCTTTCCTGTGTGTTTTTTTTCTTTTTCAAAAGATTTAGTGGCAAAACCAGGATTTAAGTAGCTTTCCTTATAATATTTCAGAAGACAGTAGAGAAATTCATGTGTAGCTGTTGCTCTTGCAAGAGCTATTTGAAGAAGTTTAGGAGTTTTACTTTAGTATTTTGATAACCAGAAAATTAAGCATTTCACATCACATCAGAGCAGATTTCACTGACTTCTGTGTGGCTTGTTTTCTTGAGGTCAGGTCTTTTGGGAGGGGTTTGTTTGTTTGTTTGTTTCATCTGGTGTGTTTCTCTCTTTACTAGAATCATATTCCCACACTGGAAGGTGTTTTCCAACTTTATTACATAACCAGTAATTAATTGCCATCATTTTTCATTTGATAATGGTCATCAGTTCTGATACATTGCTTCGAGTAAATATAATAACTTTCTACACTCAATGATCTCCATTGCTCTTAATTGTTCTTTCTGAACTATAGCGTTCACTAACAAATGACTGCAGAATAAGAATCATATGTGATTTAAACAAAGCACATTCATAGATAAGAGACTGTTCTGTGGACTTGTACTTAAACTGAAGGACAAAGATTAACATTTACAGCAAATGACTCGGTTACAGAACAGGCTTTTTACATGTTTATTCTGTAGAAATACGTAAACACACTTCTTTACCCCAAATTGGCAGTAATGGTACTCTGGATCAGACAGCAGCAATACTCCTCTAAACCACAAAGCTCCACAAAAGGTCACAACTTGATTTCAAGTTCACTGAAAAAATGTAACAGGTAGGTACCAAACCTGAATCTAAAATCCCACCCATGTGCAGAGAGGGAATAAGCATCTGTAGCTCACCATTTTAAACTACAATTGAAACCTTTGTATTTAATAAAGCTTCACAACAGCACTGCAGGCACTGAATTCTGGGCTTACAAATGTATTTTCAGGTCTGATCTATACATATTCACAGTGCAGCTGGCAGGGAAGATCAAGGCAAAATGCAGCTGAAAATGCCACTTTTCATCTGACTTCAAGGTTTGTTATGTTTCACAGGGTTTCCATTGCTAATAATAAATCTGTCCCTGCCAGCCAAATTAATTACACCAAATGAACACAGATTTCACAGTACAGGACCACTGACCCTTTGAAGGCTCCGAAAGGTGCTTCGAATTTCAGATGGTGACAAACACTCAGGAGACTTTCAGGGACAGTTCCCAACCCACAGCAGTGGTTACCTGTTTGGGCTCCCGAGAGCAACCTCTCTATCCAGCACCTACACCAAGAGCCCTGCGAGCGCCAAGCCTGACAGCAGCACTGCAGGGAAGGAAATCAAAACAAATATGACCCATCATTCTTGGTAACAGCCACCGAAATAAAGATTTTAATGTAGCTGTTCTACATCACCCCACCAGCAGTGTATCTCTCCTTTGCACTCATATTAAAATGATGTTTTGTACAATTCCACGTCACACAGGACTCCTGGCAATACAGGAGTCACAAGCAAGCTCGCAAATATTTTTGTTTCTTCTAGACAAAACCAAATCTCTTCAAACAGGAATGCAAAGAGCAAAGGCCTTCGCAAACATAGTAAATGCCTTCAGCTACTTAAAATACAACGTTTATTTTACTTCAAAGTTTTTAGACTAAATTAACCTAAAGCAAAAAGTCCAAGCAAAAAAATTTGATGTTTTTTTCTTTTCTTTCCCAACCTCTTAAAACATGCCGGTTGGTCTAGACCTACATATCAGAGGCTAACACAAATAAGTGCATCTTTCATAAAATTTATTCCATAAACAGGAGCTAGACCACTGGACAGATGTAGCAGTTTATTTTAAACGTTTTGGCATCCCTTTTCCCCCGTTTCCGTTTCCCTGCACCTTCCTTTTGATCTGGCCCCACCCCAGGAGCCAGCCGTCTTCCCTTGCCGGGGAGGTGCTGGCACAGCTCAGCTCAGCCAGATGTTTTGAGGGAAGTTTCATTGCCTCCCTGCTACTTGCTCAAGACACAGGAGAGATACTGCTCCAGGCTGAGCTGCCCCCTCACTGGCTCTGGTCTCGCTTTCCAACTTGTGAGTTAATATGTAAAATAAGAAGCCAATTCATGGAAGAAAACAGAGGGGCAGTGTATGAGAAAAGGTATCTTATTTATTTGATGGTTCAGACCCCTGTCACGAGCGCTAACAGGTACTTTGCTACCTACAAAACAGAGCACAGATCTATGGAAGAGTGTCCTTCAGCCCAGCCCACCTACTGCTTTTATTCTTCAATACTTAAGTCTCCATATTATGTTTGGGCCCGAAGTGCAAAGGGGCCCTCGTGTACAGTCAGCTCCCAGGCACCACAGACAGCATATGAAACACCAGCAGCAATCACGGCAGCACGTTCTTGGAAGCTCACAGGAAGCCCAGGGTGGAAATTTGCAAATTTTTCTCTTGTTCAAGGACAGGCTTGCCTGCTTTCCTCCACAGCCTTCCCCAGCTAGGAAAGCACAGAATACCTATGGGCACATTACCAGAAAAGCCTGACAGCTGTAACGGTACTAAACCAGGTAGACGGCAGGTCGCAAATTTTAATAGCATCTAGTACATTAACTATTACAGTTTTTTCTTTCAAGAACTGACTTTGTCAGGAATGTTGAGACCCCAACTGTAGACTCTAACTTTGTTCTTAGTCTTCTCTGCAATCACACCTTATTGTTCCATGGAAATGTTAGCCTTCATTTTACAAAATATTAAAGGAGACTGAAGAATCACTTTTTTCAGAATTGGCTTATGAAATAAAAAGCTATATCTTAATCTCAGAGACATGCTCAAGCATAATCATACGCCTTTCTGCTTTCCTATTAATTTTCTCATTTTTGAGGTGAAAGCAATGAATCTAGTAGTCCAGTAGAGTTTAACAAGTGATACAGTTGAAAAAAAAAAAAAATCTTGGGAAAAGGCTTGTCTGGTGACATCGGCAGCACAGGTGACTGACCCCTAGGGAAGTGGGACAGTCATACACAGATGGGAAATAGCTGGGAAGGAACTACACGGAAGCACTGAAACATTAGACCCTACCTAGTGGCTGAAAACTCAAGTGTGAGGTCCAGATGCTAAAGTCTGAATGTGTTAGCATCATTGTTAGGGAACTGATACTAAGTGACAGATAGATTATATTACATAAAGTTCAATTTCTGGCTGCCCACAATGGCTCCTAATTCAAACAAAGGCCTGACAAGCTACTGACAATAAATAAATCAAAGGAAAAAGCACATTGCTTTGAAACTTTAGCCTGACAGCCAGAAACATTACAATAATCTCATTTGTTAAAAGGACTATTTGATTTTGACCTAATACTACTTTGCCAAAGCAACTGAAAATTATTGATTTCCTGTGTTATGAATTGAGATGAATAAAAAAACTAAGAGATTACAAATAAAAGGCCTTCTTTGTTTTGTGTATCACTTCCGCTATGCTGGTCACTCAGATGCCATTGTTTTTCCTCCTAGTCCCATGGCACATGAAAGATATCTTACTGGGAAATAAAACAAAATGAAGAGAAAAACAAAAATCTTTTCCAAGGTTTTTACTGTTTCTTTTCAGCTTTACATTCAAGGCTAAAAATAAACATGAAAAACAGTAAGAGTTTTAAAGAATGCACCATATTAGTTCAATTTTCATTTTTGCTTCATTCTTTTGGTCCTAAGCCTCTTGGGATAGAGGCTGGGATTCATATTTATATAAAAGTGACTGAAAGACATTTTAATTTTAAAAAGTTGACATGCAGGCAAAGTGATACTGTGCATGAAAACCTAGATGCACATTCAGAAAGGCAATGCATGTCACTCACAACTCTAAAAGGGCAGAAGCCCCTCCAAATTTTAATCAATATTGGCTTTCTCTGTGTTTGAATCCTCCACACCTTGCAAACCACTGCATTCAGTAATGATTTTTAAGTTCAAACTAGGGAAAGAATGACAGCAGATACAGTTCCACAATAAATGACATCTGCAATTCTTTATGGAATTATAATACTCAAGACGTCCCTATTCAAAGAGGTGACAGAAAAATAGAAACAACAAGTATCTGATCATGTGCTTCATCTCACATCCAAGACACTTTGCAATTTCTTCCCCCACCTCTTACACCTTCGCACAAAAGGTTTCATTGACATCCCCATCATCTTGCTCCGACCCTCTAACTCTCCTTTAATTATTAAGAAAAAAGAAATCCCTATTAACAACTTCATCAACGCCACACCAAATTTAAGAGTAATGAGAAAGAGACAGCTGTTTCAAGGAATAGACAAGTCAGAGTGAGGCAACTGCCATCAGAAAAAAAAGTTTCTCCTGCTTGTCTCCTTGTTCTCTCCATAACAAACCGTCACCTAACACTAGAACTATTTGTGATGCTGTCCTGCATTTCTATGCCATTCTATGCTCAAAGAGGCATAGCAGCAGAATCTCCCACTTCTCATCTGCTATTTTCCAGATGATCACCCTACCAGATGTAAGTAGCAATAATCAACACATTTGCAGGAAATCTACAAGAACCATAGTGCTGAGGAGTTCTTATATTAAAAAGACATTAAAACCCAGGCCCCTATTACCTGAACCTACTTAACAGAGATTTAAAGTGCCAGAGGATATTTGTCTGAATTAGCTTCGATTCTCCCTCCCTAGCAAAGAGCACAGCAACACCGCAGTGAGAAAAGGACCAAAAGGAAATGCCTTACCCTGCATACACTAGCCTCTTCTTTCCAAACGAAAGCTAACTGCAGACACCAAATCAGAAGAAATCAGCAATTTAGATAGAGATCACAGAGCTCATTACATAGCTACCAAGATATGATTTGGTTTTAAAGAGAGAAACATCCGTGCACATAAGCTACAAAACAAATGAAGCTGCTGGGAAGTGAAGCCTAATGGTCCTGTGTGTTGAACACTCAGAAACCAGAGTTCAGATACTTTCCAAAAGTGGAATCAGCTCCTGAAAAAGCTTTCTCTTAATGGCTTCACTAGCATTTCGGAACCATGGTTCGTAGACCTTGATGAAGTAAAGATTGACAGGCTGCCTATTTTGGGATTTGTCATTTAACAGGAGGGCCACAGTGTGAGCTGCTCACCTCTGATTCTCATTGGCCATTAACCTGGCACAATAGATTAAGAAAAGAAAAGGAAATTTCATGTTACCACTACACTACTCAAATGAATTTTTCCAACATTTTAACATGGGTTTCCTAGTTTTGTTACCAAAATATAAAAATATGTATTTGTTTACAAACAGTTATTCATTTTTATTACTGCTGCAAAACTTATGCTTTCAAGGTCTACAAAATCCCGGATCTATTCCCTCCACCTTACCCACTGTATCAGAAATGTACTTGTAAGTGTACACCAGTAGAAACTTTGACTTCAATACAGTCACTATACTGCTCCTAATTTTCCTGCATTTTTTTCTTGCAGATGAGACAGCAACTCACTAAGCTTACTGTTCAGAATTGGGAGTAAGGGAAGAATTCTTTTCTTTACATCGTTTTAAAATCTGTTTGCTTTAAAAAGGTACATGACTCATAGTGGTTAAATATTTAACTATTTCACTAATGAGTTGGATCCTAACATGCAAGTATAAGATGCGTCTCTATGTCTGAAAAATCCCACTCATATCCAAGCAGCTTTAAAAAAAAATATATATATATGTGTGTGCTAGCAATCTATAAGGTAAGTTGCTACCTCGAGACTAGTCTACGCACACATTTAGTACTGGTATTCTGCGTAGAGATATGCGGGGCTTGAGGCTCGGTTGTGTTTTCTTTTCATCAAAACAGTTGCAGTAATTCAAACCCAAATGTGCCTGTTACTGTATTAATAATAATGATGACATAATAGTACAATTATACCCTATGGGACTAGGCTATACTGACGCGTATAACCACGTGCTGATGATCACTTCAAAGACAGTAGGAGACTGAAGATATTACCACACCCAACTCCTCATTACTGCACCTCTCATCCTGCAGATTACCACCCACAAAGCTGAACAATGGTAACCCATTGTGGAAGTGCTCTTAGCCCTCTTCGATCTAACCAAATTAGTTTTAACCATCCTTGGTGGTAAACAAAGCCTTCTGGGACAGCTGGGCGCTGCAGCAGGCTGTGGAAAGAAATGCAGTACAATCCAGTTCTGGGCAGAGCACAATCCCGTCAAGGGGCAGCAGTGAAGAGCAAGCAGATGATGCTTCTTACGCTCTTCCAGAGAGCCATGCTTCTGCAACCCTGTCTACACCCTGTCTGCTCTAGCAGAGTTTGAACAATACAGCTTTTGTTTGTAGACAGCCTAGCTGCCAGTTCAAGTTCAATAACTGGCTCTGGATTATAGTAGGCATACCTAGACCTGTAGGACAAAATTAATTTCAGTCAAGTTGGTCTCAATCAGCTGTCAGGTTGATAATCCTGCTGTCCTGCAGCAAACCAGATGCAAAGTAAACATAAAATGCTACTTAATTCATTATTCAGTCAAACCAATACAAGAGAGGCACAGAGCTAAGTATGTAAAATAAGAACCCAAAATCTCAGCTTTCAAATTTAAAAAAAAAAAGCTTTCAAGAAACTAAATTAAGACAATAATTTAAATATGTTTCTCTCTCCAGTATTATAATTGCTGAGGCCCACCACTGAACCTGAACGCTTGGAACAGGCCAAAGCTGGGACTTCTGTAAGTTACGTTCTTTCTCTGCTTCAGTGCCTGGCACGGGGTGACTCACGCTTCCTTCCGCTCACCTTTTCACCACATCATCCATTTAGGCTGCAAGGTCCATGAGGGTAGGAACTATCTTTTTGAGCCTGTAGGCCCCCACTCTACTAGGCATTGTACTGGATCTTACAGGCAGGGCCCTTTCAATGGGCTGTAATGTAAACAACAATAATAATAACCTCTCAGAAGGAAAGCACGCAAGTCTGCTTGTAAATCATGTCGCATATAAAGTTTCCATCACACTTTTAACTATCAAAAGCTAACAACTCTTACTCTACGGTTCCACAAACACTTTAAACCAGTGCTGCTGCCAAAAGAAGCAATCTCATCTGGCCAAAAAAAAGGTTAGTTTGAACCCATCTGGGTTCTCCAAGGCAGTTTGCAACATAGCTGCACAAATGCTTGTGTTGGCACAAGGAATGGAGCAGCAGGACTATTTCTTCAGGTAGCAGTGCCAGTTTATGCAGGCCGAAACCCATTCTTCAAAGTGCAGCCTGGGTTCTCTGAAATATTTATCTCACAAAGCCAAGTTAGGGTACAAAAACTGTGGGTCACCCAATTTTACTAGCAAAACTGCTAATACCTCCCAAGAATGCTGCAAGGTTAAGTACATTCGTGTTTGTAAGACATTACAGAAGTAAGATTAGCAAATATTTAACTTTCTCTCCTCCCTTTTCCCTGCCCTGGCCACTAAGTATAACTCATTCCGAGTTTCATGTACTAAATCAATGCGTTGGAGCAGCTCCTAGAAGGGAGCTGTCAAGCTCCCTGCCTGTAGGCCAGATGGAGGTCAGTCATCATACGCACCTATTCTGATTTTAAACTGTTCTGCAACATTGAAGCTGAAACAGCATCTAAATACCTTTTACCCACCCTACTGCAGGGAACCATGGAATAGTCAGATTACCCCTACAACAGGTGTCCTTTCTCACCTTGATATGAGCAACAGCTGCAGAGGGATAAAGGACAAGTAAATCAAGTCCTTTTGCATGTATTCCACGTGTAAACACATCCTCTCAAGCTGACAGAAACAATGAAAAGGAGTGTTTCTGAAAGGTACCTTAATAAGGATGTTAACAGCATGCCAGAGGAAAAGAAGGGTCAGCCTCAGTGTCATCAGCATAAGGGAAACCCCAGTGAAGCAGTACATAGCTTGCTCTTACAGATGGTGTGGAAACAGGCATTTTGGTTATTTCATCAGTTCTTCAAAGTCCTGCTGTTTCTGAGAGCTAATGACAATTCTCGATATCATCTTAAAAATATGCTCATGTTCAATTAGTTAGGTGGAAAAACCCAATGTAAACAATACACTAAGGTACCGGTCCCTGGAATCAACGAACAATTGGAACAGTTGAGCTGTGCAGAAGTTTCAGGACATCTGTCCCAATGTTTGGTCCCTAGAGGCAACCTACAGAATTTACTCCAGTGCGCAGCCTCTGATGCTGCTGCTACCAGGGCACGTGGGCACCCATCCTTGTTTGCAGCCAAGGCACAGGACGTGCCAGGAACACGGAACAGAAAGTACCGGGTGCAGCAGCTCTCGGGGCTGGCAAGACTTCTCCAGCAGCTCAGTACAAACACCAAGATCTAAGTTCTACAACAAAACTAATTTATTTTATAAGCACAGAAAGTATAAATGCTCACGCTATGCATTACTAGCCACTGAATCAACAGCTGTCATAAACTCTTTCACAAGACCTTTCTGATTACTGAGATAGGACTGGGTCCCATATTATAACAGGAACAATCCTAGAAACTCTTTGTGCAAGACAAGTCTAACAGAACAGATGCTTCAGTCATTTTTCATACCACCAAAATAAAAGTAAATCAGATAAAAATAAATTTAAAACATTAAATGTGAGATAAATACAGCTTGTAGTTATTATACATAAATCAAACTCTCGTGCTTCCTAGGCTACCCCTAAGTACAAGCAGATACTGTTCAAGAAACCTTTCCTATTACACCCCAATCCTGTTAATATTTATGCACACTGGAAGCTCCGCTGAAGTCATGATGACTACTCATATGCACAGAATTAAATACACTGTACAACTGCAAGTCTCATGCCATAAAAACTTCACTTACAAATGTAGAACCTAATTTGGTCGCCTCTACCCACATACATTAAAAAAACCAGCATATAAGCATATAAAATCTTGACTTCCCCCCTCCACTAAACCATGGAATAAACTCTCAGTAGGGTGGAGTTGCCAGAGGCTCTACTCCGTACGAATGAAATCCAGACAGAAGTGTTTTTTCTAACCATTGCTAAATATAGAAATGGGTTCTATATATAGAAAGATATATATATGGAAAGAGGCATACATATAAATACAATAATAGGGTGATCTCTATAGCTTCTTGTTCCTTCTCTGTGCACAAGGTCAGGTATTTGTCACTTTTTTCATGGCGTGCCAAGTTTCTAACATTTCATTTACCCAATCCCCTTCCAACTGCAGTTAGCACTCAGTACTGAGATGCGCTTTCCTACCAAACACAGAAGTCAAGGAATGAAATAATTAAGTTTTTAGCAAATGAACTCGTAGAAGCTTACTTTAGAAATTGCCAAGAAAACCACCAAGAAGTCCAGTTGCTTTTGGTTTTTAGCCAGTTAATTTAACCCGCTTAACCCAACATCACAAAATGAAATTCTTAATGCAGTCAACTTCTTTATTTTCTCTCTACAAACTCCTGGAACCTCCCTTCTTCTAAGACATTGGTCCTCACAGCTCTTCTGCACTACAATTACACCACACCTCCAGAATTTATTCCAGTTTTGCCTACCAAGGGCCACTTAAAGCCATTCAAGGGCCACCAGCTAGTGACAGCTGGCAAACTCGGACCTGTCTCAGTAGTCTATCATATGTAATCAATTGCAAATAGAACTTCAACAGACTCATCCCATTATTTCCTAGCTGATTCCCCCTGGGAAAACAAGCCAGCAAGCTTCCACTTTGAATCACGAAGCTAGTTTTGCCCCTCTTCCTCCTTCCCAACTTCTCCCTTTCCCCTCTCTTTGCATCAGTTCACTGCACTGTTTCAGTTTTTCAGCTTGATATCCGTTATGTTATGTCAGCTGTTACATTACGCTTAAAACAATAGACTCCAGCTGGCTGAGGTCAGATGTGAAAACAAGGGCCTAACAAAGCCGTAGACCCTCCAGTTATACTGAAATTGAGATACACACTGAATGTAGCACTTAATGACAAACTACTTTCCAGACATTTGGGCAAAGCATAAAGGAAACACCTGTCACTGCAAGCATTACACACTAATCCAGATAAACCCTAAATTTAAAAATCTTTCTTTTCACTGCTTGGCTCTGTATCCACCAGTATTTCACAGTTTTGTTTTGGCTTTTTTTTTCCAAGATGGAATTTGTATTACTCTGTTTGTTTACTAAAATATTAAATAGTGAAAATTTAAATATTTTCAAAGAAAAATATGTTTACCATGTTTCTTTTAGAGTTTACCAAGCAAATGGTCTGAGTTTGATATGCATTTACACCTCAGAAAATTTTAGTCAAACTTTAACCCTTAAGTGTAAAGCTTGACAGGAGTGAACAGATGTGACAGTGAACAAAATACACTTTTTTCAGTGAGGGTATTTTCTTAGATGCACCTTTGAACGTAATTTATTATAAGAAACAAGACACGGGTATACTATGTGACTTATGAGAGCAAACACAAGCTCTTGAGAACAGGTGAACTAATAATAACTGCAGCACATATCCCCCTATTTTTCACAACGCTGCATACAACATAAAAGCAAAGTTTTCTGAAAACTGTCACACAACGGTAGTTCACATATGAGAAGCTGGGAAGTTCGCTCAGTGCAAAAAGGACAGCTTGGCACTGCGCTCACGTCGGTCTCTGGCCAGGAGCCCCACGCTGCCAGCACAGGAGGTCACCATGACAGATCATGTAGGCCACCAAGCAGCCAGCAGACGGCACCAGTCTGTCACCAGTGGGTCGTGCCGGCCTGCAATCTGTCACCAGCTAAACCGTCAGCTTCAGGAAGGTCACTCTTCCCAGCGCCTCTCTTAGTCTTCAGAGTTTGAGCCCCAAGTAACGCTTGCTGCTTCACAGCCATCTGATCCCAACATACTGCGGAGACAAATGCTAAATTCCGGTTCCTTTACACCAGTGATGTAGTTACAGACTTTATTTTAAATGGCAGTGTTCAGGTATGCCACCACAGAACTCCAGGTACAGAAATCCAAAAGACGAGTTGTTCTTTTTTTTTTTTTCATAGTTCTTAGAAAAGGCAGAAATGGAAGTAACCAATTTTCTGCATCCAAGCTTTTCTTTATAGAATACACACTCCAGTAGTAGCAGACTAAAATAAGAATTCAAACCCCGAACTTTTGAACCTGCTAGAAGAAATGTATGAAATACATGTAAAAAGAGTTCTCTTTCCCATAAAAATCACTTCTTGTTCTTATCATATACATCTAAAAGTAATTTTGATGGTAACTTCAGAGAAGTTCAGCCAAATAAACTTATTGTTTTTTCCACACTGAATAAGGAAACATCTAAGACAATAGTAAGAGCATACCTGGAAGGACATAACATACTGGAAATCTCTCAGTGTGTTAAACAAGTTTAGTACCTTTTTCTTTCTCCTCCATGCAAACACTTGTCCAATTCATTTCACTGGAAGCTTTACTTGTTTTCACTTTTTTCTAAAAGCCATCCAGAAGATGAGAAATTAGGCAGGCCAAAGAGCACGAATTTTGAAGCAACAGCCACAAAGTGGCCAGAGTTGTCTCTGGCAGCAACACTTCCACAGCCCTTTTCTTCCACCCCTCTCTCCCAGAATTATCTTTGATTACTTGTATAAAACTCTTCAAGCCCATGTGAAAAACCACTTCTTTATTAGTAGTTCACTTTTTCCAAAAGATATTTTTACCTACTTAGGACATCATCCAAGGTCTGAACCCAGCCGCCCCAGACACAGCGTGGTCCAAGGCTGCCCTCTGCAGATCCTGAAGTGAAGCTAGAGCTGCCTTCTACAAGTGTTTGATTTTTAGCACACATTAAAACAAAAAAGCAGCTCATCTTTCCCTTACTGGTCTTAGCATACTTTCCTTCCATATCACCTCTTTGTTTCTTCTTGGCATTCTTTTTCAGCTCAGACTTCATCTACATCAAACAGTAACAACGGGGTTATCTTTTCTTCTTAAGTCCATTTCATTAAATTGGTTCAGCTGTCCCTAACAAACAATCTTATTCCCATTTTTAGAAGCTTCTGATTTGGCTCCCTCAGACCTGTTCACGACGGACGTAAAAGAAAATTTAAGCTGGACTAAAAGCATGTTCACACAACCTTCTGAACCAAATCAATTCAATCCATCACATTTACATTGAACACATAATTCTCCTGTACAGACCAAGGGAGTTGACAGGCAACTGCTTTGTGAACAGCTGGAAAAAGTTAAAATGTTACTACCAGCAGCATTTCAAATCAATGCAGCTGATTTTGCAATGAAGCAGATTAGAAGCACTCACGTTATCTGCCAGCACAGTTCAGCTACAAACATCAGAACCACAGACTGAAGCTCAACGAAGAAACACTCGGGTTCAGATTCCGAGGAAGCTCCGTGTTCCAGCTACTAACTGTACTGCCACCTAATTAAAAGGAAGAGGGCGATTTTCATTTCTGTTCATGTTTCCTGAGCCTTCGAATCATTCACATCTGGCTTTATACTTTAAAATGTAGAGAAGTTGACTTCAAATGAAAGCTGGGATTCTCAGCCTCAGGTGTCAGTGGAGTGAAGGAAATGCTGCAGCGAGTGAGTCCCTGGGCAGGTCAGTCTGCAGGTCCAGCAAAGGAAAAGGATCAAAGAACACAAGTCCAGCACACACACATCTCCTGCACCAGCTCACTCTGGGTCAGACCAGGGGACATGGCTGAGGCTGCAGAGACAAATTTTTCACTTTCTTGGCTCCAGTTGTTCTTCAGAATCTATAGATTAGATCAGCCTGTAGAGCTATCACCAGGCATCTTTTACAGACATTAATCCCCCTTAGTTTTTCCAATGGATGAAAATGCACCAATGTCCAGATGGTAAGTCTCTGTCTTGGCATTCTTAACCAAGGAAGGTAATCAGAAAAAATAAATGATGAAACCACTTCGAACCACTTGTTTTCTGTGGAGACCGTCTTCAGAATCAAAAGCTGTAGGTATTTTTCTTTCTTACAATACTCACAAAACACTCCAGCAAATAAAACCCAAGGCTCATACCCAAAACAAAATATTAAAAAAAAAAAAAAAAAAAATCTAGATTTCTTGCAGGCCGAGACTCTGTGCCACTTTCTCTTCATTGTAGGAGTAATTTCAATGCCAATAACAAAAATGTTAACCACCCAAAACTATTACCTTTTATCTTAATTGATAATCTATTTAATGTTCAAAAACTGCTGAATGTCTTCAGTAAGAAGTACGCTAAAGTAGAAAAGGAACTCAGAAAACAGAAAGCTGGAAAGAGCTTATACTTTCATTACTTTCATCATAAAAACATACTCTTCCTTCTTTTTTTTTTTGTTGGAATCAATACTGAAATGAGATTCCTACCAGAAAATAGCTTTTTCAGGCACACTAAATATCCCTTGGTTCAGCAGAATACTTAATCCCCTTGGATCAAGCACTTGGATTTTCTTAGATCATGCTGAGATAACAGCATTCTGCTGTGTTCTGGCACTATAAAATCCTTGCTTATGAAAATAAAAGAAAAATATGGCCTCTCTGGGAACATACATCTCCGAATTACTTTTTTCCATAGTTTAAATATTGTAGTCTCAAAATCAATTTTTACACAGATATACCACATTCTCTTTATGAGTCATGGCAAAAGCTCTACCACACCACTATTTTAAATGGGCCAAATGTACATATACCCTTCAAAATGATGGTCCTTTCACAGTCTTGGCTCAGACTCCAGCTCACGCTGGGCATGTGCCCACGAGTAACTAGAGTCAAGCCCCTCCAACAGCACCATCTAGTGAACAAAAGTTAAACACAAGCAAATTTAAACAGTTTTCACTGCATTCTGGAAACTAACAAAAGACCAATTCTCTCCTAATCTCCCATTACAACTGCATTTAGGGATAGCTTTCAGCAAGGGTCTTTGCCTTGTGAAGTGTGGTGACAAGCAGAGAAAGATTCACAAGCTAGTTGTAAGCTTTTTGTCTAAAACTGTAACACCACTTGGAACACATATAAACTTTTCCTTGTTTATTTTTCCAATGTTAAGCTTGTATTTTTCTTACTGTTGTGAAAAAACAAAAGCATTTTTAAGTGCTTTGAAATTACTGATAACATCTGCTGTGAAGCTGGTGATGGGCCTGGGGCACAAGTCTGATGAGGAGCAGCTGAGGGAACTGGGGCTGTTCAGCCTGGAGAAAAGGAGGATGAGGGGAGACCTTATCGCTGTCTACAGCTACCTGAAAGGAGGTTGTAGCATGGAGGGTGTTGGTCTCTTCTCCCAGGTAACAAGTGACAGGACAAGAGGAAATGGCCTTAAGTTGTGCCAGGGAAGGTTTAGATTGGACATTCGGAAAAATTTCTTCATCAAAAGGGTTGTCAGGTATTGGAACAGGCTGCCCAGGTACGTGGTGGAGTCACCATCTCTGGAGGTGTTTAAAAGAGGTGTTGATGGAGTGCTTAGGGACAAGGTTTAGCAGTGGACTTGGCAGCCTTAAGTTAACAGCTGGACTCTTAAAGGTAATTTCTAAACTAAATGATTCTATTATTTCCTCCTCTGGTAGTCGGAGGTGATATTATAAGACAAGCAGCTCCAGAATAAAAAGGAAAAATATATACATATAAATTCAACCACCTTTTTAGCTCTCATTTTCATATAATTGTAATATCTTGTATGACTATATTCTTTGAAGAATGAAATTCTTGTTCATGAAAAAGGGCATGCTCAGCTTCCATCTGTAACTTTAAAGTCTTTTTAAAACCAAGGAGACTGGTGACAATCTGCTTAAGTTGTGCAGGTGTTTAGATCTTTCACAGGGTCAGAGCAAAATGCTTTGGCTATGTGGAGGAAATAAAGCAGTACAGCTCCTAATTGTGTTTTCAAGGGTCTTGTCTGAATAGTTTTTCAGTCAGGAGGAACAGATTCTGTACTTCTCCCAATGTGCATCTTCAGTGCCATGCAATGCACAACTGGGCTGTAGCAGGGATTCTGTAACAACGGTAGTTTGCAGATAACACACACAGGCTTTTACAGCTATATCATCTCATTTTCAAGATGAATCAGATTTGCAGTGCCTATGCAGTAAACTCACCTAATCAGACTTGCTCCTTGGGGCTGTTCAGCTCAGCATACCCACATGCTAACTCTGAGCACTAATTTCCAGACATTTAGCATGACAGAATCATTTCTTGGATTTCCAAACCTATGGCTGCCTGGTCAAAGCCTCTCCTCACCCCTGCCTGAATACAAGTCCACAAATCTCAAGTAAGCAAAATTTCAAAGCATGGCTCTGCACATTTGGTGGCATGAACTATCTCAGCCTTATATTTGATGCACTACAAAGCAGAATTCATTTGGAGAGAATTCTACCCTACATAAGAAATTATGCCTAAATAAAAGGCAGTCTGCTCTTGACAAAGGTTCAGTAATTTTCCCTTTGAGAGCAGATAGGGAAAGGTGGACTCATTTTTTTATAGTCTTCAAAAGAAAGAGTTAAAGGTCTCCAAGTGTTACTTTAATCTCACCGAGCATACACTCGGGCAGTCTAACTCAAGTTTCATGGAACGACATGAGGTCTCATAAACCTCAAATTCCACGTGGCCAAAGGTTCCTTCCTTCTCACTCTCAGTTAAGCCCAAGTAGAAAAAACTCTTCTTTCAAGATTCCCATACTCCTCTGGTAGGCTGCTGCTACAGTGCTGCTCCTCTGAGGTCCCTCTCACTCAGTATTAGTTTGTAAATCAACTTGTTTGCCCTTCTTTGCTTACCTACCATGACAATGTTACCTACTTTCATTGTCTGGCTCCAAATTAAAATTATTATTGTGGTATAACTAAAAGTTCCTCTCAAACACGAAAGATAAATTAATTCCACTGCAAAGCAGTAGAAAGAGTATTCTCCTAAGCTTTAATAAGTCTCCTTACATTACCATTGGGGTTGGAAGCTTGCACTGTGCTTCTTCCTGTTTTGTTTTTTAATCCTTGTTTGCTGTCACACTTTCTTTTACTTCTTTCTTTGCATTTTACAGTTTCTCTTCAACCTGTCATCTGTGATTAACACCCTGCTTAAGAATTCAGTTACATCTAATTTTGACAGCTGGTAATGATATATTAGAGTGAATGTAAAATCTTATTTTAAGACAGAATAGGAAATTTTAGAGTTTAGACACCATCACAAAACAGATTCTGACATTTATTTTTCTGTTGCAAAGTGCCACAACTCCTTTGGAAGTCCCACCAAAACTGGATAGAGCAGAGAGCACACTGGCCCATCTACTGCTTTTGGCTGATGGATCACTGTAATCCTTTAAGTTTCTTAAAAATTACCACAGTTATTCCTTTAAGAAAACAATATGCCAACACTGAATAAACAAACAACTGCTGAATTCCCAAGAAACCATGACAGTAGAATTTCAATGCTAAAAGTTAACTGTAGTTTTTCTCATGGTATAGAACAGGAACACTGATTCTCACTACTTAGAAAGCAAGATAATACACCATAGTATGAACACTCAATACATACTGGATATTACATATATCGTATATAATCCTGAAAGCATTGCATACATATTACACTGAATGTATTTCACACCTGCAGATAATACATACTGCATACAGTATGAACACACAAAATGAGTTCCATGATTTCACAGAGGGGGTGGGAAATGAAGCATCACATAAACCTTAAATCTATACAAAAAGAAAACCCCAAACTACAAAATGGAAAAAGGTACCGAATGCAGAAATACAAGTATAGACTCTTTTAGCTGGCAACTCATTATAATGTTACACTTATGAGTTCAAATATCTTACGGGTTAAAAATAATATACCAGGCATGAAGACACCTTAAATTTAAGAGACACTAAATTTAATACACTATATTCTTATTGTTACAGCATTCGTATTAGGTATAAAACCTTAGCATATTGAATAGATAAACTGACAAAATTTATTATAATTGATGGGAGTTTTAAGTGAACTTTTTAATACTAATAATGATATCATACATAACAATGATATTACTAGTGCACTGCTACAGGAACTATTTTGAAAAAGCATTTAAATTCCTAGTTAGCATTTTCACAAGTAAAACAATGGTCATTTATTTACAAATACAGAGAAATCAATGATTTAGCAGGTGGTAGCCCACCCCTGAGGCATAACAAATTTATAAATTTTTTGCACATTCAAAATCAGGGCTCTCCAACTCCACAACTAAGGCTCTTCAATGAAATCTAACCTGGCAGGACAGTAATACTGTTGGACCATTTCTTGATAAATATCTGTTGCAGCACTAGTGTACTATAATAAAAGGTAACTATTTTTTTCTCTACTGAAGGAAAAGTGCGTAATACGGATAGAGCAAGTTGTCTTAACTCCAAAGTCAATGAAAATACATGAATTTTCCACTTGAGAAAGAAAGCTGGATCTGACATCGACTAAAGGAAAGGTCTTCCACTTACTTTTCTCCCTCCTATAATCAGGTGTCTGGTCCTCAGTATGGCTGAAAAATAGATTAATCTGAGCAATATGAGACACTCAAGCTTAATTTACAGACTCATTAGGGAAAAGCACAAAAGCCTCTTGTAAATTAAACCATAAGTAACATTCTGCTTGTTATTGGCTCAGGAGATGAGAATTTGCACATTAAGAGCTAACACGCATCAATCACATTAACGTCCACATACATACCATCCAAAATAACGTCCCTGTAGCAAGAGCTGCATACTGTTCAATAGTAGAAAGCACGCTGAAGATAAGGCATATCAGCACAATAAGGAAGCTGTAAATAAAAAGAAAATAACATAAAAATAATGCAATGCAGTCTAGTAAGAACCTAGAGGGAGGACGGATAATTATGCCATTACAAATTCTATGTACACACAGATCAGTATTTGGTTATCTTAGAACTCTGCTGGTAACTTTTGAGTGATCCTGTTTCACGTTGGATAGTTAATTTCTTTTCAGACACTGAGGTCTTGGGCTGGACATCATCAAATGAAACTGCACAATAAGAGAACCTTTAGCCTACCTCTAAGACTTGCTGTTTCCTGGCCCCCGCAGGAAAACAGCATTCCTTGTTCCTTCCCATTGTAGGAGCCACTACAGCTGAATCACCACCACACAATTCCCCCAACATGTTTCAAATATTTGCCTTTTTGCTGTTCCAAATTCTAACACAATACAAACAGAAATCCCAACTAACCAGAGATTCACAGGCTCTGCCTACACTACCTTTTATAACCAATCCTCAAAAGGCCCCAGATAAATAAAGACTGACATTTAGCATCTGAAACAAAACCTAGGACTGATTCCATTTTCATATAAAACAAAATTTCAAAGCAACTATCAGAGAGAGAGTGGGAATATAAGGGTTTGTTCCCTGGTCCCCCCTGCATGAGGGGTCCTGGTTCCCAAGGTAAGATTCAGGACAGCCAGGGAGTTGCACCAAACTCAGCCCAGCTGCCTGCTTTCCTGAGGAAAAAACCCTTATTAACAGTTTTGGAGACCTATAAGAGGGGGATGACTTGATTACTGGATTTTGCAGCGAGTTTCTGTCAAGTGCAAAGGGTTGGTGTTGCTTGTCTCAACAGAATTGTGAAAAATATCCCCAACAACTAAGTCTGCTTTTAATAAGGGAATGTTTTAAGTTTTCTTCATTGCTCATGTCATGTTTTAAAAAGAGAGACAGACATAATGAATAAAACTGAACTCAACACGAGAAATACTAAAACAAGACACCAGGGGCTGCAAACTGGCATGGTTCAGCTGAAGTCACCCAGAGCCTTTATCTTTGTTCACATAAGTGAGAACTTAATTAGGTCAATCTTTTGAAAGGCCAAACACCCAAGAAAACAAAAATGTGTCATGGTTGCCATTACAAGGTAGACTGCCCAATGATCACTTCAAACTACGGCACATGTAAGTCAAATGATATTGTAAACACGTCACAAAATCATGGCGTTTGTAGGTAATTAAGTAGAAAAATCAAATTAGTAAGTGATAATGAATTGAAGTTAATAGAATAGAGATACTCACATATCAACACATACATATGAGAATAAACTTTTACCTAGGTAAAGTATAAATATGTGGGTGCCTTGTATCTCTAACTTGGACCATTCTGAAATAGAAGTAAGGTGCGCAGACAAGGCAGGGGAGTGCAAAGATGAACCAGCCAGTTGAAACATAACACCAAGGTTCCTCAAGGGTCCAGCCCTTCTATCTGCAATAGTCCCACAATTGCTTAAGACTGATACACGTGACAACATGAACATAAATGGGTTTGGTTACACAGAGGTAGTTAAGGGTCTCTGGATAAAAAGTCCAACATAGACAGGAGTACCAGTTCAAAGCCGCCAATGAGTTGCATGGGATGGTGTAAGCTGTCTGCATACAAAATGAGCAGCAACAATTAATACTTATATCTCTTAATATGAATAGACTTGTTAAAAGTGTAACTCGATCAATACATGAAACCACGAGAGGGCACCAAAGCAAAGCCTATCCCATTTCTGTACTTCTAAACAAATACAACTAAACAGAACCTGATAAGGATTAAAGGTGAAAGTTTGTGTGCCTAAGTGACAGGAAGATAATCTCAGGGTAAACTGTTTGCCAAATGTCTTTGCTTGTTACTATTAGAGGAACTGAGGGCTGACGTAAGAACTGCATCACATGCTGGTCACTGCACTACCTACTTTTACAGGTTTTCACGCACATGGATCCATTTCAGTCTTACTAATTTTATTTTTTTCACCCCCAGAAAAACTCTTGAAATTTATTGTAGTGCTCCTTCCAGGCTGAAGCATAAGACACCTTCATACCTACATACGCTCATCATCCCAAGTGAAACAAAGATGTTCAGCCAGATATTGCTGCTTCTTGTCCATTTCTTGGGCATTAGAGAAAAGATACCCACAAACCCCAGTAGCACAGCCATGCCAGTGGAGCACCACAGCTAAGCTCCTAACCCTGTCACACTGGCATTACTATTTTGCTTCTAAGACTATATCAATTGCACATAAGGAATAGAGGGTGCAAAATTAAGAGACCAAAAAAAAAAAAAAAAATTACATTGTCCTCCTCTGGTATCAGCCTGCTGCTCATTTCCTTTTCACAGGGAAAATCAAAGGTACAACCCTGACAACAGAAGATACAAGTTCAAAGCCCCCAAACTGGTGTATTTTTTCAATGCAAACATTACAATTTTCCCATGTCCAAAATAACCTTATCACTTTTAATATCACTTTACCATGATCGCTTTTACTACTTTTTCCCAAAAAGGTACTCACCTTGATAAAGATGCTAAGCATCTAAACTGTTCATCCAACCAGTTAATATTATACAAACTAATGGGCAACTGAAACCAGCCTTCCAAGATGCAGCATTACACAAATTCCTAGTAGACGAATGTGTCAGCACTACTTTAATCAACCACGTAATTCCCGATAGCTAAGTTAAGAGAGGTTAATTTCAGACAAGCTAAGGCTCACCTATGTGTCAAAGATCTGTTGTCAGTAGAAAGACAGCGGACACCTTCAGGGAGCAATTTATATCCTTGTGAAACAAGTTAATGCGCAAAACGTTTAGTTATTTCAACTGCTGAGTGGATGAAGGCTCTAAACACTGACATTTAAATTAGGAAAACTGAATGTAGGCTATCCAGTGTAAACACTAATCCCAAAACACTTATTAGACTTTACAGAACAGTCATTTACTCTTAATTGGGTTGTAGCCAAGCTGCCATACTGTAACATAACAAGTGAAAAAGCATGTTACTTAGCCAGCCTTGCTTCTCTGTCTCACAGTAAAAAATTAAAAATACCTTAGCTCCCATATAATATTACGCAGGGACGTAAAGACCTAAGATGTATGAATGGTTTAACCAGTAGCATCAGACACTCTGGAACACATTCCTAAGCATACGGGCCCATGCCGATTTCACCAGTTGTACATGGGTTAGCAGAACAAACATTCACCGTTTTATCTGCCCTAACAACCCCAGTATAATATATTTTTTCCACTAAAGGAGAGACAGGCAGCAGAACACTGGAATTTCTTTAACTCTAGCAGTCAGAACAGGCTTGATTTCTTGGAAACCACAGATTTTTTTTTTTCCGGAAACCAATTGCTTGCTTACAGTCTATGCACAAATGTGACCATCTTCCAGAAAGGAAGCAGAGCAACGAGGAATTCAGGTTTTCGTCAGCTCTGATCTCTTAGATTGTGGAGCCAAGCGAGCACTAGAGATGAGGCAATGGTGTGAAGTCTTTCATATTGCCCGTATCAGGTTTCAAAGTAGCATCTGCTTGCCCTAGATAAATTGCAGATACTGCATCAGTAGATGCACTCAAGAATACTCAGCTTTGTAGTTAACTCGTATCTAACAGTGCTACATTTCTTTTTAACAGTAAGAATTTTGCAAGTGTCTGATCATTTCTGTACTTCTGGATGTGAAACCATGAAACCACTAATAAAGCAGCGTGGAGACTAGCACAAAACAGCAGATGTTTTCCTTCACAGACTCTGCTTTCAGCGGACTATTATTACAAGGTGACCCATGTCCTCCCAGCCAGCGCTGCTTTACCAGAAGCCACTTTCTTTTCAGCTTTTCAGTGTTTTCAGCTCAGTTGTTGCAGGAGCTTCACACCTGGCAGAGTCATACGCAGAAGTGAGGCTACCTCAGTGCACACGAAACACTCCCAGGGTGCAGCCCCCAGTAACACTTGGAGCTCCCATATATCCAAGCCTGTAGATAGACTTGAGATGTGTGCCTATGCTATACCAACCATTAAAGAGAAAAGCACATATGCAGACGCAGGTGTATATGGAGTTACACAAGACTGTGTGTGCACAGATGTGCGTACATGGGCAAACATATAACAAATAATAAAATTTGGCTTACTCTGTTAAGTCAGTCAGATGATTTACATACTTTTTTGTCTCAAATGGGCTTGAGATGTCAGAGCATCTCCAGGAAAGAATCATACAGCTGACAGGTAAACATGACCAGCTAGTATATGCACTATATTCAGCAATATATAGGAAATATATTAAGAGCTAAAGGTGGATTTAATGGTTTCATACTATTCTAGGATATATTTTGACTTTCAGAACAGATCCAGACTTAGGGCTTTTCCACTGACCTCAGTGGTAGCTGCAGAAACCTGACACATCACAGGTAGCTATCAGTACTTTGCAGCCTCCAGCCCTGAGCTACTGCTTTTTTTCTGTATTTAACTATTGTTTTAGAACATTTGCATGTCCTTTTTGTGGCTTGAAACAATGTGTGGAATGATCAAAGGAACAACTTACTGAGAGATAACAATGCTCATTTAGTAAATGTCACAGGTAGGAGAACTGATAAAGTTTTATAAAATATGTCCAATGATATGACCAGGAACATTTTTTTTTTAAAAAAAAAAAAAAAGGTGCATGAGACAAGCTGGAAGTACTTACTCACCAGATTAATACAGCCATACAGCCTCATGCACACATAGCCATCATCATCGAAACCAGTGTTAAGATGTGGGTAGACTTTATTCCTTCTTGCAGTGTTTCTTACATACTGTCAGTGGGAGTCTTTCCATGAAGCTGGAAAAGGTTGGCATTAGGTCCTAAATTAAGCCGAAACCTCAAAAACATTTAAAATATGAGAAGGGAGATGCAAAGTTCAGCTCAGTTTATATACACACCCAGGTTGAGCTCTAACCCTGCAGGAAGACAGACAGTTTTTCCTTGTTCAACATAAGAGCTGGTTTAAGCACGTTCTTTACATTCAAAAAGCTTTTATTCATTACAGCTACCAATCTTGAAGGTACCCAACTATCAGTTGCATACAGGGAATACTTTTTTAGCTCATAACTGCCGAATCTGTGCTCTTTTTTTTTTATGGTATAAGGTCAATGGCTAGTTGTAGTTCATCACCTCTTGTCTACTGGAAAAAATTACTGAAACTAAAAAATAAATATTCTGTAAATAAAAAAAACATCTTTTGGGTTCTTCTATGTCTTTAGTAACTAACATTCTACCTAAGCCTCCTTCTTGACCCCTCTGCCTGCACCTGACTTTGGGGCAACTGGATCGTCTTTCTTTGAATGCACAGCTTTGTTCAGTCACGGGCACGATCAGTCACCAACCATGCAACCTCCTCACCAACCCTGTAACTCAGAGAGTGGGTCTGGTTTTTTGTTTTGTGGGGTATTGTTTGGTCAGTTTTTACAGAATAAATCACTTCAAAAAAGTGGGGGTGTTTTAAAAAGATGGACCCAATTTCAAAACAGTGTATTTCATGATGGCAACATGTTACAATTACACTAAAATTTACAAAAAGTTTAATGAGTTGACAAGTTTTAGTAACCTTTTTATAAATGCTCAGCATTAAGACAATAGCTGAATTTGTGGTTGCAGAGATGTAGTGATTTCAAATTGGGTCCATCTTTTTAAAACACCCTGTCATACAAAGTTTAACCTCCTCTAAGCATATGGCTTTAGAAGAACTAGAAGGATGACATTGAAAATGAGCAACGTCAGAGTGCAGATTAAATACAGGCAAATTCTTATCTTGATCATAATAATCTGCAAACTATAATGCTGCTGTATATCCACTTCATGTTAGTTAATTAAAACGTATGACAGCGTCATTATTTCATCTTTCATCCCCAGAAGTTATGCATACTGACACTTTTCTGATTGTGAACACAAAGGTCAATGGCATCATAAAAGGACATTGTCACGCAGCTTTCCAGGTAACAAGACGAATTATTCCAATGAGGATTTGGACCGACAGCTTCAGGTAAGACACACGCTGATGACAGGGGATCACTCTTTCACTTTGTCATATATTCTGTCCAATTCCAGGCCAGACAAGTCATTCCTTACTCAATTTTCATCAGGAAAATCCTGATGAAAAACCTGAACAGACTTATATTACTACAAGCCAACATAAATCCCTAACCACCTCATGCAGTACTGCCCAGTCATTTCCATAGTGCAACTATGTAAACATTCATACTAGTCCACATCAAGTAATTTCTTACTGCAGCTTGGTACCAGGCCTTTCTCATTCTTTCATTCGAGGCATTTTGGGATTGCTTGAGGAAAAAAATTCTAATTAAAGGTAGAAGTTAGAAGGGGAATAGGTAGAACTTGCCAAATGGAGGACAGCTGATAGTAAGAGAGAGGAAAGGACTCTACATCATAAACAGCATTGCCAAGAAGCTAATACAGGATGGCAATTTATGAGATCATCACCAAGGTATAGTGTCAAATATAAATACCAAGTGGTACTTTCAAAAGTGAGAAACTTTTTAAAAAAGAAAGAGTATTTCACCATGCAGAGAAAAATTTCAACCTTAATGAAATTCACACATATAAATATCTTGTATGTGTAGGTCTTATGCTGAACTCTTTAGCAACTCTGAACTGAACACTGGAAAGACACTAATTCTGTCATGACTATAAACTACTGGAGCACAGTGCCAGTCTGCTAATAGAAGACTAAAGGGGTATTTAATTATGCAGCTGGTGGACGTCAGAGGTCCTCCATCACTTCCTCCACTAAAAAAAAAAAAAAAGTTTGTTTTCAAGAGAATGGTCTGGTGAAGGTACATGATTAGAATAAAGAAGCCCTGTACTTCAGTTCATTTTTGCCCATACCTTTGGCCAACTTTGACATTTTTATTAACACGTATTTTTCTTCCAGAGTATGGCTGTGAACTCTCTAATCCTTGAATGAAAATTGCATAACATCTGCATTAGTTGTGCTGCCTAACTGGTTTGGCTAACTTGCTTAGGTGAGAATCATTTAACTTTCGAAAATATATACATTTTAGTTTGAGTCTAGATCCAGTAAATAGGGCAAAGCATGAAGAAAAAACGAACAAACACAAACACTGTAGCAAGGAGTTAGAAGAGACCAGTAATATACATAAACCATAGCTGAAGATGAAACAAGTGGAAAAATAAAACAAAACCAAAAACCCCTCAAACATACCGTAGCCCTAATAACAACAAAAAAAGAAAGGTGGGGTTTTACATCTCTGGCCACATAGGCTCTTTGCATGTTTTCCTCTAAGGATTTGTCTTATCTTTTTCTCTTCTTTGAGGCAGGGGAAGGAAGGAAGGGTTCAGTCCCTTCGGATCTGCCCAACTCCCTGTGGCATGAAGATACCCAGCAGAGGAGATTCCACTTGCACTCCTGCCGAGCAGCAGGATTCCCTCCAGGAACTGCCTACGACAGTTTCCTGCACACCACGCGCTTTCTCCCTGCTGTGTCCTGCACAGGGCAAGCGAGCAGACAGATCACTATTCTCAGCTGTCACTTGCCATCAAAAAAACTTCAACAGACAAAGTGCAAATGCTCTGTTTGTGTTAGCTTAGGTCTATCAGATGAAGCTTCCTGTTAATATGTATTTGTTCCAACTGTAAGGCAAAGTATGGTTGGTGCTTCCTGAAGGAAACAATGGCATATTTTTTAACCAGCTCCTTGACTCCTTGTCAAAGAAATAGTCTTCTATCCCCTGCGTGAGAAAGCAGTTTTATTGTTCAAGAAAAATCATATAGAATAAAGGGTAGTCTGATACTAAGAAAAACAGGTTAGCCATACAGCTAAATAAGCAAGGCTTCTATCACACTTACGTGGCTCTTCTGGGAGATTAGAGTCTGCAAAAATAATTTAAATTATGGGCAGTGTACCAAAGCACAAAGCACACAATGAATCAAAAGTCATTTAGGATACAGCACCAGAATTATTGCAGGAAAGGCATTTAAGGTCTTGGCAAAGGGTATGATTGCAGTACAAATGCAAGCCAGACGTCAAGATGCTTCAACAGGAAAGGTTAACTGCCCACAAAAAGCGATGTTATTGCATCCTGCACCAAGGTATTGGTTCCTTTGAGAATAAGCGTGGTTGAACAGGAAAAAGATGATAGGTACTGCGTAAGAAACTGGGAAAATTATATGCTACGTTTAAAACAAGTGCCTGATCCAAGAGTTGTGAACCACTGGACTGCAGAAGCTTCATCAGGCCTCCTCAGATGGTACATAACAAGCTTCTGATGTGCCTGACCATTAACGTGACACCCCAACATAGCAACATGACAGCCACAGAAGGAGCAAGTGCACATGCGCAGGGGGGAAAGGATGTCACCCAACACTCCCAATCAGAAAAATTTTTGCAGTTGTTTTCACATACACCCCAGGCCTAGCAAGAGAAAAAATATGTCATTAGTGCTCTTACCTGAAGACTAGAAAAGTACAACAAATACACCGTAAAACAATGAAAGATTTTCTCTTTATTCTTGTGGTGATGAAACACTACAAAGCAGGAAAGAAAATGTAACTTTCACAGCTTATTTTGCTTGGAATATCTCATCCTCACTTTTTGTCACTCTAAAATACCGCTAGGAAACCAACAGAGTCCTGTGTGCTGTTCTCATCCTCTCGATTCCACATTCAGGTTTGCCCCAGTCCTGTAGCACCCCATCGTTCAAAGCAAAACCCACCATCCAGCAGCGCATTCCAAAAGACATTCACGGCCGCGCACTCATTCCCCGCAGCTCTAACACACTGCTCATCTCCAGGTGAGCACCAATGCCAAATCCAGGCCGTACTCGGTTGAAGGACACACGCGAGCAGAGGCAGAGCTGAACTGGGGCTTTACAGCTGCCCACGCCAAGTCACTCGGTGGTGGCAGCACCAGCAAGAGAACAGGCAGCATCCCCCAAAGGGCCCTCAAAGGATCTGAGACTAAGTCACCCTTACGACGGGGTGGACATCTTACTCGTTTTACACAAGAGGCAGATTTAGGAAAAAACAAACACGAGTTGCAAATGTGGACTTAGGACAATATATCAGTTGCACACCACTGCTGAAAGCAAACCCTTTGTTCTTATTGCAATAGAGGACTTTCCTTTTTTATCAGCCAGTTTTGGATAAGTTTTCATTTTAATGAGAGGGGGAAAAAGATAGGAGAGAGGTTTGTTCTAGAAATTGAGTGCCACAATACCAGTAAAACTTGTTTTCTAGGTGGAGTTTTATACAGTTGGTCTGAGGGCTCACTACATCACTCTTCCACTTTTCTTGTAACAGCAGATTCAAAGCAGCAGAGTTTAAAATAATTTAGTATCCAAATATTAAAATAAAAATACTAAAACCTCAGACCTTGTAAAACCAAGCTTCTGAAACATTGCCATGCCTAGACTATTGCTCTGCTTTGCTGTCATAAAATTTCAATCAAATAAATCTTTCTAAATAAAATACTATACTACTTTAAAAATAAACTTGAAATTACTTTCCTTAAATACACAATATTTCTGTAAACACGCAAAATATTTAATCTCAATGGCTTCTCTTGTTTGGGATGGCCGGACACTATTTTGATACCTTCATCTGACAGAGCATTTTCAAGCGCTGTATGTATTACCCCTCCTTTTGTTTCCTTATTTACTTTCCTCATGGCAGCACTGCTACAAATCACTTGCTCTCCCCAATTAAGGATCAAAGGACATTGCATTATGCCTCCTAAAGCATATTCATCTTATAACACTGCAGAAAAACTACACTTGGTCAGCTTCTCAGCTCACAGAATTGCTTGCTTAGTAACCAGCTTCTGGATACTGCACACAGGTAAGAACACTATCCTACCCCAGAGATGTAAAACAAGAGAGGAAAAAAAAAAAGGAAAGATTGTCTCCACACCTAAGGAGAGAAGCACTATCCCACAATGTTGTACAACTGATTTACTAGTGCACTAAACTTCTATACTAATTTTACTGCAGTGCAAATAAGGACTTATGCTTCTGTATGTTCTATAAAGAAATATCCATATTGCAAGCTCACTAAAAACCCTCCATGATAGGAAAACACTACTGATATTTTTGATAGTATCCTCTATCTTTACTTGTGAACAGAGTAAAACAATGACAGGGGCTAAAAAGCCACAGACAAATACCTACATGGGGAAGAAGTAATCGTACCTTGAGCTACTGACCTGGATAGATGCTTAATTTGATTTATTGCAAATAGCACTAAAGTGATACCAGACCCAAACAACTCTGGCCTACCTCTCAGCTGATTCCCAAAATGCCTTTTTGTGTTCCTTTCTCCTGAAATAACCGTGACTGAAAGGCACTTTCATCAGTGCTGGCCAGTAAGATGAAGACCGTGAGAAAGATCTGAAGCCGGGATAAGTACTCTCACCACCATTTCCATTATGATCCTCTGCTTTAATTAGCTAAAGGTACAGCTGACAGATGCTTTCACAGAAATACTTATTGCCTCCTCCTTTTGAGCTTTTCCACATTCAATTCTCTGCTGCACATTTCTAGGGGTGCTGGGGGAGAAACACAGCCCCTGTAATGCATCGCAGCTGAGAAACACGATAGAGAAACTACATGACAGGTTAATGTTCCTAAGGTGAAAGCAGAGGAATTCAAGAAGATAGACATATTTCCATTCCCAGAGAGGAGAAAGTGTTTGCTGATGGAAAGACATAATGCTTTGAAGCTACAGCAACTTGACTTAGTTTGCTTTAAGTATGATGAAAATTTCAAGCGCCCCTGGAGGAAAAGAATGAAAAGCATCTAGGAAGTGACAGGCAGCTCGTGCATTTACAGCAACAGAAGCTTTCAGTAAATACAAAAAGCTCTATAAATACGTGCCATGAAATAGAGAAACACTCAATACTCCTTTTCCCTAAAAAAGCCTAAATAGACTAAATTCCCAAAATGCAATCCATGCTGTGCTTAAAGAGCTTTAGCTTTGTGCCCTCATCACATAATAGATGGTTTTCCAGGCTGAAAATGATGAAAATAATTATTTACGTCATTCCACCAGTCAAGTTAGCTGTTTGTGGAAATTCCAACTGTCTATCAATGGGCTAAAAATTCTGCTGTATTGTTCGAACTTGCATTAAAACCATTCAAGACTTTGATCTATAAATTGGTTTTACCCTTTCAGAAATAAATCTTGCAAATCTACAGTTCGGTGCAAAATTATAGGAGACTTAATATGATACTTCGGTATACCAGTAGCATTCCTCCAATAGCAATCATCTATTTGCCCGTCTATGGGCAGCAGCTGTGGTGCTGTGACCATGGAAAGCTGACTACGAGTGAACCCAGATTCACAGAGAAAAGTAGCATCTTTTAAAGTGAACCGATAAAGCTAGAAGAAAATTAGGCAAACTCTCAAGCAATAAATGTAAGACTCGCATGACTTAGAGCTTTTGTGTCTTTCCCAGCCATACCCACCAGTCAATGTATTAATCAGGAAGAAAAATGGATGAAATTCTAATGGGATAGCAAAGGAAATCAATAAAATTAAGAAAGGAAAAAAAATCCTCTGTCTCAAAGAAAACAACATAACATTAAAAGAAATGCTCAAGAAGATTATAATTACTTCTGAGGCCTGCATTCAAGTAACATTACAAGGTGATTTAGTGTCCAAAATACTTCAGTTTCAAAATGGGACTTCAAACTCGTACACTCCACTGCCAAAGAACTTCCTTCTAAGAGAAGTTAAGGTGAAGTAATCAAAGGTGTGAGATGCTTAATACACTGAACCTTACAGGAAGGGCTCCTATTCAGGAACAGAGTGGCTCTACATAACATAACAAAAAAACCAACTGGACACACAACCCTGCTGTGCTCACAGTAATGGCCTTACCACTGAAGCTGCCAAGCAGACGTTTTATTTTTCCTCTTCCAAAAACTTGACTGTAGTTGGAATTTTAAAAGACTTGCCCACTACAATGATCAGAAAGTCTGGTTATAAAAATGCGTATTTTATAAATATTAGATTTTACTATAGTTTAGACTGCTTTCCTCAACAAGCATCAGTTAAAAGCATACTTACTGTAATATTATAGAACAAAGATACATCAGCATGCATATACCTAATGCCATTGCCAACCTGAGCTGCTCAAACATCATGTTTCCACCCTAAAAACCACGAGGCATCTAAACATTTCAGGGAGTTGTCTTTTGATGCTGCAGAGGAAAAGAAACCCTATTTATTTTGTAGCAAAATCTCAAATTCTCAGTCAGGTAAATTCAAGAGCAAGGATTTATCCAAATTTATTAATGAAAAATGACCTGAGAGATGGTAACATGGTGTGGCATATCTGAAGGTGGGTCACAGCCTTAGGAGGGGACAGCTAGCACAGTCCCTTTAAAGTCAGACTTACAACACCCACTTGCATGCACAGGGAGCTGGCAAATATTTTGCAATATGTATAAATGCTAATGTTTACTTGTAAATGAGACCTCAGAGTAAGAATTAAAATAGATAGCTTTTATATATTTTCTGAAGATTCGCAACTTTTGCCGCTCATCTTGCGACCTCCACAGCAATGGGAAAGGTCAGTGCACTCCTGCAGACCAGCGGCTTGGACCATCCGTCACGCCAGCTGCCAAGCAGCTGAAAGAACAGAGCAAAAAAAGCCTTGGATGGAAACTCCCTCTGGACTTCGTTATGCTATTCTGTCCCCCCAAACTTAAAAAGAATGGAGGAAAGCATGCAGTACATCTGCAACAGTAAGATGACAAAATTACTAAATTACTCAAATTTAGGTCTCAAAATAATTCCACGTCATTCAAACTTTAGAAGTACCAGAAGTATTGGGGCATTAAACCATAGTGCATATTATTTCAATTCCTGCATATTTCTTTTTAAAGCACCAATATTTCTGTGTATGTACTTAGTTTTGTATGTATTTCTCAGCAATGGATAATAATCATAAACATAAATTCATAATATATAAGAGCTAAGAACGAGGGCGCAAGCCTTTACGAGAGGCAGACCTTAAAGCACTTTCTCCAGGAAGCCACCATTTCATGGCTAAACTACCAGGAAATAGAAAACGATGACTTTCTGTCAAAGTTCCATGCCCTTGAGATGAAGCTGTCATTTCAAGAGTATGTTTAGAAAGCATCAGTAAAATGTAATTATATGATCTGCCAACATATTAAGAATATCCATTTGAGTAACATATGACCTTAAGGCAAAATAATGCTTTAAGATACTATTCTTGGCACTAAACTACCGGACATTTTAAACCAATACTAACAACACTGCAGCAGCATCCAAAACCCTACGAAAACCACAAGGTCAAATTCACCCGCCTATGTGACACTGCAGTAGATGCAGATCCTTCTGTGTGCATAACTGACCACCAGTCACAATATTCGATGAGATACTCGCTGGTAGCCATTCGCATCACCGTATCTATTAATTCTACCTGTTTAGTTTCTCAATCATGGGAAATTATCATTTAGAACTACATCCTGTAGATTCTGGTGGCAATGAACTGAGGGGAAAAAAGCAGAGATGAAAGCTGAAGACAGAAACACGGTACCACCGAATCAAGAACACTGAACTTTCTGCTTTGCTTTTTAACAAACAGATTTGTATGGTTAGAATGAAAGCTATTAAAAGCAGTCTAATATTTTGAAGACACTTCTGGAAGTGTATCATAATTAAACCATTACACTTCACATGCATCAAGTAATCCATAAAGTTCTTCCATGTAAGGATCAGATTTCTGTGTATGTTCATCAGCCAGGAGCTCAGTCATTATTCTTTTGAATAGATCTTCAACTTAAAGCACTGATTCCTTTTGAACATGTAGTTCTAGTTACAGATCCTAATCGGTTTTGACCACTCAATCTCTAGTGAATTTATTAAACTAGAAAATCAGTCAAGCAGAAGATTCAGGACCCTTATTTCATGCTAATAGATAAATTTTACAATAACTAAAAAGAGGTAACACTAAAATATCCAGGACATACTAGTCACCTTGTAAGTCACAAGAAAAAGAGAAGAAAATTACAAAGGACAACACCAGTTGACCTTCATTTTCAAACTGCAGCTTTAATGAAATATTTATTTCTTATTTCCAAATTATTTTAGCAACAGGCTTGCCCAGATTAAAGCACAACTTCATTTTTAATGGAATTTTTTCAAAACAGGCTAAATCCTACCGAGTTCAGAATTACAGGACAGACCATGAAGACTTTTTTTAAAAAAACAAACAAATAAACCATCCACACACAACCTTAAATAGTAGCATGCTTTGTTTTCTTGAAGGCCACAGGACCAACTGGAGACAGAGGGGTTACTCGTTTTCTGTTTATCAATGTGTAAACCCAACCTGCAATAATTAATACTGTTTTTAAAGACACAAAGCACTTCAAAAGCTGCAAGAGGCTGAGAAACACCAGTAATATCAAACAGCATTAGAAGAAAAGTCAACAGTACAGCGCAAGCCTGAAGGACATGGTTTGACTACAGGCATTATTGAAATGGCACCTATACCATTGGAGAATACTTTTCTGTGCAGTTTCACCTTCGTCAGTACAAACAAAAGCATTGTTCTACTTGGAAAGTCTTTGGCAGCAGATTTGGGAAAATAACAATCTCTCTCTAACGTGCATAGCGCATAACATTTGTTTCATAATCTGATGGAACACAATTTCTTGACCAGCTGACAGGATATGCTTAATTAAAAAAAAAAAAAGTGGAAAGGAGCTTTCTTAGTCTATGTAATCCTTTTTATCTTCTCCAAGCAACAGTGTGGGCAGATTCCTGCTCTGGGCAGTCTGCATGTGAGCACCACATGAAGTGTAATAACAATGAATGCCAGAAGCTGGGTACCAGTGCAAGCGTGCAAGCCTCTGACTTTTACATTTCTTAGGTATTGTTCATATTTTTCTTAATATTTCTTAGATAAATACATTAGATGGTGACACAAATTTAATAAAAACACATTTTTTAAATATATTTTAATTTTTTTTTTTTAATAAATACCAAGTTCCCATGCCCAAGGTGTCTTCCCCATAAAAATAATCACTTTTGGAAAGTAGAGCTATTACAACTGGTCTCAAAATACCAAAACAACAACAACAAAACAAACAAACAAAAAACAAAAGCAAAAAAACAACCAACACCTTAGGACAAGTAACTTACAAACTTCACATTTGCAGATTTCCTTATTATATACTATTTCCTATTACTCAACAAGTACCAATAGAAAATCATACTACTGTGCGATATCCTAATTCCTAATTGGGAAGGAGGAGGCAATTTCACATCACTCACCTCTGACACAGATTCATGTGAAAACAGCATTTTATAACAAAAAAATACATTATTTTCAGTAGAATTCTGACTCCAGACCTTCATTTGAGCTCAGAAAAACCTAGCATTACAGATAAGTGGGGCACATCAGCAAACAAAAGATTTATGTTTGAGCAGTGAAGTCATGAACTCCCTCAGCAACAGACTTTAACAAAAAAAAGATAGTTTTTCTGAACAGTGAGAAGCTTCTTTACCTGAAACAATCCCTGAACTTTTAAAAGTGATCAATGAAGTTTTTATACCATGCTCAAGTTGGCACAGAGACATGTTTCTCATCCACCTCAGCCACTTAAGCATGAGTTAAAATAATATTATCACTCCCACAGTAAAGACGACTTCCAGAAACAGACTCCTTTTTAACCAATAAGTCCCTATTCAAAAGATTTTTTTTTTCCGAAGACTGACTCCTTTATATAAAGGTAAATTGTCAGCTAAATTCTTGCTGTTCCCTGTCACAACTAATGGACAGGAGCACAGGAACAGTTTGGGGACGGAAAGCATCAGAAGTCAAGTGTTCATAACAGTCAAGTTAAAAAAGGCTCAGTGAAGAAAAAAAAAATAAAATCAAAATCAAAAATCAAACCTCTCTGGAGGGACTGACACAGGCTTCTGGGGGAAGAGTCCAGCAGATGGCCCCAAAGCAGCAGCAAGTTTTCTCAGAACAGCACATGGACAACCAGCACCACTTCCAGTGGTTTTCTGTCCACACTGCAAAGACAGGCTGGAGCCCCAACTCCAGTTTGCTCTGCTGGTATTGATGCATTTGAGAAGGCACCTTTGCTCTATTAAAACGAGTGAAAGCTTTATTTTCTTTATGTATTTATTTTTTAAGAACAGAAATTAACACACAAAGTCAGATCTGGTCAAAAGCTGTGATCACTTAAATGGACACCTATTTTTCAAACTTAAATTTTCTAAGCACATTGTTTCTATTTTTTATCCTTCTCTCTTTCTGACTTAGGCAATAAAAGACAAGCCATTAATTGTACGAAAAAAGCCTTTTCCCCTTCCTTTTTTTCCATAAAAACTGAATTTCACTTTTCAGAGAAAAATGAGAATTATTGACATTAAGTTTTATTTTGAGACAAAGACATTTAAATTGAAATATTTTTAATGGATATCCTGATCCTGCCTTTCATAATCCATCAAATACCATTTCAATGTGACAAAAACCACATGGTTACAGTGTTGCACAGCTTTTCAAAAGCTTCTTCCATTGTGATTAAAAAACTTCAAGTCATTGTAGAAAGTATTTTAGGCAGACATGTTCCAGTAATAATGGGTCATAAAGCGGGTACAGCACATATTTCATTACATGTCATTACTCACGCACTTCCAAGGTTAGTTGTGTCTAAGCCCTTTTCAGAAACTTAAGAACGGTTTCTCCAATAAGAACATCTAAAAGGCACATGCTCAAAAGCAATGCATTCTGAAATGGGACTTTCAGGTCTCTCATTAAAATGTCTTCCTTAAAACTATTCCTTCAGAAAATTCGTTTCATTAATCACAGTTGAAACCTGAACTGGCCTTCCTCTGTGTTCAGGAAGGCACACTCGGCCCCAACGCAGCTGTGCTGATTGATGAACTTGATGTCTAAGAAAATAAAAAGATTAAAAAGAAAGCAAGCAGCTTCCAATGTTTTGGGGTTTTGGCGGTGTTGTTGTTGTGCTTCTTGTTGTTTTTTCTTTTTTCTCCTTTTTTTTTTTCTTTAACGTGACAGTGGAATAAAGAGCAGCAGATGGTAGCATATTGTCTGGTTTATCACCTATACATCCTTTAGGCAGACAAATCTGTCACAGGGTAAACAAGAACACTGTACAGAGGCAATCGCTGCACTGCATCAGCTAAAATACTGTCCATCAAAAGCTTTTAGAAGTCTTCGATAGTTGTCATGTGTTTTCTTTAAATTATTTTGTTTGGGTTTTGTGGGTGGTTTTTTTACATTTACTCAGCCTGGTATTCCTGTTGACCCTAAAGCCACCACTACTTGCATTACTATTTCTGCACTATGATGAGGCTTGGAAGAAAATTCTGTTTTCACCATTAACAATCAGCCTGTTGTTCAGTAAAAGTGGAAAAACCTATTCATAAAGAGCCATTTACAGCTCACCTTGCTGTCAGTAGTAAATATACATACACTAATGATTATAGAGAACCTCAGAGCTACCAAAGCAATTAACATAAATTAAGGATGGCCATCTTTTCCATGCTTTGCAATATACACTGTGAAAAGCTAGGTCTAGTTCTAGGTAAATTAATTTACCTTTAAATTAATTCCATGGCCTTCTCTACTTAGCATGTTAAAGAAATTCGGTAGTAGCTGATTCTCTTGCTCTAGTTTTTCCTAAAACTCCACTACCTTCTTATTCACCAGTTATCAACTAGTCATGCATTAAAGTCTTATACTTCAAAAACACATTAGGAACAATAAATTAAAGTTCTCCATAACTTCTACCCCAATATACTTCCTGATCTCAGGTAGTTCCCTTGCTCTTACACACTGACCTTTACTGAAAGCACACTGCATACTACATATTGCAAGTTTGTGGGCACAGAACACGTTCTTTGGTCAAGTTAAGACTGAAGAAATAAAAAAAAAAAAAAAAAAGAGGATGCTGGCTACTTCCTAAGTGCATGCAAACTTCCACTGCAGTGACCTATGTAGCAATTATTGGCTTCTTTCGTTGGCAAAGAAAAATGAACAGCAGAGAGATTAAGTGACTTACACAAGGTCATATAGCAAGTCTAATGCAGAGCCGAAGATAGATGCCCAAGGACCTGGCTTTTAACAGTGAGTTCACAGTTCGGATTTCCACATCCCGGCTGGGCCAGCTCTTTACAGCAGAAGCCAGCAGGTAGGGGGACAGCAGCCTCCTGTCTTTGCCCGGTGAGACTTAAATGTAAGTTAGCACCCCCAGCCATTCCCCAGTTCCAGTGCAGGCACCACCCAAGCCTGGGCACAAACACGGCAGGAGATGTTTCTTGCCAGCTCAGCAGGAACAAAGGCACCTGCATCCCAACAAGTCCAGCACACCCAGCAGCTTGTTGTCCACCTACCTTGGTGACCTATGCTGAGCACCCTGCTGGTCAGCAATGTCAAGGGGGGAGCCTGAAGAACTGGGACCACCCTCTAGACCCTGACCCCGTCCTCATGTATCCCTGGTACCCTCTCCTCTTTGTCTTGTAGGGAAAGGCTCCATGTGAGGAGGGCAACCCCCTCAGCAAAGGAGAGACACCCTGCCTGGGGGGTGGGCATATGGAAGATGTGGGGACAGACAAACTGAAACTGCCTTGGCCGCACCAAGGATTCCCATCCTCGTTTTTAACATCTCTGTGTATTTTTCTTTCCTACAATGAACACCACTGACACTCCCCACAATGGAACACTGATTATAGGCTGTGGTCTCTCATCAGAGACTGTGGAACTATAATACTTTGTCATGACAGCTAAGAAGAAACTTGACAAGCTATGTAGGTGTTTAAATAGCAAGAAATTTGCATCTTTTGGAGGAGGATTACAGAGGGTCACTTGTAAGCATGGAGAGAAAGTATTTGCTTGATAATTTCACTCAAAAGCAAGCAGAAAGCAAAAGTTGATAAGAGTCCCTTAGCTGGTCTTAAAACATTGAGAGGAAGATACAGAGTGGATAAGCTGAAGGCCTTGAAAACCAAAGTCCTGTAGCTTATATCTGAGACAAACTGGAAGGGAGAGACCACTGGTGATGCTAACGGAAGAGTGAAAGGGCAAAATTGTCCAATTTAATAAAAGGAAAAAAGTGCTTTACAGCAGCAGCAGCATGTCTGTTTACAAGCAGAGCAAGGCTGCATTTGTCAAAGATAAAACAAAGTAGTAACTCAAATACAAGAAGATATTAACTTAGACGAGTTTTATGTGCCAAAAGGGGGACAGAACACTGTGTCTCTCCTTGCATCTTATACTAGAAAATGCTCAATGTGTGGAAATACTTGAGAATTTATGTTTTAGGTAAAACCCCATGTTACAAGCTTGAGCATTACGGAACAATCAGTGCTTCCTATCGATATTTGGAAAGATGACTGTGCAGCTATGTAGCCAGGTGATTTTTGCTTACTAAATATTTTGAGATTTAGCTAACAAAGGGGTGAAACACACTGTTCTCTGAATAAGTCCTTTCCATTCCATTAACCTCCCAAATACCAAGGGTGCATTAATTTTGCACACACACTGCTCAAGTCCATTGTTTGATTCAGGGTTTTGTGTAAGCAAAAAAGAAATCTCTGCTTACAGAGAGACTGAGTCCCACCACTGCAGTAGGAACAGACACAGATCCCTTTGGACCACTCAGTCTCTGCAGCAAGACAAGTGCTTGCATGAACATTCTGTATTGGGATAAATTAACTCCTACCTGTTACAAGGCAGCCACATCCTGGGGGGTTTTCATTTTTGTTTTTTTAAACCTTCAAGACCTTTCAAATGTTATGATGGACAAGCCTTCCAGTGTTTCCTTCTGGCCTCATTAACACTGTAACAGGCTGTGGAACCATGCGAAGGGAAATTAGCATTTTGAGCAGTGGTCAAGCCCATCAGGGAGATACTGAGTGCCAAGATATTCAAAGCTGTATCAGGTACACAAGAAATCAAGGGCAGGTGTGAAATACAAAAGGTGTTTTACCTCAAGTAAATGACAGGAAGATTTGAGGTTTCTGATTTTGGGAGAAGAGGAACAAAGAAGAGGAGAAACTAAGGCAGTAACTTCATGTATTTTACCCAAGTCAACAATAAAGCCATCTCTAACACAAAGCAAAACAAATACAGATTTGCCAGTATTTGTGCACACCATACAAAGAGAAAAAGAGAGTGGCTGACTTGCAGTCATTTCAGTGTATGATAATACAGCACTGTAAGTTGTTATAACATCATGCAGTACCAACACAGAATAATTAGCCACTGTCTTGTCTTCACTCAGAATGAAGTCTAAGGCTTAGATTCATTGTGTGTTTAAGCATAGATTAAAGACTTTAGCCATACCATTTGTTCCATTAAAGATTAAGCTTTATAGCAAATTACTGTATATCTCTAAAATCAAATTATGTTAAAGTCGACTCGTCTCAGTTCCACAAACCAGTGTTTATGGTTCAGTGTCTCAAGTCAAAATTTATCTTTCCTCAGCTACATGTCTCCAGTCTTCGAAGCTGAAAGACAACTTGTTGCAGGAACTGCACTGCACAGAGCCTGAAAGGGAAACCACAGCATAGCCATATGCAGGCACACACATTTCATATCGCATTTCCTTTAGAAGCTGAGGAATTATCTTACTCTCTGAAACTGCAGAAATGTTCTTAAAGTTTCAACTCTTGTAGTCTATCATCACATCACTACATGACACTGAACACACTCTAGCTATCTTAGAAACTAAGATACTAGCTATTTTAGAAACTAGACAGGGTCAGGGTCAGTTACTGCTTGGATGGGGTATGGCTTGTGAATACCAGGCATCGTAGGCTCCCAAAGCTTGGCTGGAGTTGGCACTTGGATGCAACATCAAGGGCATCCAGAAGAGCTTCTACTTCGACATTAGTAGTAAAAAACTAAACAAGAAAAATACAAGCTTATTGCTGAACGGAGTGGGTGATTTAGCAGCAGTAGAGACAGACACAGCAAAGGAACTCAATGCCTTCTGTGCCTCAGGCTCCATCAGCAAGGTCTCCCTGACCTTTCTGCTTAGATGCAAGGTTCAAGGAGATCATAAACTACCAGGAAGAAATCAGGATTGAGTTAGGGATGATCTGAAAGAACTCTTCCTGTACAAGGCCATGGGACCAGACATGTTGTGTTTGAGGGTTCAAATAATTCACTGTGATTCATCGCTCTGAGGGCAATATAGGTGACAGGTGACAACCGGAGACAGGTAATGTTGCACCCATCTTCAAAACAGCCAAAAAAGCATACAGCAGAGATTTTTATCTATGCAACAGCTAGAGCTGAAAAAGTCACAGCATACACACACTATTACTGTGTCTTGCTGTAGCTAATACTGGAAGTTCACCCGTGAAAGCTACATCCACTGAGCCACAGACACAAGGGCAAGAAGCCAACAATGGAGCAATCAGGAAAAAGGAAATCCCTTGCATCACAAGATTCATCTGCCTGAAACCATCTGGAAATTGACTCTTCAGGATACAAAGTTCACAGCATACTTTCTAAAGGAATCCAGCAAAAAAGATTCACAAGTTTCCTGGGCTTTGACCCAGAATAGACTCAAACATCCTTCTCTGGGTTGATATAGTTCAGAGGAATATTTAAGTGAGAGGTAAAAATTTTCCATGCTAAGACAGACAGCCCCTGCCTCATCCTTCTCCAACCAGTTCCACCTAACCTACTTATTTCCAAAAATAAGAACTCCTGTTCTTTTGTATCTCTGGGGTGACATGGTGAACAATAGAATTCCACAAACCCAAAAAATCAGGGAGAAAGATGCAACAGCTACTCCCTTCAAATCAGAGATTTGGAGGAATACTATTATTTGAGTAACTTACCAGCCATTCACACAATCAGGAACACTGTCTGCCTGGAATAAGCCTGCTGGCATTTTGTAACTTCTAACCTTTTTTAGCACAAAAGACACAGAGGATTCATGGTGCAAGACTGATGATGCTATTGGGAGTTCCACAAAAATCCTAACATTCTTTTTCCATAGGTTTTGAGAGTTGGAAAAGTGATCTTTGTTTCCACTAGCAGAAAAATCCCTGCATGAATGAGTCCATTAGATTTATTTTAAGACTAAAGCCATCGGTGCTTTTACCTTTGTCCACAAGACCAACACAAATATAGCAGGAAGTGACAGTCACTCCCCTGTCCTGCCTGTGTGAAACAGTATTTGTCAGACCTCATAGAGACCAGAAAAGAAAAAATATGCATTCATTTGGTAGGAAATGGCTTGATATTTTTCTTAAGAAAAGCATCATATGTTGATGGCAGCCCATCACAACAGCTGCTACACTGAAGTTTAAGAGTAAAAAAAAAAAAAAAAAAAAAAAAAAAAAAAAAAGGGTGGGAAAAAAAAAGTATGCTTAAAAATTAAATCTCACTTCAGACCAAAGAAAACAGAGTCAACTTATATGTGCTTCAACCAGCAGGCCTTACAAAGTGCCTTGAGGGTAAACACGACAGACCTGCCAGGTAGCATGCAAGGGTTAAAAAAAACTGCATCAAGAATTTCCTACCAGTTATTCTTCCAGAGAAGATGATCAGCCTGGATAGTGTCAGGTCACAAATATTCAAACACACACTCCATTAGCAGCAGAAGTTACCAAAAGGTCTGAAACCGGAAGCTTCCAAGGGCTGCCGCTGCCATGCTTTGAAGTCACCTTACACTGTGACCAAATCCTACCCAAGAGATTTGGGCATTTTCCAAAAAGCTGTGGGATCTAAATCCTGTCTCTGTCTTGACTTTAGGGGAAAACGGTTGGTGGTAATTTTGGAGGTTTGCAGTGTGGTCTGAATTTTAATTAGCTCTCTAACAGCATTTTTTTAGAGTTAGAAGTCTTCAAGTCAAGTTAAAAAAATATGCAGATCTAGTCCTAGGTGGTGCCCTCAAATGTTCATGTTTTGATGTCTCTGGAAACAATATCCAGTATCTCTGTGGAATTAATGGAACTTTCAGGCAATAAAAAATAATTCATTTAGTTTTGGCTCTTTCACTTGCTGCTGTTTATTCAATCTCTCAAAGTAACTTAATTGCCCTTTTGATTCCAGGTGAAATAGATAACCAAATGCTCAACCGAGTTCATCAGTTCAAAGCGAGTTCCTCTTTTACACAATCGATCAGCTGCAAAGACACTGCACACACACTGGCTTATGGAAGAACGGCCTCAAATAGTCACAGACTGAAGACGGCAGCAAGCACGGATTACTGCACTGAACACTGGCACCTGTAGTAGGCTCTCGGGGTTGCAGATATAAGTGGCAAACAGCCAAGGGCACCCCATGCTGACAGCGGGCAAAAGGAAAAAACCCTCCAAGCCCCACAGAGCAGTGTAATGCAAGAGCGTGTCCATTTGACGAATAGCCACATGTATTTATTCCTCTTGGGTACGTTGATGGCACTCAACCACCCAGTTCAGATGAGCACACACCAGCTGAACAACCTGTCCTATCATCATGTGCTATTGTTCACACACAAGAGTTCTTCCTAACACCATTTAAATACACGACATGGGAACTCTTGACGCAAGTGTCCTTTGTTTTTCTGCAAAAGATTTGCAATGTTAATTAACTCATTAACCATAAATACTTGAAGTGCAGCTCGGACATTGTTTCCCCTAGACCACTATGCTGCTGTTATTAAGGTGGTGCTTTCAAACTTGTGTTTTATCTGAATAGCTTTTTACCAGCAGTTCCCAAATAAGGCAAGCAACCAAGTCCAACACATTCAAGGTCACTGTTTGCATGTCTGATTGCACTGATGGTTATAACTGTTGCGGTTTTCCACCTTGAGAGGTCAGGAAACTAAACGTCTTCTGGGTAATCAAATGCACATGTAGAAACAATAAAATACACCCATACAAAGACAAGTGCCAAGCTTATTAATACAGTTTGCTTTGCCAGAAATGGCAGCTAGTTCTAAGTGTTCTTAGACACCTTTTGCCTGATTTTCCTTTTTTTTAAAGTACTACAGAGCTGCAAACAATCAATGCCCCTAGAAGCCACCACAGCAAAAAAGCAGAAAAAGGACATCTGAAACTTTCAAAATGTGACTGTTATCTGCACGCCCTGCATTTTTCCCTCATTCCTGGAATATTTTGTTTAACACAGCTCAAGATGCATAATTCAGGCTACTCTTCATTGTCATTTCTGCATCACACTTGTCAAACAAAAGGTGTTATGGACAGCTTATTCTGAACAACAGATATGCCAAAACAAGCAGAAAAAAGAATCTTTTTGAAGGAAAGTTTATCAGTTTCTCATGTAGCTGCTTTTCCAACACACCATCTCGTTGTTACTTTCATTTGAAAACACACTTATTAACTATGATAAACTATTTGCAACTACAGAAGACAATAAGGAAGGCACAGGGACTCCACTAAGCTAGACATCCAACAATCACACCCAGAATAGAGAGATTCCCTCCTCTGAGGAACTCGGGAGACTAAGAAAAGAAACAACTGCAAAAAAGAGGCAGGTAGGGGATTGAAAAGCAACACCACAACACTTACTGTGGACTGGTGGGATTTCTACACGTCATCAAGTCCTCTTCTAGACATCACAGGGTGAAAGGCATAACAAGGGACTTGAACAATAAGTTAGCCTTGGGAAGAATACAGTTGACATGCCACTTCTTTCAAGAAGCTACAAGGAACTGATTATCTGCGATCTCCCCTCAAAAAAGTTCCAAATATATTAATAAAAAAAAACAACCAAGCCACAACTAGAAAAAAGTCTTTCTATAGTTTTTAGGCTTTCTTGAGGATTTTTTTTTGTTTGTTTGCTTGTTTGTTCATTAGCTGAAAGATACAATCAAAGAGAGGAACACAAGTGCACACAACTTACCTAAGGATGATTTTCACTTTATTCATGCTGTTGAACAATTTTCCTTTGAATTTTCAATCATTAGCATGCATTTATTTTCAGGTTAAATTGACAGTGCTGAAGAAAAAAAGTTTCTCATTCCAAATTAGGGTTTTAATTAATCATTAAGCATGAATTAATTTCTCATTTGCCTGGTTTGAGGAGTGTTAAGATATACTTCTGTTATCTTATAATTTCAGTCATCTTATGAAACAGTTTGGGAAGTTTTGAGTTCTTAATATTTTTTTCAATCCTCATTTTACAAGTGTCGCTTGTTTAATTAATATAGAGAAAAGTTCACGATTGCTTGAACTGATCATATTGTTCTTGGAGATCTGACCAAGAGACACAGGCTGCTGGCATTTCTACTTGCTTTCCCTTTTCTCTTCCAAAGTATTCTCCCCTAAAAGAAAAATTGACACTGAAAATGGAGAACAAAACGTAGGCCAAACATAATTTAGTTAGCTGGCCCTGGTTTTGCATTGCTTTAGAGAAATAAAACAAAAAATGCTTTCCAACATTTCGAGTTGGTTTTCACCACCAGCAACTGTCTTGTTTACAAGAGATTCAATAGGGTGTTCTAGTTCTAAGTACGTGAAGAGTCCTTAACCACAGCTATTCAGCCGAGATCATTTTAACATAAATTTTCTTCCTCCCTCCAACTGTGTCACCTCAGCAATTGTAGACCTTGAAACTAGATTTAAACATAACTGTTTCCCATCACCCCAAACAAATGGGAAAAAAAATCAATTAAGCATGAAGATGAAGCAATGACAGGTAACTTTCAACATCTTAACTGTCACAATTTAAATCAACAACATTAATGATTTGAGCCCCCAGGCAGCCTGGCAAGAAAAAAATCAATATGTGGTAATAACGGGATATTCTAAATATTTAGTATACGCACTAGAGAACTTATTCATAACTCTAACGTATAGGTACTTTCCTGTATCAGCTGTAACACTGAGCAGTGAATACAAAGGTGAGATTTGTAAGGGGTTGGCTTGTTGTTGGTTTGGTTTTTTTCTTCAGTGTTTTAGGTTTGTTTTAAGTCACTCAGGATGGGGTTTTTTTCAAACTCCTAAGTGTGCAGATCCCTTTAATTGCCAACAGAACAAGATTTTCTAAGCAGCAACCAAAATGGCACCCACAGTTCATTAAAAAATAAATAAATGAAATTAAAAATCCGTCCATTACACACAATGTATTCTTTATACTCTAGATACAAAAGTGTAGCTTCCTGTAGCAAATGAAACTAGCAAAAGTTGATTTGTTAGTGCCACTTGAAGCTTTGCTGATCCAAAAGCAGACCAGAAACTGAACCACTGGCCAGCGTGGTTCCCTGGTCCCTGTTTGCATGGGGCATCACAAAGGATACAGCCTTGAGAATAACAGATTTCTGGATCTGATCTCGGCCTCAGCTGACACGTTCCCAAATAAAATATTTGGAAAATTGAGTTAACAGTACAACATATACATACTGAGCTCCAAAACCATTTTTAGTTTGACCCAAAAGGAAGCACATTGTTTTCTTCTGTTTCTGGGCTCTTTCTTTCAAACAAAGCAAAGGATAGGTTCACACAGGGACTCGAACACTGTTTACACACTGGAGGAAATGATGATAGTACTACCAGTGGTTAAGAGGTTCATACACCAACAGATGTTTTAGGCTGAGGCCCTGCAACTGCAATATAGCACTGCAATGATCCACAAGTGAGAATTACAGTTCCCATTCAAGTAGCTTAAGAATTTGGAATAAAGATGCCTGTGGATTTTGAGGTGCAGTGATGCAGACAGCAAAGTATATTTTAGCTTAGGATGCTTCCAAATATCTGTAATGGAAAAGAACGGAAGATTATGATGATCAACCGTATTAAGAATTTCACTGCAATTAACTGAAGGTTGCGTGCATATGCAAATCTATTTGACAGCAGCATAGAAATTTACAGCACTAAATTCAAGTTGAGTTAAGGAAACTCTATGGCAGCCAGCAAGAAGTTAGTCATATGCCTACCCATGCTGGCTTCTAAATACACAATACAGACACCCTGCTGCACTACATACACAATACCAAATCACCACCATGTAAATAAACAGTCACTGTACTATAGAGACACAGATGTTTTAAAGAAATCTGAGAGAACCTATAAGCAAAAATTAATGATGGGTTCTGAGCTTCCTTAAGTTTAACCCTGGCAGAACATTTTTCTTGGAGGAGGGGTTAGTTTGATTTTTGGGGCCTCTTACTAACTGAAGCTTTAGACTTACGAGAGAGATGGTTCCTGCCAGCTGCCTGGAAACCACAGCAACCGTGGATTCACAAAAGCCTTTGTCACACACCTGAAATCACAGCTTTTAAATGGCTCAAGTGCTAGAAGATTATAAAAGAATGTGGACAGCAGTCTTCGGGTGTGGTAGCTCCATTGAGCAAACACAAAGGAGACTTTCCAAGCCTTTACACCCTTGCCTCAGCCTCTAGCCACACACTAGAATAGACTTTCTATGCTGTGGAAACACACATCAGGGTGGTAAAGGAACAGGGATAAACAAGTACCCCCCAGCGTGTTACTGCAGTTATGTGGCCAACAATGTTTGAGAGAGCTTGAAATGTTCTTCAAACAAGGATCTCCAGACTTAATAACCTTCCTGTTGGGTTAACTTGGCCACCACACTGAAAACTTACCTGTTTAACTTCTCTGCTTTAGATGGTATTACACAAACCTCTGCACCTTCTTCACTCTGCATTTCTCCTCAGTTTGCTGTCTCCTCCTGTTTTTGCTAAGATATGCATCATACCATCATAGAGCAAACATGCCTTTGGCAGGCCCACATGGAAGACCCACAGGTCAAGAAGACAGAAAACAAATGAGAGTGCATCCCATCAGAGGATAAAGTATGTTTGAGTACTTTCTGAATGAACACTTGTACAGTGGCTTTTGATTACTTTTTTTTAAAATACTCAACATTTCAAATATTGTATCACACTGAAATCAGCATGAGCTTCATAGGGGAGAACTAAAACTGAAATATGAGTTACCACATCAGAAAAAAAAAAAAAAGCAAAACACATTGTCATGCACAACTCCCTGGCAGAACTCAGAAACCAAGTTATTCAGTAGCCTGGAACCCACACCCTGCTGGCTGAGCTGCAGGGCTCCCCATTCCCCAGGATGAAGGCCTCAGCTCCCTAGGCTGGCTCCAGACATGGTCACTTTCATTAACACCTGCCACTAACGTCCTCTGGTTGCTTACAGCACCCTTCATTCTATGTACTGCACTCTGTTTTGAATAGGATGTGTCCCAGCCTCCGAGAAGACAGTTGTGCTTGAGGCCAGCAAAAAATGAGCAATCACTGTCCCATGCTACACTTCATCAGGAGACTCCAGCATGATTCCTGTTATTTATTGTTTGCCTTGCCCTAGCACCTAGCAACCTCTATCATAAAGCAGTGTGCTTTGGTGCAAAACACTGCACACACACAAAAAAAGAAAAAAGGAAAGGAAAGGGGAAAAGGAAAGGAAAGGGGAAAAGGAAAGGAAAGGGGAAAAGGAAAGGAAAGGGGAAAAGGAAAGGAAAGGGGAAAAGGAAAGGAAAGGGGAAAAGGAAAGGAAAGGGGGAAAGGGAAAAAAGAAAAAGGGAAAAAAGAAAAAGGGAAAAAAGAAAAAGGGAAAAAAGAAAAAGGGAAAAAAGAAAAAGGGAAAAAAGAAAAAGAGAAAAAAGAAAAAGAGAAAAAAGAAAAAAAAAAGAAGAAAAAAGAAAAAAAAAGAAAAAAAGAAAAAAAAGAAAAAAGAAAAAGAAGAAAAAAAGAAAAAGAAGAAAAAAAGAAAAAGAAGAAAAAAAGAAAAAGAAAAGACATGGCAACCTGATAGTAAAGTTATTTAAAAGATCAGCTGTGCTCAAAACAGATTACAGAACTTCTAATAGCAGGACAGGCCTGAGAAGGAAAGGACCTGGTGCCTTTCAAAATGTGCCTACATTCAGCCAATTAATCTTCAGAATATACACCAAGGTATTCATTGCTACATGTACCATACCTTCTGCAGAGCTCATATTCCTTGAACTCCCAGCAAGTCTCCTTGATAACAAGATTGGGTATGTAGGTGCATTTGTATTACATACTGGGTTAGGGAGAGATTTTCCAACCTAGAAACAGTGCCTGTATCAAGCATTAAAGTTTCCTCTTCAGAGTCTAGATCAACACCAGAGCTTACAAGCAGTTCAGAAAGCATTTGGTTGCCAAGCTGCTGACACTACAGAATTGCTGTACTGGTTATTTTATGGTAATTACATATCAAAGATCCGGCATCTTTATTAAAAAGCCACTCCCGTTTCATGAGTAACAGGAACTGCTTGCTCCAAACAAAAATGCAAATCCATTCCCTGGCTAGAATTGTGAATGCTTAGAAAGATTTTGCTCGAAAGGTAAACATTTGCTATTTCATGTCAGAAAAATAAAAGCTAACAAATACAAGGAAACAGCAAAAGAAAAATCAAGATCAGAACTGAAAAAATACACACCTCCTATCCACTTAAGCAAAGTTGGCAGCCTAGTAATGCTGCCAGGGTACTCTGAACTAACACACCTGAACTAGTGACCGCTTGAAAACTGACTGATTCCACCTCCTGCTTCTGTTTAATCACATACAGGCAGCCAGACAGCAATAGCTTAGCTCTGTTATTCCAGTAGAAGTGTCCCTCTCCATGAGCTAACTAAACAGACAGCAATAGTTCAGCATTTCATAAGTCAAGGCAGTTTCAACTATGAAATTCCTCATGCAGAAGAAAAAAAAAATACCAGCACCACTCAAATCCTGGCAACTGGCAGTAACAAGGAAAAGCAGTTTCCTTCCACTTTAAGTATGGGCAGTTTAACACACTAAGTAAACAACTGCTCTAGCTTCTCATTGCTGCTTTTTCTAATCTAATACACAACTGCTCTCCCAAGAGTCCAAAGAAGTTGAGACACATACACACACAAAAAAAAAGAGAAACAAAAATGCTGAAGGAAGAATTTCAAATGAAAACAGATATACATATAAAGAAAGGAAATGAAATTATGTTTGTATGCTACTTAAAATGCAGCACATTAACAGGCATATACACATTTGTAGAAGAGGTAATGGCACCTATTCTCTACATGTACATGTGTGGCACCAAAATAAAGATGTTTGTGTTATCATCTCTTTTAGGTGCCAACAGAACTGTTCTACACGTTATTTTCTTCCTCTTTCCCAATTCATCTATATGTCTCTTCACAACAGACAGTTGCAAAGAAATTGCCCATCAAGACAACCAGTTTCCTTGACCTTCTCAAAAAAAAAGATGAAGTATTAAATGCAAACAGCCACATTCACACTCCTGGAATTGGTTCTTTCTGGTCAAGTCTCATTTAAAGACTTTCAAAGCTGCTACAGAGAATGAGAGAACACAGCCCTCATTTCAAGTCAGTGGGACACGTTCCAACATATCTTCCCCAGCCATGTGTGAAAATCCCACCTACGTACCAGACTGATTACTCTGGGGCACAGATGCTATTTCAGGGGTAGAAATGAGATCAGAGAAGTGGCTTCCATTGCAGCTACCCCTGATTAATTAACTGTTGACAATCTGCTCCTTGGCAGCTGCCATAAAGTTTTCTTCATATCAGCTTCTTGTTTGAAAGTTGCAGTTCCAGAGTAATTTTCAAACTAAAATCTAAGGGGGCTTCTTATTACTATTTGTCTAAAATTAGCACAGATGCACTTTTAATGGCATTTAAAATGCTTTTTTGGCATTTCAAAAACCTGAACATCTACCAGTTTCTACTGATCCAGTGGTAGGCCCCATGTAGAAAATTTGATGTCTCCTCAAACACAGCAAGCCGACTTCAAAAAAGCATAAAGACATCTCTCACAGGCAAAACCATCTATGAATGTTGATGTAACTGTTCAGAGTGACTTCAACTCTGGCCCGGTTCCATAAACGTGGCATGAATTTGGGCTTCAAGTGTGTGGCATGAATATAGACTATTCAGTTAACATTAGCTTTGAAGTTTCTGTTTTTACATAAATGCGTGAGCATTAATGCAATGCTTAAAAGTACAATGTAAAAAGATTAGGTAATACAGAACTTAGTTTCAGCAGCAACGCAAAGAAATTACAACATAGCAGCATCTATAGTTCAAAACACCAACTGTCTAAAATTCAACATCTTAATATTGCACTGCGTATCTCTAGTCAATCTTTGCATTTATTTACCTGTTGAATTCAATTGTTCAACCTGAGTTCTTCATGAAAACAAAATATTTCCAATGTATTTAATTTTACATTTGGCAGAATTTTGCTCGCCAGAAACATCTCTCTAACACACAGTGTGAAACAGAGTTGCCAACACCAGCTGACATTAAACAAACCGCAACTCTCTACTGCCCAGCAATTAAGATTGATAAGGAACCTGTGTTCTTCAGGACTTCTTTTCAAGTCTAACAGTAAGCTCTGGAATTGCCAGCCACTGAAGGTTTTTATGACTTTGCTTTTTATAAATGCATGGCCTAACAGGAGATAAGCGCTTTTGTGCACTTGGCTGGTGTTTGCCCATGATCAGGACTGTTGACTGGGGGTTTATTGCTGTGAAAGATGCCAACAGCACCCCAAGGACAGACTGGGACATTCCAGCACTTGTCAGAGAGCTGCCAAGTTCCCCCTAAATCAAACACCGCCATGATTTCACAGAGCCACAGCAGTGCTGATAACAGCTTTAGACTTGGATGCCAGGGGAGAGAGCAGCCAGATAGTGTTACTCAATACAGCTAGAACAAACAGCCTACAACTTCAACTTGTGGGTCAGGGAAGAAGAAAGACCAAATCTTATCTGTGATACAGTTGTCGGCCAGTCCCTGATGCCACTGCCTTAACACGTATTCCGCAGTACTGAAAGCAAAGTGCTCTAAGGTACTGGAATAATATCAGGGCAGGGTAAACTCAGAAGTACAGATTTGTGTTGTCACTTTACCTTAGAGCCATGAATATTCCCACAGTACTAGATGCTGTAGAGATACAGGAGGTGTGAAGATCCCTGCCCTAGATGATTATGCTATAGTGACATCCACCCACTTAGGTACAGTCACTACCTCTGCCAAGCTCAGCGCCAGCTTTGGTCCCAACACCAGCTAGAACTGTTAGTGCCCGCCTATGCTAATAAGCTCTGCCTCTCCAAGGCTTTGCTAGCGCAAGTTCAACCCTACGCTGTTGCAGCTATCTGACTTTTGGGCCAGAACCAACTTGCACCCTGCCAGCTGGAACAAGTGCAGGGTTTGGATATATTCCCTCTACCTTCATCCTTAATGCAGCTTTATCCAGCCTGATCTAGCAGTCACAGCTCAATTATAATCCACATTTAGGTCTAGGAGAACAGCAGAGACACCTACAGCTTTTAAAACCATCTGGAATAGTATCAAATTTCTTAGAGATATGAAGTGTAGAGAAAGCTACAGCCAGTAAATCTAATTGTTTCATTCAGGTCCATGGGGTGTTGATAGAGCCAGTGGCTTCCTCTCCTCTCCTCTTCTGTAAACAAAGTCATCCAAAGCAGCCAGCAAAGCTGACTCAGAGGAGTTGCAAGGAAGAAGTACATTTACAAGCAGTCCTTATACCTTAGTGTTTAGGCTATTTTTCTCCATTTCATTCCGTGTATTCAAACTTACTTCAGCTCATTAATATAAAGAAGTCACATTTACACTTTGGGAATGAAAGCGTACATTGTCTAGCTTTCCTGTGGCTATTTATCTTCCTTGCACTGCAAGAGCAGCACTTTCCCTACAAGTACCCTGTAAAACACACTTCATTCTTCCCTACATTTATCATAACATAAATGCAAGAACAGGGAAAAGTGAAGAAACTACTTTCACCACCATAGCCTCTCCTAACTACCTAGGAAAACCACTTATTCAAAGCAGAGCTTAATTACTAAATACCTTTTAAAAGACATGCCCTATAATACTAGTTTTATTTTACAAGGTAGGTGCTAATCTCAGTGGTGCAGCCAAATTTTATTCTGGTTAATCATTCGCTGCCTATGGGGCACTTTACTCTAATTGATTTAATTTCTGCCCTCAGTTCCTGTCCTAAACTCGCACAATTCTCCCATGGCTGTGGTATCCCACAGCCACTGGTGGCTAAAATTCAGTAGCATACAAAGTCTCCTCTATACACCACATGGCATGAGCATTTGGGAGGGGTGAAAGGGTGGGGACAAGGCAAAAAAAGAGGCACCACACAAAAAGGACAATGACAATGGAGTCTGCTTAACAAACATGTGGTGTGCGAGGGAAAGCGCGGCTGCCATTCCAATGAACACACAGAGCACTTCATTTTCGCAACCAGAGAGAAGCACCCTCAAATTGCATTTGCTATGGGGGGGCGGAGGAAACCGAAGATACACATGGCTGTTGTTTTCCTAACACAGCAAGGTTGCTTTTTTTCCTCCCTTCTGAAACTGCGATTGTCCTGAAGCCAGGTGCAGCCAGCACACCCGCTGCGAGTGGCAGTTGATGGATTGGATCAAGCTCCCTATTACTGAGTTTTGTATCATTAAGCAAGCTATTTTAAATGAAGCTCTATTGATTATTTTTTTCTCTAAACAGGTGGCAATCGAAATACGAGGAGCTTGTCAAAACATCCCTTTTAACAGAGGAGATATAATTGATAAAAACAAACAGGAGGTATGACTAAACTGTTAAAATATTTAAGATCAGTTGAACTACTATCAAAAAGGGTAAAATTTAAGTAAAATCTTATGCCTCTTGTAAAAAGTTCCCATTTGTAAAAAGACAGAATTATGGCCTCCATCTCAATCATAAGGATTTTTACAAAGAGTTTGGTAACACTCAGAGTTACGTACACATATGTGCGTGCCTAGGTGAATACATAAACACACAATCTGGAATGTCATGTAGCTTACTGCACAGAGATTTACCCGAGGAAAAACCAAAACAAAAATCTGTTGTTATTTCTTCATTCAGCTGTTGCAACAGACTTAATTTTCTTTTATTAAGTATCTGAATGACATTTTTGCCTTCATCTCCCTAAGTTTTCATTGATAAAATTAACAGTTGAACATAGGCAAGCACTAGTTAAAAACATCTATAAAGTTTCCGTGTGGGGAGGAGGAATCGTAAAGGTAAAATTGAATTAATATTCTTACATTTTATATACTTTTAAAAATCAGAACAAAAAAATTACTTTAAAAATACTTAGAACATGCATTTGTGGATATTTTTCCCAAAAACTTACACAGAAATGAAAAGAGGTTACTAAGCAGTAACTAGAGGTCTTAGAAATACATAAATTGCGTGTACAACCCATCCACTGTAGATATACAGGCACGCCACCATAAGCTGAGTAACACTGCAGCTTTGCCATATTTTGCAAGTGAGCCCATGTGGTGTTCCCTCTACTCAGGACACAAGTATATCTGACGAAAGGTTTATCTTTCCTTTCAACTCCTGATCAAATACAGAATTCAGTGCTAACAAATTCTTGTGGGAAAGTAGGAAAGAGAGTGGACACAGTGGAATTTCAGCATCTCAGAAGTCTTCAGCTGACAGTAGAAAATGTTATTACCTATTGTTAGAAATGGTTCTTGATAAACACTTTCAACTGGCAACTTCCACGTACTGAGTCCTACCCACAGGCAAAACTCGGAGTCCTTCACATCAACAATAACGACAGAACCGCTCGGTGAAGTACCACACAAGCTCTAAACAGAGGTGCAACAGCACAGAACTTGATAAAGATAAGGACATTGCTCCAGGTCACCATTTGACAGGTCACAAAAAAAGACGACATTAAGATAACTGGGTATGTTGAATTCTGGTGAATTTTGACAACAGAAGGGTATGTCATTTCTGCAGTGTCATGAAAGATCTTAACATACTGCATTTAATTCAGATCCTGCAGACAGATTACTATGTTCTTCAACCTCTTTCAGCTTCACACAAATGACCTCGAGGATTATTGAGAAGGCCTGAGTTTATCTGCCATGGAGCACCATACAAGTGCCATGCCACCACATCTCTGTGACGACCAGGCAGTACCTGGTTAAAGCAGCTCCTGCACATGGGTACACCTCAGCTGCAGAAGGACCAGCCCCTAGCGAGTCAAAGGCCACATGAGTTAACCCTAGTGAGACTGAGCAATAGACAGAGCAACTCTGTCACCTGTTCACCTACTACAACACAACTTGTGATGCTGGGTAATCTGTCTTGACAATCCCATTAACCAGCTGAATTTCAAGGACACAATCACTACTGTTAATACCTTAGAGATGGCTCATGCACTAACGGAAAGCCTAAAAGAGCCTCATAAAAATAGTCACATGCCATGAGGAAACAAGTACTGCTCATAAAATAACCTGCTGATAAAATGAGGCTCAAGGGCTGAGAGACAGAGAATGCCCTTCTTGGGGATTTTCAAGGGCACAGCTATCACCCATCACTTGTGGATGAGATCATTCAGCTCTATTAAGTCCCAGATGGGTTGACACCTCCTTTAAAGTCAAAACTATAAAGACCTTCCAATAAAACGCATCAACCCTGAGGTACAGGAGAATCTATTCAACAGTTGCTCAGTTGTGAGTCCATCTATCTCCTACAAAGACAGGTATCAGAAAAGGGGTGGGAGTAAGCACACCACCACCACCAACAGCCACCACAAGAGACAGAAGCACTCTGGAGAATGACAAAAATTAAGCAAATTATTTCTGGTAACTCTATCCAAGATCCAGGCGTGTGAAATCTGCTGTCAAGGATAATAAACTAGCCCTTTCTCAAAAAGCTAGGAAACTACTTTGAGATGGAAAAAAAACAAAGTAGAAAACTGTTGTGAACAATGTAGACCCAACTTCATGTGTGCTACCAGCTGGAGGAGAGCTCTAACAATCAAGATGCTCTCTAAACTTCCCATAACGAGACCAAGATATAGATCCACTTCTCATGAGATACTCAAAGCATGCAAGGTTTCAGCAACAAGGCTGTCACTGCTTAGGATTATGATGCCAAGAGAGTAAACAGAAAGGAGACACTTCCTTTGAAACCCTGATACAATTGTCACTTTTCTTAGCTATTTGAGAAGAGCCACCCACCCACTGCAAACTGCTAGATCTCCATCAGCCACTCACTGTTAAATCAGCCTGTAAAATTCAGATATGTTAGATTCAACTAACAATCTACAATATGTAACATTTCATCCCAAAAATCTTTGCCAGTTTCAACAGGAAGACAGAACAACCCAGATAGGAAAGGAACAGTTATCACAGCAGCAATGCATTGAGAAGTCTTAAAATTTGACTTCATCTTGCTGTAATCACATTGGAAGGATCAATAGAAGAAGCACTTAAGCAGCACACATCCTTTGTGTATTCATGCAGCAAAAGCCCCCAGAGTCAAAGGAATCTGGCCATCACGGGTAGCACAAAGGCCAGAAGATTACCTGCAGAGATGCCATCAACAGCAGAGAAGGCATATTTTACAAACCTATTCTCAAAAAACTCATAGCATGTTTTGGATTGAACTATTATAACAAGAAAGGAGCAAAGGTACTTCAGGGAAAGAAACAGAAAGGCTGGGAACAGAAATAGCACCAGCCCGCCACCTCAAACACGCACACAACCCAAATGCAGGAGAATTCAAGTGCTGCAATGTTAAAAAAATTGCCCAGCTCTCAGGATCTGCACATATCCTGTTTCCCCCAAAATAAGACCTACTCCAAAAGACCCGGCATGATTATTCACGATTTTGAGGATGCTCAAAATATAAGCCCTATTCCAAAAGTAAGCCCTGTGGCCTTTCCAGGCAATGCAGTTCATGGCTCCATTATCCCTCCCATGCAAAAAGAGAAATTCAGAGTATGCTGTTAAGATCATTACTTCTTATCTAATTCATCTGAATATGAAGATCTTTTCCCTCCTACCTAAGGCAGTCTTTTTTTCGAAGACTTCAAGTCATCCAGCTTCCACTCTCCCACTGTTGTTCTTTATGCTAAGCTATTGTTCCTCAGATCACAATATCACATTTTCCAGTCCTTGGATAGCTCTTAATTCTCCCTCAGACACATTTTTTTTCAGTTGGTCTACACCTTTGCTGAAATACAGTACTCACAATTTCCATTTCCTATCCACAGAGCACCAATTTCATCAACAAACCATGTTAATAAGCAAACACGGGAAGTATCAAGAATCTGATAAATTATATATATGGCAACATTTGGTTTTCCTCTAGCCACAAACCTTTTTACTCCATCACAGTCTGAAATTAAATTGACAGATTATTGGATTTTGATCAATGTTTGACCGTGTTGACACTAACATATGACATATAAACTACGAGACTGATTTCCTCCAAGTGCTTAGAAATAGTTTGAATACTTGCTAGTTTCTAGCAGAATCCCTCACGAGAAGAATCACATCCACTTTGCATACTTATTTCAATAACAAACACAAACCACATGCATTTTTCCTGAAATGAATGCTGTCTATTTCAAGAGAAAGGCATTTCATATAAAAGTTTCCTCCAAAAAAGGAGTCTACCTCAGCAAAGGCTAATGGCTAGTATCAAAACCTGCTTGAATGTTATCGACAGTATTTTATATAAAAGATGTACGCTACTGTCCCTTTACTATTGCAGGTACCATCCACTGAAAATTTCTAGACATTATGCTCTTTTCATAGTACAACACATTTTCAGTCTGCTGAATTTCTCAATCTCACTTTACAGTAAGACTTGATTAATATATGTTCCATATTAAAGCCACACAAAAAAACCCATCACAGAAGTCATCAAGAGATACCCTCAGTGTTTTACAACCAGAGTGCAACAAGCAATTCACATGCCCAAGAAGGCCTAGCATTAACAAAGTACAGCTACAGCCTCGCATTTACTGCAAAACCTGCAGAATTTGAAAGCCTTGTTTTCTCCCTCATTCTTGAATAATTTTTCTCATTTTTTACAGTTTAAATATATAGTTGTCCAAATAAGATCTCAACATAATACTAAATAAAAGCTACAAAGAGGTGTCTCAAATGAACACAACTACAAAGGCATACAACTACCATGATGGCTTAAGACAGACGTCTGCGCCTGCTGTACTTCACGTACTGTTGAAACAGGGAGCTCAGACTGTTTAGTGCTAGGAAGCTGGATGACCTCTTGATACAGAAAACATCAAGTGAGCGGGTTTATTTTGTGTGAAGTGCTGAGCTAATCCATTATCAATACTTTCTGGGCCACAGATAACACCATACAATCATATGAAGTTTACTCACACTATGCACACCATGCACATTTATTTATTTGCTCATTGTCACATTTGACTGCATTTCAGTGTCTTCTAAGAGAGGAGTGAAAAAACAAACAAATCGAATAACCTCAACTAGATCTACTTAGGACAAATATTAGGAAAAAATATTAAGAAGTATTTGCTGAAGTTTATAAAGGACAGATAAAGTCTTCATTCTACAGAATACATACACTGCTGATTCTTAACAATCACCCCAGGGTGTTCTCTTCTTTTGAGCCCACAGGATGGAAGATCTGTCTTCTTGTCTCTGTCCCCCATCTCCATTGCCTTGCACAGATAATTGCACAGAGACATTTGAAGGCTGTAAGTATGAGATTAGCAGCAGCAGCTGTTTCCCGCATCCATTCTCCTTTGCTCTACTTGTCAACACCCTTATGGGAGATGGGGCACCTTTACTTCAGCTCTTAGTTGGACTGTGGTGCCCTCAAGGGTTATTGTGAAAAAGAATAGCCCGACCAATTCCAGCCCCATTTTCAGACAACACAGTTTTGCTGGGAAAGGGATAGCTGCTGCAGGAACAGATACTTTGAAGGTAGTATAATTCCTTACTGAGCAGAAGGAAGACACTTTGACTACAAAGACTGCAGCCTTTGTTGTACTAGGGATGAGCAAGGGCTCTGTAATCTTTGCCACCAGTGCCATGCCTCTGCTATTAAACCTGGTGTCTTTGGAGAGAAACCAGGGAAGTAAGCTGGTGGATGATTTATATTCTATTCTCAAACTGTGACTCAAATTTCTTCCATATTAACATTGCAATGAAAAAATATTGTCGTAAGTAAAAGGTAAATGTATCCCCAAGACTTCAGGGTCTACATCTGCAGAGGAAACTAGTGACTTCTGAACAGTGGAGTTATACACGTCCAAGCCAGCGCAACCCTCTGTGCCCAGTCGAGACCGCTGCCTGACAGTGAGCAGCGAATTGCGAGTGTGACCACTCTGTGCGCTACACAGAGGGGACAAATCTGTGTTCTTGCCCAGTGTAGAACACATGCAAGTAGGGAAGGACAGAGTAGGGCCAATTATTTTTAGGTATCTACAAAAAAAACCCTACAGGTGAAATGGTGAAAAATCTCTGTATATGTGTTACATAATTTAACATATTTACTGCAGGCAAATTACAACAGCCACATGGACAAAGTAAAAAGATCATACATAATTAGCACCAGAAAAAAATAAACCCTTATTTTAAATAAAATAATTTTAACTGTGTTCTATGCAACCTGTGAACAATGTCTGGCAAGTAATTTTAATTGGCCTTATTTTGGAGATATATGTACAAGTTTTTGTCTTTACTACTTGGTCCTTACCTTTTGTTTTCACTGGTTGCTCCCACTGGAAAGCAAATATCTATTTACATAGTTAAGTTAAACACATGACAATCATGAATTGCAGAATCAGAACAGATATGACTTGAACAAATGTTGAATACTGTGTTCAGTTTTGGGCCTCTCATCATAAGAAGGACATTGAAATACTAGAGGGAGTGCAGAGGAGGGTGACAAAGCTGGTGAGGGGCCTGGAGCACAAGTCTGATGAGAAGCAGCTGAGGGAACTGGGGCTGCCTAGCCTGGAGAAAATGAGGCTGAGGGGAGACCTTATAACTATCTACAACTACCTAAAAGGAGGTTGTACCATGGAGGGTGTTGGTCTCTTCTCCCAAGTAACAAGTGATAGGACAAGAGAAAATGGCCTCAAGTTGCATCAGGGGATGTTTAGATTGGATATTAGGAAAAAATTCTTCACTGAAAGGGTTGTCAGGCATTGGAACAGGCTGCCCAGGGAAGTGGTGGAGTCACCATCCCTGGAGGAGTTTAAAAGGCATTTAGATGAGCTTCTTAGGGACATGGTTTAGTGCTAGAGTTAGGTTATGCTTGGACTTGATGAACCTAAGGGTCTCTTCCAACTGAAATGATTCTATGATTCCATTATACTTTCTATTATTGCAAAAGAAAAGGTATGCTCTGTTTTATTCATGGTGTGTTAGAGTAAAGCAAATAGATGATAAACAAGAGCACAACCTGTTAGTATAAACAAAGATTAAGATTTTCTATTATTTCAAGATCTTAGTTCACTAAGAATGATACATTTCTCATTTGAAGTAAGCACTAGTCAAGTTTTATAACAAAATATTTACTTAGGAGTAAAACCTTTCAGTTTTCTATTACAAATATGACAAAATTTTATTGTCAATTGACATATCTTAAGTCCATTTGCATTGGCAAAACACATATGAGATTTATGTTCCTATTGAAAACTTCAATATGAAATTCAAAGACCAGGATCAATATTTGCAGAAGCAGAAGAAACTTTAAAAGATGCAGAAACCTTGTCCTAGGTTTATTTTAGCTTTGGTTAACATTTTTCTTAAAATACTAAAACATCAAATTGATTGTGAAGAACATATGAGAAAAACTAAAAAGACCCGCTCTAGGCACAATGCTAGGAATACCTAAAGACAACGTAATGATATGCAGTATAATTTCCTATTTTTGGTAGTTTATAGCTTTCAAAAGGATAAAATTCCAAAGGCTGCAGCTTTAGTGCTTTTTGTATTCCTTGCATGAAGTCCCACACACAGACACAGGCTTCTCTTAAACTCCAACAGGATTCAGCCAGTTTTGGGAAAACGTTAAGGCAGTTCAGAGTAAAAACTTGCTTTTTTCATAGTGGTTGTCCTAAGCTTTAAGAAATCATTGGCTTCCTCAATGCCTGCCAATTTTTTATTGTAATTTTTTCTGGATTCTAAGTTTTCTGTTATAAAGTGTGGGTGTTAAGGGAGGGAACTGTCATTTAAGAAATTTGGGGTTTGTGGGGTTTTTTGTCATTGTTTTCTGTTTGGTTTAGTTTTGTTGGGTTTTTTATTGGTTTTTTGTAGGGTTTTTTTTGTTTTTTGTTTGTGGTGTTTGTTTCTTTTTTTTTTAAAAAAAAAAAGTACTTACACTATACCTGCACATTAACCCAGGCCCTGCTCTGCACTCTGTGCAATTTCTTACAGAAACTTGAACACAGCTGTTACTTCACTGTTCTGTACCATTCATGGGAGAAAGACAAAGACGAAAATTCATGTGTCCTCAAAAACTGATCATGCCAGACAAGGCAAAAGTTCACACCAAGCACCTCTCCTCCTCCAGGTGTGTACAAGCTGTTGGCCAACAAAAACTACTTGATTTAGAGCAGATTTAGAATTTCTTATTTAAAAACAAACGAACAAAAAATCACTGTCTAAAAGCATACATAAAATTAATATTAAGTTTGACTAGTTGAACACTCCCTCTGTTATTTAAAAAAAATACACACACATATATCTTCCTGGTAGGAGGTAAAATACAGTAGCTACTGACAGTAGAAGCTTGTAAAATATGTACTCTCCCATTATTACTACTGGTATTATAAGGGTTCTTACAGGCGATTATGCCAGATGAAGCATGACCGTATGAGGAGAGCTAGTACCTTACCTAAAAACTCACTAATTTACACATTCTTCTTCTGTAAGTCAGTCTATCCATCAGGCTTATTTGCAACTGGCAACTTTCCAACACATTTGAAACTTGTGTTGGACCTCTTGGTGTCAGGCAGAAAACACCTTGCCCCCAACAAGACACTATTTTCCATCTGAAACTGAACAAGCAAGTGTTCACAGCTTTTTTGTTCAGCCACTAATGCACATTCAACAATCTATTAACACACAAAATTAATTAGGTACTGCCAAGCTTAAAGTCAGCAAAGCTCTGTGCCTGTGCATAGCTCCCTACAGCGTATGTTGGCACCGTTGTTTGTAATACATCCAGCGCTCAGGCATTTGGAGCTCAGCCTAATTAGTTCACTGCAACTGAATCTCAACTCTAGCTGTGATTCAGCTGCAATGAAAGTTTTGAAAGAGGCCTATCTACACAGCCTTGCTCGTTTTTTTCCCTGGCACGTGAAAAACCAGGGCAAGGCAGCGTGCCAGAATTGCCCAACCAACCATTTGACAGATATACGGAAATGTGAACACTGCTCTTACTGGTTTTCCTAAGATCATTCATGTGCAACTTCTAAAAGTAGAATAATTCTTTTCCTGGAGGAAGGCAGACATCAGAGGACTTGAAAAGTTATACTGGAAAGACGATAGGAAGAAAAAAGGCCTACCTCCAGAAAAGCTTATCAAAATTTTATATACTTGTAATTTTTATGTGTGCATTCCACAGAGTTGTTTCTCCACTCCACTCAGTGGAGCATTAGCATTCGGAAGATTACAGCCTTCTGCTTCGGTCAGTTATTCAAAAACCTAAACATCAGTACAACTACAAAGTCTTTTTTTGCCCCCACACAACTCCCTTCCCCCAAGCAGCTTCTCTGCCTGTGGACCACAGCTCAAGACAACATAAGGTTTTTTTTCAAGTAGGTGACCATATCATGCTATGCATTTCAGAACAGAAATCAATTTTTTCTAAGTATTGCTAAAGGTACTGTGTGCCTTCAAAAAGTATTTTAATTAGAAGATACTCAGTTTTCCACCTTCCTTTCCCTTCAACAATCAAAATATGCTTCCACAATAATTTTCGTGCAGCAATCATTTAATGCAACAAATTATGCAAAGATGGTGATCCAGTCAAAGTGACTTCCAGGCATTAACTACTAGTGGTTGACATTGAGAGGATCTGGTTTCCAATACTGCTTTTCCTTCTGATGACAGTCAATTACAAAGTAAAGTTGGACTTTTTTTTTCATTTGTAGTCGATTATGCAGTTATTAGGATCTGCACCTCTTATCCTGAGAACTTCTGCTGTCCCACTGGGAGAGAGAAATGGGGACCCCTCCTGATGTGTAACCGGGCTGTCACTCCTGAGGTCATCTTGGCACAGACTTGCACTGGTATCAGGCGTGGGACAGCCAGACAGCCCTCGGCAAAAATGAAACTTCTGTCAAGTCACAGATTGGGACGCACGGCACAAGGCAAGAGCGGAAGGCTGCATACTGGCCAACCCAAACACCATCTTGATCACACAAGTCCCAAAGAATGATCTCCATGCAATATTGTAGCTAAGGGGCTGCACAGTGGCATGCAGCAGGGAAGCGGGGCAGCAAAACCTTTACGCCACTTCTTCACCTCACCTGTATCCAAAATCTGCCAAGAGTCAAAACTTTAACATCCGGCTGATGAGCAAACAGGGCTGACCCTGCAACAGCAACTCCTGAACATTAGCACACTGTCTTACATGTACGACGAGCTGTGATAATGGGACAGGCAAAAGGTCTCCCCTCTTCTCTGGGAATGTGTAAATTTGGCATTCCAATCCCTTTTTGTCTCAGATAAAAGTGTTACCAGGCATATTGTAGGATACGTAGTGCTAGGTTGCAAAGCTGTTCCTCCTGCTGCGAATCAAAATGCTGGACTGTGGAGTAGGGCCAAGGTGGGGAAAAAAAGGGCTAAAAATATCACCTTGTTTTCACTTCATTTTTCCCAATTGTAGTCCTTGAGCATGTGTGAGACCTGAAAGATCTATATAAATCACAGCACTGCTGTAACACACCATGCTCTTGAAAACGTGAAGTGACAAAATGGCAGATTTTAATTAATACAATTGTATCTAGCATGAAGGGATGGCAGTACCGGGCCCCAGTAAGAAGTACTAAATGCTGACTGCAAGCAACAGGAGCTCATAGACAAAAGTCATATAGAAATAAAACAAACATTTTTTCACATCAGCCTCTGCATGACAAGCATAATCTCTCCCTCAAACATGCCAAAACGGGGCCAACTTGACCTCAGTCTCTACAAACTACTTCAGTCTCAACAAAACAAAAAAAAAAGCCAAACCTGGGTCTTCCTGCAACTGACTGCAACAGAAAGTACATGAGTGTGATAAAATTATTTTTCTTTTCTTCCCCTTCAAAAAGTCATGCTTATTTTAAAAATGAGATTTAAATCCTCCAAAATAGAAGTAATAACCTGAAAGTCTGACTCTAAGACACAAAAATCTCTAAACATCCCAGTGTGTGTATCCAAAACTTGCTACTTTGTATGGGTTGACCCTCCTTTCACTTAGTTTACTCAGTCTGAAAGTAAACACAGTCATGTGTGAGCACTCGCGAACGCTAATTATTTCATGGGTCTTTTTCTTTCATACACTGAGTATGATCCAGTAGGTTTTGAAGCATGTTTGCAGTACATTTGGAAACACGACAAAAATAGGATTTTAAGTTGTGCTTCTTCCTCACAGTACTATGTAAACACTACATTGCCTTTAATAATTGATTACTGTAAGTCCTGATACACATGCAACTGGAATATTCTGTCTACCCTTGCTTCTTATCTTTGCATGCGTACACATAGAGCCACGCTTCTGAGAGTTTGCCTGTTTCTAGAGACCAGTCTCCCAAATCTCAACCATCAGCAAGTCCAAGCTTATATAAACATCTTGGGATTCGAACAAACTCAATGACAATCATTGCTGATTAAACCAAACACATACAAAGGCAAAGTAAATTGAACCAGGTACACACATGCAATGATAAGATAGAAACTGATTATTTCGCATGGCAACAAAAGAGCTGCCATACCAGAACAGACCAATGGTCCATTGGTTTCCGAATTGCACCCTCTGGTAACAGCCAACACAAGGAACGTGGGGAGTCAACATGCAGCGTAAGTTGCCAGAAGCCACTATTTGCAATACTGAGAACAAGAGAAATCACCAGAAAGCTCACAACTTAAGTTTCTCCAGGCACATTTTGAGATGTTTTACTTTACTTAAAAGAGTGAGAAGAAGCTCTTCTCTCTTGCACTTAAATCTAAAATAATTTTTGAAAATATCTGAAGACTTCGCTTATTTTTTATAGTCACTTCCAACACCGGGACAGAGTCTCAGGACTTCAGGAGGCCACTATAAGTACAGAATTTAAGCTTCTTTTGTTTCTTCACGTAGCCTGAAGACTTGATTCATTAAGGGCACAGAACATTTCACCTCTCAAAGCCACTATCCCAAGGTGCACTAGTGTGATAAGTGCGATAAGATGCCCTAGCTCTGAAGGTCATTGAGAACAGAGGCGCTCAGTCATTTCCTACCTCTGACAGCCAAGGGGGTTTGGTGGCTCCAGCAGGGTCTTGCCATAAATGCAGCCATACCACAGGACAAGCTCTTCATTGCAAAATCCAAGTTTCCAAGCAACCACCAGTTGTGCTTGCAGAAGCCACGCATGTAAATCTTCAGCTATCAAGCACAATTTACTTGCACTGGTAGAATTAAGTGTATGTATACTATATACTTCATATATTTAAATGAAATTTAATACAGCATCGTATCAAGTCATGTAGCTGAAATAAAAGTTTCTGTCATTTCCACTAGAATTTTAAGGCAGTTTTTTTCACTGGTAAATTATTAGCCAATTCCCCCTTCCTTCTCCCCACAGAGACTATTTCCACAGCCTACAAAAATCTAGTATAAATGAGGTATAATAACTCATTTCTTTTTCTGCTCACTTGAGATGCTTCTGCTGCTTGGTCTGAGCAAAGGAAGGCACCTCTCAGAAGAGACCTCTACAAAGTTCAATTGATTTATCAGCAACTGTGATATCAAATTATTCTGGAAGATTAAAAACATCAGCAAGAGGGAAAGAATATAAATTTTTCATTTTGGAAAACCGGTATTTCAGCTGCCTTTTGAAAGAAATAACAACTCAGAAGTATAAATAGGTCATTGGCCTGACCTAGTACAGCAGCCCTCTATGGCTGTACAAGATAATCAGATTCCATCCAACAGACCATAGGGTACACAAGAGGCTTTGCTGCACACCAAAACATACAGCAAACTAAAAAATATGAAACAAGCACAGCAACACAGAATCTGTGGATTAAAGCTTGGTGTTCAACTTCCCTTTTCTGAACATTATAATACAAAGCTGAGGAAAATCAGTTTGGAATATCAGTTCTTGGCTGTTAGTATTCTAGATACCGCTGACTAAGATTCCTGAGCAGGAAAAGGGTGTGACAGGCAATCAGTAGATGTAGCTCTTATCGCTTGATAAACACTGTTTAAACAACCAGCCAGAGATACAGGTCCAGAACAAGTTACATTTACTATTACAGGAGTTGCTTCTAAATTAATCGTTTCAGCATATAATTAAGAACACAGACATACACCACATACAACGTAGAGCGGTGCAACAGACAGAAAATGAAGAAGCCTGCAGTGCTCCTTGCTCACATCTTTGGGCTAGATCTTGGCCAGGACCTCTACTCAGCTTCAGTCTTTATGCCCTCCCTGATTTAACACCACTCCTGTTTCCTTTCCTTCCCCTCCAAACCTTTAAGATAGTGACCGAGACCTCCCTGGCAGCTGAAAGCCCCAAGAATAAAGCAGGAAGGAGGAAGAAGAGGGAATCGCAACAAAGCAACAGGCAAATGAGATCAGTCTCTTAAGCTCATTTTGGCAGGAAAGACAACCATCAGGGTCCTTGCACATCACAAGGTAAAACCCAGCTTAGCTCTCTATGAATCTGTTTGTATGCTGACAGCAAAATAACCAAATTACTTCCTCCCGATGGAGAGAACTGCAAGTATGACAGTGGGGGAAGGGTCTTACAACTCTAGTCCTTTCTAGCTCTGCAGTTCACTTGCAACCAAGTGCTCGCCAAAAGCCAAACCACCTGAAGAAAAATCAGGTCCCATGCCTTCTCCGGAGTAAAGGCTGAGACACAACAGCTTCTCTGGATCAAACAAACTGTCTGCCTTGTCAGTTGATTTTAGTAACAAACTCCTGGTTTCTAGCAACTATTAATCAACCAAAACTCAGCATCTGGCTGGCAGGGGCTGTACTCAAAAAGTACATTCCTTGGTGCAGCAGAAAGCAAGCATCCCAGGAAGTTGCTTTGGGAGCTCAGCAGGCAAGAGAGTTGGAGAGATATGGACCAAAGATCAGCAACCTAAAACATTTTTTAACAGGCACAAAAAAGTGCAGGCTTATCTACCAGAGAAATAAGAAGCTGGGATGGCTGAGGACAGTACAGACTCAGTTCCCCCTGCTGGTGGAAATTAGAGTGAGACTGCCTAAAAATACACACATGGTACTTGCAGATTGCCTTGCAAGAGTCATACGAGAGCGTTAGTAGCCTTTTCTGTCTCTTCAGTGTCCTAAGAGAAGGAATTTACACAATGCTTAGTAAGAGGCTTGAGAATATTTACTGCCACTATCATTCACCACTGCATCAGAAGAGCTCTTCTAGAAAGAGGGGAAACGCCAGGGCTAACACTTACACCATGGATAAGTGTGTATCGGGGGAAGAGACAGGCTATGAGTTCCCATATATATTGAGGGGGGGAGGAAAGTAAAAATTCAGGCTAGAATCTTAGGTAGATAAAGGGATCTTACAGGTTTTTTTTCAGGATTTTCCTAGAGCCACCGTTAAAGTTTAGAGAAGATTAGTTAAGATACTGAACATGGTTTACTGTCCCTTATATACATAATTTGAGACACCTGAGAGAGGTCAGAAACCACAAAAGATGGCTGCCTAAAACTCCGTTTTAGAGAAAAAAAAAAAACCCCTCCTATTCCTGAAAGTGTTTTACATTGTGCAATCACAACTATTAGACACTTCATCATTATGGCCATTAGCTGTTTTGTCATCTAATGGCACTATCATAATGCTAAAGAGAATGGAGCCCACAATTATCTCAGCAGCCGCACACAGTCATTTCCCAATTAAACACATTGAGATGACAGCTGTTTTCCCCCACTAAAATAAAGTTGGTAGTACTTACCTGACTACCTAAAGACTCCTCAAATGTGGAATATAAACATGCAATCCTGAACTGACTTAGAGTAACGGTTGCTTAGAATTTAAAATCAGAATTAGATAGTATTTTTAACAAAGTATTTCGTCTTAGGATTTTGACCACAAAATGTCTTTAACTCTAGTTGTTGCAATAAGCATATATATATATGTATTGCATATATAGATACATGTGCTTGCGCACGCATACAATAAACAGACGCCACAATTCTGCCTGACCTTGTTACCTACATTTTCCATATTCAAACTGCTCAAGGGTCATGCAAACCTTCCCAGCAACTCGATTGAAAAGCGTTGATTTCTGAGGGAGGCACTTGTTGAGACCCCCATACACCACAGACCCACCACGCGCTGGGTCAGGGTGGATGCTGCGCTCCGTACTGTTATACCCAAAGCAGTTTTCAACTTGCCTGCAGCTAAGCAGCTTTAGCACCTCCAAACGTCGTTGTCCTCCTTCCTGTGTCAAAATATCAGCGATAGCATTTGAACCCCATCAGACAAGGAGTTAAAGCAAAGGGCAATAAAAGAGACAAGGAAAAGGAGCATCACCTGTCTCTCACCCTCTTCTAACAGGGCTGCAACACTGATAACACACCTGTTCAGTCAGAAACAGGTGCTGTGCAGACAGCTAGAAAATCGAGAGTCGCTGAATTAAAAATTACCAAAGAATGGATGACACTGTTATGTACTTCATTTCCACACTCAGAATTAAGAATTTATTTCAACTCCCATGGTAACTTTCTCAGGAAAATTGCCTGAAGGCAGCTCCTGTTCTATCTGATGTATATACCTGAGAGCTCCTGAACTGAAATACAGCATTTCCGTTTAAAATAAGAGAAGCTTTTCCCTCCGGTGTGAGTTTTTTGCTTCTTTTGCTTCACACCTGTCGGGGAGGGGGGGTGGAAATACATATATATATATATATATATATTAAAAAAAGGCAGCTCAGAAGACTGTATCTGCAAGGTGTTCAAGCCTTGAGCACGGGGCTGGTCCGGAAAGCACTGAGACCGAGGGCAGGTCGGGGGCTGCCGCTCTCCCGCCTCCGCGGCGAGGACGAGCCCCGGGAGGGGAGGGGGACACGGCGGCCCGCCGGGGCCGCCACCTCACGCCTCAGGGCGGGCGGGCAGGCGTGAGGCGCTGCCCCGAGAGCCCCTCGCACCGACGGCCGCACCGGGAGTCGGCTTCCCCGCTCCGGGCAGCCGCGGCTCGGCGCGGGCAGGGGCAGGACAAGCCGCTGTAACGGGAGCCCGGCGCGGAGCAGGTGGGCCCGGCGGGGAGCGGGGCGGGTACTCACACGGTGAAGTGGTACACGAAGCACTTCCAGCCCGTGGGCCGCTCCAAGAAGTTGTAGACCCTGCCCTGGACGTGGCTGCGGCTCAGCAGGGGCTTGCGGAGGCTGTAGATGGAGAACCGGGGGTCGAGGCTGACGGGGGGCCGCGGGCAGTCGGCGTTCACCAGCACCACCTCGTTCTTCAGGCGCTGCGGCCGCTCCGGCTGCGGGGCGCTGCCCGCCGGCGGCTGCCCGCCCTGGGCGTCGGAGAGCGGGGCGTAGTGGGCGTTGGGGGTGTTCTCGGCCAGCTCCAGCGCCGAGGGCTTCTTGCTGAGCGTCAAACTGCCTTTCCTGGGCAGCGACAGCCGGCCCAGGCCCCGGCTCTTCTGCTCGCCCGGGGGGGAGCTGGAGGACATGGCTGGGGCAGCTCGGGGAGGCCGGGCGGCGCGGCGGTGTCAGGACTGCGCTGCCCCGGGGAGCTGCGGACCGGTGCCGGGCGCCCTCTCCCGCCGCCGCTGGCCTGGCCCCCTCGGGGGCGGCTCCCGCCGGGAAAGGTGAGGGGAAGCCGCGGCGGGGGCGGGCCCGGCCCGGCCCGCAGTCCCGGTGCCGCCCAGCGGGAGGCGATGCACGGCGGGGCGGGAGCGGCGCTGCCTCAGCGAGGGAGCCCGGGTGTCCCCTCCGCCACCCTGCCCGTGGGACCCGGCGGACGCGGGGCGGGCAGCGAGACCCAGCTGGAGCCTGGGGCCCCTCCGTGTCAGGCCACCCTCCTCACTGCTGACCTCGAGCGTCTTCACCTGTCCCCGTGTCACCGACATGGCTGCGCAGAGGTGGCCTCTTACCTTTGCCAGGCTCAGCGTGCTGGTGATGGGGTAGGGACCAGAATGCAGACCTCCTCAGATGCCCAGCAGGCTTTCCCACCTTCTCAGCCTGCTCAGCACCTGTGGGGACAAAGTGCCCCAGCAAGTGTTTCCCAGGCCTGTAGCCCGTCTGTGGCTTGAGCTCCTGGGCACACCTCAGGTTTGGGACCACCAGGGCCTTCAGGGCCTGCTGCTCTGTCCCTTTTTGCAGAATTTCAGCATCTGGGAGCAGCAGAGCTCTGCTGGAGTTGGGATCCTTTTTAATACAAGTAACAAGAATAACTGCCTGGCCAACAGGCCTTGCACTGCCTGGTGTTACTGTAACATAAGGGAGCAAATAGCTGAGTGACTGGGCAAATTGTAGAACACAATATACAGTTCTGCAGACCTGCATCCTCTACAAGTTGGATCTCTCACCAAAAACATTTTGTCTTTGTGGAAGGGTGTGTGTGTTTGGCCATTAATAACAGGTTATTTTGAGGGCTTGGATAACTTTCCTGCATAGTGGAGTAAGTTATGACTTATTTAACTGTGGTGTGAATCGATTTGTCATGGTAATAAGAGCCTTTGTTGCACCAATTAGTTAACAATTTCTATTCCCAGAGCAAAAGAGGAGGGTGCTTTTTGATCTGGAGTGCTGATTTTTTCCTTCTAGCCCAAAATAGAACAGAACTTGTAAGAGCTATGTTGAGTTCATGGTTGATACTGGTACTCAGACAAGAATGTTGCGGGAAGATAAGGTGCTAAATAAAGTTAAACAAAAACAACCCTGCTAATTGCAGTTCCATTCAAATGTCAGGCTGCATATAGGGGAGCTGGGCATGATCTCGTTACTAATGTAATCAAACAAGACTGTATGCTCTTGCAAAGTCCTAATTTACACCCGTGAAGGATCTGGCTCCTTCTTGGAATACAAAACCAGAAGTGCTAAAAAAAGAATTTGCAAAAGCTGTTTCTAAACTAACAACGTAGTAACCAGGCTTTCCCCCTCTCCAACAGAGCAGGAATAACAAACTAGCTTAATAAAAACAGAATTTCAAAGGAAACCTTCCGTGCATCTTGTCAAAATAGAGCCAGGTTTCTCTATTTTGAGAATTTTTTCATTCTTGCAATAAGCCTGCAAGAAAAATGACTAATGAAGGAAAGAATGTCATTGCTACCCTTGAAGGCTCACTGTTTGAGGACTAGCCTGATAAAGTCTTGATATTAAAGTTAACAAATGTGTTTCTTTATGTAAGTGTTCCACTTTATTTTAAAGACCAACATATTGTCTAGGTTATACAGGACCTAATCCTGGAGCCAGCTGCAAAACATAATTTACAGAGTTTAGCAAAACAAGAGGCTGTATGTTAACATGTATGTTATGTTGTTCTTCAAAAACTGTTCTCAAAATCTTTACAAAATATTGTGGAATTTATGTTGTTATTTATCCCTTGATTAACAAAACAGAGAATAGAAAACCCAATACATCTGAACCCAAGAAACCTGAATTTGTGTTACTTATGCAATTTCCTAAAAAAAAAGAAAAAAAAGTTAGAGAGATACAATGTACTTAAGTAGCTAAGCAGGCAAGAAAATTCTTAAGATCTAAACTTGATCCTCAGTGTTCAGTGAGAAACTGTTCCAAGCAAGCAAAGTTTGTTTCAATAATTTTCTCACTGCGAAACAAGAAAGGTCTCAAATGTATTCTATAACCTAATATATCGAACTGATTTTCAGGTCAGAAGTGTTTTCATAAGGTTTTGGGTTAGACTTCTATGCTGGCTAAATCTTTCAAAGAATCATCACAAATAAAGAAATTTTAAATTTTAAAATATTTAAAATTAATATTTAGGCAATATTTAAACATCTTTTCCCTGGAATCAGGGAATGAATCAAAATCCATTTTTAATGTGTTACTGATGGATGATGACATTTATTTTATATAACAAAAATCATTTTATTAGATCATTCCCAACTAGTTAATGTCACTGAAACATCTGTCCAGCATAGGTGAAGACAAGAGCATACTTAAATAAAAGTGTCAAATAGATCACTACATAGTGATGAGAATCCAGGGAATAAGTATCCTTAATATATATTCAGTTACTAAAACTGTATTATAATTTGCAACATTTTCAAGATGAATACTTTAACATGGTAGTGCCAATTGCTGCTTTTCCCCTTCAGAAATAGCCATGTCTTGATATTAATTGTGTTCATTTTACAAAAAGAAGAATTATTTCAGTGGAAGAAGAGAGAAGAGGAGAAAATAATCCAGAAAATACAGTGTATACATGGAAGAGCTCAAAATTGGAAGAGGAGGCAGACAAGTGTTAGAATATGTTTATGTAGCCAGGTAGCTAGGCTTTGATAGTGAAGAGAGTAGGAAAATATGCTGGATGAAGAGGATATAGGTTTTAAATATTAAGGTGGAACTGTTACACTGAATTGTTTCTTAGAACAATAATAATTTAGTCTACTTTGAATATTTACAGAACTGTAACAAAATGAGCAATTGTTATTTCACAGTTTGCAAGTACTGTTTTAAATCTTTATGTCTTTAAGAGGATTTTTATTCTAGGAATGAGGCACGATAAATCACTGAAGTATGATGATAATACCCCAATGCTAAACAACTGCTGACTGTTTACAAGCTGAAATTGCTGCAGCCAGTTATAGACACCTTGATCTTTTATGTAATTACTTCACTGTGAAAACTAAGACTCAAACAAACAGTAAGTATCTGAGTGTTCTCTGTTTTCTCAAAGTCTTTAACACTTACGTTGCAATTACAGGTTGCACAAGTTCTCCACTGGCACTGATATCATCTTGTTTACTGTTAGATTACTTCAGGGGATGGCTTTTGTTTACTGGTTTTGTTTTTTAAAATGCCACCTTCCATTTCTGCCCAGCTATACTAGGGGACATGTTAACTTTTTTCAGAAGAAGGAAAAGACAGTTGTTTTGTCTTACTCTTTGAGTTATTTTTCTTGAATTAGAGCAAATATTTTGTTGCATTCAATTTCCTGGAGAGTCCACAGTTTAATCAGTCAGTAGATCATTTTTAAACCACTGCCAGTGATTAAGGTAAATACACCACAGTATTGAAGGACTAGATTGTTTATATACTGTATGACAATAACTTTTGAAATATTTTCTATCAATTAAAAAATTCTGTTCACAGAGATGTGTAATTACTTTAGAAATATTCCTATTAAAAGCTGCAAAACAACTAAGCACCTAGACCTCATACACAAAGAAAAGCCTCAAAACACAACAATAACATGTTGAACAAATAAACCTCAGCCTTATGATTCAAAGCAGAAGCAAGAAAAGTGTAAAGAGAGAGAATAGTTTGCTTCATTTTTTAAACCCTGGGAAGACTATGGCTTGGCCATTTCAGTGGAGAAATGGGGAGATGTATGTAAGTTTTCATTAATTCATGAAGTCGCAATTAAAAAGAGTTTTCTGAGTACCTGTACACATTTTTCATTGCACACCTTGGTAATTTTATTTACGATCCTTTTTAATTGATCACACTCTATTAATATACAACTGGTATACAACTCTTTAAAATTAAGCAAAATCTTTGTTACAGGCTCTTGAATACATTCATGCTTCTTATGTATAAATCCAGGAGATTTTCCCTGATGACAGGTGTTGCTAGTCGAACAAGTTAGGTAGCACACTAGGCAGGAGCTCCAGATATGGAGAGCGTAAATCATTTGGAACAGCAGGATGCCCCAAAAGCCTGACCATTGAGATAAAAACCCAATAAGGTGCAGTAATAACTTTGTCCTTGTCCACTAGTACCTTGTGGTCACGTAGCTGGGCATCTAGGGAAAATCCTCAGGTTAGTTCAACTCAAGTGAATTTATTCCAGCTTCCTTGATCAGGAAGATCTGCAGTTACTGTGTCATTGCTGTACCTGCAATTTAAGCATCTATTAACCATTGCTGTCTATGCTTTCTCTGAGTCAACAAAAGCAGTACCACCATCAAGAAGTACCAGGGTAAAAACACCTAGGGAATGTGACACCTTTGCCATTCATTCGAAAAGCACCACCGTGCTGTGCTGGTAATTAGGACAAGTGCTGCACAGAAAGGCGCAGGAGATGTTCACCCTTATGAATTACAGAGATTACAGCAGGTTGATGGGCAAAGTATGCCCCAGACCATACACTCAAATTGTTTTCTGAAGACTGGATGATATAGCCTCATTGGTTCTGAAATGCTGCCTTCAGTGACAAATTAACTATCTACAGAAAGAACAGGACTTGGAAAAACAAAAAAGAAACCCAGGAATCTGGCTGTTAGAAGAAACGTTGCAGAAGATAGTAGCAGGCACCAGATATCTGGAGTTTGGAGACTATTCAGTCCAGCAGCTGACAATCCTGATTAATATTATCTGTTTGAATGTTATCTTACTACATGGTTACATCTACATTTATAACCTCTTTATACATTGTTTCATAGGTTTTTAAAGCATATCGGGTAAAAGCATGGGAAAGAATATTGTTGTTTACCAGTGCTCAGGTTTTAAGTCCTAAAGCAAAGTTTCAAGAAAGGTTCTGATCATGTATTTAGATTGATGGCACGCTATCCATTTTTTGTTCTGCTTACATGTGTTCAAAGTTATGCGTATGTTTAAATGCTTAACTGCTTTGCAACTTAAAGTTGAACCTTGCAAGGTGAAAAAAAAAAAAATTGTTATTTGTCCATAGGATTAGTGCTGCTATTTACAACAATGTTTCTATTCTTTGTCTTCAACAAAAAAGTGTCCAAAAATAAAAGTAAAAACCTTCCAAGTTAGGCTGAGCAAGCATATATCTGCAACAATATTTGGTAGACATTTTTCTTATCAATGAACATTCATTCATATGAAAGGCCAGTACCTACCAGCTGGAATTTTGGTTTAGGTCAATAAAGATCCAAATTTTTTCTACAATGTTAGCCTGTTCTATTTGCTATTGTTGCTGCCTGACCAAAAACTTCCAGGTATAAGTGATTCCGAAGAATTCAGGTCCAAAATGTTTACTTGTTTAGGAGCAGGACTTCAGGGCAGAGCCTTTGAGGGGTTCACTGGCAGTAAGAAGAAAAAAGGGGAACTAGAAACAGAGCTGAACTGCTTTGGTGCATCACATCTTGTAAATGTCTCTCTCAACGCTTTTCCTGGTCCCAACCTACTTGCAAATCTCAAAGTGTCAGTAGAAAAAGTAAAAATCTAAAATTTGTGAAAGCCTGATAAACCTAAGAGGGCATACCTTTAGGAGATCTCAGTTCTGAGTTCTGACAGCTAGACACACTTGTAGTCACCTGTGTACATATTCTCTCCAGTCTGTTGCAGCAGTTGCCCATGGTGTCCCATCCTCCCTGGCTCTTTCCTGTGGTTAATCATTCAGCAATTTTAATAATTGAAGAAGGATTCTTCTCAGTATCACTTCAAAAGATAAAATTGAAGAGGCTGACAAAATGCTGCAGTGTTTGTTTTCATCATTAAGGCAGATGTGGTATATTTTCATCTCAGAAGCATGTGAGACTCAACAGGCTTTTGATTTCTCACATGATGCCGTACAGGATACAGTGTGCATATTCTTACACATGCAAAGGTATCTGAGGGCAGAGTGACCAATGACATTCTTTAAAAGAAGAGATTGTTACATCATCTTGCATCAAAAGAAAATTCTCCTCCTTGAATTAGTCACAAACTTTCTCTTTGTTAGACTAAAATCAGTATCAAATAACACCTCTGAATAAGCTCCAAATAAATTAATTGAACTTTTGAAATTCTGAAATCCCTCTCCCCCCCATTTTTGCTCCATAGTTACTTATGGAGGAGACTGTGCTTAATAAAAGGATGTTCTGGTATTTCAAGAAGGATTTCACTCTTAGCAGCTAAAGCAAGTAAAGAAATCAGTAGTTAACCCTAAATCTCTTCCTGGGCAAGGAGCACTTCCCACGTGCTATCTGTTAATCTGTAACAGACGATAGCCTATTTCACACGTCTGGAATGGCACAGGATAGATAATCATACTTCTTCAGCAAGGCCCACTTGACGACCCACTTCTGACATCAGGAATCGTCAGTCTGCCAGTTCAGCATAACTGTGGTTGAATGTGTCTTTTAATTGCAGGTAGTTCATTAGAAAACTTCAGTGGGAGGTTAATACACGTGCAGTGCAAGGAATATAATACTAACTCTGTGGCAGAAACAGAGTTTTCAAACAATAATGCGAAGATCTTTCTAATGCCCCAAATGTAATAAATTTCGACTCCAATTAACTTAAACAATTAAGGTTTTATTGCCAAATAGAAGGAGGCTGCAATAAGCAAAGACAGCGCTCGGTGGCCCCCCTTAATAGTGGCAGTGGCGCGCAACACGTGGCAGGTTCTTTCAGTTTTTATATCCTCTGGCCGTCCCTCCTGCACATGTGTCTTCTGTTGCTAGGTGGTCGTCGTTGTGACTTTGCAATAACCTTGACACGCCTCTCCCGCCAAACGACCCACCACCCTTAGTTTTAAAACAACTTTCCAAACTGCTCATCAAGTATAACAAAACATTTCAACAAAGGGACTTTAATGAACAAATTCCTTGTATTTATCACAACTCCCCCCTTTTTCTTACTTAATTTGTTCATTAAAGCGTTGTAATTTTTGGCTACTCAGCACCAGTAACTCAGTATCATCTCGACCCGTCAACTGTTCACATTTGGCTTTAATCAGTCTTAAGAACAGCTATAACTTTATTAAAAATACACGGCCCAAACGTTAAAACTAATGTTAAAAGAATTAATGGTCCTGCTATGGTAGAAAGAAGAGTTGTGAGCCAAGGTGATTGTTTGAACCAGGCTTCATACCAACTTTGATGAGACTCATATTCTTTCTTTCGTTTTTCTATATTTTCCCGCAATTTACTCATAGTGTCTCTTACTAAGCCCGTATGATCTGCATATACACAACACTCTTCTTTTAAAGCTGCACAAAGGCCTCCTTCTTTAAGGAATAATAAGTCTAATCCCCGTCGATTTTGCAATACCACTTCTGACAATGATCTGACCGATTTCTCTAAGGCGGTAATGGATTGTTCCATCTTTAAAAGGTCCTCATCAACAGCTAGTCTTAATGCAGTAAATTCCTGATTTTGTCTTACCAAAGAAGCAATTCCGACTCCTGCACCTGCTGTGCTGAGAGCTATTATGGCTCCTAAAATCAAGGCAGTTATGGGTTCTCTTTTTATTAGTCGATGTGAAAGGGTAGTCTCTGATATCCATATTCCTTTGGATGGTACGTGATTTTGGGAATTATTACTACTTGTATACAAAATTCTTTTACAGTCTCTAGATAATTCATAGACACACAGGAGGTAAGTCCTGTTTTTGAACATATCCATTTAGCATTGTCAACTGGTATCACCCATCCTCTAAGTTTCTTAGATCTAAGAGTCTCATTATTTATGCACAAATGCCGTTTTTCAGGGGGTATTCGACCTATACATCTTCCCTGCCCTCGTACTTGTTGCAGCGATATCCCTTGAGTGTTGTTTTCCCATTTACAGGCTTCAGGGTTTAACCCATTGGCAAATTGTGGTCTGTTAACAATTCCGATAGCTTCAAAATATGGTGGTTTGGCATTAAAGCATAACCAACATTCTGTTGTTAGTTTCGGGGATGTTTTATTAATTACCCGGTAACTCATATCTAATAAAGTCCATAAAGAGTTGGAATTGACTTCATCTACCTGAGTAAATGCATCTATATTAGAGTTATTGGCAATTATTTGACTTTCGGTTATATTGGGAGTCTCAGATGTTTCTCTTGCTTTCAAATTCCCTGTAATCACTGCATTGGGACCTATTGCTTGAGAAGTTTGTTCTGCTATTTCTTTCTTTATAAAGATAAGACCTCCCCTATCTTTCCCAGGTTCCCAGTATCTTATTCCCCACATTTTTCCTAATAACCAGGCGGGATCTGTAGGATTAGATACATTAATATATATATATTGGCAATTTCCAAGCGTCGCAGGACTATATCCGCCGCTCCAGTCCTTTTTAGGAGGAACGCATTTATAGGGTCCCCTTTCTACAGATAGAAACTTATCTTTTCCTCCCCCTGGGGACCACCCTGACGCTATCGTTTCGCATCCCCAATAAGCACAGTAATACGAGCTAGGATGGTTACAGTACCCTTTTCCTGGGTTTGAACTAGGGCAAAAGTAAAAATCTATGTAGTCTAAACATGGGTTTATGGGTACCAGTTGGCACAGTGTTGCCTTAAAGCTGGGGTTCCCCACTACAGTTTCTTGAGCTATAATTTGCTGATCTTCAAACCTTATTAAGCTCCATCTATATGGTCTATGTGCAGTTTCTCCATAACCTAACAACAATAGTAACGTTAAAGAAATGTACCAGATTGGGTTGCATTGTTTTCGGCTTTCCCTTATTCCTTTTTTTATTTCTGTCAGTTTTTGGGCTTGCTGCTTAACATTGTGGTAGCTCGGCCAGCACTTTGGTGTAATCCCACTCAGGTTTTTGTCTCTACTGCTTTTTATTCTTCTGCCTCGCCCGTCGACTCAGTTGCTTCGAGCCACGGGGTAAACCATCTTCTCAACAGCAAGAATAGTCTTCAAGAGACCCTGAGTGTTTTTACTTTTTACACCTCTGTTTATGTGCTTCCCAGTTATGGTTTTTGATTATCAGAGAGTGATACGGTACTCCCCTTATAGTGGTTCTGCAGCATGCGTACTTCAAGTTCTAGTATTTGGTCTGTGATCTTTTGTTCCTTATCATAACAGCAATTACATTTTCCTCTAGGGGAAATACCTCCTGCACAATGCAACCGTCAATCTTCATGGCACAGTATACATTTGAAACATACAAAAGAATAATAATTACAATTTGTATTTATGCATTTGACCCTAAAGTCTTCGCAAAAGGGGGATATGCACAGATAACAGGCTGATTATTGTTATTCTATACTTGCACGATACAATTTGATATGTCCATCTACTGCCTTCGTAATTTAATTTTTAAGGGATCTTCTGTAGGTTCCGCGGTCCATGCACCAGTCTTGACCAGGCCTTTAACTCGGCTGGCGTGTGTCCATCCCCTTTCAGCGGTTCTGTAGTAAGAAAACATAAGGTCCCTCCCATCGAGGGATTAGTGATGTTTCCTTCCATGTTTTTATAAGCACTTTATCTCCTGGCTCTAGATTATATATTTTCATATCTAATGGCGGGTGTTGTGTTACTAGTCCTTTCTCCCAGAGATATTTTCTCCGTTTTAATAACTGTACTAAATAATTTTGCATCTTAGGATCACTTATTTTTGGGTGATCGTGAGGCATTTCTAGATCAAATGGCCCCAAATCTGTCTCTATTAATACTAACAAATGACGATATCATCTGATTTTTGGTAGCTTTGTAAAATCAATTTTTATTTTTGAAAAGGGACGGTGTGCTAGCTCTCTACTGCCAGGAATCCGTGTTCTTAACTGCTGTTTATTCACTTTCTGACATATTAGACACCCTTCAACAATAGTTTTAGCTATATTATATGTCCCTATACAAGCATATTTAGTATGCAAATTGATCAGCTAGTGCCTGTGTTCGCCTATGTGTAATACTGTGCAGCTTGTTCATTATATCGGCTGCAGTTACTTTTGGCATTATTTCTCTTCCATCTTTTAGTTTCCATTGCTCACCCCGTTGCTTTGCTCCCAATTTTATTAATCTTTCCTTTTCTGTGTTATTGCATACGTGCAGGCTTGCATATCCCTGGCTAGGACATCTTTTGTTTTTAGTTCTTCTAAGGCAGCTATGCTAACCACTATACCACTGATCATTCGGACCTAATCGATTTAGAAGAATATGTGGGTTTGCCACCACAGGGAATCAGCTAACTGTCTTCTTATTTGTCTCTCTTAGATCGTGTACTAACCTCCATTTCCCATCTTTTCCTTACAGGTAAAATGGGGGTATTAAAGGAAGACATACATGATTCAAGTAACCCTTTTTTTTTTAATAATCTTTCTATTTCTAGTTTTAGTCCCCTTCGGCCTTCCTCAGATGTTGGATATTGCTTTACACGAATAGGTACATCTGGACTAGAGATTTCTACCTTAAAGGGTGCCACACTTCAGGATTGATTTTATCCTCATCCTCTACTCTGAGAGGGCATAGTTTTATTCGAATTTTTCCTCCTATTACTTCTAAATTAATGCCTAATTCAATTATTAAATCTTCCCAAAAGATTATTTTCGGCCTCAGGAACTAAAAGCAAATCTCCCACTCCCATCTTAATGTCTATTTCAATGATTACGTCTTTTATAACAGGGACCCGAAATGGCTCCCCTTTTGCCCCAATTACAATTCCATTTCTTGTTGCTGGGGTCCCACTTTTAATTTTATCAAGGGCTCTGTTCCTTTTTGGGTCCCCAGCAAGAAGAGCCTCTGACACCCCTATTCCGCTTTGAACATTCTCTCATCCACTTTCTTTTTCCTGCAATCTCGCTTTATATGTCCCTTCTTCCCACAATAGAAACATTCTACTGGTTCACCTTGTTTTACTATAACCCCATCACTAGGATCTCCTGGTTTTGGATTAAACTCGTTCCTCGGGGGTGCTCCGCATCTTGCAGGTTTCCACCCCTGCTGAGCTGTACCCTCTCTAACTGCCGCAACCATCATTCGTGCGGTTCTTCGCTCTCTCTCATCTTCCCTTCTAACGTACGCTTTCTGAGCTCCTCTCAGTAGCTCATCTAAATGCCGATTTTGCCAATCTTCCAATTTTTCTAGCTTTTTTCTAATATCTGTCCAAGACTTAGCTACAAATTGTGTTTTTAATAACGCTTCCCCCACGGGGGTACTAGGATCTACTCCTGAATACAATTGTAAGCTTTTCCTGAGCCTCTCTAACCATTCCGTGGGTGTTTCTTCTTTCTTTTGGTATTCGCTAAACACTTTACCAATATTTTGACCTCTTGGAACGGACTCTCTAATACCTTGGATCACTATAGTTCGCAAATCCTCCATATGACCCCTATGTATTGGATCTTGATTGTTCCAATCAGGTCTTTGCAGTGACCATTTTATATCGGCTGCAGGACCTTGCTGGTGCTGTGCGTCCCAAATTTGCATACCGGCCCTTCGAATCATCCCCCTCTCTTCTGCAGTAAATAGTATTCCTATTATTGACTGCAGTTCATCCCACGTATAGATATTGGGCCCCAAGAATTGGTCAACTCGCTCTGCTACCCGTAATGGGTCTTCTAACAAGCTTCCCATTTCTTTTTTAAAGTCCCTGACATCTCCGGAATTAAGGGGAACTGCCACGTATCCCATTCCAGCCTGTGGTCCTCCCATCGCGATTTCTCGCAGCGGGTAAAGCTGACTTTGTGATTGTTTTACTTTACTACGGGTGATTGGTCCTGGGGGTTGATTATCTCCTAAACTTTCTAGGATCGGTGCTGAAGGGGGTATGTCGGGAACTGGTACGGGGGGTGGTGATGGTGGCACATAAGGTGGAGGTGCTATTGGAATCTCCATTGCTGCCTTTCTTTTTCTCTTTTTGGCGGTCATGCATTTCACCCCTCTTTTCTTTTAATGGATATAAGTTAGTCCTAGTTTCTGATCTTATCCATAGTAGTGCATATCTGCTTTCTTCCTGATTGAATGGTTCTTTTGAATGAACATAAATGTTCAGGGCCTGACAAACCCAGTCTTCAAATGACCCAAAAACTGGCCAATAAAGATGATCTCTGCGAATCTCCTTACCACCCCAAACTTCCATACAATAATATATCACTTTTGTTTTGTTCTTACCCTGCCTAGAAGGGTAATCTTCCCAATGCTTAATCATTAATCCTAACGGACTATCTGGGGGAATTGAGGGCAGCTTTCCCTGTGGCTCCCCCGCCATGGAAACAGAAGGCCTGCTCTTCTTCTGTCCCATCTTCTGAGATACCCTCACACACAAACACAAACGCTCCCCTCGTTCGTGCCTCGCTCCCTCGCGGGCTACGAGAACTGCACTACTGGAGGGTCCGCGCTCGCTTCGTCCGCAATTGGACGTCTCAGTCTCTGTATCTCAGGAATCCCAGCCCCAACCGAGTGGATAACCGGCCTATACTCACGCTTCCTGCGTCTTCACTCGGGTCTTCGTGCACAAAGTTTACGGGACGTCCTTCATTAATGAGACTACCGCTCATTAATGAAATTACCGGTCTTTACTTTGCTTATTGCAAATTTGAAGTGTTCGTCGGTAAAGGATTCAGTGGAAGGCTCCTGCAAGGGCCGCTTAGAAGGAAAAGCGGGGCGCCCCCCTCATAGGAGTCGCCACTAGAAATTCCTTTATCCGAGTCACAGCACCAAATTGTAATAAATTTCGACTCCAATTAACTTAAACAATTAAGGTTTTATTGCCAAATAGAAGCAGGCTGCAATAAGCAAAGACAGCGCTGGGCGGCCCCCCTTAATAGTGGCAGTGGCGCGCAACACGTGGCGGGTTCTTTCAGTTTTTATATCCTCTGGTCGTCCCTCCTGCGCATGTGTCTTCTGTTGCTAGGTGGTCGTCGTTGTGACTTTGCAATAACCTTGACACGCCTCTCCAGCCGAAGGACCCACCACCCTTAGTTTTAAAACAACTTTCCAAACTGCTCATCAAGTATAACAAAACATTTCAACAAAGGGACTTTAATGAACAAATTCCTTGTATTTATCACACCAAACGAAATAAAAACAAAACAAAACAAAAAAAAAAAAAGGAGAAGGAAAAAAAAAAAAAAGGTCCTGGGCAATGTCTCCTCCCCTGCCACTACACCTTTTCTCAGCAAGTAACCTCTCAGTGCAAACAAAATGGAAACTACAAAAATCAGTAGCTAGACCACAGGAGAGCTGTGCAACAATGAGCATTGCCAAACTGGAATTTCAGGTTGCTTTCATCTCACAAAATGAGTTTTCATTTTGCTAGTACCATTCTAACAGGTAAAGCTGAACAATGGAACATAATTTAAGATCTTGCAAAAATTATTCTAACCTGTTTCATAATTGTGATTTAATGCCAAATTCTAGTCCCATCGCTGACCTTTTGCTAAGTGGGTTAACTGCAACTCTTGTCTTTGTGTCTTCATCTTCAGTGTCCCACAAGCACAGTTACTTATATTAGCAGGATTTCATGTTTTACAGGGACTATCCTAAGGCTAAAGCTTGTTGAATTTGTGCTCTGCACATCCCCAAAACTTTGTGTGAAGAACTGCACAACTTCTTCTATAGTATTGCAGAAGTATAAAAGGGAACATCAGAGCACCCTTGTCATCTCCCTGATTGATTGCTAATTACAAATCCAATGATCCAAGTGATAGCATAACTACTTTTTAGAAAGCACTTGCATGCATGCTGAGGCACTAGCATTTGTTAACTGCGCTATTAAACTACTGTTAAAATTTGAAATAAGTTGAGGGGCTCTGGTAAAGTGCCATTCAGTGAGAAACTAAGCTTATCGGTTTCAGACTGTCTGCACCACATCCAAATCCTATTCTTCTCAGAAAGTCTGAAAAGAGGATAACTGTATTTGTGTTGTACTCTGCAAAAGAACAACATATAACCTTACTGCTAAATTAGTCGCTTGAAAGTGGATGTGCTAATCTCACAGATTCAGTGAAGAGGAAACAGCCCTCCGAACTCCAGGAGAACAGAAGTTGCTTTTTCTTGACAAAATCTATGACATAATGAGTTAAGTCATATTTGCTATGATTCAGAGCTCAATATAAAAATCCCAACAATTCATTTGACCTGCAAAGCTTTTCTTGTTTTTCCTTAAAAACGTTAGTACTTCAAAATAGCCTTTGCAATTTTATACATACACACACACACACACACACACACACACACACACACACACACACACACACACACACACACATATATATAAAAAAAATATTCCTGGAGGTCCCTCTAGTGGCTAAACTCTCAAGTTTATCTGGTCTGGCTTAATAGACTACAGGTGTTTTGTCTCATTTTTTGTAGATATTTCTGATAAAATACTTTCTTAACATTGATAATCCTCCTTCTAAATAAACTGAAAGTGAAATAAAAAGATTTGTCATGTGATGAAAGAAAAATAAATGGCACTTTAAGAACAAGGAAGTTATTTCATACAGTTAGAAAATTATGTGTTACTGCTTGCAAACCTGCTCAGCTTTGCCATTTAACCACAGTCACAGTTGGTTTTGGTTTGGGGTTTTAAAAATTATTTTTACAGGTCTATTTTAAAACACAGAGAGGTAATACCTTATTATCAGAATGTCCTCTGACACAGGAAGTCTTTTACATGAGAAGTCTCTCATGTTCAGGTATGACAATTGAATAATCTGATCTGTGAACCTCCTTTTAGAATACATATGTTTTTAAAGAGAAGTTGAGATACTCTCTGAGGAGCAAGCTTGCATTTAAAATTCGGAGGTTGTTTAGAACCCAGCAACTGGGATTCTAAATTATAGGCTAAGGAAGGGCAAAGTTTGCAGTAGACAGTCATTTGTTGCTACCTTTTTAAACCGAAGATACCTATGTGACTTACAGGCAAATCTCCATTTAAGTTCCAGGCTAAAATTTATCATGCTGGTCAAAATGCCTTGACAGGTATAGACATACTAACAATATAGTTGTGCAGAGATGCCACGTTAAGCAACATGGCTTCTCACTACTCCCCCAGTTCCTCTCATTCTGCAGCAATAAAGCTGTTCACCTCAAGATCCCAGAAGCATCTACAAAGACTGAAACCTTAGAATCATCTGCTAGCTGTTATTTTCTCGCCACTCCTGGTACAGGAACACTGTCCCTGAAGGGTATTCCCTAAACATCCCTTTCTCTGCTCAGAGGAGCTTCTAACTCCTTTTTATTTTTTCCTCTTTCACCCGAGAAGCTCTTTTTACTGTACTGCTGTCCCCACTTTCAGCTGTGTCCATTTAATATGAATTGGCCCCGGACACACATGGCTGTTCCCAGTGCAGAGCTGGCTGGTCACAGCCCAACTGGTCCTCAACAGGACAAGTTACCTTATTATAATCACCTAAACGGCAACAACAGAATTGTTCCAAGTGTTACATTTTAATCTAGGGAAGAAATAGGACAAAGTAGCTTATAGAAATCATCTTATTTTTGAATACAAGACAACCGATAATCTAAAGTGAGGGTGATTCAGTGACTTCTTTTGATGCAATAAAAACCAAAATACGACTCATTCACTTATCTGCTATAAATTGAGTCATAATATGGTAATTTGATGCAGCTGGGGATCTGACCGCAGCATCTTTTTCAGTACTGACTTACATGGTCTTTTCGATATAGTGGGCCCTCCTGTCCAGTTTTTACATGGTGTAGATTATGTTTAACAGCAGATTAATCGATTTATATTACTTGTAAAACAATGATCTGTCCTGCACTAGTAGTTTAGGACTCCCAAAATGCTGGTGGCAGGGTAGAGAACAACAGAGTATTTTCTAAGAAAAAGTCTGATGGCTTAGCCCATGTTTCCCATTGAAAACATCTGTGATTTGACTTCTGTTAATAATCTAGGCAAATACTTGAAAGAGAATAGCATAAGATTTGATATTTACCATTACAAGCAATGATACATGAAAATAAAGCCCTAATAAACTTAGTAGTTTGATGGGTAGCTGTCAGTGCAAAAGGAAAAAAAGATTTGAAAAGAAGAAAACAATTAATAATAGGCTGAACTTTAACTTGATACATTACCCAGATTTTCTTGATAAATAATAAAAAATTATGTAAGAAAGCACCAAATTCCTGTAAGTATATTGAATTTTTTAAAGTATTTCCAGTCCTCCATCAAAGAGGAAAGTTCCAGTCTCTAACCTTGGACTTGAATGACCAGACTTCAGCTCCCAGTTCTCCCACAGACTTCCTGCGTGACCTCTGGTGTGTCATTGTTCTTAATTGTGCCTCAGGTTTTTAATCTGTAAATGGCATAATAGCACTGTCCTCCTTCGTAGCTGTGATGATAAATGTGGTTGCATGTTAAGCACCTGGAGCTGCTGGAGAAGAGGAGAAACAAGATTAGTCAATATAAAGGTAGGGATGCTTTGGGACACCATATAATGTTCTGGTGTGCAGACAGAACTAACAACACTGGGATTTTAAATCCAGACATTGTGTTCTGAATAGAAACACAAGCTTAACAGCTGCTGATACCACACAGCATTACGGCATTTGCCTTTGCTGTGAAACTTCACCATGTGAACAAACACAGAAATGGACATAACCTGGCTTATCAGCCACATAGTAACAGGCTTAGTTGTCACTGATAACACTGGGTTTTAAGTTATAAGCCAACCATTGTATAAAGAAAACACAAACACAGCCCATCGCCGCATTAATGGCTGGGGTTAATAATCAAAGGGGGAGAAATGGAAATCTGTTGAGGATGCAGCAATTCAAACATTATGTTCGAAGACACTGTTCAACTCAATGTACATTCAAATGAAAGTTTCACCTTATATAAGACAAAGGAATGTAAGTATTAAGTCTCTGCATATACACTGGCAGAGTGAGCAAGACAGTGGGAAAGGCTGTGTAAATGGTGTGATGAATTTGCAGTATAGCAGGTGTGTTCAGCAGCTTACAAAACTTTCAATCTGAAGCATCTGGAAGATAGTAATCAATTATGAATCTTTGTACTCAAGCATTATTTCCTTCTTAGCAGATTGACATGGAGGCTGGAAAGCTACCAGTGAGGGAGACAGATGCATGGTGTGATGACTGGTCAGAGTGGCCAGCAAGCCTTGTTAGAACTCTCCAGAAAAGGTAATGAAACTGTGTAGGAAATGGGTTCATAATAAACACATCTACTTTAAGCAGAAGGGAGAACATGCAAAAAGAAAAAAGGTTTGCCTGACAGAATACTGCAGTTTAAATAGTACTTAGAAAGATAAAAACATACAGGATTTCAACAGAGAAGACACTTGCAGAAGAACAGTCCGGAAGGAATGAGATGGTCTTACTCGGGATCTGGTACCTGAAGAGTTTAGCCTCAGACCCACTGTTGCTCCTTAATTGTAGATAAAGCTAAGGAAACCACTCAGTTCTACCTACATTAGGGGAGAACTTCTGCTTGGGCTATGACTTTCACAGTCTCAGCACCTAGTGCTTTCTGACAAAACTGTTAGTTAAATCTGCACAATAATAGCCAGTGCCTTCATACCTCACAATCTGGTTCAGCTTTCCGTGAACATTTCTTGATTATGGTCCTGCTTAATTTCAGCTTTTTATACTTCAAGCAACTGTCACTGTTGTAACAAAGATCAAAGATAAAGGACTTTTATGACTGTGATGCAATGAAATTTAACACAATTGTATTCCTGGAAATGTAAGCATTACTAGAAACATGGATAGTTAAAAACTAGTGACTTATGCACATATAAAGGAAATTTTAAAGCAATTCAGAATAATTACACAAGTCCTCATGAGAGAAACAATCTGCTGTTCTCTTGAACAGGTAGAATTTGGATATCCGACTGATTTATGTCATTTTATGTTCTAATCAAAGGGATGTGTCAGAGATACATTTTCTTAAGATTTTAGAAACAAAGCACAACGGAATCCAGACTTGCAGAAGAAAGGCAAATTTAAAGCCTATGAAACCAGCAAAATCTGTATTGAGGACACCAAATATTTATGGCATATATCAACTTCTGACAAAAAAAAAGAGTCCCAATACAAACATAAAGGAGTCATACAACTTATTTTGATAGCAAAGGAGAAAAATATTTGAAGAAACACATTACTATGATTCTGAAAAAGTTGAAAAGCTTGGGCATATCTTTGGCTTCTTGAAAATAACTTTTATTTGCAGCAGTCAACTAAGCTGCAATAATTTATAGCAAAGGCCATCTGCTATATACCAATAAATCCCCACAAGCAGGTTACCTAAGGAAGCATAGTGATGCAACATTTGTACTCTAAATACAGAATAAATCCCTTAAATGAATTCACTTTTAAGACTCACATGCTGTGCACCAAAATTGGAAGTTTTCAGTGAAGAGAAGGGGACAGTGTTTGGACACCTAAATCATTAAGAGAGCACTTAGACTGCACATGTGCTCTGAGAAACTTGTGAAAGATTTCTGTAGCTGGGGAAAGCACATGACTCTTCTGAAAGGGAATAAAGGATTAGTTACTGATGCAGTTTCTCAACATCCAAGTTATTGCAATAGTTTGAAAATTTAATTTAGAAAATACATTCACAGCTAAAATCCATTCCCGCTGGTTGTCTGTTTCTGATAATTGTATGCTCCACTACTGCTGCAGAGAAATGATTATTTGCATCTCCATCTGTTTCACAGGGCTTATTTTCATCTAGGAGAAGAGCTGTCAGTATCATTATACACTAGCAATATTTACTTTTATTTTCATAGGGATATATGTGCCAAGAAATCCGGTACCACCTTCCTCTTCCTAAACAGGAAAAGGGAGCAGCAGCAAACAGAATCGGTAACAAGACCCACCTCAATGCAACTTGTCCCTGCAGACGGATGGTCATGGCTGTTGTAAAGGACAGGCAGCAGGTAGGATCTCTAACTATATTACATAAATTAAGAGGCGCTTGTGATACAACCAAGAAGAGATCATTACTTACCCAACATTCTCTTTCCCCTTCATCATGTGTGAGTAATCATCAGTGATATAAAACAGTCATTGCTACTCTTTCTTCCTTTTGAATACCAAAGTATATATCAAACTTCCAGATTTTCTCTATCAGAAATTTCACAAGCTGTTTGGTGCTCTGTTTTGTCTATGTTCTAGGTGCTTTCTGTAGTGTTTTCCTCTGTTCAGTGCTTTGGTTTTCTTACATAAAAAGCAGCTAACTTATTGTATTTGTCTTGTTCTGCAATTAGACATCAGCAATATTCTACTGTTGTGCTCTCCACTGCTTAGACAACCTTTTAGCTTGTACTAGGAATAACCCTTGGAATCTTCATAGACTCTCATATCTAGCTGATCCTTGGCTACTGTTTTGGCCTGATATAAGCAGACTGCAGAACTATTACAGTGAGGCAGTTGTCTACTATGCAGCTGTTTCTGAGACAACGAAGCACAGGGTAGACCCATGACTCTTACTCTCCTGCACTGTAGGTTTCTGCTCTATGGGATTCTTCTACCAGCCCCATGAGTTTAGGAAATGAGCATGTGCTAATATAAATGTATGTTGTGCTACTCTGTTTTCCTTTTTCACGTGTTTAGTTCTCTCCTCGTCCTCAGCCCCTGAAGACAATTCTCAACAGTATCTTGGGGCACAGATGATGTCTTCAGCTCCTTGTCTATTTTAATATTTGCTATTCTAAACTTCTCATGTATTTTTTATTTTACAAGATTGCATTTGGAAGAGTAGATTATCTGAATGTTAGGTGAAAAAGTTACGGTAGAAAAAGACCTCTTTATTTGAAGGTTTCTGATAAAAGGCAGTCAACTTCCTGTAAAGAGTCTACATTCAGACAAGGTCACAGGGAACACAGCCAGAAATGCTGACAGGCCAGAGTTTGCTTAATTTTATTTTTCATTAACTCTTCATCTTCGTCTGGGAAAGCGTCTTTTCCTAGTGAGTAAAAAAAAAAAAAAAAAAAAAAAAAAAAAAGTGAAAGTCATCTTTGCCCCTGATAACGTCTTTGAACTTTGTAAAATTATTTTTATTCTAATGGATAGCTCAAGGGAACTGCTCATGTAAATAAAATTAGGTACACACATTCTTAAAGCACTAGGTCTATTGTCTTCAAAACAGGCTTTTTAAGACCTTCACAGAAGTAAACTGTCTGCTAATTAGTATCACCCCAGATAGCCTGCTTCAGTTTTATATTTAATATTATTCGGCAGTTTACACTACACATTTTTTTGTTTCATCAACATTATAATAATAGTCAATGTAGAATAGGACATAGCATATCGATAGTAACAGTAGAAGTTATGCCTTTCTATAGCTATAGTTTGGTAGTCAATAATAATTCCATGGAGTTCTAGTTTTTAGCTGTTTTTATGAGACTTGTGGCAAGTGAGAAAGTGGCTTTTTAATATTTTCTAGAATTGCATTTTGTAATTAGCTAGAAGTTGGATGTTCTTCTATATGGGGTTTGTTCTTTTTTTAAACAAAGCTAAATAGCACTGTTATATGCTCAATATATAGCTCAAGACTCTTGTAATTGTAAAAGCTTTACCCCAGCTATGTTATGATTCAACCTTATAGTAGAAATATTAATAGGAATTCTGTTAAATTTCAAACATGAGCACCTGTGACAACAGTAACTACTTAAGTACCAGTCTCAGCTTTTGGCTCCTGCATAGACCCACACTGCAATACAACCTACAAGGAGATTGCTCGTGGATCTGGCATCAGCTGTGAAACCTTTTAACTTCCTGGAATCAAAAGCTTACTTGTCAGGGTGGATGATTTAAGCTTCTGTTTGCTTGTCTAAGGAACCCTGTGACAGCACCATAAAAGTACACTGTATATGCATATTTCTAGTTTTATTTAACTATTAAGGGCATTGTACTTGTGTCTTGATCATATGGGTTACTTAGAGTAATTGGGGCTTTTCAAAAATCTCTTTTTGTGACAGATAAAAATTCATCACCCCTTTTATCTTTAACATATTAAATATTCCATTGTCTAGATAGCCTGTCTGTAGACATGTTTATGGCAAGTGTACAGCAAGGCATCCCATTAAAGTTGTGGCACATTACAGCACTACAAAACTTGTCCCTGCATAGCATCATGTATTCAAGATCTGTAGCTACATCGCTACTGTGAGAAAACAGGACCTTGCCCTTCCAGAAGCAATGGCATCTCTTCACTGAAACTGTGCATCTAGCCACCTCTCTGTAGAGTTCCACCTACAGACATTGCATTGATATAGCTAGCGGTTGATTTCATTTTGGTTTTCCCCTCTTATCACAGCAACTTGGATCTACAGGTATTGAAAAAGAAACCATCAAACCACCCAACATTGTTTTATACACTGTAGAAACGGTGGGGGAAGCATCTTTTGCAATAGCAAGATTGGTCTGTAATTGCTCTGAAAAGAACTTGAAAAGGACCAAATTATGCAGGGTGAGGCAGAAACCAGTTTAACACAACTCAAGTTTGGCTGTTGAAGAGGAAGAGGTATTTCTAGGGCAGTCAGGAGGCATACAAGGCTTGATGGTTTTGTTGGCTGGTTTGACCATAAATTTAAACAGACCTTGACGAAATACAAACAAACTAATAAAAAAAATCACTGTATGCTAAGAGAGAAAATCTTTCATTGCATATAGCTTCCTTATAGCCACATGAGAATAATAAAATTCATCTATGATTTGCAAATCTGTTTGGTGAGTTATGGAGCAAACCTTTAAAGATGACTGGGAACTTTTATAAATATTCTTGTTCATTCCTTCACCTTCAAGTTTCACCTCAATAAAAAGCAGAGGTTGCAAGCAGGAAAAAAACTGACCAGGGCAACAGTTTGAATGTGTATAAACATCAAGAGTGAAGGGAAGCATCTGTTGTTCTGTTTCTCTCCTACAGCATGTCAGCCTCTGTCAAGCACAGAATTCACCACGTTTGAAGATTTGCTTATAACTGGTTATTGCTGTGAGCACACCTGCCAGCAGAGCTGTTATAGACATAGGGAAAGCATATGCAGAAGGAACAGAGCCTTTTGTAAACAGTGAATTTGACAGACTTTGAATCCCTGTGCCAGCACATGTCTCTCGTCCATCAGCAGGTAGAGATGTTCTTTAGTATCCCAAACACATAAGAATAAGCAAGGTCCCTCTTTCCTCTATATGCTGATCAGTCCTTAACAACCTTAGGTCAACCATTTTCAACTATATGCCACATTCAGACACTTTCTTCTGTGTCTTGCAGTTTTGTAACCCGCTCGTTCAGTTGGATCTGACCTGAACCTATCTGATAAGGAACCTGAGGAAGAGTGGCAAACAGCAAATTTGCTATGATTTGCTGCAACTATGAGTTAAAAATCAAAAATATCCTGAGGAAAAAAGAAAGGGCAGGCTTCCTTGTAGTAGCAGAGAGGCATATATTTAAAACCCAGGGTTGACAGGGCTTGCTATATGCAAGAGATCCAAATTTCTGAAAAAAGATTTAAAAAACACATCATACTGCATTCAGTGGGCCTGATTTCTGAATGTGCAACATGGCCCAGTAAACTCAGGTGCTGAAGCATGAGGCTTCCTGAAATTAACCACATCCAAATGCAACTTCAATTTAGTTAATGGAAAAGACAGAGATTTATGTCCTATCAAGGGAAAAATTTCAAACAGTGATGAACAATTTTGCCACTACCATTTTTTGCACAATGCACTAAGTTAAAAATTGTCTCTACAGTTTTTTTATATTTAAGGAACAAAACAGACTAAATTATTTTTCCTAAGGTTTGGAGTTCTCAAAGTACACCTTGTGTATGGTTTATGCAAAAGAGATTCTTGGCTTTGAATATACTTCCCCTTTGAGCTTACAAAATTTGCCTAAAGCACTGACCAAGCTATTATAAATAGCAAATGATGAAAGCAGTCCCACAAAGAAACACAGTGAAGGGTTCTTTTCCTCTTCAAAAATTGCTCTTCTCTATAATACAATGCATGGCTACAGGCATGAAATTGAAAAAAAATACAACTGTACACATGACAAACTTGAAAAGAGATAAAGATGATTTTAGCATAGCTTTTAAAGTGGAATTTGTAAAGATTGTACTTAGCTTAATGATAGGGGCTAACTATGAACTCAGCTGTTGGTATAAAAAGAAACATTTGTGGATTTTTGCATATTCTACAAGTATGATATATTAAGATCTTAATGAATGAAAAACACTAGCCGATCTGAGCAAAACCACACTAGGTGATTTCAAGACTTTCCAGTTCCCAAGTGGTGGTGGTCCTTTTTATTTTCTAATACTTTTGCTTTCAGTTGTATTCACTGTGTCCTTTGCTTTCAATAATACTCATTTGCCAGTGTCTATATACAGTCCAGCATCAACTAAACTTTTCAGGTATGGTTTCTCTCCTTCTGCCTTATCTGAACGTTGCCCTTCCTGAAGCACTTGTTTTGAATTGGAGCTATTCCCACGTTCTTGTGTTTTCTTTCACCATGAACTATGGCTGTGGTTTTGCAATACGTTATGTTTCAGGACTTTGCGTGTCATGCTGTATCCCACAGTAGTGAACTGATTTTGCTGAAAAATGACCTGGCAAAAATGAGTTATTTTTAAGTGCACTCAGTCTGATTCACTGTGAGGCCACACAAAGAACTGTGTTGGCACAGCTTCTAAGTGGCATGCCATGCTGTGGGAAGAAAGTAGTAAAGGTCCAGGAGTATTTGAAGGTGGTGTCAGCCTCCCCCCACACCCCATATACAATGTGCTATGTAAGCACAGCCTATTCCTTTATTTTAATACAGCAGTGTTGCTGCGTGTTTTCTCTCCTCCGTTTTATCTGCTCCTTCCATTGTTTACTTCCCCAATGTCTACATTTCCCTTATATCACCTCTCCACCCTCTCAGGTTTTCTCCCCAGGATAAAGCCACTTCCATGAAATTCACTGGCTGACATCCATATGCAAATTTCTGCAAACTCACTAAAAGTACGTTATTCAAATAGCCTCCCGTGCTCTTTACTGTTTTAAGCAGATGAAGACAGAAACCAGAAGGACAAAGTACCTATATTTGCATTAGCATTTTGCGCATTCATTTGTTAAAGGCTTGGCGCTTACCCTATCCAAATCAAAGCACAATCCGCTCTCCCAGAAACTAATGGGAAGACCCCTGCAAATACTGGCTTTGCCTTGCATCCTTGCGTCCTGGCAATTACAGGAAGGATCTCACTCCAGAGGCATACCCTAAAAATGTTAAAACAGGGCCTATGCTGGTTCAGTAACAAGGCTCTTTTCCCACACATCTTTTTATATCTTCTTGTTGATGGGGTTTTTAAAATAATTTTTTCCTCCCCTGATGTTTTGTTCTGATTATTGACTATGCACAGATACAGTAAAGAGGAATTACTTGAAATAACATTCAATAACAACTGCTGTTCTAGAAAGGAAACTGAAAACACTGATGTTATTGAAAGCTTCTAGTGGGGCCAAGACAAATATATCTGGAAACTTAATGCAAACTTCTATTTTACTAGGCCACTTCTATGCTTCACTTCTTTGCGTGATTTTGCTTCAAGTTCCTTGTTTCTATTAATGTTTGCCCCTGTCTGGCCCTGTGTCAGCAAACTCATAAAATCTCCAGTTAGTGAACACATCCCCAAGGTTGCTGTCAAGTTCAACTACTCTCTTTCTCTCTGCCCTAGTCCAACTATGGAGAAACCTTCCCATAGGTTGTTTGCTGTGTACTTGTTGCATTCCTCCAGCTCTCATTTCTGTGGTTAATGACTTTTCTTAGCCTTCCTGTCCAAACGTGAGGGAGGTTTAGTGTACTACAGTTCAAGTTGCACTTGTCGTGATGTCACATTTCTTTTGTTCCCCTGTTCTGTTTGTGCAGTTCTCAAAGATTTATTTGCTACAGGCATGACAAAGCCCTGTGCAGGACAGCTGGACATGATTTCTGCTGGTGTATTTCGCCAGCCCAAGGTCTTTATACTTTATTTAACAATTCCTTGGCAATCATGGCAGATGATTCTGCTCTGTCATTAGGCTAAGATGCAGAAACGTTTCGTGCGTTATCAGAATTTGAATGTGCTAATTCTTGACAAACATTTTCCAAAGCTGCAACATAAATATAAGAAAGATAATGTGTATAATTGTACATAAATGTATACACATCAGTTTCTCACAGATATGTATGTATTTATTTTCCTTAACCAAGAAATATATGATGTGAGACAGAAACAAGTATATTCCCACAGCAGGTTTAGATATTTTTCCCTTCCCGGATTCTAGTTAATGCCTTCTCATGCCTCCCCTTCTCCATTGCATTTACCCTTGAGTAAAATACTGGTTTTGTTTCTTCACACTTAAACGTACATGTCGGTTAGAGTCCATCCAGTTAATCTTTGGAGCATATGCTGAAAATGAATATGAATTTTGCAGTCTTTACTCTGCCCTTCACTTCTCTGTTTTTCTTTATTCTGATCCCCTGCATCTGCTTTGTTCTCCATATTTATTACATCTTAATTCAAAACAGGAAAGAAAACATGGCTACTATTGGAAGCAAATAATTTCATTACACTGTTGCTGGCTCTGGCCCAGTAAACTCACTGATGCAATTTTCCTTGAGTGAGTACTTGCACTAAAGTCAGTAGGAGCATTTCGATTAGTGAAGTTACATAAGCATATGAGTATCCTGAGGATCAGAGCGAAGGATGCATATCCAGCTCCTAGGGTTGCGATAACATGCAGGTTAAGGTCAAGTTCTTTGGGTCACAATATACAGGCTCCATCACAATTGAGGATTGTGGCCCGTTTGCTTTACTTGGTCCCTAACCATTGGTAGAAGTGTTTCATTCTTTCCAAGGAAGTATTTCTCTGAGTGTGGTAACTATTGTTTCCCTGGGCAGCCTTGTTGCCATTCTTCCCTTGGGCCTGTTACTTGCTGTCCTAGCCATACATATGAAGAACACATCTTTCCTGTCATCCTTTTGCACTGGTAGGCTGTTCCATTCTCCTTTTCCCTTCCTGCAGTCTTCTCTGCTTTTGGTTACACAATTCTAATTTGCTCAGGCTTTCCTTCTCTTTTAGTGCAAGGTCTCTGTTCTTTTTGTTGCTCCTGGTCAAACCTTCTGCAGCTGGTCCATAATTCCCTTGAAACCTGGCACGCAAACAGAATATTGCAGCTAGAGCTATCCTGTTTAACCTGCCCTATACAGCACTCCTCTCTTGCAAGGGCAGCATAGCATTGCTCACTTACATTTGCTCTGCCTGTAACCTTTAGATCCTTTCCAGCAGGACTGCAGTTTAACCAGTGTTATCCCATTACATGTGTTGGAAGCTGATTGCTCCTGCCCAAGCATTGTATTTGTCTCCGTTGCAGTTTCTCCCTTACTATTCAGTTGCATCATTACTGTGAGTCCTTTTTTTTCTGATCAGTATTTAAAGCTCAGTTTTCATTAGGATTGGTAGCTCAGCCTGCACAGTAAGGGCACAGTAATTGGTGTAGTTTTCTTTTACACCACATCAAAGCTTCCTTTAAAGTCTGTAAACCAATGGATTTGCTCCATCTGCCACTGAAGCTAAGGGGGGACTTTGTGACTGGTTTAATATCAACAATACTGGGCCTACTGTATTACTATCTTTAATCATTTCACCTACATATCTAGATGTACTCCTTGAGTGGGTGGAGGAATCTGATAGTGACTGAAAGCCAGGGTGTGTCCCAGCCTGCTGATCAGCGTTCCAGCTTGAAGGAGTATTCTTGCCACCGCTAAGTCCCGAGAGCTAATGACGACCATACGCCTACTCTCTTAATCAAACCATTACCCTTGAAGACAACAACTGAGGTCAAGCTATCCCTTGACCGGGCCCATTGTCAGAAGATATGTTTGAAAGGCTCTATTTGACCTCTCTTCTTTCCATAGACACAGCCTAACTAACCCTGCTTAAAATCTAAGGGAAGGCCATACAGACCCACATTCTTGTCACCCATCTGGAGGTGAACCATCTGTCACTTGTCACCACACCAGGAAGAAGAGCTGCACATTCACACTGAGCTGAGTAGCAGCAACAGTAGCTGGAAAGAGCATGTGGAAAACTGGGGGAAATGGCAACAGAAGTTGTAGGGGAAAAGGAGGCTGGGGAAAGATGGCATGGCAGAAGAGGGGTGAGGAAGCAGAGACAGGAGGGAGAACAGTCCAGAAAAGGAAGTCCGTAGGTGTCCAAATGTTGCTCTGTGGTTCTGATCTCATCACCTCCTCTGGATAAATCTTTCAGGAAGGAATCTCTGCAGGGATCCTACCTGTAGATTTTCCCTATAGCCATCACAACTGTCCTGCTGCAGTTATATCTCCCTGCCAGTTTCCTACATTCATGAAATCTAGAATGCCCAAATAAGAAGTTAGGACCATCCAAAATGAAGGACTAAAAAACATTAGGACCTGCAAACTCCAATGTCACAAGCACTGTTTGTGCAATGGTACAATTCTAACAGCTTCCGTTTATGAGGTTAAAGAAATAATGATTCATGAGACTAGCTGACACCTGAAATGATTTAATTAGGCCATCTCTAACGCAAATGACATTGACTCACATTTCCAGATGTAGGTGGAACTGGCAGTTGTCTTTTCCTCATAATTGTCTTAACTTGCTTTGCTAGTTAGAAATAGTTTTCTAGGTTATATTTCCAGTCTGGTAATCATTAGAGGTACATTCTTTCCATAGATGTTTGTATTTATAGTCAATGGGAATATCTAGGACAGAATTTGACCTACAAACTTAAATATGTAGCAGCAACCTAGATAGAAAAATCTGTACTTAAGTCTGAATCAGAACTACAGTAAGATTGCTCGATGTATACATATGTACACAAATTTTAAAATATGAACGCACAGATTAGGGCAGCAAGATTTTTCTGGCTTTTTCTCACCGCCACTTCAGTGTTTCTGATTGCTTGCTTTAAAGTAATCTTTTAATAAAATTTAATACAACGATATTCTCACAGATAATGGAGGGAAAAAAACCCCTTTAAATATTAGGATTAAAAAAAAAAGTTGGAACTTTCTAAAAAGTTTAACAGAAAATAGTATATAGAAAGGGAGAAAATTATGAACTACTAGACATTCCCCATTGGTTTTTCATCCAGCTGTGTTTATAGCCTTTGACTCTTCTCTGCTTTCCTCCCTCCCTTTCCTCTTTTTAGCTATCTGCCTATTCTTTCCCAAGGCAAAGATGTATTCTGGACCTTTGCAATTAAACAATATTCCATGATGTTAAAGTGATGCAAGCTGACCACAGTTAAGCTGACTGCAGTGGAATGTAATGACTTTAACCACAAAGATTTGACCCAATTACTGTGACCCAACACACTTGCAATCTAGTACAGCCTGAAATCTCAAAGCAATAGCCCCTGAAACTAGAGACTTATGTGAAAGCTGAAACCAAGCAGAACAAGACTGAATCAAACCCAGGAGAAACACACTCCAAAAAAGTGTAGTTATATTGCATAGTTTGGTAACACATGTTTACTTTGCTTGTTAGAGGACATCGAGCGAGATGTCCACAGGCTTTTTAAGAACAGGAATCTTAAAAATCCATGAGGAAATGTCAGAGCTGACTCCATCTTCTTCTGAATATACATTCAAATATTAGGGACATAATGCAGTCTGTGTGCTGACTGATCAGTATGTAGCAAAGCTCCACTGCAGTGCAAAGCAGTGGTAAGGTGATGTGCAGTACCTGAACAGATCCATGCAGAGTTCTGCCTGTCACAGTGAGGGGTTACACTGCAGCAGCTGAGACAGCAATAGAGGAAGGTAAAGAACCATTTGATGTGTTCAGCCTTTGTGCTTAAGAACCACATCTGCAAATCTTACACAGCAGAGTTGTTTTCTGGTGATTTCATAACATTTATAATATAAGGAACTCCTGGTTTGGGGGTGTTTTGTTTTGTTGTTGTTGGGGTGGGTTGTTTTTTTTGTTTGTTTTTGTTGGTGGTGGTAGGGTTTTTTTGACCCTTGTATAGTATCTATAGAACAGCCTTTAAAATCTTCCCCACCCCTTTAAATACCAAGGCAGCATTTCCTCCTTGCTCTAGTAGCGCCATTGGGTGGAACATTACACTGACGTGGAACATTTTTCACCTGTACATTACTACAATCATACTGAAAGTCACAGTATTCATTCCTTGGAAGTCAGACAACAGGTAGAAGATAAAGCAAGAAAAAATGTCAAAGTGTCAAATCTCGCTAAAAACAACAACAACAACAAAATACCACCACCATGCCCCTCCCCCCCGCCCCACCTCCCTACAAAAAGGAAAAAAAGAAAAAGAAAAAAAAAGAAAGGAAACTGCTTGGCATTGCTCCTTGGCTTTGTCTGTAAAAGCTCCTGAAAGCTGCGTGCAGAAACTTAGGAAATATCACTCCATAACAGTCCACGATCTCATCTAGTGTAGATTCTCCGTTCCATATAGGGCTAGACTATATTCTTGCATGGATACCATTCGGATTCCTGCATAATTTTTGGACTTGTTTTGCCGTTCTGTCAGTGCCACTTTTCTGCTCTCGATGCTGGAAGACTTCCTGGCTTGGAGCAGGAACACAAGAATGGCTGTAGAAGATCATAACAAATTCCATTTAGATCTGTATCCCATCACAGACAGCGGCCTGTGGGGATGCTGAAGTAGTGGTATAAGAACAGAATCGAAAGATTAAGTAATACTTCCCCAAAATAAGTTTCTAATGTCGTGGTTCAGATTGGAGGGGGAAAAAAAAAAGTAAAAAAAAAAAGTAGTGCCTTCCTCACTTTCCAGTCTTATAAAATCTTGTGAACAAAGCTTCTGTTTATGCATCTTATCTACTTTTGTCTCTTTCACTGTTGTTCACTACCATTGAGAACCAGAATTCCTAAACTGAATATCAAATAACGTGCTATTTCTGGAAAAAAAATAATTATCCAAATGCAACAATATTCCTTATAAGTCTCAGCAGCTCAGTGTTTTTAGTCCAAAAATTAAATCTTGCAAGCTTAGCATCTAGAACTAGAGTTAAAATTAACTACTTGGGGCTTATCTATGAGGCCAGATTAACTGTCAGATTACTTTGTAAATTGGTATCTATTCTGAGTTCGTTGCTTGTGTGTAGATATAAATAAATGTGTACTATCTAGAACAGCGATGAATGGTGACTAATTGTACCCTGTGAATTCAGTCCTGAATAAGTTTTTCCAATCAGATCCTTTGTTCTGTCAGCAAGTTCCAGAAAGAGATTTCTGTAATTTAGAATAGTCAAAATGTGTTATTATGACTCTGTATTAACTATTTTTCCCCAGAATACTGTCTCCTGTGCTCTTAGGAGATAAATCTGCATCTCGAGTGGAAAAGTGGACTCAAAAAAAAAAAGTTGGCCTTTGCTGTGACTACCATTATTGGTAATCCAAAGAAGTTCTTTCAGGTAAGACTCTTAACTGGACTAGTCTGATATCGTAACATTCAGAATAAGTACTTAATTCTCTCCAGAAGTGACTAGCATGCAGGCAGGGAGAAGAATGAGAACAGCATCTTTAAAGCAGTGAACTCTGACAGAAGTTTGGGGGTGAGTACAGAGATGTGGAATAGCTGTAGGGCAAACAAATCACGAGAGGATCCATAGCCACTTATCAGAGGCAGATCAGAGAAAAAGGCAACTCCAAACAATGTTTTCACAGAAAACATAAAAGAGAAGAAAATGGAGAGGCAGCAGTGGTGAAGCAAGCAGGATACAGGCTCCCAAGAGACTTCCCAACCCAAGGGAATAGCTGGAGGACTTGCTCCCTCTACTGGAGCATCTTAATAGACCCACAAGAGACTTGCTAGTTTGACCCACTTCTAAGTCTGCAGCAAATCCTTGGACTAGGAAATAAAGATTAATGCGGGGTTGATTGCCATTGCTAGCTTACTATCACGAGGATTTTTTAAAGGACTGAACATGTAGATGAAGGCAGAGGGGAGAGAGCTATTTCATTGCTTTCGTTTTAAAAAGAAACAAAGTAAGGCATACAAGTTGAAATCTATAGTTTTCAAATCACAGTTATATCGGTTCAGTCAAACAGGAATGTAGGAAAAGCAAGCAGATCTTTTCAGTGTCTCATGTCATGCAGAAAAACAACTTGTTATATGACCTTTGCTCTAGGACAGATTACTCGCCATCATTCCTGTAGCCACTTTATAGAGAAAACGACCTGCCTTTTTGAACTGTTCTTGTCAAGTACAGCCTGGCATTAAATACAGAGTGTTTCAAAAAGATGGACCTAATTTCAAAGATACAGGGATTTTAAATCGGGTCCATCTTTTTGAAACACCATGTACTTTGGCTTATGAGTAAATAACCTATTCCTACAGCAAACAGAGAGTAAACCTCTCCCAAAGTACCTTCAAGTGAATACAGTGTCATCACTTAGTTATTTAGTGTTTACGTTGGATTATATAAGTCATAGTAGCATGATGCATAATAACATCAAGAAACCATGACTCAGACACTCACTGACAAAGTTCTGCTCTTGGTTGCAATAGTTTGTGGCTGAAGATTCTCTCTTGTAGAATTAGGGTCACCTTTGGGGTCCAAGATATCTCACATGACTTTGGACAGATCGCAGGATCTTGCACCTTGCAACTCAGCTTTCTGTCTGCTAAATGAAAGTCGAGAGAGCCCTACTCCTTCATGCCTTTTCATAACTTAAGTTACATAGCTTTGGTGTGGAATCTGCCTCCTCTGGTATATAACATCCAACATTTGGTACGAACACATCCGATTTTAGCTGACCCTTAAAAGCATAATAGCAAAAAAAAAAAAAATTACTAAAACCTCAGCTAGATGTAAATTAATGGATTTTGTTGCCTCTCCAGTTTAAACAGCTTCTCATTTTTCTCGTTTTCTGTCATCTCAGTGAACACCTTGGTCTACTGGCAATCACTTCACAGATTCAATGGAGGAAATGGAAACCAAGGTCTGCAGCAGTGACAAAGAGGAAGTTTTCAAAAAAGAACTACCATACTGCACAGGAGAAATAGACTTCACAGCTTCCGGGAAGAAACGTGGAAAGGTACAGCACTAAGGAGATTTAACCCTTTAACACTATTGCTGTATTTCAGCTGTTGCTTCTTAGCATTAAATGTAGAGACTGTAATAGTGAAGGTCCAATATGCCACAGTGTGAGCACTGCATTGTACTCAAAGTAGGGCCTATAGCTTCCTGAACATGAATGTGATTTAAAATAAGGCCTATTATAGAGAAATCAATAACTTTATCTGCACTGACACGCTACAAGTACAGTTGATAATTTTTTCCTTTTTTTTAAAAAAAAAAAAGTCATGTACCCGGTTTCCTTCATCTTGCACATTTTCCCTATTTTAAACTATTTCTGGCAAAAATTAATCAATATGGATTTCAACATTTTAAACATACTTTTGAGCCACTTCAAGACTCTCCCTAAAGTTCTGTCTCTCTGCTCTGTTCATATGCAGAGAACGATGTACATGGACAGACCCAGCTCCTCACTGGTTCCTTGCATACATTACTGATAGGACTTCCTTCTGCTCTAGCATCAGTAATCTGCCTTAAGATTGTGTTTCATCGTAAAGTCTTAAGCACAAAGCCCAAATATATACAGAACATGAAGAAGCAATAGATTCATGTAACATGCCCTTGAAAAAGAGACATGAAATCAGGCAAATGTTTCAGCTAGTGCAGAAACACCTAAGAAAATCGTTGGCTCTGCTAGACTGCCATGGAACTGAGGGCAGTTCAAGACAAACAGCAGCATTGAAGGAGGGAGCAATATGTCAGTCTGCAACACAGAATCAACCCATGGAACTGACCCAATTATACAGAAGCCTGCTAAATTCACCCTAGTATTTAGTTCTCTGTCAGGTCTCACTTAAATAAAGTTTTATTGAAAAGCTGATGATGAAATCTCCTCTGCATTCACCATTAACCATATCTCCTGTATTCTCCTGTCCCGTTATTCATTGTTTTTCTATTTTTTTTTTGTTGAAGTTTATTAAGGTCCCAAGTACGATTCATCCTGGAATTATATTTGAAGTTATGCTCAACAAATGGAAGCTACCTGCTCCCAATTTGGTTGTCTCTTTAGTAGGGGAAGAAGAAAATTTCCAGATGAAGCCTTGGCTAAGGGACATCTTAAAAAAAGGACTTATAAAGGCAGCTCAAAGCACAGGTTAGTGCTTTAGGCTTTAGAGAATAAATTTATATTTCTACTGGATTCTTAACACCTAGCATCCAGTGATCTTTTAATGTCGATGGACCTGCTCACATGATTATTTTCGGAAGTTCAAGGCTTTGCTGAATGCAACCTACACCCATATTCAAATAGCTTTGAAAATGAAAGTTTTGTAATAGAAATAATAAAAAAAAAGTTGTTTCAAACCGAATTACTCTAGGCAACAATTCCTGAAGTGTAAATTTACCTGACGTTACCTGACATTATTCCCTCAGAGATGACACCAGGAAGATAGCATGAAATAGGACCAAATACATTGTCCCTCTTTGGTGCCATAACAAAATAATTCTTAAGAGAGCATAGCAATTTGACTTCAACAAGACTGAATTTAGATCAAAAATAAGAATTCTTGTTTTCTCCATTCTAGCTTTTTAGCTACCAAAGTCATGTCACAATAGGGTTTTGTTTTTGAAGATTGTTTTCTTCACATCCAAGAGTTGAACAGACTTTGATAGTAAACCACTCTATGATTAGATTCAAGCTTAAACAAAAAGACTTTGGTAATGTATAATACAAAGTAAGTCAGCTCACTGTCTCCCTGGCTGTTCACATGAATGAAAAGAGTAGTGAAAAGCATTTAAAACCAAAACTAAACAAATCAATGTCTGGGAATGTACGTGGAACTGGCTTTCATTTAAGATTACTTTTCTCCCCCTCATAGCTTTATGAAAATACCTGCAAAATGAAGTGAAAATATCTGTAAGCATTTCAAAGCAAGCTCTTGGTTTAGCTTCACCGGTCCACAAAATATTGTGACAGTTTGGGGGTTTTTTGTAATGAAACAGCCCAATACCAAAGCTCTTTTTGGTACTTTTGCACCACACAGATATTCTCGATCTCCAGCTGCCTTCTATACTTAACACTGAACAGCATCAAGATCTCTAGTTCCTTTATGTCGCATATTTGAAAAAGGTTGGTTCTCCAAATTTTCACCATAACAACACTGCTGTAAATCCCATTCTCCTGAAGAATTCACTTTCCAACATGCACAAGAACAACAGAAAGAGAGCACCAGATTAGGCAGGCTATGTCCCAGCTCTTCTGATGCCAGGTGATTGCGTGGGACTGTTTGGTCCTCAGTTCAAGCCAACAACTTCCTCCACCCTGTCCCTTTGCCCTTCCTCATGCGACAATCAGATCTGCTTGGTATAGGGATGTTTCTGCCCATATTTGGACAGTAAGTGACTCTAGACTGGACACAGCATTCTCGATGGGTGCATTGACATCAGAGTAAAGACAACAACATCACATCACATGATTTGTGAAGCCTGTTTGCTTGGGCATATAACTTCTTCTTGTTTTCCTTATTAAAGTTGTACATACTTTGTGTGTATTTTAGTTCTAAAAGTTACAGTGCATCAAGACCTGTCTACAGCTGATCTAAAAAATCCCTTAAATCCAGTACTGCAAGTAATGTTACTTGACATAAAACCATGTTCAATTATAAAGAAACTGTCTAACTATTTTTAAAAAACAATTTCAGGTGCCTGGATTCTTACCAGCGCTTTACGTGTAGGAATAACAAGACACTTAGTGCAAGCAGTCCGAGATCATGCACTGGCTAGTACTTCATCCAAAGCCAGAGTGATTGCCATAGGAATAACCTCACTCAGAAAAATTCAGCACAGAGAAATTCTGGACAACACAAAGGTATTTTTTGCTTCCTCTACTCGTGAGACAGGAGTTCAGAAGTAAGTTGGAAGTAGTAGACAGAACAACGTTGATCTAACTTAAAAACAAACCCGGGGTTTAAAGTGTGTTAGACCCTATGGATGCTGCGCCCTGCGTACTGTTTACTTGGCAGCAATTCTGCAGATATCCAGCAGGTGACAGCATTGGACATCAGCTCAGCGGCCAGAGTAAGGATGACCATCAGGGAAAAAAAAATCACGTATCATAAGACACCTTTAATATTTTTTTCCGTTGTCCACTTACTGCAGAAGCACTTACTCCAAGCTATTTCAAAAATACTGTAAAAAGTTATTTTCTAGTACAGAACACAAGCCATAAATATTTCAAGACCAAGTTTTCTTGAGTAGTCATCAAATTGGTGTCTAATAAGCAAAAACTTGCTCAACACACCAGGCGAAAAATGCTAGTCATGCAGAATTTTGTCTAGTTCTGGAGAGCTCTAGGGACTTCACAAATCGGGTCAAAGCAATCAAAGCTCTTGGACAACAAACAAACACAAACCAAACACCAAAAAAAAAAACCCCTCAGCCAACAAAAGAGTTGCTGAAAATGTGAAGACAATTTGATCTGTATTGACTTGAAGGTGGAGAAAACAAAAATATGTCATGAGCTTCTTGTCACTGGATATACAGTCCGTCCTAAGCAGAATATTACAACAATAAAGTAGATGTGTCATGACAATGAATGACAGTTCCTCGGTGCTATTTTACTTTCCTGCAGAAGCTAAGAAACAAATGACAAACACAGCCCTTTGAACTCGCTCCTAGTTGTTCTCTCAGGTAGGCTAGCAAGTACCAGCTGGGAGACTGCCAGACCATATCAGCAATTTATTGTCATTGGGCTTCCCCTTTTCCCATATTTTTTGCTGAGAACAACTACCTGTGTGCCCTACGTGGTGGGAGTCTTGAGGTGGAAGACTTTAACCTATTTGTGTGGCTGAACTGGTCTGAAAGGATCTGAGAGGAAATAATTCAGTTCATTGCGTTTGTGAATTTTGTTTGGGAAAGTTGCTTTGGCTAATGCAAACTAGTTTACCTCCCCCACAGGATAAGTGATCAAAATGCATCTGGATCTTTTCCCACCAGCAGCTACAAAACAAGTGCACTGGTCTTCTTATTGCATTAGATTTTCTCCCCTTTAACTAAAGCCCAAATTCTTTGTCAAGGAATATTTCATGTAGAGTGTTCGTGACCCTATGGCTTCTGTCACTGCTTCCACCCAAAGACATATTGGATTTTAGTCAGTAACTTTAAGACAAAGGAACTGTAGACAGAGGTGTCATTCTAAACCCAATTCTCTTTATACTTGGCACTAACACAAGCAGCTTGTTGTATAAAATAGAGCTAACAATCCACACTAGCAAGGAATAAAACAAGCCCTTAAATCAGTGGACCCCTTCCATTTCTTCTATGTTAATGGTACACTTTAAACATCATTGAAAGATCATTTCCACGTTCTCAGAGAATACAAAAATCCTTGAGGGCCTTTTCAATTGGTTGTTGTGCCTTCATGTCCTAATCAAAGGCCAGATTTTTGGTGAGTACGCTTAGTGTTACATGGCAGCAGAATAGAGTCATGCCCTCTGTCAAAACAAATTTGAAGGCAAATGAGTTGCGTCAAGAAGCTTTCCCCAACAAATGAGAGACAGCAAGGAGGCAAAAGAAATTTGTGGCACTTGTTCATTGTAAAGGACATGCAAATTTACTGCTTTTTTCCTGAAATAGCCTCTGATGTTCCTGTACTTCCCAAAGCTGCTGACAGGGAAAGAAGCCATAGGAACACACCAGATTATAGCCCTTTTCCACTTGCTTTGAAGGAGGTTTCTCCAGTCTGACTGTATGCAGCTTCATTTCAGAAAGCCACTTACGGGCACTCTATGCAGTGTGCTCAACCCTTCTCACAGCATGAAGGAGCTTGTCCTCTGGGTTACTTAATGTTTTTATTTATTAGTAGTGCTGCTATGAGCCCCTGGTGATATGTTCACTGCCCCTCCAACATCAGTCTTAGCCTTGGCTGTGGAGAATAACCTGGATAACTCTGGGTTGGACTTCCCCCAGGATTCAGCTGGGCACCTGCTCTTTCTAGCAGACACTGCCAAAAGCTGAGATTAAGAAAGGCTCTACATAAGATCTGGGTCTTAAAAACCAGAACATAAATCTCTCTGCCATACCATAACGACAACTAGGTTACTTGCATAGTTACACTGCTATGTCTAGAAAGGCTTTAACACCTGTTTGTGTCCACAAAAATTAGTGGGAGGAAAATGCAATACACAGGCACAAGAGCCAAGCAGACAGTCTGAGTTTTGTTCATCAACTCAAAGGCAGCAGGATTTGGAAAAGAGGTGTGATAGAAGGAAATGCAGATTTTAAACAATTGCTTTAATCTGGAATACTTGCAACAGGACAGTGAAGAATGAAACAAAGATTAAGCAGGCATTACAGCCTGGCTTGCAACTAGGAATGATGTATCAAAGTTGATGTGCAACAGTGAAAAGAAAGATTTATTAAGAAGTGAGGGGAGCTTGAAAAAGCATGTGTATGGAGGACCATATGTAGCACAATTCTTAGAACAAGAGACCATAACTGATGATCTGTTTTGCCCAGACAGTGACTTTGTGCAAATATTCACTAATAGTTTCAAGATACAACATCCCTCACCCAAATAAAAAATAATAAGATTGCACTTACTAAAGTCTGTCACTCGCTGTTTTAGAATGCAATTTCCAAACTGAGAATAACCATTAGACCTCACATAACCCTGTCAATTACATAAAGCTGCATTTAAATTGATAAGGACATTTAGCAAGCTATCTTAACTACCGGGCTAAACATGGACAAAACACTACTGAAATGAATAAGTTTGCCCTTGTTTATACTGACTGAGAATTTAGCCCTCCAAGATATTACAGCTTCATCCACAATTATCGGATCTCATGGCCCTTTTCCATTTGTCCAACAAACATTTCTAAAACCTCTGTATGGATGCCTGCATTCCACACAGGATGACAGATGTCACTATATTTTGCAGGGCCCATGAGGGAAAATTCAGGGACTTCAGCTTCCAGTCCTGTCAAACCTGGCACCTTCTCCAAGAGTCTATTCAGGTGTCTCAGAGGTGGTGTGTTATGTCATGGTGCACACTACACAGAAATGGAGACAAAGCACATAAAAACGTGGACTGTGTTTTGTAGAGAACACTAACATCTCTCCTCCTCTCTCTAGAATGAAAGTCTTGTACGCTACCAATCAGATGATAATATCCAAGGCCCAATGTTTTCCCTGGAACACAACCATTCCCATTTCATTTTGGTGGATCACATAACACCAGATGAGCCAGATGGAACCACTAAGCTACGTCTCACCTTGGAAAAGCATATTTCAGAACAGCGTACTGGATATGGCGGTAAGTAGACTCTATATAGGGAAGCTAACTTTAATACTGATATTACAGTGACACTTGTGGGCCTCTGGCTTTATCAAAGGCAAGTCCAATTCTCAAACTGGACAATCATCTACATAAGCAAGATCAAATAAACACAATTGTCATTATGTAAGAGGCAGAACTAAGGTGACTTCTGAAGTTGGGGAAGCTGCTCTTTAAAGCCTGATTTTTATTGCTTCTCCTTAAACATAGCTCAAAGCCAGTCTTCAAAGCATTGTTCAAATTGCCTTAAAACACAACAAATGGAAAATAAATCAAGCTTTAAGTGCCTTAACCGGTGGCTGTAAGAGTTGGATGTACATTGTTGTATACTTTTATCCCTTCTTGCACACAGGGTCTTGAATTGTTCTCACACTGGAAGAAAAGACTTCTTCCAAAGCCCTCTAAAATATTTTAAGCCATATTTATTTCAGAATAAAATCTTATCCTGGGTAAAACAATGTAACATCTAATGTCCATCTAAATCTATGTGACCTTTGTTTATAATGAGAACTGACTATTGGACAGGCCTCCTACTGCTGTTTGTGGAAAGAATTCAGTTGCAGTGCTAATACAATTACTTTCATTATACTTTTCTTTTGTTTCTGTAATACCTGCAGTGTTAGCACAGCTGAAACAGAAGGGAGAGCTCACTTATTTGCACTTGTATGCATCAATGAAATACTCAATTACATAGCCCATAGTATGGTTGCACAAATGTACCTGAGAGCGTAAATGCAGCTGAAGAATGCTTATCTGGTGACTCAGATAGGAAAGGCCATGGGTGGACTGAGGCTGCAGTGCTGCGAGTTAGAAAATAGCCTCTTTCCGCTTGAAAACCAAATCTGAACAAATCTCAGTGGAAAAATTTTCTGACAAAAAGTGCTGATTCATTTGACAAATATTTCACTGGAACATACTGAATTCACTGACATCTTCTATAAACAAAACCAATGTCGTTCATTTAAGCTCATTTATATTCAAGCTGAGCAAAGCTATGCGACTTTACTGAAGTAAAACACTTTAATAAAGTCATGCAGAGTTGCCCTATTTAAAAAAATACCTAGAAGACATTCAGAGGAAATTTTTGATGTGCCGAATATTCTTTGTAGTTCAGGACTTCCCACCTTCCCAGCATAAAGTCAGAATCATTCCTCCCCCCGCTCCCCCCCATGTCCTTTCAGTGCCAATTTTGATCTAAATCTATGGTAAATGAAGAATATTTGAAGCCATAAACATTTCTTGAGGAACCTGTAGTCACAGAAGTCACTCTTCAAACTAGAACATCACCTTATAAAGGCATAGCAATGCTATGCCATTCACTAAACCAAATGAAGTTACTCGCCAATCATGTCCTGGTTACAGCTCAGTTCTACCTTATCTCTGTAGTCACCCCACAACAGATCGAACGAGTAGTAAGTGGTGATCTCCCACTGCTCTGGGAGACCTACAAAGGGAAACATCAAAAAGTTGTTTGAACCAAATGCTTTTTATCTTCCAGCTGAAAGAGGCATTCATCTCATGATGCTACCGTTTTGATGGAGGTCTTTTAGGCCAATCTATAGTCACCTTTGGATTACAGAGTTCAGCATTTACAGTATAAACCATCTAGAAATAATTGGGCCCCTGTGGGAGTATGGCAAAGGACAGAGATGCCTACATCATTTCTTCACCTGCTGCCATGACATAAATTATATATTTAGTTAGGATTTCCTTTATATGTATAAGATTGTTATTAATAATTGCAGCATTAGACTGTGCTGAATTTGATTAATCTGTTTAACCAGAATAACAAAGAGTATATGGTTCCTATCAACTCGTATCTGACTCATCTTACCCTAGCTGCTTTACATAGTCAGCCTCTTGGTATTCTTAAATCTTCTTTTATCAGGCTTTTCTCCTGGATTCCACTACACTTTCCTGCACGTGCATAATATCTGGGACAAACTGGCAGCTTTTCACTTCTAACTGTATCTTAATGTAAATAATGGTAGCTGCCTGTCTGAAAACCTAACAATCTTGCCTTGCACCCTAATGCAGCTCCAATACTCCACTATCTGATCACCTTGCAGTAAATAAATAACTTAAAGTCAACAGTGCTACAACATACAGAAGTGCCAATATCCATATTTTGCAGCTGAGGTGTACTGACGTGAGAACAGACTGGACTGCTTGCCAGGGATCATGCAGGACCTGTGAGGGAAAGATGTTTAGACTAGGACCCCATCTGCCAGGTCACAGTGTTACTCTCTTCCTTTGCCATTTGCTTCTGCAATTGCCGGCATTCCGCAGGCTCATGTTCTGGTAGGTACCAAAACAGCACATAAGAGGAGAAGTATTTTCAAGGAGTCAGCAGAAACACATTAGTTTTGTGAAAGCTGTTAACTTGTCAAAAATTAAACCATCTATTTTACAGGAACGGGTAGCATTGAGATCCCCGTGCTTTGCTTACTGGTAAATGGAGGACCAGGCACACTTGAGGTAAGCAGCTCTTTACAACTTTAGAAAATAAACTAACTGGTGCTAAGTAATTATTGGAAAATTTGGCTGGATGACAAACACATGTATTGTCACTTTACATAAAGTCAAAATTCATATCCATACACCATTAAGAATTAATTCTGTGAATACTAAATTCACCAGTATTTGTTTGGGAGAAAGATTTCCTTTCAAATAGGTGCCAGCTGATTATTAAAGCTTCCATTGCCAGCTCATACCGTGGGAAGAAGGAATCCAAAACCAAAACAAGTCCACAGAAGCCAGGTCCAAATCTAGCAAAATAGAAATACTGTGCTATTACATGAGATCACATACAAAAAAAGATTAATCATTCAGTGCTGTCCAGGAACAGTGAGACAATTGTGTCTGTAACAGAGCTCAGAGAAGTACAAGACCAGGTTTGCTAGGTAAGCCATCTAAAACTCTGGTGTCTTAGTTCCACTGAGCAAAAATACATCGTTGGATAGAAGACTGAAGAGTTGTCTGCTAACAATCCCATAACTTCTTCAGCGAAGGATCAGGTTTGGTTTTTTTTTCCTGAATAGTTCTACAACTTAAATAACCTGTTAACTACGAGATACTCTTTGATTTCTATTTTACTTTTACTGGTATTTTATTTTGCTACTTTGTAGCAGCCTTTATGTCCACATGGCATTTTCTCTCTGACAACTCTCAGATGAAAAGGAGTACTCTACAGTACATTTAGAGACACATTTAACCATCATTTAAAGTTTCTAAGTGATTAGACTGCCACACAAGCTGGTAACCTCTTTCAGAATAACAACTCATTTCTGGTAATGTTTTCTAGTTTCAGTTTCCAGTCTCTGTATCTTGTCATATCTTTGCCAGCTGGACTAAAACACACTGATATTAGAAATCTCACTGTTTAAACTAGCATTATGTCACCTCTTGAGCTTTCCTTCTAGAAGCTAAATATGTCAATGAGAATATCTTGGGTGTTGAAAAATCACATATCACAGCCTATAAATCCTCTTTCCGAAGTTTTAGGGGACAAAGTGACTTGGAGACCAAAGGTGACTGGCTGGAGCTGCCCTACATTTACATGTGCTGGGAATGGATAACTGCGCTTTTTTAGAATATCAGTTTCTTAAATTCAAATTGGATGATACACACCAACGACTACAAGATTTGTTTTAAAAAAGCCAAAACAAAACCAAAACCAAAAATCCAGAACAAACTAAAAAAACCCCAACTCTACTCAACAACGAATTAATAGATTCTTAGATACTCATTAGCTTCTTGCGTAACTCCAGAGTAAAAAACAGATTGGCAGCAAATAGCCATTATTGCAATTCTGATGCCATGGCTTCTGCTTTTCTCTCTCAACAACCTGCCTGCCTCATCCTAATTGCACAACTAATAGAATTATCAGCCTTTAACCTTTGTAGTTGCTGTGCTTCAGTGGCTTTTTCCTGTGGCCCAATGGTCTATTCCCACAGGCAAGTTCCTCATTTTCGGAACACATCGCCAGGTTCAGCAGCCAGAAAAGCCTGCTAAGAATTCCTGTAGAGTGCTCCTCTTGCACTTGACTATGCTCAAACACAAACTGTGGGGTTGGGGGAGCGGGGGAAGTCAGGGACAAAGAAGTTTTATGCATTGTGTGTCCAAATCAGGTTGCTTAGCTACTCAGCAAATGTGTCATGAAAAGAAGTATAGTCAGGGGCCTGTACATGGACAACTTGCAACAGAATCAGAAAAATTGTAATAGCTTACAGGAGTCCAGACCAGATCCATAGTGAATCTAATTTAGGTACACATTTATTCCTAGTTTGTAAGAAATCCTTCTTTTGAATACCATTTTCTTTCCATATATGAATTCTAAAAATGTACTTTTTAAACTACAGAGAATTTGCAGCGGTTTGGAAAATTCTGCTCCCTGGCTTATCTTAGCAGGGTCTGGAGGTGCAGCTGACATCTTAGCTGCCTTCATAAATGACCCACAGCTTATCACGCCAGAAGCTGTTGAAAAGCAAGTCAAAGAGAAATTCCCTGCAGAAAGCTTCTTGTGGAAGGACATTCTCCAATGGACAGCAACAGTGAGCACATATGTTTGATAATTGCATTCATTGAATTCACAATCTCTCTCCTACTATTTCTAGCTTTGGTAGTTTATTCAATAAAGGTTTGGCAAGAAGCCGCCCAGAAGTTTTGGGTACTGCAGTGCTGTGACACTAGTATCATAGAATATCGCTCTAACATTAAAAGCAAGTGCTCAGTTGATCACACAAACTACTTTGTTCTAGTGATTCAGCTGAACACTTAGGGCTCTGTCCTTCCTCGATTATTTCCTCAAGTAACAGCCAGCGCCCAGGAAGCCCACAGTCCTTCTGGAGGACATGAAGCATTATTTATATTCCACAGCTGTGGAGCTTGTGCAGCTGTGACAGAAAAGACTCAAGTCATGATCTACAGCTGTTAAATGGAAACCTAATTGTGGATAAGCATGAATAAATTTAAAAGAATGATGACTACTGTGTTCAGTTTGGGGCCCCTCACTACAAGACAGACACTGAGGTGCTGGAGTGAGTTCAGAGAAGGGAAACAAAGCTGGTGAGGGGTCTGGAGCACAAGTCTGATGAGGAGCGGCTGAGGGAACTGGGGCTGTTTAGCCTGGAGAAAAGGAGGCTGAGGGGAGACCTTACCGCTGTCTACTGCTACCTGAAAGGAGGTTGTAGCATGGAGGGTGTTGGGCTCTTCTCCCAAGTAACAAGTGACAGGACAAGAGAAAATAGCCTCAAGTTGTGCCAGGGGAGGTTTAGATTGTATATTAGGAAAAATTTCTTCACAGAAAGAGTTATCAGGCCTTGGAACTGGCTGCCCAGGGAAGTGATAGAGTCACCATCCCTGGAGGTGTTTAAAAGACATGCAGATGAGGCTCATAGGGACATGGTTTAGCGACAGTGTTAGGTTAACAGTTGGACTCTGTGATCTTGAGGGTCTTTTCCAACCAAAATGATTCTATGAAGGGTGTTTAGAAATTATCCTATTGTTACTTATGTGTGTTCTTAAGAAAGAAAGACAAAAGATTTGCAGATTTTTCCTTACTCTTTGTCTTGAGGCACACTTGGTGGACTTAAACCACTATGCCTAAATGTTTAAAAAACAAACAAACAAACAAACAAAACCCACTTTGACATTGTCTTTATGTGAAGACTGAAGAGCACTGTATGCCTCCGAGATAAACCAAGTCTACTCAACCTGACCCACTATTTATTCTTTGAAGCCCCTGCTGTAATCCTTAGCTTTGAAAGTTTCACATATTAATTCCATTAGGGAGAACTTTGCCAGATCACTAACACAAGGGGATGGAATGGCATGTAGAAGCAATATTGCCAGATGCTCATGAAGTCTTGGTGCAGCTGCATTGCAAGAAAGAAAACTCAATAAATAGAGAAGCAGAAGGAAAGAGTACTGTATATATCAATATTTGATGATTTTACTCAAATAAGAATTAGACACTATACTTTTAAATAAACAATTCTGAGAGCAAAACTTAAATGTCAAAGCAGGAAAAGGTAAAACAAAACTAGTGGTATGCTGGCCACAACATGACTATGGATCAAATAAGAATGTACGTTGAGGATCTTTTAATTAAAGCACTGGTCTGGTTCTCAGGATATCCAACTTCAGTTCCTCCTATCCTGCTAAGTGATTTTGGAAAAGGCAGTAACTCCCTGCTTGCCTTAGGACTTATTTCTATCTGGGAAACTAATAATATTTGTCTCCTTGCCAAATCTCAGCTTCACAATTGGAACACAAGTTCTTTGGGAAACACTGTATGGATGGTCTCCACTGGGCTCTTAGGCATTAATACATAGCAGTAGGACAATGGGTAAAATGATTTTTGGTTCAACTCTCAATAGATTCAGAACATTATTTCACATCAACATCTTCTAACTCTGCACAACTTTGAGCAAGATGGTTCAGAAGACCTAGACACAGTCATTTTAAAAGCTTTAGTAAAAGGTAAGAACAATAAACACCGCACAGTGTCATGCTTGTCTGATTTGACTTCTTCTATGCCATAAATATATTTCATTCTTGTCCAGAGCAAGTTCTGTTGGCTGTTAGATCAAATTTCATTTCTGATGCAGAGTTCTTCTGCTTGCTTATTGACAAATTAACTGCGGCAGTTACCATAGCTCTTGTAACCTTGCTTTAAACTTGTGTCTGTTTTTTAATCTATGTTAGTGTATAGTACTATTTTAATAGCTCCTTTATTTCACTACTTGTTTCTCTTAGTAGTAGAGGTTATAGAATACCTGAAACACAGTGGAGCAGTTATTCCAATTACAAGCCATTTAAAAACAAAGAAACAAACAAGAAACACGCAAATAGACCTGAACTGCCTTAGTTCCAGAAACAATCCATTTCTCCTTTAAGAAATCTTCACTGTGTCTTCTGAAAGAAGACATTACTTGGTCTGCCACCCATTTCATTTTTTGTTAATTTAATTGTTTGTGGTAGCCCAAATTTAGCACAAGGAAAAACAAACACAACAACATTATATTCCTAATGTGCTAATTGAAAAAAGACAAAAACAACAGCCAGTCCTGTCCCCTCCTTTCTGCAAGCCAAGGTGTCCCTTAAAATCCTACAGACAATTAAACTTAATGTTTTAATACATAATTCAGCTAACAAAATTTTTTTTTTTTTTAAAAAATATTTCTTAAGGTAGGAAAAAATGCTGTGACAGCTAGAAGAGTGCTCATATTGCTAGTTTAATTTAATATAGTATTGGTAAATTGACAAGTGTAAAGTACTGAGTTTATTTGCATTTCCTATTTTTGCCAGCTTGTAAAAGTCACAGTCAGGAAGCTCAGGAATATCTGGATGAATTGAAGCTGGCAGTGGCCTGGAACAGAGTGGACATAGCTAAAAGTGAAATATTCAATGGTGACGTGGAGTGGAAGGTACCAGGTTTTATTGCCTTAAAGGACAATCTGTGTAATATCCAATGTGTATAGGACACTGAACCATCCTCATAAAAGGTTTGTTTTTAATGCTACCTGCATTCTGCACTAAGAAATTGGGCAGTGGTAGTATGCTTCCTTAGGGTGTTTGTCCTTCTGGTCCCCTATGTGATAATGGCTAAAGACAGAGGAATAATTCAGTGGTCATGGTGTCTTTCTTGAGCTCTTTGGGGGCAAGAATTTTTCCCCCCTTTCTGTACAGACTTTAAAGCAAACAAACCTGAGCTTACAAATCAAAACCATGCAGATATTACTGTGAGAAGATGGTAGGAAGAACAGCACTGTTTCCAACTGCTGTATAAATAAACACCCACTGTGGTGGGTACCCAACATCACCACAACTCCTACAGCATGCTATTTGTGTTGATGTTTTAACACTGATGCTTACATAGATATTTTGTCAGAGAGAAGAGAGTTCTACCTTCTTTTCTCATTGTACCCACCGTTGACCTGGTGGAAGACGAAATGTGCTTGTCCTCCTGTTAAATATTACCTCCCTCCTCATCCATCCATGATTACCTCAAAAAACTTTTTTTTTTTTCTTTTTTTTTTACTCTCATCCTTTTTCTTTTCATCAATCTAGTCCTGTGACCTGGAGGAAGTGATGATGGATGCTCTGGTCAATGACAAACCAGAATTCGTAAAACTATTTATTGACAATGGAGCTAACATATCTGAATTCCTGACATATAGTCGTCTGCAGAGACTCTACTGTTCCATTTCTCAGAAATGTCTCCTCTATGAACTTCTACTGAAGAAACATGAAGAAAGCAAGCTGACCTTGGCAGGGCTTACTGGTCAACAGCATAAGGAGCAGAAGGAGATCTGTCCACTCTTCACTCTTGGTGAAGTCTCTAGAGTTCTCAAGGATCTTCTCCATGATGCATGCAAGGACTTCTATCAAGACCTCAGACATGGAGGCAAGAAGAGATCCGTGAGTTACAACTTTCCATCATAGTCTTGCTCCCCTCCAATTGAGAATTTGAAAAATTTTAACTAGGTCTAGCCTTTGGGGGCAGGGAATGAAAGGGAAGATAAGAGAAACAGTCACTTCAGTTTCTCATTCCTTTTTTCTAGGTCATTATTATTACAGCTAAAATCTAAATTACAGCTAAATTTCAAAATTAAAAAGGAAAAGAAAGGAATTTCTAAGATAGACTGGTCGTGATTCCTCTTTCTTCCCCTCTGCATGTGGGGTTTCATGCAAGGTTTTACTCTACCTTGCACTAGTGCTAAGATACAGCCTCTGTTTGAGGATCTGAAGAGGTCCATGTATCTCACACTCTTCTAGCGCAACTTCCACAGACCATTCCTCCTTCTAGCACCTTGCATGGGGAGAACAGTTTGATCTTATTACCCTCACATGTGTAAGAACAGATTCAATGAAAGATATATGGAGAATCTGAGGAGATAGGCTTAGTAAAGAGTAATTAAACATAAAAACAAAAGTCCACATTTCTCATACAGAACTTTCAAGTAGAATTACTTGAAAGAGAGTCTTTTCTAGGAGAAAGAGAAGCAGGTGATGGCCATTTTCAATGCCAGGTCTGAAAATGGTAACCTGTGTACATAAAACTATTCCCAGATTTATACTGCGTAGAAGTAGATTAGATATTCAAGAATGTGCAGTGCCTTTAGATGATTATAGTCTTGTTACTGAGTGACGTAGCACACCCCAAAACATAGGAACAACTGTGTGAAGTGGCCCTGGCAAGCACTCTGGCCAGCACAAGACAAGGGTAACACGTGATGGGTACAACTGTGGAATGTCTATAGTGCACTGTCCACAACTGTGCAATAGATATATCACCATTTTTGCATTTTGACAGTGTATTTAATATTGAAAGTCGTAAGTACTCAGGTTCTTGCAAAAGCACTACAGATAAGTTTGCACACATGATTTCAAAACAGAGAGGAACAGAGAAATTTCATTCAGATCAGAGTTATGGACAAAATAAACAAACCTTTTGGTATTTGGCAAATTCTAGTTTCATCTTAAAGCTCTTTAAAGCTATTTAAAAAATAAAAAACTCACTCGAGTTTAAATCACTTTTGTTCAATAAAGCCTAGCTAAATTACTTTGTAGCAAGAAAAGCTAAGTTTGAATCTAGTCAGGATTTCTTTGTGCATAAGGACAGACAATTTGGGGCAATGCCTTTTAAGTTATTAAGCAGATTCCAGACTCACGAATTTTACAGAAATAAAAATTTGCTCCCAAAATCTCACTTAATTTTGTGGGATTTGGCAGTAAGTGAGCCAAAGCCAAGTGCTGTAAATAAGGCCCAATTCAGATACCAGGTCACCCTCCCTACTAGCTTTTCTCCTTTAAAAGCTTCTTCCCATGGCTAACACCAGTAGCTCAATCCCATTATTACTGGCAACAAAAAGAGCATCACTGTACTGGGACACCGGTGTCCCTGCTGCTAAATTGTGTGTCTTATTTCAAGTTAGGAGCTAGTGGTTACAAAGACTGATGAGACTTTTGGGATATCTTTGTCTCCTGCAGGGTTTTCAATGCAATTCATTTGATTAAATAGCTCACTAGAAACTGAAGGAAAAAAACCAGAACACCACCCCCAAAATGCCATTGAAATAATTTGAAGAGAGTCCCATAGTTTAAGTGATTAAAAAATATCTCCTCACAAAACCTTTTTTTATTGAAAAAAACCCCAACACATCACTCTGACTGCTTGTAATTAATAACACTATATATATAAAGGCAGTTTAAAAATATACTTAAAACTCAGAGCTTGACCTAAGTTGCCATATTTCCTCTGGAGAGATTTTTATCAAGTGCTAAAGGGACAAGCAGTGTTCCACTTAAAATACTCCCTGCATGAGGGAGAGGTTTCTCAAAGGAAAGACTAAAAGGAGGGCATTGACGTACTCTGTTCTTGTCCTGTACAGGGCCTTGGCAAGATTTGTTTCTGTTGAAATAAAATGCCTTTTGTTCCCTATTTTCTGAAACCATGTCCTCTGTGGCAGTTGAGCAGAATCCAGTATAACTGAAGGCAAGCTCAGATTAGCTAATCACAGGTTTGCCTTGTATGATATTACACACCACCAGTGAAACCGTGGCCTTAATAAAGTCAATGAGCGCATTACCATCAACTTCAATAGAGTCACGGTTTCATCCAGGACATTCTCACACATATTGAGTTATATCGGGGGCACAAAGGTCCTTTGATTCAATACAGAATGAACTAATTACCTCTCAGTCCTACAGAAAATAAAAAGTAAAAGAAAAATCAAAAGAATATGAAGTAGCTGGCAAGGCCAAGAGCAGCTTAGATCATGTCATTTGTACGGAATGAGACTGCAAAGCAGGTTTGAATTTCTACAAACCGTATTTCAGGATAAAATGAATACAAAGCGATTACCTGAGCCTTTGGATATGAACCAGAAAACCGAAAATCCTTGGAGGGATTTGTTTGTATGGGCAGTACTTCAAAACCGGCACAAGATGGCGAACTATTTCTGGGCAATGGTAAGCTTTCAGCTGGAGCTGCTGCAGGTAAAATGTTGGCATGCTTCAAATCCATGAGCTGTTATTTGCTCAGCCTCGCGGCTCAGGTGACAGACAGGTTTGTTTCTGAAATACGAGATGTGGCATTTACAGGGCCTTTCATCTCCGTGTGGCTCATGCCAGCGGAGGCCAGAGGGCCTGAGAGCAAGGGAGCGCAGAGCAGGGGTAAATCAGCAGGGCGCCGAGTGCTGCTGGTCAACCTCAGCTGCAGAGCTGGCCCGTCTCTTCCTTGCTGCTGGTGACTCACCACTCGCAGTCTCCGGTTTTGTTCCTTCCACAATAGGTCAATTGTTTCTGGTCTAGCAGGGTGCAATCGAGCATCTTTAGCTTACGTGCTGCATGCGTGCATCACCCCCTCGAAGGCTGAGCTTCCAGCTGGCATAATTGGCTCCAGTTTTACAGCCCTCCACAACCGAGGCCCTGTCTCGTGCATCTGGAGCGCAAAGCCGCCGCTTCCCTCCCCAAACAGAGCCAGACACGGCGATCGGGCTCCATCCCTGGGCTTCCAGACCAGCTGCGTCTGGCATGGGGGGAGCCACGGGGAGGGACGAACTTCAGCACAGCTCTTCAGCCAGGGAGCGCGTGTGCGTGTGCGTGCAGACACATCTGCACCTTGCAGGGCCTCGTGTTTGTGGAGCCCCATTACCAGAAGGCACGTTTCTCTGCTGTGCGCCACTGTTGTGCCCCTGCCAGCTGTGCTCCCTCCTTTCCAATGCATCCTTATGCAGGGTCTCAGCACAGCCATGTTCAAGGTATATTAGCACTGTAAGGCTGTTTTGCTCTAGTTCCATAACACATTCTTGTCCTCTCAGTCTTTGACTGCTACCCCAAATCAGGCCCCTCTAAGATCAATCAAACCCAGAAGTCTCCAGCCTTATAAGGCACAAGAACTATCAATACGTGGTTTTCAGTTCTCAGATATCACCCAAACTGTCATTTCGACTGACATTTTGGATTTTCAAGTCTGTATTTGAGGGAAGATTCTTCAAAGGGGAGACACGTATGATTTTTTTTTTTTTGTTAGATGTGTTCCTTAATGAAGTCTCCTCAGTTCAGAAACACCTTCCAGTGTATGGTAACAGCAGCACCCCTTTCAATTCTACAGGGTCAGGAGGGTGTAGCTTCAGCTCTGGCAGCCTGCAAGATCCTGAAAGAGATGTCCCGCCTGGAGACGGAAACTGAAGTTGCATGTATAATGAAAGAGGCCAAGTATGAGCAGCTCGCTGTTGGTAAGTAATGGCACCTTCTTAGCAGCACCAAAAATTTCAGAAGTGACTGCCATTGGAAGGCAAGCAAGTGAAAAAAATACCGTTTCAGTTGCAAAAGGTCAACTGTCATGAATAATTTAAAAGCCTTGCAGCACAGGCAGTCCCAAACATTCAAATCCCACAGAAGGAGGACTTAAAAACCAATCATTTTGGAAAAATCAGTGTTCCAAGACTGGCCCATGGGTTGCATGAAAAAAGGTTACTCTCCTGCTATATGCTGGTGGTTTAAGTGTCTGATCTTAGTGTAATACAAGGTGTGTTACACTGATGGGCAAGAAAGAACAACCAAAACACTTCCAGGCTCATAGCAGCCTGGTTTTCCTGCAATATCAAGCTTGCTCTGTAAGGGCCACTAGAACAACAAGTTTTAAGGTTCGTCTTTGCTGCTAAAAATAATTCAAGATTACCTCACCCAGAAGAGGGCTAACTGCGCTGCAAAACTGTGAGCGAGGCTCAGCCTTCCTTCACAGCAGAGAAGCCGCCCCTCCCTACAGCACAAAGCTCAGACATCTGCAATGCCGGAGTGCCAAGCCATCTCCCTTTGCCTGGCTTAAAAACAGATGCTTGCACACAAGCTTCTCCGCTGATCTGACTCCAATCCAATCCGTACCTGAAGGCAGCACTGCTGTGAACAGAGGGCTTTAAAAGAACACCACACGTGGAAATGGAGAGGCTCTTTCTCTCCCCTTACAGCTGATACATCAAGCAGCTGAAGGCTCATGCAGACATTGCTACATTATTTATACACAGATCACATTTTCCCCTCTTCTCACAATGCCACGATTATTTACAAAAAATAAGTTAGGTTCTTGTATAATCACAGGGCTCCAGTAATTTAGTCAGGGAATTACAGGGCCATAATCCAATACACACAAGTCTGTTCCTTGGCTTCGGTATTAGGTCAGATCCTCAGTTTTCATTTCTGGCCCGGATAACATTGTCAATATTAAGTAGAGTGAACATTCCTGGAGAATGATAAATACCACATCAACTGCAAAAGAATTCTGTATATTAGCTTATTTTAAGTGAACTTCAGCTTTTCCTCATCCCTCACAGCATAACAACAAGGTGTAGGCTGGCCTAGGAAAGGTATTGAGATAATCAAGTGAATCAGCAGGATGAAACAACACAAGAAGTCATACCTTGTCTAATGAGAAAACCTTGCCTTTTTGGACCATTTATCCTAGTTTCTGAGCTCTAAGACCAGCTTCCCTGGAAACAGAACTATGCCACACTCTACCAAGTCTAATATTATTTTATGTCAAATAGCTACATCTTAAAACCAAGCATTTGTTGGCTACAAGCCAAAGCTGAGCAGTTTTTTTGTTTAGTCTATTGAGAGTGGAGGCAGCTTGGCAACTCATCCCTCAAAGTGTCACAGGATCATCCAATAGATACAGTTCTGCTTGATATTGCCTAAAGCTCCACATGAGGCAGCTACAGGTGAGGGACTGTAACAAATACTGACATCTTTCCAAGAAGTTTCTCATGCTGTCCGTAGAACCACTGAGAAAGAAGATTTTCTCTTCAAGTCAAACAATAGGGAAAAAACCACAAACTGTTAGAAGCCCCAGGCTGAGAAGGGAGCACGCCAATAGAAAGAGGTGAGAGGGAGGTACTGAGATATTTACTCCATACCATTTTGCAAATAGCGGGAATTTTAAAATTACAGTGATTTTTTTCACCAAGACAAATCTATTTAGTCTGCCTTCTGCCCCAACACATGTACACACATGGATAAAACCATAGCGAGTTATTCTTGTGTCCAGCACCATTCCTCTCTCCCTCCCATGTCCTCTTAGCTCTTTTAAGCTACTTCAGCCTCACAGGGCTCTCTGGTGCAGCAAGGAGCATCTGGCAGTGCTCAGGCTTTCCTGCCACCATGCTGTGCCCTACACGCATCACTCTCATGCCCTACACTCATTTTTTATTTTTCGTTTTAAATTACAAGAGCTGTTTGTCAACGTTTCCTTCATTTGGCAGAACTGTTCAGTGAATGCTACCACAACAGTGAGGAGAGAGCGTTTGCTTTGTTGGTGAGGAAAAATCAGTACTGGAGCAAAACCACCTGCCTTCAGCTGGCTACAGAAGCAGATGCGAAGTCTTTCTTTGCACATGATGGTGTCCAGGTAAGTTTTACAGACCCTTCTCTTGCTATGTCTACCCGCAGGACCTTTAAGCATGATGTTAGATATAGAAGAGGATAGGACAGCAACTGAACAAACACATGAAATGTATTCCCCAAAGAGATATTCTTCAGAGAAGGGACTCTTCCCTCTCCCTAGCACCATACAAAGGGGATGTTAAACCGCATCCTCAACAAAAAAACACAGTTCTCCCGTTTCCCACCCTTTCATCCTGTTAGCTTGCAAAACAGCACACTGAGGAGGTTTAGCCCTTATTTCGTCCTGTGCTTTTTCTTCATTCCTTGCTGAAAGGGAAGCATCAGGAAAGCACTTTAATTCTGCCTGAGGCATAATAAAGCTGCTCCAAGATGTGAGGTAACTCCTTGTTCAAATTCAAGGAAGAGCTCTGATAAAAGTTAAATCAAATTACTGTTCAGCTTTGCTCTCACAACCTGAGTTCTATCCACATACACAAAGCTAAATTAAGAGTGATGGTGCTTTTACCTCCCAGTGCTTGACTTGCACTTTCTTAGTACTACAGATATTGCTTAACCCCACTTGACTTGCTCTTCTTTCCACTGTCCTCTTTGTAACTCTGCATACTCAACAACATCTGCAGAAGGATGCGCAGAGCGCCTGTTTTCTCTGAAGATGTGCCTGCTCCTTAGGTTTTCAGAGCATTCACTGTCTTAGAAGCCACAGAAGATAGGTGCACTTCATCTGCATGTATGTTTTTGAGATGTTAAAGCCATCTCTTTTTTTCTTGACTTTCAGGCCTTCCTGACAAGAATATGGTGGGGAGACATGTCTACAAGTACACAAATTCTGAAGTTAATCTGTGGATTCTGGTGTCCTTTCCTAATCTACACAAATTTAATATCGTTCAGGTATAAACATAAGTATTTGGGTGCAAGAGATAAGTAAGGGATGAAAAATAAGCCATTAAAAATATCCACACTCAAAATTTCTCACAGTAATACCCACTCTGAGTGTCAACAGAAGGACTGCAAATAAGTTTTCTATGGGACTGAGTGATTTGTGTGTCCTGTGCTAGTGCCTATTCTAACACTTAAAAGACCAATGCCGTGGTTTCACATAGATCAGTTCTATTTTGCACAGTCCACAGAAAAGCCTGTTGGAATTCTGTCAGCTCCAGATTCTACAAAGTAATATGTGGAATATCTCCAGGTATAGCACCATCTGTTTCTAGATGTGGAGATGCCTGGTTCAAACCTCAATATCTTATCTAGAATAACAGCCATTACAAAGCAGTTTTATCAGCCGCAAGCCTTGATAACCATAAGTCAAGCTTAAAAACACAGGACTGACATGAAATCAATTAAGATTTTCAAATTCGATGTCTTATGAGATCTCTTTGTTAATCTTCTGCAAGCATAGCTTTGGCTTTCTTAAAAAAGGGGAGGGGAGGCTGAGATACTCAGGCAGTCATAAGAATCCAGAAACTGAAACTTTAAGAAAACCTCCCAATATTGTGAGAATCATATACAAATCATCAGAATTGGCATTATGGAATGACATGCTATTATGAAACATATAGTTTTTAACTGTTGAACTACTTAAAATGCAAGAGGAGCACATGTTTGGCACTGCTGACTTAAGACTTTCCTTCTGCCAGTATCGCCAAAGATGACCTTCTTGCCACAGTGGCAGCCAAATTCACAAATTCAAGTCATTTAATGTGAAATTTGGGCAAAGTTTTCATGGAAAGGTTTAAATTATGATTCATAAACAAAGTAAGCCTTTCCTGATTTGTTCTGTTGAGGACATTTTTTGCCTCCTTTCCCTGAAAATGCAAGAGTTGACATCATGTTGCCTACTGTTCCTGGCATTTCCTCTCTTAATTACTGCTAAGAGTAACCAGGAACAGAACATTGGGTATTGTCTTCTAGGACTAAGGGGTTTATTTTTGTTCAAATCTTAAGTAATTTGAGAAAACTGAACCTCCTGCTCCATTTTTGTGAACCACGGCAATTATCACTTCTCTAAACCTTGTGGGTGACTTCAGCCTTTTCCTTACAAATAAACAGAATTTGCAGAGGTAAGGATTATGCATTATTTGGTAGCTTCTCCATGGAGCAAGTCCAAGATAAGTACATGCTAGCAGTTCTGTTTGAATGCCAATTTAGTAGTGAAAATTTACTAACCATCATCTTTCAGCTGATGAGTTTATTTCCTTACAGTGAGGAAAAACAGTCAAAGAATGAGCCAGAGCCATTTAGAGACCTGGACAGTTTAGATACAGAGAGGACTCTGTTTTTTTCCAAGGAAGAAGACAGGTAAGTTTAAAACCATTACTTAATGTAACTTTTGTGACAACAATCCAAGAACAGATGCTTCTTGTGGATTAGTGACCAGCTAATGATCTAGGGAGCAGCTGAAAGATGATGAAAGTCATTACTCGTCAGAAAGTGCTGTGCCCTCTGATTGCTGCTCTTGTTGCTCTCTAAAAGGAATACAAAAAATAAATGGGATGTATCAGTGTTTTAAGGAGACGCATCTTTACTTGTTCTGAGCAGGTAGTTTCTCCAGAACAAGGAATCTGCTTAATACCCGCAGGATTGGAAAGCATTTCCCAAGATACCCTTCAGCTCGTGATGCCTGATATACATCGGATTTCGGAACTAAGCCCCTATCAGATTACCGAGCTGAGCAGAAAGGTTCTCAGCAAAACCTTACGTTATTTGAGTGCATCACTACATACTTTTCCACAAAGGCAGCAATAGATGTACTTGCAAACATCAATACCTGGGAATTTTATATTACGTCAGCTTCCCACCATACTAGTGCTCTTCATTTACATTTTAAAGATGGGCCCTGAAGAACCTGAAGTACAACAAACTTATGACAAAGAGGGGCTGTTACACAAACACGTAACTGAGCACAAAGATTTTGTCAGTTGCTCGTGGTCATGCATGGATCTGTGATTCAGAACTTCTGAATCCCACCCCATACCTCTGCCACATACTCATCACCAAACCCTGGGAGGCCACAAGGACTTAAGTCAGGATAGGAAGACTTTTGATTAGCACGGAGTCCTCTTAATGGCTAAATAGTGCTAAACAGCCACTTGTATTGAGCATATGCTTTTCAGGATCTGAAGAGAACTTCAGGAATATGTGAACAACAGTGGTGAGGAAGCATCATCTGCAGTATGAAGTGCTGGACCAAGTCAGAGTTATTACGTTCTGGTTTTACCTCTGACATTTAACTGCCAGTATATTGGAGAAAATCATTAATTCTTCTCTCTCCCTCCCTAACCTATAAAATAGGTGTAAAAGCATCTACCTCTTGGGAGCTATTTGTAAGAAATGCCATAAAGCACTTCCATATCCCAAGTGAAGTGTGGTTTGGTCATTACGTTGTGCATTCCAGTTGCTATTATCTTAGCAATTTATTTTAACAAAGAGGCTCTCTTCCTCCCAGATCTATTTCAGCATCTTACGGTAAAGCTGCAATTATCTGTTTATTGTATTAGCCTGTTACCATGGGAATGTATCTTATGATGTCATAAATTGAGAGGTATTACAGAATTCGGCACATAGAAAAGACTGGCTGTGAGAAGAAACTTTTCCTTGTAACAAATGTATTTAATAATTAGAGAGAATGTCAGGGGAAGGTAAAACCAGTGAAGAGTCATTGTTTATTTTTTATGAGGTGAAATTTAAAAACATACCCTAGTGTGCACATCCTTCCTTAGAGATCACACCTCTCAGTGTCAGAATCACAAAATTAAAGATCCAATAACATCCCTAGCTTACACAGGAGTGCAATTTATGTGGAAACAAAGCCTCACACTAAGATCAGATTGCTATCAAATTCAGGGAACTTGCGTTTTCTGCACAGGATAGTTTCCATTGCCAATAGATAGCACTTCATGTTCCAAAACACAGCAAAAACAACTGTAGAAGTAAAGGTCAAATCTCCCTTCAGTTACCAAAATACTTGCGTAATTCCACAATAGTAAAATAATAAATAATTTATGAGGCCAACTGTTTTTTGCTAAAAGGCTTCTATATTACTTTTTCTGCAATTTACTCTAATTTAATCATAAAGGGCAAGATGCCAGTGCTTACAGTTGCATAAAGGGCTGAAGCATTCCTTCAGTAGTTCTCTCAAGCTTCAGCAAGGATAGTCAAGAAACACACGCTTACTATGATCCAGCACTTTTGAGACTGGGTCAAAAAGAGGAATTGTTTAAAGTCACAGCAACAACAAGAACTTCTGCATAAAAACATTACTAGAAATTTTTAGACCCAAAATAATTAACAACTGATTCGAAAACTGCATTGGCCATTTGATTTACTTTCCCATTATTTAGAACAATGAAGAGCAATTAGCCCACTTCCAGCTCCCCTTGTGTATTTGCATAGTGTTTGTACTATGTGCAGGAGCACATTGAAGTTACAAATCAAATTAACATAACAAAACTGAAATAACAAGAACATGCATTTAAGTCTGATGTGACTTTGCTTTTCAAAATCTTCTTTTTGACTTGAAATATTTCTGCTATGGTAATGTGATCACAGACTTCTACAGCCTTCCTCCTTCCTCCCAGCATCTGCCTGTTACTATCTTACAAGAAGATTGATATAGAATAACGCTGAGTCTATTCCTGTGAACTAATTTTAGAAAATAATCACCAAGACTATATTCATTTTGTTTTGCAGAGGAAATGGTAAATTGGAAAAGCAGAACCCTTCTGAAAAAACAGCGTGGGCGACATTCATGTTTACTCGGTGGAGAAAATTCTGGAGTGCCCCTGTAACTGTATTTATGGGGAATGTTATAATGTACTTCGCTTTTCTGTTTCTATTTACTTACGTCCTTTTACTGGACTTTAAACCACCTCCACCTGAGGGTCCATCTGCTAAAGAAATTATACTTTACTTCTGGGTTTTTACCCTGGTCTTGGAAGAAATCCGGCAGGTCAGTGATATACAACACCTCAGTAATAATACAGTAAAACTTAAGACAATATTTTGAATAGATTTACAATCTATATAACCGTACAAGCTTTCAAGTGTCAGTACAGTTTTGCACGGAAGAGCAATACAGAACTTACCTTATCCAGAACACTCCACCTCTCTCTCCCAGAGCAAGCTGTTTCTCCACCATATAAACCTGGAGCTTCATCTCTTGTTTTTCCATCTTGCTGTAGCCAAGTCAGGGAGGCGGCTAAGATTCAGGTGTCCTTCACTTTGCTAAGTATCTCTCTCATTCACTCCCCAGAACTAGGTCCTCCCACTACAAATAATGTAAATTGGAAGTTACATTCTATACCTGGAAACACATCGGACAACTCTACATATTTTTAAAAGATTCTTCCCTGCTGAGGATTGTTTAAAAAAAAAAGAGTAGATTAATTCAGATTATATGTGTTTTTCCTAAATTGCTTCTCAACTCAAAACATTAGCAGATCTCTTTTTGGTTTGCTTTTCTTAAAAAACAAACCAAAACAAACCCACAATCTCCCCGCCCCCACTTATCCATTACTCTCCAAGTTACTGGTTTTGGAATGTCCTCAGCTCAACAACCGAGATCAAGTGTGAACAATGGTATTAGTGTGTTGCCAACTGCATAAAGCTGTCCTCTTTAGACATGAAAAAGCAGTTATAAACATTTACTCTAGAAGAACAAATAGGTGTTCATTATTTAAGAAATAGGGACAGCGCAGGGGATCCCAGTTTGTTACAATTTATTTGAAATTATGCAGGAAGGCTACAACCAGAGGAGGACATGGAAAATATTTGGATCTAAGAACATTTCATTATAAACCTGTAAAACATGAAGAGTGGCAGGCTAAAACCCAATTAAGAAACCCAACTCTTTGCCGAGATCATCAAATGTGCACTGACTGACAATTCCGGTATATGAAAGCCAAATCTGTTCCTGGTATTTAGATAGAAATGTATAGAAACTGAACTTTGACTGGAAGTTGTTGTATTGTTTAATGGTCTGAATGCTGACAAAATTATAAATCAGGCCTCAAAAATGCTTAAGGTTAATATCACAAGAATAAAAACATTTGATTTTTTTCTTTTTCATCCAACTTTTGAATTTTAAGACAGTAAACAGAACTTATGTTTTCAAGCTTTTTTTCCCTAATGCACTAGGAATTTGGTTTTGTTCTTTGCAATGAAAGAGAAAAAAGAAACAGGTATTACGTTAAAACTCACAATGAAATAGTGAAACTGGAAACAGATCAATATTGATGATTATTTCTCTTTTTCAGAGTTTCTATACAGATGAAGACACAAATTTAATGAAAAAATTTAAACTATATGTGGAGGATAACTGGAATAAATGTGATATGGTGACCATCTTCCTCTTCATAATTGGGGTAACCTGCAGGTATGTATCTGTTCCCTAGGATGTGGTCAGCATCAGTAGCAAGGGCTATGTATGTCAGCTGACAGAAGAGTCTCATGGGCACGTGGGGAGAGGCTATGACATTTACTTTTACAAGCTTTGAAACATGTTTCTGCAATAAAAGCCTCTGAAATTCTGTGAAAATACAGAAGTTGCTCCAGAGACCAAAAAATACATGTTGGTGTATTCCAACACAAATATAGGAAAGCTTTGCTTTTTGTTTGTTTTTGACAATCACTTTTAGTCCATGTATAATATTTTTATTTTAAAAAAACCAACAAAGCAAAACCTCATTGAAGCCCAGACAGAGAATACAGCTATTTCTCATGAATGTACAGACATTATGTTACATTCCTCTTACCTGCTTATGCGACCACAGCTCTGAAGCACTTGCCTTTTCCTAACTAGGCTATGCCTGAAAACTGAGTATAATATTTGAGAAAATGCTTCTCCCAAGTACTTGCTGAGATCTGATATTTCATTTCTTGTGTTCTGCAGGATGCTGAACTCAACTTTTCAAGCTGGCCGTACAATACTTGCCATTGATTTCATGGTGTTTACACTTAGACTGATACATATTTTTGCAATTCACAAACAACTTGGACCAAAGATCATCATTGTGGAAAGGATGGTAAGTGCTCAGTCTCTCTCAGGCAAATACTTGTGCTTTCTAAAAAATGAAGAGTAGAAAATCTTCTCTTTACAAAGGAAAACAGTTTATAATCTATCTTTATTGTTATATTCTTAAGGCTTGTCATTTTAAATACATTCCCTTTTTTATCATGAGTATTAGATGCAATAAGTTTGAAATAGATCCTTCCAAAGAGCTCTGTAGTATAGTAAGTTAGTCCCAATTTACTAATCCTTGTACCTTACCTAATCGTTTATCCTCAGATCTGGCAAATGAAGAGTAGAGTGTCTTTGACTTACTGCTATTCCTTCTGCTTCATAAGCTGTGTGCATTCAGAGCAAAGATCTCAGACAGACGACAGGCCATTTACAGAAGGGCACGGCATTTACTGAATGACTCTGCTCCGCTTGGGGAAATAGATTGTTATTCGCAAGTAGTATGAAAAAAAAAAGTCTGTAAAAAAGGATAATTGCAGGTTTCCCACAGGAGTTATTCTTACTTGTACTTTGTAACTCCAAGTTACAATGAAAACATATTAGTACTTTGTGAGCATATGTTGGAAAATGTTGATAAAAGATTTTTATTTATTACCACTCTCTGTCAGGAAATGAGACATTAGGAATACAGTTACTGTGCTTGGGTATGTTGAAGTAGCTTTTTATTTAGGCATGTTAATCCTCTAGGCCAATTAGCTCATTGTAACTGATTAAGAGGAGTTCATCTAATTTTAAGTGCTATTATAGAATCTACAAATATTTGATTTGTGACTCACAGAAGAGCTCAGTAAAAGCCCTACAGTCTAAACAAGCCTATACATTGAATAAACATAACTACCAACTATTTGGATTTGTCTACAAATGCAATAACTGGAACTCTAACATGACATTTGCTTGGAGTAGCAAAAGGGTAAATGGCAAGTAAATATTTGTTCTTGAACATTATCTAGCTTACAGCATTAGTAGACTTTTACTGTAAGAGCACAAGTCAGATCTCCAGCTCCTAACCCTTCCTTACTGCATACCAAGCTAAACCAGGGCCCTAGACAAGTATGGTGATGTGTCTACTGTGCTGGCATCTCAAGTCATATGAGATAACACACAGATTAAGAAGATGCAAATAAGAACATAAACAGCAGCCTAGACAAAACCATAAAATGGAACCTTTCATCTTCCCCCAATCCAAGCCAACCCAATGCCTTACCTTTGCTAGTTCAATGTTGAACCTTACAACAAATGAAAGAACAGTGAAAGTTACTTCAGTCAATGATACCTTCTTGAAAAGTTCATCAAATGGGCTCAAGCAAGATCATTTCCTTTACTTAAACAGAGAAGCAATCCGAGATTGTCTCTTATTGTCTTTCTCCTTTTTAACTGTGCTGCAGAATTGCTGAAACAAGTCTGGTAGCTGCTAAAATGGGAGTTCAATGCCAGAACAATGCCTCCTCACAGAGACACTGCAGACTGGAAAAAAATATTTCCAGACTTGCCACCACTCTCTCTTAACTACGTCACAGTTGCAGTCCTGCAGCATCGCTAAATTTTAAATCATCCAGAAAAAAACCCCAGATGGATGAAGGTCAGAGAGACATAAGCTATATCCTGCCTAGCTTAGATACCTTCTTTCTTAATAGAACTCCAAGTAACCTCCTGGAGGTCTGAAATGTCTATGCTTTTGGGTAACTGCAGAATCCAGTAATCTAATTGTAATGTATCTACAGTCCCTAATGAACTCTGTCAGATTAGATGGGAAGAAGATGAAGTGTTCCTCTTCCACTAGGGAAAAATTATTGCACTTGAAATACTTATTAGACCTTTTTTTTAAGTAAGTGTTTTAGGATTCAATTACTTCTGCTTCTGTAGAGAAACACAATGTTTAAAAGCAGCAAGTCTTGAAAACAATCCCTCAGATGCATTACTTAGCTTGAAAACCCAAGACAGAAGCTACCCGATCCTTCAGTGTCTGCTGTATCAGTGTTCAGTAATTCATCAGTGAGCACCGACTGTTGCCAGGATTCACTGCTGCAGCAGAACTCTTGTGATTCACAGTAAAGCAGTCGATGGTAGTGAGATCTCACCAAAAATCTGCATTTTAAAGTTATAATGAGATTCACTTAAAAGGTAAAATGTGTTTCATTTTTAAATGTTAGATGATTGAAAAGCAGGGTTTTAATTTAAAACATGTCTTTATCTAAATAAGCTGTCAAAGAAAAATGGCAAACGAAGAGTATAGTGTTAAAACATGTCTTTATCTAAACGAGCTGTCAAAGAAAAATGCTGATTACAGGCCAAGAGCAATATGATAACAGCAAGGTCAAGAGAGGAATTCTGTGCATGGAACAGTGTCCTATTCCACCTCCTTTAACCTAAACGAGCTTGTAAAGAAACAGAATTATTTAGGCCATTTTCATGTAGAAAGACTACTGTTCTTTGACTATACTATTACAGTCACCTCTCCTCCTTTTCTCCCCTCCCCCTCTCTTTTTTAGATGAAGGATGTTTTCTTCTTTCTATTTTTCTTGAGTGTGTGGCTCATTGCCTACGGTGTGACAACTCAAGCTCTACTTCATCCCGATGACAGCCGAGTGGAATGGATATTCAGAAGGGTGCTTTATCGTCCCTACCTTCAAATATTTGGCCAGATTCCACTGGATGAAATAGACAGTGAGGAAATTTCTTTCCACCCTAACTTGGCCATTTTTGAATGCACACGTCCAATTAGAACGTGGAATTCCTTCCCAGTATTGTCTTTTTTTTTTTTCCCCAATCTTTGTCCTGCAGGCCAAAGCTTTCACATTACTATGATATAAATAGTGTATTTGCAAAGAGATAATGTGCAATGTGGAATTACATTAGAGCATAAGATCTGGCCGTATTTAGACAAGCTGTCTGAAATATTCACACAAAGATATGCAGTTTTAAAGGCTGGCATACCTTCTTTCACTTCAATCCATTTCCGTCCAGTTTAACCTAGACCCAGATAACCCTGTATAAACTGAAATAATAGCACCTCCATACATTTTGGCAGTAGTTTAACATGACAGTGTTAAAGTAGTATGGCTCTGCCCATAAGCAAACACTTATGTTTTAGAATAAATATTCCTCTAGAGCATTTATATTTACTCTGGAGGTAAAGCTACCCAAATCAAATAAAGCTAGTAATTGCATATGTGCAACACTTCAAACAAAACAACAGAAAAATAATCACAACACATGGAAATACTTGGACATAAAGGTTCAAAAGGCAGCATTTCTGATAGGTAAGAAGGTAAAACACAGGTCATCTCCCAGAGAAGTCTGAAGTAATGCCACAGCATTAGCCAGAATAACAGTGCTAAATGTTAGTGGCAATATTGAAGTAGGAAGCTTGAGGAAATATGGATGGAACCAAAAATATCCCATAGACAGAAGCAAACCAGTAAACATTCTTTCAAGTTCACTCTGCTTAATAAGAAAAAGCATATACCTTAGAAAAGCCAAAGAAGTCAGAATGAGACAAGAGAGCAGGGGTGTGATTTATCTCAGTTAACCTTAAATGTCCATGGTGTAAGCATGCACAGCACAACCAGACACTCTTATTTCCATTAAAGTAATTGGAGAGAAACAAGTATTTCTGGAATAGGATTAATCTCATTTGGAAAAAGGTCAGATGTAGCATCCCCTAGAAATACGTTTCTCTCTATCAAGACTCCAAAGGATAAATATCTGGTTAAAATACAGAGAAAAAAAGAATTAATTACACAGGTAACTTCCAGAAGGGAGTCATTTGTCCTGGAGCTCTCTGGGGCTTATTCTGTTTAACATCTTTACGAAACATACAGAAAAGGAGATGGGTAATGAGGGGGACAAAATTTGCTGACAAAACCACATTACTGGGTAGTAAAGACTAAAACTGATACCTAAGACTTGCAGAGGACCCTCATGAGTGCTAAATCATCAAATAAAATTCAGTGAAGAGAAATATAAGTTAATGCACTTGGTGAAAGCAGTCCCAGCTGTGGTGAGCTTTGATTTAACTGCATGCTCTAAGGAATATGATTGTGGGGTTATCCATAGCAGTGCAGAAAAGACTACGAGCATGAGGACTGCAAAGACACAATTATGTGGGGGAACACAACTGCTAAATACTTCAAGGGCAGATTGACTTTGGGAACTAACCTATAAAGGATACACCTTTTGCAATACAACCCCCCTTTGCTGAATGTTACTAAAAAGCCTGTTGTGACAGTCACTGGAGGTGTACATTGTCCTAAAGTTGCAAACTTTTTGCACATTAAAGCAATGTCTCTTCATGTACACTGCATGTTACACTTTCACAAAATTAAAGACATCGGCTATTAATTCACATAAATGATCTTTCAACTGCAAGAGCTAGCAGGAGCTCAAGCAGTCAAAGAACTGTCGTTGTAGGGTTGAGACTTGTATTTACGGTCCTGCTGGTAGTCAACAAGTACAAAAATACTACCACAATATCGGGTTTAAGCTTTTCATGTTTGTAAAATATTCAGAACAAAATTATTCTGCTGTTTGTATGCAGCCAAGATTAAATCTCATTTTTTAATTAACATCATGATTGTCCTTGATTTGTATCTTAACACTAAAGGTACTAAAAATACACATTCATCCATGTCACTAGTTCTTAAAAAAAGACATGTTTAGAGATACTAATTCGGTTTTTATTTGCATTATAATAGCTATGAAATGCAGCACTTCAGACCTCAGGAATAATTTGTAATTCTTGCCATTCTTTGTTGAAAGTCAGAGATTCTGCTCACCAAAATGCAAAGCTTTTGTCTCCACTCTAGGAAATGCATGTGGCAGTAAGATTTGTCAAAACTACTATTTCTCTGTCTTCCTTTGCAGCATCACGAATGTATCCCAGGAACTGCACGTTTAATCCACTACAGATTCTGCAGGAGAACTCGCCGTCATGTCCCAACAGCTATGCCAACTGGCTTGTCATACTTCTGTTGGTCATCTTCCTGCTGGTCACAAATGTTCTCCTCATGAATCTCCTGATTGCTATGTTCAGGTAAGCGCGATTTCAGTAGGAATCAAGACAGAAGCTGCAAAGGTGAAACTGAATGCCCACATTTACTACATTGCTGCTGGCTGTTCATTTTGGAATACACTAGTAATTTTCCTAATGAATATTATTTGGGGATCGATAGATAAGCTTCTGTGATTATATAGTTCCTAAGTTCTCATCATCCTTACTCTAACCACATTAAGGACAAGAAGCCTCTTTTACTGCTAAAATTCAATTAAACATGCATAGGAGGATGTGGATCCTGGGCTGTGCTGCAGCACAAGTGTGCAGGTGCAAAGCAGCTATAAACTTGGCAGACTTAACACTGGATAATCTGCAGATAGGAGAAATACTTGATGTCAACACGGCTAATAATGATTCATTTGGTTGGAGAACTGACATGGCATGTTTGCTCATCTTGCCTGAGTGAAATGGAATTACCTTTGTTTTTTAAAAAAAACCCCTAACATATTTTTTAACATCTGAAGACTGCAACCGCAATTATTTTAGTATCTAAGAATTTACATAAACTTTAGATTAAATTAACACTACTTGCTGAACTTGCTGTTCCTTTTTTAAAGTAAATGTGGGACTACAATTTGTAATGATAAGCTTTAGCTTGTTGAGGTAAAAACAGTTATATACCTTTTTCCCCCCAATTACAGTTACACTTTTCAAGTTGTTCAGGGCAATGCAGACATTTTCTGGAAAATTCAGCGCTACAACCTGATTGTTGAGTATCATGGCCGGCCTGCCTTAGCACCACCATTTATCATTATTAACCACATAACTCTGGTTGTCAGAAGAATCTTCAACAAAATGGAACATAAAAAAGAACATCTGGGTGAGTTGTTAACAAGCATCTAGCAACTGGAGACTCTGACACTCTCCTAGAACGTGCTGCATACACAAAGCAGAAAAGCAATTAAGATTTCCTTACGCCAAGAGGCACAATTTATTTTTGACAAAGAGTGCCAGGAGAGTACAAATGAAAAATTAAGGCTTCTAATGTATTCTGTACTATAAAGTGTTTCCCACAATGCATTTCTTTATGCACCATAATTACTACAACCAAGGTGTCAATATAAAACTGGTTAAAGGGGTTTGATTCCTGAACATACAGCAATGGATAGGTTTAACGAATAATGACTAGTTATTTCATTTTCTCCTGAATTTTAGTAATTATTAAGTACAGACAACTCTAAAAACATATACCAAGTCTAAAAATCTACTAGGATCAGTGGAATTTCCTAGTACAGAGACATGGAAAGGGAGTGAGCACACTTAGAGAAATGGTGGTCCCTTAAAAGTTACAAGTAAAAAGGCAGATGAAGTTCAGCTAATTACAGAAGGCATTTGAGGGCTTTCTATAGTGATGTCAAACTTGGCCCCTCTAGTTTAATAGTGTCTGATAATAAACCTATTTACTCCTCATGCACATGCCAATAATGGGCTATCAAAGCATAATGGACCTGGCTATTAAAGCATACTGCCCAAGATTCTTAAATTTTTTTTTTTTTTCCCTGAAGAAAACAACTACCTGACTGCTCAGGTGATAGATTCAGCAGTGTTTGGAGCATGCAGCCAAGTGTGCCCTTTTACCAGTCTTCAGGAAGATACAAAACTAGCATGTTACCTTCAAAATATGTCTGTGAAATTGAGGTCTGTTGTTGGCTGTGACACTTGACAACAACAAGCTTTATATTTCAAGGTGAAGGAATTTTTTCAGTTTTTCCTCCTATTTATGTTTGTCCTGATAAAGAAGCTTAGATGATAAACTGCATCTGAACATAAAGCTCTGCTCATTAAATACTTCGGGGCTAAAATATATCGTAAGTCCAGACAAGTTGTAAATGAGTTTAAATGGAACGACAGATACCGGTCCGTGCTGTTCTTTAGAAAACTCATATCCAACTGCCAAAAAGATCTATTGCCTTCCATCACAAGAAAAAAAGGAGAAAATACTTATTTTGTACTGCATTTTCATAACATGACACTCCTGCAACGGCAAGACTCAATTTAGCTTTAGCACAGCAGCCTTCCACTACTAGTACAAGAGAAAAGGGAGTCAAATATAATTCTTAATTTCTTTTTTTTTCTCCTACAGAAAGATATCTTCCGGTTGGGCTTGATCAAAAAATCATAACATGGGAGCTCATGCAAAAAGAAAATTATCTTGGAAACCTTGAACAAGAAAGGAAGGAAAGCAATGAAGAAAGGCTGAAAACCACATCTAATAAGTATGTTATTCTGACCCACAATAATTGTACATTGCGAGTCTTCAGCTTTGCGTGAGATGAACATTCAGGTGCTTGTAAAGCTTATATGAGGAGTCCAACAAGAATGCAGTTAGACAGTATGCAGTCCATGAAAAATGTGAGAAGTCAACATCACTACAATATTAGAAGAGTTTTTGGCATTCTTTAAGTATGTACAATTACAGGGCTGTGAGCTCCAGCCAAATCTGCAGTCAAGCTCATTGACGATTTTCATAGAGAAATGGTGGAAGAATAGTTCCTTTGCTGCAATGCAGTGCATGTCCTTCTATCCCTGTAGGAATAAAACTTAGACTTTTGAATTAGACTTTTGAATGGAAGTTGAGGATACGTTGAATTACCTCCAGCCCACAGATGCAGAACAACTATTTATGGCTTTATGCTATGAGACTACAGTTTTCCACAAGAAATTAATGTTGTCTCTAAAATTGTATTTAATTAAGTCTCCATTTAAATACTTCTCTATCTTCCCACTAGGAATACGACTTAAATTGGTTTAGTATTCTAAAGAAATAATTTAGAAAGTGCTAAGTTATTATTCAGAGGTTTATTCTGAATGAGGAAATGTTTACTTTGTGTCTTTAAATGATACACAAAATAGTTATATACAGGGAAAGCAAACATCTAAGGCAAAACTGAAAGCCAGACAGCAAAGCCTTCTTTAAAAAAGTTTTTATTGCCTGTTTCAACTGTTGCCTCTTATGATATAACTGACTACCATCATTAGAAAGTTCAATGGAAATGTTCTAGTGCCATTTTCTTTCTGTGCTGTCTTTCAAAATAAAACTCCCATCTGTCTAACTCACAGAATGGCTGGAGCCCAGAACAGCATACTTGAGCATGTTCCTGGAAAATACTCTTCTAATCTACATAAACTCTTAATTCATAATAATTTAAAATTATTCTGTTGGCTTTAACTTTATTCTCATAAGCAGGTCACTGACAAACCACAGGAATGAGAGTTCAGTTGCTGAGATCAAGCAACATATATGTGTACAATTGCTTCCAAATAAAGGACACAATTATATTCTTTCTAGCTTTAAACCTAGAAAGCTTTCAAGGTGGTACATTGTAGATGAAGTTACTGCTTGGAAGGGAAGAGTCAGGATCAGTCTGGCCTCATGGTATTTCTGGTATAGCAGAGCCAGAGAGAGACTGGAAGAGGTTTAGATGAACACCACTATACCCATGGCTTTTTATCTTTGCTCTTAGGTGGCAGCAGTGTGTATTTCAAAGCTTATGACATCCTCAGAAAGTGATTCTTTGAACTTTGCGTTGAACCAGACCCAAAATGCATTAGACCCATTCAGCAGCAGCTTTTTCACATAGACCTGAACAGAACATAACCTGTTAGAAGAAACTTTGAAACAGCAGTTAGGACAAAGCAGAGAGGGATTTGAGGAGCCTACGCAGAATCAGATGCTAAGACTAAGGAACTCATGGCAGAAGAGGTAAAGGATGCAGAAGGCATGTGGACAATACATCAAATTGGAGGCATTATATGGAAGTTCTCTGCACAGCCACTTTGGACTGCATAGAAAAAGGGATTTAAATGTCAAACCAGTTTCCAAAAATGAAACCTCATCTAAGTTTTAAGTGGCTCATCTCCCAGGATCAGTTTACATTTGGTACAGATGGGACATTAGTGGCTGGAGGGACAGAGCTGGACCTAAGGCTCCTTTCTGCTGTCCTTGATTTCCACAGCAGCTGGGGCTGAGTGGCCCTTGCCAGGAGCTGAACAGCTGCTGAAACCTGTGAGAGTTTATCCCAAGTCCCTGGGCAACAAGTGCATGAGTGTGTCCCAGAAATGCTGATCCGTTCAATAAATACTTGCAGGAACACCTCAAAAGGACAAAACTTTTAGGGGGCTCTGGGATGTCTCAGCAGCACAGAACTGCAAGTGAGGGGTCATGGCTCTAGCAAGTTATGTGGGTTTTGTGTTTTAGGATTTCTTCTGAGGCCTTTCCTTTTTTTGCTCAGCGTGTCTGCTTTGTTTCCACAGGGTGGATAATTTGTCCAAATATTTTAGTGGATTGAAAGAACAAGAAAAGCGATTTAAAGTTATGGAAGCCCAGGTAAGTAGTATTTTTATATGCATTTATATCAGCTTGTTTCTCCCATGTTTAATGGTGGTTTGGCAGACCCTATTTAGGGATAAAAGGAAGGATAAATGGATCTGCGGTATTATTTAACTTTCCTTATTGTTTTCTCTCTGGTGATACACATATGTAAAGAAATATTTCTGACCTCAAGTAGAAAGAATACAGCATTTCTTGCTCATTTTGCTAGTCTACTTGGGAAGTGTTTATTTCCTTCATTAAGGAAATGCTTCATTTCCCCCCCTCCAATCTTTTCCTTCACCCAACCTTTTCTTTCTTTAAAACTGACAACTTGGAATACATTATACTCATATTCTGTCTGATGTGACCTAGACTAATCTTCTTGGACACCAGCTTTTCTAATTTTCTTAGATATCAGATACCAGCTTCTCAAAGGGAGTGTCTAGCATACAAATGTGAAACATAAATAATAGAAGGAAATCCTATCTTGAGCTTTTGATGACAAACCCTTGAAATATAAACAAACATTTTTTAAACAGTCTGAAAATGCTCAGCATTACCGTGTGCTACATAGCACAACAGTTATTGTTTTCTTTGTGCCTAGAACTCTCCAGTGTAATTTGGCCTCACTGAAAGTTCCTTATCTAAATAGTGCCATTGCAGTTTCCCTCTCGTTTCTTATCCATTTTATGGCTTCCTGAAAAAAGTCATGCTATTCAATGAACAATGTTTACACCAAATACAGGTCCAACAGGAACACACAAGGAAAGCTTTAACAAGTTTGTGCCAGCTTGAGATAATGCAATATTAGGTATTTAATACAAATTTTCCTCTTCCTTTAATACAAAACTTCCTCTAAGACAGTTCAACTATTTCTAAAAAAAAAAAAAAAAAAAAAAAAAAGTGGTATTTCTGGTGCTGCTTCAGTCTGCTGCCTAGATTATCTTTCCTGCAAATTTAAGAATGGGTACAGTACTACAAAAAAATAGCTGATGAAGAAACCACTACCTATTTTGTAGATTTGCTACTGTACAGCTGTTATCTCCTCAATGGCAGAAGTTCTAACCAAAACCAACCTCTTGTGCAACCAACCAGCTTCAAACTATTCATGTAAGTATTGAAAACACTAATGGAAACGCTAATTAATACGGCTGAACAATTTAGTCAAAAAATGCAAGGAAAAAAAAAAAGATTGGAAAAGAAGCACATAGGGAGGTGAAGGAGGTGCAGAGGAATATACTTAGAGGTAATGGGAATATAAACAAGGAACAGAATATTCATACTTCAGAATGAAAAAATTACCTTTTGCAAAGTATATTTAAAAGCTTTGTGGAAAGAACTGTCACTTAGTGTGGCTTAGAATGATCTCACCCAACCTTTTAAGCATGTAAGCAGCGTTTCTTAAAATGATTGTGTCTTGGGGGTTTCTTGAGTCAATGAGATAGAACTACCAAAGTATTACTAAAACATTTACTATGGATAACAAGTCATTTAAAAAACATTGAGTGAGCCTCCTACTTTGTTTTAATCAACACAGATCACTTGCCTACAGAGCTGGAAACATTTATGTCAGTTAAGAATCTTGTCCTGCGTCCCAGGGCTCTACTGTTTGGTGTTTAAAACATCAGAGACAGAAACAGATTGTCAGCCACCACAGGATACCCAACACAATAAAGATTTTGGATCTTCTTCTTAATGATCTATTTCAATATCTACCTATTACTACCTATTGCACAAAAATCTCCAAAACCCGTAAACTGAACACATATATACTATATGGGAAAAAGAAGTAGCTGGAAACTCAGTAAACTTGTGATATGACGGGACCTCAGATCACTCAGACTCAAACTAACCTCAAAGTTGACGTAATTCTGTTAGAAGCTTATAAAACACATAATGTAAATTGCTTCATTATCAACATTCCAGTAAGGAAAAACATCCTGTAGCATGTTCCCCAGACATTTTAATACTGTAACTACATAAAAATCAGAAACTTAAATAGTTGGAAAAATAAGGAAGAAACCTGTTTCTGTCATTTACTGAGCAAATGCAAGGTAGTAGAATCTACAGTATCTTTTTACCGTGCATTATTTTCAACTTTTTAAAGTTTCTTAGGTAATTACTATTATGTGCCCCTTGTCCTAAGGCTTTTAAACAAGCACATGGCTTTTACAATCCTATTAGGTGTGATGAATGCAAACACAGACGTGCCTTTGCCAGGAAGAAAAGAAGAGTGTGCAGATCAGTCCAAGAGTGACATCACATTCATTGATAATTAAATTATACTCTCATTTCTTCAGATTAAACCTTTTGTCCTACTGAACTTCTGTAGAAGTAAAATCCTAATCTCACAAAGGCCTCAAAGCCTTTATGCCAAGCACTGTCAATGCCTGACACTGCTGAGATTTCTTGCTCTTCCTCCTTCAATTTCTTGGGCTTTCTTCCCTCCTGCTCTTCTATCGCTTGGTCCTTTGTCCAAAACTCCTTTCCACAAATCACACCAAAAGCTTTCTTCTCCAGGGTGACTCTACCACCTTTAGAAATTACAACCTGCCTTCTGCTCTCCAAATACCATACCCTCAGTCCAACATCACATTGCTCATTTCCACATTTCTCTGTTCAAGGGAGTCTCCCTTTAGAAGGGTGATCATTTACGCACTTAAAAACAAGCCGCTTCCTTGGCCAAGAAAGCAAGCTCATATTTCTGAGTTGCTTGGAAAGGAAATCAAGAAATAGTTTCCACAGGAAAGGGCCTGGAATGCTGAACTATTACAATCCATACAGTTCCTGGAGTTCTTACAACCCTCAAATGATTGCACTTACCATCTTCTCTCCTCACGCTGCCTTCGGTGAGGTGTTATTCCTTTGCTGGTATTCCTTCTTGAGGGCTCCTCACTCAGCCCCAGGAACTGGAATCTCATGGCATGGTCCTCAAGCGTGCGGTGCCTTGCAGCGGCTTTCCAAACACAACACAGGTGACCCTCCCGCAGTCACACCGACCCCCACACAATTGCTATCAGCTTGCTGCTGTTAAAGGAAACTTTGCCTTTGTGTATCACGCCACACAGAACACTGCATCTACACATTAGCGGTTTTCTGATTGCATTTTACTTTTCTCTCTCAAAGGTCAGGGAAAAAAAACCCCAACACTTAGAGATTTTAAAGCAAGACTGCGTAGCAAGAATGCTCCTACAAACCAAGAATTCAAACAGTCGTTTTTTGATTACTTCAACTGGCACATACATTTTTAGCATACAAAAGTTAGATGCTTTAATAGAATTTTGTATGAAAAGATACACCAATAAAATGAATATTACTATCATGCTTTAAAGGGAAATTTCTTTGGAATAATATAAACAGCATCGGAAGGGGGAAGTGTTGGGTTGTGGTCTTTCTTACACTGATAAGCTTCAAATGAACTTAATTTCCTCATGCATGTAACACTGCTTCTATGCAATGTAAATGTTGGTTGCGCAAACGCTTTCTCTGTTACCAGAGGCAGAAAATAAGAAATCTCAGATCTGATAAAAATACTTTTCCGAGTCTTTTATTAATAGATACTAATCTTGTTATGATGTCTTCGTAAAATAGGTGTTTCTCCAGGTTATTCAGCTGTGCCCCAGACCTCAGTGACCCCATTAACACTGATGGGATTTTGGTACTGTCCTAGCTGTTCTTCACCCTAGACAAGCAGCAGTTACAAACCAGTAACTTTGTACTGAGCTACATTCTTTGTTAGGAAATAATGCATATCATACAACCAGTATGTCCCGCTCTTGGCAGCAGCTTCCATTCTGAAATGGCACATTAATTATCCACTGGAAACCGAAATCTAGCTATTCGGAACTGTTGTTATGTCCTACTCACATGCACTGGATCAACTGATTTATTTAGCAATGACCCATTAATTAATGTGCATTGAACTGTATACTCATGAGAAAATACATTCAGCTTTTAAAATTTAAAAGGCGAATTTCAAAAGATGGAGCAACAATATTCATTTTACATTGTTTTCTGCTTCTGCTGCCAAATGGTTCATCTGTTCAAACACAAAGACCCAAATGATTTGCTCCTACCAGTCAATTATTGATAAGGTGCTGACACCTTCAGAGAGGAAGTAACCTCCTCAAATATCCATCAGGGTTTGAGCAAGCACAGTCTAGCAGGAAGGAGTGCAAATTTTAAAGAAGTATTCTTTCACTATATGGTTATAAATACTAACATTGGGCTTGGTTTATTTAGAAAACTGGCAAAAAACCCATGTCAGTCCAAACTGACCTGAACTAATTTGACTTTCAAATCATATAACCTTTCTTTTAACCTTACTTGTAAAATTTATTAACATTCTGTGTGAAGAACTACTATATTTGACATTCATTACAATGCGATTCATTGTATGAAGTGATTCATCCCATGAGGTGATTCTCTATATATTCTAAAATGACTGAAAATGTTAAAAAAGTGCATTTTAGAATCCAAAATATAAGACTTGAGGAATAAGCTACCAGAGGGTAAGCTTAGAGTAACATTCTAGAAGCTTTTCGAGACAATTCTCAAATCGAATAAACTGAGTATTTGTTAAAACTCCTATTGCTGCATTAATCAGCAGGGTTCAAAGAGATGAAGAAACCAAGCTACAACTTAAAGTTTATTGAATCCCAAAGAACAAAAAAAAATCCAGTTCTGGTGTAAATACCCATTCCCACCATACTCATTCCCACCAAATCCACACACAGAACCAACGTGGAAGCAGTGCCACCTGGAAAGGACATACAAATATGCAGGCCCAGAATCATCATATCACAGCCTACCAGTACGAGGAAAAGCTGCTGCCCAACTTGACAACTGAAGCTGTTGCAAACTCTGATCCACACTGAACATGGTGTGACTCTGCTGATGCCATCCTGAACATGTCTTCACCAGCATGTATCCAGAGTTGTACCTCTCCGCAGGAAACATTCTTTTTTAAAATTTTTGTCATGTAACACAAAATAAGGTAAATATTAAGCCCACGTTAAAAAAAAATTAGTTTTGCTACTTCCCACCTGGGCCCTCTAAACTCATGACTGGACACTGTTGTGCTTTCATTCTCAATGGCAATGAGAGAAGGATGTGTATATATATATATCTCTCTATATATTTTTTAAAAAGTCTTCCTCCTTGGGACACTGCCAGGAGAAATCACTTCTAGTGGAAGACTAGGTTTGATTTTCATAGTTTAAAAATCTCTGCATAATGAGCTCATCATCTTTGTTCCAGGAATCTATAGGATTTGGGAACAGCTCTAAATTTGGGGGTTAGTAGGAAACCTTGCAGTCTTTTAGCTAATACATCTTTTTCTCTGGCGCTCAGGGCTACTTCAGCTCCAGAGGAAGCCCCTGGGAGCTGCTCGAGCAAATAAAGCGCACTTTATTCTCCCCTGCCAGAGTGCAACTATCCTGTGCCCACAGACTTCTCGCGAACAAAGAGTCTGGAGTGTATTTTAGGTAGCTTAATTTCTAACAATATAAAATGTTCTTGATGGCTACGATGCAAACCATTAGACAAAAAGCTACCACGTGGTTTCCAGACCAGGAAAAAAAAAGTCAGAGAAAAAAACCAAACATATCCAAAGACAGTACAAATCCTTGGATTGTCTCCAATGTGCTCCAGCCTTTAGGATTCTTCCTCCTCCCCTTCATCATCTACTTTAGGTCGGAAATTTTTCCTATTTTTCTTCTTACTGCAATGGAATCCAACTGTTTCCACCCGTGGCTCTTCACCTACACCACTAAACCTTGCACTAAGCTTATCATCTGTATTCAGGTCCCCTGCCATCATGCACTCGTCCTCTTCTGTTGCCTTTCCACTTGCACTATTTAAGTGCCCCAGTTCTATCTTATCCTCTTCCCTCAAGTCATCAGTCTTCTTAAGAGATTTTCCTTTCAGATCTGTTGTCACATGTTTCTTGTCATCCTCCCATGCTGATGTTTTCTTTTCCAGTCCATCAACACCCCTTTTTGTTGGCCTGGTGAAGACAATCCTCCCAGCTCCACAGCTGGAAGGGTCCTGGTTGAAGTATGGGGTGTAGCTATCTTGGGCAGCTGAGCTTTGTTCCTCCTCTCTTTTCTTCAAACCCTCTAGAAATTCCATGGCCACTGCCTTGTTAGTCTTGTCACTAGATTCTGAAACTCCATCCAGGCTGTATTTGGTCCAGCGCTCTGGGTGTGCCACATAGTCAGGCACTGCAGGAGTAGTTTTGGGAGCCTGCACTGGCTTGGCCTGCTTTCCCAGGCTTTCTGGAACCATGTTACTTGACACTGTGGCTGGAGGCAATGGACGCTTAAACCTCCCATCGACAACATTATCTTCAGGCATTGAGGGCACAGATAACTTGGCCGCCTCTTCCAGGCAATCAAAAATGCTCTGGCTACGGAGGGAGAATGTAGAACTCATGCCCCTCAGATGGAACGGCTGGACAGGAGATCTTTGACTGCTGTTTGAGGAGTCAGGGGTCTCCCTTGATCTGTGATCCCCATCATCTACAGATGGCTCCTCTGGAGATATTGTATCAACTTCTGCTTCATCTGCTAAGCCCAAATCATCAGAATCAGAATCGCTGAGTGACACTGTATCTGAAGGCAGAACTCCTTCATAGTCTGTGGCACCACCAGCCACTATTCCCAGAAAAGGTTCATCTGCACCCTGATCTCCCATCTTTGAGCTGTCAGTCCACTGAGGTCGCTCACATAGGCCCAGGAACAGCTGCAAATATGGTTTTCCAAATGTCCAGCAAGTTTAATGCCTAGAATACAATGGAGCATAAAAATTCAACTGTGAATGGAGAACCAAGTACGAGACTATGATTCTGTGTCATGCAATATAATTATTACTGCAATATCACAAGCAGCTGTACTTCAAGGATTACTAGGCAATTTGAAATGAAAACATTATCTAAGGAATGAATGCACATTAAAAATAAAGACTTGCACAAGACTCAATAAAAGAATATGAAGTAATTAAAAATCAAGTTGCACACCAAATTTCATTAAAGGTTACAGCAGGTCCAGTAACTAAAAGATGAACATAAAGTTTTTGAGCAAATCTGAATATCCCATAACTGTCTTACACATCTTCCAAAAGATAGCAATGACCTCTCCAAATTACACCCTGCATTTATCATACTGTATAAATCCACAAAAACACATCCTAACCTCTCACACTTTCTTTTGGCTATTACGATCCTTTATTGCCTTAGCCACTGTACCTCCTGTCCCAATAATCATCACGTTCTGCCTATTATAAAGGACACTATCACTGATCAAGGTCACTGTCAGAGAAGCCACAAAAATATCAGGGTTACGGCTGCAGAATTGCTTTCAAGTGACAGAATACAAGCTCCACTCCTTCCTTGGGTTTAAGCTCTCACGTCAGTACTAGATTCCTGGAATCAGAAAATGAGCCAGCTCAAGAAATCAGTCCCACTGGATTAAGAAAAGTAATTGCAGTTGCCATGTGTCTGCATGGAAACAAGAGGAGGCTGCAACCAAGGGGCTGCTAGAGCTGGCCCTTCACTCAGTAAAAAGACTGCGATTTGAAGCCTGACTTGCACTAGCGGCTGGAACATCTGATTCAGTCTGCCTCCTGCTCAAAGGGAACCTTGCAGAACAGAGGCAGCTGATGATCACACTAGCGCTCGCTGGGCAATCAGAAACAGAACTGGCAAACACACACCTCTGTTCAGCTCCCAAAAACGTGAATTACAGAAACAGTTCTAATATATTATTAGAATAAGCTCAACTAACCTAATTATAGGTGCTTCTGAAATGATTCAGTAAACAGACATAGAGTCTGTTAGTCACTCACTTTCTCTTGAGACTGAATCAGCTTCCCTCCTGAGGGTCAATTAAAGCCACCAAAGATCTCAGCACTTCCAGCCTAGAAAACAAACATTTCCATCATGACACTGGAAGTGTAGTTTTAAAAATAATTCCTTTCCCCTGAATCATCCAAAGCTGTTTCTAAATCAGACACAAACTCCTGCTAATATAAAAGTCTGCAGATATTCCTGGATTTTTGGCAAAAGAACAACACACAGCCTAATAATATTTACTCAGTCTCCACATTCACATTGCCAACCTTATTCTGTAGAACAGGAGAGAGGTTTTAAAAAAATAAACCTGTAATTTGCATGTGCAGCAAACCATTACTAAATGAACAGTACTAACTGCAACTAAGAAAATATAAAATAAGTTATGCATTTCAACTATTAAATGCTGTGAAAAAAAGAGACCATGGATACCACAGAGGTGCGTTTTCAAATAAAGGTCATATTCACAGTTAGGGCCAGAATTTCATGAGGCATTAAAACATACAGAAACTTCTGAAGTATTCAACAGACCGAGTGCTGTGTAAAGTCTGTCTGGCTTTGACAAAAGGGATCTGATGACTACTTTTGAAAGCACTGCCCTCAGTGTAACCCCTAAATAGGAAACAATCATCTGAAAATCATATATCCTTCTGCTTGGTTTCATAACACATGAAAGTAATGACTATAACCTAGAAGAGACGTTGAAGCACATAACTGACTACTAAAAGAAGCTGTTTTCAGATGGCAGCATAAGTGTTCATAGACTGTGAATTGGTGTATATCTTATCTGAGGGCAGCTACACAAAAAGGAAGAATTTTGCTTCTAAGTAGATGTTTTAGCCTTAACAGCATTAGTAGCCAAGCATACTGACCCTTACAGCACACTGGACAGACTCACGGGTTTGTTATGGTGACGCGATCCCAGCACACCTCGGACAGGATGGTGTCTCTATGGAGGGGAAGGTTCCCATTGGACTCTTCCATCCCAGTCTTATCAAACAGGCTGTGTGCATCCTCCTGTAGCCTGTGAGGAAAAGAGACGCTGGTCACGCCACACCACGGCCAAGAGCCTGCTGCCAGCACAGGGACAGCACTGCAGCAGAGCCTGCCAGCAACCCCAGCCAGCCATAGCACCGTCCTTCAGGACGGTGCCCACAGCGGCTGCTGGGCCAAGGAAGAGCAGCAGCCCCCAGGGCCTGGCTCACACCCCCAGTGCACGCCGCGCAGGGAGGGGGAAGCACTGAGCCCGCGGCCCTGCCCAACGTCAGGAGCAGCCCGCAGCCCCAGCCGTCCCGCCTGCCCGCCCGGGGCCCAGCTCCCTACCCCGGGCCGCGATCATGTTGGATACAACCCCCCTGCACCCCCGCAGGCCTCTGCACCCGGGGGGCTGACACCCTCCTCCAGCCCCCACACCCTTCTCCTCACGACCAGGGGTGCCCGGGGCTCCCCTTCCGCCGCCCCCCACTCCCGCTCGGCGCCGCGCACGGAGGCCACCGGCCCACCGCCACCTCCGGGCGCACAGCGCGAACGGCGGGGAAGGGGGAAGGAAGAACCCCGTACCCCGACACAACAGGGGCCCAACGCCTCCTCACGGCAGCCGCCCGCCTTTCCCGCCTCTCCCCTCCGCCGGCAGCCGCGGCCACGGCCCCGCGCGGGGCGCGCTGGGACATTGAGTCCCCGCCAGCGGCCTCGGGGCGGCAGCGCCCGGCGGCGAGACTACAACTCCCGGCAGGCAAAGCGGCGCGGAAAGGGCGGGAAGCGGGAGGCCCCGCACCGCCTCTCTCCTCTGCGCCCCGGGAGTTGTAGTCGGCCGGCTTTCCCCGGCGGGGGACATTTTGGGAGCCGGGGCGTGGGGGAAATATCACGGGCTTGCGGCGAAACGGTGCCGGGCGGCGGGGGCGCTACAGGTCCCAGGGCGTACCGCGCCGCCCGCTCGCCCGCCATTTTGCAGCCTGTGAGGAGATGGAGAGGGGCTGGGGCTGGGGCTGAGGCGCCATGGCCGCTGGAGAAAAACACGGCAGGCAAAGCTTGTTTTCTCATCAGAAAAGCGGGGGTTTGCCACAATGAAGAGTACAGAGGAATGTCTGCTTTTTTTTTTCTTTTTAAAAATTTGTATTTATATTCTAAGCAGAAAACCCCAGGTCACTTGGAGCATAAAACCACTATCCATCAAAAAAAAAAAAAAAAAAAAAAAAAAAAAGCGAGTTTCCATTTTCAGTCCCAGAATAACAGTTTTTGTGTGTGCATCGAAAAGTGGAAACCTGTCTGAAAATGTTTTATTGGTGTTGGCCAAAGATTCCTGATTCCCTCCCACTGCCTTTAAGCAAAAAGTTTAAATTTTCAGTGGAAATGCACTTCCTAAGTGGCTTCAATATGTAGCTGTTTTACACTGTGTTAAGGAAAAAGAAGAAGGGAGGTTTGCAGAGCTTGTCCCCATGCTTTCCCTGGCTCGGGCTCCTGCTGCCTGGCCTGGCTCTGGGGCTTCATCATTAAATTAAATCAATACCTGCAAAGGGCCTGAACCTGTAAAGGTTGTGCCTTCACCTCTTTAGATTACCCCGCTCTGAGTAATTTGCCATAGGCCTTGAGTATAAGCAAAGCTCATCTATGCCCTTGTTTTGCAACAGAAGAAGAAATGACCATGTAGTGCCACTTTGTATAATTTTAGTGGCACTTTAATTTCCCGCTGTGGCATCCCAGCCCTTCTGCATCCCCGGCTGCTTTGCCAAGGGATGTGCTGGAGCTCAGGCTGCACCCACAGCAAGGAGCCCTCGCTGGATCCTTCCAAGCAGGGCCTCACCACGAGTCCCCCATAATATAAACTGCAGCCACTTCATTTGCGTCGTCAGTTTCTAAATACATACTTTTGTCTGCTGGAGTGCTGCTTACTACAGTAATTTATGAGATGAGGGCTGTGTTTGGAATACATTTGGCAGCAATGACGAGGTTAGCGCAAAATGTCTTCCATCTGGCTGGAATCGTGCTCTGGTTTTAAAACAACAGCTCTAGAGGTGTTTCCCCGTTTGGTGATCCTATTTTTTTTAATGTATACACATATGGTAGTACGGTCACAGGCGTTCACATGGGTTTGCGGCTGGAGGGAGGAGGAAAGGAAAAGATGAGTCTTCTGGTAGGTGAGCAGAAGAGGATCGCAGGAGTGGTGAACAGGCAAAGGGAGACAAGAGTAAACCACGGGTGACGGCTGCCGGTGCTGTGTAACACTGTTCAGGGTGTCGGGGTGTCCTGGTTTTGGCTGGGATGGAGTTAGTTTTCGTCCTAGTAGCTGGCATAGTGCTGTGTTTTGGATCTAGTGTGAGAATAATGTTGATAATACTTTGATTGCTGCCAAGTGGTGCTTACACTAAGCCAAGGACTTTTCATCTTCTCATACTGCCCTGCCCGTGGTGGGGGACTGGGGATGCACGAGAAGCTGGGAAGGGCACAGCCAGGGCAGCTGTCCCCAGCTGACCAAAAAGGGATGTTCCATACCACATGAATGTCACGCTCAGTATATAAACTAGAGGGAAAGTTAGCTGGGGGGCTGCTGCTCAGGAACTGGGAGGGCATTGCTTGGTGGGTGGTGAGCAATTGCATCATGCATAGTTTGTTTTATATATTCTATTATTATTATTATTTCCCCCTCTTTCTGTCTTATTAAACTGTCTTTATCTTAACCCATGAGTTCTATCTTTTTTCATGATTTTCTCCCCTATCCTACTTGCGGGGGGGAGGGAGAGTGAGCAGACAGCTGTGTGTGGTGTTTAGCTGCTTGTCATGTTAAACCACAACACAGGGACATGCCAGGAGCAAGTTTCTGACAGCAGTAAGGAGGAGGCAAGAAGAGGATGTGGAGTAAGTGGTGGCATGTCCCGTTTCTGTAAGGCTGGCAACAAGCAGGGTGCACCATAAATGGGTGCAAACAATGTCGCTCTTTTGTTTTGAACCCTGGCTCAGTGCTAGACTAGGGGCTCAGAGGGGCAGAAGAGGGCAATACCACCTCCACTCTCTCCATCACCTGTAGATGTGGGTGCCTTCAGAGACAAGCCCCATTCCACCATTTCCAGAGGCCACACATTCTAATTTTTTTGCCTGGATGCTGTGTATGTTGATGGCCAAGGTCACTTTCACAAGCTGACTCTACCTTTTTCCTCCTTCCTGTCTTTTTGCAGAAGATTTATTATCGCAAACTGCGGAGAACTGGAGATGAGCTGCTTTTTCTCTGGTGGCTGAGGACAAGACATTTTGCAGCGGTGAATATGCTGGTGTGTTGGGATTTTCACTATTGCTTGGCGACAGCAGAAATAAAAATAATGAGTCAGACTCTGAAGACGAACAGATGGTAAAGTGTTTTCCCCTCGCCGGCATGAACTAAGGTGGCTTGAAGAGGGGTGGGGGGCTGGGAGGTGGCTCTGAGCTGCAGCGTGGGACGTTGTCCAAGCCAGTGGCCGCATCCGGTGCGGGGGTGCGAGGGGCTGGCTCCTTCGCAGAGATGGCCCCACAGCTCTGCAGGAAAGCCAGCGCATCCCCATGTGCAGGGGCAGTGTGTGCAAATGCATACTAGTCTCAGCCCCGCCAACTGGGCGCCGGGTCCTCCTTTCTTGCAAAGAAATCTGTCATTTGGCCCCCATCTGAAAACTGTTTCTGCTGCTCACTGGCAGCTCCTGCTGCTGCTGCGCTCAAAGCCTAGGGTAGGTGCCTGGCAGGGACTGCTGGCCCCTCTCCCTGCAGCTATAGGAAAGTGGCAGGAGATTCCCTAACAGCCGTCCAGGTCCTGCAAGCCAGACAGTGATCGGATGCATTTTCACAATCTCCTGTGTCTGGAAGGAATAGGGCATTTAGGCTGTTCTGGCCACGCGTGGCTGATGCTGTAGCTCCTGAGGAGAGGCAGAGAAGGGAGTATTTTCCTGGCAGGCAAAAGAGCAAAAGCACAGTAGTGGCCACCGCATCCTTCTCTGCTGGGAGAAGGCAGTCAACACCAAGCCAGAATAGGTACAGGCTGAAGGAAATCATTTGGGTTACCCTTTCCCATTTGTAGGAAGGAAAGCCTGTTCATAGCCTTGAAATCTCCCATGTGGTAAGTTTCCAGGATTCAGTCCTTGGCACTGCCTCTCCTCTACACCGAGCTTCACTTACCTGTTTTACTTTGCACTTTCCTTCGGGCCTGGCTCACCTGCTAAGCAGGTTAGAAGATTTATTCCAGTGTTGTTTACCAATGTTGGTGCTTTTTCCCCATAAGGTAACTGCATAAAATTAGCTCCTGTGGAGTGAGTTTTAATGCAGGCAGGTTATGAAGGTCTTAATCAACTTGATTCTTCACAATAACAGTATTATTGCTGGCCTGGAGAGGACACGCAGGGAGAACTCACAACCCCTTTTCTGTTAGAGACACCGCATGTGTGGGAGGGAACTGAAAGAGTTTAAAAGCAAAATTAATACTCTGCAATTATTTGGAATTTTAAAAAGAAACAAAAACAGTTAAGGGTCTCTGTTCATTTACAGTTTAGCTACAGAACATATGTACTAAAAACCTTTTCTCCTACTTCTTGCTTCATTTTTTTTCTTTCCTGTCATTTGCCCCAGTGTGCCTGATACTAACAGCAGTAGAGAAGGGCTGAAACACGTTGGAACCAGCTGAGGGCCTTGAAGTTAACATTAAGGAAAAATCCCAAACCACAAAACCCTAAAACTCTCCAAACCTTGTTAGAACATTAACTATAGGAGATTCATTAACCAGCACGACTTTGTAGCCCCCACAGGGCTTTGCATTTAACACCAGTAACCCTTGCTGGAGGAAATCTTACCAGTTGACTGGCAGCTGGCAGGCAGAGTGCTATGTGTGCCATCTCACCTGGCCTAACACCAGTGCCTCTTCGGTACCCAGCAAAAGGGTATGGGGAACATGAGGGAATGACCTAGTAGAGCAGGGCCATGAAACACCATTTTTCAAAAAGAAAAAAAAAAGGTGTGATTAAACTCTAATTAGAAATGTTACTTGCACCCATTGGTGCTTGAGCTGGGCCATCTAACCCAGTGGAGAAACATCAGGCAGTCCACATTGGCATGCCTGGCTGCAAAGTTTATGTATCCTCTAATGTATCTGCAAGTGTGAAAACAACGTGGGTTTCAGTTGTGCAGCAGTTTCAGCGGCTGGGAGGTGTTTTCTGTTTGTTCCAGGTCCCTGGGCTCTGAAGTGAGAGCACCAGCCTGCCTGTGTCTGACACGTTGCCAAAGGTTGGCTGAAGTTCTCGCAACGGAACAGCGAGTCTTTGCTCCTGCGCCCTCCTGCTTAGGTTATGCCCTGTGCAAGGCAACCTGATGCTCCCCAGGCTGAAACTGAGAGGAGTGGTCAGATAAAAATACACAGATTAACACTGTGCCTCTAGTTCAACTGCATAGCGTGGTGCCGATGGGATTTGGGGTTTCTAGCCTGTGTCTTTATCACTTAATCAAGAGCTGGCCAGGAAGTTAATTGTTTGCTTCTCCCCTTCGGCACCCACTGATGGCAGATGTTGCCTCACTGGGGGCTCTATTTCCATTCTTCCCAGCCCTAACGTGGCCCTGCCAGTAAACGAGGTTGTTGAAATATTCATGGTTTTTTTCAGAACAGTCTTCTCTGTTGTCGGCAGCTTGCCCTGGAGCTAGAACTTGCTCCTCTCCCCTAGCTGGAAGGGACACCCTGCCATGCCTAGCAAAGGAAATGGGCAGTTCAGAGCAGGAATATGAGCACAGCCACTATCTTAACACATCCTTCATCACCCGGCCTGGCCAGCAGAGCTGGCATGCAGAGGGAGGGGGCAGCCAGGATCCAGCAGTGAGGGTGCTTTCCTCTGCAGAAACCTCTGCCATAAGCAGCTCTCACATGAGAGAGGTGGCTGCCTTTTTTTTTTGTTCCCCTCCTGTGGGAATTTTGCAAATCTTGGTTAGACCTTAGACCAGCTCTTATTAGGGAAAGGACACAAGCAATTTATCCCTGCTAGTCCCAGCTGTCTTAGTAGAAAACAATTGGGCACATTGCTACTTACAACACAAACAGCCCAAAAGAGGCTTATGAAATAGAGCTTGCCAAAGCAAAAAATACCTCCAAAACTACTCATTAGAAACAGTCAAGAGTGTTTGGTGTTTTGTTTTTAACAGTTTAGGAGGGAGGAAAAGAAGAATTCCACTGGAAGAAATCCCAACTTGGTCTAGCTTAGAAAAATTCACAGTCGTATTTTATTTTGTGAAAATTCTTGTTTCACAAAAAAAGATTCTGCAGTCATAATTCTTAGGAATTGGAAGTCTACAGTAAAGTCTCCAGTGACTTTCCAAGTTCTTCAGATCTCTGGAGAAAAATGTTTAAGTGAAGTGCAAGCCAGGGTTGTCAGTGCTACATGAGAACAAGTGGTCTGTGAGCATTCCACCCACCCCTTCCCCTCACAGTGGTTTATCGGTGCGGCCTCACATGCTCCTACCCAGCAGGACTGCTGTTTGCCAAGAATAACCTGTGTCTTCACTTAACAGCACCTTAAAGGGGCCTGGTTTGCCCACCCTCTCTCAGCGTCTCAGCTCAAGCATCATGTACAACTCATCTGTTTTGAGCACATCAGTGTTAAAGAGTCAGACCTGCGGTGCATGCAGAGGGGACTGCACTCAGCCAGGGAAGGGTTCAGCGCCCCGCTGTGCTTCTAGGCTGAGGTCCCAAGACACGCCCTGGATACCAAATATGCATCGTGCTTTGCCAGGTTGTTTCCACTATCGTTTCTCTTGCTGTTGAACGCTGAGTCTGAGTCTGACAGTGACTCACATCAGCTTAATCCTAGCTCCAGAAAGGCAGGAGTAATTTTATCCCCATCTGGAGCAACAGCACAGCACCACAATACAAATGTTTTAAGGCATGAAGCAAAGAGCATCGCATTCGTGGGAAGCCACCTCGAGGGTCAGCTAAGGACTGTGTTCCCTGCAGCCCAAATTGTGCTTGAATACAAGAACGAGACAAGCCTGTTCTCTTGGAAGACATGGCAGAAATCTACATGATGGAAAGAAACAAGATATGACAACA